>NC_090927.1:44978937-46374385 GCF_040938575.1 Ambystoma mexicanum
CCCCTATTGTTTATCCTAGCAATGGAACCAATCGCAGCCTACCTTAGAGCTAAACGTGGAGAGGCAGGAATAGAGATAGACGGAAGTAGACATGTAGGGCCTGATTCACAGAACGTTTTCCTATGGGATTGCACCATTATAAAACACTTCCATGAATCAGGCCCTTAGTGTCCATGTATGCAGACGACATGTACGTTCAACAACCAGAGGACAATTTACAACACATATTGTAAATGCTGGATAAGTTCCGCGAACTATCTGGTATCACAATAAATAAAGGGAAATCCTGTCTGTTCTCCCTAGCAGGCCTAAAAGGTCTGAAAAAAGAATGGCTACCGACACTATCGTTACAGTGGTATCCTGAATCCTTTTCGAAATTTGGGGATAGAAATATTTCATGACCCGTTAGAGGAACATAAGGAGTGCACACAAAAAGCTTTGAATGGAGTTATGAATAGTATGAACTTCTGGGGGAAGCTACCGCTGACACTGATGGGGAGGACAGTGCTACTGAAAATGGTGGTTTTGGCCAGGCTATTACATTATTTCACAAACATCCCATATCATATACCTAATTAATTTTTTTTTTAAACTAAATATGGAGTGTAGGAAATTTATTTTGCAAAACAAACGGAATAGAATTGCTCTAAGTACACTCCACAGAACACATGATGAGGAGGATTGAAAGACAGAATTTTGAATTATACCATATAGCGAGTCTACTGCAATTTGTAGTCGGGAAGTTAGCAGATGACCCTACTATAGACACACATCTTCTACAAACGGCGTTGAACCAGATATACTTAAAAGAAGTACTTTGGACACTGCCTTGTATGTAGGTAGATTCCCACTGCTGATAACACTGGCTAAACAAACATGGAGAAGGGCATGTAAAAAATGGGACATGACGGACCCGATCTCTCTGCAGCCGAAGAGAGACAGCTGAAACTATATATATATAAGGAAATATGGGAACCAGTTGGGGTAGTGACCATTGAATACCTGGTACGAGGAGATGTGCTGCTGGACTTCAAATCACTTACAGAGGAAATAGGCATGAATGACAGACCATACTTACTGTACTTATCGATAACACATAAGATTAAGAAAAGATGGCCTGTGATACCTGAGTTGGTAGCGAAACATGAGATAGTAGTGACAATATATGATATAGCTGAGGGGGGGCATACTGTGTCACTATTATACGACATACTGCTTATTAAAAGTGTAATGAGATCGTTAATGATTAGACAAAAATGGGAAAAGGACTTGGGGAAGATATGCACTGATGCAGAATGGGGCAGAGTGATGGGGTACTTTAACCTTTCTAGAAACGCTAGGTTACAGCTTATAGAGCTAAATATCACGCATCAAGCCTATCAAACGCTGCGTAAGATCTCTAGGTTTAAGGGTGCAGAAGAACAGAGATGCCTTATGTGTAGGGACAAGTGTGGGGACATTGATGCTGGGATGCTCCCCATGTTATGGTTGTGCCCTAAAGTAATGCAATACTAGGAGGATATTGCAAAGCTGAGGTCACGCTGTACGTACAGACTCCAGGAGCCTGCCTGCTTGGGCTATACCCACACACCACGAGGAAAAAATACATATCGAAACTAAGAGTCCTGGCCTACATATTAGTGAAACGCAAGGCCTCATTACATGGTAGGCGGTAGCCATGGCGCTATTAGCGCCATGGCTACCCCCTACCGCCGTCGGAGTCCGGGTTCCCGGAATAGGGATTTACAGGTCTATTCTGACCTTTGCGGGACCGGTAAATCCCCATTCCGGGAACCATTCCCCATTCCCATTTGAGCCCCCATAGGGCTCAATGGGAATGGGGAAGGAGCTAATAACGGTACCGCAATTTGCGGTACCGTTATTAGCTCTGCGATCCCTCAGCGGGAACCGTCCATAACGCCTGGGCAGACCAGACGTTAAGGACGGGACCCGCTGAGGGACCTCGTAGTAGGGCGGTAGGGGATTACCGGCACAGGTGCCCTTACCGGTGCCGGTAATCCCCTACCCCCTACCGTGTAATGAGGCCCGCAGACTAGCCATGTCTTGGGAAGCAAAGGAGGGACCTGCTGTCCAACTGTGGCAGAAAGATATTGAAAAATGGATACGTGCAGAGACAGGCTACTGGAGGAGCTGGAATCACAGCTTGGCTTGAACTAACACAGGCCCTAATTGCGTCCAGACCATAGAGAACCATTGGCCGGACCAGCAATGCCGATAGGCATCCCACAGAAATGTGAGACACAATTGGAACTCGATGAAGTGTGTTTATGACAGGACTCACAATGGGTGGGTGGCGGGGAGGAAGTACAGATATATTTTTTGTTATGTTCATGTTGTTTGTGTTTATAGAAAAATGTTATAAAAAAATTATTTAAAAAAAACAAATAGTTTTCATGGGTTCTCCATGTGCTTTTCCCCTAAGCATAATCTCCCCTTCACTTGCTTTCACATTCGTTCTCTCTGTGAACTTCTTTCACCACTTGTTAACGTACACGCAAACACTTCCTACTTTGTTTCTTTCGACTTTCACAACGGACAGTCAAAGCTTAACTCTTCAGCACACTTCTTACCCTATGCTCGTCCTATTACCTTACTGCTTGCAACATTTGATCTCTCGCACTTTGCCGCCATCGTCAACCGGGTTCCTCTCTGGCTTTGAACTCAACGGTTGTTATTTCTTTAATGTCACTGTTGCGGTCTCATTGACCGAAGACCCAGTGCTCCTCGCCAGCCCTGCCAACTCTCCTGGGCAGCTTCTCTGGCCCAGGATAATAACCCTTCCACAGACTTCACTCCGGAGAACAGCTTAGCACTTAACCCCACTCTAGCTCCCTGGAGACACATCTCCTTCGCCACGCTCTCATTAGCCCTTTTACACCATAGGCTCTCAGTGTTTCAGCTCGCCGTTCTCCCCGAGCAGGTCTTGGGTTCTCCGGGCATCCCAATTTGCCTGTGCTCTCGTAGTCCGCCTTGTGAACATCCTTGTGCTCCAGCTTGCTCATTCTGTTTCTATGGCTCACTCCTTTTATACACCTGTGGTGTCTTAACATTTCTCTGGTGTGTTTGATCTGTATTCAGTGCCGGACTTCGCCTATCCTTGTTAATGGGACATTGGGCCTCATTCCGAGTATGGCGGTAAGGGATACCTGTCACCGTTAACGAGACCGGTACCGGTAATCCCTTACCGCCACATTCCGAGTTCCCTCTGCGCCCTCGTCCTTAACGCCTGCTTTTAGCAGGCGTTAGGGACGAGGGCGCAAAGGGGCTTTTTAGCCAATAACGGTGACCGTAAAGTACGGTCACCGTTATTTGCAATTTCCCCATTCCCATTGAGTCCTATGGGGGCTCATTTGGGAATGGGGAAGAGCCCTGGGGAATGGGAAATTACTGCCCTGGTCAACTCGGAATAGGGCGGTAATTTCCCATTCCACCAGGGCGGTGCCGGTACGGGTCCGGTGCCGACCAAGGCGCTACTACCGCCATTGGTTAGCGCCGGACTCGGAATGAGGCCCATTGATAGAAATGAAGAGAAGTGCCTCCATTTGCGTTTTAGTAGAGCAGGGAGGTTTTGTCAAAGGGAAAAGGGGACAGTCTGCGGTCATGTAATAGGAGGGAATGTCAGGGAGTTTTTTTTTTAATTCTTTTTTAAAGTGTGCACCATGTCTCGCCGTCAAGCAATCCAATCCTAACAGACCCTCCACCCAAGTTATCCTCCCTCACTCAGTCACCACCAGGGTCAGGGATCCAATAGCGATGGCTCGCCCCTGGCCACCTATATAGAAAATCCCCCGGGAGTAGGGAGGGGGGAACCCTCGGGCTTTCCACAACATTTATTAAAGAAAATTGGGTTGGGAAAATACCTCACGATCCCTAAGTCTAAGAGGGGTTTTCCAGCCTCAACAAAAATAACTAAAAGACCTGCCGTTGTCAGAGTAATTCTCTGTCCTGTGTCCAAAATCCTATCCTGTCCCTCACATGGTAACACTAATCCTAATGTGATAAGGGAAAATGTGTAATAGTGTTCAAAGCAAAAAGGTGCTGAGCACAACAGAGTTCAAATCGATGTTCACAGTTCCATGGGGGATTGACTCCCTTCCCCTGGTCTTTCGCCAAAAATAAAAGTCCCAAAAATAACCAGATTCTCAATGGGCCAAGAGGCAGTTTCCTTCCTCTTGGCAGTGTAATGTTCTAAAATGCGAAGCAACCTAGTTCAACAATGTTCACAAACCCAGGGGGAATGACACCCTTCCCCTAGTTCTTTGTCAAAGGCAACATAGTTCGCTTCTCAAGGGGTATGGGTCTTGCCTTGAGTACTCTCATCCATATAATACAATTGGGTGTGGTTCCCAGACAGAGCCTGGCTACGGAGGAACAGGGCCACTGTGGCTAGCCTGTGAAGGTTTATGAAACGGATGAACCTCTATACCAAAACCGTTCTCCTGATGTGGAGTTCTTTGAGTGGGATTTATCAGGATTTTCGTTGAATAATGTTTTGTACCGTATGTCATACTTTTTTATCCTATCAAATGTATTTTAGAGTTTATGAATTCATGATGATTTTTATGAATATGTATTGTTGGGATACTGTATGACTATTGGCTGTTGTGATGCCAACCGATATGGCTTATGCCGAATAATGGTTATTTTTAATTGAATTAGCATACTTGCACTACACCTTTGTAACAGTAGAAAGTCGAAAGCTGACTCGCTGAATCTGGAAGGAGGCTTCAAAATTCATATCCAATTGAAAGGCCAGCTAAATAAAATCCTCATGGTCTCTAATGGCTAGAACAAAAGACTTCAAATAATTTTTCTGCCAATTTGATTAACCATGATGCAAACTTAAGACCAATCCAAATAAGATGTTGTATACATGCTCTGTTGCTTTTCAAAGCTAGGACCATAATAATAAACGATGGGTTTGAGCTGCTGTAGTTAAGTCCTTGGTGCTTCCATATACAGCTGAATAAAAAGATAGTTCTCTCAAAAAGCTAAAAGGGAAGACTTTTGAGAGTCTGCAATTTAAGTGCTGCAAAAAGCCACGTCAGAAAAAGGAGAATAAAAGAGCCCCTTCCTTCACCAATAGACAGAATGCAGATAGCTCTCCAGCTTGGGTCCTCCGCTGAACTCTATCCCAGACAGCACTCCTTGATGACTTCGTACAACACTCCCTTCACTCCTTCCTTGAAGCTCTTTATGCAACTTCTGGATTGTTTGTTTTATATTCCACTGACATTCACAACATATGCCCCGTGCTCATCAAATATATGTTCCCCCGAGAATGTTTACACATTCTAAAGGAATACAGAACCTCATATTCCCCGATCCTCATAAGACTTGTGACCTGTCTTCCTAGTTCTCCTTGAATACCTGACCTTTGCCGCCATGTTAAGAATACATCCATTAGCTTGGAGATCAGAACATTGTTCACATAGGCTAAACAGCCACTGGATCCCAGCCCGGAACCTTTACTTACAGTGATCTCATGTAACATAAACAAAGGATATGTCATGATGCCTACCCCCGGGCATCCACACCAAGTCCATCAGCCCCAGAAGCAGGCATCATGTCATCTGGAGCAAGCCCAGCAACCCCTGTTAGGGGCTATCTGGGTACAGTCCAGGCACCTATGGCGCCAGGCTCATATGGGACATCAGTCCTGGCGCCATAGGCGCCAGACTCATATGTTAAAACTTACCTGATGCAGACCATGCTGCAAGGAATCCAAGCCCTTGTGAGGCTTGGAAGGGACTACTTTACCTAGGGAACTATTTTGTTACTTGGGTGGGGTTGTGGAGGAATACTTAACTGGGACTACTTTGGTGGCTATTTAAACCACGCCCGAAGAGCAGCACATGCTTCGCGTTATTCTGCATCCAGCAGCGTAATGCTCACCGTGTCTGCAGTCAGCATCCAGCATCCTGCCACGCCCGCCTCGAATCCAGAGCGCCTAGAAAGAAGGAAAAGAAGAAGAAAGGTTAGAACAAGAACATTACTGGATTTCCGACCAGATTTCGTATCCAGCACATCTTCGAACCGGAAAACAGACTTCATTTGAAACGCGTTGCATCGCCTGCAGCAGCGCCGCGCCATACTCACCGTTCCTCGCAGCACCTCTACGATCCGGTGCTGTCTCCATCACCAGGTTGCAACATTCAACAAGGTGAGCCAAGGGAACAAACAAGGACAATCGCTTGCCACCATCTGCTTACCTGATTTTACCGCAGGAGGTATTATCCACCAGCACGCCAATTCTTCATACGCTGCACCTGCCAGAAAAGGGGAAGCAGCGAGTTAAACCTCGGCATCATTTATCAGACAGTGTTAGAAAACACAGACTCTTACCTGAATGCTTTCAGCTGCCACAAGACGATCTTCGTTTGGGTCTAAGCTGCAAAAGAAACAAAGGAATTGAACAAGAGTGATTATTCGGACATTTTGAACTCTTTAGAACTATATACTTATGGCCTTTCGCCCGGAGGTTTGGAGTCAAGATTTGTCCAGAACTCTTCCAATATCCTCAAGCCAGTGAAGTAACTGGCCATCAACGTGCCCCTGCATTCTTCTCAGGATGGAGAGCTCATCATACAAAACTATAAGGTGAGCTTGGTGAAAGGGAATGTCAGAAGGGATAAGTGGGGACGCAGTGAAGGGTTACTACTCCAATCCACGGGTGGCTAATTCCATTTCCCCGTCTTTAGGAGACTACTTCTACGGGTCAAGCAGACGAAGCTAGGTGGGCCAGTCCAGTCAGTCATCTCTGCACTACGCATCACGTTGGTGGAGACCGTGGCTGTCCAGTTCCGATCGACACCCCTGTGGGAGCCAGGTGAGCGTAACAGAACGCGAAGCCTCCCTACAAATTCTCACCCGGGTGTCATGGAGACCTCAGAAACTGACCAATTGGCCCAATTACTAGGGGAACTTAGGGCTGAAGTACATGCCGCTCGCCAAGAAACTAATACACTCAGGAGAGAGTTGATTGTTTTGAAGGAACGCACTGATGATCTTGCTAGACAATTACTGCAAAACCAAGCGGGGCAAACACCCCTACCGGGACTCGGGGGGGGGGATTCCAAACCCTGTTTCAACAAGCAACCCTGTGCAAGTGATTTTACCAGGAAATATCCCTTTAGCCCCGCCAGAACGCTTTGCAGGGGACCCGAAAAGGTTTACTGTGTTCATGAACCAATGCCGATTGCACTTTTTATGCAGACCTGGAGCCTTTCCGAACGATCAAGCCAAAGTAGCCTTTGTGTTATCATATCTCAGCGGCAGTGCCACGGTTTGGTCAATCCCACTAGTCAATCAGGATGACCCTATTCTTCGGGATTTTCAGGGTTTTCAAATGAGCATAGAAAGACTATTTGCCCGGCACTTACAGGGACAGGCCCTGGATAACAAACTTTTGTCCCTACGACAGGGTAACCAGGATCTGCTAACCTATATCGCAACCTTCAATAGGTTGGTGGTGGAAACCGGATGGCCCGAGGTAAAACGAATTACGTTATTTCATCATGGACTTCGAGGAGAACTCAAAGATGTTTTGGCTCAAGTTGTGAACCCACCGCAAGGCTGTGCTGAATACATAGACTTAGTGGTCCAGTTAGATCACAGACTTCAAAATCGAAAGGCTGATCGAGCCAAGTTCGAGAACCGGGTGTTGGTTAAACCCAATGCTAACCCCAAAGGAACAGAGGCCTCTGAACCCATGCAAATCGGAGGAGTTAAAGGATCCTTGACGCAAAAGGAAAGAGAAAAGAGGCGGCAAATGCAATTATGTCTATACTGTGGAACTTCGGGACATTTTCTACGGGATTGCCCTGTAAAACCACCCAAGAAAACAGTAAGAGCGGCTGATAAAAGCCACAAGGAGCCTGACTCGGGAAACGACCACGCCCGATAAGCGTAGAGGTCCACTTGCCGAGCTTGAAGAAGGATACTCAGACCTCGTATTTCATCATACCAATGGTCATTATGGATCCAAGGCAGCCATCACGTATGCACGCAGTAAGGGCATACATTGATAGTGGGGCGATAGGAAACTATTTGGACCACAAATTGGCTTCTAGGATGAATCTACCTCTCTGCAAAAAGATCACTTCGGATGTCATCACCACAGTCGATGGAACTGAAATTGCCTCTGGGCCGGTAACCCATTCCACCGCTGAGATGACACTATTGGGTCAGGATGGGCATCGAGAGACAATTGTGTTTGATTTAATCAAAGCCCCGCAGTTTCAAATAATACTGGGGATACCTTGGTTGGAAACACATAATCCTTGTATTGATTGGCGAGAAAAGAGAATAACCTTCCCGGATTGTGCACATACCTGTTATCTAAAACAAACCATGAACAAGGACCTGGCCACCGTCGTTACTCCAGTCATGCAGTTACCTCAAGAATATCAGGAATTTAAGGATGTTTTCCAAAAGGAGCAGGCAAACACCTTACCACCTCACAGGTCATACGACTGTCAAATTGATCTCATCCCTGGTGCACAACCTCCATGCAGTAGGATCTACGCCCTTACGGAACCCGAGAACCTTCAGCTACGACAATACTTGGACCAATACCTTGCCAATGGCTTCATTCGTCCATCCAAGTCCCCTGCATATTCAGCTTTGTTCTTCATGCCAAAAAAGGAAGGTGACCTTAGAACGTGCATAGACTACCGCGCATTAAATCAGATCACAGTTAAAAACCGATACCCATTGCCTCTGATCCCCGATTTACTGGACCAAGTAAAGGACGCTTGCATCTACACAAAATTAGATCTCCGAGGGGCATATCATCTGGTACGTGTAAAGAAAGGTGACGAATGGAAGAGTGCTTTTCGCACGAAGTACGAGTTATTCGAATACCAGGTGATGCCCTTCGGGTTGTGCAATGCACCAGCAGCCTTCCAGTACTTTATGAACGATGTCCTTCGTGAACTCATTGACGTCTGTGTTGTTGTATACATTGAAAATATCCTAGTGTACTCCTCTTCAGAATCAGACCATGTGAAGCACGTTCGTGCAGTCCTCGAGAAACTACGCCAGCACAAGTTATATGCAAAATTGGAAAAATGCGTTTTTCATACTACAGAAGTTGAATTTCTTGGATTTATCTTGACTCCAAAAGGAGTTCGAATGGACTCTCGAAAGGTGGACGCCATTCTCAAGTGGCCATCACCTAGTTCAGTTAAAGGAGTACAGAGCATGCTCGGGTTTGCTAATTTTTACCGCAGATTGATTCCAGATTTCTCGCACGTTGTACATCCTATCACAGCACTTTTGCAAAAAAACAAATGCTTCTTGTGGACTGAAGAAGCTGAGAATGCCTTCCAAGAACTGAAAACTAAATTCACGTCTGCACCGGTATTGAAGCATCCTCGCCCTGACCTTCCATACATAATTGAAACCGACGCATCCAGTCTAGCCACGGGAGCAGTTCTGTCCCAGAAGGATCCTGAAACTGGTCAACTTCACCCAGTAGCATTTTGGTCCAGAAAGTTCTCGGCACCCGAGTTAAACTATGCGGTTACCGATAAGGAGTTATTAGCCATCAAATCTGCCTTCAAGTAGCTTATGTCCCTTTTGATGACTTTCTTCCTTTTAATATTATAGATAGTATGACTACTTATGTATAAATCTAGAGAAGAAGAATTTAGAATTTAGATTTTAAGGATTGATTTTATGTTCTTTTGTATTTTTTTTTTATACATTTGTAAAGTTTTGTTTATAAAACTATATCACATTAAAATAAATAAAATGAAATTGTGTCCGCTGTGCGAGAATGGGGTGGAAACAATGGTGTACTTTTTATTATTTTGTGAGTCATTGAAAGGTCTGAGAGCAATGTACCTGATACCCCTATTTAGACAGTCCAGTGCCCGAATTGTTAGTGAAGCCAGGCGCCTATGTAACGAGACTACTGATTGGTTCACTTTGGCGCCAAGTATATTCACAGCGCCTGGCTACGGAGGAACAGGGCCACTGTGGCTAGCCTGTGAAGGTTTATGAAACGGATGAACCTCTATACCAAACCCGCTCTCCTGATCTAGAGATCTATGATTGCGATTTATCGGGATTTTGGTTGCATAATTGTTGTACTGTATGTCATACTTTTTATCCTATGAAATGTATTTAAGAGTTTATGAATTCATGACGATTTTTATTAATATGTATTGTTAGGATACTGTGTGATTATTGGCTGTTGTGATGCCAACCTATATGGCTTATGCCGAATAAAGGTTATTTTGAATTGAATTAGCATACTTGCACTACCCGTCTGTAATAGTAGAAAATCGAAAGCTGACTGCCTGAATCTGGAGGGAGGCTTCAAAATTCAAATCCAATTGAAAGGCCAGCTAAATAAAATCCTCATGGTCTCTAATGGCTAGAACAAAAGCCTTCAAATAAGTTTTCTGCCAATTTGATTAACCATGATGCAAACTTAAGACCAATCCAAAAATTGTATACGTGCTCTGTTGCTTTTCGAAGCTAGGACCATAATAATAATAATAATAAACGATGGGTTTGAGCTGCTGTAGTTAAGTCCTTGGTGCTTCCATATACAGCTCAATAAAAAGATAGTTCTCTCAAAAAGCTAAAAGGGAAGCCTTTTGAGCCTCTGCAATTTAAGTGCTGCAAAAAGCCACGTCAGAAAAAGGAGAATAAAAGAGCCCCTTCCGTCACCAATAGACATAATGCAGATAGCTCTCCAGCTTGGGTCCTCCGCTCAACTCTATCCCAGACAGCACTCCTTGATGACTTCGTACAACACTCCCTTCACTCCTTCCTTGACGCTCTTTATGTAACTTCTGGATTGTTTGTTTTATATTCCACTGACATTCACAACATATGCCCCGTGCTCATCAAACATATGTTCCCCCGAGAATGTTTACGCATTCTAAAGGAATACAGAACATCATATTCCCCGATCCTCATAAGACTTGTGTCCTGTCTTCCTAGTTCTCCTTGAATACCTGACCTTTGCCGCCATGTTAAGAATACATCCAGTAGCTTGGAGATCAGAACATTGTTCACATAGACAAAACAGCCACTGGATCCCAGCCCGGAACCGATACTTACAGTGATCTCATGTACCATAAACAAAGGATAACCTGGCTTGAAGACGAGACTGCACAGAACATAGCATGGATTAATCACTCATTTTTGCACATTACATAAATACAATTCAAATGCAAACACATGCCCCCTTTTTCTGAAATGGTGTCTGCAAAATATTTGCCTACCCTATGCCTACCTATTTAAATTCCATGTTTGCCCTAAATATGTTACAGGACTACACGGTTTGTGAAAATGCTCCTGTGATGGATTACTACCATCCAACCGATCCTTCACATGGAAGAGCACTGCCCATATCATGATAACCAATCACACAAACGTGAGTATGAAAACTTGTCTCCTACATGAGAGGACATTCTGCAAGCACTTGACAATAAGCCAACAGCTCTAGTATTACTTGATCTATCGGCTCCCTATGATACAGTGAAACATCAGAAACCAATACAAAGAGTTCAGATGGAATAGATGATAGTGCCTTCAAGTGGATCACCAACTACTTTGTCGATAACACTGGAAGACTTCAACTTAACAATTTTCCCCTTGAAGTGTGCTGTCCCCAGGGCTCTATCTTAACCTAATGGCTTTTTAATATTTCAAATTATCGCAAAATATTGCAAATTACCTGCAGTTGATTCTCTGGTACAATTGAAACTGGAACCTAATGACAACTCGGCTGAATTCCTCCAGAGAATCCAGGGTTGGTACATAGAGGATCTCTGCCTTAATGCCTCCAGAACAGAGATCATCTGCTTTGGTATCCCAACCCCAGTAGCTCTAACCTTCAAATGGCTACTCGTCTTGGGTATGGCACCCACCACATCAGACCATTTAGCTCTAACCTTCAAATGGCTACTCGTCTTGGGTATGGCACCCACCACATCAGACCATTTAAAGAATCTAGGTGTCATTTTCGACTCCAAACTCGACTACAACCCCAAAGCCCCCATGTCCTTTCTCCACTACACTATTTTGATAGTCTCTATATAGGTCTAAACAAAAAACAGCAACATAGCAAAAATAAAGCTGGTGCCTTATTTTGGTACTCGAGCCCTGGCACCATAGCTCACCAGGCCTGAGAAGCATTGGCTCGGTGTTGCTGTATAGCACAAACAAAATCAATTGTGTTACTTTACAAATCCCCCATAACATTACTCCTTAATATCTGAACTCTTACATCGAATCAACATCCCACAGCATTCGCACCTCCCTATACCTGGTAAGCACACTGCCCCTTTGGACCGAAATCTCTCATCTGTCTCCCTGGGATCTCCTAAAAACTATTGCCTCCCTGAAAGTTACTTCTCCAGCATTGGATCTCTCATAGACATGCTATGAACAATTCCCTGTCGTCAGTCATCATAAGTGATTATTTCGTATAACGTTTATATGTGATGATTTTTGTAACGCTTGCAATTGAGGTCATTGTATATCCTACAGACATGGGTCTGGTGTCAAGGGGGTGTGCGAACAAAGTGAGCCCTTGATGGAGTATCTCTACAAGCGAGCAAGCCACCAAGTTCAATGCACAGCAGTCGCCGGAGGGGTGTGCGAGCGAAGGGACCCCCTCGGAGGTGGGGGGCTGTTGGGCACCAAAGTCCCCAAGGGGGCAGAGCCTCCCCTAGTAGTAAATAAACACTTTTAGGTGTCTATTTTGTACCCCATTTCCCTCCTTTTGGGGGCTTTTAGTCCCCACCAATGAGAAGTCAAGTATGTAGCTCCTCCCTGTCCGCCTCCTTTCAGATTCTAACTGCACATCATGCTGGAAGGAGTCCTCGTGTTTTTCTCCTGACAGAAATCTTCATACCTCATTGTTTCTACATCATCTCTTCATAAATCTCTACAATTAACTTCAGAACCTTCTCCTTTCTCAGATAAGTAAAAGGGGGGAAATGGAAGGGAAGAAATCCCTCTTTGAAGCCTGCACTAACTGGTGTAAAAAACATTTTTGAGGGGAGACAGACATGAAGAATGTATTTATTGTCTTCACCCTCACCACTCTGCTGAAGAGTGTGCAATTTGTTAAGGTTTCAGCACCAAAAACACTGAAGGACAGGAAAGGATGTCTGGTATGCTGACTAAATGAAGGTCATCACCCCCTTCACAGGCAGAGTCCTCCAGAAGCCTAGCAGCCCCCAGACATCCAGATAAGAGAGAACCTGGGCAAAATCAGAAGAAAGACCATCTAAAAGCCCTAAATTAATAATTAAGTGGATCGCTGCAAAAAAAGCGCTGCTTTCATCAATAGCGCAGACAGCTACCTGCTCCCTGCTGACTAACATACCGTCAACGACTCGACGGCGGGGCAACCTTCAAAAGTGGGTCTGCCGATGACAAAACAAGCTAAAAAAAGGTCCTTCCCCATTGACGCGATTGGCAACGGAAAAACATTTGTTAACGGGCCACCGCCAGATGACTAACCAACGCTCATCGACGACACACTCATCGACATGCTGCTCCGCGGCTGACAAGCGCTCGTCGTTGGACCACCGCTTATCGACGGACAAAAACTTGTCGACGGGGAAGAGCGTGCGGGAGAAAGCAAAAGACTCATCAATGACAAAGAAGCGCTTGTCAACACGTAAGCAAGAACCTTCACGTGCTGCAACCACAAAACCACCTGGGGAAGATTCCCTGGCACAGGAAGGATCCTGACCGGAAGGAGAATTGGGCGTGAACGCTCACAATGCAGAGCGAGCCAACCAGGTGCCACAACACCAATCAGCGGAGCAAGAAAGAAAGCCAGCTCCAGCCAATCCCTGCACCAGTCTCCCCCATTACGTACTTGTAAATCATGCCTGAGGACATCCTACAATACAAAGTGGATTCCGAGTTTGAGACACAGCATCGCCAGTTTGCTCAGACGATTCCATAATAATGGAAAAGCCTTACCAAACTCCTCTACCATCGAGGTCGCCACGCCTCCCGCAACGTCCACGACACAGCACCAGGGAGCTAGGGGATATACCTCCAATGTGGCCACAAGAACCACTACTCAATCTGCACTCACTACTTTCACTGCAAGTTCTGTCTACACTCCAGAACCTGCTTACTTAACTGGACACCAGACTCCCGACTGGGCCACAGGGCCTCGCAACTCTGCAACCACCTGCAATGACACAGGGGCATGCAGAGACACCATGGGTAGCACCAACACCAGAGCCTTTGGTGCCTGCAAAACAACTGACACAAACAACTGAATCACCTGCGAAAAACGAACAAAAAGCAGAAACAACCATAAAAAACGAACTGCATCAAAATATAAAGCCTCCAATGCAGGGTAAATACGCTGCAGGGAACAAGAGGAGGGAGAACTCACTGACACTGATACAGAATACGACCTGCAGGATACAGCCACCACGGCCACTGGATCTCCTCCACGAGAGGACCAATGGGATACAGATGATGACCAGTTAGATGACCCGGTGGAAGAGGGCCCGAAACCATCACCACCCGATGACATTGGGGTGTTCCACACGCTAATCACAAAAGCATGCCGAGAATTTGGCCTCATCCCCTCTGAGGAGAAAAAATTATGTTTTCTGTTTGACCATATGCACAAAAGACGAAAAGCAGTAGTGTCGATCCCAATCCTCGACCATGTGCAGGAAGAGGGTCTCTGCACCATGAGACACCCCTTTACGGAACCAGCTTTTAAAGGCAGGCTAGACACAAAGTTCCAAGCGCCAGACACCACTCCTAAGTGTCTCATGTTGCAGCCTACACCGGAGTCCATTGTCTCAGCGGGATCAGGCAAAAAATCCCACACCCAGGCACGCAAGTGTGTGGTGCCACCAGAGACCATGAGCCGGAAGTTGGACGCACTGGGGAAGAAAGTGCTCATGGTGGGTGCCACTACTGTTAAAGCAGCCAACGCACTAGCGATTATGTCCAGATACAACCAGCAAATGTGGCACAGGTTGGCACCTATTCTGGAGCACTTGACTGAGCAAAAACATGCCGAAGCAGGTGCCATCTTAAAAGGAGAGGAAGCTGCAAACCATAACATCAATATTGCAGTGGATCTGGTTTTAAGCAGATCAACAACGGGGTGGTACTGCGAAGACAGGGATGGCTGCACTGCACAGACTTTAGACCAGATGTGAAGCAAAAATGTTTTAGACATGCCATTCGAAGACGACAGTCTGTTTGGGCCCAAATCGATGAGGCCCTAAAGGCAATTAAAACCGACACAGACACCGTCCACTCTCTCACCATTCTGCAAACTAAATGTAATTTTCATACATTTTGAAGAGCAGCAGGAAGATCAACTTCCTCGGGAAACGTCGGAGGCACCAGGCAATATTGGAAAACCTTGCACTATTTGTAAGGATATAAAAAAGCATCCCATGGATATCAACGACCGAGTGAGTACAGACAACAGCAGCAGCAGAGAGGATCCTCTGGCTCTCAGAGCGGTAGTACAAAATCTCACACCTGACTGCGCAAACTCAACAGCACTGGTGGGGGGGAATAATATCACACGATCTACATCGGTGGCAACAGATAATGGACAAATGGGTACTGCATGTGATCGAGTTCGGCCACCTGTTGAAATTCAACAAAAAGCCACCTAATATCCCACCATTAAAAACCCCCACCCAGTATCTAAAGTTGCTCAAACAAAAAATAAAACAAATGTTGGCAAAGAATGCGATCCAAAAAGTACCCAGACAGCAAAGAGGCAAAGGAGTTTACTCTTGATACGTCATCGTGCAAAACCAGACAAAAAGTGGCACCCGATACCAGATCTGCGCAAGCTAAACAAGTTTATCAAAAAGCAGCATTTCAAAATGATCACTCTACAACAAGTCATACGGGCAGTACAACCGCACGATTTCCTAGCGTCTTTAGACCTAAAAGACGTGTATTTCCACACCCTGGTGCTCCGCAATCAACGAAAGTACCTGTGTTTTACGATAGCTGGTCAGCACTATCAGTTCAAGGTGCTCCCATTCGGATTAAAATCAGCAGTGTGAACATCCACCAGTCGCGGCAGCCAGCATGTCTATCCATATCTAGACGATTGGCTAGTGCGAGCACAGACAATGGCGGGGGCTCACACATCCATTGCAGCGACAAAGCACTTGCAGCAGCACCTGGGATTCAAGATGCACTTAGAAAAATCCTCTGTCGCCATCCAAAATCCTGGTTTTCTGGGAGCTCACTTTGCAACATACAAAGTCCTAGTGCGCCCCTTCAAAGACGGAATACAAACCCTCAAGTCACTAATACACCTTTTCCAGCCAGGAACATGGTTGCTGGTCCGAAAAGGCATGGGCCTCCTAGGAACTATGGCCTCCTGTATTCCCCTCATACCTCATTGCAGGCTAAACATGCGATCTCTACAAGAGCTCCTAGCCAGCAAATGGTCCCAAACCACAGGGTCATAGGACGGCAAACTGCAAATCACATCGAAACTCATGCACCAACTAGAGTGGGGGGCAAAAGCAAATCTCACCATAGGATGGCATTTTCAGGACCCCATACCGCACAACACTCTGGTGACAGACACCTCGCTTAACAGCTGGGGAGCGCACGTGGATCCTCTCTGCATAAAAGTTCAAAGGGACGGCGGAGGAAGCCACTCTACACATACATGTATTGGAGCTCAGAGCAGTCGGCTGGGCTCTGAAATCCTTTCTACCATTGCAAAAAGATTCCACGGTTTGCGTCTTGACCGACAACACCACGACCATGTACTACCTCAGGAAACAAGGGGGAACGAGATCTCCAACCCTTTCCCAGGAAGCACAAAATATTTGCCACTGGGCCATCGCCAACGGGATAACACTACAAGTGTTTCACCTGCCGGGGACAAACAACGAGGTGGCAGACAGCCTCAGCAGGGCCATCAGCCAGTGCCACGAGTGGGAGCTATGCGACAACCAGCTCTGGCAAGTATTTGCTCAGTGGAGACATCCTCAAGTCGATCTGTTTGCAACAAAGCAGAACATAAAATGTGCTTGCTTTGCCAGCAGGATGCTTCAGCAAGGGTCGATGGGGAGCACGCTCTTGTTCCCGTGGGCCGGTCTCTTTGCCTCCGCCTTCCCACCTTTCCCAATTATCCACAAAGTGATCCAGATTATTCAATTGCACACATGCACTGTAATACAAATAGCCCCAAACTGGCGAAGGCAAACCTGGTACTCCGACCTTCTACACATGTCCGCAGGAAAACTGATTCTTCTTCAGAACCGGGCCAACATAATATCACCAAATCACAGAAAGATGTTGCATCACGACTCGCAGTCACTCAAGTTGATGCTGTGGCTCCTAACTTCGCAGCGTTTGGGCACCTAAACCTATCACAGGAATGCACACATTCTGATATTGGCGCAGGCTCCAGCTACAAATTGCTCCTATCAAAGCAAGTGGAAAAGATTCTGTGCCTGGTGCACAAGACAGCAAAACATTCGACCACTTTCAGAAATCTCCGAGGTTATCCTGCCATATCTGTTCTTAGCCCGAAGAGTGCTCTCCCATGCCTCAATAAAAGTAAACATGGCTGCCATCTCCAGGTACACCAGAAAAAGAGAAAAAACATCCCTGTTAAGTGATCGACTGGTCAAGTATTTTCTCGGGGTTATTTAGAACCTTTCCCCCAGTAAAAAGGTGTCCACCACAATGTAGTATCCTGGCGGGACTCATGAGAGTGCCATTCGAGCCATTAGTGTCATGCGTCCCTTCTTTGTAATGTGTTGGGACCGATGGAAACTCGGCCGCCATAGATGGGTTCCGTCACGTTGGGTCCGCAACGCTAAGCTGCAGTGTAGTCTTTCTCAAGATGGCCGCCGCCTGTGTTATCAGCGTTACGTTGCAGCCGGCATTCGCGTTGCAACTGAGTTCGCTACTCTGCTGGTTGTTGCGCTCACATCATTTCTCTTGGCTCTCTGAGCCCCTTCTATTCTGCCTATGGGCCCCTGGCCCCCCCTTCTGTTATTTTCTCTCTGTTTCCTCTGGCTTCCCGCTCCGTCTCTCGGACGGTTTTTCGCAGTGCCTTCCCCCCGCTCCGTTCTCTTTCTCCGCCTCCCTCTTTCGCTCTCTCTCTCTCTTTCTCCATCGGGTCCCCTTTGGATCCGTATTCCTCCAGTCCTGCTAGTACCCGGTGCTGTCCTTGTGAGTGCTGGTTGTCGGATACTCCCTGACCTTGCTCAGTCTTCTTTCTTCCCATGCGTTTCCTGGTGCTCTGTGGAATTCTCTATCTCTCGTCTGGATACCCTGCAGTCACGGACACTTACCTGGGTCTCTCGGATTCAAGGATACTCATCATCTCTTCACTGGCATCAGGATTCCCACTCTTCAGCTTCAAAGACGTTATCTTTTTTTTTGCCTCCCTGGCTTTTTCACCGTTGGCTATTGCGGATCCGGGGCGACTGGTTTCCGGAACTTTCTGACAACCATTGTGGCGTCTTTCCGCAGTACACCATATCTTCTGAAAAAGAAATCCTCCCTTAAGGAAAGAAATAAGAAGTTGACAAAGGATCTTTCTTCAGGTGAGGAGGAGGGGGAGGAGACAGAATTGGAAAGTGATTTGGATATTACGGACAAGGCTGATATTTGTGACAATTAGCAACTACACACCTAAAATGTACTTCTTGGAAAGTGGCATTCCTCCTTGGGTCTCAGAATTGCAAGCACTATCACATAGCCATTCTTGCGCTTTTACAAAGACAAAGTAGTCCTTACAACCAACCCGCATGTTATACTGAAATTGCCATTGGAATTCCATAAACAAGCATCAGTTTACGCTACCCATTTTCTTCCAGGGTGCAAAAACCCTGGCGGAGATTGTGCTATACTACTTAGACGTAAAAAGAGCACTGAAATCCTATCTACATAGAACAGAGTCCTCCAGGAATTTCCCTCAACTGTTCCTCATCTACGTACATCCAGACAAAGGAAAAGCCATCTCTAAGCAGGGAATTGCAAGGTGGGTATACTCTGCCATAACCTTCTGTCACACCAAGGCAAACAAACCATTAACTGGACCAGCCCACGTCCATTCAACAAGAGCTACAGCGGCTTCAGCGGCATTGTGGTCCGGGTGTGTCTCAAAGCGGCCACCTGGGCCTTGCTACACACCATTACTAGGCATTACTGCCTCCAGGAGCAGCACGCTGCTGATGCAAGAACGGGAAAAGCAGTCCTGCGGCATCTATTCAAATAAGGTAGGCTTTTTTAACTGATTTCCTACCTCCATCTAAATTCATACTGCTTTGAAATCTCCAATGCTGGAGAAGGGGTACGTTTCTTGCCTGTAACTTCATTTCTCCAACAACGCGATCTTTCATAGATTCACATGCGCCCTCCGGCCATCCCCTACGATAAAAAGCCTCCCTCAGATACTCTAATTCAGCATGTACTGGGTAGAATCTGAAAAAGGCTGCAGGGGAGGAGCTACATACTCGACATCCCATTGGTGGGGACCAAAAGCACCCAAAAGGAGAGCAATGGGGTACAAAATAAACACCTAAAGGTTTTTCTTTATTTACTATTGTAAAGTTAACTGAGGATTGCCAGCCTGATGACGGGGAATTGTTCATAGCATGTGAATCCATGAAAGATACCAATGCTGGAGAAATGGAGTTACAGGTAAGAAACAATAGCATCCTGGCCTCCATCCGTAAAACAATTGATGGACCCGTCTCTCAGCGTGCACCTCAGCATCATTAATGCCTCCCTCATATAAGGGTCATTCCCGGATACCCTCAAGACTCATACAACCTCTTTTGAAAAGAAAATCCTAGATCCAGATGACCTGCCCAACTACTGGCCCATTACGATCCTCCTGTTTATTCACAAAGTCTTGGAAGAAATAGTCTGTACACAACTACTCGCCAGAATCAAACAACTGCTCCTCCTAAATGACTCTGCCAGGATTCCATCCCAAGTGGAGCATCGAGACCGCCCCCAGCCAGGTGGTGGATGATGCAATTCAAATCATGTATAAGGGTGAATCATGCCTCCTCCTTGTCCTTGTGATTCTTGTGAAACCCTATTTACAAGCTAAGCCAATATATAATTACATTGAAGAACCTTTATTTGGCTTATTTGTTCTACATTGGTCTTGTGACAAATGGTGCTGATTATTATAACTTGAAATCCTTAGTCGGTATCCTAATCTTTTACATCATGGAGGCAGCTCGGATGCAGGCTCAGAAGGAGATGAAGAACAAGAAACCGATTAAACAAACAAATCAACCACAGGACAAGGTTTCTTTAGAGTATCAAATTAGGAGATATAAGAAAGGAAACAGAACGAATTACTTCCCTACGAAGGAGAGTCTGTCATCCAGAAGGATGAAGATGCAGAGCTTTAATCTTTGGTATTTGTAACAAAAACAACCCCATGATTGTAGAAGGAACACTGCTAACTGTCGTCAAAGAAAAAACGATCCGAAAAAAACCCTGATGGGAAAGGCCAAACTGAAAGGGAGGGACATTGTTAAGTGTGAACCCATCAATGGAACTGAAGAGGAAACTCCTGATGAGGAGAAAAAACAGGAGCCACCTAGCCCTCATCCCTGAGGACTAACTTGATCATACAATCCGCCGGGAGAAGGGCGCCAATGAGTGTAATAAACCCTTCCATTTTGAAGATGTAACAAATAGATGTTAGAACTTGCAAGTTAATTATTGGGAAAAACCTCTCCTCCCCACCCCCATGTAGTGGGAGCATAGTTATTGCATTCACAATTGAGAAACCGTGAGGGACGCTGGTACCACCGTCCCTTCAAAAATGAGGTCACTGACTTCCAACTTCCACACTATCATATTCTGCTTGCCTTACTGAACACTGGGGAAGGAGGCAAGGGAAAACAGACAATGAGAGGAAATACTCAAAATGAACCCTCTTTAACTTACAGCAACCCCGGGAATTTGAGGTGAAAACCCTTCAAGAAAAACCCTGGCCAGCACATGGGGCATTACAGGAGATACACTAGGTATAGCAGTATGTCATGCATGTAACCACACCAGGCACCCCAAATACACCAGGCACCACATACACACCTACCCCTGTCTCTCCTGTGCCAGACCAGCAGCGGCATGTCAGTGGAGGTCGCCGCTTTTTCCCTTTGACAGGACGGGTGCCGTCGCACCATTCCCGGTGTTCGTGGCGGCTGTGGCCGCGTTGGAAGGCTCGGTTGCCTTGGAAATTGAGGGTGGTGCTCAGTGCGCATCGACCCGAGCAGCTGCTACGACGGGCTGGTCAGGTGACGCGGCTCCGGTCACGTGATCGCTTGTTGTCCCGATCACCTGATCACTTTGCCGCACGATAAAGGAAGTCTGATCCTACCCTTCCTTGCTTATCAGTTGTTCTGATAGACTGCTACGTGCCTCCACGTTTTGATACTTTGTTTCAGCCCGGACCTTGCCCACGCTCTTGGATCTTCCTTGTCTCACCCTTGGGCTACGACGACCCGGCTGCATCTAATTAACTCGCTTTTGGATCTCTGCAAACGTTCTAAGGACTGCCTGCACACCCCTTTTGCTACGACGACCCGGCTGTATCTACTTAACTCACTATTGGATCTTTGCAAACGTTCTAAGGACTGCCTGTACGCCCCTTTTTGCTACGACGACTCGGCTACATAACAAGTGACTACGAACTCGCTCAGATTGCTGGGCTACCTTTTCAGGCATTTTTTGACCTCCGCTCCAACTCTCCAGCCTTTACACCCTTGGAGCCTCTGCTGCTGCCCTGCAACCGCTGGATACGGCACTCATAACTCCTGGTACCTTTGTCATCTCGGGGTGGAGCCTCCATCTATTGGGAACCCCATGCAGTTCAAGCCCTTCCTCAGCTACTCCTTAGGTAGGTGTTCTTTAAATCCTGACCTATCAAGGTGTTTGATAGTCTTGTGCTTGTCACTTAATCACTGTTTTTCCTTAAAGCTACCTGGGGCTCCAGCACTTCCGTTCCAGCCACCTGTGGCCCCAATAACCGGTCAGCGAGTGCTTTTCATCTCTCTCTGACTGGTGCTTGGGGACAGAGGTATTCATAGTCTACATGGATACCGATTCACGAGAGACTAAGCCTTTCACCTAGACTTTGGATGCCGCTGCTGGAGACCCAGTAGCCGCTTTGGTTCAGGCCATTACGGTTCTGCGGGCAGACATGTCCGCTGCTACAGCGGCCATACACCAACGATTGGACGCTATACAAAGCGAACAACATGCTCTTCCCTCAGACCCTGAATTCGGGATACTCCACCTCCCCCCGGCCCGTCCAGTGGTTCCAACCTACAGACGCCTGTTTATGTGCCCACCCCATTCCCTCTGGCATCTCCCGAGAAATTCCAAGGCGACCCTAGGAAATTCCATACTTTTATCAACCAGTGTAAACTTAATTTCCTGCGTCGCCCTCAGGCATTTCCAGATTCCACCACCAAGGCTGCCTTTACGCTCTCACATCTAGGTGGTATCGCTGCCACATGGGCCAGCTCGCTACTGGAAAACAATAGTCCAGTTCTTTATGACTTTGATTTATTGGTGGCTGAAATGACCCGTGTGTTTGATACTTGTCACAAGGCACAAGCCAGGGATCTGGAACTATTAGATCTAGTTCAAGGGAAAACTCCTCTGATCGAATACATTACTTGTTTCAATCAATTATCAGTTGAAACATCCTGGCCTAAAAAGTAACAAGGCTGTAGTCTTCTATCAGTGACTAAACGACCCCATGAAAGACGCACTGGCCGTCGTGCCCTCTCTGCCCGCTCAGTACCCTGAACTGGTAGATCTAGCCCTCCAGGTAGACGTCCGGCGAGCCGAGCGGAAAACAGAGGCTGGACAAGGTCCTGGGTTGTCCTTGTCTCCCGCCACGGTGTCTAGTGATGCTCCCAGCGAACCCATGCAGATAGGGGTGGTTCGGAGTCCAATCACGGCCTCAGAAAGGGAACGACGTAGGTCTACCAATGCATGCTTTTATTGTGGGTTAAACAGACACTATGTCAAGGAATGTCCAAGACTCCCCAGACCCAAGCCACAGGGTTTTCCGAAGGCTCGTCCCTGAATCCGGGGGGTACGGATGGGCCTACACCAGACCCCCTCGCGGTTTCCCTCTTCTCCCATGAATCTGATTGTGGTCTGTGCTCTTCTACTATCTTCAGATGGTGCACAACATTCTGTACAGTTGGTAATCGACTCCGGGGCCACGGGTAACTACGTAGACATTGCATTGGTGGCGTCATTGAATCTACCCCTACAGAATAAACCCAGACCAGAACCCGTACAGGCAGTGAACGGTTCCACACTGGTTTCAGGCCCCATCATGCAGCAGACAGTGCCACTAACGTTAGTCATCCACGATACGCATCAGGAAACTGTGTCTTTTGATCTCATCACAACCCCCCAGTTCCGTATGATACTAGGCATTCCCTGGCTACGCATCCACAATCCCTCGATTGACTGGTCTCGTGGTCATGTGTTCTTTAAATCTTCCCATTGCCAGGAACACTGTCTTGTATCCTCTGATGTTGTTTCCTCACCATCCCAAGCTCTGGGTGCTTTAGCACGCCTGACCCTGGATGAGAACCAGCCTATGGACCTAACTCCAAAACACGTTGTGGGTGCCATCACTTCGAACATTCCCTCAGAATACCATGATTTCATAGAGGTCTTCGACAAAGGGTGTGCAGAACATCTCCTGCCCCATCGTCCATATGATTGTCCTATAGATCTAGTCCCTGGGGCTGCTATCCCGACTGGAAGAATATACTCCTTGTCCCCATCAGACGATCAGACCCTGAAGGAGTATATCCAACACTCCCTCCAGATCGGGCACATTAGACCATCACGATCACCCGCAGCCAGTCCCATCTTTTTTGTACCAAAGAAGGAGGGTGATCTCCGTCCCTGTGTGGACTATCCCACTCATCAACCCACTTCTGGATCGGTTGACACATGCCATGGTTTTTACAAAACTCGTTCTCCGAGGTGCTTAGAATCTAGTCCGTGTGAGATAGGGTGATGAGTGGAAAACCGCGTACAGCACTCAGCATGGACTGTACGATTATACAGTCATGCCGTTCGGCCTGTGCAACGCCTCTGCTACCTTTCAGAGGTTCATGGACGAGGTATTCCACGACATCCTTGACACCTTTGTTGTTGTCTATTTAGATGACATACTAGTGTTCTCCCCTTCTCTACAGGAGCACATATTGCATGTCCGGGATGTCCTTGCCTGACTTAAAGCCCATGCTCTATACACAAAGCCTGAAAAGTGTCTGTTTCATGCCACTGAGGTGGACTTTTTGGGCTTTCGCATTACTCCCGGTGGTCTATCCATGCACGCTTCCAAAGTCAATGCTGTTCTTGACTGGCCTGTCCTGACTACGCTAAAAGCACTACTGCTGCTGAACTTTCAAAAAACGAACGTGCGTTCGCATTTGTAAAATCTTCACCTGCACAGCACTGCGAGTCAGGAGACTCTTGCTGTTCTACGTCCGTTCCCCGGAGGGGGCGGAGACTGCTGCCGGTCACGTGCTCATCACGTGACTCTGAATCACCTCAAAGGCCAGACACAGTCTGCCGAGCTGTGTGCTCTCGCTGCTGCAGCTGAACTTTCAAAAAACGAACGTGCGTTCGCATTTGTAAAATCTTCACCTGCACAGCACTGCGAGTCAGGAGACTCTTGCTGTTCTACGTCCGTTCCCCGGAGGGGGCGGAGACTGCTGCCGGTCACGTGCTCATCACGTGACTCTGAATCACCTCAAAGGCCAGACACAGTCTGCCGAGCTGTGTGCTCTCGCTGCTGCAGCTGAACTTTCAAAAAACGAACGTGCGTTCGCATTTGTAAAATCTTCACCTGCACAGCACTGCGAGTCAGGAGACTCTTGCTGTTCTACGTCCGTTCCCCGGAGGGGGCGGAGACTGCTGCCGGTCACGTGCTCATCACGTGACTCTGAATCACCTCAAAGGCCAGACACAGTCTGCCGAGCTGTGTGCTCTCGCTGCTGCAGCTGAACTTTCAAAAAACGAACGTGCGTTCGCATTTGTAAAATCTTCACCTGCACAGCACTGCGAGTCAGGAGACTCTTGCTGTTCTACGTCCGTTCCCCGGAGGGGGCGGAGACTGCTGCCGGTCACGTGCTCATCACGTGACTCTGAATCACCTCAAAGGCCAGACACAGTCTGCCGAGCTGTGTGCTCTCGCTGCTGCAGCTGAACTTTCAAAAAACGAACGTGCGTTCGCATTTGTAAAATCTTCACCTGCAGAGCACTGCGAGTCAGGAGACTCTTGCTGTTCTACGTCCGTTCCCCGGAGGGGGCGGAGACTGCTGCCGGTCACGTGCTCATCACGTGACTCTGAATCACCTCAAAGGCCAGACACAGTCTGCCGAGCTGTGTGCTCTCGCTGCTGCAGCTGAACTTTCAAAAAACGAACGTGCGTTCGCATTTGTAAAATCTTCACCTGCACAGCACTGCGAGTCAGGAGACTCTTGCTGTTCTACGTCCGTTCCCCGGAGGGGGCGGAGACTGCTGCCGGTCACGTGCTCATCACGTGACTCTGAATCACCTCAAAGGCCAGACACAGTCTGCCGAGCTGTGTGCTTTCGCTGCTGCAGCTGAACTTTCAAAAAACGAACGTGCGTTCGCATTTGTAAAATCTTCACCTGCACAGCACTGCGAGTCAGGAGACTCTTGCTGTTCTACGTCCGTTCCCCGGAGGGGGCGGAGACTGCTGCCGGTCACGTGCTCATCACGTGACTCTGAATCACCTCAAAGGCCAGACACAGTCTGCCGAGCTGTGTGCTTTCGCTGCTGCAGCTGAACTTTCAAAAAACGAACGTGCGTTCGCATTTGTAAAATCTTCACCTGCACAGCACTGCGAGTCAGGAGACTCTTGCTGTTCTACGTCCGTTCCCCGGAGGGGGCGGAGACTGCTGCCGGTCACGTGCTCATCACGTGACTCTGAATCACCTCAAAGGCCAGACACACTCTGCCGAGCTGTGTGCTCTCGCTGCTGCAGCTGAACTTTCAAAAAACGAACGTGCGTTCGCATTTGTAAAATCTTCACCTGCACAGCACTGCGAGTCAGGAGACTCTTGCTGTTCTACGTCCGTTCCCCGGAGGGGGCGGAGACTGCTGCCGGTCACGTGCTCATCACGTGACTCTGAATCACCTCAAAGGCCAGACACAGTCACCCTCGCGGCGTTAAGCCCGGTGGTGTCAAGGCCGCTTGCTGTGCTGTTTTGCTGCTGTTTGGCTCTGGGAGGCGGTAATCATCGAGTTGAGCTCATCGATATTCCTGTTTGGCCACTGGATCCACAAGTAAGTGTCCTATTGTGCTAATCCGCAACCTACTGAGATCAAAGGCACAGGAACATTTAGACAAAAATCAGTGCTTGATAGCACGAACACATTAATAACATCCGCACACACAACTCTAACTTCCTATAATTAACGTGCAGAGAAACTGCATTGTAGGTTGGGAGATTATAAGGATGACGACAAAACAAGGCCCACAGACAAGGACAAAAACCATACAACAGCGTCGACAAACAAATCCTTGGTCGCTAGCAAAGGCAGGAGCAGAAATCCAAAAAGCCATCACTCATGTTGTCGGAGAAATGGCTGTAGACCTCGAAACAGACTCTATGGTGATTGGCAATGACAACACAGGACACGGTGAGCAACCCCCCTTGCCCCTTCAAATAGACTCTGTTCCATCGGATGACGAGAGAAATATTGAAGCCTCTCCACCAAATGGCCATTTACAACAGAGCGAAATACATGAAAAAGACAGCGACACGAACCAGAAAAAAATGCTTGAAATAAATCCACACTCGGAGAGTGCCATTGACTTAATCACATCAAAAGGTTTACCTAAGGAAAGCGGGAACAAACTTAAGGCACCATTGTCCTTGTCTGACCTAGTGCCGATCCCGCATGACATCAGTGAGGCTGACAAAATTCAAAGTGTTGAATGCATAGAAGATTTTGTCACCCCCTTTGAAATCCCTGACGTAGACTTACTAGGAGCCTTACACCCCGAGTCAATAATGGAGATCTCTCAAAACACACAAACAATGAACATAAAGCAAATAACTCAACCAACTGATACCCAATATCAAAACTCTAAGGAGCATAATAATCAAATGGAACCTGGGAAAAGTCCTAACCATGTTAATAGTAAACTAGTGTCAAATGTTAACACCATCCCCACACAAGAAAAAACTAATTTGAAAAGTGCCTTGACAAACGGATTTGAACAGGGATCCGCAATGCTGGACGAAGCAACAGTGGATGCTATCTCACAACTTGCTGCACGCCTAGGGAAAACTAACTCCCAAAGGCCGACCCCTGTGGGATCAAAAAACATAATAAACAAGGAACCTTCTAAATCAAACGGGACATCAAACAAAATTCATCAGTCCTTAAACACCAATGAAAATAGCGATAAACAAGGAAACAAAGTAAGTACACCAAGATGGCACGCAAGGACACCCGTGCTGGAAAAATCGAAACAACGACAACCCATGGAATTGAACATTCCCTTGACTCATATGAATGTAGACTCACCGAATTTACAAACAACGCCGAGGAGGGATTCTAGCGAGGCAGCCACGAAATCAAGCCTCTCGGCAGCGGCTGCCATGCAAATACATAACAATGTACTAGCCGCATCATCTTTAGCTATGATCCCCTTCGTAAAATTATACGAATCTCTAAACGAAACCATTAAAGACCAAGGCGCAATGCTAATTAATCTAATGGAAAAGATAGAACAATTGTCCGGTTTTACATCTTTTATCCAGAGCCAAATGGAGAAAGAGGCAGACGTATCTGCAAATTGGCAGATGCGCCTTGGCGACCTAGCAGCAAGATATCACTGTGACAATGACAACTTGTCCATAGGACTGCTAGAAGCGGTAAAATGGATGAGACACGAACGACATCAGTCTACTTTAGTAACTCCACACGAAGTACAGGGAAAGTTCCAGGAAATAAGAGCCAAAAATGATAAGTTACAACAAAACGTACGTGCACCTGATTGCGAGCAAACGACCTTAGAATCATCACAGAACAGGACAAATACCCGGCAATTAAATAAACAACAAGAACTGATGACAGAAACACTTCAAGATCACCCTCAGATCATTCTTGGAGAAGTTACTAAACAATCAGCCTTTAAAATCTTCAATGGCGTACATGAAGAAATAACAAAAGCTTCAAAAAATCAATCTAAAGAAATCACAACAAATGACGTTCCCAAGATCCCACTTTTTTCCGCAACCACCCTTGACAGGAATAAGTGGAAAAGAACAGCAAATACAAAAAAATTTATAAGAAATATGCCATTACCAACTCGACCAGCAATATTCGCACGAACGGAGAAGGCAAATCGAAAACCAACAACGTCAGAAAAGCAAGTCAACTCTAAAAACACCGAAAAGAGGAGCCCATGTAGGAAACGCATGCGGGGAGAAACTTCAGGAACAAGCACAGCACAAACCATCTCAACCTCGTCAACAGAGCTCTGCAATCTGTCAACATACTCGCATAACAGCGACGGAAATGATGACGCGGCTGTGTTTGAAAATGTATGGCAAGACGAGGCTCAACAAAAACAAAATTTTCCAAAAAGTGTTCCAATTCGACGAACCAATGAAAACAATACAAAGCTTCAAATGATGGGAAAATCAAATTCAGAGAAAGAAGGAATTAGAGCACAAGCTGCAAACAAATTAAATCCAAAATTAACAATAAATCAAAGGAAACAAACTGTGCACTATATATCAAAAACACAACAGTATCAGAAAAAGAAAAATGGCAACCAAATCACAAAACTTCGACTTCAAAACATCCATACAGATGAACACGAGATGAATTTAAATCGGACAAATGTGCTGAAGCTATTCCAATGTATACCCTCCTTACGGACCATTCATACGGATGACATCAAAATAGTGGAATACGCCTCTGAAAACTCCACTGATCAGGTGCTACTGCACATTACCTCAAATGCAGTGCGATCCACAATTCTACATGCCTTAGATGAACTTCTGGCATTTGGCTTTGACTTGATGGTAGAACCTCTAGAAAGCTCTAAACAGGAAAGAAGCCAATATGACGAGCAGGACACTCTCACAATGGAATCCAAAATCAACGCATTACGTCATTCACTGGCTAACACTCAAACTAAGCAAGGATTACAAAGACAACCAAATTAGCAATGATTGAAAAGACAAGAGGGACAAGGAAACCTCTTATCGTGGAATACACGTGGATTTACACACTTGTTTGAAGAATTTCCTGTTTCGTCTGAAAAAACAATATTCATTTGTTTGCAGGAAACTTGGCTACGTAATAAACCATCAAAAGATGGTTTTAGCATATTCCTCAATCCTGCTGGGAAAAACAGAACTGGTCGCCCCTTTTCGGGACTTTTGACGATGATTCGAATCAACGAAAGATGGACACCAGTACAATCCCAAAACCCAAATCCCTTTGTTCAAGGAACATTAATAAAATACCACCTACCAAACAAAGAGCAATGTGAATACATGCTAATAATTAACTGTTACTGGAATCCAGCCAAAATTGCAACTGACAAATTCATAAATTCAGTGCTGGAGCTCATAGACAACGTTATTCTAAATCACAGGAAAGTATGGATCATCTGCTGTGGAGACTTGAACTGTGCATGGTTTAAATGGGACCAAAATTCAGAAACTAATCTAAGAATTCCAAAAAACCAACTATGCAAAAGAGCAAATGCCTGGCAAAATATGATGTCAAATCGAGATCTGTGTATGATTAATGGAAACATCAAAGGAGACATCCCGGCAAAATGCACTTGGAGAGGTATCTTCAAAGGTGCAGCCAAAACCCTAGACTACATCTGGACGTCAGCAGAGATGTATGGAAAACTAATTAACATAGAAGTGATCACAACAAGAAAGAGTGATCACGAGATGATACGTCTAAATTGGCGGGTCTTTTGGAAAAAGAGCGAACCAATAACAGCCCAGTTAACAGTAAACTCGACTGGTAACAGACTGAGAATAACTGGCCCGCAGATACGACAAGTCACTGAAATTTTCTGCAGAAACGAGGACCAAGGTACATGTGAATATGCTCCACTATTATCAAACCTTGTAAAAAACCATTTAAGTACGACTGGTAAAACACATAAACATAATTTCAGTAAAGTGATTCAAGACGCTAAAAAAGTATTAAGAAGTGACGTGAGAAAACTGAAAAAAAATCACAAAACGGGTGATGCTCGAGCAAGTATAAAAGTTCGGCGCAATCAATATAGGAACTGGATTAGATCACAGAAAGCAATCATTGATCAAGATCGTGCGGAAAATATTATGAAACTTATGATAAAGAAAAATTCCAGAGACATATGGTCAATATTAAATGCTGGATCCCTGAAATTCCAACCAACAATTGTAAATGGTCTAGCAGGAAACATTTGGGTTGACCATTTTACAAAGGTATATAAAAGCTCCCATTGGGAACCAGCAATAGAACTCAACACTAGAATGAAGGATTGGGACTTAAAAATAGATGCACACGAGATTGCATATGCAATAACCAAACTAAAAAATTCCCGAGCGCCAGGTCCAGACCTGATCACAAACATAATGTTAAAACAAAACGTTGTGGAATGGTCAGTCTTTATGGAAATTCTCTTTGCTCGACTCGCTATAACTAAACAAATACCTGAGTCTTGGTCAAAAGCCATAGTGGTGCCAATCCATAAAAAGGGCGACCGGGACGACCCAAACAATTATCATCCTATCGCTCTTTTAGACACCATAGGTAAGGTTTGTGGATCATTCTTGAGAAAGAAACTCGCGAAATGGGCAAATGAAGAGATGATTGTAGACCCAAGACAAACGGGATTTACTGCTGGCGTCGGAGTGGACGCAAATCTTTGCATTTTAAGCATATTAAAAATGGAAACCATCAAAGCAGGTCAACGGATGTTTCTAGCTTTTGTCGACATGAAACAGGCCTTCGACGGAATAAATCGCAGAAGGCTATGGCAAAAACGTATTCTATGGGGATGCCCGGCTAACCTACTTGAACCTATCATAGCACTCCACACTAATACATCAATACGTGTGCGATTAAGCAACAATGGAGAAATGTCAGAAACCATTAAAACTGAGAAGGGGGTAAAACAAGGGTGTCCTCTTGCATCAGAGCTATTTAAATTGTTTATAGCAGATCTACCAACTCACTTGAGAAACGTCAACTCATTTCCTCCAAAATTGAATAATACACCAATTTCCTGCATAACATATGCCGACGACATAGTACTATTAGATCGTACACAAGTCGGACTGCAACGACTGTTAAGCAAATTGTATGATTACCTGACAATGAATGATCTCGAAATAAACACGGCCAAAACCAAGATCTTAGAAATTGGCTCTAAAGGTAACAGAAAAGACCGAAATTTTTCATGGTCCATAAACGGTGAAAACATAGAAAGAGTAACCTCCATAAAATATCTAGGAATACGCTTCAATAATTCCATCAGTGAAGGACCATGGATCGAAGATCTAAAAAACCGTATGAAAAAGCTGGCGTTGCAAGGAGCAAAACTAGAGAGAGAATACGGCAAATTCTCGTTGGCTCCTGTTATATTGTTCTATGCACAAAAAGTGGTACCAACAATAACCTTCGGAGCGGAAGCTGGGTGGAACATCTCAGAAACAACATGGCATCTGCTGGAAAGCATATTTTGGCGCAGAGTGTTGAATCTACCCAAAAATGTCCCCGCTGCCGCAGTAAGGCACGAATTATCACTGAATTCGTTACACTCGAAAGTTATATGGAAATCGCTTATAACATGGAGGAAAATGAATCTGAACCCCCCAATCCCAGCATATGAGATCTTCAAGACAGAAACTGGAACTCAAATAAATCTAACAACTAAATGGAACTCCAAACTAATGGGAATCCTAACCACAGCCGACATTAAAGAAACAGAACTGCTGAACACACCTCAAATTGCAAAAAAAAAATTTGAACGATGGTCCTGGATAATTAACAAAGAAATGCGAGATTCACTCAAATCAATGGCAAGTCTAGGGCCAATCGAAAACAAATTAAACACGCCAGCTCGATTCCTGACACGATGCCCTTCAAAGTATTATCGTATGCAGTTTCTAAGATTGAAACTAAACATATTAAGAACAAAAGAAACACTAAGGAGACAAAAAAACACAAAAATAAAAGACAGTTCCTGCAGATTCTGTAAGGATGGGACTGAAACCACCAAACATCTTATAACAGAGTGCACAGGAACAATCCCTCAGCGTAAAACACACCTGGAAAAGTTCACTCCGTTGAGGAATGATATCGAAAGATGGTGGAAAAATCTATTATCAGGCGAAAATATACAGCTAGTCTGCTCAGTAATAAATTACATGGACATGCTGTTGCCAAATCAGGATTCCTGGAACACAGACCAGAGAGTCGGCAAACTATAACCAAAGGCAAAGCAGCAGTAACAAGGAATAAGGATGAAGTGTGGAAGAATGTAACAAAAGCCTTATCATAAAATATGCATAAGGCTGTAGTTTTACAAAAAAAAAAAAAAAAAAAAAAAAAAAGCACTACAGTCCTTCCTCGGGTTCGCCAATTTTTATCAGCGGTTTATTTCGGGGGTTCTCCTCCATCGTTGCACCTCTGACGGTGCTCACTAGTCCACAGAATCCCTATATCTGGACCCCCGCACATCAGGAGGCATTCATAGCCCTAAAAACGGCATTCACCATGGCACCCATTCTACAACACCCTAATGATGAGCAACCGTTCATCGTGGAAGCAGACGCCTCCTCCTATGCTCTGGGTGCAGTATTGTCCCAAACCTGTCCCGCCACTGGACTCCAACATCCAGTAGCTTTCCATTCCCGTAAATTCACCTCAACGGAGTCACATTACACTGTTATGGAAAAGGAATTGCTGGCTGTCAAAGACGCCTTCGAAGTCTGGCGTCATCACCTCTTAGGGGCTAAACATCAAATCACACTATACACAGACCACCGGAATTTGCAGGATCTTGCGACCTTCAAGTGTGTCAACAGCCGACAGGTCCATTGTCACCTGTTCTTCGCTGCCTATGATTTCATAATTCGCCATCGCCCCGGTATCATCCATGTCAAAGGTGATGCCCTGTCGCGACTTCCCGGGGGTGAGTCGCTCCCGGTATTCCCTGAAGCTATTTTAGGTAGGAAACACATCATCTGTTTATGTACACCTCCAGAATGCATGCTTACTTCCATTAGACATTGGGTATTACACAACCCTGAATCCGTGCATGATTGGAACCTAGTGCTCCATGATGGTTTGCCATTTTTACAAAACAAGCTCTACCTACCTACTCGGGACACACGCATCCGTGCCTTGGAATGGTCCCACGACGCCCCGATCAACGGACACCCCGGTCAAAAACGCACCTTCGCATTGCTTCAGCGTTGGTGGCCTTCTATGCGCAAAGACATGTGCGATTACGTCAATAGCTGCGCCATATGTGCCCAGTGTAAGAACCGCAGAGGGAAACCCCTAGCTTTGCTTCAGCCACTACCCCTTCCACTCCGTCCATGGCATACTGTCTCGATGGATTTTGTGACCGATCTTCCAAGAATACATGGATATGACACCATATGGATTTTGGTAGATTCATTCACCAAAATGGCACGGTTCATTCCCTGCACCGGTGTGCCTTCTGCCCCAGTCATGGCTGGTGTGTTTTTCCGCTCTGTCTTTTGTCTTTTTGTTCTTCCTACTGTTCTTGTTTCTGATAGGGGTTCCCAATTCACCTCTCGTTTCTGGCGCTCCCTCACTAAACTTACAGGCATCGATGCTAGGTTTTCATCCTCCTATCACCCTGAATCCAATGGACAGACGGAACATCAGACATTGGAGCAATACCTGCGCTGTCTGTCCCTTCAATACCAACACTCTTGGCACCAAGTATTGCATATTGCTGAGTTTGCGTACAACAACGCCCCCCATTCCGCTACTGGTTACTCCCCTTTTTTTTGTTTTGTACGGTCAGCATCCTCACACCCCGCCCTTACCCGAACTCTCCACATCTAACACCCCTGCTGCCAATGTATGTCTCAGGGATTTGTCCTCTATCCAGGATCAAGAACTTACTCATCTTCGGGAGGCCCAACGCCGTATGTGTCGTGCTGCAGACAGGCATCGTATCCCGGCCCCTTCATACATTGTGGGCGACAAGGTGTGGTTGTCCACTAGGCATTTACATATATCTGGGTGTCAAAAACTGCTTCCTCGTTTTGTGGGTCCTTATAGAGTTACCAGGGTGGTCAATGCCGTTGCCTATCGCCTGTCCTTGCCTGTTACCTGGCGAATCTACCCCGTGTTTCATACTTCTCTTCTAAAGCCTTGCTCTCCCTCCACTCGGGCAGTGTTGCCTCCTTCCCCTGTCTTGCATGGTTCTCCGGATGAGTACGGGGTCAATTGCATCTTGGGTTCCCGGCTCACTAGGGGTCGCTTGTGCTAGTTGACTGGGTTGGTTTTGGCCCAGAGGAGGGATCTTGGGAACCCGCTGCCAACGTCCATGCCCCTCTCCTGGTTTCTCGTTTTCATAGGGACAACTCGTCCAGCCCACAAGGTCGTGGGTCCTTGAGGGGGGATTCTGTCATGCATGTAACCACACCAGGCACCCCAAATACACCAGGCACCACATACACACCTACCCCTGTCTCTCCTGTGCCAGTCCAGCAGCGGCATGTCAGTGGAGGTCGCTGCTTTCTCCCTTTGATGGGAGTGGTGCCGTTGCGCCATTCCTGGTGTTCATGGCGGCTGTGGCTGCGTTGGAAGGCTTGGTTGCCTTGGAAATTGAGGGAGGTGATCAGTGCGCATCGACCCGAGAAGCTGCTACGACGGGCTGGTCAGGTGACGCGGCTCCGGTCACGTGATCGCTTGCACGATAAAGGAAGTCTGATCCTACCCTTCCTTGCTTATCAGCTGTTCTGACAGACTGCTACGCGCCTCCACGTTTTGATACTTTGTTTCAACCCGGACCTTGCCCACGATCTTGGATCTTCCTTGTCTCAAACCCCTCGAGCAGAGGAGTAATTGTGCGCACCTTTTGATGCGCCTTGTCGAGGATGGGTAGAGTACTGGGAGAAAAACAGTCAAAGGAGCAGGTTCTATTCCCCTGAGGGGCAAATATCTTAATGAAAGCAACCTTGTCCTATGACCAATTGGGATGAAGTCACATGGGAAAGGACTTACGCCATTGTGTAGAAATGAAGTCGTTTAGTGATGCCGAGCAGGCAAACCGTTCCTAGAGTCCAGCCCAGCAGGACGCGCACATCAACAGGCAAAGCTAGTACCAAAGTCTGGGTGATCTGACCCAACACATTCGATAACTTGCCTTGACAATCCTCAAGGCCTTATCTACCCCATTCGTGCCCTCACTGCTCAGGAGCTGGAGCTCCCCCGAGCAGGATTGACCCCTGCAGGAGCAGCGGACATCCTGCACAAAGGCCACTGCGCCTTCCCAGGAATTCAGGTGAGCGCTGAATTCGTTGCGCTTTATTCTTAAAACCCCTCCGTAAATAGTGACATCGCTCTACCCACCGTCCCATTATCACTGGAGGAGAAGCAGACTGCCATGCGACCTGTATTCAGGTGATTCACTGTGGCAAGTCTACTAACGCCATTACGATACATGCAGTATCTTAAACTCTCCAATATGGCCGCCCGCTCCATGATGCCTTCCACCGGAGCCTAACTAGGCTAATACCTCAGCATCTGACCCCCCTGATTGGCCGCCGTTCCATCTAGGGCACCCATTGGTCACCGGCAGCGAAGCCGGCCCACCAGCACCAAGGACCACAGAACAAGGACGACACCTGTTTTGCTGCCTGTTTACTGCCGTGACTGCCTTCTGCCAGACCCCCCTGATTGATCCAATTCAAGGTAACATCTGCAGCCCTTCTCTGCACTGTCGCCACTTTTGTCATGGGTCAATATTCACCACTACTATATCTCTACTCGCCCCTCCTAATGTTAAGATGCCACACTGTTTCACATTATTCACCTGCGCTATACCGCTCGTGCAAATACGCTGGCTCTCAAATTCCACCTGTTGAAAATGCTGCTATGCTGCTTCTAACCGCACCTGTTTAATTCACACTCGGACCGCCTGTAAATTTGCTCTGCATCGATTTATTGCTTTGACATCTTGTGTGAATATGATGATTTCAACCTTACCTGATAAAGTGGCACCTAGACTGCCTGAAATCTGGTTAACTCTCAATTGTTTATCCACGCATGTTAGCCAAACGGCCCCACTCCGATTTTAGCTGTTCACGATTTACATTCTAGCCGAATTGCCTCCTCTTGAACTGAGTGGTTTATCAATGCATTTTAGCCAAATTGCTGCATTTTGAACTTAGGTGTTCACCTTTTGCATTTTAGCCAAACTGCTTCCTATTGAACTTAGAGGTTTATCCATGCATTTGAGCCAATTGCTGCATTTCCAACTTAGGTGTTCACCTCTTGCATTTTAGCCAAACTGCTTCCTATTGAACTTAGAGGTTTATCCATGCATTTTAGCCAATTGCTGCATTTCGAACTTAGGTGTTCACCTCTTGCATTTTAGCCAAACTGCTTCCTATTGAACTTAGAGGTTTATCCATGCATTTTAGCCAATTGCTGCATTTCGAACTTAGGTGTTCACCTTTTGCATTTTAGCCAAACTGCTTCCTATTGAACTTAGAGGTCTATCCATGCATTTTAGCTAACTGCTTCATCTCGGATTCAACTGTTCACCCCCTGCATTTCAGCCAACTTCCACACCTCAAAGTAAGCTGTTTACCCAGGTAATGCGGCCATCCGCTCTGCCTAACTTAAGCACTACTCAATGCATGCTGACCTCACCATCTAGTATGCGTCTATTCACCACTAATTTGGTTGCCTACTTCCTGATTAGCCTCAATCTTGCATTACCAACCAAGATGGCCCCATATTTACCTAAATTGCCAGCCTCATCCAGGCCTAGCAACCAAGTACCATACCTAGACTTACACGATCCTCAGGCACTGCTACTGTCCAGTCACCCACGCACCACCATAGAAAGGAACCTAGGACTTAGAGCCAGACTAGCAAAAATCTATGAGCCCCCTGCCTGCTCATTGCCCTTCACACAAAATTCTAGAACGTCACCACTCCGACCCAATCCCTCCACACAAACCAGTAACCTATCACAAAACCTCCACCCTACACCGCTCCATAACTCCCTCATCCAGGGCACTCCTGAACCTACACAGGACAAGCGCCATACCACCACTTCGAAAAATTCAGTCACTACTTCAAAAAACCCAGTTTGCCCTAAAATTAAGGGAGCCTTAATCAATGCCAGATCGCTAGTAGCTCATGCTATAGAAATTGCAGACTTAATCCTTACTGAAGACCTCGACTTCCTGGCCATCACTGAGACTTGGTTACATCCAGCAGCGGGCCCTATGCTCATGCTGGCAGTCCCAGATAACTATTCCATCTTAAGACAAAACCGCCCCAATTCCAGAGGAGGTGGCGTCGCCATCATCCATAAGTGCAGTCTCGCCATGAGACTAGCTACATCTACTGATGCCCTCTCTTGCGAAACACTAGCAGTTAAACTACCACTCACTAATACCCAAACCCTTAACATCTACCTGATCTACAGCCCACCAGGCCCCATTGGCACCTTTGAGGAAGACCTTAATTCTATTCTATCCAACAACCTCAAAGGTTCCACTCAAGCCCTCACTTTAGGGGACTTCAACCTGGGCTACAATGACCAGGATGACCATCTCGCCAGCGCCACAGCCAACACTCTCACTGAACTAGGCTTCGTGCAAAGATGCACGACACCCACACACGCAAAAGGCAGAACACTCGACTGGGTGGCTGACTACAATTGCCTAGTGAATATTTTAAATATTTCACCTTTAGCCTGGACTGACCACCACTTGGTATCATTCATGCTTTCCACCGATAGACCTCCACCCACGCCCATCACTAAGGCCCCACCTACTCTCACCAGAAACAAGAAGAACATGACAGTAGAAAGACTTATCCCTAACCTACTTCCCACACTTAACACACTCCCTGACAACCTGGATCCCGAGTCCCTGGTCGAAGAATATAACAAGATTATGGCCACCTCGCTGGACCGCATCGCCCCCCTTAAATTTAGATCTAGTAAACCGAAAACGCACCTTAACAAATGGTACACACCATTGCTCAAAAATTTAAGGCAGCAAAAAAGAAACTGTGAGGCTACTTGGAAAAAATCCCCTTCAGTCTCCAACAAAATCAAACTCTCTAAACTAGCTGCACTTTACAAAAAAGAAATCTACCTGGCCAAACGAGCTTCCTTTGACTCTCGTATATCCCAAGCTAAATCCAACACGAAAGAACTTTTCTCCATCCTCAAAGAAATAGAAACCCCCATAGCACCCCTTGACACGTGCATCAAAGATAAAAACTGGTGCTCAGAAATCCAAAGTGCCCTAGCGAATAAGATCGCGACTCTTCAAAGCAAAATCTCCAGTAAAAGAGCCACCCTGAATGACACCCTCGACTCAAAAATTCTGGATAAGCTCATGCCCACAGACCCCACCTGCTTCCAGTTCGCCAAAGTTAACATACTGCAAGTTGAAAAAATTATCCTGTCCCTGAAACCGTCTAACTGCCAGGGAGACCTGTGCCCTGCACAGCTCATTAAAGATGCCGCCCGTGATCTCTCCCCTTTTATCACGAAATTGATAAATGCCTCCTTCACTACTGGATCTATCATTACTAACCTAAAACAATCTTGGGTACTCCCACTACTGAAAAAACCCACACTTGACCCAGCCATACCTACAAATTACCATCCTATAACAACTGTTCCCTTTTTACTAAAAATTCTGGACAAGGTTGCCTATGTACAAATACAGAAGCACTTGGAAGAACACAACCTCCTAGGATCTAGACAATCTGGATTCCGTCCCCAACATGGGACCGAAACTGCTCTCATTGACCTGAAAGCACAGATGGATCTGCTCAGAGACAACGGACAAGCGGCCCTACTCCTCCTCCTCGACCTATCTGCAGCTTTTGATTTGGTTGATCACTCTGACCTATGCTCACACCTCCATACCTCAGCTCACTTTTCCACTGAAGCCATCACCTGGATCACTTCCTTCCTTAACGGTAGTACCATGAAAGTCTTTTCTCCCACAGTGGCAGCTGACCCTATACCCATCACCTGCGGTGTCCCTCACACTATACAACATATTTACCAAGCCCCTTTTCGATGATTTGGATCATCTTTGTATCACCTACACTAACTATGCAGATGATACTCAGATCCTCCTTCCGTTTTCAGGAGATTATGAAAAGTATTTGGCCTTGCTAAATAGGGTGTACATCATCATCCAGGCATGGATGGCCACTCATGGACTATGCCTGAATGATGATAAAACAGAGCTTATCATCTTAGGTACTACATTCAGCATAAAGAAACTTGGCCCTGCCTATAATTCCTTCATGATTGATGGGAACAACATCAAAGTCGGACAGGAGGTCAAAACATTGGGATTTTACCTAGACTCTACTTTTTCCCTCAAAAGACAAGTGAGTTCTCTTGCATCCTCCACGGCTTACACGTGTTAATTAATCCGCGCAGCCAGACCTTTCCTGTCGAATTCCAGTTGCCTGACACTTGCCAGAGCCCTCATATTGTCTCGCCTCGACTATTGCAATGCCATGTACTTGGGGTCCACCAAGGCCACCACCAGCAAATTGCAAACCCTCCAGAACAACGCTCTCAGAGCAGCTCTGGGCATATCCAGAAGAGAGCACATTACAGGATTCAGCCAACAGAACAACTGGCTCTCCACTAGAGATAAAATTCTCTTAAAAACGGCATCACTTACCCACAAGTCCCTTAACAATGGTGCCCCAATCTACCTGATCAACAGATTCCACAGACAATCCTCCTTAAGACCCGTCAGAACTATTTACAAAGACTGCCTATCTGTTCCCCACTACAAACGGGCCACCATAGGGGGCAACAGTTTCCCGGTAAAAGCTGGCAAGCTCTGGAACTCGCTGCCTCCAAACCTTAGAGCAGACCTTCCCTATCAGAACTTCCGATCCAAGGTAGTCTCCTGGCTGAAATTGGAGTCCCATTAAGACAATGAAATGCCCAGCGCTACCCGCACACATTGCAACCACGTGTGCCTTCTTGCTTACTTGTACAGTACGGTCCGATAATATGACTGCTGATTTGTATATAACACTATGTACCTCATTTTTGTATCATGTATATTCTCTGTATATTGTAACCAAGCTTTGAAATGTCTTGTAATTGCTAAGCCCTGATACCCCCGGGTACGCTCGCGCATTATAAATAATAAAAATAAACAAACAAACCCCCTTTTTTGTGGCCTGTCCCCTTTATTTGGGACCAAAGGATACCATGAAGTGGTCAATTCCTGGAAGAGGGCCACCCTTACAAAGAAAAACAGATGAACAATGTTACCACCCTTTTTAGTGGAGGAAAATGGGAGATCTAATTTTATCTAGCCACTTACCGGAGTCAAACCCCAGGCCACTAGGTTACCAATAGAAGAAAACAGGAACTGCGGGGAACAGCTATCAGATCCAAGAAGGGACAGACAGGGACTGTCGGTATTACTCCTACTCTCTTCCCTGCTTAACATGGGAGGGGCTGGGGGGAATGATGAAAGACGGACTGAGTTGTCCTGTAAATTGATTGGCTATACTAATGTACCTAAAGAGAGCTTGATCTGGAAAAAAGAGAAAAACTTAATCGGAAGGTCTCTTACATAGGCCCCTAAGGCTGAGACTAGTGAGGAAAACAAGGATTGACCAACAGCGTCCAATGAAGACTGACTGCGGTACCAATGGCTGGATCCTAACTCTCACTTTTATTAGAAGGAAAAAATTCTATCATTTGCACTTAATATAACCACAAACCTAGCAGGTAAGGATTAATTTTCCTCAAATACGTCTCATATTCTTGCCGTAACAGAGGAAACATAGGAAAAACATACTCCACAAGCGCACATCCAAGCTGCTCACCCTAGCAGGGTGTGGCACTCAGCAGCACACAAGGTGTAACCTTGCATTATAAACTCAGGCAAAGCCTGAAGCCGAGCAGGCGAAGGTGTGCCTTAAAGCAAGGTGAACAACTGTGCCAATAGTTTCCAGAAAAAAAATGCCATAATGTTAAAAATACATTTATATCTTTCTTAAAACACGCTTAATGCCCGTACTATTTGGGTTTCTAAGTGCGATACGGTATTCGCACCCCTGTTGTCCTGAGTGTAGTCTTGCTTCTAAGACCGAACGTTGCCCTAAGAACCCACCACCCGCTGTGTGCGAAACCTGAAGCAAAGCTTCTGAAAGGCTTGCACCTGGGGCAGGGGTGGGTGGTACATGCCAAACATATTAATAAATTAAAACAAAATAAAATCCAATAAAATATATATATAAATATTTAAATATGCCCCCCAATGCGTGTTGGGCCTGGAGCAAAGGTTACAACAGGCCTGCGCGCATTGGGTCTGGAGCTGGTTGCTCACCAGCGCCGATACCAGCCACGGTAATGGCGCATGCAAAACATCAAAGGCCCACATGCGACGGGCCTGAAGCCAAAGGCTTCCCCGCGCGCATTGGGCATGGAGCGGGCGGGCCCCTTTTAAAACAACAACAATAGGCCCACACGCGTCCTGCGCTGGAAAGCACAGGCACCCCACACACATCACGTCTGAAGGCCAACAAGCTTCCGCCCGGCCTGCGCGCGTAAAGAACAGAGGAAATGTAACTCTGTCGAAAGCGGAGCTGTTAAATAAAGGGAAACAAAACTCCCACCATAAAGCGGCGGTCGCACACGACCTTAACATTCCATAATAACAATAAGAAAGCACTTTTTTAAAAACAAGGAAAGCAATAAAGCGTTACTACCAAATAAAAAACCCATATAATAAAGTACAACATAACATAAAGAAAGTATTATGCCAACACTGACTAGCATGCAAAGCACAACTATAAGGAGTGATTTAGCTGTGGTGTCAGCAGCAAAGAAAGAGGAGTTGGGTTTAAAGTAAAGAACATATATAGAGGAGGGTCCCTGCCCATTGGTCACTGGCAGGGCATGACCTGTCCCCCATGTTGGATTGGGGAGCTCCCCTTACATTGACTGTAAACTGTATTTAGTTCTGTTATTTAAACTTTTTTGTTTGTAAAAGTTTTTTCTTTGCTGCTGTGGTTCAGAATTAAAGATTGTATTGGTTAATATGAAGCGTCCTGTCATGCCATAGAATATGGCACGGCCCGTCCACCGAGGGTGAGATAGTTACAAATGGCCCAGGAAATTCTTAAATGTGCTTTGACAAATGTAGAAAAACTGGTTATTTATGGGCAGAGGTGAAAGTGGGTGGGAACTACCGGGTACTACGTTCCCTTAATTTTTGAGGAAAAACAGCCATTGTGTGCTGACTTTATTTGACCCAGAGCACTATTCCAGTGCTGCAGACAGTGGGCCTCATTATAAGGATGGCGGTCCGTGAGCTACGGTACCGGTAAGCCTGTCGGTACCGTAGTGCTGGAAAAAATGCAACTCTTTCAGCAGCCGTGCCGTTTTTAATGGCAAGGCTACCGCCAGAGTTGTAATGAGGCTCGGCCTCATTACAACTCTGGTGGTAGCCGTGCCGTTAAAAACGGCACGGCTGCCGCTGGAGTTGCATTTGTTCCGGCACCCGCGAATGGGCAAGAACCGGGTCATGCCGAGCTCGGCGGACCCGGTAATTGCCCATTTTTTGGGTGCCTGAATCAAGGGCGTCCCGATCCCCATTTTGCCCCATAGGGCTGAATGGGGATGGGGACGTCGGATGCACCGGCACATTCAGAGTTGTGCCGGTGCATCCGACATGCCATTACACCCGCCAGGAAAAACCTGGCGGGTGAGACGGCCCCTGCGAGCATAGCACGTAGTGTGGCGGTCCGGGAACTACGGTACCGGCATGCTTACTGGTACCATAGTTCCCAGACCGCCATGCTTGTAATGAGGTTCCAGGGTCTATACAGGTAAAGGTGAGGTGACTATAGTCCTGGGCATGTCCCTTAAGAGGTGCGAATGCTGTGTGGATGGAAAGTGGGTGCTGCTTAAAGCTGCATGATGTGCAATGACAGACTCATGGTAGTCATTTAAATGCATTTTCTTTCATTGGGCCTCATTACGAGTTTGGCGGTAGCCTTGCCCTTATTAAGGGCACGGCTTAAGGGCACGGCTACCGCCAAACTCCCTACCGGCCCGGCAAATGGGTTATTACCGGCCCATTACGAGATGAATGGGCCGGTAATTGCACATTCGCGGGTGCCGGTATGGCCGGCCTCCCGATCCCATTCTGCCCATTCGCCATAGCTGTGGAGGCCGTGGGGTGCCCCTGGCGGTCCACTGAAAGCGTAAGGTAGCATTCGGTGATCTGGATGCTGCTCCCTCTGGTCCGCCCACTGCATGGATGCAGAGCCGGTGTGGGGTCTGGTGATCCAGGCCCCCCAACAGTGAGTACAGGTTGGTGGCATAGGATTGCGGTTGGACTGAGGAGAAGAGGGGAACATAGATCCACTTTTTTTTTAATTTTTTACACTTCGTTTTTATTACACATGGTTTATAAAAAGATTGACACGTGGCAAATACCGTCTTTGGAAAGGGTAGCAAATGGGTGTCAAAAAAACAATCTTTTAGAACACTATGAAAGTGCGTAGTAATCGCGGGTATGCACATGCGCTAAATATGCCTAGAATATTCCGAGCTAAACCGGAAAAATACATGTGCGCATGCTCGATAGCAAGGCCGCGTTACAGACATGATGGCGGAAGCTAAGATCTGCGCATGCTCGATAGCAAAGCCGCTTTACAGATATGATGCCGGAAGCGAAGATCTCTGATAGCAAAGTCGTTTACAGATATTGTGCCGGAAGCAAAAATGCGCATGCTCGATAGCAAAGCCGCTTTACAGATATGATGGCGGAAGCTAAGATCTGCGCATGCTCGGAAGTAAAGTCGCTTTACAGACATGATGCCCGAAGCGAAGATCTGCGCATGCTCCATAGTAAAGTTAAACGACTAATATGGTGCCGGAAGTGATGATCTGCGCATGCTCAGAAGTAAAGCCTCGGTTGGAGGTAAAGCTATGCAGTCAAGTTTTCTCTCTGGGGTGGGTGTGGGGCCCTAAGGCGGGTGGTCACCACTTGCCTTGCATTCCTGGACCTGGAGAACTGTCTATTCCTGCATCATTCAGGATGTGTTTATCCGTTCCTGCATTTCTTCTTTGCTTTCTGCCACTTGCATTCCTGGATCTATGTTTGGAAAAGCAAAACTACATGTCTGTGTTTTGTCATTTTATTTTTGTATAATGCCTTATGCATTTTTGTGATTTCAAATTAAGGAATGAAAAAGGAAATAGCGTGCCTTCATCTGCCCAAAGGAATGTGGCATGCAGAAATGTATTTGTCTTATACTTGGGAGTTTTCAAACCTCTCAGCCTATTGACTCTCCAGTGCTTGTGAAATCAGCTGTGCTTGGGGGCGTGTGACGACATTGACGTCAATGGGAACTATTGCATTTTTTTAATGTTGGTGAAAGTGTCCCATGTGTGGATGAGCCTATTGAAAGGAGGGTGACGCGCACCAAATGTGGGTAAGGTGAGAGGTGTCTGTAGATCATGGCTACTCTAAAGGGAAAGAGAATGGTAAGAATGGGGAAGGGGGGCTTTTAGTGGTGTCAGAGGGGGCTTTAAAGGTGAATGGATTCTTTGAGGGAGATTATCGTCCTGAACAGGGTCATGGGATTGATCTGAAAAAAGGTGGATGCTGGCTCTGAAAACTGACGAGAAGGGTTTGGAGGCCTGTGGCCTAAGGGGAGTGTCATGAGGGTCCCCAGCATTCAGTCCTGACACTTTAAATAAAAGCCTTTAGTATGCTTGGATTTTTCAAAATGTTTTGCAAGGAACTTGGGAGTGGTCACCCTGAGTTACCTGGGGGAACTCAGACCTGGACCCCCTGCTCACTGTGCTTAGCGAGGCACAGCTCCACCTCACTGATGAGGACCAACAAGGCTGAAACACGTGTGGAGTTGCTGTTGGTACTCTTGTTCAGAAGGGAATTGCCGTAGCATTTCGGCGCTGGACTTCCCATGTGGGCGGGACAAAGACTGATATGCAAATGGCTATTTCCCATCTGTGGAAGGTACAGTGAGCAAAAAGCAATGGCTGCGGATTCTCAAAGTGGGAAAAAACTACAGAACAGGTTATCATGCCATATTCTTTCTGGAGAGGGGCGTCTGCTACCTTTTCTGGGAAATCTTAGTATGCTTGGGCTTACTGGCATATGTCATAATGGGGAAATTAAAATGTGCACTTAAGATTCCCAGGACTGGGTAAAACTAAGTCTGTATGAAGAGGCTATCTGCAGCCACAGGAGGGGGATTGGAGTTCTGAAGGAGGAAAACACATTTTATAAGCAGGGGGATAGGTGCTATAAGAGTAGATGAATGAAGCCTCTCTGTAGGGTCCAGGAGGGGATCTGGGCAGGGAGGATTGATCTTGAGGATCAGGGGCTCTAAAGTTTAGGAGCTCTAAGATGCAAAGGTACAGACTCTGAGGAGAGTCAAGAAAGTACTCACATAAACCCTTCTGAGGTTACAGGAAGGGGCTCTGAGGTGGGGCATTTCAGGAATGAGGATTGGCTATTGAAAGCAGGTGGTCAGGAGATTATAGGAGGAAAGCAGGATGGGTCTCTGGGGCGTGGAGGTGACTGAGTGGTGGAATAGTAATACACTAGATATTACAGGCTGAGTGGGAGGGTTTAGTTCCTAGACTGAGTACAGTGAAGACTGGTTCAGCTGAGTGGAGTGGCCGTGTTAGGATTGGTAATGCTGAGGAGAGTGGTAGTGGGCTGGGAGTTTGGTGCAGTATAGTCTGCAGTGCGGGCTACATCACTGTATGCTGGAGCTTGCAGTATGTACAATACGTGTCATTTCACCAAACGTGAGAACAATTGTGCTTCAAATGGTTCTACAGTAAGGCCTCACTAGGTGGCTGTTTTATTAAACTTATTGAACATTGTTATTTCTAACAGAAACAATGCACCTGTGAAACATCAGTGATGGCCGAGGTAATCCTTGAATAGATGCTGTGACAGGCCCAGTTCAGCTGTATAAAGAAAATACAAATAAGGGAAATGCATCCAGGTATGTCGACGAGACTTCTCTGCTAATATGTTCCCTATTGGTTATTGTTTGTGTTTCCTGTAAAAAAACACAGCAAGCTGTTCGGTGGGCAGCTGTTGCACTATGAAACATATTCGGGGGAAATGTGGCTTGCTAAACTGTGTGTGACTTTTGAAACTATTGTGTGCTGAAAAAGAAGGCAATTAACAAACAGGTACTTTTTTTAATTTGTATTGTCATCTTGAATTGTCCTTGTGATTCTCAACACAGTGGATTATGTATTTAATTGTTTCAGCACACAACACTTTCTATGCAGTGCTGCTGGGTTGTCCTTTGGGGTCCCTTTTCTATTTTCTCTGTATTACCTTGTGTGAACAACTGTTCCCAAGGGTAGAAAGGATATGTATATCCTCTACATTATATTTTGTGAGACCAGCACACCTCACCTTATGTGGAGTGCTGGGAGAGATGCAGTGTATCCCTGTTCTCACTATTCCTGTGATATTTCTGTTTCAGTGACAAGCTCAACCTAAATGGCTAGTGGCAGAGAACCCTTACTACTGATTCTGTGCAACTTATTCGAAGGCTGTTTTCACAACTACGGTAAGGCAACCTTGGGTGGCCATTTTTCCAAAATGGCCCCTGTCTTCTTTTTTCGCAATTTGTCGTTTGCTTGTCCTTTCCAGGTCCTTCCTCTACTCTTTGGGGTGGGAAATGCCTTTGTGTGCTTTTTGTCTTCGGCGGGATACCTTGGGCAAGCCCGCCCAGGCTCCAAACTGTCTGAGAAGTCAGGAAGCAAGGGAGGAGTCCATAACTCTGCATCCCTTTGTCTTCCAGCCTGCCTGTTTTGGACCAGTTGCAACTGGGAGGTTTGCTGTTCTGAATGGACTGCCACGCACTCAGGTTTGAATGTTGCGCGCCTGTTGAATGGCTAGGTGCCTGTATAAAGTTCAGATCCTAGGATTTGAAGAAGTAGTCAACCACTGAACCAAATCCAAAGATCAAGAAAAGCCGGCCGAGACAATTTCCAGTGACCAGAACACATCCTAGTGTTATAAAAGAGATGTTAGTTACAATTAAGGAGAGTCTGTAAGAACTCTCTTCTCCAAACTGAGCCACTTGCGGCGATTCGCATCACAAATGGCTGCCATTTTACATCCCACCTTATTTATTTACAAAAATAGCATTGTGATGTCACGCTGCACTTGACATCATTACGTTACAGAGTTATCGCTTCTAACGCTAATCAAGCCCAAAACTCACAGGACACAAAAATAATTTCATGTTATAATTGTAATGTCACAATATTAGTGAATCTTTGAGCCTCATTACGAGTTTGGAGGCAGCCGGCTGACTCCAAACTCGGGTCCGGGTCCGTGGTCCCTGAATGGGGAAATACCGGGCCATTCCGACTTAGGCGGGCCATTCAGGGAACCCAGACCATCCACATTCCCATTTGAGCCCTCATATGGCTCAATGGGAATGGGGAGCATGCTAACAACGGGCCCGTTAATGACGGGCCCGTTGTTAGCATGCTGGTCCCCTCGCGGGACCCGCAAAGGACGTCTGGTCTGACTAGACGTCCAGAGCGGGTCCCGTGAGGGGACATCGTAATGAGGCGGTACAGGGTTAACAGCGCCGGCACCTTTACCGGCGCCGTTAACCACTTACCGCCTCACTTGCAATGAGGCCCTTTGTGTATAGATAAGTCGCCAATATCTGGGAAAATATATGAACTAGAGGCCCCCAAAATGTATTATACTCTCAGTATTTGCGACAAATACGAAAGAGAAAGAGTGCACTCGCCAAAGTAAATATTCCAAAATGTTACGAAACGTGCAAACTTAGCTGACCATTAATTCCCACACCTTACATTGGTGGTGAGGGAACGGGAAGGCTAAATTGAGAAAAGATTATAGTTAATACGAGCTCATATTTCATATTATTAAGCCACTAACCGCAGTCTAACTGGCAACTCCCCTAACTCAACAAGTCCTGCTCAGCAACTCCCTATAAGATGCAAGTTTTGTTTTCATGGCCAATTCACTATTATGAAGGGTACTGGAGAGCTATTACATTTCTTAAGTAGATATTCAACAAAGGTTTTAACCTTCCCATGACTATTGAGTCCCAAAACTGCACAAATCAGTCGTGGTCAAAATCCTGTGCCTAATGTTGAAATCCATAGACTTACTAAAACAGGCACAGTCATGTTGGTGGACCCATGGGCATCCAAACCAATACTTTCAACTCTGTATCCGATTAGTATTTGTATCATTCCGCCGCCATTGTTACACTATGCTCCCCTTTAGCATGATGGTCCTGCACCTCACATTCATCTCCTAGTAGTACATCATCTGGTTCTTAAAACATCTACAACTAAGGAAATCTACTATCATTGGTGATGATCTTGGAAGTTGTTAATAACTCAGGCAGGATACTCGGGAACCACTCCAGAGCCAAGATATTATCAAATAGAAAAATATTGTTCTGTCAGGTAAATTCCAATAGTTCCTTTAACATGGTAATATGTAAAAGGTACGAAGCAGACCTACTAGCATAGATATGATCTAGGGTCGTGAGTGCCAAAACATGTTCAATAGAAGTAATATAAAGTTTTCACATCTAAGGGGACAAGGCAATCCTCTTCCGTCCATGCAAAACTTTCCAGCAGTTGTAATAAATGCATCGTATATTTGTATTTTATTAAGCGCCTTAAACCAAAGTGCTGTACATAGGATACGGAACAGTACAACATAAATGTATAAACAATAACATCCAGAAAGGAATCACTCAAGAATGTTGAAGTAGGTTAGATTTCAGGGAACCACGGAACGGAGAATAGACACAGATAAAGCGAGGAGAACGTGGAAGAGCGTTCCAGTGAAGAGGAACAAGGAGTTCAAAGGAACGAAAACGAGACAGTGAACAGGGGGGACGAGGAGCCAAAATTAGGAATTGAGAAAAAGAGCAAAGAGAACGTGATGGGATATAGAAATACATTAGAGCAGTAAGATAGCTAGGAGCAAGACCATACAGAGATTTAAAAACAAGACCGAAAAAATGTAATTTAATTTGAGAATGAAAGGGTAGCCAACCAAGGTAGCCAACAAAGTGTTAAAAGAGAAGAGGTTATAGAGTCCTGCGAAGACACAGAAGATGAATAGAAGAATTGAACACTGATTTAAGAGGTGCAAGACAAGAGTTTGGGAGCCCAAGCAGGGCAGATGAACAGTAGAAAAGTCGGGAGAAAATTAAAGAAGACATTTTAGATGCTTGAAAGGTAAGAAATGGATGAGCCTTGCAAATATTATAGAGATGAATGACAGGAACGGGAGATGTGAAAGGAAAAAGAAAAATTTGTGTCAAAGTAAAGACCAATATTACGAGTGAATGGTGAGATAGAGAGCTGAGATGGAGGAAAGGATATAAAAGAGGGTGCAAGATGAGGAGGAAGAGTGTTGGCGGGAAAGAACAATACCTCGGATTTCCCGGCATTGAGGGTGAGATAATGGGAGGACATCCAAGATTTAATTGCAACCAAGCAAGCAGAAAGATTGTGATGAATTTCAGGAGAGAAAGAGGAGAAGGAAAGAAATAATTGGGTGTCTTCCACATAGAAATGGCGAGATAGCCCAAAAGAAGAAATAACAGCCGCAAGATAGGATGTATAGAGCGAAAATAAAAAAGGACTCAAACGTGGGCAAGCGAGAATGACTCGGAGGACTTGCCTGCCCAAGTGACCAAAAATGTTCTATTAGAGAGATGAGTGAAACCAAGACAGGACCGAACCTGAAAGACCAAAAGATGAAAGTGAAGCCAAAAGTAAGGAGTGATCAACAGTGTCGAAAGCAGCCGATGGATCAAGAAGAATGAGAAAGGATGAGTGCTTAGAGTATCGTACTGTAGATTGAAAGGGGCAGAAACCAGATTGAAATTGGGGAAGAATAGAAGAATTAGAAACAAACGTGGGAATCTGAGAATAAACAAGCTGTTTCAGAAGTTTAGTAAAATAAGGAAGTAGGGAAATAGGATGAAAGTGGATCAGCAGTGGGTTTCTTCAAAATAGGAATAATAGTTGCATGCTTACATGATAAAAGGAAAAGTGGAGGTGGAAAGACAGATATTGGAAAAAGGAGACACGATAGGGTACAAGAATAGGATAAACCTTCGGAATTAACGGGTCACGAGGGGAAGCAGTATGGTGAGCTTTAGCTAACAAAAGGAAAACATTAGAGTTAGAAACAGGAGCAAAGTGAGTAATAGAGGCAGAAGGACTAGGAACTGGAGAGGGAGAGGGTTCTTGGGCTGACTTAGATGCTTCGATGTCCTAACGAAGAGACAGAATTTTTGAGGAAAAGAAGTGAGCAAAATCGGAGACAGAAAGTGTAGAATTAGCAGAATGATCAATAGTAGGAGAGAGAAGACGTACAAGAGTTTGAAAACGACGCCTAGGATGAGTAGACTGAGTTTGTAAAAGATCAGAAAAATAAAGACGCTTAGCAGTAAGTAAACAGTCATCATAAAGAGAATGATAAGAGAAATAAGAGGAGCAATCGGGCGTGGATTTAGTCTTGAGCCAGCGCCTTTTGCAGCAATGAAGAAGACGCATGGAACGCAGGTGGGGAGAGAGCAAAAGGTTGAGAACGTTTATGAGTAGGACAGAAAGGTAATAGGTATCATAGAAAGGTATTTCTTAAGTATGCAGGCAACTTGCTAACTTCCTTAGATATGATGTATCTCGAGTACTTTTCTGTTATCCAACCTATCCCTCTTACAATGGGCCGACCCTCTGGTATAGTATCAAATGCTTTGTGAATCTTGAGTAAAAAGTAAATCCTAAGTATTCTAGGATTTGCTGTTGATAAATACCTCTCATCATGGTATGGTGTTGTTTATTTATATGGCGCCTATAAAAGTGTTTTCAAAGCTCTCAAGGGGGGTGGGAACATGGGGAAAAAACAAACAGTCGCTCAGAGCCCTTGAAATTCGGAGACGATAATAGCCTGCACAGACAGAGTAAGTGCGTACAAAATACATTTAGCAGTTTGGGATACAGCAAATAGGCCTGACGGCGATTCTGCAGATTTTACAGTGCAATTAAGGGGTGAAGACAAGGGAGAACAGACAGGTGATCTTCAGGCAAGGTGCGTAAGGAACGAGCAAGTGCACAGATGGTCACAGGGCGGGGGAGGATCAAGTGCACCCGGTCATTTGAGACTGGGGTAAGTGCAGAAAGAGCCACTCTCTTGGGTTAATGTCTCAAGTGCATTGAGTGTGGGTGGGGTGTAGGGTCCTGGGGCAAGTGCGAGGGAGGACTAGGGGGGTGCCAGGGACCAGTGAGACTCCGGGCAGCCAGTCAGCATGCTGCAAGGAAGAAGAGGGAGAGAGGGAAAAACAGAGAACTAGGTTAGCAGGGTAGAGTGAGAGAGAGAAGGAAGAAAAGAAGAGGAAAGTCTTGAGGTGTTTCTGGAATTTAAGGAGATCCGGCTCAAGACATAGGGCGGCAGGGAAGTTGTTCCAGAGGGAGGCAACTTCTGAGGATAAGGTTATTCCTCCAAATCTCTGCTTGGAGAACTGGCTCACTCGCAGAAGGTTGGAGGTAGATGAGCGGAGGGCTCGTGAGGGACAATATTTAGGTAGGCAGCATTGCAGGTCTGTAGGTCCCAGGCCCCAGAAAGCCTTGTGAACAATGCAAAGGGTCTTGAATTTGATCCTTGCAGCCACGGGGAGCCAGTGAAGGGATTTCAGCACTGGAGAGATGTGGTCCCAGGCTTGATGCCAAGGATAAGTTTCACAATTCTGTTCTGGATGAGTTGCCGAGGGCACAGAGCAGAAGAAGGGAGGTTGAGGAAGAGGCTTTTGCAATAGTCCAGCCTCGAGAGAACCAGGGCTCTGGAGATAGTGAGCCTCTGGGGGAAAGTGAGAAAAGGTAGAGTACCTCTGAGGAGGATTAGATGATAGTTAGATTTTTTTTAGAGATGTCTGAAATGTGAGAGGAGAAGGAGAGAGTGGAGTCAAAGATGACCCCAAAGTTTCTTGCTTCGCAGGTGGGTGCGGGCACAGGGCCAAGGGAGGCCGGCCAGAGTGAGAGAGGGAAAGAGGGAGCCGGGTTCACAGTGCGAACAATCTCAGTCTCAGTAGCGTTGAGGCAGAAGTATTTTGCAGCACACCATGACTGAATAGCGGACAGACAATCGGATATAAGCGAGGAGGCGGCTGAGGGTAGCCTGAAAGATAGTTGCGTGTCATCCGCGTAGCACCGGAATTTAGAGGTGAAAGTGGCAATCACAAGTGCCAGGGCAGTCATATAGACGTTGAAGAACCAGGGGATAGGTTAGATCCCTGGGGAATGCCACAGGTTGAGAGAGTGATAGTCGAGTGAACGTCTCTGAGTTCCACCTGGGATGGGCGATCGGAGAGGACGGAGGTTGACCACGCCAGAGCCTGACCTGTGATTCCCAGGGTGTCAGATGTGCGATCAGGATGTTGTGGTTAACCGTGTCAAAGGCAGAAGAGAGGTTGAGGAGAATGAGGATAGAGGGGGTGTTAGTGTCAAGATTTGAGAGCAGTTCTTCACAGGTGTTCAGAAGAGCAGGTTGTGTGCCTCTGGATGCTCTAAAGCCAGATTGATGGTCGTGGAAGGAACCAATGGATTCAGTGTGGAGATGGCCAGTTTCTCCAGGAGTTTGCCCTGGAAAGGAGTGATGGAGATAGGCCGGTAGTTTGCTGGAATGGAGGGGTCGGCAGAGGGTTTGTTGAGCAGAAGGTGCACAAGGGACTGCTTAAGGGCAGTTGGGAAAGCTCCATTGGAGAAGGAGAGATTGCAGAGATCAGCCAAGGCTGCGGATATTGATCTTTAATGGTTTTGGAGGGGCAGGGGTCCATCTGTTTTGATGAAGCCTTCATAGATCTGACTTGTCTGGTGACCTCTTCCGGTGTGACGGGTGAGAGAGAAGAGGGGGTAAGTGGAGCGGGGGCCAAGGGAGGCTCCGGTGTTGGTGTATGTTGTGGTGTGGAAGAGAGGGTGAAACGGCTGTCTTGGGTTTTTGTGGTGAAGTGTGCAGCCAGGGCCGCTGCAGGATTGGCCAGTTCCTTGCAGACTTTGAAAAGTTTGGTCGTGTTGTTTGATGCCGCGGAGATGCAAGCTTGAATAAAGACTCTTTTCTTGGTGCAGATGCAAAGTCAATGATGCCTTTGAAGGAGACGGCAGGCCAGTTTGTCAGATGGTTCGCCAGACGCATTCCATTTCCGTTCAGCTGCCCTACAATTGCGTTTAAGGGCAGCCAGGTCGGAGTCGTACCAAGAGTTGAACTTTTTGGAAGGCTTCAGTCGGACCCTCATGACAGGGGCATGAGTGTCAAGAGTGTTGGAGATAGAGAGATAGAGGTTAGCAAGTGCTGTGTCATGGAGGGAGTCAGCTGAGGGAATGAGTGGAGGAGAGTAGGAGGAGGCAAAAGCAGCCACTGTCACTTTTTTCATGGGGCTGTGGACTTTGAAGCCAAGTGGCTGTGCCGGATGTATTGCTGTAAGAGGAGAGGAGAGCTTCAGGTGTGTTGAAAGAAGGGAGTGGTCAGTCAAAGAGAGGGAGGTAGTGAGAGGGATAGAGAAAGGATGTCAGTAGAGATGAGAGCATCCAAGGTGTGGCCTGCGGTGTGCCTGGGGCCAGAGGGTAAGATAGCGAGGGCGAGAGAGTCACAAAGGTTGCGGAAAGGACCTGAGGAGTCAGGAGTCCAGATGGATGTTAAGATCACCCATCTGGAGGAGTTGAGTAGAGGAGCAGAGTAGAGGAGGAGAGTGGGGAGGTGGCCAGGTCAGCCCTTTCAGAGAGGAAGAGAGTGGACTGAGAGCATCCAAGGTGTGGCCTGCGGTGTGCCTGGGGCCAGAGGGTAGGATAGCGAGGGCGAGAGAGTCACAAAGGTTGCGGAAAGGACCTGAGGAGTCAGGAGAGTCCAGATGGATGTTAAGATCACCCATCTGGAGGAGTTGAGTAGAGGAGGAGAGTAGGGAGGAGACCAGGTCAGCCCTTTCAGAGAGGAAGAGAGTGGAGTGACCTGGAGGCCGATAGAAGGCGGCCATAATGAGAGAACATTTTGGGCATAGTGAGAGTCTGCAAACTAGGCATTCGAAGGAGGAGTAGGCCTGAGTATGGATGATATGATATGGCATTTATAACGCGCCTATACACAAGTGTTTCAAGGCGTGATGCAGGTATCCATTCTGGGAAGATAAGCACCACTTAGGCCTGGGTGCAGGGAAGATTTTGAAGCCTTCAGGGAGTAGCGTGTCAAAGATCGTGACAGAGCTATCCTTGAACCAGGTTTCAGTGATGGCGAGCACATCAAGATCCATGGGTTCGAGGAGGTTGCAGATATCAGACGATTGTTTGACGGCAGAGCGAGTGTTGAGAGTGGCAATGTGGAGCAGCTCGCCATCTTTGAGGGTCTTCCTCTGGGGGTGGACACAGGGGACAGTGGTCCCCCCAGAGGGTGGCAAGAGGGCCAGGGGGATAGTGGAGGATGTCGAAGGAGCCAAGGACGACAAGGGAGTCGGGACAGTGGGCCTCATTACGAGTCAGGCGGTAAGGGGTTTACGGCGGCGTAAACAGCGCCGACCCTTACCGCCTGATTCCGAGGTCCCTTAGCGCCATGGAGGACTTAACACCTGCTTTTAGCAGGTGTTAAAATCCATGGCGCTAAGGGACCTTGTTGTTAATTACGCCACCGTAATTTACGGTGGCGTAATTAACGCCTTCCCCACTCCCATTATGCCCTATGGGGCAAAAATGGGAATGGGGAAGGGTAAATGGGGATTGGGGACTAACCGCCCCGCCAACCTCGGAATGGGGCGGTAAGTCCGCCAACCACCATGGCGTAAACATAGTTTACGCCATGGTGGTAAAGGTACGACCCAGGCGGTAACTTACCGCCTGGGTCGTAATGAGGCCCAGTACGTCAGGGTAGGGGCGCCTATACATAGGAGGAGGAGGAAGGCACAGAGGGCCAGGGAGCCTGTGCAGAGGTGGAGGAAGGCACAGAGGGCAAGGGATCCTGGGCGGAGGGAGAGGTGAGGTTAGAGAGGCGAGGGAGCAGTCTGTCGGAGAGAAGAAGGTTGGGTTGAGGACCCTGAACCATGATGGTTCCATAGAGATAAACATTAATGATGACTCTGGAAATGGCGACTAGGTCAAGGAGAACCTTCCAGCGAGTGCCACCATTAATGGGAGAAGAGGTGATAGGAGAGAGAAAGCTGACCGTGTAGTGACTCCATAGATCAGGTGAGAAGAGGATGTCAGCGATAGTCTCTCTGGCGGAAGCCGTGCAATAGGAAGGCCTGGGTTGGAGCCCAACATGTCCTTAAGTTTCATCCGGACAGATTTAGTGATAGGAGAAGGATAGGAGATAGTGAAACAGTTGGGAGAGGATAGGAGAGATAGATAGTGACATGGTTGGCTGAAATGGAGGGGGGGGGGGCATTTACCAGGCTGAAGCACTGATACGCTTGTAGGCAGTGGTGGGGGCACAAGGGAGAGGGGGAGACAGAGGGAAGCGCACCAGCTAGTGAAAAACACAAGCAACACAAAAGGTACAACTAAACTCAGTTTTCAGCAGAACAGGTGAAATACATGCAGCAACTGGGCAAAGCTAACTATGAATTTCTGCAGGGCAAGGTGAAACACATTCAGAAACTGGGTAAGAATAAATTAGCCGCAGTTCAGATGAGGTGAAGTGAGAGGGCAAACAGTCCCAGGTGTGAAGGGAAGGATCGATGAGGTTAGTGTAACGCTCACCTGATTCCCACGGAGGCGCCGACCCGTTCTGGACTGCTACAACTTCTTCCATGGTAAAGCGTAGTGCTTGGAAGATGGACTGGACTGGACCCCCAAACCTCGTCTGTCTGGCCCGTAGAATAATCCTTCTGTAGATGGGAAAAGGGAGTTAACTGTCTGCTAGATTGTGTGTGAGATTCCCCCCTTTTTCACCTTCTCACCCTCCTCGAACCCTAGCTGTGCCTTCCGCAGACTCTCACCTTAATTTCTGTATGGACGAGCTCTCCATCCTGCTTCTGACGCAGGGGCGCGTAGGTTTCCAGTTACTTCACTGGATCTCGGATTTGGCGAGGGTTCGATGTCTGCTTGCCTTTACCAAAATGCTGCCTTAAGTATATAGTTCAAAAGATCAAGTCTTATTTGTCCCTTGGCCTTTGTTTAATTTTCAGGGACTAGGTGAGGAATCCGTGTGGAGGAATGGATTCGCTGAGGTAAACTCAGGTGAGTACTTTTAATGAAGGTGTGCCGTAGTGGTTTGCTCCGACACCTTAATGAGTGTGTCTTATTTCCCCATAGGGGCCGGGGTACGGAAAAGCCAGAAAAGCCGCTCCGACCCGAAAAGGGAACTGAGGTCCCAACAAAATTCAGGTAAGACTTAAAGTGAGTAATCTGTCCTTTTGCAATTAGTTCGTTGCTCACCTTGTTTTGTCCTTTTTCTCCATAGGTCTTGAATGCGACCGATGTCGCCTATGGGCGCTGAAAAGGTTGCCGGCGCCACGTGAAGGTAAGTGGAAGCGGCGCGGCAGCGTGAGAAGCGGAGCGCTTCTAACTATTGTCTTTCTTTTCCGTAGGTGCTGGGATGCGGCCGATGTCGCCTATGACCGCTGAAGAGCTAGACAGCGCCACGTGAAGGTAAGTGGAAGCGGCGCTGCAGTGAGCGATGAGATGCGTTTCTAACCCTTGACTTTCTTTTGCAGGATCGACGGAGTGAAGAATCCGGATGCTGGATGAAGGTAGGTAATGTCCTAATGCTTGCCTTTCTCTCCTTGCAGGTGTTCCAGGTGCTGGCGGGCGTGGCAGGAGCCAGGATGCAGGAGCCGACTCGGTGAGCGTCCTGCTGCAGATGCAGAATAACGCGAAGCACGTGTGGCCATCCGGGTGTGGTTTAAATAGCCTTGTAAGAGCTTCAGGTGAGTGTTCTTCCACTGGCCCCACCCGAGTAAGAAAATAGTTCCTGAAAGAAAATAGTTCCTCCCCAGCCTTAGTTGGCTTGGAGCTTCAGACAGCATGGTCTGCCTCGGGTGAGTATGCAGCATGGTCTGCCTCAGGTGAGTTCACCCAAGCATTACCATATGTTCTGCCATGATGAGCCTGGCGCCTATGGCGCCAGGACAGTTGCCTTTTATGAGCCTGGCGCCAAAGGCGCCAGGACAAGGTCCAAAGAGCCCCTATATGGGTTTGCTGGGTCCTGCTTGGTGAGTATGAAGTCTGCTTCCGGGGACGCTGGGTCTGACCTGGCTCCTCGGGAGCAGGCATCATGACAGTTAGTTAAAGGAACCAACTTTCAGAGAAATTCTAAGTGGCCCATTACGTGGGAGGGTGTAGGAGAGGACCCTCAGACCCAACCAGGCAACGGACAGGGGTACAGCCAGGGCTTAGAAAGTGGGCCTTAGAAGAGGGGGCTGGCTAAAGCCTGCCGGTCCCCAATAGGCCAATTTTTTGTAATCTCCCACCCAATCAGCAGACATGCAGGTGGGAAGAGGAGGACTCCGAGGGTCCTTCTAGGTTGCTGGGCAGGCGACGGCCATCTTGGAATTGCCACTCAGGCCACCAGGCAAATGAGCAGTAGATGTGGAGACTCTACAAATCAATATGGTGTGCCTTATATTAGGATGAGATTAATAACTATGAGAATTAGAGGCAGTGAGCTTCTGGGGGAAGGAGAGGAAAGGAAGAATACATCTGAGGAAGTGCAGTTGGTAGTTTGACTTAGAGATGTCAGAGATGTGAGGAGAAAAGGAAAGAGTGGAGTCGAAGATGACCCCGAGGTTCTTAGCCTCACAGGTGGGAGCAGGAAGAGGGTCAAGGGAGACCGGCCAGAGAGTGACAGGAAAGGAGGGTGCAGGTGTGCCAGTGAGGAGAATCTCTGTCTTACTGGCATTAAGGCAGAGATCATTGGCGGCCCACCACGCATGGATAGCAGACAGACAGTTGGAGATGAGAGAAGAAAAAGAGGTAGCAGAAGGAAGCCTGAAAACGAGCTGAGTGTCATCTGCATAGCACTGAAAGTTGGAGCAGAGAGCGGCAATGCGGTGGGCGAGGGGTGTCAGGTATTGGTTAAACAGCCCGGGAGAGAGGTTAGACCCCTGGGAAACCCCAGAGGTAGAGAGTGAGATAGAGGAAAGGAGGGACTCATGTTGGACCTGGGAGGGTCCATCAGAGAGGAAAGAGTTCAGCCAGGCCAGGGCCTGATCGGTAATACGCAGGTTATCACAGAGATGGTTGAGCAGGATGGCATGGTTGACCGTGTCAAAGACAGAAGAGAGATTGAGTAGGATGAGGACAAAAGGGATGTTAGTCGAGGTTGGAGAGCAGGTCTTCACAGATGTTCAGGGGAGCAGTTTCCGTTCTTCTGGCAGCTCTGAAGCCAGACTGATGACCATGGAGACAAGCAACCGAATCGGTGTGAAGATCTAGCTAGGAGATGGCCAACCTTTCCAGGAGTTTGCCCTGGAAAGGAGTGATGGAGATCATGGGATAATTAGCCGGGCATGAGGGGTAGCGAGTGTTCCAACTTGACTTGGGTATCAGTGTCGGAGGGTTCCGTGCACCATTGACACCTGGTACACCAAACGCTGGCTGTTGTTCCCGGCCTTGTAATTCCTTTCTTGGAGGCTTCGTGGGTCTGAGTCGATAAGGACAAGGGCACTTCCCTCGTGGACGTCCTGTCGGTTCTTGCTGCCTTTCTCCTCCTCTTGAATTGCCGTACCGGACAGCTGCCTCGTTGTCAAGTGTGTAAATTATTGGCAATTGCCTGATTCTGCCTGACCCTTGTTTTGGTACATGTCAGGTAAATGGCTTTGTTATTAGTCTGTTGTCTGTCATGGTGTAAGAAAGTGTTTGTGTCGGAAAAGGGGGAGGTAGATTTTCTAAGTATCCTACGGGGTAGGATGGGCAAAAGATGTCATAAGGAATGGGGTGGTTGGTTAACTTAGAAAGGTGAGCTTTGTAGGGTTTGTGAATTGAATAGGAGAGATCATGGGAAGGGTGTTTTGTCACAACAGATTGAGAGTTCGGGAAATAATAATCAGAGGGACGTGGGGGAGAATGATTGGGAGTATTCGGGTACACAACTGTAGAACAGGGATTCTGGTGCAGAGGGTTTTGAGTTTCTATTGGATTTACCAGATATGGAGGGGTCGTTGGATTTGGGTAAGGTATATTCTTTGGGTGGAAGGAGATAGATGTGGAATAAACTAATAAAGCCTCAGGGACTTCGTCCTCCTCGCCTTTGTCCCTGGTATAATACAGCGTCTCACCTTGGGGATTTCCCCAAGCATAACCCCGGACTCATCTACCCAGGTGATCCTGCCTCGCTCGTCCGCTCCGAGGGCTGGGATCTGAGAGCGCCAGCCCTTACCTGACCACCTGAATAAGGGTTTCTCAAGGTCTACTTGGGGAAATACCCTCAGGTTTCTTACAGATGTTACGGGACATATGGATTTCTTTTTCTAATATGGTGGTTATGTATAATATGCAACAATCTTTGGTGTAATAACTTATGCGTTTGGTGAATGATATCATTTGAATCGGATGCACATGATTTTAGTCCTGAAGAAGACCTGATGGTAAAGGTTGAAATATGTGTTGGCAGCAGTCCATTAAAGAGAAATGACTTCAATAACTTTGGAACATTGCTTCTGTTTTGTATATAATTGATTTATAATTGTAGGATATAGCGCATATGGTCACTTTTTCTATTTTATTTATACATTCATGATTTAGGGCTAGTGTCAGGTTGGTTGACCAGTGTATTGTTTTCCTATCCCTTGAACTGTATGAATCTTTTTTGATTTGTATGAAAAATCTATTTTCTATAATTAGGTATTAGCTCGATGAGGTAGTAGCCCATTCACACTCATTCCTATTCTAAAAGTAGTTGTAGGTTCATACTGTTCCATGAATTTGCGTTCCACTATTAAGAAAAGTATACTTGTAGATTGGTTTACTATGTGATTTCTACAACTGAGTGTCACGGTATAACTGAAAATGTCTACAAAAAGGAATCTAACAGTAACATGGTTTGACTCCGCTTGAATAGATGTGTTCTATTCTAAATGCTGTTAATTGGGTTGGATTTACTTAGAATTTATTTCTGTTAGTATTCTGAATAAGGTCTCTGCTTTGGTCTGTAAAAAACCCCATCATTTTTATATAATACTTCTGGGTCAAAGTGTTTCTTTTGAACCATTTGTATGCTACAGGTTCTTTGTACTTTCCTACAGCCATCTCTCCCTCGTAAGATGAGCCTGGCTGCTTTGTCTATGCTACCAAATACTCAGGTGGTACAGCCTTATACTAAGAGCGGAGATGTGTACTGCCTGACTGAACAGTTTTGTGAAACCCTTAATTGGACTTTAGGAAACAGCCCCTAACAGGTTCCATACAAGCAGGTTTCAAAGAAGTGTTAGACCAAGCTGAATTGAACAAACTAATTTCAACTAAAACGCAACTTATTTTGACAGCAAACCATCCTCTTACTCCCATTTCCTCCATGTGTCCAAAGATTAAATAGTCTTTAAACAATCCCTGCTGGGTATCCAATTGTGGCAGCGACAGACGGCTTACTTGAACCACTTTCCAAATATATAGACCAGATCATACAACCACCGATTACATCTACCCCCACCTTCCTGAAGGACACAGGAGATTTCTTGAGGCAATTGTATCTGGCACCAACGTACACTAACCTATTGTTCGCAAGTGATGTGACCAGCCAATACTCGCCAATACCACACAAAGTGGGGTTGAGTGCCATGGAGTGGTTCATCCTCCAACCCGACAATATAGGAGCAGACAAAACCTTTGTACTTGCACTACTCGAATTGGTCCTGAATAGATGTTTCTGCTTTTAGAATAGTGTTATCTCCGAACTGGTACTTCATGGGGGCGAGTGTGGCCCCAGGTTATGCCAGTGTATTTGTGCATTACTTCTAGCAGCAACTAATATTAGCAGAGAGGGCACAATCTCACATAACTCTTCTGTAGATGTTATATCGATGATATCATTGGCGTCTGGCAGGGTACCAAGACTAAGTTAATTTTCTACATGACTGCAGTAAAATTCACTTTTGCACAGACCAGACAGCAATACACTTCCTAAACACCCATATGCAATTCACTGAGGGGAAATGTACTTCACGATATACCAAGCCAACTGATAGGAACAGCTTCCTACATGCAAAAAGTTTTGATCCTCCAAATACTATGAAAGGGTTACCCTTTAGTCCACTTGTAAAACTTTGGATAATTTCTGACCCAATGGAATATGAGAAACAATGTAACCAGATGCTGGAGCGCTGTAGAGCAAGGTACTGTGATGACGGACACTTATCAGTTGCTAAAACCAAAGCCGATACCTTGCCACGAGATACACTACTACAAGAAAGACTTTGGGGGTCATTCCGAGTTGGGCGGTAGCCGTGGTGCTGTTAGCACCATGGCTACCCTCCCAAACCGGGTCCGGTCTGGCAGAATGGGGACTTACCGGGTCATTCCGACCCTGGAGGACCCGGTAAGTCCCCATGCTAAATACCATTCCCCATAGGGCTCAATGGGAATGGGGAAGGCGCTAATAACGGTACCGCAAATTGCGGTACCGTTATTAGCTCCAAGGTCCCTTATCAGGAACCGCAGAGAACGTGTGGTCAGACCACACATCCTTTGCGGTTCCCGCTAAGGGACCTCCGAATTGGGGGTAAGGGATTTCCGGCACCGGCATCATTACCGGTGACCGTTAACCCTTACCACCCAAGTCGGAATGAGGCCCTTTGACGTGTAATTGGCACTTACACCTACTTACGTCAAAGTAATCGAGTAAAGCAAATCATCTCTAAACATTGGAATATTTTGCAGCATGATATCACTGCTAATCTCTTCCCTGACAGACCCATTTTGCTTATAAAAATAAAGCTTCCTTGTGGAAATCACTGGTACATGTAGAATGTGAAGCTATTAGACAGTTGAAATTGATGTAAATTGGGTTCCTTTCCATGTTAAAGACATACACAAGTGGTCACAGTTCAAGGCTGTTTATTAAACTGTATGCAGGGGTGAGAAACACGTCTAATCTAAACCTAAACCTAAGATGGGAGCAAGCTACACCCATCAAATAATAATAAGGCAGTCCTAGTAGCGTCTTGTCCAATCAAAAGGGCCTATACATAAAAAAAAACTATTGCCAATCCTCACCACTAAGTTACAAAAAGAGTGTGGGAAAATGTTCACCAGAAAATAAAGTGTTCTCAAAATGATAAGTCAAAATGGTAGGGCAGGGTCTCCCTTCCCCACATGTCAAGAACGGGACAAGTCGAGCACAGCACACTCCTGGGCCTCTCCAGCATGAGGCTCATGATTCCAGTTCAATGATACCAGAACCTTCAAGGGCCAAGTCTCTTTCCTTCGAAGGCTTGCTGGACCAAAACAATAAACAAACACAGATTCTTTCGGTAGTCTTGCACTTTAGGCGATTGCTCCTTGCCCATAGGATCTCCCTATGCCGGGCTCAGATCCTCCTTGCAACTGGATCTCCCTCCGTCGGGTTCACTACGGCCTTTCTTTAACACAGTTCATGTATTTCTAACACAGTTCACGTTTTCTCTCATTTTCTTCAGGAAGCAGATGTTTCCTTCTAGCTTTCTTGTGGCATCCCTCTGCCGGGTTCACACTTGCCTTATTTCACAGTTAACAATCTTCTCTGAAAGCAGGGTTCTCTTCCCCTAGCCTTCTCTCTCAACCACCAGTCAGAGACTTCTGATTGTACAAAGAATTTTACGTGACCTTTGTAGGACCAGGGCCTTCTGGTACTTGTAGTTCTCAACACAAAAGGGGCCAGCAAGAGTCCTTCGACTGAGCACTCCTACGGCGCCTGACCACTCTGCAGCTGGCCCTTCTCTGGGCTTTCACAAACGTTCGAATATACACAAGTTCCCAGTTTCTGGTTCCTACATTCATCAAATGTTGCGACTTGCAACCTTGGGCTCAACACATGTCAGTTTTGTTATCAGCTTCTTCCGACTCACCCGCTGTGTTGAACCCGTTGGCTGGTCTTGCCTCTGGTGTCAAGGACGGTGCCACGGTAGCTAGCACGCCTCCCCGCTTGTGCTATCAATGTGGGAGGCCCAGTGCAGCGTTGACATCTGATCCTCCACACGCCAGCCATAACTCGCGGTCTTATGATTTCCCTCTCTGAGGTTTCGCGGGTCTGAGGTGAAAAGGGCAACGGTAGTTCCCCCTTTGTCGTCCTTTCAGGTCTCGTCACCTTTCTCCTCCGTTTGAACTGCCGGTTCGGTGTAGCTGTTGTGTTCGGCCTTGCTCGAAGTGTGCTTTCGTGCTCCGCCTTTTATCCCTGTGGGGAAGGTAAAGGGCCATCATGCATGTGTGGGTATTGTCAATTGCCTGACCCGTGTGTTGGGACATGTCAGGTAAACAGCTCTGGTGTTGGTTCATTGTCTGTTACGGTGTAAGAAAGTGTTCGTGTCGGAAAAGGGGGGGACGGGTAGAGCTTCTAAATATCCTTCAGGGTAGGATGGGGAAAAGGTGTTACAGGGAATGGGGCACCGTATCTCGCCCGTCGGTGTACCACTTCCACTCCTCGAAGACCCCTCACCCAGGTGAACCTCCCCCACTGGTCCACCCCAGGGAACTGGATCCAATAGCGATGGCTGTGTCCTGGCCACCTGGATGTCAGTTCTCCGGGGACTAGCGGGTGAGAAACCTTCAGGTTTCTCACAGGACTTTGTTTTGGGCCACTTGGCTTTGCCATTGGCGGTGGGGATGCCGGACTGCCCGGCTTAGGACTCCTGCATACACCCTCTTTTACGGTTTTTATGCAGTTGGGTTACTTATTGCTGGTATTTGTTTCTTGTTTTTTCTTCATACTGTTTCTCAGAAGTCTTGCTATCTAATTGTTTTGTAGTCCTTCTTTACTTTGTCAACTTTTTGTTTACTGTAATTTTGACATTATTTTAGCTTATTAAGTTGTTTGTTTATACCGTTTTACTTTTGGGTTTGTTTTGGTCACAAACACTTCTTTTCAGTAAATGTAGCTACACATGCTTGCATACAGGCATCTGTGGTTTAACCTAGACTGATTTTAAAAAGAGTCTTTACACCATTTCAATATAGCGACCATTTTGCCACAGGGCCTGCTGGCATTTTGTACCGAATGTCAACATCACTTCCTGTTATAAACTACTTGCAGGTGTACAAGTGCTTCGCACAGTAATTCCTACTTCATTCCTAGTTTGAAGTTTATTTACTGAACTAAACCAATGCTTCTTTATAGACAATATTTCTAGTCTTACCTGTAGGGGGTACTTTGAACAAATTGTCTCTGCAGCAAGCCACATAAAGCTGACCATGAGAAAAGCATGAATCCCGTAAATCGATTCAAGCTACTTTGAGTTGGAGCATTGAGATTGCGCAGCAACATTATTGGTGTCCCGATCTACAGCCGAGGCAGCAGCGACCTCAACATACGTGCCGTACGTGTAGGGCTGAATTGTGTAAGCTTAAAGTGCCTTACCCATACGTGTATGGCTGAATGAAGCATGTAAGCTCCGTACTGTTCAGGTGGCATACATTCATCAACTACGCAGGAGAGTTAAGTTTCTGTAATTATCATGAGAGATTAGCCACAATGTGACGGACAGGGTCATTGCAAACACTAGTGGAGAGACATGCACCGTTTCCTGTCACCCACATTACCACAAAAACCCCATGACTTCAAAATTGAGTGCCTCTAATGTCAGCTAGAATGCTGATAGTGTGGAAAGTTTAGGAACGATGAACTGCTGAAGTTTGTCTGTCTAAGGCAAAAATCTGAATAATATATATTTTATACGTTTTACATTGCCTACACTATGGAACCTACTCGCATTCCAAATTTCAGGTTTGTAGCATGTTGGGAAGTATGTTGAACATTTCAAACAGACGCACACATTTTCATTACACGGCCTGCGTTAGCGGGCGTTTAGTTATGGTTGAATTGCTCAACCCATAGGAAGAGCACTTTTTGGGCAGCTTATATCTTTGCCCTCCTGGACGAATCCTCACAGAACTTTGCAAAAACAGTATATGGCCCCATCAGATCGATTCTGTGAAGTTTGAGGTTTCGCTAAAGGGGGACAAAGGTATAGGGTGGGTTCCAAAATGTGTGATTTTCCCATAGACACAATGGAAAAGAATGTTGATCACGCCTACAGCCTAAACCGCTGGAGGTATTTTCACCAAATACGCGGCAGGAGCGGCAGCTTGGTCCTGCGTGCTTTTGTAAATTTGGTGTAAATCCATCCAGTAATTTTTTACTAAAACAGCCAAAAAGTAGGTTAAACCAAAAATTAAGTGACATCTCGGTTCGGTCCGCGGACTCACTTCCCTGTTCAGTCCGCAGACAGGCCTTTGATTGGCCCAGAGGGCGGCATGAGGTCAGCGGACATTGGACGTGCCCGCTGATTGGATGGTGAAAAGCGTGAGGTGCGTCAGATTTTTGGAAACGCCTGCCATGTTGGATTCGCAGACAGCGGGCGATGTCTGTGAACACTGTGGTGAAAACATATTAAACACAACATTGCACTTGTCAAACTAATGAAACAATCTCGGGAGAGGTGTGAGGGGTGATGAGGATGGAATGGGATATAGCCTTAAAAAGCCCAAAGAACTGGCGTTTCTCTTCTCCGATGTCCACGAACAGTCCGGAATCTGGGGCTGTCCTGTGATGTTGACGAACATCTGAGATGTTCGGGGACATATGTGCTTATTTCTACATTACAGGGTTGGTGAAAAGCAGTTTTTGGATGGCTTATAACTTTGGCGCCACTCAATGAAACCGCATGAAATTACGGAATTTCATTCTAGACCTGACTCTGAATTGTTCTGTGTGGTGCTGTTTTGTCAAGAGGGAACAAAATTAAGGGCGGGGGCCCCAAATTATTTAAAAGCTTATAAATGTGGTGCCATTTGACAAATCTGCACAAAAGTTTGCAAAAGTATTGTAGACCTAGGCAAAATTAGAGGGGGTTAGGGGGGGTCTCCACATTTTTAGATGGCTTATAACCTTTTTGCCGTTTGACGAATGTGGACAACGTTTTCAGAAAGATTATAGACCCAACCTTGAATGTTTGTCCAAAGTCTGAATGAATTTTGTCAAGTAGGGGCTAAGTTATGACTATTTTATGTACGTACATTTTGACACTTTTCAAAAAATAAAACGTGCATGGATTTGCAGGGAACCCGTTTAAGGAGCATTGGCAAGGACCTGAAAGCGTGGTTTTGCAAATGTGTCTGTGTTTTATTTTTAAAAAAATAGTGATATAACTTTTATGACCGAGGAAAATCTGGCTACTGGCCATGACCACGAGGGTCCACCAATGGGGTTAAAGTGGGCATGGCTACCAGGGAACCGGCTATGTGGTAAGGTTTTCCGAAATTGTGATAGGTTTGAATGGGGGAAAAAAAAATCTGCTTGTGGGCACAGGTTGAAGCGCTGGATGGGATTGCAGCAAATATGCACAAGGAGGGCCAGCAAGAATCTGAAAGCATTGTTTTGCAAACATGTCCTGTGTTTTATTTTTTTCAGAAGTGCGAAAATTAAGTACACAACACAGTGATAAAACATTGGTGTCTGGGCAATTGGCCTGGCCGTCAGCAAGGAGAAATGTGTACTGTCATTTGTTTATTGGGGCATTTCGGCTTGGCTGAAGCGGTAGTTTTGAATGCGAAACAATATTCTTCTTGCGGCTACAGCCTGAAGTGGTGGACTAGATTACAACAGACTTGCGCGGCGAGCATTAGCAAGGACCTGAAAGCATGTTTCTGGAATATATGTCTTGTGTTTTATTTTTCCAAAGTGTAAGAATGTAAATAGAAAAACTAGTGATCTACATTTGGTGTCTGGGTAGTGGGCCTGGCCCTCGGCAAACGCAAATTATTGCTCTGATTTGCTTATTGGGGAATGCGGCTCGGCCGAAGTCCATGCCCCATGGATTTGGGGGACGGCCATGGCTGCAAGCCATGAGCACTGGCCATTGGTTACATTTTTAAGTTCAAGTTCTTATTAATATACTTTCAGTGAAGAGGCTTTGTATATACACATACAACATAAATCATGACTCACAGCCAAGTATACAAAATTGCACAATTAAAATCACAATACTGTTTGCTCCAAGAGTCACTTATCCACAATTTGGAGATAAAAAGATACAATAAAATAAATAAGATTAATATCATCACCTAGCATGAACTTGCTCCATACATCAGCAATGTTGTTAAAATCAAACATGTTATTATGGGATTTTAAAAAATAATAGCGCAACTTGGCCAGACTTCCACAATCAATTATGAAATGTTAAAGTGATAATGTCATCGCCTCCACATAGACGACACTGACGCATTTCTTTAGGCACGCCTTTCCTTACCATTGTTTCAAGAGCTACTGAGGAATGTAGTGACACTAGGATAAGCCACGATGTATTGTGGCAAATTTAGACGGGTGAGCCCATATTGGCCAAGATTTGAGTCCACACATGACTGCCATTGATATATATCCAACAGTCCATTTCCCATGAATGCTTTGAATTATGCCACTGTGCCAATGATTGAACTGCCACCCAGTCTCAAAAAAGCCTTGATGTAAGCTACAGTGATGGTATCATTCTGTAATTTACACAAGTTAACAAAAAACATGACACATTGGCTAGTATAAGACATCACAACACTTTACAGGTCAAACTCTAGATAGAGATATTCCACAGAGATGTTCCTGGGAAGCCGCATCAATTTGCGAAGGAGCAGCGCTTCAAATGCTATAAGCCGTCTCCAATATTTACGGCCCCATATTGCTACTGCGTATAGCAGGATAGCTCTAACTTTAGCTGTATATTGTTAATATGACATGTGTAGATTACCCCACATTTCTTCCGATAAATACGCTTAGTGCATTCACAGCTACTAAACATCGAGATTTCACTGATTCCCAATGGCGATCCCACTTGAGTTTGTCATCAATTAGAACACCCAAACATTTGTGTGCACTTGTTCTACTCTCTCATTACTAAACTCCCACACATAGTTCTTGGGGTTTTTTTCTGCTGGAAAGACCATCGCTTTACTCTTCTCGATATTAATGGTCAAGCCATTGGCAAAGGAGTAAGCGGCAAGAGCATCCAGCATTTGCTGCAAGCCAGTAGGGGTGTAATCTATCAGCAGCAAATCATCGGCATAAGCCAACCAGCCAATCACTGTTACCCACCTTCACTGGATTGGCACCGATGTTACCAAAAGCTTCTTCCATATCTGCCAAGTACAGACTAAAAAGGTTTGCCGCCACGATGCATCCTTGTTTGACGCCACTACTTGCAGGCAACATTGCTGATAGCCTCCCTGTGGCATTCAATCGCAAATGAACATTTGTATCCGAATATAACATCAGCATTTTTAACAGGCCTTTAGGAATGTTCCAAGTGTTTAGTTTCTGCCATCGACGGTTCCTCATCACCGTATCGAATGCAGCAGAGACGTCAATGAATGCACAGTAAACATTGAGCTCTCTGCGCAGCCATGCATGTTCTATTGCCGATGTCATAATCAAGAGGTTATGGGCAGTACTTGCTTTAGATCTAAATCCTATTTGATTCGGAAGCAGGATTTTATTTTCAGTTATCCATGCATTTAGTTCGAGAAGCAGGATAAGTGCAAAACATTTTGAGGAGATGTCTAACATAGCCAACATACGAAAATTTGCCGGGTTATCCCAGGTGCCTTTCTTGTACACTGTAAGTATATGACTTATCGTCCATGACTTTGGGATCATACTCAGCTTACCTATTTCTGTGAATAATAAATGGAGAGCCGCTGCCCATAATTCAGGCTCGCTTTTTCAGCAATAGGTTACATGCGCCATCCGGGCCGGCCGCCCGAGAGTTGTTAAGCTTTTCTATTATCAATACTAAATCTAACACTGAAACTTTACACTCCCAAATTTCTATCAGCAGTGGAAAACTGTCTTTTGCATCTTCAGCATGGCCAAGGGTAGCTTTAATGTGGGCACTCAATTGTGCTTCTGGGATGCAATTTAAGTCTTTGTTTTCCACTTTGCAGTAATTGCCAAATCCCTAAGGTGTTCTTCGTGAGTGCTAGATTGGCAATGTTTTGCCATTGCTCAATCTCGCACTGCTGCTTGTGCTGTTTTAACCATTGTCTATAGTTCTTTTTCACTTCATGAATCATAGAGGATATAGACTTGGCCTCAGTTATGTTATTATGTAGGGTTATAATGTTGCTATCTCACAGCGCATCGTCTTTTTGGCTACACTTACCAGCTACGATTGAAAAAATATCTAGCATAGATAACAGCCCCTCGGCTTCGAACAGGTGCATGTGTCCCCTTGTATTCCATGAAGACCTTAGTTCCCATTTATCAATGTCATCGATGTTCCTCGGCGCAATACGGTTTCAACGTCGCGGGGAGCCACTGCCAATACCCATCAGGCATGGAGCTATTCTGGGCCACGGCCGGAGGGCTACCAACTATAGTAACTATTTCAGTGGCATATGTCTTAGGGACAGTAGAGCCATTGTTGGCCGGTTTCTTCGTTAGATTCACCCCCTTCTTTTCCCACTACTGACAGCACACTAGTAGGTGCTGGTAGAGATTTCTTTTGGCAAATATTCCCAAGCTTAGGTGGGCGATTTTTAATTAGTGTGAAGGGCACTATTGTCGCTGTGTACACCAGCCTCAGTATATCAACTTGGTAGCCCAGGATGTAATTAAGAGGAGAGTTTGAATGAAAACATATGTTCATGATAGTTCAACTTGGTCCACAAGCCAAATAAATTGGGGTGAGATTACTCTTAATGGTATAATGGCCTGGAAAATATTCATCACAGCCCTATGATTTAATGGTATCTGCGAACCATCGCAGAAAATGTGTTGGAGTTGCTAAGCCCTTAGGTGACTCCCATTATCTACAGTCAAGTTATCTTCAGGATGTCTCTGTTCCTTAGTACTGTTATTTGGAAGCTTCCATAGGTCAGTCAGAGTGGATTGGGCATGTGGAGCAGTCATCCTCTGTGTCAGCCATTATATGTATAGCAGGCAAGGATGGTTCAATCAAAGGCGCTCTGATATTACTAGCTGTTGGCCCATTAGTTAATTGGGCAGCTGTCCATCATCCGATTGTTGGGCACGGACCTCGACCCGGCCACATACAGCTAACGGCTGTTTTATCACAGTTTTTTTTTGTGTTGCACTCTATTTTTGGGCAAGCAGGTTTTTTTGCTGTACATGAAGGCGTGGTGCACAGGGGGTCATTTACCCTTTCCGTTTCTCATACCATGCACAGCAGCAGCCTTATTAGGGTTGTCATTTTGAAGAGTGTTAGTTAGATTAGGTCCCAGCGTGCATTCTGAAGACATACTAGTACTTCAGTGGCAAACAGAATAATCTTTGGAGCTCAAGCTTTGATGAATCGACGACGATTGTACATCTAGCTTGGTTTCCAATCTCTCCCTTTTGGCCAGCAATGACGGGAGCAAGTTCTCGAGCGCATTAAATATGTCATCAGAGGACATGCTCACCTCATATCTACTGATGTTTGGGCTCTCCTGTAGTACATTCGTCGCTTTTAAATATGGGTCCAACTTGATGCCATTAGCACCACCCTTTGGCATGGTCATGTTTACATATTGCATCATTGGAATTTATATTAGGCTCAAACTATGGGGTGACAGCATGTAGGGGGTAGATACAGCATCAACAAAAGACATTTCTTTATTTCACAAACAGTCGATATCAAGTTCCTCCAGCATGGAACTAGCAAGACTGATATTGGTGTGAACTGTAAAAGGCAGACCAGGGGACTCGGTGTGCACCATTGCCTTCTGTGTGTGCACATTGCCCACAGTAATGGGAGTATTATGCTCCCTAGTAGTAGGTTTAGTGGACTCCCATATACGTGTCTTAGAGGGGACATTATGTCCTACTGTCACCATATCAGATATTACTTTTTCCATCGGGCTAACGGAGGCAGCCAAGGACACGCTTGTGTTTCCACAAATAACATCACTAACCAGTTAACAGCTAGCACATCCCAAATCATTCGTAAGAGTGACAACTAATTCTTTTGTCGCTAGGTTCTTCATATTAGACAGATGATGATGAAGTCTGCGATATGGATGAAGGCAATTTTGTGTAGTGTTCAGTCATTTGTTTACTTGGGGTCAGTATCTTTTGAGGATGAGAGATCGCGTTTGGAATACAGATACGTCTATTTCGTAGCGCTTAATGGGTGGCGAGCTCACACTCCATATCGACAATGCCGGTGCACACTTTGCGGTACTGGGAGTGGCTTAAGTATTTGTTATATAAGTGTCTAATACTCGCTGGACCGCTATAATACCGCTCGGTTAGCTACACTCGCCGGAAACTTGCATTACCAACGGGTCTGTAGAATGAAATATCGAGGATCAATCACCAGCAAAACCATAGTCACACTACTCTCCAGCTACCTCCTAAGCATAGACACAACATAGACCTAGCATAACCACTCTAGTAACATGGTGCTAGTAGTATGCTAGTAGGAGTTCACAATGCCATGCGAGTGATAACCAAGATGTACCTTAGTCAGAATCACGGGCGGATCACAACGCAGCAACACGTGGCTTGATACTGACGGGATAACAGGATGAAGATTAACCTCAATTGGACACGCTAACTGTACGCATGTGAAATCAAACCTGTAAAACGGTCAACTATCAGGTTAACGGCTGACGTGCTGCGCTGCGAGCAGTGAACAGCCGAACAGCAACTTACAGAGCCACTTGCTCTGAGCGCGCGCACCGCACAGTTTGTGGGATTCTGGGAAGGGGGCGAAGTCATCCTAAAAATCAAATAAAATGGATATTAAGGCTCTATAATTCTTGTTAAAGCCTCTAAATTATATACCAATCGTCTAAGAGTCCAAACAAATTGGGTTTCCACTCCTTAAAGGCGTACCAAATCAGCGATGTGGTATTGTATCAGCAATCTTCTTGAGCGTGATCCAAGGGTCCCAGCCGAACAGCCACTTACAGAGCCACCTGCGGTTACATTATTAGGGTATAGTGGACACTGAGCTAGGATATAGGGTAGGTGCAGTGAATAATAGGGGTGCTTTGGTTCGGCCGGGTTCATGGTGGAGCCTTAAGCCGTAGGCAATTGAACGACAGACATAAGTATGTGTTGCAAAAAATGTTTTTTAAAGGAGGGTTATAGTTCTTTCATATTTATGAAAAGAGGAATTATTAATAACTTATATACAGTGATGTAACACCATGAAACATTTTCACTTATAAAAACCTATTAAATTGACAGAAAAAAACTTTGTTAAAGGGATGTGTAAGGAACTCATGGTGGCAACAGTAAAGACAGACACAAGTGATCATAGTTCAAGGGTGTTTATTGAACTGTAAATGCAGGGTTGGAAAAAGCCTAATGTAAACCTAAATCTAAGATGGGAGCAAGCTTCGACCATCAAATGAAAAATAAGGCAGTCCTTGTGGCGTTGTGTCAAAGTAAAAGGCCTATACTAAAAAAAGCCTATTGCCAAATCCTTACAACTAATTACAGAAAGAGTGTGGGATAGGGTTTTCAATAAAGAAAGGAGTGTTCACAAATAGTAAGTCAGGATGTGATTTCCAGGGGTCTCCCTTCCCCACGATTTGAGCATGGGACACAGTGGATCTCCTGAGCACAGCACACGCTCGAGCTTTCCCAGCACGAGTCGACAGTTCTGTACCAGCTATCAGGTTCTTCGATGGTCGTCTCTTTTTTCAATAAGACGTCTCTTGCCTTCGAGGCCTGATGTATCCAACAAACAAATACAAAGATCAGTTCTACGTATACTTTGGGTGATGGCTTCCTCTTCTGGGTGGCGACCCTTCACCAATCGTACTCAACAAATCAACTAAACAGTTCCTTTTACAATGAACTTTGGGTGATAACTTCTCACCCCTGGATCTCCCTCGGCCGGGCTCGGACTCAAATGACAAGGGGGACAATTCACTTCCCCGGGTCTTCCAATACTTCTTGCATTCACAAATCTTTGTCTTTTAAACAGTTTTTTGGGCTTTGCTCCTTTTTGTCGGCTTCCCTCTGCCGGGTTCACTCTCGCCAACTTTTACAGACATTTCACTGTGGACACCCCGCGGTCGGGTTCACTTCGATCAACACACTATTCATAGGGACTTCAGGTCTCACGCCTTTTTTGTAAGCATCCCTCTGCCGGGTTCACTCTTGCCAACCTTTATCAAACAGTTCATGCGCTCATTTCACCAAACAGGATTCACTTCCCTTAGCTTGGCAATCATCTATCGGTCAAAGATTTATGACGGTACAGAGGATTTTACAAGACCCCTGTATGACCACTTTGACCTTTTATCGCCTCTTCCCCAGGGCTTCTGATTACGGTAGTTTCTACCATCGAGTAATCGGCCAGAGTTTCCTCGCTGAGCACCCACGTGGTGCCGGACTCCTCTGTTGCTGGTTTTCCCCCTCTTTCATCAATCGTATCTTTCAGATTCTCAAAAGTTCAAACTAGCCGTTGGCTATTTATCGTTCAACACGGTTTCTTATCGACACTCCCCTCGACTCACCGGCTGGGATGAACCACTTGGTTTTCTTTCTCCTTGGAGTCAAGGTTGGTACCACAGAGATATTTCGTTTAACAACCAAATTGGTACTTCAGACCCATTTTATTTCAGAAAATAACTTTAACCCAATTTGCTTGGGGCGCAATAAGTGGTGCAGTTGGAATACTTGTTCCTGTTTGAACTAACAGAGTAGAGGAACTCAAGGTCTCAGCTGTTTCATGCACCAATGTGACACATTCTAAATTGAATCTGATCCTGGTCGCGGGGGTATTCCCAATTGATATCACCCAAAAAGTTCCTCATGTGAGATAACGATATTCATATGACTGTAATTGTCAATCTTACCTCTACTACAGATTTTGGCCTTTTCCAAGTTCCTATCAGACCATCCCAATTGAGAGCCCTTGCTGTTTATTCCTAGTGCACCTCCTCGCTGCACATTTATGCATACAGATAGTTAACCAATCCACAATCTCTTCTGCAGACTTCATATGACTGTAACATGTATTCCAACATCAACACTTATTGCGCCACAAGCAAATTGGGTTAAAGTAATTTTCTGAAATAAATGGGTCTGAAGTACCAATTTGGTGGTTAACCGAAATATTTTATTAGTTGGCCCTCTGTGATAACACGTGTTTCGGCACTTGACTGTGCCTTTTTCAAATCAGGGCTAGTCTATCCATGAAATAAAAACATTAAAGCATGGTATAACATATGCCGCTTTTTCCAAGTTGATAATTTGACCTTCCAGGCTGTTTTATCCAATTCGGGCGTTGTACAGGCCGCCTCGTCCACCAGCATCATGATTCAGCTGCTTCATTGTGTATTTCATTCGGTACTGTGGAGACAGCTGGCCCCACAAAGAAATCAGTGATTTATTTTTGTCGAGGAGGAGGCCATATTCAAATCAGCCTCTTCCTGCACCGGCACCAACCTATTGTGCCCCTTTGTTTTAGCGTTTAATTTCTGTTTGTTTCATGATTGCCAAACAGAAACACACCAGCAGCTCTTTCCAATTAACCAATAACACCAATTATTGGTTTTCCTACTTTGACTCAGCCCCGCGGGGGAGCCACAGGATCGGGGGCGGCTCAAAGTCTTAAAAGTCCACAGCCACTGCCCCTGATTACATGTATTCAAAATAGACACAGGTAGAACGAGTCTTGCCAAACCCGGACACCAGTTACAGCAGCGATCCGCACTTACTGAGGGCGGCTCAAAGACTATCTAACTGCACAGTCGCCATACTAGAATGAGAGCGCAGGTTGCTTTTAACCAGTATAATAGGAGGAAAATACCAGGTTCAACATTCAACGTTCAGGAATATCACCAAGTGACAATAAGTTCCTTGTTACGTAATTCAGAAGTACGTAGTATCAAGACAGCAACCAAACTTCAGAGAACGTTTAGGGGATTGACATATATTAGCAATCTTACCAATTGCCAGCAACCCGTTGCCCCCGCCTACCGCCTGCAGACTGTCCACTTCAGGCTCCACTTCATGGCCCGCTTTGCAGTTCCCGTGAGGTTTTATTATAAATGTGGGCAGAGTTTCTCCTCGGTACGTCAGCAAATAACACGTTGGAACAGCCACTAGACAGCCTTTCCTTCTCACAACCAGGTAGCAGAATATTGTACTCTTGTGCTCCACCTTTTATCCCTGTGGGGAAAGGAAAGGGCCGTCACGTGTGTGTGATTCGGTTAATTGCCTGACTCTGCCTGGCCCTTGGGTTGGACATATCAGATAAACAGCTTTATAATTAGTCTGTTGTCTTTTACTGTATGGGAAGGTGTTTGTATTGAAATGACCGGGAGTATTCTGCGGGCAACAGAAAAACAGGATTCAGAGAGAGGTTGTTTCCTATTGTGACGAGTTTGGGCTTTTAATTGGTTTACCAGAGGTGTATGGGTGAAGGGATTCTAATAGGGGAGCGTCATTGGGAGGAGGGGAGATAGCTGTGGTACAACCTACAAAGGTTTCAAAGATCTCGTTCTCCTCTCCTGCTTCCTCGGCATAAAACCGCATCTCATCTGGAGCTTTTCCCTGAGCATGACCCCGGGCTCCCCTACCCAGGTGATCCTCCCTTGCTCGTCCACCCCCAGGGTTGGGATCTGAGAGCGCCCGCCCTCCCCTGGCCACCTGAATAAGGGATTCCCGAGGTCTACTTGAGAGAATACCCTCGGGTTTCTCACAGATGTTACGGTGAAGATGCATCCCACCCTTGGTGCTCCAGTAGTTGGCCAGTGGCATCCCACCTTGGCATCCCTGGGTTCTCATGAGAACTTGCCCATCCGTACTGCTCCTTGGATTTATGGACATCTCTCACTGCACAATGCATATGTGCATTTATAGGAGCACTGTGCAAAACCCTTTTGTCTAAGTAAGGGAAATGCAGATGCACAAGATTTGTAAAAGATTAAATGTCGGTTATTGTGTGGAAGCTTCCTAGGTGACAGGGTTATATGTAAATGTTTTAGAAGTGATTGGTGGATGATGTGTGACTGTGTGTAGGCAGGCATTGAGGGAGTGTTACAAATATACAATGTACAAGGGTAGAAGGGCTGCCCTGTGCGATGGTGTGCACGTGCCATCCGAGTCTTTTAATGATCCCTGGCCTGGGAACGGGACTCTGGAGACTGTGGATAGTTATAAAGGTCCATCGATTATGGTCCCTATTGTGTGCTAGAATAAAAGTATTGTTTTTGTCCTTTTAATATTTTCTCTATTATATAATTGTCCATTAGCACCCTGAGTGGGGGAGCCAGCCAATTAGGTGGCTAGGAACGCAGGCTTGAACGGCCGGTACAAGCTTGTGTTCCAAGCCTCCTGACGGCTGGCTCTCCCCGCTGCCATCCTCCCCACCATCCTCCGTCCCATTATTTATTTATTTTTATCCCCCATACTCACCTTATTTCGGCAGTGGCGGGTGCTACTGCCGCATCCGCTGTAGGAAGGAAAATCCTTTTTTTAAAACCTTATTTTATTTTTTAGCACCCCAGGTTACTGCTTTGGCAACCTGGGGTGCCAATGGCCTTCATGGGGCTGGAACGGGGGGGGGATGAATGCCTCATTATTACCATTAGCATAACACAAAATGGTAATGGAAATGTTGGAGAATCTTATTCAGTCTGGAGAATCATATTCAGCCGGTCTACTTTACTGAGAAATGTAAAGTAGATGGAACCTTTAAGATAATTTTTTTTAGTTCTATTTTCTAACTGTGAAAGGTGGCCTCAAATATTGTCTCCCCAATATCCAATGTAAAGTAATCAAATTATGGAGCAGGGTTGCTGGGCCGGAGTTCAACTTTCCCAAAGTAGTGAGACTTCTTCCAGAGCAAATGTTTGGGTCTTGAGAGGATCTGAGAGAATCTGAAGAAGGGGTGGGAGTCCCCTTCTTATAAATACGCAAGTCCCCAGTTGATTGGACTAAAACTAGCCTGCCTTAGTGGTCCAATCCCTATTCTTGAACCAAGCAGACTTTGCCCTTCGGATGTCACACCCAAAGTGCTTTGCTCCAGAGGAAGTGGAGGGGACAGGAAAGAGAGCGGCAGAGAGAAACAATATGGTGGAAGTCTCCTTCCTTTGACCAGAGCACTCCTGCCTACTCTAATCACGCCCCTTCCCTCTAAGAGCAAAGGCCTTTAGAGATTGCAGCACCATGGAGTGAGGCTACTCCTTCCACTTGCGTGTGCTCCCTTGCTGCCTGGGCCAGGACAGCTACCTGCTGTGTGGCTGTCTCTGGTGGAGGGTGTTAACTGCCCTCACAAAAGAGATCAAACAGGCCCAGTCCTCCAGGTTCCCGTCCTGCCATTTTGCAGTCTCCACCCGGCTGCCCAGAAGACACATCCCCTTCCCCAGCAGAGCTGACACATGGTCATATCAATTGGGATGTGGCGGCCATGATCATATGTAGTGCCATAGCTTTATTTGAGAGTTTGCCCTGCCACCTGCATGGTTTACTTCTGATCATTGCAGTTTTGTTACCAGGCGGGGGTGGGGATATCTTATATGCTGTTCCTGTGCTGCAGAGACTTTTCTGTTATTCCAGTTGTCGAGTGGGCATCTTGAGACCTTGGAACTTCCTTTGCACTGTGGTTAGAGCAGGCGCTGCGGATCAGGCTACTGAGGCAGCACGGCACAAGCACACTATGCTTTTGGCATGGAATTGAAGACCAGTGGAGTCAGGTTAGCAATTCCCCTTTTGGGGATGGAATTACCTGCATCATTTTTGTGTTAATAACAATTTTTTTTTAAAAGCCAGGGCTTTGCACCCTTGCCAGATGGCAATTCCTCACAATAGCAGTTACAGTGCAAAAGGGGCACTTGCCATTAGCCATCGGCTAGAGGTAATTGACTTTTAGCGAAATGGTGTGCATCTGTAAAGAATTGAGTTGGCGGATGACTTTCTATGGCTGGCTAGGAGCTTGCAACAGTTAGGGTGGTTTATGTGGAGTGGGCACACAATCAGATCATGGGATGGTCAGTATGTGATGGTTAAAGGAATAGATTGTGGACTATTGCCACCACTCCTCCCCTGCAATGAGTACTCTTGTAGGACCGGTTGGGGGAGCCAGGGTGCAGGAGTCTCAATGCCGGGACTCGGTGTTCATAAAGCAATGTGATGCTAATTAAGACAAGTCCTGAAAGCTGGTGCACTGAGGAGTCTACAACATAATGAGGTACACGTCCTGAATTCCAGGGGTTGAAGAGGGTGGGGGTGATTCAAAGCATTCTTTGCCTAACACAGATTTTGCAGTAATTGCACCTGGCTGGTGCCATTGGTTGGGGTGTGGTACCTGGCCTATTGATGGTGGAGATTAGAGATGGTCCGTGTTAGGGCAAATTCTTACCAATGTGCTATTTCCCTTCACCTTAGGGACTCGCAGCAATTTTGCTGGATTTTTGAGGATTTGAGTTTTTTACCTGGAAAGAGTGTGAGCCTTTTTTTCCTCACTCTTTCATGTATTTTGATGTGTGTTTTACACTTGTGTTCTTTGATTATGGAGTTTAAGTTAACTCCATGGGCATCATCTTTTCATGTGTGTTACACAGCACCCTCAGTGCAGTGACACAGGGGTGTCTTTTAGACTTCCCAAAGGTTTGAATACATTCTCTGGGATAAGCTACTGTTTCCCAGAGAATGTAGAGTGAAATTGACTTTACTAGTCTTTCCAAATTCCTAGGCCTAGTACACACCATCTTACCATGGAGTGCTGGAGGGGTTCCATAGTATCCCCTGTGTCTAAATACTCATGTAGCAGTCAAATGCTACCCTTTCCTATTGAAAAGGCTGGTGGCAGTGGTTTTACAATGAACTACCATGATTTTTCCCGACCGCGAACACAGGTAGCTAAAAATCACGGGAGCCGTGTTTTTCAAGATGGTGCCTTAAGCCCCTTTGTTTAAACAGGTCCCGGTCTTCTTTTTTCGCTGTTTCTTTTTGGAAAGGTCCTTCTAGTGTTTGTCTCTGGGCGCCAAACCAGGTTTGGTCCCTTTGTCCGTATGCTTTTGGCGTGCTTCAGGACTGAAGACCGACTCTGGCATCTGAGTGTCTGGGGTGGGCAGGAAGTGAGGGAGGTGCCCGAAACTCCCTGTGCATAGTCTCCTAGGACACCCAAATGCACTCTGGCGTGATTGGCTGGCTGACTGTCCGGCAAGGACAGCCACCCTGCTGGGTGAGTGACAGCTAGGCTGGAATGAAAGGGAGACAACTATTAAAAATGCAAGTCTCTTGGACTGGAAAGCAGAGTCGACCACTGGAACGAAAGAACCGAAGAAGAGCTGGAAGAGGATGGCTGCTGCAACTCCTGGCCCGGTGAAGCCCTGCTGCAGGTCCGAATTGCCAAGTTCATCTCGACAGAGAAGCCCCTTCAAGGACGACCTTTGAGTTGGTGGGACCATCAACTCATAAGCCACCTGGATACCATTCTCAAGGCTGGTTAGGATTGACCAGGGAGAGGGACACCAGCTTGTTGTGCTTGAATCTACAGCTACTGAAACTGAAGTGACTCCATCTTGTTTGCTTTTTCCGACGATCCCGGGCAGTGCAGGAGTCCCCTGACGTCCTCCGTCTTGTCACCACGACTGAGGCTCAGGCACAGTGAGATATGCAGGACCTGCCAGGAACCACCGACTTCAGCTGCAAGTCTTTCTTCATACTAAGGTACTGTGCCAACCCGATTGAGAGAACGCCACTCTGAGGGTGAAAGTTCGTGAAACTTTCCCAACTTGCAGGCTTAATCAGCTTGTGACCCGACATATGATTCTTTTTCGCCTAAACTACTTCTGAGAACTTTTGCGAAGACTTTACCTTTTGATACCAGAACTGCTCCTTCCTATCCAGAACACTAGCCCGTGGACTTTGGCCTGGCCTATTGACTTGAATTGAGCTCTTCTGGTGAACTGAAACTATTTGCACTGTTTAACAAGTATATGTGATCCATTCTACTTACCTTGCCCCTTTTGCTCACTTCGAAGTAACTGAACTGCCATTTGGCTCCTATTTCAGGGGAGCTCAAACTGTCTCAAAATCCTTTGTGTGGAAGTGTATTGGTATATAATAATTAAGTTACCTCGTTCTAGTGAAATGTTTTCTAAATGATTGTGTAATCAATTAATAAGTGTTTTTATCAAGAAAACTTGAGTATAAGTGTCTACTTGAACCACTGTGATTGAAAGACCTCTGTGTAACCTCTTGTACTGCTCACATTCACTCTTGAGATAAGCCTGGCTGCTCAGCTCGCTACCAAAAACTGTGTGGTACAGACTTATACCAAAGGTTGGTTTGGCTAACACCTGGAGTCCTAATTGTGTGTGGTGGTCCCAGAGGGTACTGCATGCAATTCTGCGCAACAGTCAGTTGAGTAGAGCCACTGGGAGCCATTAATGGGCTGATTGGGGCTTTCAGTGTAGAGGATGTGGGATCTCTTTCTACTTTCTCCTGGGTGCAGGATGGACACAGCGTACATATTCCTGCACTTAAATTACCCATTTGGGCCAAGAAAACTGCAGCTGAAGTAATTGTTACCTCGGACCCCCCTGTGCATGGCGAGCTTTGAATCGCACAAGAAAGACAGAACTTGACGTTGCACATCAGCTGTCGTAAGTGTTAAGAAACCAAAAATTACCCACCATGCGTTTTCCTGGGATTAGTAAGGGCTCCGTTCAGGCCGCATTCTCTGCTTTGTGACGCTGTACTCGTAGAATGGAAACCACAGCAGCTAGAATATCTTTATGGGTGAGGGGATATAACCCAGCATTTCTTTCCTCTGATTCATGTAGAGAATGAGGCAAGGCATCCACTTTTCTGTTTTGAGTTGCTGGAAGAAAGGTGATCATACTGCAGAGAACAGACACACCCACAAGGCTTGTCTACTGTTCCTGCATTGTTGAGTATGAAATATTGAAGATTGCAGTGATCTGTGCAGACTTCAACACTAAGGATTCCCCCTTGAAGTTCTTTTTAGTTTTTTTTTAGTTTTGCAACAAAATGGCACTGATGCCTTGGCCCAAGGTATCAGTTTCCAGAACAAAGGGTAGGGCATTGTCCGGGGTGCTATGCCAAAGCCCTAATAAATGCCTATTTGAGAGATTGGAAGGCCGCCCTTTCCATTTCAGCCCACTGGAATCTTCGTCTGGTGCTCAGAAGATGGGTCAGATCTTGTGAAAGCCGTGCAGAGTCTGCTCTAAAGCCACAGTAAGAAATTGCAAAGCCGAGAAACGCTGAACAGATTTGAGATCATGGAGGGTCTTTCCAGTTTATGATGGCCTGTGTCTGTAAGTCCATTTGAATACCATTACAACTGATAATGTACCCCAGGAAGTCAATCAAAGCGACATCAAACATGCATTTCTCCAGTTTGGCCTATAAATTGTTTCCTGAGGCGCTCCAGGACTTCTTGAACATGACACACGTATGACTCGGAGGGTGAAAACACCGGGATATCATCAAGGTAAACCCACATAAAGCATTGCAACTCTGCCAGAGCAGTACCAAGATCAAAGGGCATCGCCTTGTATTCGTAATGCCCAAAAGGCATTTAGAAGGCAGTTTTCCAATCGTGTCCCGGTCTAATTCAGACTAAATGATAAGCACCACAGAGTTCCAGGTGGGAATACATCTTGACTTCCCTTGAGGACTCCAGCATGTCTTTTATCAAGGGACATGGTTATATCCTTGAGTGTCGTTGCATTCAATAAACTGTAATCAATGCAAGGCTGAAGGGTTCCCTCTTTCTTGTACACGAAAAATAGGAGATCCCAAATGAGAGTCTGAAGGAGTTATATACGCATGGTCAATATTTGTATGTTATTCTTTTTAAAGCAAAGACCTACCTCGAGAGCAGTGGAGCGCTGTACAGACTGAGGGTAGCCAGCGTTTGGGCTGGTATCTTTTAACAGTAGTGCAGTACTGTGAGGTGCGGTCTGTGTGTTGGTTTGTGGAGAGCCTGCAGTTCATCCCATAGTTCCTGTAATGCTTCATTTTGGGCTCCATAGGATTAGTTGTGCATCAAAATCTGTAAAGCGGCCCACTCCCCTTTGTCCGCTTTGTAAGGAAGGCATGGTATCAAAGCAAGACAGAGACAAGTGATCACAGTTCAAGGGTGTTTATTATACTGTAAAATGGGTGATATAAACACCTAAGCTAAACCTAACTCTAATATGGGAGCAAGCTACGACCATCAAATAATAATATGGTCCTAGTGGAGTCCAGTCAAATAAAGAGGGCCTATACTCAAAATAAACTATTGCCAATCCTTACTGCTACGTTACAAAAGAGTGTGGGATAATGTTCACAAGAAAAGAAGGAAGTGTTGGCCGGGGTCTCCCTTCCCAATGTTTTTAGCACGGGACAAGGTGGGATTCTCGAGCACGGCACACTCCTGGGCTTCTCCAGCACGAGGTTACAGTTCCTTTTCCAGTATCAGGGCCTTCTGTGCTTAAGTCTCTTCTCATGCAATGTCTCTTGCTTCAGAGGGCCTGATATGCCAAAACAACAAAAAATAAAGTTTCTTCTGGTAATCTTTACATGGGGTGAATACCTGTCACCTTTGGATCCCCCTCGGCCGGGCCCCGATCCTTCTCTCAATCGTCAGCCTCCCTCAATCAGGTTCAGACCAACCACTCACTGTGGACATCCCTCAGTCGAGTTCACACTTGTCATCACAGTGTTCATAGGTGTATTAACACTATGCAGGATTCACTTCCCCAGTCAGGCTTTCTTTTAAGCCCCCAGTCAGACTTCACATAGTTCTATCATCGCTATGATTTAGCAGGCATTCCTTGGTCGGGTTCACATTTGCCCCAGTATCACAGTTCCATTGTTTTAGTTTTTCTTTTCCCCTACAATAATCGAAAATCTTAATGTCTTTTTAAACAGTAGCACAACGTTCAGATTAGGTCCCCCTCGTCCGCGCTCAGACCTTCCGAAGGACGATCACATCTCGCCGGGTCACTCTGTTAGCCTACGGCATGCACTGGCTTCCTATGCTCACAGTTTGTACGGCGTTCGCCTCAGTCGGGCGGCAATGCTAGTTCACAACAACATAACATCTTCTTTAGTGTGTCAAGGACTTCGATTGTACAAAGGATTTGACTTCACCCTTGTATGACCACCTTAACACCTTATACCGGCCTTCCTTAAAGCCTCTTGGCACTTGTAGTTTCCTTTATTCGCAATGTTCAACAGTCTCTTTGTTCAGGAGAGGGGCACCAGCTAGAGACCTTCGACTGAGCGCCCACGTGGCACTGGACCACTCTGACTCTGGTACCCAGTTTGTTCATCAACAACCTTTTGTTTAACTTATCTTCTTACTACTGCAACCTCAAGCCTAACACAAGCCGGTCGACTATCAGTTGCTTCTGACTCACCGGCTGTGTTGGACTTGCTTTGTCCCTTTTTGCCGCTGGAGTCAAGGATGGTACGTTGATGGCCAACCCGCCTCCACGTCCTGGCAATCAGTGCGGGAGCGTGCCATGTACCGCTGACATCCGTCGCACCACCTGCCAGCTGCGATTCCTGGTCTTGCGTGTCTTTCATCGGAGGCTTTGCGGGACTGGGTTAAAAAGAACAAGGGCAACTCACTCCTTGACGTCCTTTCTGGTCTCACCACCTTTCTCCTCAGTTTGAACTGCCGTCCTGGAATGGCTGTTTCGTCGTGCGTTCAGCCTTGCACAGAGTGTGCTTGTGTGCTCCGCCTTTTATCCCTATGGGTAAGGGAAAGGGTAGTCAGGTGTGTGTAGTTGTCGGTCGAATTTTATTTTGACGTTTTTTATTCGAAATGGGGGGTTCCCCCCAACCCCCATTTTTTTTTTGTTTTACCCATTTTTTTTTTATTCACGGACCCCAAAATATATATATAATTAAAAAAAGGGGAATTTTTTTTTCTACATTTATTTTTCGACATTATTGTCAATCTACATTTTTTTTGTCGACATTTTGCCTGACCACCCGGTAATTGTCTGACCCTTCTGTTGGGACATGTCGGGTAAACGGCTCGGGTATTAGTCCGTTGTCGTTCACGTTGTGAGAAAGTATTTGTGTTGGAAAGGGGGGAGGGTAGAATTTCTAAGTATCCTACTGGTCAGGATGGGGAAAAGGTGTCAAAAGGAAGGGGGTACCGCGTCTCACCCTTAGGTGGCCCACTTCCACTTCCCGAGGATCCCTCAGGTGATCCTCCCTTAGTAGTCCACCCGCAGGAACTGGATCCAATAGCGATGGCCGTGTCCTGGCCACCTGGATGACAGATCCCTGGGCACTAGTAAGTGATACACCTCCAGGTTTCTCACACCTCGTACTAGATACACGGGTCTTCTGCTGATGATCCAGAGTAGCGTTCTAGGCCCAGAGTGTAGTCTGCTCTTGTGGAAGGACCGTGTGTGGGGGGGATCCCTCTCTCCCTTCGACCCAGCACTGAATGACTCACTCCTGTTAGTTGGAAGATCCTTCTCCCAATACCACAAAAGAAAGATCTCTTGCGTATTAGCATGATATTGGAACAGTGATAGACCCTGATCAAGGGTAGCCAGAAAGAAGGGAGACAGAATTGAAGGACAGAGACTACCAGAAGATAGCATACGGATGTTTGATCATTCGGCCCCAGAGCCCGGCATTCGATTATTGCATTGAGTTTGTTATTAGCATGCATGTTAGTCTTGATAGCGACGGCATCAGTTAGGTGCGTCTATCTACAGTGTTCACTGTGCCCACATAGTTCAATATCTGGTATCTTCAGCCTTGTTGACCGTCCTTTGCACCCCTCTGTAAGTCTGTCTATAGTTTTCATGACACTGCATTTAGTGACGGCACCGTCCTGGTGCGTCCGTTTACTATGTATATACCTGAAAACAAAGGTATATATTAGTTAGTCTTTTTATCAATGTTTTGAAATGTATCGCTTATGTTTAGAATAAGGAATATGTTCTGGGGATGTCCATGATGAAAGACTAGTACAAATCTGAAATGCATTTGGCACAGAATTATTATCTGATCGCCGCCTTTTCATTGTACAAACAACTCGTTTGGAATTCGACCAATAGAGAACTTGATGGGGAAAGGTGTACTGCGATATATATTTTCTGATCAGTAACTTGATTTTTCAGGTGAAAGTTAAAGTACCAGTTGCAGTGTTTTGCAAGGGATAAGGTGGCACCACAGGGTTGTTTTCCCTGGTCTTGGTTTTAACATTATATAGGCCATTTGCTTGTGAAGGTGGATAATGCTGCCTTGTCCTAATACCTATTTGTAATTGTTAGTAGTTCTTGAGTAAATCAAGGTTGTGCCCACCCCTCCTTGTGTTTTCACTGCCAAAAACTTGTCCCAAGGAGAGAAATGGAAGATGGTGGAGGAAATATTAGGAAGAGAAGAAATCGGGTGGGGCAGAGGCAAGGAGGCCCCTGGGCAAAACTGGCACAGTGGGGCAAGTGGTGCCTCGCCTAAGGCAGCATTCTGACACCCAGTATATCCTCCATCTACAGATTTTTCAGACACATTTTATCATGTATTATTTCTCATCAGAAATGTGTTCCCAATTAATGACCCAAGACCAATATCAATATAACCCTTTTATATTGAGTTTTACACATAAGTACAATAGACTGTGTAATTGGTATTTGAATGAGGAAAAAGTAGTAATAACCAAGCTCTAGAATTATGTGGGTAAATCATGAGTCTGAAACAATAAACACCTCCCTGATTATGAATGGTCTGTGGACGTTTGATAACATTTACTGCAGCCACTTGACTGAAATGCAGAGGACGCACTTTAGAGAAGATCCCTTTGCTTGGAGAACGTCTCCTGCATGGAATATCTTTATTCAGAGTTTGGTATTAAGATATGGGTTGCCAGGTAGAACAAGATGACTCTTATTTAAGCAATATACCCCGAGCGGCGGGGGCATTACCGACTCAGGTAATGCCCCGGGGTCATAGTTATAGGCCCAGAGCAAAGCAAGGGCCTTAACGAAGGCCCCGGGGCATTACCAGAGTCAGTAATGCCCCCGCCGCGAGGGGTATATAGCTATTAGTACCCCGGCCCGCAAAAACTGCGTGACCGGGGCACTAAAAGCTTTTTTTTTGTCCCGAAACGCTGCAGTGTTTAAAAAAAAAAAAAAGACAAAAAAGAAAATGGCCGCCGCCATGGAAAGGGAAAACAGAGTCCGTTTTCCCTTTCCATGGCGGCCATCGGGAGCGGACGCGCTGGGAACACAAGTGTTCCCAGCGCGCCCGCTCCTGAAAAAGGATCAAAAAGAAGGTAAGTGGGGTTGGGAGGGCGGGAGTGGGATGGGGGAAGAAAAAAAACAAAAAAAAGTACCTGCGTCCCCGGCGAGGGACGAGGGAAGCCTCCAGCCGTCTGGAGGCGCGGAGCAGGGAAGGCCCCGCTTTTAGTCTACACACGGCTGGAGGCTTCCCTCGTCCCCGGCCGGGGACGCAGGAACAAGAAGGTAAATTGGGGGGGGGCGGTGGGAGGGAGGGAAGGGAATAATAAAAAAATACTTACCCGAATCCCCGGCGGGGGGCGAAGGCAGCCTCTCAGCCGCGGGGAGGCTCGAGGCGGGGATGGCCCCGCTTCGAGCCTCCTCATTGGCTGAGGGGCTGCCACGCCCCCTGCCGGGTACTAAAGCCGTGGAATCCCGACAGAGGGATTCCCGGCCTGGTAACGACTCGGCGAGGGCCAATCAGAATGGCTCTTTCATTCTGATTGCGCCCTCGCCGGGTACTAATTGGATATAAGACATTGGGGAATCCCCAGTATATTTCTGAAATGGCTGAAAGAGGAGCTGTGGGTGATCCGGTTAAGACGGGTGCTGGGAGATCGCCTTAAAATTCCAAACATTGAAAGTATTTCTAGAGTATGTAATGAAAAGGGAAGGGTGTGGTCACTAAGGCATCTGCACCCATTTAGGGCTCTGCACAAAGACTGAATAAAATGCAGAGGAGATTTGTAGAGAAATGGGATCGGAAAGATGCAATATTCTGGCTTGGAGCTTTAAGGGGAAAGGAGGTTGCCTTAATCTTGGCTATGTTACGACTTTGGTTTATAGTTTGAAACCTTAAAGACATGTGAAATAATTGTAAACTAATGAAACACTATTTCAAAAATAAAGAAACTGTGCATGTCTAATGTTTCTTTTTTCTTTGTTTAAAAAAGAATGTGTCAATTTTCTTTTACAGTTTTCTAAAGCCTGCACAGAAAAAGCAAAGGGTTAAGATGTAAAATGCCCGAAGAATGGGTTTACCTGTAACAAAAGGGAGGATGTTGGATATCTTATGGAATGGACGTTTCTAGAAGGCCAGTCTGGTCAAGAACTGGGGGTGGAGGAAGCTACGCATTATTGAAAGGATTTCTATTATCACATGCATTGCATATTCAGAGTGTCAAGGTAACCGGGAGAAGGAAATGCTTCTGAAAAGTAAAAGAAAATGCATGGATGAGCAGGAGACCCGAAAGCAAGGCTGAATTGGAATTACTATTTAATTCTAAATTCATAGCATGTTTATTCATAAAAGAATGCAAATAGTAGAAAACAATATCAGTGCATTGAATTTGAAAACACTACATACCAAGGTTGGATCCAATAACCCTAACAAACATGTTCTTTTCACAATCAGCATACTAACAACATAAGACATTAAAGCATTAAGATTCTCTGAGACCACCCAAATGGGAGGAGTTGTCAAAAATTCAACATGCATGGACAAACAGAAGTGAAAAATCGAAGCTCCTAAAAAGAGCTTTCCTTTGTACAATGCATTATATCCAGGAGCGCACTGAGAAATGAATATAGAGCATTCTATACAAATGGCTGACCCTGTAATGAGGTTCACTTTGCTGTGGCATTCTTGCTAAACACAATCCAAGCTGGAGAAATGAAACCCCCAGAGAAACCTTGCCAGGACAATGAATGCCATAAAAGCTTCAGTCTGAAAACCCACCTGGCTCAAAATGAAAAAACCCACACAGGAGAAAATCCTCATCAGTACACAGAATGTCATAACCGTTTCAGCCAAAAAACATATCCAACTCTACATGGGAAGACCCGTACAAGAGTAAAACCTTATCAGTGCATTCATTGTCAGAAAAGCTTCAGTGTGAAAAGCAACCTAACCACCCATGAGAGAAGCCACACAGGAGCCAAACCTGATCAGTGCTCTGAATGTCAGAAATGCTTCAGTGTGAAAAGCGGCCTAACTATCCATGAGAGAAGCCACACAGGAGCCAAACCTTATCAGTGCTCTGAATGTCATAAATGCTTCAGTGTGAAAAGAAGCCTAACCACCCACGAGAGAAGCCACACAGGAGCCAAACCTTATCAGTGCTCTGAATGTCAGAAATGCTTCAGTGAGAAAAGCCACCTAACCACCCATGAGAGAAGCCACACAGGAGCCAAACCGTATCGGTGCTCTGAATGCCAGAACTGCTTCAGTCAGAAAAGCAACCTAACCACCCATAAGCGAAGCCACACAGGAGCCAAACCTTATCAGTGCTCTGAATGTCAGAAATGCTTCAGTGAGAAAAGCCACCTAACCACCCATGAGAGAAGCCACACAGGAGCCAAACCGTATCGGTGCTCTGAATGCCAGAAATGCTTCAGTCAGAAAAGCAACCTAACTACCCATGAGAGAAGCCACACAGGAGCCAAACCTTATCAGTGCTCTGAATGTCAGAAATGCTTCAGTATGAAAAGCAACCTAACCACCAATGAGAGAAGCCACACAGGAGCCAAACCTTATCAGTGCTCTGAATGTCAGAAATGCTTCAGTGTGAAAAGCAACCTAACCACCCACGAGAGAAGCCACACAGGAGCCAAACCTTATCAGTGCTCTGAATGTCAGAAATGCTTCAGTCAGAAAAGCAAGCTAACTATACATGAGAGAAGCCACACCGGAGCCAAACCGTACCAGTGCTCTGAATGTCAGAAATGCTTCAGTGTGAAAAGCAGCCTAACTATACATGAGAGAAGCCACACAGGAGCCAAACCTTATCAGTGCTCTGAATGTCAGAAATGCTTCAGTGAGAAAAGCAGCCTAACTATCCATGTGAGAAGCCACACAGGAGCCAAACCTTATCAGTGCTCTGAATGTCAGAAATGCTTCAGTGTGAAAAGCAGCCTCACCACCCATGAGAGAAGCCACACAGGAGCCAAACCGTATCAGTGCTCTGAATGTCAGAAATGCTTCAGTGTGAAAAGCAGCCTAACTACCCATAAGAGAAGCCACACAGGAGCCAAACCGTATCAGTGCTCTGAATGTCAGAAATGCTTCAGTGTGAAAAGCAACCTAACTAAACATGAGAGAAGCCACACAGGAGCCAAACCTTATCAGTGCTCTGAATGTCAGAAATGCTTCAGTGAGAAAAGCAGCCTAACTAAACATGAGAGAAGCCACACAGGAGCCAAACCTTATCAGTGCTCTGAATGTCAGAAATGCTTCAGTGTGAAAAGAAACCTAACTACCCATGAGAGAAGCCACACAGGAGCCAAACCTTATCAGTGCTCTGAATGTCAGAAATGCTTCAGTGCGAAAAGCAGCCTAACTACCCATGAGAGAAGCCACACAGGAGCCAAACCTTATCAGTGCTCTGAATGTCAGAAATGCTTCAGTGAGAAAAGCCACCTAACCACCCATGAGAGAAGCCACACAGGAGCCAAACCGTATCGGTGCTCTGAATGCCAGAAATGCTTCAGTCAGAAAAGCAACCTAACTACCCATGAGAGAAGCCACACAGGAGCCAAACCTTATCAGTGCTCTGAATGTCAGAAATGCTTCAGTATGAAAAGCAACCTAACCACCCATGAGAGAAGCCACACAGGAGCCAAACCTTATCAGTGCTCTGAATGTCAGAAATGCTTCAGTGTGAAAAGCAACCTAACCACCCACGAGAGAAGCCACACAGGAGCCAAACCTTATCAGTGCTCTGAATGTCAGAAATGCTTCAGTCAGAAAAGCAAGCTAACTATACATGAGAGAAGCCACACCGGAGCCAAACCGTACCAGTGCTCTGAATGTCAGAAATGCTTCAGTGTGAAAAGCAGCCTAACTATACATGAGAGAAGCCACACAGGAGCCAAACCTTATCAGTGCTCTGAATGTCAGAAATGCTTCAGTGAGAAAAGCAGCCTAACTATCCATGTGAGAAGCCACACAGGAGCCAAACCTTATCAGTGCTCTGAATGTCAGAAATGCTTCAGTGTGAAAAGCAGCCTCACCACCCATGAGAGAAGCCACACAGGAGCCAAACCGTATCAGTGCTCTGAATGTCAGAAATGCTTCAGTGTGAAAAGCAGCCTAACTACCCATAAGAGAAGCCACACAGGAGCCAAACCGTATCAGTGCTCTGAATGTCAGAAATGCTTCAGTGTGAAAAGCAACCTAACTAAACATGAGAGAAGCCACACAGGAGCCAAACCTTATCAGTGCTCTGAATGTCAGAAATGCTTCAGTGAGAAAAGCAGCCTAACTAAACATGAGAGAAGCCACACAGGAGCCAAACCTTATCAGTGCTCTGAATGTCAGAAATGCTTCAGTGTGAAAAGCAACCTAACTACCCATGAGAGAAGCCACACAGGAGCCAAACCTTATCAGTGCTCTGAATGTCAGAAATGCTTCAGTGCGAAAAGCAGCCTAACTACCCATGAGAGAAGCCACACAGGAGCCAAACCTCCCCTGCAGTGAATGACGGAAAGCCTTCAGCCAAGAATTCTAACTTAATACAAAAAACCCATGCATTAAAAGAACCATACTACAGCGCTGAATGTCAGAAACAAAATCGGCCCTTAATGATCTTTAATTCTCTCTGTGACAAACTACAGAGGACAATACCCTGCAGAGAAGCCCCCTGCATGTCTGGGAAGCCCCCTGCATGTCTGGGAAGCCCCCTGCATGTCTGGGAAGCCCCCTGCATGTCTGGGAAGCCTCCTGCATGTCTGAGAAGTATCTTCCAGAAATGAAGCAGCTAATCGTGTGGATCCAAACAGGAGTAGAACCTTCAGTGCTTTGAATATCAGGAAAGCCTGAGTCAGAAAGGCAACCAAAATCGAGATGGGTGAAAACACAAAGGACACAAAGCTGGTCAGTTCACTGCATGTCTGAAATGCTTTAGTTCCAAAATCAGTTTAAGGCCACATGAGAAATCCCTTTCTGTGTAATGGACGTCAGAAAATATGATACAAGTCTAATTCAGAGGCCTGCAACCTTTTGGATTTTATTTATTATGCACCAAAAACCATACAGGTAATAGGGGGTGCTAAAAAGATTCAAGAACGCACATAACGCACAAGACAACCTATGATAACAGACCAGCAATTTAGTTAATTCAAACAAGTGTTTTGGATCTCCAGATGTTTTGGAGTACAACATCCATCAGCTCTATTGAGCATAGTTAGTGGTTAGCGCTTATGGGAGTTGCTTTTCAAAACACCTAGAACACTGCAGGTTGCAGGTCGCTGGTCTAATTCAACATGAAAGAGCCAAGTGTCTGTCATAAATTCAATTTTACTCAACATCACAGAAACCGCACAGAAGCAATCCTGTATTTCAGAAATGCTATATTGAGAAAAGTCCACTCGCTTGGCATGAGAGACTACGTGTGATATTTAAGACAGAAGAGTGCACGAAGAGAGAGGAGATGATGAAATATCAGGAAAGGCTCACAAACTGCAATCAGAATGCAGACGTTGGTTTAGGACAGAAAGAAGATGGACATCCGGTTCCTCTCTGATAGCGCAGCAGTTGAATGCTAATTAATCATTAACATCAAAATGATGATCCTGCTGTTCCCTAAGTATGCAGAATACGAAGCAACTCCCCCATGCAGTACATCCTGCGGAACATTCAGACACTGATTCCTTTCAGCAGTAACCATGACTACGAAGCAGACCCCCCATGCAGTCCATCCTGCGGAACCTTCAAACACTGATTCCTTTGAGCAGTAACCATGACTATGAAGCAGACCCCCCCCATGCAGTCCATCCTGCGGAACCTTCAAACACTGATGCCTTTGAGCAGTAACCATGACTACGAAGCAGACCCGACATACAGTCCATCCTGCGGAACCTTCAAACACTGATTCCTTTGAGCAGTAACCATGACTACGAAGCAGACCCCCCCATGCAGTCCATCCTGTGGAACCTTCAGACGCTGATGCCTTTGAGCAGTAACCATGACTATGAAGCAGACCCCCCCATGCAGTCCATCCTGCGGAACCTTCAAACACTGATGCATTTGAGCAGTAACCATGACTACGAAGCAGACCCGACATGCAGTCCATCCTGCGGAACCTTCAGACACTGATGCCTTTGAGCAGTAATCATGACTACGAAGCAGACCCCCCATGCAGTCCATTCTGTGGAACGTTCAAACACTGATGCCTTTGAGCAGTAACCATGACTACGAAGGGAACCCCCCATGCAGTCCATCCTGCGGAACCTTCATACACTGGTTCCTTTGAGCAGTAACCATGACTACTATGCAAACCCCACATGCAGTCCATCCTGTGGAACCTTCAAACACTGATGCCTTTGAGCAGTAACCATGACTACGAAGCAGACCCCCCATGCAGTCCATCCTGTGGAGCCTTCAGACACTGATGCCTTTGAGCAGTAACCATGACTACGAAGGGAACCCCACATGCAGTCCATCCTGCGGAACCTTCAGACACTGATTCCTTTGAGCAGTAACCATGACTACGAAGCAGACCCCCCCATGCAGTCCATCCTGTGGAACGTTCAAACACTAATGCTTTTGAGCAGTAACCATTACTATGAAGCAGACCCCCCATGCAGTCCATCCTGTGGAACGTTCAAACACTGATGCCTTTGAGCAGTAACCATGACTACGAAGCAGACCCCCTATGCAGTCCATCCTGTGGAACGTTCAAACACTAATGCTTTTGAGCAGTAACCATGACTACGAAGAAGACCCCCCCCATGCAGTCCATCCTGTGGAACCTTCAAACACTGATGTCTTTGAGCAGTAACCATGACTACGAAGCATACCCCCCAATGCAGTCCATCCTGTGGAACGTTCAAACACTAATGCTTTTGAGCAGTAACCATGACTACGAAGCAGACCCCCCCCATGCAGTCCATCCTGTGGAACCTTCAAACACTGATGCTTTTGAGCAGTAATCGTGTATCTACGATGCTATCTAAGATGAAAGTGCCTCAAAGAAAGCTTATGAATAAAGGGTACATATAATTAAATCAAACTTAGTGTAGAGCAGCACTGCGCAACCCGAGGCTCTCCCAATTTGGCCTCATGATCACAGCCATTGATTAGGCTAGCTAAGGCTGATGGAGTTTTAGTCCAAAATATCTGTACAGCCAAAGGTTCCAGAACCCCTGGCCTAGGGGTTAAAACCAGCAGCTGTGAAAATGTCGTAAAAGAAATCTATGAAGTGGTTTTATGAAGTGAATTTGGCCACATCAAAGCTCTAGGAAGAAACTTGCAGCTGGAGTGTAAAAATAGATGAAGCATCCTCGCGCTCAGACCAATGCTGGAAAATGAGACATTTCAGCTATAACACTCTTAAAATGACCTCCCAGGTGTTGATTGATTTACTGACATTTGCTCAAAAAGTGGGTGAGTTACATGACTTTTTCAGTGAGCAATCAAAAAACAGACTTGACTAGTCAAGATTTTAAGTTAATTGTTTGAGATGAACAGTGAATGATATCCTATTTAACTATAGAAGGTGTAAGGTTTTCAGATGGCCTAACTCTCAAGTTAGTGTTTCTTAGGATTTTCCATCTGAGGTGAGATCTATGAGAAACACTTTGTGGCACAAGACAAGTTTCAAAGTACATGCAACTAAGTAAGACAGACACAAGTGATCACAGTTCTAGGGTGTTTATTGAACTTCAATGGATTGATTAAACGCCTATCCAATTCTAAGTCTAAAATGGGAGCAAGCTACGACCATCAAATAACGCAGTCCTAGTAGAGTCTTGTCAAAATAAAAGGGCCTATACTAATAAACCTATTGCCAATCCTTACTTCTAAATACAAATGATGTGGGAAACGATGTTATACAAAAGAAAAGTGTTCAAGAAATTATATGTCAGGATATTTGAGCCGTTCGTTCTCCTTTCCCACGTTTTCAGCACGGGACAAGGCGGCACACTTGAGCTTAGCACATTCTCTTGCTTCTTCAGCATGAGGATGTATTTCCAAACCTCAATATCAGGGCCTTCTGTGCCAAAGTCTCTTTGCCATTCAAAATATCTTATTACAGAGGGCCTGATGTGACAAACAAACATTCAAAGTTCCTTTCTTCTCAGGATTTCCTTAAGCCCAATTTCTCAGGTGATTCTTTGTTGAACCAGGGGCCCCCTCCACCGGTCTCAGACCCACCTTAATACAATATTCTCAATTGGTCTCCCTCCGCCGGCCTCAAACCATTTTATCTCATTTTCCAAACCTTCCTTTCTGTATCAAAAATCGAAGACTTTCGACTGTGCGTAGGATTTTGCTCGACCTTTCGCAGGACCACTTCGATTCACAATTCTTTCCTCATTACAACACTTTAACTTTCACTTCTGTCACTTCTCAGCTGGGTACCGTATAGAGACCTTCGATTGAGCACCCACGTAGTGCCGGACCACTCTGTCAACGATATTGTATCTTTCCTTTCAAAGTTCAAGCATTCATCAGCAGTTTAACTTTACTCGCGTCTTTCATCAGACACGTTTTAACAATGTTTGTTCCAGCGCTCGTTATACACTGTTGCTGCTTGCAACCTTGGCTTCAACACAGACCGGTCTTGTATCAGTCTCCTCAACTCACCAGCTGTGTTGATCTCTTTGGCGCTTCTTTGATTGTGGAGCCAAGGACGGTACCACAGTGGCTGCAGATTCTCCCCAACTCGATTAGTCTCGCGGGAGTGCCCCGAGTATCTCTGACACACAATGCAGGGTTCTTCAGCCTGGTTTCCTGGCCTTCCTCTTTTTAATCTGACGATTTCTTGAAAGCAATGTTTTTTTGCTGAAAAGGTCAAGGTTATCTCCCTCCTTGCGGACCCTTCTCGATCTGACGTCTTTCTCCCCTTGCTCAGCTGCCGTCTTGAAACTGCTGTCCCTTTGTGTGCTTTGCTTCGTTCAGAGTGTGCTTTCGTGCTCCGCCTTTTATCCATGTGAGGGAAGTTCAATGGAAGTCAGGTGTGAGTAATGGTCAGTAATTGCCTGACCTTGCCTGACCATTTCATTGGGACATGTCAGGTATACTGCTAGGGTGTTAGTCTGTTTTCTCCCAGAGCGGGCTGTCCGTGTGAGTGTTCATGTAGGAAAGGGGGGGGGGCAGAGCTCCTAAGTATCCTACCTGGTAGGATGGGGTAAAGGTATTACAGGGAAGGGGATACCGCATCTCGCCATCCGGTGTCCCACTCCCCGAAGACCCCTCACCCAGGTGATCCTCCCGCACTGGTCCACCCCCAGGAACTAGATCCAAAAGCGATGGCCGTGTCCTGGCCAGCTAGATTACAGATCCCCAGGGACTAGCGGGTGGGACACCCTCTGGTTTCTCACACTTCTCAGCTGTTCTAAAACTGCATCTCCAGATGGGCATATGACAATCTAACTTGGGCAAGCAATCTATTTGTACACTCCTAGGGTTTAACAGTTTGTACCGTTTCCTGTATGTGTGCATTTATCACTTGTATAATCTCCTGTGATGCAAGAATTGTGTTTTGGTCACCTAGAGTACTGGGGTGGACGTTACTGGTGTTGTAAGGGTGGCACTCATTAAATCTGGGTTGCTTCATAGCTTCAAACCACTCTTGTAATGGGTGACATTGCATGGAGAAGCCTATGTTACTTTTGGCATTCCATTTAACATGGTTTCTGTGTGAGCTCTGGCAATTCCTACTTAATGCAATGTTGCAAGCTCAGTTTTTCAAACACCGAATTCTCCCCATGTGATAGAAAGTTAGCAAATCATTTTCTCATGGTGATTCCTGCACCGAGGATATTGTGGGTCTCATTCCGAGTTTGGAGGTAATTTGGTGGTAAATCTACAGAATTCCCACCAAATGTGATTACGGTTACCGCCACTTTGTCAAATAGGTTTACCACAGGATTACAAGTGGAGGTAAATCGTCATCTTTGGAGTCCATAGGGATTTTGGGCAGATTTAGTGCATGGTAAATTCACTTTTTTGTGGGGGTTGTGCAAAGTGGCAGATTTACCTCCAGCTTATTGTATGAGGTAACTGTCACGAATGCTGGGAACCAGCGGATTATCCTCCAAATCTGATAAATCAACGTCCACCTCCCCTTTCTCCTCACCTGTCTCTTCCGGAACGGATTCTCGTCTGGAGGTCTTATTCTTGGGCTTCTTCTTCTTTGTGAAGAGGTACGGCCGTCCGCGGGAAGAAGCCACCCTGATCCCCTGATAGACAGGGAAGCAGCCGGCCCCCGTCCCGCAGAAACCAAGATGAGAGGAAAAAAGCAGCCACTTAAAAAAAACCTCTCTACGGATGTAGCTGGTACTGATGCTGTGCAGGAAGTGATGACTGGTAAGCCCGGGAATGCAGGAAAAAACCGGAGCAGGAGAAATTAAGGTAAGTTTCTCGGTGTAGCAGTAAACTGGAGAGTCCGGAGATGCTGGTACTGAACAAGGAGCAGTGCGAGGGACTGGAATGGAAGCACCGCCAGGAACCAGGAACGTGATCCAGGTGAAAAGAAGGAGAGGAGAAACCCCGTACGGTAAGAGGACCAGAAGGACGGGAAGGCAGGGAAAAGGAAGGGAGGAAGAGAAGCTGAGAGAAAGGATTCCGCGATAGACACCGCGGAAAATGGCAACAGGAAAAAAGCACGGAAACAAAGTAGCACGGCAACAAGGCAAAGGAAACAAAGTTGCAACGCACAGAGCCCAGGGGAGGGCGTGGCTATATACAGAAACAAGAGAAAAAGACTAGACGTCAAACCAGGAAGTGAAAGGAAAAACAGGGAACAATCTAATGGCGCCGCCAACGCCAAGCCTTCCATAGCCGCCAGCGACCACCAAAAGACGGCGGCATGACAGTATGCCCCCCCCAAAGGACACCCCCCCCCCCAGTTTACCCGGGAACAGACGGTGAAATCGCTGAATCAACGCCGGAGCGTGCACATGAGACACCGGTTCCCAGGAGTCCTCCGAGTGTGGATACCCTTTCCAGTGGATGAGATACTCCAAGCGACCCCGCCGATAGCGGGAGTCACGAACGGAAGCCACCTCATACTCATCGGAAGGAACCACCTTGGGGACTGGATCCCGTGGCAAAGGGCGATGGTAGGGATCACCCTTACATTCCCTCAGAAGAGAGGAATGAAACACAGGATGGAGACGGTGCATGTGTTTGGGCAACCGGAGGCGGAAAGCCACGGGGTTGATCTGGCGAAGTATAGGGAAAGGACCCAGGTACCGGGGAGACAGTTTAGAGGGGCGAAGCCAGCGAGGCAGAAACCTAGTAGACAACCAGACCTTGGTGCCCCTCCGCCATGCCGGAACGGGCAGGCGCTTAAGATTGCAGTATGATCGATACCGAAGACTGCTTGCCCGCAAACATCCCGTGGCAGACTTGTGAGCCTCCGAGATACTGGTAAGTAGGGCATCCACAGATGGAGTGGTGGAAGGGGGAAAGGAGAGAAAAGGAATAAAGCTGGGATGGAAACCATAGGAACAAAAGAAAGGACTGAGACCAGTGGCACTGTGCTTGGCATTGTTATAGGCAAATTCTGCGGTGACCAACAGACTAACCCAATTATCCTGTTGGGCATTTGTGAAGCACCTAAGATACTGCTCCAGTGTGGCATTGGTTCTTTCAGTCTGCCCGTTAGTCTGTGGGTGGAAGCCAGATGATAAGGCAGGTTCCATTCCCAGTCTTTCACAAAGCTCCCTCCAGAACCTTGAAGTATACTGAGAACCTCTGTCGGAAATAATCTTGTCCGGGGTACCATGTAAGCGAAATATTTCTCTGGCAAATACAGCTGCCATCTCAGCGGCAGTGGGAAGACCAGCCAAGGGAGTGAAATGTGCCATCTTAGTGAAGCAGTCGACAGTTACCATGATGCATGAACAACCTTCCGAGGGTGGCAGATCCACAATAAAATCTGTGGATATAAGACTCCAGGGTCTCTTGGGAAGGTCTTGTTGTTGGAGAAAACCAATCGACTTTTGAGTGCTATGTTTGGATCGACAGCATACAGGACATGACTTGACGTAGGTTGAAACTTCTTTGGCCATACTGGGCCACCAGAACCTGCGATGAAGCAGTTCCAAAGTGTTCTTAACACCTCTGTGTCCTGCCGTTGGATCATCGTGGCACCACTTTAAAGCCGACTGACGGGTGAATCTGTCTGGCAGAAACAATCGCTGTTGCTTAAAACACAAACCATCTTGAATGGATAGGTCCTTTGAGAGAGGAGAGGTGGACCGTGTGGCCTTGCAGACCCTTTCCAAGAAAGACTCCACCGAACAGATTACCTTAACTTCAGGAAGCATGAGACTGGGAAATTCCTTCTGAGACATGTCTGGATAAGGCCTTCTAGAAAGGGCATCAGCTAGTATGTTCTTGGAACCTGGTAAGTAGGTCAATGTGAAATCATATTGGGAGAAGAAATGCGCCCAGCGAGCCTGACGGGAGTTGACACATTCCATCTTTTGCAGTATTTTAAGATTCTTGTGGTCAGTTCTGATTTCAAAGGGATGGTTAGCCCCTTGTAGGAGATGTCTCCATTCTTCGCATGCGGATTTCATGGCTAGGAGTTCTTTTTCTATCACCGAATAGTGTGTCTGGCTGTCATTCAGTGTCTTGGACATGTAGGCAACAGGATATTCCAAACCTTCATGTTCCTGTAGAAGAGCTGCACCAATCGCCGCAGAGGAGGCGTCAGTCTCCACAATGAATCTTAGATTCTGATCTGGTTGATGAAGTACCGGGGCAGAGCAGAATTCCTCTTTAAGTCGTTGGAAAGCTCGGTTTGCCTCAGAAGTCCAGAAAAAGGGCATTGAAGACTTTTTTAACAGCTTTGTAATGGGAAGAACTCGATCCGAGAAACCTTGGATGAATTTGCGGTAAAAATTGGCTAGCCCTAGAAACCTTTGGACGTCTTTGATGGAATGGGGTGTAGGCCATTGCAATATGGCGTCGATCTTAGCGGGATCCATGCGGATTCCTTCCGAAGACAGGATAAAGCCAAGATAGTTTACCTCGGAGGCTTGAAAAATGCACTTATCAGCATTGGCTTTAAGTAGATTGTCTTGCAGTCTTTGAAGGACTTGGTGGAGGTGATCAGAATGGAGTTGGGCGTCTTTAGAATAAACCAGTATGTCGTCAAGATAGACGACGGCACAATGAAAAAGCAGATCAGAAAAGATGCGGTCCATGAATCTTTGAAATATCGATGGAGCGTTGACTAGGCCAAAGGGCATGACACAATATTCGTAGTGTCCGAAGGGAGTGCGAAAAGCAGTCTTCCATTCAGCACCTGATCGTATCCGCAAAAGGTGGTAGGCTCTTCTTAAATCGATCTTAGAAAAGATTTTCGCCCCTTGAACTGCTTCCAGAATGTCTCCGATCAGTGGCATGGGATACCTATCCCTAAGCGTGACTTGGTTTAGGCCCCTATAATCGATACAAGGACGTAGTTCATTGGAACCTTTCTTTGGAACAAAAAAAAGTGAAGCCCCAGCGGGAGAGAATGAAGGTCGGATCAGGCCATGATGTGTATTAGAATCCAGATATTCCTTGAGAGCCTTCTTTTCCTTGAGGGAAAGAGAAAACATTCGCCCAAAAGGAACAACAGCATTGGGCTGGAGAACGATCTGACAATCCTCTGGTCTATGAGGAGGTAACTCCTGCGGGCCATCGTCCGTAAACACCTCCTGATAGCGGAGATATTCTTTGGGGATGCTGTTTACCTTCAACACATCTGAACAGGAGGTTAAATCTGGAAAAATGTTGACAGAAGTATGCAGGGTCTGCGAAGTACATGACTGACGACAAAATGTTGAAGTAAATGACAGTTGATTCTTTGTCCAATCAATGATCGGGTTATGCTTCCGAAGCCAAGAGACTCCCAGGATCACTGGAAAATGTGCTGCTCGGATAAGGTCGAATTGAATGGTTTCGTTGTGATGTAGGATCTTCATCTGCATAGGAGGTGTGGTATGGGTGATAAGACCCGAGCTGAGTGGTCTACCATCTACACCTTCCACCTTTTGGTCCTCGTCTTTCTGCAAACGGCGAATACCGACCTTTTCCGCCCAAACCAAATCCATAAAGCAACCAGCAGCGCCGCAGTCCAGTAGCGCCAGAACCTCATAGGACTGCTGAGAGATGCATAGCTCTACTCCAACTACCATGAGACGGTTGTCTTCTGTGGTAAGCATGGGTGTCACGGATAAAGAAACAAAGGGACCAGGAAATCCCCCTCAGTAACTTGTCCCTACTAGCTCCGAGGAATGGCGTTTCCCGAACGTCTTGGTGGAACATTAGGACAGTCTCTAAGAATATGCTGGTTGGATCCACAATACATACACAGGTTGTTCTCCCTGCGTCTTCTTCTTTCTTCCGAGGTGAGTGGCCCTCGAGTAGTCCCAATTTGCATTGGCTCCTCTTTCGACATACAGGTAGGAGAAGGAGAGGTAATCCCAGGATCAGGCGTAGCAGGGAATCCACGCTGTTTTCGACGTTCAGACCGCCATTCTGAAAGGCGGAAATCCAGCTGTACCACTGTAGACCACAAGTCGGTTAAAGTCGCTGGTCTGGTTACCCTTGCCAATTCATCTTTAAGGTCTTCCCTCAATCCTCGACGAAAAATGGTGTACTGAGCATTCTCTTGCCAGCCTGCGTCTGCAGCCACCCGTTTAAAGCGGGAGATGTAGGACAGAAGATCTGAACTTCCTTGTCGAATATCCAGTAACTGTTCACTGGCGACTACCGCAGTCTCTTGCCTTTCGAAGGCCAATTTGAACTGGGCGGTGAACCCGGCGTAATCGTGTAGTAACGGGCTGGCACTGGTCACAAGCGGAGTAGCCCAGGAAAGAGCGTTACCCGTAAGGTTAGAAATCAGAAAACCTATGCGGGCTGCATCTGAGGCATATGTCTGAGGTCTGAAGGTGAAATAGATTATGCAAGCCTCCATGAATTCTTTAAATCTAGTAGGTGAACCATCATATTTACCGCAGGCTAAAGGCATGGGAGGCAGATCACTCCGGGACTGTTCGAAGTGGTCGACTCGCTGTCTCAGAGCAGCGTTTTCGGCCTTCACAGCCTGTAATTCTAATGTCACATTCTGCATTGCTGTAAGCAGCTCTTGGACCTGTTCCGGAGTAGACATTGTAATCTCTTTCTGGCGTTGCAAACTGTCACGAATGCTGGGAACCAGCGGATTATCCTCCAAATCTGATAAATCAACGTCCACCTCCCCTTTCTCCTCACCTGTCTCTTCCGGAACGGATTCTCGTCTGGAGGTCTTATTCTTGGGCTTCTTCTTGTTTGTGAAGAGGTACGGCCGTCCGCGGGAAGAAGCCACCCTGATCCCCTGATAGACAGGGAAGCAGCCGGCCCCCGTCCCGCAGAAACCAAGATGAGAGGAAAAAAGCAGCCGCTTAAAAAAAACCTCTCTACGGATGTAGCTGGTACTGATGCTGTGCAGGAAGTGATGACTGGTAAGCCCGGGAATTCAGGAAAAAAACGGAGCAGGAGAAATTAAGGTAAGTTTCTCGGTGTAGCAGTAAACTGGAGAGTCCGGAGATGCTGGTGCTGAACAAGGAGCAGTGCGAGGGACTGGAATGGAAGCACCGCCAGGAACCAGGAATGTGATCCAGGTGAAAAGAAGGAGAGGAGAAACCCCGTACGGTAAGAGGACCGTAAGGACGGGAAGGCAGGGAAAAGGAAGGGAGGAAGAGAAGCTGAGAGAAAGGATTCCGCGATAGACACCGCGGAAAATGGCAACAGGAAAAAAGCACGGAAACAAAGTAGCACGGCAACAAGGCAAAGGAAACAAAGTTGCAACGCACAGAGCCCAGGGGAGGGCGTGGCTATATACAGAAACAAGAGAAAAAGGCTAGACCGTCAAACCAGGAAGTGAAAGGAAAAACACGGAACAATCTAATGGCGCCACCAACGCCAAGCCTTCCATAGCCGCCAGCGACCACCAAAAGACGGCGGCATGACAGTAACTCCTCCACTTTACCTCCAAATATATGATTCGACTGTTTGTGAAAAACAGCAGTAATTCCGTTGCCACCCCAAAAATCTGAATTACCGCCACTTTTTTCCCCGGCCTGCCAAACTTGTAATGAGGCCCATTTTCAACTACACTTTTAGGGTATTTTAAAACCTTACCAAGAGTTTTTCAAATATTCCGGTCACATGCTGCGAAAAAACGGAGCATATAGGTCCTGTAAGGCAAGACTAGAGAGTAGCAGGGAGGGAGAAGTGGCATCCAATATGGCGGACAGATCAGATGCAAGCCTGGGCCATCCCCCTAAGGCCAGAGTGATTCCAGGTGCACTAGGAGCAACAACAAATCCCAACCCTGCCGCAATTACAGAACACAGTTCAATACCATAACCAAAAGCCCATCCCAGGGAAAAAGGAAGAGAACTTTAAAACTGAAAGACCTCATTCAGACAGCGTTGGTTTTTGGAGAAGCTTGAGTCATGCAGTTGAAGAACAATACAAGTAACGTTCGGGAGGTATTGGGGACAAGGAGAGATGGGACAGGTGGATGTAGTAAGGAGGAGTCCATAACATGCACTGAGATCGGGCTTGAGAAGAGGCAGTGTCCCCCTAACAAGACTTAGCAGAAAGACAGGAGCAGGCCAGGATGCCCTAAGGCAGGCTCAGGAGACGGTACAAGATTCGGGCAAGGAGTCCAGAGGAGGAATTGTCAGGATTACAAAGGGGAAGAAGCTACAAACTTTGTTGAAGGATGTTGTCTGGCCCTGGGTATGCATGGGGTGTTAGGAAGGGGAGGTGCCTACGTCTGACAACCTCAACCTGACAGGAACTACACCTATGTTTAGTTGGATGTGGTACCAACAGGAATTGTTTGGTAAATCGTGTGGAATTTAGGCTGGTAATAGGTTTCATGAACAACCACACGACTGTCAAGGGTACAGGAACTCTTGGAAAAACCAACCATGCATCTGAGAAGTGAGACCGCATCACATCCTGTTCAGCCGATTTGACTTGCGTGTAAGTGAATCCTGGGTTCTAGAATTCACGAGTCCTGTCTTTTTTTGTATCCCTTGTGGCCTCCCTCCATTCTCTTCTGTTAATGGTTTACTCTGCTGTTTAGCCCTTGTGGCTTCCTGAGAGTATTTATGACGCTGTACCTCCCTCCATTCTCTTCTGTTAATGGCTTACTGTGCTGTTTAGCCCTTGTGGCTTCCTGAGAGTATTTATGACGCTGTACCTCCCTCTATTCTCTTCTGTTAATGGTTTACTGTGCTGTTTAGCCCTTGTGGGCCTCCTGACAGTATTGATGATGCTGTACCTCCCTCCATCCTCTTCTGTTAATGGTTTACTGTGCTGTTTAGCCCTTGTGGGCCTCCTGAGAGTATTGATGATGCTGTACCTCCCTCCATGCTCTTCTGTTAATGGTTTACTCTGCTGTTTAGCCCTTGTGGGCCTCCTGAGAGTATTGATAATGTTGCACCTCCCTCCATTCTCTTCTGTTAATGGTTTACTGTGCTGTTTAGCCCTTGTGGGCCTCCTGACAGTATTGATGATGCTGTACTTCCCTCCATGCTCTTCTGTTAATGGTGTACTCTGCTGTTTAGCCCTTGTGGCCTCCTGACAGTATTGATGATGCTGTACCTCCCTCCATCCTCTTCTGTTAATGGTTTACTGTGCTGTTTAGCTCTTGTGGCCTTCTGACAGTATTGATGATGCTGTGCCTTCCTCCATTCTCTTCTGTTAATGGTTTACTCTGCTGTTTTGCTGTGGCTCTTTTGTCTTGCATTTCTGTGTCTCCTTTCATTGAAATGTGTGGGTTCCTGCATGTACCCTCCTTGCTATTTCCATGTGCACCTCCCCCTCGACACTTATCTGACCTCCGTGTACTAAGGCTGTGAATGACCGAAGCCCCCACCCCCTCCCCACATGTGACGCCAAGAAGGGGCTGCGTTTCACTGATGGCATTTTATAAATCAATGATGAATACATTCATAATTATCTGCCTTTGTGAAATAAACAAGTTCCTGTATAATGTTAGGGTGCCAAAAGAATATATGACCCAGACTGATGTCCACGTTCCTTATGTATTCAAATTTGTTGCATCTTTTGGAAAATAAAACCGATGACCTATCAAAGTACTGCCCAATCCAAGCATCTGACTTTTTGTAGGCACAAGATGTACCCATTCAGTACCTGTTTCACTCGTTATCACTGTTTCTTGCATAGATGTACATTTAATACTTCTGTAGACATGACAATGTTTTTCTTGAACTGTAATTTGTAACTCCATTTAAAATAGAACATTTGATAACTCTTCAGCAGCAGGCGATGCTTGTGCTCTGTGTTGCTGTGTTGTGATGTCTGCTCTATTTTTATATTTTAATCTGGGTATTTGAGCATGAATCTTGCTTCAGGTAGCCAGAGTCTGTACATCGGTAGGTGTGACAGGCATACATTGAATCAGGGGTCTGCAACCTTCGGCTCTCCAAATGTTCTGGACTACAACTACCATCAGCCCTAGCCAGCATAGTCAATGGTGAGGGATTATGGGAGTCCTAGACTAAAACCCCTGGAAGGCCGCAGGTGGCAGAGCCCTGCACTGGATGGAAGCCCGTGGTGCAAGGGCACAGTATTTGCAACCGTATGAGAAGGAGGAAGCACTCAGCTGGGAGCTGATCCCAGACTACGCCCCATGGTTTTCTACTGCCGCTGCACTGGCACGCCAGGGTGAAGCCCATGGGGCAAGGGTGCAGTGTTTGTCATCGTAGGTGTTCAGCACCCTGAGGTGGTGACGCCTTTTCTTAGTACCTGAACCAGCGCGGGGCTGTCGTTGGGCTAAAGCGCTCCCATTCGTAAACCTGCTCTTGTAAGTGGGCAGTGCATTATAACCGGAAGCACAGTGATTTATAGTTACTGGAGCTAAGCCTAAGCATTCAGATTCTTTTTTTGATCCTTCTTTCCTCAAGATGGTGAAAAGAAAAGCTGAAGAAGGTAGAAGGAAGCTTTCTAAGCTGTTAAAGCCTATTAAGGATGTCAATGTGTTAATTACTGAAATCCAAGATTTATTGGAAGACATTGATGTATTGACTCTGCTGGCCCAGTACATGCCAAGATGGCGCAGGAGCCCCTAGAGATTGTAAATTTGCGGGGGGTAAACCCAATTGTGCAGTGAACTCGCGTTCCTCTGACTCAATAGACGTACTCATCATGTTGGAAGATGGAGCCGTTGGGTCTAAAGTGATGCCGGTTGGTATTTGCAGAAATAAAGGCAAACCCATACCAGATGTCCTCAAGGCCTTTGTGGTGGGTAAAAAAGGTGACCAAGTGGGGGAGAGAACTGTGTGTTCCCGGTATCCAACCCAGAGGCGTGCCCAGGCAGAGGGGCGGGCACATGTCATCCACATGCAGGGTATAGTATTCTGCCAGTCCAGTAGTGGGGGGTATAATATAGCTGAGCTTGAGAAGGAGGTGGGCGCAACCTTAGGTGTGAGTCTGTGCCCAGGCATGAACCAGGCTCCTTTGAATGAACCAGGATGCTGCTCACCCATTTCCCATGACTCGGAGCTTTCAGGCGAGCAGGTCGTCATTGCACCGGATGTCCTCTTATGTAACAGATTTGGGCCAATAGAAGAATTGCCAAGCAAGGAACCTGTAGAGATGGCGATGAACGCAACGCTCGGGGGAGTATAGGGAAGGGCCAGGGCAAGAAGGCCGGGGCTGCCACTCTAACAGCTGATCCACCCACCAGGGCCCTTGGAGACTGTACACAAGCTGTTCCCTGTTGTGATTGTGGTGGGAATTATATTTTTAAAGTTCTAGAGGAATTAGGCAAATTGAATGAAGCTGTATCCTGTATGGCAGAGGAAGTAGCCAATCTGTGTCGCCTCTGCTACCGGCCTAAACATGATGCTCTGAACTTCAATCCCAAGCCCCTCTGAGTGAGTTGAACAGTGCTAACCTCTTATTGCCACCGTCTAGCGTGGGCTGGAGTCAATCCACCCCGCTGAGCTTTTCAGACATTTTGAAGAGAAATATAGCTATAGGAAACCAGAAGGTGGAGAAGCAAGGATCATGTAAGATAAAACCAGCAAGCTAAACATCTGACTCTGTGTTCAGGGAGACTCACTGTGATTTGAGGTCAATATCTGAGACTGTAGATAACTATTCTCGGTTGAATCCGCCCAAAGGGTATTTTAATAATGGTACCTCCTTGGCTGTTCGTTCGAGGCAAGTACTATACCCCCTATGCCATCAAGGTCGGTTGGCCCAGAAGGACTTTGTTTGCAAGTATATGTACAATGTGCCTAGGCTGTCAGAAGAGCAATATGAAAACCAAGAAGCCCTTGTCAACAAAATATACATTAGTTGCACCACGTCAGGGGCTGTAGATCTGTTATTAGAGCTGACCTATTTGAATGTGTAAGGGGCAGTATGACATCTGGCCAGGATGATTTTATCCGGCTGACTCTGGTTAACAGATTGTTGGTGGAGGGCCTTTTGTCAATAGAACTTCCTACTTGTCCTCCTGTGGGTTCGAAGATCACTACGCAATCATTTGATCCAATCCTCGGTCTCTCGCAGGCATGCTGGGTTGAAGTTGTTTCAGCCGTCCTGTTATTCTCGGCCGGGGAAAGGAGGGAGAGGATTGAATGGCGGGTGTTGACTGACCATCACTGCTGGCTGTTCCCTGTTTAGCCCCTGTCCTCTTTCCAGCTAATTTATCATTGCCTTTTGTTTCTTCTTCAGCAAAGTTTGCCTGGATGCAATATTTTATCATGGAACATAGCTGCCATTCAGAGACATATGGCCGATCCTACCTGTATTCATTTCTACATGATTTTGATGTTTCTTTCTTACAGGAAACCTGCACCTGGAGGTTGAGGATATCCAGGGTTTTTGTTCCCACATGATTCCTGCTCCAAATGGCCCCAGGGGGAGACCTAAGGGTGGGCTGCTGACTTGGATTGGTCCTCATCTAAATGTATCCTTCAAAAGCTGCCCAACAGGCTCCTGTGATATGCAATGTCTAGAAGCTAAAACCACGGAAGGTAGGCCTATAGTCCTGTTTAACATCTACAACCAGCCATATGGTGTAGCACCTTTGGTGAGCTTACATAGGATGTTTGACATTATCCGGAACGACGAACATCAGGTTATGGAACCCCCGCTTGTGCTGCCAATGGGTGATATGAACCTCCAGTTTGAGCCCTTGTGGGACGATCAGGACAGAGTTTGGTGTATACCAGCTTTAGAGTTTGTTCGTCCATCTATTATCCACCAATTTGCAATAGAGGCAGCACGCATCCTTAATGATGCTGGCCTAAGAGCTTGTAATGGCAGGATTAAACCAGACCAACCATCTGAGTTTACTTATGCTCGGCATAATGGGCATTCTAGGATTGGCTATGCCTTCATCAGTGCTAACGATGGGGAAAATGTAGCCGGTCTTGAGGTTTTAAAGCGCTGTGACAGTGACCACTACCTGATCCTCAGTGTTATCCGTGTGAGGCTAATGTTACAAGTGTATCTCGCGCCAACACAGTCGCTCTAACAGGCCATGCTAGGCAATGTGGCCCTCTATTGATCTTTCCTCTTTTAAACATAGCATCTATAGAACTATTGAACCAAATATAGCAGTGATTTGCCAAGAAAATATTGATGACGTGAGCATTTTGACTAACTACAACTTGTTGGTACATAGCCTCCTTTCCTTCTTCATCAAACCGGCAAGAAGGGTTCAACAGACTGCCATGAAGAAAAAGGGGTTGTTTGATGAGGAATGTAAAGAAGCCAAAGATAGACTATCATTACACCTGATACATGGACCGTGTATCGATAAACAGCAGTGAGAGTTCTGAGGTCCTTGTATAAAGACGCCATTCGAAGGAAGGATGTTTACGCTAATTATAGTTGGGATGACTTGCTGTCTGCATGTAGACTGGGAGGTTCCACTTCCTTTTGGACGCTGGTTGAAGGAAGGAGCTGAACAAGCTGGAGACTCCGAAATGTCAAATTCTACTGGACATATGGCACCGTCACTTTGTCGATTTATATGGGGATCCCCAGGAGGGGCCCAAGGTAGTAGACCTTTGTTGTAGCTATCCACCCATGGGGGTGGAATCTGTTACAATATCAGTGAAGGAAGTAGAGGAAGCCCTTACTGCATTAGGAACCGGGAAGGCCACAGGCCCTGATAAAATCACCATTGACCTCTACAAAGATGAGAAGTCCATTTGGGCGTCTGTTTTCTTGTGTGTTTAACTCGGCTGTTGTTATAGTTAAGGTTCCACAGTCTTGGTGTGATTCGAAGATTCTACCCATTCATAAGAAGGGGGTCAGAAGTATCCCAAGGAACTATAGACCTTATTTCTCTGTTGGATGCAGCTAGTAGAACCTATGCCAAGGTGTTACTCGGTCGTTTGCAAATGTGGGCAAATGCGTGCAAGGTTATCAGCCATCTACAGTCTGGTTTCCAGTGGGGATTAAGCACCGTTGATCAGAGCTTTAGATTAGACCTGATACTGGATAAGTAGGTCTCTCTAAGCCAGGTCAATATTTATGATATCTTTGTTGACCTTTGGATGGCCTTTGACTGTATTCCTAGTAAGTATCTTTGACAAGTACTGTTAAAGCAAGCTATTCCTGGGAATACACTTGTCAATATTAAAACTCAACACTGACGATAAGGCTACAGTCGGGTGAGGATTGGAAGGGGAACTAACGTAACCTATTGAGGTAGACAGCAGGGTCCGCCAGAGTTGTGTGTTGGCCCCCCTTCTCTTCTTTATATACATCAATGAGCTGGTTGAAGAGTTACTGGACCAATGCCTTGATCCGCCCAAATTGGGCTCTGACCGGCTTCTCGTATTTTTCACAGACAACGCTGTAATCCTGTCTACTACCCCAGTGGGTTTACGACATAACCTGGCTATCTTTAACAAAAAATGTAAGGAATTGAGCCTTGTGCTTAATGTTGAAAAGACCAAGTCAATGGTCTTCAGGCATAGGGTATCCAAGCGGACCAAACTAAACATTGAAGGTAATGGTACCATTTTGGAACAAGTGTCCACATATGATTACTTGGGCATAAGATCCTCAGAGAATTGTCTGTGGTCTCATCTCTTGAAAGCCACCGTGACCTTGGACAAATACAGTGGTGGAATGGGGAAGTTCTTGGCTACTCATGGTAGGAGAGCAATAACACCAGCTCTACATCTGTATCGGTCCTAGGCCCGATCTTCAGCTGCTTATGTAGCAAAGCTATGGGGTCATGCAAAGGATTCCTCACTTAGTGTTTCGGAGAACAACTCCATTAGTGCACTGCTTATGCAACCCTCCGGAGACCCCTAGCTAGCCTTCGTTTGGAGTGTAATCTTTACCCAATCGCTGTTGTTGGGATCAAGCCATTGTTTTATTGGGTGCGAATTTGCTCTAATGCAAACGCTGCTATATACCAAGCTGCACTAAAAAGCCTGAGTCTGAATGGATTTGGTTCACTTCCCTGGCTTGGGTATGTGCGCTCAGAGCTTTTTAGGCTGCATCTCACCAAACTTAGGGAATGCCCTGAAGGAAGCTATGAACTCGGGATGCTAGGCCTTGCTCAAGTGGGCAAGTACCAAGGTAATCTTTCATCAAATGAAAGCGGGATGTATGTTGCGGAGTACTGGTCGTTTGTATTGAAATTCCAAAACAAGAACCTGGCTTTGACGTTGGAGTATTCAGGAATGAGACGGACACAAAGATGTCATGTTTTAGCTAAAATCTTTTATTAAAAGAAAAAGACAAGGTCGGGGGAGAAAGGCCTATCCTATCCGTAAACTATGAGGATTTCCCTGCCTCAACAAAACAGGCTAGTGAAGCAGTCAATGCCAGGATTTCCCCAACCAAAATATGTCCTGTGTCCAAAACCTATCCTATCCCTTGCAAAACTGTCTAAAGTGTGTAGGGCCAAAGTGTTCAAAAATGAAGTTTCTTTCAACGTGAAAGTATCCAAAAGCAAACAAAGTTCCAAAATAGTAGCACACAGTTCCCAGGGGAATGACTCCCTTCCCCTGGTCTTGATCCAAGAACACGTATTTGTATTTATTTATTTGTATTGCGCACCTTGCCCTGGAGCATCTGGGTGCATACATTTGAAGAAAGTGGTTACATACAATCATCACAGCTTTTCCAAGGGAAAGAGCAAATCTTAACAATGATAATGCAGTTCTTAAGGGATACAAAAGATATAATACAAGTACAATGTAGAGAGGTTACTATAAAATTACTTTTGGTATACTACAACATATGCAAAAAACAGAAGATATAAATACAATTGGGAGGGATAGGAATGAGATGTTAACACATTACCATAATAGGCCCGAGTGGGTAGGTAGATGAAGCACATGCATCAAGCTCGTGGAGTCAGAGTGGACAGATGGTTCTGTTCCGAGTGTAGTGGGTATGGTGTTCCATAGTTTGGCCGCGAGGACTGGGAAACTAGATCCCCCGGCTGTCTGAAGCTTGTAGCTGGGTATAGTCAGAGTGTGTACATGGGCTGACCTCAAAGGTCTGATGGCTGAGTGTCGCGTGAAGCGATTGGTCATGTATGCAGGAGCCAAGTTGTTCTAGGCCTTGTGAGTTAGAGCAAGGGTTTTGAGCGATATGCGATATGCGATGGGCAACAGGGAGCCAATGTAAATTGCTTCTTGTGTCAGAGATGTGTAATCTCCTCGGGAAGTTGAGGGCCGCCTTGGTGGCATTATTCTGAATGACCTGTAACTTATCAATGTTACTTTGGCTAGTCCCTAAGTAAAGGGCGTTACAATTATCAATTTTAGACATGATAAGAGTTCTAGCGAGGATAATGCAGTTGTCAGTCGTCTGAAAGGGTCTGCAGGCAGTGATGAGTTTGCAAGTGTAGGCCGAATTCGAAACAACAGCATTAGTTTTTTTTGGTAAGAGATAGTGTCAAGTCTAGGTAAATGCCAAGTGTTTTTGTAACGTTGGACACTTTGATAATGTTCCCGTCAATAGTAAAAAATGTGTAAGCTGGGTCAAGTTTCGTAAGTTTGGTGTGGGAGCCTAGGACAAGTAGCTCAGTTTTTTCATCATTAATGCAGAGCCTGTGATGTGCCATCCAGGCCTGTATGACTGTGTAGACTTCATTGAGTGCTTTAGAATCAGTTAGATAGTCGCCTGTGATGGGGATGAGTATCTGGGTGTCGTCCGCATAGTTAGGGCCTCATTACACGGATGGCGGAGAACCATGGCGCTATTAGTGCCATGGTTCCTGCCGGTAAAATACCGGCACCGCCTTGGCGGAAAGGGGAATTACCGCCCCATTCCAAGGTTGGCGGGGCGGTAATTCCCCCTTCCACCATTGCCCTTCCCCATTCCCATTTTTGCCCCATAGGGCATAATGGGAATGGGGAAGGCGCCAATTACGGTACCGCAAATTGCGGTACCGTAATTACCTCCCTGGGTCCCTTTGCGAGTTGCTTTTTAACGCCTGTAAAAAGCAGGCGTTAAATCCCCCAACCTGCAAAGGGACCTCGTAGTAAGGCGGTAATCCTTACCGCCATCCGTGTAATGAGGCCCTTATTGTTGGAGACACCCAGATAGTCAAGTATGTCAAAGAGAGGCTTAGTAAACACATTGTACAGTGTGGGAGATACACAAGATCCTTGTGGGACTCCACACGGGACACGTGCTGGTTCCGCCAAGGCAGAAGGTGAGAAAACCCTCATGGTTCTATTAGCCAAAAAGGAGCTAATCCAAGATGTGGCGGCGTCTGAGAAATGGGCAGCTATTTTAAGGTCGTGACATAGGATTTGATGATCAACCAAGTCAAAAGCTGCTGAAAGATCAAGAAGAAGTAGGAGTGCCAGCTTGCCCTTGTCTTTCAGATCCTCGATTTGTGTTTTTAAATCAATCAAGGTGGTCTCTGTCCCGTGTCTGGGTCGGAAACCTGATTGTCTAAGGCCCAGTAGTTTATTTGTTTCGAGGTAGTCCTGGATTTGTAAGTAAGCTTCCCGGTCCAGGATTTTTACTAAGTAAGGCACAGTGGTAATAGCCTGTAATTGGATGGGTTACTCGGGTCAAGAGTGGGTTTTTTGATTAATGGGATGACCTAAGCGTCCTTGAGGTTATCCGGGACAATACCAGATTTAAATGAGGCATTTATAAAGGTGGTGATGAATGGCGTGAGATCATGCGCAGCCTCCTTGATGACAGGGGCGGGGCATGAGTCCCCTTGTCAATTTGAAGGTTCAAGCTTCTTGAAAATATTTTCAACTTCCCCAATAGAGAGAGGTACAAAGCGGAAAGGTTTGAAGGAGTGTTTAGGCGTAAGGAGGTTGTAGGATGGGGAGTTGGATGCAGAGTCAGAGAGGTAGCTTCCTTTAGTGTTGATTTTGGCTTGAAAAGTAGTAATTTTATCTAGAAGTGCCTTTTGGATGTTGGTACACCATGCAGTGTCAGGGGTCCAGGTATCCAACAGGGCTACTGGAGACTCTAACTCCTTGAGGATCTTAAAGAGTTCCTTTGTGTTTGATTGTGCTAGCAATATCCGTTTGTTGTACCCGTCTTTTTTAGCGCCCAGTAGGGCTTCTTTGTAAGTAGAGGAGGCATTAGTTAGGTTGTTTTTGTTAACTAGAGACGGTATACTTTTCCAATGTGCCTCAGCCTTTCTTTTTTCTTTGCGCAGCTCTCTGAGTTGTGGGGTGGAGGCGAGGTTTTTGTTTGCTCAGTTTTAGCGGCACAATGGTATTAAGGGCTTTGAGCATGGCATGATTGTAGATATCTACTAGGACTGTGGGGTTGGAGCAGGTGGTTGAAGCAGTATCAAGCAAAGGGAAGATCAGCGGTATGAGTTTCTCCATCGTGATATCCTTCTTATTATGAGTGTGGATGGATGGGGAGAGTTTAGGTTTGGCTGTTTGTGGTTGGAGTTAATAGAGAAAATTATTTTGTGATGATCAGACCAAAAACAAGGGGGTCACAGAGATCAGGTTGAGCAAACAGTTAAGGTCAGCGATCCAATCAAGGGTGCGTCCTTTATTGTGGGTAGGCTCTTTGATTTGTTGGGTAAGGCCGAAGTCAGTTAGCGTGCTTGCTAGGTCAAGGGCTTTAGTATTGTTCACATCCTGGTACCCTAGATTGAAATCGCTAAGTAAAAGGATTTGTGAGTTGGGCTTGGTATTGGTGGCAAGGATGAATGAGATGTCCTCGGAGAACGTGGAAATAGGACATGGGGGCCTATAGATAATGTGCACTCTAGCAGTTTAATTGGGAGAGATAGGTAGTTTAATGGAAAGTAGTTCAGCGGATGGGATCCGGAGGTTAGGGACAGCTCTATATTACAGTGAACTCTTGAAAATGAAGGCTAATCCTCCACCCTTGGTTTGATTCGTATCCTTGTCGCACCTAATGATGGAGTAATTGTCTGGGATCGCCAGGGACAAGGCAGGGCCTGCTGCCGCATGCAACTATGGTTCCGTGATGTCAAGGAAGTCTACATTTTCGGTTATGGTTAGGTCAGCAATCTCTAAGGCGTGAGCAGGGAGGGATCGAGCATTGATGAGCGCGCCTTTGACCTTGAAGTCCTTGGCAGTGCTGGTAGCCAGAGGGGCTGAAGCATTTTTGTTGGATATCTGTGCAGTGCTTATGTTGTTGTCAGGCGCTGGTGATTTGTTGTTAGCGTCATGGTACTGTCGGCGTGTCAGATGGTGAGTCTGGATGCTAATCTTTGGTTTATGGCCTGGGTGCGACATAGTTGGCTTGTGTATGTAGGTATAGTCTAGTTAAAAGCAATTAGTGGAATAGCCAGATGTGGCGGCAAAGGACTGTTGGCAACAGTGAGTGCCTGTGAGATGGTTAGGCGAAGTCTAGTACCTAGTCTTCGGTTTCTAATATAGGTGGCAGTGGGGCGATTAGATAGGGGGACTTTACTGTATAGAATCGGGGTCTGGTTGAGAGTTACATGGCAGTGTCGTGAGGTTTCTACTGTGAGTAGTGCAAGGTTGATTGGGTGTGGGATTGGATGCAAAGTGTTGTAACCAGAGGGCTGGTGCATTCAGATAAGGATTATGGTTTGTCATGACGACAGGAGACTTTCAGGTATGTCGTAAGGGTAGCTAGTGAGCGTGAATGAAAGTACTGTGAGGTAGTAGTGCGTGGTATGTAGGTGAAGTAAGGTGTCCAAATGAGGGCCCAAAAGGTGAGTAGGAGGTGCGTTATGGTGCGTAGTGTATGTGGGTGGGCGGGCTGCAGTATTAATCTGACAGTTATAGGGAGCAAGGGCGCAGAGAATTCAGGGGTACAGTATATGCAATCTGTGTACCACCAACCCTTCAGAGGATTGGTGGAATTAACATGCAAGGTACTGAGTTAGCCTAATAAGCTGTTGACCACCGTGTAGACCGTATATTTCAGAATAGGCACATCAAATTAAACACGTAATGGCATCAACTGTACACTGAGAGATGGTGAGTAACAAAATCAATAAATCAGGACGCCTACAACGTTAGCTAGCAACACAGGAGTGGCAAGTGAGCAGGCAGAGAGTGGAATAAATCATAAACAAAGCAAAGTGGGAGCAACTGTGCAAATATAAGAACATGCTAAATGCGCATAAAGGGGATGTGATAATAACATATGACAGATATGACAGCTAATCATAAGCTGTTAGAAAAGCATGGCAGGTTGGTAGTGTATATGGACCATGGATACCAGGAGTTTACTAGGCAAACTGGGAGGCAGACAGTGAAGGTCAGAAGGGCAATGCGTCAGGAACATGGATAGAGAGTACAGATAATACAAGCAGGCCACTAGGGCGGTTACAGGTCTCAAGGAAACATAACGCAAGTAATGAATGCCATGACATTAACCTTAGAGGTAGTAGTAGACTGTAAGCAGGAAACATGTAGGTCAAAAAGTCTTAATGACATGGTGTCGGAGGAGCAGCATAAGATGCAGAGGTTAACTGTGAGCACCAGCAACAGGCAACAACTATCCGGGTGGGAGTCGGAAAAGGCGAATGCTGCTCAGGCACCACGGCCCTGTGAGCTTGCGTGAATGAAAAAAGTTAAAGTACCTTGTACGAGCTTCTTGGATGAAAGTGGAAAGACCGACATGCAGGGTTTCTGGCTGATGACTGCGAAGGCCTAGGACAGGAAATTAGCCTTTGCGCAGGCCATGGTGCTGGAGGCCGGTTTACGCATGCCGGCTTGCGAATGGCCAAAATAAATGCTTGGGCGGCCAACGGAGAGGAGCCAGCAGCCTGGGTGGACCCAGACAGGGGAGGCAGAGTGCCTAGGAGTGCCAGGCGGCCATCTTAGAAGGGCGCCCACGAGATACGCAAATATGGGATCAGCTTGCAAAATTGAAATAACGCTGTATAGCGTGGATAAAAGGCAGGCGATGGTAATTCCTCAGCAGAAGAGGAAACAGTGCGTGTTCAGCAGCGCTTTTAAGGGCAAAGTTAGGCAATTTTCTGAATAATGCTGCATTAGCCCACGGGCCTACCTCGTTGTAGGAAGAAGCTCCAGCTTCACTCCCAGGCGTTGCACTGCTCCTGCAGTGTTGGAGGGGCTCCTGCTCCTCTGGTGCAGAGAAGAAGTGTACCTCCCTCCTCTTGTTAGCACAAAGTTTCTCAGCCAGAGGGACTGGCTCCCTTCCCTTGGTTGGTTCGCACCTGAGCAATATTCACATCCTAGTAAGCCAAGAGAATGCCTCTCACCTCTTGACAGCGCACTGCTTTATAAAGTTCACAGGCCTGACGGGAATTACTCCCTTCTCCTGGTTCTTTAATTCTTTATCAAACAAGAATATGTCTCGTCGTTTCAATATTCCCCTTGCACAGCCTTCATAACCTTTTAGCCGGAGAAGTCCCTCTCCATCTACCCAGATGCTCATTAGTGGGTAGGATATCAAATCGTAAATAGGTAATAAATTGCATAAGCTGTATATTGATGGGCTTGAGCAGGTATGAGCAAGGGCGAGTAGGAGTAAAACTCTGTCCAGCGTAGATCTTATACATCTTTTTTGAGAGTAGGATGGGTAAACTCTTGTCAACATCCCAAGTTGCTGTTTTCCTTCCAAGGTCAGGCAAGGTTTGAGGGTCATGCAACAGATTATCATCACTAGGCATATCAATCACTGCCAGGTGCTCCTCAACATCTAGGGCCTGTCTAGTGAAGGGTTATGCTCTCTAGGGCCCATCTAGTGAGGTGTCTCACTCTAGTCTAGGAAGGATTGTGCTGGGTCTAGGGCCCATCTAGTGTGGTTCTCACTCTAGTCTAGGGCCTGTCTAGTGAAGTGTCTCCCTATAGTCTAGGGCATGTATAGGACAAACTGTGCTCAGTCTGGGGCCTGTCCAGGAAAGATTGTGCTTGATCTAGGGCCTGTCTAGTGAAGGGTTATGCTCTTTCTAGGGCCCATCTAGTGAGGTGTCTCAGTCTAATCTAGGACCTGTCTAGTGAGGTGTGTCTCTCTAGTCTCGGGCCCATCTAGTGTGGTGTCTCACTCTAGTCTAGGGTCTGTCTAGTGAGGTGTGTCTCTCTAGTCTAGGGGCAGTCTAGGAAGGATTGTGTTCCATCTAGGGCCCATCTAGTGAGGTGTTTGGCTCTAGTCTAGGGGCGGTCTAGGAAGGATTGTGCTCTGTCTAGGGCCAATCTAGTGAGGACTCTCGCTCTAGTCTAGGGGGCATCTATGCAGGATTCTGCTATGTCTAGGGCCTGTATAGTGGAGGGCTATGCTCTGTCTAGTACCTACCTAACAGACCATTCCAGGCATACTTCTTTTCCTCTGATGCAGTGACTGTGTGTGTCTGCATCCAGAAACGAGGGAACAGGGAAGGACGGCCTTGACCTTTGGTTTGCAAGCTTCATTGGCTATTGTTGCATTGGAGCTTGACGAGGCAGAGCCTGGAATCCTAAAACATGGCACTAGATTCATCCCTAACAGATACATCCAAGCATTACAGTACTAAATGGAAATCGTTGACCGAAACCATGCATGCAAAGTAATCGGCATGCTATTTGTCAAACATTTAGAATACGTTTTTAGTGTTATCTGTGAGTCTTCGTTTACACTTAAACACATTGTTATTGGCATTAAATTAGAACAGGGCTAGTAGGTGAACATGACCTGTCCCTACATGCGTAGTACAGGAAGTCAATACAGCGATGACAGGCAATGCTTTCATGTTCATTTTATAACATTACTGCATTCTCTCTCTTAATACATGATTTTCCCTATAGATAGCAGTAATTGAGCAAAACAGAAATTCGATAGTTTGGCAACCCAATAGTCGTGCTCTAAACTCCATATACTTGGTATTACTAACAGTAATCATCTGGCAGAAGTCACTTCCATTGAATAAAATGGAGATGTGAAAATCTAAGGTAAAAGCAAAGCCCATGAATGCACTCAGGTGACCCCCATCACATGGAGTCACCTGGCAATACCTAATCCCTTGTGAGATGCTCCTCTGGTCAGTCGCCCTCCCTGGTTAGTCACTCTGCTCTGGTCAGTTGCTCTTCTGGTCCTTGACTGCTCGGATGAGTTACTCTCCTCTGGTCCTTGGCTGCTCTGGTCTGTTGCTCCTCTGGTCCTTGGCTGCTCTGCCGCCCCTCTGGTCTTTGGCTGCTTTGATCACTTGCCCCTCTGGTCTTTGACTGATCTGGTATGGCCCTTGGCTGCCGTGGTCTGTCACCCCTCTGATCCTTGACTGCTCTGATGAGTTACTCTCCTCTGGTCCTTGGCTGCTCTGCTCTGTTGCTCCTCTGGTCCTTGGCTGCACTGGTGAATTGCTCTCCTCTGGTCCTTGACTGCTCTGATGAGTTACTTCCCTCTGGTCCTTGGCTGCTCTGGTTCATTGCCCCTATGGTCCTTGGCTGCTCTGGTGAGTTGCTCTCATCTAGTCCTTTGCTGCTTTGGCTGTTGCCCATCGGGTCCTCGGCTACTCTCGTGAGGTACTTTCCTCTGGCCCTTGGCTGATCTGCTTCGTTGCACCTCTGGTCTTTGGCTGCTATGATCACTTGCCCCTCTGGCCTTTGGCTGCTCTCATCTGGTCTGGTCCTTGGCTGCTCTGCTCTGTTGCTCCTCTGGTCCTTGGCTGCTCTGCTCTTTGGCTGCTTTGATCACTTGCCCCTCTGGTCTTTGACTGATCTGGTCTGGTCATTGGCTGCTCTGATCTGTCACCCATCTGGTCTTTGGCTGCTTTGATCACTTGCCCTCTGGTCTTTGACTGATCTGGTCTGGCCCTTGGCTGCTGTGGTCTGTCGCCCCGCTGATCCTTGACTGCACTGGTGAGTTACTCTCCTCTGGTCCTTGGCTGCTCTGGTGTATTGCCCCTATGGTCCTTGGCTGCTCTGGTGAGTTGTTTTCCTCTGATCCTTTGCTGCTTTGGCTCTTGCCCCTCGGATCCTTGGCTGCTCTGGTGAGGTACTTTCCTTTGCTCCTTGTCTGCTCTGCTCCATTGCCCGTGGTCTTTGGCTGCTTTGATCTCTTGCGCCTATGGTCTTCGGCTGCTTTGATCACTTGCCCCCCTGGTCCTTGGCTGCTCTCTGCTCCGTCGCCCCTCTGATCCTTGGCTGCTTTGATCACTTGCCCCTCTGGTCTTCGGCTGCTTTGATCACTTGCCCACCTGGTCCATGGCTGCTCTCTGCTCTGTCGCCCCTCTGATCTGCCAATGTTCAAAATGTAATTTGATTCGATTCAAAAGTGATAGTGGGCACTGCAGTGAAAAATGCCCCTGGCACCAGGGTATTGGTCCCGGGAGGATAGCTCAGTGGCAACGTGCTCGCTTTGGAAACAAGATGACATGAAGCAACACAGGTTCGATCCCCGGTTCCGTGGTTAGAAACCTCTGGGTATTAAGCGCGTTATAACTACGCAACTAAGCCATATTCCTGTAACAGCGCCTCGATGCCCCCGGGCTGTGTGAGCACTTTAAAAGTGCAAAGAAAAAGAAAAAAGTACACTGAAGTCTAGCCATAAAATAGTTTTTCCCTAGAGAGGGTATATTGGCAATCGAGGATTGAAGCGTGCCCAACCCTGCTAGAATAATGGTGCGCCATAGTTTACACCTGGCGATGAGCCATAGAGATCTGAGTGATAAGACCCCCAGTTCCACTCCAAGTGCTTCAACCGGGACACCGTGGGGCACTTCTAAAATAGATCTCAGAATGGAACTTCTATCCTTTCCATCCAGGAATTATTCCCCTCGTCCAGATAGACAGCCCTGTATAGATTACCACGGACATTCGATGTGCTATACACCTTGACTTAAGTGCAGTGATGGAGCGCTGTAAACCATTGGGGGTCTGATCCAAAAGGATGGTCTCATCTGCATAGCAGAGCCATGAGATTCTTACTCCTCCCAAAACTGGCGGTAAGTTGCTCACCCAAGAACATTTCTTATACTTTATAGTCTGCATTTTACTTCATATAGTTTGCTACGGAACAACAGGGTTCTTTAGTTCTTTCCCAGTGTCCTTTCAGATTCTTACAGACTCCTCCTGGTATCCCAACCCTTTTATCATGAGCACACTGGTTGAGCATCAAGGTAGGGGGTAGAGCACTAGGAAAACTAGATCCCTGCTCTGGTTGTGGTAGTTTAAGTAGTGAATCCTGCTGCCGGTTGATGGGTTCTTGGGGTACAGTGCTCTTCTGTCCCAGTTAATGGTAGGAAAAGGTTTGTAAGAACCACGTGCACTCGGGCGTTGGATATTAATTATTTTGTCCAATTGGGTTTGAGTATATTAAGCACCAAATGAGAAGCCTTGTCACTTCGGTTGGGTTCAAGTGATAGAATATTAACATACAAGGTGCCGACACGTGTTTCGACTCAACAAGGGTCTTTATCAAGGCTGTAGTGGTTCAGAAATAGTGCAGTTTGCGTTGCGTGTGAGACAACGTGAGGAGTTGAGATGAGTAATGGCCAATTTGTCATTGTGATGGAGAAAGATGTGTAACGTGACATAGGCGTAGTGGTATTCCATTGGACATGATATTGTTATGTGGTACGCAAGGTGATACTAGCGTTATTGCATAATAAGCATGGTGTTCAAGGTAGCAGTAGTAATTGGTTAGGTATACATGGATTGTATTTTTATCGGTGTGTGTGTGTTTAAAACATCATGGTTAGGACAATCTCATTGTTATAGTTTTTACACACAGTCGTTGCAAATTAAACCATTTTTACGTCAAACATGGCGGAACAGAAAAAGCACCAAGGGGGGAGATAAAACACAGTGGGTGGTTACTAGTATTGTGCATCCGGATGGGATGTGGAGCTGCTGTATGGCACATCAGGAAAGGGGCTCTGTGTTATATCTTACCGGCATGTAACAGCTTCTAAGCATTAAGCTGGGCTAGGAGCTCCAATGTTGTTGGTTCTGCTGATTAGCAAGCTGTGGGAGAAGGGGGAGAGGACCTGCATATATCTCAGAGGTTCCTGGATAGCACAGTAATCAGGTTTTTTGGAGAGAGTGGTTGAAGGTACAGCCCAGGAGAGTTGCATGAGTGTCCGATAGGCGAGGTGCCCTGGCATCTTGGGTTAAGTGAGGGCCAATGCTGGGCATGGCATGTGGCTGTGTAGTTGGGCAGCAGTCTTAAACCCATGTTGGAGGTTGTACTGTCCGGGGGGGGGGTGAAAAAGACCATTTAAAATTGAGGTTAAGGGATACCACTAGGGGGCTTGGATGGCAATGGCTGCCTGAAGCAGAGCGCCACAAGCCTGAGGGTGACATGAGATGAGAACAAGCGATTCCGAAAGCGGCTGCAGCGGGATCCGAGACGCCGGAGGGTCTCAAGAGCGCACATCGCTCCCTAAAGTGATAGGGGACCCCGAAAAGGACACCTAACAACGAAGCTTAGAGGAGCCGGCTCGGAGGCCAGGCCAAGAACAACGGACGGACGCAGGTGGGAACCGAGGAAGAGGTGGGGGAAGGGCACCACCCCGGAGGACGGTCCAGAGCTCCCCCGAAATAGAAGGATCCATGAACGCCAAAGCCTGCGGTGTGGGCTGTGGCGAAGAGCGTTGTCAGAAGGACATGGGGTGACCCGAAGCGAGGCGAGGAGTCAAGGAGAAATACTGTGAGCTAAACAGAAAAGTTCTGATGCCACCACTGACCCATCACCAGCGGCCCACCACAAGAGGGAAGCGAAGGAGAGGTGGGGGGAAGTGTGGAAGCCCAGAGGTCGGTGCTGCTAATCCAAGGCACGCAACCCCAGCAGTTGAGAAGAGTAAACAGAAGAAACGAGGCGAGCCACAAGAGAACCCGGACCCGGTAACAAGCATTGGGGAATAGAGGCAAAGAGGAGATAGCCGCCGAGGGAGCCCGGAGGAGCAGTGAATAACACGGACCGACCAGCGCATGATGGTGAGAGAAAGCCTGGTGCCCTGGCCTGCGTAGAGCGCTGCAGGAGCAGGGCGGGGTGGCATCACCCTCCATATGGACCCCCCCCACTGAATTAGGATGAAAGGGACAACGCAACCCGAGGACCGGGCAGTGAGCCCCGGCAAAATCCCCTCCCCCCGCCCCACAGAACAGACAAAAACTCTGCCGGCAGCAAAGGGGGCTAGGAAAAAGTGGATGAGAGTCGGGGTGGGCCCACACAACCCCTCAAAGCCAACCCCTTTGACCCAGCAGCTGAAAAAAGGGACATGTTCCCGCAAAGCTTGACCAAACCCACAGAGCCCATGCCCAGGGGGCTCACTACGAGGCATACAAAGAGGACAGGTGAGGGCGCCAGGAGCGAACAAACCCCCATTTCAGGAAGCGGGAAACCCAGAGGAGAGACCCACCTGGGTAGCCCACCAGCAGAAACAAAACATAAGGGGCGGTGGAGGGGAGGAGTGAGACAAACAGTCAAGGAGGGCGGAGGAGCCCCACAACTGAGCAACCCCCCTCACATTGGAGTCAGCAACAAAGGTACGGGGCATCCCCCCACACTGGACTCATTCACAGCAGCAAAAGAGGCGCTAAGAGCGGTGAGGCAACACTCAGGCCCCCTACAAAAAGTGCCACCAAAAAGCAGGCCCAAACAGAGGTACACTGCACGGGGAACACCAAAGAGAGAGTGCCAGACCCCCATCCACCCCATTGAAACAAGGCCGTAGGAGGCAGGTACCTGCCCACAGTAAGGTTCCTGGGATAGGACAAACAGAGCACCAACATAGGCTCACAAAAAGGAGAGCGGTGGCCGATGCAAGGCCCCCCACTCCAACAGTACAGAAGGGAAGAGGCCCACCAAACAAGGGACACGCCCAACTCGATCCCAAAAATGAGCGACGCATCCATAAAGGAGGACATAGCGGGTGTAATGGCGGAGATAAGAGCCCTGCGCACATACATTCAAACATCCATTGCGGAGCTGCGAGGAAAACTGGAGAAAATGGAAGGAAAGGTGGAGAACCTTGAGCACAACCCGATCAACGTCGACCTGGTGGAGATGAAATTGAACACCAGAATGACAGACATTAGTTGAGGGAGGAAGATGACCTGGAAAACGGAACATAGAATGAACCTATGGATAACCGGCCTGGAAGAAACAGAAGGAGAATCGCCGGCCCAGGTTGAGAAGAAAGTACAGGACATTGTGAACCTCCCCTATCAAGCGGAAGGAGGGAAAAAGGTTGAAAGAGCCCACAGAGGAGGAAGAACGTTCACCGGTGGCCCATCCTCCATAGTAGTGACATTTCTGCAATACAGAGAAAAGACAGAAGTCCTACTCAGGGCGAAGCAGGCACAAGAAATTGACTATCAGGGATCCAAGGTCAAAATCTACCAGGACCTGTCGGGCCTCACCTAGGGGCGTAGAGGAGAATGCAGGCCTCTCACCACATGGCTCACGGTTTAAGGAATACGGTACAGGTGGGGGTACCTCTTTGCCCTGCTGTTTGAGGCCAAAGGAGAGGAATAATGTCACCACAGCAGAGCAAGCAAAGCAAGTCCTGCAACACGTAACAGAGTGCACAGATAAAAGAGCGCTAACAGGCCCACAGGGGGCTCGCTCTCCCAGGACAATACAAGTGGAAGTAAGACACCAGAGGCGCAAAAGAAGTAAAATGGGGAGGAAGTACGTGAAACTGAGCCCCCACTCGCCATCAAAGCCACCCTGACCCAGATGGGGGCACTGAGCCTGCTCTAAAAAGACAGCGCTAGGAGGTAAAAAGACAGCGCTAGGAGGTAAACGGGAAAGGGGAAGGAATAACTAAAAAGACCTCAGGCAGTGGGGAATTTCCAACCTAGCTGCCCTCAGTTCAAAGAGGGTGTCTCAACACAGGGTACCATGGTTGGGGTACACGATTGTTGGGATACTCTCTTAGTTTTGTTATCAGTTTGTGGGGGGTAGGGCGGGAAACAGATGGGGTCGAGACTAGCAAAAAGTGAAGGGTTGGGGAGAATCGGATGGGGAAACGGAAGGTCCACGGCACAGGGATATAAACGAGAGGAGGTAGCCCAGGAATGGAGTGATAATTAGGGGAAGCGAAAGGGAGCAGCCTCCTGAGGGTGGGAACGCTAAATGTCAAGGGTATGAACTCTCCCACCAAGAGATCCCTGGTGGTGCGGGAATTTGAAAGGGCGTCACTTGATATACACCCCTAACCAGGACCAGAGCGCTTTCAACAATGAGGCTCTCTTCACCATACTGACTAGGAGTAGAGGGGTACTTGTAATAGGAGGAGACTTTAACACATGGGCTGAACCACAAATGAACAGACAAGTGACAAGATCGATGCACAGGGTGACGCAATTGGGAGGAGACAAATTTAAAAAGAGTCTGGGAAGCAGAGGCCTACTAGATCTCTGGAGGTCCCGGGACCCAGTCCAGAAGCAGAGGCCTACTAGATGTCTGGAGGTCCCGGCACCCAGTCCGGAAGAGGTACACATTCCTAGCAAGTGTTCACGCAACCTTCACTAGAATTGACAATTTACTAATAAGCAGAGAGCACAAGTCCTGTATAATAAATAGCGAAATCCGCTCGGTGGGCTGGTCAGACCACGATATGGTCACCATGGACCTTGAGATGGAGGGCATAAACAGAGGTGACTCCAAGTGGCGCAGCAACGAGTACCTGTGGTGAGATATAATCTTCACCAGGGATCTCACCGCTGTAATAGAGGAATATTTCCAGATCAACGATAACGGGGAGGTAGGGAAGACAACACTGTTGGAAGCAGAAAAAGCAACATGGCGGAGGGGCTGTAATAAGGGAGGGAGCCAAGAAGAAACAAGAGCGAAGGTTGAAGGAGGAGAAACTGGGCAAGGAAATCAAGAAACTAGAGGGCAGACTACACTCCCGGGGGACCTACCGAGATGAAGACCTGAGAGCACTCAAACAAAAAGGGGATGAATTGAGCGTGCTGGGAGTAGGGGACACAGTATGGAAATTAAAATTCTTAAAGCAAAAATGTTATGAAAAGGGAGACAAGGTGGATAAGATGTTGGCCGCCAGGCTGAGGGCTCGGAGGACAGAGAGATGGGTGGAACAAGTTCAGGGGGAAGGTGGACACTGGGCCACTTCCCCGGGAGAGGTATCGAACCAGTTTGCCAATTACTACGAAGGGCTTTATAAAAGTGAAGGCTCCAGGGAGAGATTAGAGATGCATGAATATATCACTGGGGCAGGGGTGACGCAACTGACCCCAGCTGAGAGAGACCTCCTAGAGTCAGCATTCACCCCCGAAGAAATAAAGGTAGCGATAAACAGACTGCCAACAGGAGGGGCCCCAGGGGAAGACGGATACACAATGGGATTTTATAAGAAATTTGCAGGAACTCTGGCCCCCCACATGACTAGATTATTTAACTACATACAGGATTCAGGTCAAGCCCCACCATCCTTTACGAAAGCACACATAGTAATCATTCCCAAGAACAGCAAAGACCACACCAACTGTAAGTCATACCACCCGCTATCCCTCTTAAACATAGACGCAAAGATCTATACCAGAGTCCTGGCCACACGTATGGAAGGAATCTTTGCCCGCCTAATTCACTCGGGCCAAGAGGGCCTTATAAAAGGCAGACAGGGTGCAGACGCCATACGCAAAACACTAGACATTATAGAGCACTCGAGAGGGGGGGGCATGCACTGCTCAGTTTAGACTTGGCGAAAGCTTTTGACCGGGTGGAGTGGGAGTTCCTCTGGGTCACATTGGAGAGCTTTGGATTCGGGGATCGGTTCATGACAGGGATTCGAGCGATATATAATGCCCCCACAGCAAGGGTGGTAGTCAACGGCAAAGCCTCCAGAGAATTTAATCTCACAAGGGGAACCAGGCAGGGCTGCCCGCTACAACCCCTCGTGTACACCCTTTTCATAGAACCCCTTGGGAACATGATTAGGAAAGACCCCACCATATAGGAAATCAGGGTGGGGGACTGTGACTATAAGCTGGGTATGTTTGCTGATGACATCCTCCTGTATACCTGACCACCTCCACACTGAGAGCCCTCCAGGCCATAAGGAACTACGGCTGATGGGCGGGACTGAAGGTCAATATAGAGAAATCCACACTCTTTCCATACAGCAACCAGAGGAACGCAGCAGAGGATTAGGAATCCCAGTTGCCCCGGAATCAATTAAATACCTGGGAATTAACATCACAAAAGACACCAGCGACCTCTACGAAGCAAACCTTCCCCCACTTATGACAGAGCTAAGTGTAGAGCTTGGCAGGTGGTCGAAACTGACGATTTCTCGGCTTGGGCTCCTCAATGCGATCAAAATGGCAATCTTCCCCAGAGTCATCTATCACTACCAGATGCTCCCAGTAGAGATCCCAGGGACCCACTTCACCGAACTGAAAAGCAAAATCAACAAATTCCTATGGCAAGGGAAGAAGCAAAGGATAGCATACAATACCCTGTTCCGGGGCAAAGAAGAGGGGGGAGTAGGCCTTCCTGACTGTTATCCATACTACTGTGCAGCCCAGCTGCAGGCCCTGCTGCCGCATATCAGAGGAGACAAAAACAAGCAGTGGGTGGTGTAGAGAAGGAGCCAAGTACTCTACCTCAACCACTTCACCCATATTGCATATATGTTGGGAACCAGAGTGTGAGACGCGTGCGGTATCAGTGAAAATACTGATACCAAGGAGAATCCTGGAAGCAAGGTTCCCATTCAGAAAACCATACATGCATTTGAGACATGATGACCATTTGAATGAAATCCCAGAAGAAGCAGAACAAATGAATGGCAGAGAAGAATGGTGACGTCACACAGAACCGAGCTGATGTACATAGAAGAGATGAAGAGACTAGAGAATGAAGATATTCTATAAGGCATCAATAAAGTATCAAAGATTAGGGACATCTTGGGATCAAGATGAAGGAAACATGCTACAGAACTGATGAAGATATCAAGTCATTTTACACGTGTACAGATGCAAAGAAATGCAAGCAGATGAAGTATTCGTGAGGCTAGCTTTATAGTGAATAGATTGCGGCATGTGCCAACATGCACATGTATTGGAGTGAGTAAAGAATGGATGTTTCGAGGGGATTGTGTCCTCCAACGTATTCCACATCTATGACAAGTAATGTCCACAGCTGTGCTTTGGAAAACTTTCAGCAGAGGGCGACCTGCGTCGAGGGCGTCGATCCGTTGTCCCTCGAGGTCCTCCGTCGAGGGTCGACGTCACCGGATGTTATATATAGGATACACAGCGCCTGTAGCTTCAGTTCGTTTTTTTCCGCAAACGTGTTTGCTTCAGAATCTCGGCGTGCTCGATTCTTTCTTAGTGTATGATTTCTTCATCATCTTCTACTACCCCGAAGTCGGGCTTTAAAAAATGTCGGGACTGCGGTTCGAAGATGTCCATCACGGACCATCACAACATCTGGTACTTCGGCGAAAGCCACACCACCGACGACTGCGAGGATTGCCAGTCCCTGACGTCTAAGGCCTTACAAGAACAGAAGGGGAAATTGACGGTAGGTAGGGTGTCTAAGCCCCGTAAATTGAAGTCTGCTGGGCTTTTGACTGATGACTCGAGGGCCGACTCTGTGTCGGGGAAAATCCAGGGGGTCTCGGTCTAGGAGTGGTTCCCGCCATTCCTCTCCCTCGTCGAGGCATTCTAGGAAACACGGTCGCCTTCCCCGTCCTCGTCGGAGGAGGACTCCGCCAGATGGTTGACTTGTCCCACCAAGTCTTCGTCACCGGCCGAATGGGATGCATTCCGCCAGCAGATGTTAGCGATTTTCGAGTCGCAAGGCACTGTTCCGGCCACGCCTTCGAAAGGAGCCGGCGGGGAACGAGCTAGGTCCACCACTCGCACGCCTTCGGGCATTTGGCACGATCATCGGGAGCCGTCGAGGTCCCGCTCGGAAAAGGGAGATTGCCATAGCTGTGTCAGATCCAGGTCCCGGTCCTCAACGCCATAGAGACCATCGGAACCTGTGAAGCCTTCCAAGAAGGCGTCAACGCCATCAGCGCCGTGTCCGTCGAGGGGCTCTCTCGAGGCTCCAGCCTCGAAGAAGTCGTCGACGCCATCCTCCGGCACCCTCGACACCGTTTGTGGAGGATTTGAGGTGCCCCCGAGGGCTGAAGAACCTCCGAGGAAGGCTGCCAGTAAGTCTATGAGGCCTGTTTTTGAGCCCTATTCTGTTCCTCCTCCTAGATTGGAGTTTATCCAACCTTTACAGGATATTTCAGAGGTTGAGGAACTGTCTAAAGAGGAGATGGCCTTGCCTGTGCCTCCTGATGTCCCTGATGACCTTTTGTCTGGGCATAGTCTGATGGAGGAACTCTGTCAGTCATTGCATGACGCTATCGGCCTTGGCACCTCTCCGGAGGTGGAGTTTGGCCGGCCTGGGGCACATGCGGATTCCTCCTATCGGCGTCTCATGTCAAGGGTGACGGAATACTTGGAGTGGTCTGCTCCACCTATTGAGTTTGCTCAGGATGATTTGACGGACATCCTGGATCAAGGTCCGCCCACTGACCCGGTGTTGCCGTTTCACATGGCTTTGCAAAGGAGGGTGGCGGCGGCTTGGACTGCTCCGGAGAGTCTACCGGCAGTTAATAAGTCGCTTCCAAAGAAATACTGCCCATCCAGTAGTGACCCCTGCTACTTATCGACGCACCCTACTCCGGAGAGTTTGGTGGGACAGGCGGCTACGGCCTCATCGAAGCAGGCTGCGTACCCTACCATCCCTCCTGATCGGGATGATAAGCACTTTGATCGTTGGGCAAAGAAAGTATTTTTTCGGCTGAGGGTATGGCCTTGAAGTCGGCCAACTCCACTTGTGTCTTAGCGAGATTTACACACACTCTGTGGAACTGTGCGTCTTTGGCGGCTGAGCATATTTCCGAAGGGGAAGAAAGGGATGGTTTTCTAGCCCTCATGCAAGACGGCAAGGATGCCATGTGCGAATCCCTTCAGTCGGGTTTGGACACGGCAGACTGTGTCAGCCGTACCGTGATACGCAGGTTTGTGTGGTTACGGAAGTCGGGGTTTGCTCCTGGTGCAATCCCATCTTCTGAACATGCCCTTTGATGGGGTTCATCTGTTTGGCAGCAAGGCTGACGAGAGCCTTGAGAGGTTGCAGACCTCCAAAGCTGCAGCGAAGTCTTTGTGTGCTGCAGTACGTCAATCTCCGCCTTTTCGTTCTAGGGAACATCAATAGAGGGGAGGTTCCTTTCGGTACTACTCTTCCTTTGGTAGATCAAGAGGAGCTGCCAGTCAAGGGGCCACCGTAGGATTACCCGGGGTGGAAAGCAAGGTACTCAGGGTGCCAAAGCCACTTGGGCAGTTGCCTCTTTGCCCTAAGGCACTGCCACAGCCGCACCCGCTCAGTCATGATGCCATGTCCCATGGTTCGCCAGTTGGGGGCAGACTTGCGCAGCATCTTGGAGATTGGCGGGCCATTACTTCAGATGTGTGGGTTCTGGAGATCATAGCCCACGGCTACTGTCTTCCCTTCCGGCAGAGGCCTCACGACAATCCACCGGGGAAGCTCTCTTTGAAGTGTCTGGATACGCTCCTTGCGCAGGAAATCCTATCCCTTCTGGAGAAAGGCACCATAGAACTGGTGCCTGTAGCGGAGAGGAACAAAGGATGGTATTCCCCTTATATTTTTTATCCCAACAAAAAGACAGGGGATTGAGACCCATCATGGACTTGCGTTGGTTGAACAAGCTCCTCAGGAAGGACAAGTTCAAGATGGTAACTCTTAAGTCGTCCAGGCCCTTCAACTTCAGGATTGGTTGGTGTCTCTGGACCTCAAGGATGCTTACTTTCATGTGCCAATTCATCCCAAGCACAGGAAGTACCTGAGGTTCGCGGTTGGCGACTCGCATTTTCAGTTTTGGGTCCTGCCGTTTGGATTGACCTCCGCCTGAGGGTCTTCACCAAGCTGATGGTGGTGGTGCCAGCGTATCTCAGGAAAGGGGGGATTCACGTCTACCCCTGCCTGGACGATTGGTTGATCAGGGCGCGCTCTCCCAAGCAAGCCCTGGATCATCTGTCCGTCACCTGCCACTCCCTTCACAATTTGGGCTTCTGCCCAGAGTCTCCCGGCGTTCGAGTTCTTGAGGTTGCTTGGCCTCATGGCATCCTGCATTTTCCTGGTGCCAGAGGCCAGGCTCTGGATGAGATCTCTGCAGTGGGCTCTCAAGATGCAGGGGTCACAGTTCTCCGGCAGGATGTCGGATCCCATTCAGATTCTGACCTTGGTCGCCCAGGACCCTCTATGGCGGCCCATCGAAGGCAATCTGATGAAGGGAGCACCATTTTGTCAACCATGGCCGGAGGTGACTATTGTGATGGACGCATCCCTCACAGGTTGGGGCGCTCATGCCAACGAGTTGACAGCCAGCAGATGTTGGTCTCCGTCGGAGTCCAGACTCCACATCAATCTGTTAGAGCTGAGGGCCGTCAGGCTAGCCCTGAAGGCTTTTCTGACGTCTGTGTGGGGGAAGAATGTCCTGATTATGATGGATAATACAGTGGCCATGAACTACCTCAACAAAAAAGGGGGGGCAGGGTGACTCCTGTTGTGCAGGGAGGCGATGCATCTCTGGTTCTGGGCCATCCAGCAGGAAAGTTCGATCTCGGCAGTTCATCTGGCTGGAGACGGAAACGCGGCAGTGGACGCTCTGAGGAGGCAGAGCACGGTCTCTTGCGAGTGGGAGCTGGCTCAGGAAGTTCTTTTGGAGATCTTCGCCCTTTGGGGAACCCCACAAGTGGATCTCTTCACCACCAGTGTCAACCGGAAGTGCGAGAGATTCTGCTTGCGGGAATTTCCCACAAGAGGAGCCATAGGGGACGCGTTCGTAGTGGAGTGGTCCTTCCCACTGCTGTACGCGTTTCCTCCAGTCCCCATCATTCCGCAAGTGTTGCGGAGGTTACAGAGGTTCGGTTCCCGAATGATCCTCATTGCTCCAGCATGGGCCAGGAGAGCGTGGTACCCGGACCTTCTAGACATGTCCATCTGCCCTCCACGCCGTCTTCCCTACCGAGACGATCTGCTCTCACAGTAGGGAGGTCGGGTTCTCCATCCAGAGGTCAAGTCTCTCAGCCTTCATGCTTGGTACCTGAAAGGTTGAGGTATAAGGATTGGGACCTCCCCGAAGACGTAATGGAGGTGTTGCTTTCGGCCAGAAGGCCTGCAACGAGATCCCTGTACTGTTGCCATTTGAGAAAGTTCTGTGACTGGTGCAGGGTACAGAATGTGGATCTTTCCAATGTTCCATTCCTTTGGTTTTGTCTTTTTTGCTTTCTTTAGCCCACAAGGGCATGCAAGGGTATCGGGTAATATTATCCCCACCAAAAATATTGCCGTACATATGGTCGTCGGGAACGGCCATAGGCGATATTTTTGGTGGGGATAATTTATGGGGTAAATGGGTGGGGGGGTTGCGGGGGTGTCCCCCACTCCCTTTAAAAATATATGGGGGGTGTCCCCCGCAGGTTCCATGGAGTAATATTGCCGCAAAAATATGGCAACATTTTTGTATGGCGATATTTTTGCGGGGATATTATCACATGGAACCCATGCAAGTGGGTACCATTAAGGGTTACCTGGCGGCGCTGTCCATATTTAACCGCTCGTCTGAGGAATGTTCTTATTTTAAGATTCCTTTGATCTCCCAGTTTCTAAAAGGGCTAACTAATGTGTTTCCAGCATCGCCTTTCCAGGTGCCGGGATGGGATTTGAATTTGGTTTTAAAGTTCCTAATGGGAGCTCCGTTTGAGCCCTTACATTCTTGTCCGTTGCGACTGTTGTCCTTTAAAACTGTGTTTTTAGTTGCGGTTACTTCTGCACGCAGAGTGAGTGAGTTGCAGGCACTTTACGTCAAGCCACCCTTTAAGGTTTTCCATAAGGACAGGGTTGTCCTGCGGGGGCGGCCTTCTTTTATTCCAAGGGTTGTGGCGGAATTCCATTTGAGCCAGAAGGTGATTCTTCCGGCGTTTTATCCTCCTCCACATCCTGGTAAGGAAGAGAAGAGGCTTCATAGTTTGGATCCTCTGAGAGCTTTGAGCTTCTATCGCTCATGGATGTCCCGGGTCAGAGTAGACGATCAGCTCTTTGTTGGTTATGCTGGAAGGCACTTGGGTCAGGCTGTTTCCAAGCAGACCTTGTCCAGATGGATCATTTTGACGATCTCGGAGTGTTACCGTTTGGCGGGAAAGGACCCTCCAGTAGGCTTACGGGCTCACTCTACTAGGGGTGTGGCTGCCTCCACTGCTCTACAGAGGGGCGTTCCGATTCGAAATATTTGCGAAGCAGCCACATGGGCCTCTGTCCATACTTCTGTGAGACACTATTCCTTGGACTCCATCCCTGGGCAGGATTTAGCCTTTGGTAAGGCAGTCCTCTATTCAGCCATTTGATTGGGCATTCTAAAATTGTAAATTCTTTCCCACCTCCTTAAGTTGGTACTGCTTTAGGAGTCTGTCATAGATGTGGATTACGTCGGAGGACACAATCCCCTCAAAGAACAAGTTACTTACCTTATCTGGTAACATTCTTTCGATGGAATGTTCCTCCGACGTATTCCACATCGCCCTCGCAGCCTGCCCCTCTACTGAATTTCCTATGCGATTGCATCTTACGTTTCCGCAAGGATTTCTGCAGTCATACTGGCAGGAGATTGGTGCCACATGTTCTGTGAAAAAACTACAACTGAGGCTACGGGCGCCGTGCGTCCTATATATAACATCGGGTGACGTCGACCCTCGACATAGGCCCTTGAGGGACAACGGATCGACGCCATTGACGCAGGACGCCCTCTGCCGAAAATTATCCGAAGCAGCACAGCTGTGGACATTACTTGTCATAGATGTGGAATACGTCAGAGGAACATCCCATCGAAAGAACGTTACCAGATAAGGTAATTAACTTGTTCTTCCACTACGTAATTTGGCAGAGCTGGACTAAAAAAAGGAAGGTCTCTTTTCCAGTGTGTCACAGTTAAAAACAATTGGATTACAAAGCGAAACTCAGAAAGGCAAGGTTGGTTAAGCCCCAGGAAGCCAAGGTTGTATCAGGCTGGGGTGAGCAGACATTGGATACAAATCGTGTGAAAGAACGAAACTCCTGTTCAGATGGACAAAAGCAAGGAAGACGTCAGATGTCCATTCAAAAGTAGTATTTTAAAGGCACCAGAAGCTCGATTTTGTGGTCTTCAATCACGTGGAAGGATGAAGTTGGACGAACAAGATGACAACACCTAGAGCATGCCTTCACTCCTCTAAATTCTCCAGAACAAAGAACACTCCCAAGGACACGTTTAAAGTCCTAATTGACAGCAGACCATTGAGGTGATGATAGATGATTATGCTAATTGGTGGGAAGCTATGGTTAAGATGAGCCCAGCCTGCGTGCTGCTAACGTAGGTGGAAAAGTACTGACGGAGGTTAGAGTGACAACCAATGTAGGGGGCCGCATTATTAAGGGTCTTATAGTTTGTGTAACCAATGGGACGTTGTGTATTCAGTGACGTTCATAGTGACCTGTTTAAGGGGAGGGCTTAGTTGCCCCACCTGATGTTAAGAAACCTATCTCTTTCTCTCACTCTCTTAAACTAGTATGGAACATATACTTAGATGTTCTCGTAGACCCTATCACAATTGCCACTAGGTTTTTGTAGTTTTACACGTAGGATGACGTTAGTAAATACGTATGTTGACGTCACCTATGACAAATTCTTGTTCTAAAAGAATGCTTTTTTTAAGATGTATTGAGAGAAACTTGCGCTGAGACGTCCGTTGATGTCTGCTGTACTCCCTGTTTTAGATAATTAATATTAAAACAGTTAAAACAGTTATCTTTTGATGTTTGAATAATTTCTGCAGCCCCATCCATCTCAAGGGTATTGCTATCTTGAGTGTCCCAGTGCAGTGGAAATAGAAAATTATTAAGGCCAGTGTCACTGGGGGAATGTCTCTGGGCACCGAAATCAGCATACCCAAAAAAGGCAATAAACCACAGGATACTAGGGTCGCTCCTTAAACTGTGGTGGAACAAAAGCGAAATGAAGGGACACACAACATGGCCCTCCTCCATGAGCCACATCTGAGCCCGCCGATAAGAAATGAGATTCAAGACCCACAGCGCTTCCAAGAATGGTACGAAGCAGGCCCGGAAAGAGTTGGTCAAATGATAAAAGGCAAATTATGCATCTTCCTCCAAGAACTAGAAGAAGGGCTACAAATCAAACCCATACCATCCTTCTACTTCCTCCAACTGAAAGGGGTCTTTATGTCCCCGAAATGGAAGGACAAACTGCAAAGAGACTTAAATCAGCTGGAAAAGATATTGAGCGTATCCACATCATCGAAGGCCCTAATTTCTCAAATGTACAAAGTCCTTTTGAGCAAAGAGAGGAGCACAAACGAAACCCTCAGGTAAACGTGGGTAAAGGATTTGGGTGACCCAATTCACAAAGACTTTTGGGAGCGCCTCTGCAAGAACGCTCATAAAACCTCCACCTTGTGCCAATTCAAACTACACAGATTAAAGCTTCTTCATCGGTGGCAATATGACCCCAAGCGCCTCTCAAGATGTTCCAAGGGTCGAGGCCACTATGCTGGTGTGGCGAGCAAGCCGATTACTGGCATGTATGGTGGTGGTGCCCAAAGGCACAGGCATTCTGGAAGGAAGTTCTGGTGTGGATTAAAAGCACAGACTGGGTGGAACACTGCTGCAACCCCTGTTGGTTTTATTTGGGCTGGAGGAATCAGAGGGCCGATGGTCATGCCTCCAGCACGTGCCGCACTTCCTACTACTGGTGGCAAGAGTATGCCTCACGATAAGATGGAAAGCCCAGACACTCCCATCTGAAAGAATGTGGGGCCAGCAGGCCAAAGAGATTTACGAGATGGAGAACATTACAGGGGCCCTCCACGACCTCACCCGAGGAACAAAATGTAATGGCTACACTTCCTCAATGTATACAAATAAGCCACCCCAGGTCTAGACACGGGCCCCGTGCCGGCCCATCCGAAACCCATGATAGCCATCTGATACTCTTGACCCATCTCGACCCCGGGGGTTAAGGGGTTTCTTCATATAGACAGACATGTGTAGAATCAATGTTATGCGTTTCGATGTGTATCCAAGTTCACTCACTTCTTGAGGGGATGCAGGTTACTTGAGGGATGATATTTTTCTTATGTGCTTTGTTCACCTCAAAAATGCATCATAAAGAAAGAATTTAAAAAAGAAAATTGAGGTTAAGGGTGCCCTGCAGGGTGTGTGTTGGTGTGCTGGCAGTGTGGGGTGACAACACAACCGCAACTATGTGGATTCATGAAATACAGTACCCTAAACAACACTTACATTTTGGACTGAACTCTAGTACAAATGCAATAAAGAACAGGAAAGCTTAATGTTGGAGTGGGTGTAGCAAAGCATGGAGGAAGGGAGGTGCTGGTGACGGTTGAACGTTTCTGTTTGTATTGTCTCCGCCCTCTGGCTTGAAATTTCGGCCATTTTGGGAAATTGTCTGTCCAATGTATAGTACTTCTTTCTGACAGTACTGTAGTTTAGCCTTGTCCACCTTGTACCCTTTGTCAGCATGTGTACTGCGTCATTCCTACACTTGTCTTCTGTCATGATGCAAATGAAAATGTCATCTACGTACTGCAGGACCGTGCTTTCCATCTGTAAATTCGCTAGGTCCATCTGGGGGTCCCTGTGAAATATAGAGGGTGATTCGCAGTACCCTTGAGGAGGTTTCTATGCGTAAAGGACGTCAAGTCTTGTGAGTCTGGGTGTAGTGGCACTGAGAAAAAATGTGCTTTTCAAGTCTAACTGTGAAGCAGCCGGCTTCCGCCAGAATGCTGCACATAATTGTCGCTGGATTTAGAACCAAAGGATACTGCTTCTACAATATGGTTTAGGGGGGCGTAAATCCTGGATGAATCGCCACAAACCCCACCCCCCTTTGATTTCTTTACGAGGTACACAGCCGTGTTGCATGGGGACTCTAATGGCACTAGGATGCCTCGCTCCACTAGTGCTGCAATCGTCTCATAAATGCCCTCATCTGCCTCCTTTGAGAGTGGATATTGTTTGACTCTGAGTAAAATTGCTCCTGGTTTTAACTTTAGCTTCACTCCCCCTATCACTTTCAGAAGCCCCACATCATAGGAACATGTTGACCATAGGATGCTGGGTACCTAGGCCAGATCCTTCTCACAGAAGGATGGTGGTGACTCCAGCGCCATTGCCATCCTCTGTGGCAACTCCCTGTAGTGTGTTCTCAGCCAGTATGTCACACTCATCTCGAACACCATCTCGTGCGCTGACCGGTCGTCTTTGCCAAGTTCTTCATCTGTCACTGTGGTTAGCCTGCACCCTTCTGCCACTGCTCGCCATGCTCGTCCTGTGTCATCCATCCCATGTACTTCTATCCACTCGTACCTCAGAATTATTGCCTCGATCTCTATTGGCACTATCGTACCTTCTTTCTCGTCCATATGGATCTCTGGTCTGAACAAGTACTCATTTGGCATTCGCCACATCTTCCCTGCATACTCATACGTCCCGTCCTCTTTCCTCCATACTTGTGGGGACATTTCGTCCTTCGAGACTGGACCGAAGCACTTTTGTAAAAGCATCAAAAATGTTGAATTTTGTCCTTCTTTTATTTTTACATGGGGGTACCGCATAGCCCTCAGTCCTTTTCTTCGTGCGGTAGGGGCTGGACGCACTAGCATCACCAGGAATTTTTTTTTATTCCCTTTGTCCTTCCTTCTTGCTCCGTTCCCACGTCATCTAGTCCTCTGTCTATGCCGGAGTGTCTGGGATTCGTGTCCTGTTCTTCATGCGAACGTCGTTTCGCGAGGGCGGATCCCCATTCTCTTTGCTTGGAGTGTTTAGGCCCAGTGTATCGCTGGGATTTGTGCTTCTATTGCGATTCCCTCTCCTTCCGGGCACTCCAACGTCGTCTTCTTCGGTGGGAGGAAGTGTTTCAGCACGTTCCTCCACCTCATTTCCAGCTTTACATCAACAAAAAGAAGAAACACCCAGTAAGTTCTTTACTTTTTAGGGTGCCACGGGACTCCTTCCCGGGTTCTTCCAGGTCAGGGAGGGGCTTGAGTAGCTCTGTCACCACGGGTTCCCCTGAGATATGATATGATATGATATGATAAGGCATTTGTAACGCGCCTATACACAAGTGTTTCAAGGCGCGACGAGGCAGGGGGGGGACAAGGGGAGACAGACAACGATCTTACTAGGCCAGGTGTCATTCAGATCGCGCAAGTGCAAGGGTAGAGGGGAAGGGAAAAGTGCATGGGGGAAGGGAGAGGGGAAAGTGCAGTACAGGGTTAGATGCCTCAAGGGCCTAATAGGCGCACCGGAGTGGTCTCCGAGGGTTCCCACATCAGACCTGCCAAAACAGCACCCTGTTCTGAGGTTCACCGTTTGGGTGCTAAAGTTCAGCTCAGTTCTTCTGTGACTCTGGATACCGTGGTTCCCCCTGAGGTCTCTACTTCTAGAGCTTTCCACACAGACACCGGGGTACGCCCTGAGGTCTCTATTTCTGGCGCTTTCCACACAGAGTCACGGCTCGAGGCCCCTCTTGAGGGAGCTATTCGTCCCAGGTTGAAACCCTAGGTTCCTCTTCTTGGGGCTAAAGTCAGCACAGACGGATTCGAGAGATCCTCTTTGAAGATCTTGTCGGTGAGGTACATTCCTCAGCCGTCCCACGCTCAGGATTGTGGTGATACCGGTTCTGTCGAGGGGGCAAAGAGGGCGGTAAAGGACCATAGGCTTTCCAGTACCGGCTCTGCTGAGGTTCCTCCACTGGAGGCTAATTCTAGGGCAGTTTCTAAGATGTCCAGTAAACATCCAAGAGCTGCTAGCACCGGCTCGGCCGAGGATCCTTGTGTCAAGGCTAAAGTGTTACTTAAGTCCGCTGTCTCCCCTGAAGATGCATGTGACGCAGTTCTCCTCAGGTGTTGACAAAATGGCGGCACACGTCCATGATCCATGGTGGCCATTTTGGATACCTCTCTTACACCAACGTTCACGAGGTCTGATGCTGGGCGCATTTCTCTTGGGGCTGAGCAGCCTTTTCTACTCTGTGGACAACAAAAACCTGTTCCGCCCTTCATTCGACTGGCGTGCTCAGACACTGCTGTCTCATACAGTCTCGCTCCCTCCTGCTTTAGCACCACTGATCTATGTGGATCCGGCCGGTGGTGGGCCCTCCTCGTAACCATCCTCCTTGCGTTCATGAGGGTATGGCCCTCACGAGCGGCCTCTGCCTGTTCCAGAGCCACAACCTTTGGCTGAGGATGAGTTTTTTTTGGGAAGTTTCAGATGCTCATGCATTCTGACCCCATGAAGGCATGTTTCAAACGCATTTACAGGGAAATGTACCCTGAACCTCCTGTGCCACCTTCTGCCCCGGCTGGTTCTATGCGGGTCCCGGTGGTGCCACCTCCTCCACCGCTTCCTATTGGACCTCCTCCACCACTCCCTCCTCTGCGCCCGCTGTCTCCTATAGAGAAGACACCGGCAGAGCGGGAAAACACTTTAAACCCTGAGGCGGTACGCGTGGTGGACCAGTCTTCTGTTCCCGCTTCGTTGGATGTGCCTCAAGCGCATCAGGATAGCGATGAGCAGCGCCACTTTGTTAGAGCATTCCATGACCGGGTCCTGGATATGATGGCCCTCCTTGATATTCCAGTACCTGAGGCCCCCACTCCACAGATGGGGGTGCTTTCTGGAGCCTTTACCATGTAACCTTAGGAGCACATCGACCTGTTGCTCCAGAAGGACATCTTGGCTGAGGCCCATAAGGTCTGGGATAAACCCCGTTCCGGGCTACACCTCAACAAGAGGATTGACGCTCGATAAAAGGTTCATGCCTCTGAGGAGATAGCCTTATTGGCTTGTCCGCTCCATTCCTCAACGGTGGTGGCAGCAGCCACCCTCCAGTCCAAGCCAGACTCTGCCTCTTCCACGGCAGCGGCCCAAATCCTTTCCAGAGAGGATAAACTCCTGGAGGCCTTGGGTAAGAACGGCTTTGTCAATTCGGCGCTCTAACTTCGTCAAGCCAACACAAAGCTCATCCTGGTAGCAGCCAATATGAGGCTGTGGAAAGAGCTCGCTGATTTCCAGGAGTGTATTCCTGCAGATAGGCTAGACTACTTTAAAGGCGGTTTGTTGGACGCCAAAGTGTTGGCACAGGATCTACTGTAAGCTGCAGCACACCACGTAGATAGCTCTGCTCGAGGCCTAATGGCCAGGGTTGACATCTCCCGCCAGGCGTGGCACCACGCGATGAAGTTCTCAAAGGAAGTGCAAGATAAAGTACTGGACCTTCCTTTTAATGGCAAGGAATTGTTCCATTCTTCTACAGACGAGGAACTCACAAAGACGAAAGCGAGTACCCAAACCACCAAATCTTTATTGGTCCTGGCTCCAGCTAAGGCCCCTTATACACAGAGGTCAGGGTCCCGGACTTGGCCTTTCTCTGGATTCAGGGGGTTTCTGGATCGCCCTGTGCACGGTACTAAAGCTCCGGTTGGCGGGCCCCATCGAAAGCAACAACGGCAAGGTGGTCGGTTTTTCTCTTGCCCATCAGCCTCCTCTCCAGGGACAGGTAGTCGCCCTGCCGACATGTCATCCAAATGATATATCTGGTCGGTCGCACAAGACTCCGGTGGGAGGAAGAATCTTGTCTCATCTGGAGGCATGGCAGACCATCACCGAAGACTGTGGGTTTTGTCCATCACTCGGGCGGGCTTTCGCTTGCCCCTCCCCCTTACCCCACCCTTCAATCCTCCCTTCCAGCAGATCGGGTCGCCCTCTTTCAGAGCCGAGGTACAGAAACTTCTAGACCTCAGAGCGGTGGAGCCTGTTCCCATCGGGGAGCAAGGGGAGAGCTTCTACTCCTGTCTGTTCACAGTGCCTAAACCCAATTGGGCTGGCCTGCGTACTATCCTCGATCTTTCCCAGTTCAACCTTTCTCTTCCCCAAGAGAAATTCAAGATGATTACGCCTTGCCAAATAAAGTCCTCTCATCGGAAGGGCGACTGGCTCAGTGTAGTGGACTTTCAGGGCGCATACATGCACATCCTGATATGAATGCTGCATTGGAAATATCTGCGGTTCACCCTGGGAGGGGAACATTTCCAGTTCTGTGTGTTCCCTTTTGGTCTCAGCTCACCGCTGCATGTCTTTACGAAGATGTCGGTCATCGCAGCTTTCCTCAGGCTGTAGGGCGTTCATGTATACCCATATTTGGACTATCCGCTCCTATGCAGTCCTTGCCACAGACGGCATTGATCAATCTCCAGTCTCAACTCCAGCTCCTGTTCCACCTTGGGCTGTCGGTGAACTGGCGGAAATCTTCCATGATGGTCTCTCAAGACCTGATTTTCCTGGGTTTCTGTTGGAATACCGTCAGTACCAAGGTGTTCCTAACGGCGGTCAGGATTGCGGACCCATCATCCACGTGTCAGCTCTTCCTCCAGTCTTCGCACAGGACTGCTTGGTGGTTCCAGAGACTTCTGGGCCTCATGGCCTCTTGCGTGCTAGCCCTTCCTCTTGCACGTCTGAAGATGAGGCATACTCAGCTGGCTCTTCGGAGCTCTTGGTCTCAGGCTTCAGACCAGGATTCCAAGATAATCCCAGTTCCATCCTGCATGATGGCGGATCTACAATGGTTGTCTTCTACCGACAACCTTTCAGTGAGGGCCTCCTTCCAGGTTAGCACAGACTCCTCCCTTCTGTGGTGGGGTGCAATGATGTGTCATCTCGAAGTATTCAACCTTTTGTCACTTCGGGACAGGCAGTTTCATATAAATTATCTGGAACTCCTGGCTGTTTTTCTGGTGCTCAAAGCCTTTCAACCGTCCATCATGAACAAGGTAGTCCGTGTTCGCACAGACAATTCTGTGGTGATGTTTTACATCAACAAGCAAGGTGGCGCCAAGTCACCTCTCCTTGTGGACCTAGCAATACAGATTTGGGAATGGGCCATCCAGCACAAGGTTTGTCACTTGGCTGTACACATTCCGGGTCATATCAATGTAACTGCATGCTCACTCAGCCACCAGTCCCGAGTGGGAATTGAACACAGATGTTCTCTCTACCATTTTTCCCCAATGGTGCACTCCAGAAGTGGACCTCTTTGCGACTTCGACCATTTCAATACTTCTCAACCCGTTAATAAAAAATGACGCAACTATTTTTCACACGCATCGATAGGTCTACCTGACGGTTATTGAGACAGAGTGTCAGCCCTTACTGGTCGAAAAAAGGTACTTCACCCTTAAGATTTTCCTTGTTGTTTTCTACGTACGTGTAGTTGAACCACAGTAAATCACTTATACTTACAGTCACTTTTTGACTATTCCTGATAGGTACATTTTGGAATATCGTTACGTGACTTTAACGGATTAGAATATCCATACTACAATGACCATTGTAGTCTGAAGGACAAACTCTGGTGCACAAACATCCAGAATGCCCTATTGAATAAATGTCTCTCCTCCAAAGCAAGATTGCTAACAAAAAAGCTAACACAAGCAAGCATAGCACAGCCACAGCTCAGTCCAACAAACCACAACATTATTTCCGCTTTTCTCAAGTATCCACCTATGAGGTTTTGACTAAACTTTGGAACAATTAGGACATTATTTTAAAACCAGTTGATAAGGGTGGTGCTTTGGTCGTCATGAATCGATCACTCTACAAACAGGAAGTAGAAAGACAATTGCAAGATCAAGAAACGTATTTAGAAGTGTTTATTGGCCCTACAGAACGAGTTGGAGAATTGATTAATTCCTTTTGAAGAAGCAGAATCACAAGACTGGATTTCTGAAAAAACGAAACTGTTTTTGACTAAAAAATATCCAACTATGCCGGTATTATATATACTACCTAAAGTTCATAAGAGTTTGTCTGAACCTCCTGGAAGACCCATTATAGCGGCTACTGATAGTCTACTGGAACCATTAGCACATGGATGTCTGTAGTCTGTACACCAATATCACACACGAAGCAGGCTTGGAAGCCATGGAGTGGTTGTAGTTGACATCTCAAGGCTGTAGTGTCAACAAATTATGTATTTTAAGTCTGTTGAAAATAGTACTCAACAATATTTTTTCCGATTTGAAGAAAGATTCTTTGTGCAAATATCGGGTACATCTATGGCTGCTGCTATGGCACCAGGATATGCCAATACCTATATGGCATATCTCGAACAAACAGCGGTATTTACCAAAATACAATACAAGGAGCATTTGAGATGCTATTTTCGTTTTATTGATGACATCTTTGGAATTTGGAGAGGGCCCTAGGAGAATCGTTTGGATTTTTTTTCATACATGAACCAACTAGCACCAAGGATCAAATTTACAACTTTAACCAGTAAAAGTCATATTCAGTTTCTTGATGTGGAAATATACAGCAAAGAAAAGCAATTGCATACTACTATCTACAACAAGCCTACTGATAGGAACAGCATATTAATGGCATCTAGCGTTCATCCTAAGACCACCAAAGAAAGTATACCTTACAGTCAACTTTTGCGGTATAAAAGAGTTATCTCAGAACCTGAAGAATATGCGAACCATGCGGCAAAATTACATGAAAAGTTCATAGAAAGAGGCTATTCACAAGATTTATTAACAACTTCACAGATTAAGGCATCATCATTGCCAAGAGATCAGCGTTTAGTACCATCTGAAAAGACTGATCAAGATCCATTGGTTTATGTTACTACTTATTCAGAACAAAGTCACAAGATCAAAAAAATTCTAACAAAGTATTGGGAGATGCTTAAAATGGACTCGATTTTGGCACAATTGTTTGAAAATGTCCCAACTTTTGCTTACAGAAAGAGTAAATGTATTAAAGATTTCCTAGTTAAAGCAGAATATCAAAAATCATTAAAAGAATTGAACATATTTAAAGACACATTGCCTTGTAACAACTGTCAACATTGTCACAATGTAATCAGAGGTTCAAGTATCAACCATCCCTATACAGGTAGAAGAATTGAATTGAATCATACAAGTACTTGTGACACATCAAATGTGATTTATGGAATAAGTTGCCCGTGTGGCATCTTTTATGTATGATTAACATAAAGAAAAGTGAAAACAAGATGGACTGAACATAAATCAAACATAAGAAATAAATAAATCCACTCGCCGGTATCACAACACTTTAATTCCCAGAATCACACAATAGCTCAAATGAAACTTTTAATCCTTGAACATGTCAAAAGTCCAAAACGAGGAGGAGACATTAAGTTGCTATTGAGACTGAAAGAGATTGAATGGATTGAGAGGCTTGATTCCCTGGAGCCCAGAGAGATGAATAATGAGTTTGATTTAACGTGTTATATTTAGTTTTGTATTGTGAGAAATAAGTAATGTTTGATGGTTGAGTTCTATGATACTCTCTTTTGTAGTGGTAATTGAGTAATATACACATTGAGGAGTATATATCAAGTCCAATATGTTTTGTTTTTCCTAAGAGCAAAATTGTGAAAAGTAAATAATGTTATTCTCTCAGTGCCAAGCACCGTCAGCGCTTTTTCAATTCGAAATTACCTCATTAATCTCCTTGGTCTGACACCAAGTTTATAATAGTATGGGTTAATCACATATTCCTGTAAGTCATTAGAGTCAACACAGAACTCTGTCAGTATGAGTCATCATCAGTGTTACGGAGTGAACATATACTTATCACGTGAAAATACATAGAATTTCACATAGCGAGTGTAGTTCTTTGATTTGAATTATCTATTGGTTTTTGGTCAATGACCAATATCATTAGGTATTCAAGAATACCAGACAGAGTATTGTGATGCAATTGCACACTGTACAGAATTATTAGGTTAAGAGTCACATGATAATGAATTCTGTGTGACTACTAATAAAAAATAATAAAAATTAAATGAACTACTTACATTTGTTAATTTGTTGAGGAGTAAGAGCTCTCCAGATAGATATTTTTATTATGTATTGAAGATCTTAAAACACTATGCAATCTCTAGACGTGTATGTCACGTGACTGGTATTGCGATCATGTGACTACACTAGGAAGAGAACCGAAGCCCGGGACGGAAGACTGCTGGTCCAGTGGTTTTTTAGTACCCGGGCTTCAATTTCAGTAATAACAACTAGATTAGGGGGTCTCAAAAAATTACTATAACGATTGCAGAATCAGCATTGATGATAGTTACGTGTCACGTGTTCGGAATCGCAATCACGTGACCAAACCAGGAAGAGGTTATAACCGAGGCCCGGGACGGGAGACTGCTTGTGCAGTCGTTTACCCAGTTGCAAGACTTCGGTTTTGAGAATACATCAAGTGGTGATTCCTAGTAGCTACATTTAGTATTCTTTTGGAGTTTTTGTGGCATGGAGATTGATTTTCTTTGACACATAACTTACGGTTGTTGGTGGCTTCTCTTATAGATCCACCACGTGGGAAATAGAGCTGGCCTTAGCTTGAGAGACACGGGGCTACCAAGTAGGAGGTTTGGACGATGCTTGAACAAGTATGTGGTTTTTCACTTTACACTTTGGACATGGAGTTATTTAAAAACAAAAAAGATCTTACATACCTCTTGGATCATTGTTTTCAGATCCTGGTGACATTAACTCATGAGGAACAAGTATAATCTATCTGGATGGATTGAAGTCATCCTAGGATAGTAAGGTTAGCGAGGGTATTTACCTGATATGCGCTCAGGGACTTGGCAAGAGAAATAACATTAGAAGTTGCTGATTGAAATATTTGGTCTTTTTTAACAGAAAGGGGAATCTAACAGTAACATCCATACCTGAAGAAGGGGACATAGGACCCCGAAACGCCTCGTATAAAGTGTTGATCAACTGTTTTGTGAACAATATGAAGATAATATTGTCAGATCAACATAGGGTTGTTACTTCATTGTGTTACATTTTATTGATGTCTTTTGAACAAATCAAATTGATTGTTTCCTAAACATACTGGCTATGAAAAGTAAATGTGTATCGTGTTGAATTCGGCACTCTGATTTATTTTGGATGCATACAGTTGAGATCATATGCGATTGTTATTAATAATTTGTTTTCATCAGGAAGTTTTTCTATAGAATTCTTACAGATAGTTACATTTTGATGAAGATGATGATTTCCTCATTTAGAGTGATCAGGTTGTCATCTCAGTGGATTCTGAGGTGAAAATAGTTTTCTTGTTTTTTCACTCTCTGTTTAGTAGCGAGGGTTTTTCTAACCTGGAGCACCAGAAAAGTAATGAAATGTTGTCTTTAATTGATTTGAATAGGAAGTATTAGTAGTGCACCAGAGTTTTAATTTTTCTAGACATCTGGGTGTCACCTACACTAACTATGCAGATGACACCCAGATCCTCGTACCTCTCACAGGAGAGTATGACAAGGACCTGGCCTTGGTGAATAAAATGGTTCCATGTCATTTAATAGGGATGTTTTTTCGCGGGGGCCAAATTTCTTTTACATTATTTTTGTGGGGGGGTTCCCCACAAGCCCCCCAGTACATTTCATTGGTTATTTATTCACAAACACCCACACCCCATATATATAATTGTCTAAACCCCCTAATAAATTAGATGGATTTTTTTCGTTAAAAAATTCAGGGTAAAAAAAACCTGCGGAAAAACATCCCGCGATTAAAGGACGTTGTACCAAATAAAATATACCTTATCATTCAGGCCTGGATGGCCGCACACGGCCTATGCTTGAATGATAAGACTGAGCTCCTAATACTCAGAACCACAGCCAACCTCAATAAATTGAGCGCAAACTATACCGCCTTCAATATCGACAGTAATACCATTAAAGTGGTAAAAGAAGTAAAATCTCCAGGTTTTTACCTCGACTCTGCCTTCACATTAAACATACAAGTTAATGCCCTGGCGTCCTCTACAGCTTACAGAGAAGGTTGAAGCTTTGTTCTGGTTGTGTTCAGTGATGGCAACAGATCAACAGAAAGTGTACTCTTTAACAACCAAGCTGATTTGTCACAGTGATACCGTTTGGAGGGACAATTTTGAATCCATTAAACCCTATAACCCGAGTAAAAGTAATAAGAAGTCTGAGGTAAGTGGCACCTCCACCACTCATATAGAAACCCAGGGGTATGATCGTTCACGGGTTGGACTACCTGGGGCATCGGGGGCGGTTATAATCTCAGACACACTGAATTCTACATGGGGTTTGGAAGACTCTGTGAATATAGCAGCAGTGTCCGAGGGAGATGCGATCGATGCCCTTTGTGCAGAAATATCTTTGATGAGGGAGACATCCAGCCCAACCATAGGGAAATTACCTCAGCAGAGGGTTTACTTCCAGACAACCCAGAAAGATGGTCAGGTGGCTGGTCTAGGCATAGGTGGCGGGCCTCATATAATATCAAGGAAGCACCAGGATGGGTCAGTTAGAACGGTCAAGTTAAATGGCCCCATGGATAAATGGATCCGTTTCCAAGACACTAATATGGTGATACACCAAGAATCACATAAGTTAGTGAGACCCCTGTTAAAGACCCAGTAATATCAATCTAAAAAGGTATCCACAGGTGGGTCTGTCCGTAATAGCCAGGGAATTCTACCACATGTTGTGGGACCTGATACAAGGTCTGGGATGGTCTCCAAATGGTCTGCCCTCGATGGTGGAACAAGTGGGAATAAAGAGACAGACCAGTATAATTGGATACATAATTCACAACCACAACTCAGTATTGGGGACACCGGGGCTCAGGCAAAGAGGGTACCAGTCTTTCTATTGGTACAATCGAGTAAGACTATTGACGTGCATATGACCAATGATGTGGATAAAACCCAAGCACCTTCTATGGCCGACCTGATGGACCTTGGACTCACGCTCAGATTGGACTAATTAGTTCCTACGGACGTTAGGTAATTTCTAAATGGTGTAACGCTCACCTGATTCCCGTAAAGGCGCCGGTCTTGACTGGGCGCATACCGTATCTTCAAAGGTGATGTGTAACACACGGCTGGCTCTTTGGGCTGGACCTCTGTGCACTGTATGTCTGGCTCGAAGGGTAAGATGTCTGCAGATAGAAAATGTGGGATTAATGAACTGGGTTATTGAATGTCTCTCTCTTCTTCCCTTTCTCTTCTCCTGTAGAACCCCAAAGGTTAACGCTCTCACCTTAGGTAAGTGAACGCCGTGCTCTCCATCTGCCTTGAGGCAGGGTGCTGTAACCAGTTTCTTCACTGGAGAAGGGGAGCAGGCCTCTTGACTTCAGAGGACTGCTGTCCGTCGTTTACTGCACGAACGGTAAGTTTCGAGTAATTCTAATGTCTTTAAAGTCTTTAGTAATGATGTCTCTTGTTTTGCAGGGTTCCGGCGATGGCGGATGGCGGGCTGAAGTGAGTATTAAAGTTCCCCAATGTCTTTAAACGCACCTTGTTTTGTCTTTCAGATGCGGGATGCAGCGCCGAAGGCCTCCGGAGCGTGCGAAGAGTTGGTAAGCTTTTGTCTTTCAGATGCCGGAATGCAGTGTGAAGACCTCCGGAGCGCACGAAGAGTAGGTAAGCCTTTGTCTTTCAGATGCCGGAATGCAGCGCGAGGCGTTGGTGACAGCCGATGGACCAGGTAAGTGAAGAGCTGTCACTGAAGACCGTAATGCTAACCTGTTCTTTGTTGTCTTTATAGGTGTTGCTGAAGACTGGATTCAGGATGGTAAGCCTTTTTCCTTAGGCCCAGGATCAGATGCAGAAGACACGATGAGCGTTCTGCTGCTGAGGATGCAGAATAACGCAAAGCAAGATTCATCCATCGGGTGTGGTTTAAATAGCCTCCTGTAGTGCTTAGGTGTCTCCTTCCACAGCCACGCCTAGGTAAGAAAAGAGTTCCTGCTTTCCAGAAGAGTTCCAGTGTTCTGAATCTAGGGAGTGGCTCCTGCCCCACCCAACAGGAAAAGTAGTTCCAAACAGAAGAGGATCAGAGACTCAACTGGCAGGCAAGTAAGCAGCATGGTCTGCTGCAGGTAAGTCCACCCAAGCATTATGAGCCCGGCGCTTCCAGCGCTGGGACTGGGCATATTTATGAGCCTGGTGCCACTGGCGCCAGGACTGGGTCCAAAAGGTCCCAATTGGGACTGGTTGGCACTCGGAACCTGGGTTATGGATCTGCTTCCAAGGGAGTTGGGAAAACCCTGACCTTTTGGAAGCAGAGATCATGACAGTACCCCCCCCTCAAGGCCCCTCCCAAACCGGGCTTCTCGGGGGGTTTTGGCTTGTCAGGAAATGTTCTGTGAAATCTTTTGATTAGGCGAGGAGCGTGGACATATTCAGCAGGTTCCCAGGATCTCTCTTGGGGGCCGTAGCCTTTCCAGTCAATTAGGTAGAATAGTTTAGATTTGGAGATCTTGGAGTCCAGAATGCTTTTGACTTCAAACTCGAGTTCTCCATCAACTAGGATAGGTTTTGGAGATTTGGTTAGTCGGGTTTGAGGTTGCACGGGTTTTAATAGAGAGACATGGAAGACCGGATGTATCTTCATGTGCGGGGGCAAGTCCAACTTGACCGCTACTGGGTTTACTATGGTAGTGATGGAATAGGGACCAAGGTATCTTGGGTTGAATGTGCGTGGCCCTTTTAGAGGTAGATATTTGGTGGATAACCAGACTTGATCCCCTACTTGATATTGAGGGGCTTCCTTCCGATGTTGATCTGCTCCTTTCTTGTATTGTTCTTTAGCCCTTTGAAGGTGAGAAACAGCTTCCTTAAAGGCTTGGGTGATTGTAGAATGCAGGTAGTCTACTGCTGGTGTTTCAAGATCTTGGAGGGGATCCAACTCTGAGGTTCGAGGGTGACTGCCGTACAAAAGAAAAAACGGGGTTTTCCCAGTTCCCGAATGGACAGAGTTATTGTAGGCATATTTGGCTATCCAAAGGATGTCTTTCCATGTTTTTTCAGTTTGTTGCAGCATGCAGCGTAAATACTGTTCCAGAGTTTGATTGGTCCTCTCGGTTTGTCCGTCGGTCTGAGGGTGGTGACTGGTCGATAGTCTCACATCAATTTGAGCCGACCGACAGCAACTTCGCCAAAAATGAGAAATAAATTGACTACCTCGATCCGAAATTAGAACCGAAGGAAAACCGTGCAGTCGGACGATGTTTTCGAGAAATTCTCGGGCCAGAGTTGCTGCTGTTGGCAAGCCTTTGAGCGGAATGAAATGCGCCATCTTGGAGAATAAGTCCACGATTACTAGAATCGTATTGTATCCGGAGCATGGAGGTAGATCGGTGATGAAGTCCATAGAAAGCGTATGCCAAGGGCGAGGTGGGATGTCAATAGGGCGTAAGAGGCCTGCTGGTCTTTCCTTTTGACTCTTGTTTTGGGCGCATACTCCACAGGACATTATAAAGTCTCTGATATCTTTTTTCCAAGACGGCCACCAGAAGTAGCGCTTGATCTTTTCTGAGGTCTTGGCCATACCGGGATGTCCTTCCATTAAAGAATCGTGATAACAAGAGATTACTTTTTTCTGTAAATCTGTGCTGGGTAGGTATAATCGTTCTTGGAAATACAATAAGTTGTCCTTTACTGCAAAGTCCTTTCCCTGCAGATGCCAATTCTGTATGTCTGCTTGAGTTACAAGTTGCCTGGCTTTATCCTTAACTTCCTCTATGGATTCTGTGGCGATTACACCCAGAATTCTTTGTTCGGGAATGATTGGTACAGGTTTAGGGTTGATCAAGTGTTCTTCCACTCCCATCCGAGAAAGGGCATCAGCTTTACCGTTTTTTGTACCAGGTCGATAGGTAATTATGAAGTCAAACTCGGCAAAGAATAATGCCCAACGGAGTTGTCTAGAGGATTGGGCTTTTGCGGTTTTCAAATATTGCAGGTTTCGGTGATCCGTAATCACAGTAACGGTGTGTCGGGCCCCCAGCAGATAATGCCGCCAAACCTTAAAGGCAGACTTGATAGCCAGAAGTTCCTTGTCAGTAATCGTGTAATTGATTTCAGGAGGCGAGAATTTGCGGGACCAAAATGCTTCGGGATGCAACTGATTGGTTACCGGGTCCTTTTGTGATAGAACTGCCCCCATGGCAAGGCTTGAAGCATCAGTTTCCACGATGTAGGGGAGTTCGGGGCGAGGGTGTTTTAAGATTGGTGCAGAGATAAATTTAGTCTTCAAATCCTGGAAAGCTTGTTCCGCCTCGGTAGACCATTCAAAACGTTTGTTTTTCTTTAACAAGGCAGTGATGGGCTGGACTATTCGAGAGAATTCGGGGATAAACCTGCGGTAAAAGTTAGCGAAGCCTAACATGCTTTGCACACCTTTTACAGAGGATGGTGATGGCCATTTGAGAACTGCATCGACCTTCTTTGAATCCATACGCACTCCGCCAGGTGATAATATGAATCCCAAGAATTCAACTTCAGTCACGTTGAAAACACATTTTTCCAACTTAGCGAAAAGTTTGTGTTGACGCAATCTTTCGAGGACCATTTTCACGTGTTTCCGATGTTCAGATTCCGATGAAGAATAAACGAGGATGTCGTCAATGTAAACAACAACACACACATCTATGAGCTCTCTGAGGACATCGTTCATAAAATATTGAAAGGCGGCCGGGGCATTACAAAGTCCGAAGGGCATGACCTGATATTCAAATAGCCCATACTTGGTGCGGAAGGCTGTCTTCCATTCATCGCCCTCTTTTACTCGTACCAAGTGGTAAGCTCCTCTAAGATCCAGCTTTGTATATATGCATGCTTTTCTGACTTGGTCCAGGAGTTCAGGGATCAAAGGTAACGGATATCTATTCTTAACGGTGATCTGGTTCAGGGAGCCATAATCTATACAAGTTCTAAGGTCTCCTTCCTTTTTTGGAACGAAGAACAAAGCTGAAGAAGCAGGGGACTTGGAAGGACGAATAAACCCATTTGCCAGGTATTGATCCAGGTATTGTCGAAGGTGAAGGTTCTCAGGCTCGGTGAGGGCATAAATTCTACTACAAGGAGGAGTAGATCCAGGTATCAGGTCGATCTGGCAGTCATAAGACCTATGAGGAGGTAGAGAGTTAGCCTGATCCTTCCGGAAAACATCTTGGTATTCTAGGTATGCGGGAGGTAACTGGGGAGTCTCTGAAGAAATTGCTGCCAGTGCAACACCAGGTGGAGGGTGACAAGTAGAGACACATTCTGGAAACTGGACCGTTCTTGCTCGCCAATCGATCAGAGGATTGTGTTTCTCTAACCAAGGTATTCCTAGAATAATCTGAAACTGAGGGGCCTTGATCACATCGAACACAATCTTCTCATGGTGTCCATCTTGACTTACTAGCGTCACTTCTTGAGTGGTATGCGTTACTGGCCCGGAGGCTATCTCCGTACCATCCACCGTAGTAATGACGTCCTTTACAGCCTTGGGACAAAGAGTTAGATTCATCCTCAAAACCATTTCATGATCCACATAATTGCCGATGGCACCGCTGTCGACGTAAGCTTCAATTGCATGTAATCGATCCGGATTATCAGGGCTAATGAGGACCATAGGTATCACGAAATGCGAGGTCACGGAACTGGTTTTCACGCTCAGCAAGAGGACCTCTATTCTTGTCGGGCGAGGTCGTTTCCCTGCTCAGAGTTTGTAACTTTGGTAACTGCAGCTCCTACTGCCTTCTTGGCAGGTTTCACCGGACAGTCTGGAAGAAAGTGCCCTGAGTTTCCGCAATAGAGGCATAATTGCAACTGTTTTCTCCTTTCCCGCTCCTTTTGTGTTAGAGGACCTTTCAGACCCCCTATTTGCATGGGTTCCCCGGAGTCTACTCCTTTGGAAGGAGTTGGCGGTTTGGAAAATACTCGAGCATCAAACTTGGAACGATCGGCCTTCCTGTTCTGCAGTCTGTGATCTATTTGAACGACTAAGTCTATATAGTCCGAACAATCTTGTGGGGGATTCACTACTTGGGCTAACACATCTTTGAGCTCTCCGCGTAGACCTCTATAAAACAGCTTAATCCTTTTGTCCTCAGGCCAGTGAGTTTCCACTATCAGTCTGTTGAAAGACGCAATATAAGCCAAAAGGTCTTGATTACCTTGTCGCAACGAAAGAAGCTCATTGTCCAAGGCCTGCCCCTGTGAATGTCTTGCGAACAGTTTTTCCATACTGAGCTGAAAAGCTTGAAAATCATGGAGGACCGGATCATCTTGATTTACTAGAGGGATCGACCAGTCTGCCGCATTGCCACTAAGGTACGAAAGCACGAAAGCTACTTTAGCTTGATCAGTTGGAAAGGCTGCTGGCCGGCATAAGAAATGCAACCGGCACTGATTGATAAATACTGCAAACCTCTTTGGGTCACCAGAAAATCGTTCGGGCGGAGCCAGAGGTACATTCCCAGGTAGGTTGATCTGCACTGGATTCATAGAGGATGTAGAAGGAAGATTTCCCCCCAGATGCGGGTAACGGGGTCTGTCCGGCTTGTGACTGTAGCAATTGTCTAGCGAGATAATCTGTTCGCTCCTTGGAAATAATCAGTTCCCTTCTTAGAGTGTTCGTTTCCTGACGGGCTGCATGCACTTCTGCCCTTAGTTCCCCAAGTAACTGGGCTAGCTCGTCGGTATCCGAGGTTTCCATAGCGCCTGGACGGGAGTTTTGTGGTAGGCTTTGCGTTCTGTAACGCTCACCTGATTCCCGTAGAGGCGCCGGTCTTGACTGGGCGTATACCGTATCTTCAAAGGTGATGTGTAACACACGGCTGGCTCTTTGGGCTGGACCTCTGTGCACTGTATGTCTGGCTCGAAGGGTAAGATGTCTGCAGATAGAAAATGTGGGATTAATGAACTGGGTTATTGAATGTCTCTCTCTTCTTCCCTTTCTCTTCTCCTGTAGAACCCCAAAGGTTAACGCTCTCACCTTAGCTAAGTGAACGCCGTGCTCTCCATCTGCCTTGAGGCAGGGTGCTGTAACCAGTTTCTTCACTGGATAAGGGGAGCAGGCCTCTTGACTTCAGAGGACTGCTGTCCGTCGTTTACTGCACGAACGGTAAGTTTCGAGTAATTCTAATGTCTTTAAAGTCTTTAGTAATGATGTCTCTTGTTTTGCAGGGTTCCGGCGATGGCGGATGGCGGGCTGAAGTGAGTTGAAGATGGAGCCCGTGTGATGAATAGAAGCGCCTGGAAGCACGTAAGTAAGCGCTTGTTGCCTGCTTCACGATGCGCTCTAACTGTCTTTTTATTTTGCAGGTACAAGTTCGGGGCGGCTGCAGGGTGCCGGAATACCCACTGGGTTAGATGTGGAAAGGAGTAATGGCACGTGAGTATTAAAGTTCCCCAATGTCTTTAAACGCACCTTGTTTTGTCTTTCAGATGCGGGATGCAGCGCCGAAGGCCTCCGGAGCGTGCGAAGAGTTGGTAAGCTTTTGTCTTTCAGATGCCGGAATGCACTGTGAAGACCTACGGAGCGCACGAAGAGTAGGTAAGCCTTTGTCTTTCAGATGCCGGAATGCAGCGCGAGGCGTTGGTGACAGCCGATGGACCAGGTAAGTGAAGAGCTGTCACTGAAGACCGTAATGCTAACCTGTTCTTTCTTGTCTTTATAGGTGTTGCTGAAGACTGGATTCAGGATGGTAAGCCTTTTTCCTTAGGCCCAGGATCAGATGCAGAAGACACGATGAGCGTTCTGCTGCTGAGGATGCAGAATAACGCAAAGCAAGATTCATCCATCGGGTGTGGTTTAAATAGCCTCCTGTAGTGCTTAAGTGTCTCCTTCCACAGCCACGCCTAGCTAAGAAAAGAGTCCCTGCTTTCCAGAAGAGTTCCAGTGTTCTGAATCTAGGGAGTGGCTCCTGCCCCACCCAACAGGAAAAGTAGTTCCAAACAGAAGAGGATCAGAGACTCAACTGGCAGGCAAGTAAGCAGCATGGTCTGCTGCAGGTATGTCCACCCAAGCATTATGAGCCCGGCGCTTCCAGCGCTGGGACTGGGCATATTTATGAGCCTGGTGCCACTGGCGCCAGGACTGGGTCCAAAAGGTCCCAATTGGGACTGGTTGGCACTCGGAACCTGGGTTATGGATCTGCTTCCAAAGGAGTTGGGAAAACCCTGACCTTTTGGAAGCAGAGATCATGACAATGGTTCCACATTGTTGTGTCTATGGGCTAAGATGCCCTAGTTATCCCTGATCACTTCAAATGATATAGCCCAGTTATTCTGCCCAAATATATATATTATAATATATATACTTTGTGATAATGCCCATGTATTGTTAAGAGCAGGTTTGAAGCTCTTGATGTGCAGAGAGCCGAAGGATGTGTGTGATAACAAAATAAATATCCATAAGTCTAAAGGGGACAGTAAACAGATTTCAGAGTGACTGGTTAGATTGGATGAAATCCATACATCGGACGAAAGCCCCTTTCTGAATAGATCTATGCTTTTTCAAATTTGGGCTAGGATACCATGGCTTTTGTTAATTTCATCCAATGATTTGGCACACGTACTGCTGCCAAGGGCTGATAGCCCAACAAACTGGGCAATATTGAGGTTATCAAAGAAAATTGCGACCAATCTATTGTGGCGAAATGCTGAGGAATTGCTTGGGCCGGGTTTAAGGGTAGAGGCGGCTGAAGACACCTGCCTGACTAAGGTAGGGATGAATCATGGGGGGGTCATTACGAGGTTGGAGGTAATGGAAATATGATGCCGGTAAAGGATTACCGGCACAACATACCACTCTGGGCTATTCCGACTCAAGAACTCGGCATTAGAGGCGCCGCTAATAACGTTGTCGCTAATAGCGGCATGGGCGCTGTCACGCGGCCCTTCTGGCCGGCAATACCGGTATGCCGCTAACAGGAGGACATCACAAGTCAGGCATACATGCAAATACCGGCATCATGAAGGCGCTAATACTGGATACCGGCATGCCAGCAATACCGGCATCGCGAACCACCCGTAAGCTGCTATGTGCAGTGTTCCCAACTGCCACAGGTGCACACAATCAGCACAGGTGGAGGCAATGGAGTCTGGGGGAGCACAAAAGGAGCACACCCACACACCACACCCCTTCCCACACCAAAATGATTCCACTAGTAGTCGCAATACTGGGGCTGGAGGACATGCTTGCATTGCTACACCAGCAACAACAACAACAGCAGGCACCACAGAGGAGAAGCAGGAGGAGAAGGAGGGTGAGACAGGCCCAGCAAGCCCCACCAGTGCAGCCAGTGGTACCACGCAGGCAGCCCCCAATCCCTCGCATCAGAGCCAGTCCATTCAACCTAACCCCTGAGCAGATCCACACCCTGTACCGTCTGGACCGGGACACCATCACCACCATTGTTGACATGAGACACAATGACATTGTCAGCCTCATTGAAATACGCACCGCCATCCCCCCTTTACTGAAGGTACTGTCGGTGCTCCACTTCCTGGCCACAGGCACCTACCAGCACACAGTGGGGCACATGCATGGCATATGACAACCCTTATTTTCTCGCATGCTGAACCAAGTGCTAGATGCCCTCCTGAAGCACACAAGGGACTACATATCCCTACCACGGACTCCCCAGGAGATCTTTGATACAAAAGTTGGCTACCATGCCCTGGCAGGCATGCCAAATTGTATTGGTGCCCTCGACTGCACCCACGTGGAGTTGGTGGTCCTGCATGACATGGAGGTGGTGTACCGCAATCGCAAGCTTTACCACTCCATCAATGTGCAGATGGTATGTGACGCCAGCAAGATCATCACACATTGTTGTGCCCGATTTCCCGGACCAACTCATGACTCAATGGTCCTGCGGAACTCTACGCTACCACGCTGCATGGAGCGACATGCAGGACAATGTGCCTGGCTGCCTGGTAAATTGCATGACAGGCACATGGCAGTGAAATGGGGGGATAGATGCACACACCACCATGGTGTCATTGTTGTGGTGACAGCACGATGTGCACATCCCAAAACACTGTGCCCCAAAGCATCCCAAACAGAACATGACAACCAATTTCTAAAGCAATGAATTAAGCTGCACAACTATCACAACATGCCAAACTTAAAACCACCCCACATCCCACAACACATGCACCACCCATCATCGGCCCACACCCTCCATAACACAATCCAGCAACATGCTGTGAGTATTCATTATGTAAATGTCTGCAGCAAATCACTACACAGGACAAGCATCCATGAAAGTGCACTAAAGAAAACCACCAAGGGAATCCACTGCTTGTCACAGGGCCACCACCACAGAAGTGCAGCATGTCACCATGTGAATAATCGGCGCTGAAAGCCTAATAATGCAGAGACTACTGCCAACGCTGCCAGTTAGAAAATCATACAGATCACTACACATCACATATATATCACAAACACAGCCGTATGCGTCTACTATGCATGAGCCACATCAAGGCAATGTACACCGTGTATCATCTTGAAGATGCAATCCACACCATAAGAGCATGGCACAGCACACATTAAGGGAATGAAAAATGAGTGCATACAACCAGGGACATGTGCATGTGACCAACAAATATCTGCAGGCATGTGTGATGAGTACAGCTGTCCATCAAGAATCGACTACCACATACCTTTTTTTTCTCACATGCAGGTGATAGTGGCTATCCCTTGAAGCCGTGGCTCCTCACCCCTGTCCGAAACCCGCAGAACAGGCACGAGGAGGACTACAATCGTTCCCATACCCGTACCCGTGTGGTAGATGAACAGACCTTTGGCCTGTTGAAGGCACGTTTTCGCTGCCTTAGCCGGTCGGGTAGGGCCCTCCTCTATAGGTATGAGAAGGTGGCCAAGATCATCATGGCAAGTGTCATGCTTCACAACAAGTGTATCCAACGGAACGTGCCCCTGCCCCCTGACATTGAACTGCAACCACCAGGTGATGATGAAGGGGAGGAAGAAGATGTGGGCGCACATCATCGCGGTGCCGATGCACAGGAGGGACGTGCTGTGCGCCAGTCTGTGATTGGACAATATTTCTAAGACACATGGGTGAGGAGGATGACATGAAAGTGGGACAGAGGGCACTGGGTGTTGGAGTACATGGACACTATGCACTGTATAGCAATAAATGACACATATTCAGTAAGGAATGTCCACTCAAGTATTTTTCTGCTACACAACGGGTGTATTAAACTGTTCAATAGTGTTAAGTGCTCAAACCCTCCACCTCACAAACCCTCTCTCACCTCCCCCTCCCCCCACAACTCCCCCACACACCCTCTCCCCCCACCTCCCCCCACAACTCCCCCACACACCTTCTCCCCCTCCCACTCCCCCCACAACTCCCCCACACAACCTCGCCTCCCTCCCCCACAACTCCCACACACATGGTGTCCAAGCAAATGCTTCATATGTCTGCGTCTATTGCCTTAATCAGGCTGCCCCATCTGCATTCGTCCACTTCCTGCACCTGGTGGCGGCATGTCTGATTGCCGCAAGGTGCGCGCTGACCTGTGAAGGGGGCTGGTTTGAGTGGAGCTGGATGATGAAGGGATGGCCGCTTGCTCCAGTCTGGGGGCCGGATGCTCAGCCTCCAAGGAATCCGCTATGCGGGAGAGGACCTGCCTCAGAGCAGACGCCTCCTCTCATATTCGCGTTGTGCTTGCCTCAGTGGCCAGCCTCAGGGACGCAGTGTTGTTGCGCCCCTCTTGGTACTTTCTAGCGGGTACCATTAGAAGTGTTTTTGATGCAGCACCTCCGACTAGTAGTATACTAATTGCAACTGCATTACTTTGGCGGTACTATAGCGCACCATCTACTATAACGACCTCTAGGTTCCATACATATCTTTACTATTCGTTTTGATAGTGCTGCTGACAGCGGCCTGTATCCTTTGAACACATGGCAGACTATCTACTTAATAGAGAACAAGACCGAGCTGCCCTTTTTGCACCACAAGTAAGTACAGCCAATGCCTTTAGAAGCAATTTTTGTTCGATTGAAACACTCAGACAAAAATGTATTAAATTAGAGTGATTATCAAAAAAAGAAATCAACAAATATTGGGAGCAAGCATCCCTAACCAAGTACTTGGAAAATTATAAATTACTGAGAGGCTTAAGAATCCTTATTTTCCCAAATTTCACTAATGAAGAAGACGCAGACTTAGCAAACAAATGGGAAGCAAACCTCACCCAAAGTTCACAAACTATGTTAGAACTACTAATCATGCATGCTGAACGAGAACACACCAGAGTCCTATCTCAAATCAATGTCCTTAAAGAAGAAATTAAAGCCATGCCCAATCCAGAAACCACCAAAACCAAAAACTTTGCCACAATGAATGAAATAGTTAGAGAGTACCAAGACAAAATCAAATTAAGGAAATTCCGTAAATACTTTAGAGATGACCAAGATTACAGACAAGACCGAGTGTACACATTCCAAAGCAAATATGATGCCGTTCAGTCTAAATCACGTGACAGTACAGCCAATACTAGCCCAATCAGTTCAGACCCAGACTCTGAAGGAGACACACAGACTCCTAGTGAACCAATTTCCAAACCAGTTTCGACTCCCACTACAGGAAAGGGTTTTTTAGAACAGATACGACGGTACAAAAAGGGCAGCCAACAGAACTACAATACCAAACAAGTACGATTTCGAGATCAAATAGCATCAAATATACAAACAACAACCATCACGTTGGAGGCAACAGGGGAGGCAAACGCCAATGTAAGTCCAGACATAGAGTCTGGCCGCACCGGCATTCTGACAAGACCCAAAAAAAGGAAACAACTGAACAAATGAACACCCCTAATCTAGTAGTGAACCTATCTCACCGTACTTTGACTACTGAGCAAATCTGGGTTCTTAATAAAAGCCTTTCATTTGCACCTACCAACAGTACATATTATGTCCAATTCCAAATAGATTTGTTTAAATTCATCAGGAAACTGAAATTAAAAAAATTATTTGAGAACCAAGTGAAAACTCCTGTCTCATTACCGCCACTCGGTACTTACTCTATGACAGACATTGAACACATAGAGACACTACTATCCCTTTCCATGGACAGGACAGGACAGGACTCAATTGATGACTGATCTTGATGTACAGAACAGACACATAAACATGACTGAACTTAAATTCACATCTAAATCCACCCCAACTTTTAGTGCGGACAACATTATAGATACCTTTCATGCAGCTATGACCAAAGACATACACACATTTTTGGACCAACCAGCTAAAATTTCTCTTTACCACAACTTGGGCCCACAGGAATTACAAGCACTTAAACAATTGAAAGAAGACTCCAGCATTACAATCAAAGAAGCTGATAAGGGTGGTAATATTGTCATCCTCAATACTGAAGACTACATCAAAATGGGGACCAAGCATTTAGATACACCAGGGAGCTACACTAAACTCATCAAGTATCCAACCAAACAAATTGTACAAGACTTACAATCCCTTATCAATGAGTGCCATACTTCTGGCCATCTAACAGATGATGAGAAATCTTTTCTTTCAATTACACACCCCACAATGCCCACCCTATATTTTTTACCTAATATTCACAAACATTTCACTGAATTACCAGAAATCAGACCCATTATGTGTGGGATAGGGTGGGTAACGGAAGGAATCTCACAATATCTTGACCAAATATTTCAACCTTATGTTCTACAAATGAGCACATACCTCACAGACAGTACTCACGTTCTTCAACTCTTACAAGATATTGTTTGGCAACCAGATTTTCGTCTGGTAACCTTGGATGTCACGGCACTGTACTCCAACATTAAACATGACCTAGCCATTCAGGCAGTAGACTACATTTTTCGTAATTCGTCTGTGTCACATCACCATATCCAGATGATCAAGGCTTTTCTTAGGTTTACCCTGTCAAACAATGCTTGTCTCTTTAACCAAGTGTACTATTTGCAACAACAAGGTGTGGCCATGGGTGCCGAATTCACGCCATCGCTGGCTAATCTCTTCTTGTCACACTATGAAGAGATACATATTCTTAACAACCCAGAATTTCGTAACAAACTTATATGTTGGAAAAGGTATATGGATGACATTTTTATCATCTGGCATAGCACCAACTTCTCCTTTGATGAATTTGTGACATTTGCAAATAGCAACAACTTTGACATTGCTCTGACAGAACACTCCAATCCCACTACAGTGACTTTCCTAGATTTAGAAATCTTTGTTGAACGCAACTTATTACAGACCAGGACCTTTAGAAAGCCATCTGCAGTCAATGCCATCTTGCACGCTAAGAGCTGTCACCAAAAAGCAACCATTCTCAACATCCCAGGAGGCAAATTTTATAGGGCACGAAGAATTTGTTCAAAAGATGAAGATTATGGGCCTCATTACACGGATGGCGGTAGGGATTTACCGGTACTGGTAAAATACCGGTACCGGTAAATCCCTACCGCCTTACTACGAGGTCCCTTTGCGGGTTGGGGGATTTAACGCCTGCTTTTTGCAGGCGTTAAAATCCAACCCGCTAAGGGACCTCAGAGCTAATTACGGCACCGCAAAATTGCGGTGCCGTAATTAGCGCCTTCCCCATTCCCATAGAGCCCTATGGGGCAGAAATGGGAATGGGGAAGGGCAATGGCAGAAGCGGGATTTACCGCCCCTCCAACCTTGGAATGGGGCGGTAAATCCCCTGTCCGCCAAGGCGGTGCCGGTATTTTACCGGCATGAGCCATGGCGCTAATAGCGCCATGGCTCACCGCCTACCGGATAATGAGGCCCTATGAAGCAGAAACTATTCAATTAACCAACCGCTTCAAGCAAAGAGTTTATCCCGAAACTACAGTGCGCAAAGCCTTCCAAAAATGCTCTAAAATTAAACGTTCAGAATTACTTGTTGCCAAAAATGCCCAACAATGTACAGTACAAAACAGACCAATCTCGATCATCACGCAATTTTCAAGAGACGCATCCACTCTTTATAAACTGGCATCTACTACATTTGGATCCAGACCTCGTGCCCTACATTATGGAAAAGCCAAAGTTTACGTTTACCAAAGCCAACACTCTTCGGAACCAACTCAGTCCTTCCTTTTTTGACCCGATGGATACTTGCAATCCTTCCACATGGTTGAAACAATCTGTTGGTTTTTACAAATGTGGTACTTGCAACCAATGCCAATATGCTCATCAACACTGCCAATAATTTGTTGACAACAGTGGAACATCAATTCAAATCAAAGATTTCATAAACTGCAAATCCAAACTAGTGGTGTATGCCATCATCTGTGTATGTCATAAACTAAATAAAGGAAGTACCATTAGGCAATTAAGGGTTCGCATCAGAGAACATCTCTCGAGTCTTAATAAAATGGACATTAATTTACCTTTGGCACTACATTGGCAAACTAAACATCAAATGGACAGCCAAGCTGATATCCGCTTTATAGGTTTGATCAGAGCGAAATGTGGCAAACAAGATATGCCTCAAACTCAGACAATTGGAATCCAAGCTTATCTGTCGTTTTCGTTGTACTAGCATAGGCCTCAACAGAGACCATGAAATGCATGTATTTTTGTAATTCTGCACCTACTACTAAATCAATTTTAGTGATTACATACTCATCTCCTGTGATGTTCATTTTCTTTTCCATGTTAAGATATTGCTGTCAGCACTTAAATCGCTACAGACCACTTGTATTTGTGTTCACTGTGTATTATGCCAAGATACTGCAATTTACATCAGAATAGTTTGAGATTAATTGTATTTGTGAAAAATGTATTGTAGTGACCACATTCTCATCTCTTGTGATGCTCACTCTTTGTTGTGCTAAGATACTGCTATTAGCACCAAAATAGCTTAAGATTACTTGTATTTATTTTCACACTCTGTTGTGTTGGGATACTCTAATTAGCATCAGAATATATTATCACAACCTTTTTTCCTTTTCTTTCCCCCTTGCCACTTTTCAGCCAATTCAGCATTTTATGCTTTTTACTTTTCCAAATACTAAAACAGAAACATGGGAACATCTCATCTGGTCCCATTCCTTGATTTATTGAACCTATCACTATACCTCTATGCAATGCTGACATTCTATGCATCTTTACACTAACTACGAACCACTTTACTTCATTATCCCTCCAGCAACTATGTGCCACCACATATTCCTCACTATCACTTTCTCTCCTCATTCTTATATACATTCACATTAGTTATTTGCAACAACACTTTTCTTTCTTATTTTTCTTCGCATACATCATTTACATTACTCGGTTTGTTTACCCTACCATACCGCGATTTGTGTGCGCATGACGTCACTCGCTCTAACATGTGCATGACGTCATGCGCGCGACTCGCATCTGACGTCACACCGCTCAATGCTCGTTTGTAATTTCATACGTGTCCGGCTCCCGGACGTACCAATACTATGCACCTCGTACTCCCTGCTGGGGATTTGGCCCCTTAATTTGATACACAGCACTTTGCCACAAGAACAGGTTTGTTATTATTAAACATTCCGTGCTTACCATGTAATTTCTGCCGTATTAGCCATTATTTTTGCCAGCCATTTTAGCACACCATGACTCATGTATGGTTTACACGTTTTACCAGATTTCTCATTTCAGTTTCTTTCACTGATGACTATACTTTATACCAACATATATATTTTTTGAATGACTGCTACCCACCATTCAGGGTAAGTTGGCACTGACTTTAATTACACACCTTCCTGGATTGCGCATAGCTACGTCCACAGCATTATCTTATTTCAATCCTTTATCTTTTCTTTATGACCTAGGTGGATACCACCTATTCATCCAATTGGTTTCTTCCTCTTACCATGACACTCGGTACGTGACACTCTCTATTCTCCACCTATGCATGCCAGGTCCCCTACCATATTACTTTCTCTACCCATTCACTTCCAAATCTGTACTAAATATCCTCTCCACTGCCTGTACACACCGGTGATTGATCCTAACTTCTCCTGTATTTCTGACCATTCTCTTAGGGCACAATGCCTCTTCAGATGTATTCACCCCATAACCTCTGGTGCCCATGACATGCTCCCATGTGTATGTTGCCTAGAAGCACAAGACAATTAATTTTCAAGTGTAACGTACACTGATTTCCTTTTCCTAATTTTTTATTATACTGGATGTTTCTATATTATGATCATATCATCATTTGTTTGACAACATCCCTCGCTCGACTGAACCATGGTACTGTTTCCAACCTTTCTTACATGATATATTTTATTTGATTTGCTATGCCACAATGATATGATGAATCCATTGTCTATTTTGTCCAACCTCTCATTATGTGATATGAATATACCTATTTACACTATGCTTGCAATTCAACCTTGAAATACAATATACACTGTATATATTCACAATTTTTGATTTTGGCTTTTTACTTATATTGTTTTACGTATAGCCTTGACAACGACCCAGAGGGTCGAAACACGTGTCGGCTGAATAAAAACTAAGACTTGTGACAGTCAAAGACTCATTGTGAATCTATGAATAACGTATTCCTATGTAGGATTGAATAACCTGGCCAAACTATAAACAAGGGATCTGCCCGTCGAATTTACCTTAATTTTGCTGTTCATGGTAGGAGTACAAAGGTGTGACCTGGGGTGATGGTGCGGGACTGGGTGTGGCAGGAAAGTCAGAGGAGTCATCCTCCACAGGGACACACACCTGGCCCTGGCTCTGAGCATCCTCGTCTGTCTGGGGTGTCATAGCTGCCGCCTCCCCAACAGAGCTGTTCGCTGCAGAAAGGGCCCCATCGGCCACTGTCTCCTTTGCAGGGGACACAGGTGTTGTGGGGACTGTAGCAGTGTCCCTTAGCGGCACCAGTGCCATGGCATCCTGTGGTGTTTGCCCCTTCTGTGCCTGTCGTGGCTTGGCTCGCCCTTTCGATGTGGAAGGCCTGTTGCCTTCTTCCCTGGCCCTCTTCCGGGGAGTTGTTGCCTATGGGGGTGAGTCCCGGGCCTCGCTGTCAGGATCTGAGCCCGTGGGGGACCGAGAGAGGGACGGCATCAGTGATAGTTCGACAAGCCTCATGCATACATTGGTATTATTGCAGTTCTACACATTAGAGGGGATTAAGTAGTGGAGTTTTGACAATCACTTTGCTTGCTATATGGGTGGAGCATGCAGGCATCTGTCAGGGTCACTCATGTTGGAGCTGGCGTATGCTGTGTGACATGCATTTCTGTTGTGGACTGCGTGCAGTGTGACTTATGCCATTTTCATTTTTGTGTGGTGTGTGTCAGGTATGGCATTGCCATGCTGCATGCATGTGGATTTGTCAGTGTTGAGGACGGCATCTAGGCAGGGATGTTTCCATGTGTATGTATTGGACCATGCATCGCCTCTTTGGACGGACAAATTGGTGGACTATCATCATACTTTGCATTACAATGTTTTCTTAGGAAACTCACCTCCATCCACCGATGAGGTGGCACCACGTTCCATCTCGCCCACACCTTCTATTGCCTCTATGCCAATAGTGCTGGTGCAGATTTCCTCCCACCGGCTTAGCTTGATGGGTGAGCTAGAACCACCGCCAGTAGCCATGGCCTGGCTCCGGTTTGCCGACATAATGTTCCTGACTCTCAGGCGCAGGTCGTCCTATCGCTTGCGAACATCCTTGATTGTGCGGGGGGTGTTCTCTACGGCACTGACTTTTTCGGCAACAAGTTGCCAGATCTCTTTCTTCTTAATATGTGCCTCTCTCTTGAGGCTGTTGGCAAAAACAACCTCTGCATTATCTGCCAGTGTCTCTGCCAGCATAGTCCCTTCGTCCTCATTGAAGCGCTCTTTGCGCTGCCGGATGCGCCTTTTTTTACAACCTTGGGCATGATGCTGGTGGTGAGGGTTGATATCTGCAGTAGGAAATAGGCTCCAGGTCCTGTGTGGTGAGGGTGGCAATGGATTGTGTTTTTCAAGATTGCCGCCATGCTCTTCCCGTTCCTGTGCGATGACACTACTTCCGGTACTGCTTATTAACGGGCACCGCTATTAGCGGTGACCGCTATTAGCGGTCACTGCTGATATCGGTGCCTGCTACTGCCGTACCCATTGATGCCGGCGGTCACGTTATTTAGAGGAGGACGCCAGCGGTTGTGCTGTCTGCGCTTTCCATGATGCCGCTAAGAGCCATTTTTTGGACTTTAGCGGCATGCCGGTTATGTCATTACCGTAATAGCCCACTATTAGCAGGCTCTTTACTACACAGACACAGTATTTTCTCCATGCCGGTAAGGACTGTTTCTTAACTCCAACCTCGTAATGACCCCCATGGTGTCTATGGACCAAAGCATTTGGTTAAGGCGGGCAATATGCCTGCAAATACACAGGCATATGCAGGGCCCAATCTGAGTAATGCTCAGAATCCCTTAAACTATGCAGCATTATCACTGATTCCCACAAGTACATATGTGAATAAGAGAAATATGATCTGACCATTGAGGTTAGTGAGCTGGAATATACAGGGGTATAGACATCTGGTGAATAATTGCGGCTCACTTCCCTGGCTAGTAACCTCAGACGTTTTTATGCTACAGGAAACATGGTTAGATTGTCCTTTGGTGATCGATGGCTTTCATATCCAACAGGTATTGGCCAACAAGGGGGTATGAGGTAGACCCTTCGGGGGCCTAATTGTAGCAGTAAGAAACAGTTTTTGCTCTATGCAAATACCATTGGCTACAGCAGGCAATAATGTAATGGCAATGGTTGTACCAGAAGGGAATTCCAGACTGGGAACTGTTGACAATTAATGTCTATGCCCCGCCAGGCCCAGAAGGGGTGGAAGAGATCTGTAATAGCTTGGAGGACATTCTCACTAGGGTGGAGGAGGATGAGAAGCACTTAATAGTTGTAGGAGGGGATTTGAATGCCCGGTGTATTGACAACACACCTAGACCCCCACCCTACTTCCCCACCAGTGGAGAGGGCAGGAGCCCCCACACCCACCCACCAGGAACGAGGACCCAGCGACGAGGACCCAGCGAGGAGGTCCCCGCATGGAGCACGCTGCACCCACGCAGCAGCCTGCCCTCCCCGCTTGCAGCCACCAACAGATGATGCATCCAGCCCTGCCTGGGCACCCCATCACCTCCACGGCACCCCTGGCCCCCAATATCTCCCTAAGACCGCACGCGCCGACATTTACCTTTTGCAAAATGTCGGGCGCGATGCGGCACGGAAACGAGGCTGAGACGCCTCCACGTTGCTAGGCAACGCGTATTTGTATTCATATTAAAATACAAACATCCGCCGGCAGGCGGAAGAGCCGGCGGCCATCCGAAGGCCTCTTAAGGCTAGTCGAGCCTGTTTGCTCCTGTTTGCACTCTGTGGCGCTCCTGGAACCAGCCCCACTCCCGACAGTGTGGAAAATCAGCCTTGGAACAGCACAAAAGGAGCCTGGGACCCGCACCTCTGCACTCCCCGCTCTAGGTAAGCTGCTACTGCTACCGTGCCGCATAATCGACTATTTTTAGTTGGAACTCTATACCTCCATGTTCCCACACACAGCCCCTCCTCTAGCAAAGCACAATCCCCAGTTTGCTATATAATGCAACTCCTCACTATGCTTACTAAATTCGACTCTAGGTTACCCATTCACCCCCTGTGCATTCTGCTAGTGACCCATTGCCTGTGTACCTTGCTATGCTAGTACGCCCTGAATTACTAAAATCAAATCTAGGTGACCCACTGCCTGTGCACTCTGTGAGTGACCTATGCTTCTCTGTTTGGATTGCCAATATCAAATCTAGGTGACCTTCTGCCTGTGCACCCTGCTATGTTTTGTGCCTTGAATCGCCAATATCGAATTTAGGTGACCCACTGCCTGTGCACCCTGCTATGTTTTGCGCCTTGAATCGCCAATATCGAATTTTGGTGACCCACTGACTGTGCACCCTGCTATGTTTTGCGCCTTGAATCGCCAATATCGAATTTAGGTGACCCACTGCCTGTGCACCCTGCTATGTTTTGTGCCTTGAATCGCCAATATCGAATTTAGGTGACCCACTGCCTGTGCACCCTGCTATGTTTTGTGCCTTGAATCGCCAATATCGAATTTAGGTGACCCACTGCCTGTGCACCCTGCTATGTTTTGTGCCTTGAATCGCCAATATCGAATTTAGGTGACCCACTGCCTGTGCACCCTGCTATGTTTTGTGCCTTGAATCGCCAATATCGAATCTAGGTGACCCACTGCCTGTGCACCCTGCTATGTTTTGTGCCTTGAATTGCTAAAATCGATTTTAGGTGACCCATTGCCTGTGCACTCTGTGAGTGACCTATGCTCCTCTGTTCTGATTGCCAATATTGAATCTAGGTGACCCATTGCCGGTGCACCCTGCTATGCTTCGTGCCTTGAATTGCTAAAATCGAATTTAGGTGTCCCATTGCCTGTACACTCTACTAGCTACCTATACTTCGTGCCCTGAATTGCTAAAATCGAACTTAGGCGACCCATTGCCTGTGCATACTGCTATGCTTTGTGCCTTGAATTGCTAAAATCAAATCTAGGTGACCCACTGCCCGTGCACCCTACTAGCTACCCAGGCTGATGCTGTGTTTGCATTAGAGCACTGCCTGCCTGCACTGGATTATTGCTCCAAGTCCAGGTGCCTAGACAGCTCACTGAACTCTAGCTCTACCCACCCAGCACCCACTAATATAATGCTAGCACTCCTCACCATCATCATGTTCCCTTTTTGTATAGTCCCTAATGTTACACCATGCACCAGAGGACACTTCATCAAGGTTGGCGATGGATTAGTTAGACCAGGTTGTCCACGCCACTTCCCCATCCCCTGCCCCACCCCTTTCCTCCCCACACTCCCCCCTTTCCCCATACCATCTCCTCAGGCCCACACTACGCCCATCACCATCAAGAAGGTAGCAACCTCAGACATCCCGTGCCTTAGTCCCAACCCGCCTACATACAATCACACCATACCCATCTGCATTAATGACACAACCTCAGACATCCTGGGCATTGAAAGACTCAATAGACTCATGTCTAGAACCAAAATGTCCCTACGAGCTACCTCACTCACCACTTCACCCAATACACTGACCAAACTAAACACCACGCCCACTAATTTCCAACACAAAAGATTCCACAACGCACCAATCAAACACCAAACCAATAACAAAACCACTGACTCTTCCCCCATCGAAGGTAACACACCACCCCATGCCCCCACCTCCACCCTCAAAACTACACTCATCAATGCCCGCTCACTAGGTGCCCATGCTATAGATATCCATGACCTCATTGAAGACCAACACCTTGACATGCTGGTGGTCACTGAAACCTGGCTTCACCCAGCAGCAGGACCACTTCTAGCCCTTGCTATTCCCCCAGGATTCAGCATCCTGAGAACAGACAGGACAAATACCCAAGGAGGCGGAGTTGCCATAATAGCCAAAACCACCCTGGAAATCAGAGCATGCCCAATAGAACAGATACAAGGTTATGAACTCCTACTAGTCAAGTATACCTCCAACCCCAAAAGCACCACCAACCTACTAGTGGTGTACAGATCACCCAACAAAAACACACACCCTGACTTGGACATCCCACTACTCCTAACGCCCCTCATCAAGCCTAAAACCAAATGCATAGTCCTCGGTGACTTTAACCTAGGATACAATGACCCCCTCGACTCAGAAGCATCTACATTTTATACAGCCATGTCAGAGATGAACAACTGGTAGATAAACCCACCCACTCAAAAGGAAGAACCTTAGACTGGCTTCTCACTCTTAACTCTCTAGTCACCATTGACTCCATCCTCCCAGTCAATTGGTCAGACCACTATGCAATTAACTTCACCATAGACAATGCCAGTACCGAACACATCACCCCTAAAAATCCAGAAACATTTGAGACTAGAAATATCAAAAAGCTCTCTTCCGACAAACTCACTCCAGCCCTGAGTGCCTCCTTTGCCCATATGGTTCTAGGCACCAACAGCCCCTCCTATCTAGCAGAACAATACCAACAATGCCTCACCCAAACTATCGACCTACTTGCACCCATCACCACTAAAACCCGTAGACCTGATAAACGCTCCTGCTTTTGGTTTAATGAAGAACTTATAGCCTTAAGACGCACAAAAAGATCACTTGAACACCTCCATAAGAAAAACAACACCCCAGAATCGCCATCAGCCTTCGCTGAAGCCAACAAAACTTACAAATCAGCAATAATCACTCAAAAAGCCAATGCCTTCAACCTCTGCATTGCTAACGCGTCCTCAGACAGCAAAGAACTCTGCGGTGCCGTAATTAGCACCTTCCCCATTCCCATAGAGCCCTATGGGGCAGAAATGGGAATGGGGAAGGGCAATGGCGGAAAGGGGATTTACCGCCCCTCCAACCTTGGAATGGGGCGGTAAATCCCCTTTCCGCCAAGGCGGTGCCGGTATTTTACCGGCATGAGCCATGGCGCTAATAGCGCCATGGCTCACCGCCTACCGTGTAATGAGGCCCAATGATTGGTTGGACTATCTCGGAAAAGGAAGGTATGAATTTCCTATAAAAATTAGCCAAGCCCAGGAAAGATTGGATCTGTTTCACAGAGGCGGGACTAGGCCAGGATAATATTGCCTTAACCTTGGACTGATCCATACCGATGCCATCTGGAGTAAGAACAAACCCTAGGTAGTGAATAGTAGAAGTATGGAAGATGCATTTCTCGGGTTTTGCCAGGAGCTTATTTTCGCGTAGCCTTTGTAACACTGCCTTAACATGTTCTTCGTGCTTGAGAGGGTCCTTGGAGAATATTAGGATATCGTCCAGATAGACAATCACGAAAAGGAACAGCATGTCTGAGAACACCCGATCCATGAATCTTTGGAAGACCGCTGGGACATTAACAAGTCCAAAGGGCATGACCAAGTATTCATAATGCCCAAAGGGTGTTCTAAAGGCTGTTTTCCACTCGTCTCCTGCCCTGATACGGATCAGATGGTAGGCACCCCTGAGATCCAGCTTGGTGAACACGACTGCGCCCCTTATTGCCTCCAGGATGTCTGAGATCAAGGGCAACGGATAGCGGTCCTTAAGGGTGCACTGATTTAGGCCTCGATAATCCAGACACGGTCTGAGTTCCTTGGTGTCTTTCTTAGGAACAAAGAACAGTGAGGCCCCTGCTGGGGATTTAGATGGTCGTATGGTGCCATTTGCAAGATTTGTATCCAGGTACTCTCGAAGGGCTTTCTTTTCAGGTTCTGATAGGATGAACATCCTACCAAAGGGAATCACAGCGGAAGGTTCCGTTTCTATAGCACAGTCTTCAGGTCTATGGGGAGGTAGTGCCTGAACAATGGCAGAGGAGAAAACATCAGAATATTCCTGGTATATCTCCGGAACCCGGATAATGTTTGAGACTGAGATTGTACCTTGATGGGTTGTAGGAAGTCCTTCCGATGGTGTCGGATCAAGGTCCGAATGTAAGCAGTGGGACAAACAAAACTCAGAACCCAGGACCAAGGATCCCGCTGCCCAATTGATATACGGGTTGTGTCTTTGAAGCCAGGGCATTCCCAAAACCATTGGATAATGGCCCGACTTGATGATGTCAAAGTTTATCTTTTCTCGATGGTGGTTTATAGCAAGCTTGATCTCCTTGGTCTGAAGGGTTATGGGTCCAGAAGAAAGGGGTCTTACATCAATTGCTTCTACAGGTTGCATGATAGTCCGAGATTCGTAAGGATATGGTGTTTAAGGACCCATTCTTGATCTATGAATACCCCCATAGCCCCACAGTCCACCAGTGCAGGGATGGGATACATTTCTTTCTTGGATGGTGACAAGAAGGCCTGTAAGATTACCAAAGAATTTTGCCCAGGAGAGTTCAAGGATGGAATAGACGTGGAGCAAACATCTCTCTCCCGAACCTGTGCTCCATTTAGGATCGGGAGCTGGCGTTTCCCGAGCGCCGTGGGGGGGCAATTGGGCACTCCCTTACTAAATGTTTGTCAGATGCACAATACATACATAGTCCGGTATGGATCCTTCGCATTCTTTCTTGGGAGGATATGGGTCCACGGAAGGCCCCTAATTGCATAGGTTCAGGCTCGTTGCTAGAATTAGAAATGCCTTCGGGGTTCGAGGGTATCCCAATGGGGTTCCTCTGGAGTGGTAACTTGCTTTTCTTTTTCTCCGCCTTTCTTTCCTGAATGAGAAAGTCAATCTGTAGAGCGAGATCCATTAGGGCTTGAAAGGAACTTGGGCGTGCCACTCTGGCTAGTTCATCCTTGATGTCTTCGTTTAGCCCTCTACGAAATATAGTAAAACAAGCTTCAGAGGACCAATCCGCTTCCTTAGCCAGCTGTTTGAAGCGTGTGACATACGAGAGCATATCCTGGGTACCCTGATGGAAGTCGAGTAGACGTTCCTGGGCACTGTAGACCTGTTCTGGGCGCTCAAACATGGTCTTAAGGGCCTCTATGAAGCCGTCGTAGTCATCCAGGAGATCATCCCCAGAGTTAACCAATGGGGTGGCACAGGTCAAGGCATTCCCGGAAAGATGCGAGATAATAAAACCCACTTTAGCCCTGGGTGTGGAAAAATAATAAGGCTTAAATGTAAAGTGGACCAAACAAGAATCTAGGAATCCCCGAAGGCTCTTTGCTGAACCGTCGTATTTATCAACGACGCCGCCCAGTATTACACTCTCCTTCGTGGCGGAATCACGGGATAACACCAATTGTTTTAACGCAGCGTTTTCTGCCTTTAAGTTTTGCACTTCGGTCGTCAGCTCTTGCATGCCACGCATAAGATCCTGGATGGCCGCTTCCATGTCTGTATCGAGATCGGTTAGGTGGCATCTCAATCTGTCACAGGTTTCCCCTTTTCTCACCTGTTTTCGTTGCTTTGCGGAATCCTTTGCCGGGGTTTTCTTCCGTGCTGTTCGGGTCTTGTATAAGCCCGCTCGGCCGTCTTCGGATTCCAGGATTCGTTCACCTTCTTCGTCCGGGATCAAGGGAAACTCCAGGAAATCTAGGAAGGAAGGCAGCACTCGGAGGCAGTCTGCGCGGAACGCGGAAAGAACAGGAACAAGGAAAGGAGAAGGAATAGGAGTAGGAGGAGAGTCCAGGCACCAGGAAGCAACACAGTTCCACGAATGCGAACTACGGCACACGTCAAGCCACAGCTATCGGTAGAGTTGAGACGCACGGAACCGCAGGGGAGTGGCTAATTTATAGAACGTGCTGCATAGGACGTAAAGGTTGACAGACCGCGTTACGTGTATACGGCCATGTTGGGTGTACTACAGCGAGTAACCCCTGACGTGCCAGGGACCAGGAAGACCAGAAGGGGCGTGATCGATGGATCATGGCAGCTCACCTGATTCCAACTCTGCATCTACAGCACGCATCTTACCTCTCTCTGCAAACCCATTGCCTGCAGCGTGTCGCATCCTCACCTGTTCCGAGCATCCAACTACGCGGGAGTCTCCTTCCCGCCCAGCATCCTCACGGATCCATCCATCTGGCATCCGCCGACAGGTCCTCGGATAGCCGTTCTCCATCAGACGCTGCCAGGCCATCCCTGCAAGAGAAAAGAAATGCACAAGGTTAGAAACTGCATAAACATCTTACGCTTGGCCGAGCAACACATAAACCTTGCGTAACACCTTGAAACCCTACTTACCTTCTAGTGGGGACGGCTCAATTCCCCTCTGGTTGGACTTGCTTCCAACACTGCGACACAGCGTGGCCATCTTCACACCTATTGGGGAGAGAAAAAAAATTACAAGAATTACGGACAATAATCATTGGGAAAAGACATTGCAAAAGGATACGGACAATAATCATTGCTACGAACACTTACCTTCAAAGTGGATTAGTCACAGCCGGTCTGGGCAGCCACGCATACGGACCAGTGAAGCAACTAGGTCCATCAACGGCGCCCCTGCTGATGAGAAGCAGGACAGAGAGCTCGTCCTTACAAGACAACAGGTGAGACCATATGGGAAAACGCATGCTCATCTCATTCTGGAACGAAGGGTTCGAGGGGGAATCGTAATTCAACCGCAGCATTCTCACTGCCTCTTACCTTCTCCCAAGGGCATTGCCAGAAACCAGAGCAGTCCACACTACAGCAGCTGGGGGTAAAGGCTGATCCAGAGGAGCCAATTCCAGGGAGGACGCTGTCATTAGCACTCTTGCCCTCGTAGTGTAGCCGAGGAATTCTTCTCGCCAATCTACCGAACTAGTTGATACAATGAACAACCAGAACAATTGATTGGCGGAAAGATGGAATGCCAATGGTGAACCCAGAACAACAATGGACAGGATACTGGGACGAGACGTCTTCTCAAGGTGTACAGGCAAGACCCCCAGACAACTGCAACAATCACAATGGTGCAATTCGAGGCAGTAATTCAAACATCAAGAGAGAAACCAAGCACTAACCTGTGCAGTAATAGGAGTTTTCCAAAAATCCCCAGAAAGAAGAGGAAGTAATGTGGAAGAGCTCGTGGCAAACCAAGATTCGAAATGTCAAAGTCAACCAGATAGTTGAAGCAAACAGGAAACCGGAGGTGAAATCCTAGCAGAGGTCCAAAGTGCAAACACCTATCTCGACGGCACGAGGATGCCTAAAGGTACATTAAGGCAGTCTCTAGTCCGTGTACCAGTGGTGCAAAGTTCCCAAAGCAATCCAAAGCAAGTCAAAGTCCCAATGCAGGAATAATGTAGAATATAGTGGGAGGTAGACGATGAACAATCCTGAGGCAGTTCGGAAGGAACCGCAGGCGGGAAAAAGTACAAAAAGATGCAATGTGAGCCAAATCCGATGGCGGTCCAAGGTCTCAGAACAAGGCTGGAAGCAAAAGTACACAGCGGCAAAGCAAGGCAGGTCCGGTGGCGGTCCGAGGTCGAAGAACAAGGCTGGCAGCAAAAGTACAAAGGAGCCAGCAAGGCAGGTCCGGTGGCGGTCCGAGGTCGAAGAACAAGGCTGGCAGCAGAAGTACACAGGGGCAAAGCAAGACAATTCCGATGGTGGTCCAGGTCAAAATACGGGGAAACAAGGCAGAGAAAAACAAGGACAGAACCTGGATACGAGATTAGCAAGCCGCTAGAATACAAGATTCAGAAGCGCCGGCATAACGTACAGGCGTGGCTTAAATAGGGAATCACATGAGCACAATACGTCCCTCAGCGTGCACAGTGAAACCTGGATTCTGTGAGAGGACGCCAGCGTCTCAATGCCAACCTCCAAGCTCCCGTCAGACGAGGTCTTAAAGGAGCAGTTACCACCGTTCTTTGGCAAGTACAAGTACTAGAACCATAAGCCTCACGTCTCGTGGAAGCCGGATAATTACGGCATCCTAACACAGAAGAATTCTGCCAATACCTGACAGACGCCAACCGGGCCCCAACGTCCCCGCAGAGACCACGTGAGTGTAACATTAACCCAGACAAGTGCGAAATCAGCAAAACTCCCTTAAAATTCTTTGGATGCATATTTTCAAACAACAGCCTACAGCCGGATCCAGAAAATGTACACGCACTGGTGGAAGCTCCCACACCCACGTCAACATCAGCATTACGTTCATTCCTGGGAATGACAAGTTACTGTATGCGCTATATCCAAGACTTTTCGTCATTAAACACCCTTCTCAGATTACTCATAGGGAAGCATAAAGAATTTCGATGGACAAATGAGTGTGAAGAAGCCTTCTAGGAAATCAAAAGCACATTGCATCCGCCTCATGCATGTCCTATTATGACCCTGATTACAACACTGAATTGACAGTAGACGCTAGTCTGTTGGGGCTAGGAGCCATTCTAGCACAGTCAAAACCGGGGGCGTGTCACGACCCTCGCCCAAAACCCCCTCTGGCAAACCCATTGGCCAGGTGGAGTCAGGACTCGGGCCTCTAGAGCCTGGCATCCTCTTCAAAAGCCCTCATGGGGCCAGTCCTGGTGCCTATGGCGCCAGGCTCATACACCATGAACTTGGGAACTACTTTATTGTATTGTCAGCCATCATGGAGGCATCCACATAGCTTGGTTCCTAAAAACCAAGCTATGCGGTCTAGTGTTTTGGGTGTGGTAGCCTAGGGACTACTTTAGCTGGACTATTTTGTTGGGGCTATTTAAACCACACCCGAGCAAGACAACACGCTTCGGGTTACTTTGCAGTTTGCAACGTGACGCTCACCGTGTCCAGCTATTCTCTCGAACCTCGGAGAAGCAGAACCTGTAAGGAGACAAAAGGAACATCATTAGCAGCAGCATCTTACCTGCAGTCTTCATCTTTAAACACTCGCAGCTACTGAGAACAGCTTCCTCGAATCTGCACGCCTCCCGGACAGAACGACCTGAAAGAGGAAGATAGAGGCAACATTAAAGAAAGCAGTAGAGACATTTACAAATTACGAACTGCTCAAAAGGCTTACCTGGCTGGTCGCCTCTCGGCTGGCACCACTCCGGAATTCCACTCGCGCTGAAGAACACTGCGACCTACAAGGAAGGAAATCACAGGTTAGCAAAGGCAAGACTTTGCAGCGCTGCGCATATCGCTTACTTACCGCATCATAGCACTCTTAATGCGCCATCATTTACCAGCGGGGCTCAACCAAGCCAGTTCGCCGCGCTGAAGCTCCGCATACCTAAGGGAGAAAAAAGAGACATTTTAAAAAAAGAAAGGCATGCAGGATAGCAACAAAACTAAAGAACAGCAATAAGACCTACCTGTACAATATCAAACGGGCCGGCGTCAGTGAAGTAACTGGACTGCACTCGCCCATGAAAGACAACGCGCCCCTGCAAAGAAGGCAGGACGGAGAGCACGCCTAATTCTACCACAAGGCAGAACCTTCCCCGCAGACCACATCAGGGCAAAGCTGAGAAGCATACCAGTGAGTAACCCGGCTGGGTGGCGTCCCTGTGGATACCAGGTGAGCGTAACAGGCATCACCGAATTCGCCAAGAGGCATAGTGGCATATGCGAGTCACAGACTATCGACAACCGAATGTGCTGATTCCCAACCAGAAAAAGAAAGCAGTCGTATGGGCATGCAAACATTATCACTTGGTCCTATATGGGCGCCCTTTCATGATTCTCACTGACCATCAGGCTCTCACCACCATCTACGGCAAGCCCACAGCCAAAATGCCACCACGCATAGCTATATGGGGACTAAGACTACAGGAATATTCATTCAAGATCGTTCACCGGCCGGGCAAAGACAACAACCCAGCCGATTTCCTGTCTAGGTACCCGCTTCCGGCTCAAGACGAACGCCAATCAATCAAGGCAAACCAATACATCAGCTACCTCATTGGAAATATACTCCCAAAATCCATCACAGCAGCTCAACTGGTAGAAGCAACACAGAGTGATCTTCTGCTTCAAACAGTTCAGGAGTGCCTGATGTCTGGCCAGTGGCACAGAAGGCGCAGTCACGGACGCAACCTATCGTCACAAGAAGAAGAACATCTACACACCTTCAAGCTTATCCGGCACACGTTATCCACATTGCCTGAAGGCCTCCTAATGAAGGAAAACAGGCTTGCCATACCATCCAGTCTGCAAGAGCAAATACTAGCCATCGCTCACTCGAGGGGTGGTGTCATCAAAGAGACAGCTCAGAACCAAAGTGTGGTTTCCCCGGATGGATGAGAAGGTGGAATCACTCTTAAGCAAGTGTCTTGCATGCCAAGCCGTTACCACGCGCACTGTCCCAGAGGCACTAAAACCGTCGGCAATGCCTCTGCAAGCATGGGACGAAGTGGCAGTCGACCTGTTCGGACCATTGGCAAATGGCAAATATGTGCAAGTGATCGTTGATGAGATGTCTCGATTCCCTGAATTCCACCTCATCCACTCCACAAGTGCTCAGCCAGTAATACCAGCCCTGGACAAAACTTTTGCAAACTATGGGATCCCATCGACCGTGAAATCAGATAATGGACCATCTTTTAGTGGTCATGACTTCGCCATGTTCGCAGAACATTTAGGTTTCCAACACAGGAAAATCATGCCACTATGGCCGTAAGCCAATGGAATGGCTGAGAAGTTCATGAGTAGTCTAAAACGGGCACTACAAATCTGCTCCATCACCAACGGGTCATTCAGGCAAGCCATCTGCACGCTGCTGCGGGAACACAGAAATACGCCCCACAGTGCAACAGGTGAATGTCCCTCGGCCTTAATGTTCGGACGGGTTATATTAACCAGGCTGCCTCACAACCCGGGCGCTGTACTTCCCACCACCTACATCGACGACGCACGGGCAAAAGACAAAGCAAGCAAGATGAAAATGAACGAATATGCTGACCACCGGAGACAAGCGAGACCAAGCCTCATTCAAGTTGGTGACCAAGTACTGGTCAGACAAAACCAAAATGCCAAGGACACTGCGGCGTTCAAGCCCGAACCCATGACTGTAACCCACATACATGGCTCCATGATAACGGCGGCCAGTCCACAAGGAACCATTACCAGAAATTCATTGTTCTCCAGAGCTCTCTCGGAGATTAAGAACCTATGAACAATACAAAGGATGCAGCAGATGAATCCTCCGACATAGACTCTGAATATAGAGGTGAAGAGAGAGACGCAGATGACAGTGACAGCAACACCACCACTGCATTGATGCCTCCACCTGCCCGCAGCCCGTCGCGGAGAACAATACGCAAACCATCCAGATGGATAGAAGAAAACCCCAGTTAGATATTGATCAAGGGGGAGATGTCATGTCCCATTTATATTGTCACACTCAATATTTGTACAGAAGGTAAGTCTCCTTTCTATTGTACTCTTTCTGTGGGCTGCGCCCCACGTGTTAAGGAATAGGCGAGGCTACCGCCGAAAGTTCAGTTGACGCATGGATTAAAGAAAGTTCAGATGTGCCACATTGATCTCTTGATTTATTGCTTTGTATCCATTTACTCATGCATGCTTCATCACCATTACAGCATGATACTGGTGTAAAGCTAACACCTACTCAGTGGGGGTCATTACGACCTGGGCGCAAAGGGCTACCGGGCACTGCTAATGACACCGGTGCCAGTAATCCCTTTGCACCCTATTCCAAGGTCCCTTTGCGGGGCCCACCCTTAACTCCTGGTTTTACCAGGCGTTATGGACGGGACCCGCAAAGGGATACCGCGGTCAATAACGTTACCGCAATTTGCGGTACCGTTATTGACGCCTTCCCATTGAGCACTATGGTGGCTCAAATGGGAATGGGGAATGGCTTTTCAAATGGGGATTTACCGGTCCAGCAAAGGTCGGAATAGACCGGTAAGTCCCCATACCACCAAGTCCGTGGCAGTACTGGTATTGGTGCTTGGCGCTACTAGCGCCATGACTTGCACCAACCTCGGAATGAGGGCCAGTGAGAGTAATCTAAAGCCCATTATTATGCAGGACTTGGCCATTAGGGGCAAAAAGGGCTCATTCTCTAATGGGAACTAGCCTCACAAGGTAGCAGCTATTTCCAATCTTAGAAATGGCCCTAACAACCAAAGGTCAGTTTCTCAAATGGGAACTAGTATCACATTCTCCAAGAGATATTACGCATCCATTCATTGTTGACATCTGCGCATGGCGTGACAGACAGGAATCCATTCACTGGTGGCTTCTGCGCATGCTCTGAGAGACAATACTAATCCTTTCACTGTTGGCATCTACGCATGCTTTTAGAGACAATACTAATCAATTCACTTGTGGCATCTGCGCGTGCTCTGAAAGATAGTACACGTCCATTCACTGGTGCCATCTGCGCATGCCCTGAGAGATAGTACGGGACCATCCACTTGTGGCATCTGCGCATGCTCTGAGAGATTGTACGCGTCCTTTCACTGGTGCCATCTGCGCATGCTCTTGTAGCTGCACCTTGAAGTGTCTGCGCAGGCGCCGAGATACTGATAGAGCGCGGGTCATCCACAACATCAGGCGAGTAACAGCGCGTCGCGAAGTAAACAGATTAACCCGGAGTGCGCCATTTCCCGCTCAGCTGCACCACTTCCCGCTCAGCTGCGCCACTTCCTGCTCAGCTGCGCCACTTCCCGCTCAGCTGCGCCATTTCCCGCTCAGCTGCACCACTTCCCGCTCAGCTGCGCCACTTCCTGCTCAGCTGCGCCACTTCCCGCACAGCTGCGCCATTTCCCGCTCAGCTGCGCCACTTCCCGCTCAGCTGCGCCACTTCCCACTCAGCTGCGCCATTTCCCGCTCAGCTGCGCCACTTCCCGCTCAGCTGCGCCACTTCCCGCTCAGCTGCGCCATTGCCCGCACAGCTGCGCCACTTCAAGCTCAACTGTGCCATTTCCCGCTCAGCTGTGCCATTTCCCGCTCAGCTGCGCCATTTCCCGCTCAGCTGCGCCACTTCCCGCTCAGCTGCGACATTTACCGCTCAGCTGCGCCACTTCCCGCTCAGCTGCGCCACTTCCCGCTCAGCTGCGACATTTACCGCTCAGCTGCGCCACTTCCCGCACAGCTGCGCCACTTCCCGCTCAGCTGCGCCACTTCCCGCTCAGCTGCGCCACTTCCCGCTCAGCTGCGCCACTTCCCGCTCAGCTGCGCCACGTCCCGCACAGCTGCGCCACTTCCCGCACAGCTGCGCCACTTCCCGCACAGCTGCGCCACTTCCCGCTCAGCTGTGCCATTTCCCGCTCAGCTGTGCCATTTCCCGCTCAGCTGCGACATTTACCGCTCAGCTGCACCACTTCCCGCTCAGCTGCGCCACTTCCTGCTCAGCTGCGCTGCCCAATAAACATGTGGGCGGGAATTCACGCGGGTGTGCGCGTGGAGATTGCTGAAGTGCAGCACAAGGGGTTGGCAATGGAACTCCAGTTCATTTCCATTTTAAAGGGCCTAAGGAAGGCGAGAGCCGTTTATATTCAGCGCAGCCCCGTGCAGCAGGTGCTTCCCGAGCCTCCAGTGGGGCGGGGGAGGGGAGGAGAGGGGCTGCAGGCAGTACCCCGCGACCTGTAAACACATGGCCTTTGCCATCAGCAAACCCTAAGCAACACAGCATCACTTACTAGAGACACATGCAGCAATTTCCACAATGTAAGTGGATACATAAAACCCCCTTTAAAGATTTCTTTATACACACGAGGGCAGCTTGGTGGGTGGTGGGGGCAGATGTTGTTTATGTCAGGGTTCACAGTTCTGCAGTGCTCACAGTTCTGCAGTGCTGCAGGGTTCACCGTTCTGCAGTGTGCACTGTTCTGCAGTGGTCACAGTGCTGCAGTGTTTCTTTGGAGCCCATGCCATTGCTCAGCAACGCTTTTGGACTGCACTAGTTAGACCTGGGGGCAACGTGGTGCTCGGCGCTCCGCTCGATGCCCCTGGGTTGCAGATCACTTGTGTGCTGAATCACAGTTCTGCAGTGTTCACAATTCGACAGTGTTCACAGTACTGCAGTCTTCACAGTGTTGCAGTGGTGCTGCAATGTTTACAGTGCTGCAGTGTTTCTTTGGAGCCCATGCCATTGCTGAGCCACGCTTTTGGACTGCACTAGTAAGGCCTGGGAGCAGCTTGGTGCTCGGCGCTCAGCAACCCGAGCTGATCACCTGAGCGCTAGTTGTGCAGTGTTCACAGTGCTGCAGTGTGTGCTGCAGTGTACATAGTGTTGCAGTGCTGCAGTGTTTCTTTGGAGCCCATGCCATTGCTGAGCCACACCTTTGGACTGCACTAGTTAGTCCTGGGAGCAGCGTGGCGCTCGGCTCGCTACCTCTCGGTTCCAGATCAGCCATGCGCTAAGTCGCAGTGCTGCAGCGTTCACAGTGCTGCAGCGTTCACAGTGCTGCAGTGTTCACAGTGTTGCAGTAGTGCTACAGTGTTCACAGTGCTGCAGTGTTTGTTTGAAGCCCATGCCATTGCTGAGCCACGCTTTTGGGCTACACTAGTTAGACCTGGGGGCACTGTGGTGCTCAGCTCGCTACTCCTGGGTTGCAGATCACCCGTGCGCCACTCACAGTTGTGCAGTATGCACGCTGCTGCAGTGTTCACAGTTATGTTATATTAACATAATTTGTTAAGCGCACGTTCGCCCAAGGGCATCATGGCGCTGGTGCGTGAATAGAATTTTTTATTGTTTTATTTTTTGTTGGTCAGACTCTAAAATAATGAAGTTTTCAGTAACCGGCGGAGGGTGAAATGGTCAGCAGTACGGCAAGGGGAAGGTCATTCCAGGCTTTAGCGGCCACCACCGTGAAGGCACGGCCCCCCGTCTGCGACAGTCTGATCCGAGGGACCACTACGAGGAGCGAAGACAGCAAGAAAGGACATAGTGCAGAAATGTAGCCTGCAAATACTCTGCCCCCAGGCCATAGAAAGCACGGTGTAAAATACACATGTATTTAAAAAGAATCTGGTTTTCAATGGGGAGCCAATGGAGCTGCTTCAGCACAGTGCTGTAGTGTGTGCTGCAGTGTTCACAGTTCTGCAGTGTTCACAGTTTTGCAGTGCTGCAGTGTTTGTTTGGAGCCCATGCCATTGCTGAGCCACGCTTTTGGACTGCACTAGTTAGAGCTGGGGGCAGTGTGGTGCTCGGCGCTCAGCTCGCTACCCCTGGGTTGCAGATCACTTGTGTGCTAAGTCACAGTGCTGTAGTGTGTGCTGCAGTGTTTGCTTGGAGCTCATGCCATAGCTGAGCCACGCTTTTGGGGTGCACTAGCTAGGCCTGGGAGCAGCATGGTGCTCTGCGCTCAACTCGCTACACCTGGGTTACTCTAAGTCACAGTTCTGCAGTGTTCGCAGTGCTGCAGTGTTCACAGTTCTCCAGTGTTCACAATGTTTCAGTGGTGCTGCAGTGTATGTTTGGAGCCCATGCCACTGTGAGCCACGCTTTTGTAGTGCACTAGTTAGACCCGGGGGCAGCGTGGTGCTCGGCACTCAGCTCGCTACCCCTGGGTTGCAGATCACTTGTGTGCTAAGTCACAGTGCTGCAGTGTTCACAGTGCTGCAGAGTGTGCTGCAGTGTTCACAATGTTTCAGTGGTGCTGCAGTGTTTGTTTGGAGCCCATGCCATAGCTGAGCCACGCTTTTGGAGTGCACTAGGTAGGCCTGGGAGCAGCGTGGTGCTCTGCGCTCAGCTCACTACACCTGGGTTGCTGATCACTTGTGTGCTAAGTCACAGTTCTGCAGTATTCACAGTGCTGCAGTGTGTGCTGCAGTGTTCACAATGTTGCAGTGGTGCTGCAGTGTATGTTTGGAGCCCATGCCATGGCTGAGCCACGCTTTTGGACTGCACTAGTTAGACTTGGGGGCAGTTTGGTGCTCGGCGCTCAGTTCGCTACTCCTGGGTTGCAGATTACCTGTGCGCTAAGTCACAGTTGTGCAGTGTGTGCAGTGCTGCAGTGTTCACAGTGCTGCAGTGTTCAGTGTTTGTTTGGAGCCCATGCCATTGTATTTGGGTAAGAGGCGTTCATTTTGGATAGCTGCTGAGTAACACATGCAATCTCATTTCGTTTCTGTCTGTTGTGGATCATCTAAGCTTTGACAGCCTCCAGTCTGGTAGGATACTATGTTGAGTTGAGCCTGCATCAGGGACACTTGGCAATAGGTTTGCATTTAGTCTGCTTGGGAGTGGAAGCAGAAGTTGTGATTTTGCTGTACGCTCGTCAGTAGTTTCATGCAGAGCTTAGTTCGAGGGTCCTGCTAATGTTTAGTGGCCTTGGAGCAGGATGCTGTGATGGACAATGTTGAATGCTGCTCAAGGCCCAGCTTGATTAATAGTGACAGTGACCTGCTGCTGTCCTCAGCTCGGAGGAGCAGGTCTTTGCAGGGGTTCATCAGGGCATATCCAGTATCATGGCAGGGCAAACGTCATATCGCAATTGGTGAAGGATCTTGTGATCTTCAATATGGGGCGGGAGTTGGTAGGTGACTTTCTCCCTTATCCTTCATAGCCGTTGGTGGCCTGTGATTGTGAGGTAGGTGCAAGGCTCCTTAGGGTCAAATAAAAGCTGGGACAGGAGTGTTCTATGAATGCTTTGCGGGGCCTGGTATGTGAGCAAGTGGGGCTATAGCATGTTTACGCGATGGTAAGGATATTTCTGTGTTTTCATGTGCATCCGGCTTTAGGTTCCTGTATTATTGCTGGTACATTAATACTGCACCTGACTTGCATTTAAAAAACAAAACTGCTTCTGTCCCTTACGGATGTGTACTATCTCTGGTAAACGTCATCTGCCCTGCCTTTAAACAAACCCTTGCAGTGGGATAGCAACCCGCACACATCTACACATGACTGATTTACTAATGTCATTACGTTTATAGGGACTACTGTTAAACCGCCTACCAACCCATTCCGTATCGAAGCCTGCACGATATATTGGAATACAATATTCTGCAAAATACATAGATGCTCTTCAAGAACATGTATCCATGCATGTATTTCCATTAAAGAACACTCTCAGTGAGTGCTCTGTCGCCCTCCTGCAAAGTTACTTTTTATTAGAAGAAAAGAGTGATAAGAAACATTGCAACTATCATTGTGATTACACGACTGTGAAGAACCACAAATGAGATGCAGACGCAGGGTGGCTGTTGGTTGTTATAAACATTGCGAGACAGGCATGCTATCGTGAGAGAAACACAGACACAATGATTCAAGTTTATAAAAACCTTTATTTAATAAGGAAAGGGGTTTGGAGAATACCTAACTTGCCCTACGTCTATAATGGGAGATGTCTCGACCATCAACCAAATGTATAAGTCCAAAGTCGGTCAAGTTAGTCAAAACAAGTGTCTGTGTTAAACCTATGCCAAACTCAAATACAATAATGTGCATGGAACTGGACTTAAAACAGGGTGCGTCAAAGTAAAAGTCGGGATATTATTGGAGCCGCTCCACCGCTGCCTTCCCCAAGTCTTTATTCAGCATCAAAGGCACTGCACTCTCCTCAGGCAGTCCAAGTCTTATCATTAGTTCTCAAGACTTTGAGTTCACAACAGGTTGTTGTGTTGGTGCAACAGTCTTTCAACAATGCCCAGTATTCATTCACACAGTTATTCAACAGTTCAACGCATCAGTCTTTCGATGAACACACAGTACTTTCGGCCCTGTGTGGGATCACTCTGATACCTAGGCCTCTATTTCAACTTTCTCTTCTCATTGTGTGCCTGGCACCTTTTTGAAATTACTCTTGGCTTATTTTCATCATCGTGCCCCAACGCCTTTTTACGATTCATCCCCAAGTTTTCATGGGTTGGGGGTGTGACCAGCAGCCATGCAGTGAGGACGACCTGGAAAAAGCTCCTGCTCAATCGGGCATTATCTGTGGAAAAAAGCATTCATTCGTTAACTGCAGACAATCTAATATGCAGGAAGTACAGTGCAGAGTCAAGGGCATATGATACGCTGGTTGGAATAGTGAAAATTGTCAGAGAAGAGCTCCTTCGCAAAGGATCCTAGTCCCGCGTTGCACTTCGAAATGGCGGCCAACAAGAGTAAAGACTGAGAGGGGCGCAGCAGCAACCACAGACCACATTGGACTCCTGACAATACAAAGGTAAGGAGGAAATACAACGCACCTCCGCTTGCAGCGTGGCTCTGAATATCACACGCAGAGTACGGCAGAGACAATGCAGCCGTAACACCGTAACGACCCGGAGTGAAATGAGAGGCCAGTCGGTGTTGCGGAAACAGTGAAGAGGCTTGCAGAGGCTGAGGGAGATGCCAGACTATAGCGGAAAGTGAACAAGTTAGAGGCGGGGGATAGGGAGAGAGCGTGGCTAGGGACCTGGGAGAGGTGGATAGACAAATAACATAGATACAACAGCTCAAGTGAAGAGCTCAGCCAGGAAATAGCCCCACCCCCCAACAAGCGCACGGGAACCACTCTTCCCCCGACCTTCCAAATGTGGGTTAAATGTTCGCTACTGAATGTGCAGTAAATGAGGAGAGCAGAGCGTGGTGTAGATTGCACTGCCTGCAGTGCAAATGATAAGCACAAAGAAGATCGGCGAATATTGTATGGTAACCCACGCTGAATCTGGGTTGTCACCCTGTAGTTGAGATAAAGAGTGGAGATAACAACTACACAGCACCACGAGTACAATAGAATATATTCATACACAGGAAGCTGCACTGCAGGCAAGCACTGTAACTCTGATGGCAAATAAAGCAACTAAAGGGAAAGGAGAGCAGATCACACTTGAATACTTTGCTAAAGGTGCAGCGATGAACAGCCAAGACATGGAAAACAAATTGGGTACACAACCTACTCAGGCAAATGGCGAACAACAACTCCTGGCTTCCATTGCTGCACTGAGGACTGCACTTGAAACTAGGATAGAAGCAGTGGCAATAGACGTAAATCTGCTGCGCCAAGATGTTCAAGCACTGTCGGAATGCACAGGTAGGGTGGAGAAAAAAGCAGAAGAAAATTGTACGAACGTAAGTAAAATGCAAACTGAAGTCCATGTATTGAAACCACAGGTGAAGCTGCTTGAAGAAAGAGCAGAGGATGTGGAAGGAAGGGCCCGGAGAAATAATATAAGGTTGATCGGACTGCCAGAGGACATGGAAGGAACAGACCCAACAACTTATATAGAAAACATATTACTGCAAGAGGTTGGGCCAGGCAATTTAACAATGGGTTTCACAGTTGAGAGGGCGCACAGAACCCTAACAAAGAAAGCCCCTGCGGGCGCACCTCCAAGGCCTATTGTAATGTAATGGAATGGAATTTACAAAGCGCAACAAAGATCTGGCGGCATCAAGGCGCTGAGCAGAAAACACCAGAGAGGAGAGGAGGGCAACGCACATTTAAAACGGGAGTGTTTTTACCTGCTTACAAAAGATAGATAAAACATGGTTGATCCTATTAAGAAAGGGAAGGGCATTCCACAAAGTCGGGGCCAGTACAGAGAAAGACCTGCCTCCCGCACAAGCACGTCTGCAGCGGGGGACAGACAGCAGAAACCAGTTGGACAAGCGGAGGGATCTCTTTGGCTGATAGAGAGCTTTGCTTCAAGAATTCAGCTCCAGCAGAGTGAATAGCACGGTGAACTGTGCATAAGACCTTAAATTTGACCCGAGTTCTTATGGGCAGCCAGTGGAGGCGCTGGAGGAGGTCATGAGAATGGGGCATCTGGGGACGCTGAGAGCAAGCCTGGCTGCAGCGTGCTGGAGAGTCTGGAGGCGTTGAAGTAGCGCCTTTGGCTGGCCAAGATAAATACCATTGCAATAATCAATTGCACCCATGATAGAGCCTGTTACAATTTTGGTCCTAGCCTCATTGGGGAGATTTGGAAGCACCTACTTCAAAACTTTAAATTTAGCAAAACCACTCTGGCAAACCATAGAGGTTTGCACTTCTCTGGAGCCAGAGGTTCCAAGGCTCTTCACTACAGTGGAGGTTTTCAGACAGGGTCCAAGACATGCTGGCCAATAGTCAGGGATCCAGCTATTGGGAGCCTGCACAATCAGTAACACCTCTGTCTTCTCCCCGTGTAACCTGAGCCAGTTTTCAGTCATCCACTGAACAACTGCTGAGAGACACTCTCTCAGGAGATCAGGGGGGCTTTCCTTAGGGGCATTGAGCCAAAAGAAAATCTGGGTGTCGTCCGCATATATGAAAAAGTGCACCCCAAAGCTAAAGATGAGCTTGGCTAGCATCACCATATATAAATTAAAAAGCAGAGGGGAAAGTGCCGAACCCTGCGGAACTTCTCAATCAAACACCATAGGAGGGGAAGTGAAAGGGGGAAGAGACACCACCTGGGTATGATCAGATAGAAAGGACGAAAACCACTGCAAAGGAACCCCTGAAACTCTGGCATCTCTGGTGGTCGATGGTGTCAAAAGCTGCAGAGAGATCAAGCAAAATAAGAATACTCGTCTCTCCACCGTCCTGTGACAAAGCAATGTCGTCATGAATTGCAATCATTTCTATGCCCATACCAGGCCGAAAACCAGCCTGGAAGGGTTGGAGAATGCGATTGTCCTCGAAATAGGCCGAAAGCTGAGGAGTAACAATAGATTCCATCAGCTTGGTCATGGCAGGGAGAAGCGAAATTGGGCCGTAGTTTCCAGCCACTGCAGGGTCAAGGTGGGGCTTCTTAAGCAACGGAGAGACCACAGCATGCTTAAATAATAATGCAAAAAATCCTGTGGCACACGGAAATTCAAGTCCCTCAGTAAGCAGAGGAAGCAGGTAGCGAAGATCCTCAATTATAAAGATAGAGAGCAGATGCTTAAATTCTCTAGGAATGGAGGAGTCGTGCAGAGAGCATCGGCGAAATTGGCTATTTACCCAGACTACACATTCCAGGTGCAGAGAGGAAGGGCTCAGTTCGGCCCCGCTAAAGAAAGGCTGAGAAAGGCAGGACTCAAGTATATGCTCATTTACCTGGCAAGACTTAAACTCCTGTGAAATGGATGTTTGTTGGTCTTTGACAGCCCAGAAGAAACGCAAGAATGGTTGGACAAGGCGCGATTGGCAACATCCGAAGTCTGAATGGTCGATTTTATTTAAGAATATGTGGTGCCTAGAAGGGCATGGATGAGACTACTACATTTAAAACTCTTGAGACATAAAAGGAAAGTACCCAATTATCCTACTTCAGCTAGTGGCAGGAAGTACAGCTTGTGATTAAGGCTTAGGCTTACCAGAGCTTTTGTTGAACATGAATACACGTTAGCAGGAAATTCCATAGGTCGAGGCAAAGAAGCATTTGGAGCGTAATAGGGACTGTCTTCACAACCCTTATTAGTAGTAGTTTTGGGGTGCTGGTTTGGAAGCACCTACTCGCAGGGCACCTGAGCCAATAGGCGGCGAAGTGCTAGATGCGAGCACGCCTGAGCATGCTAGCCAAAGCTGGGCGACACGTTTGAGTTGGGAAGTTGAGGGAGAGGGGGGACAATGGGGAGGGGTGAATTGAGCTGAGATTACAACCTTTGTCAAAATACAGAGTACAAACACACGCAAGCAAACACGGAAAACACCAGACACGAATAGTAAGACTGCTTTGTGGTCTCAGGAAGTGGTCTAGAAGACATATATATCACATTAGGCATGATATGATATGATATGGAATTTATAACGCTCCTATACACAAGTGTTTCAAAGCGCGACAAGGCAAGAGAGGGGGAACAGAAGGACGACAGACAGCGATCTTACTAGGCCAGGTGTCATTCAGACCGCGCAAATGCAAGGGCAGGGGGAAAGGAAGGTGTGGCGGGGAGAGGGGAAAGTGCAGTACATGGGAAATAAATTTAAAAAGATAAATGAAGAGAGCGGCCAGCTGGTGACAAGTGCAGGGTGAGTGCAGCCAGAAGTGCGGGTGGGGGGACTGTAGGTATACAGAAAACAGTCCCTAAGTGCAGGGGTTGCCACGGAGGCAGTGCAGGTGTGCAACTGGTAGGGCTTGGCCTGAGATCAGAAGGGTGGCCAGGTAACCAGTGCAGTATCGGCCAGGACTTCAGCAGAGGAGAGGGGGAGAGAAAGCAGAAGCAAAGAGGAAGGTTTAAAGGTGCTTCCGGAACCGAAGATAGTTCTCCTCAAGTTTCAGGGAGGCAGGAAGACTGTTCCCGAGGGAGGCCCCAGCCGAAGAGAGAGATCCACCACCAACTCGTTGCTTGGAGAAGCGATTGACCCTGAGGGAGTTGGAGGCAGATGAGCGAAGAGCTCGAGACAGAAGATATTTAGGAAGATATAGTTGAATGTATAGAGGCCCCAGGTCCTAGAAGGCCTTGTGGACGATGCAGAGGTTTTTGAACTTAATCCTTGCAGCCACTGGGAGCCAGTGCAGAGATTTCAGTCCTGGAGAGATACGATCCCTGGGCTTATGGCCAAGGACAAGTCTTGCAGTCCTGTTCTGGATGAGTTGCAGAGGGCGGAGGGTAGAAGCAGGAAGGTTTAGAAAGAGGCTGTTGCAATAGTCCAGCCTAGAGAGAACCAGAGCTCTGGAGACAGTGCGCTTTTGGGGGAAGGAGAGGAAGGGAAGAATACCTCTGAGGAGCTGCAGCTGATAGTGTGACTTATTAGAGACGTCAGAGATGTGAGGAGAGAAAGAGAGTGTGGAGTCGAAGATGACACCAAGGTTTTTGGCCTTGCAGGTGGGAGCAGGAGGAGGGCCAAGGGAGGCCGGCCAGAGGGCTACAGGAAAGGAGGGGGTGGGTGTGCAAATGAAGAGAATCTCAGTCTTACTGGCATTAAGGCAGATGTCATTGGAGGCACACTACTCCTGGATAACAGACAGACAGTCAGAGATGAGGGAAGGAGAAGAGGTGGCCGAAGGTAGCCTGAAAATGAGCTGTGTGTCATCCGAAGCATGGCGAAGAACATTAGGTTAATTGCTTGGAATTTGAGGGGGTTGAATACTTTTATCAAGAGGAATTGGGTTCTAACGTACCTACGCAGACTGAATGTAGATATAGCTCTGTTCCAGGAGACACACCTCAGTGAAGACAGACAAAACACAATAGCTAGGAAGTGGAAAGGACAGGTAGTGGGCTCAACATACTCGGCTAACTCGAGAGGGGTACTAACCTTGATTGCCCCAACGGTACCCTTCCAAATATTACAGACTGAAATAGATAAAAGGTAGAATGGTAATAATAAAAGGAACGCTAGAAAACAGACAAATATGCATAATGAACACCTATGCACCAAGTCATGATGCAACCAACTTCTTTAGAACCATGTATACTAAAGTTGGCATACTCGGAGACAAGATTATAATATGGGGCAGGGATCACAATTGCATGTTAGACCCAAGCGTAGACAGGTCCGATACAAAACATAAAAAGCCATCCCCAACTGCTAAAGTACTAGGTGACTTAGTCCATTACTTCGCATTGATTGACATCTGGAGGAATCTCCACCCAGACATGCGGGACTACTCGCACTATTCAGCACCACATGATGTACATACTAGGTTAGACTTCTTTCTCACAGGTAAGGGAACATTGGGGGAATTTACTGAAACATCATATAAAGGGCGGGTCTTATCAGATCATGCACCATTGACTCTTAAATGGCAGGTAGCACAACCCAGACCACGGGTTCCCGACCTGGAAGCTGAGATGTGAATCACTCAGATGTAGCATTCAGACTACAAATCAAAGAATGCATAGCTCAATACTTCACTCTCAACACGGGTAGCGTGGAATCATCGTGCATGCTATGGGAGGCTTTCAAAGTGGTGATAAGAGGGGAAGCCATAACAAAATCAGGGGGCATACATGCAGAGTTGACTAAAACACTTGACAATAAAGAGAAAGAACTAGAAGTCCTGGAAAAACTGAATAGAGCAAAAGGTGCAGATCCCAGCAGGGAAATTGAATTAAGACGAGACTGCCTGAAGTTCTGGGACAGGTTAGAGAAACTAAGCTATATGCATAGAAGGGCACCACGCTAAGGGAGATGAGCCCTGAAGACTTCTAGCATGGAGGTAAAGGAGATAGAGTAAGAGATATTATTTGTGCAGTAAAAGACAGACAAGGACAACTCCATAACACACAGTTAACACACTCTTCTCGAATACTTCACTGACTTATAAATGGAAATAAATACACTACCACACCCAGAATTGGAGGAAGCCTTAGAACAGATTTTGCTACCACGTTTAAGCGAAGAGGAGGCAGGGAATATGGTGGGCCTTATTACTGAGGCGGAGGTATTGGCAACAATCAGGGCACTACCCTCTGGGAAAGCAACTGGGTTCGACGGACTACCCGGGGAGTTCTGTGGATGAGCTGGTACCGACAAAGGTGAAAATGTTCAACGAAGCATATGAAGATGAAATATTGCCAAATAGCCTCAAAGAGGCTGTAGTGTTTGTTTATTGAATTTATATAGTGCTTTAAGCCAAAGCGCTTTACAATATAGTGAGAGAAGTGAGAGTTACAAAAGTGAGCCGGCGTTACCGCCCAACTCGTGATGAGGCCCATAGAGTACGAATAGAGGAGTGGTAGATGGATTTTAGGGGAGTTAGGTGAGAGACAGGGAATCCAAAGAGGAGAGAGGAGCAGTAGAAGAGGCGGGAGAAAATAAGGGAGGAGATTAGGAGTTTGCAAGCATGGAATGTGAGAGAGGAGCGGATTTTGTGGATGTTGTAGAGGTGGTGACGACAGGCTCGAGAGGTTAGAGAGATGTAGTTGGAGAAGGAGAGAGAGGAGTCGAGGTGGAGGCCAAGATTGCGGGCATGGGAAGATATGGGGAGGTTGGAAGGTGGAAAGTGTATGAAGGGGGGGGGAGAAGGGGAGAGAGTGTTAGGAGGGAAGAAAAACACCTCAGTCTTGTCAGTATTGAGGGAAAGAAAGTGGGATGACATCCAATCTTTTATGGCCGTGAGGCAGGAAGAAAGAGTGAGGTGGAGGTCAGATGTGAAGGAAAGAAAGAGTTGGGTGTCATCAGCATAGAACTGGTGGGAAATGCAGAAGGAAGAGATGACTGGAGAGAGAAGGGAGGTATAGAGAGAGAAAAGAAAGGGTCCCAGCACGGAACCCTGAGGGACGCCATAGTTCAGGGTGAGGCTGGAGGAGGAACGGCCGCCCCAGGAGACAGTGAAGGATCGATTGGAGAGGTAAAAGGTGAGCCAGGAGAGAACAAAGTCTTTGAAGCCAAAGGAGGACAGAGTGCTAAGAAGTAAGGGGTGATCTACGGTATCAAAAGCTGCAGAAAGATCAAGGAGGATGAGAATTGAAGATTGCTTAGCATAGCGAGGAGAGAGTTGAGGACATAGGTGAGGGCAGTCTCAGTGGAGTGTTTAGGGCGGAAACCAGATTGAGAGGTGGGGAGGAGGGAGTGGGATGAGACGAAAGCAGTAAGTTGAGAGTAGGCAATGCGCTAGAGCATGCTTAGAGATAAAGGGGAGAAGGGAGATTGGCAGGAAGTTGGAGGTAAGAAGAGTGTTAGCAGAAGGTTTCTTCAGGATAGGGATTATGGTAGCATGTTTGAAAGCTGAAGGAAAGGTGGCAGAGGAGAGACAAATGTTAAAGAAGGTGGTTAGGTAGGGAATAAGGAGAGGGTACATTTTGGGGATGAGGGAGGTGGGGATGGGGTTAGAGGGGGCAGCAGTAGGGTGAGTTTTGGACAGTAGGTGGGAGTCACATGCAGGGGTGATAGGAGAAAAGGTGGACAAGTTGGCACAGCTGGCAAACCTAGGACAGAATGCGGCTCATGTAGACCTCTTTCCCTACTAAATCAAGACTGCAAGATTTGTGCGTCAATACTGGCAAGTAGATTAGATCGCCATTGGGAGGTTAGAACACCCAGACCAAACGGGCTATGTCCCAGGGAGAAACATTGCTTGGAATCGAAGACACCTACATCACGTGATAGATAGTACAAGACTATACCAACACCACTGTGTGATAGACTCATTAGATGCAATGAAAGCTTTTGATTCTGCGCAAGGGGAATGGCTATATAGAGTCTTAGGAAAATTTGGCATTGGTGAAGGGTTCATTAAATGGGTCAAATTATTATATACACGCCCTAAGGCTAGAGTACGGATAGGAGGGTATTTGAACATCATTAACTTACAGAAAGGCACCAGACAGGGATGCCCATTGTTGCCCCTATTGTTTATCCTAGCAATGGAACCAATCGCAGCGTACCTTAGAGCTAAACGTGGAGAGGCAGGAATAGAGATAGACGGAAGTAGACATTGCGGGCCTGATTCATATAACGTTTTTCTATGGGATTGCGCCATTATGAAACACTTCCATGAATCAGGCCCTTAGTGTCCATGTATGCAGACGACATGTACGTTCAACAACCAGAGGACAATTTACAACACATATTGTAAATGCTGGATAAGTTCAGCGAACTATCTGGTATCACAATAAATAAAGGGAAATCCTGTCTGTTCTCCCTAGCTGGCCTAAAAGGTCTGAAAAAAGAATGCCTACCGAGACTATCGTTACAGTGGTATCCTGAATCCTTTCGAAATTTGGGGATAGAAATATTCCATGACCCGTTAGAGGAACATAAGGAGAACACACAAAAAGCTTTGAATGGAGTTATAAATAGTATGAACTTCTTGGGAAGCTACCGCTGACACTGATGGGGAGGACAGTGCTACTGAAAATGGTGGTTTTGCTCAGGCTATTACATTAATTCACAAACATCCCATATAATATACCTAATTATTATTTTTTTAGAAACTAAATATGGAGTGTAGGAAATTTATTTTGCAAAACAAACGGAATAGAATTGCTCTAAGTACACTCCACAGAACACATGATGAGGGAGGATTAAAATAAAGAATTTTGAATTATACCATATAGCGAGTCTACTACAATTTGTAGTAGGGAGGTTAGCAGATGACCCTACTATAGACACACATCTTCTACAACCGGCGTTGAACCAGATATACTTAAAAGAAGTACTTTTGACTCTGGCCTCGTATGTAGGTAGATGCCCACTGCTGATAACACTGGCTAAACAAATATGGAGAAGGGCATGTAAAACATGGGACATGATGGACCCGATCTCTCTGCAGCCGAAGAGAGACAGCTGAAACTATATATATAAGGAAATATGGGAACCAGTTGGGGTAGTGACCATTGAATACCTGGTACGAGGAGATGTGCTGCTGGACTTCAAATCACTTACAGAGGAAATAGGCATGAATGACAGACCATACTTACCGTACTTATCGATAACACATAAGATTAAGAAAAGATGGCCTGTGATACCTGAGTTGGTAGCGAAACATGAGATAGTAGTGACAATATATGATATAGCTGAGGGGGGCATTCTCTGTCACTATTATACGACATACTGCTTATTAAAAGTGTAATGAGATCGTTAATGATTAGACTAAAATGGGAAAAGGACTTGGGGAAGATATGCACTGATGCGGAATGGGGCAGAGTGATGGGGTACTTTAAACTTTCTAGAAACGCTAGGTTACAGCTTATAGAGCTAAATATCACGCATCAAGCCTATCAAACGCTACGTAAGATCTCTAGGTTTAAGGGTGCAGAAGAACAGAGATGCCTTATGTGTGGGGACAAGTGTGGGGACATTGATGCTGGGATGCTCCACATGTTATGGTCGTGCCCTAAAGTAATGCAATACTAGGAGGATATTGCAAAGCTGAGGTCACGCTGTACGTACAGACTCCAGGAGCCTGCCTGCTTGGGCTATACCCACACACCACGAGGAAAAAATACATATCGAAACTAAGAGTCCTGGCCTACATATTAGTGAAAAGCAAGGCCTCATTACATGGTAGGCGGTAGCCATGCCGCTATTTGCGCCATGGCTACCCCCTACTGCCGTCGGAGTCCGGGTTCCCGGAATAGGGATTTACAGGTCTATTCCGACCTTTGCGGGACCGGTAAATCCCCATTCCGGGCACCATTCCCCATTCCCATTTGAGCCCCCATAGGGCTCAATGGGAATGGGGAAGGAGCTAATAACGGTACCGCAATTTGCGGTACCGTTATTAGCTCTGCGGTCCCTCAGCGGGAACCGTCCATAACGCCTGGGCAGACCAGACGTTAAGGACGGGACCCGCTGAGGGACCTCGTAGTGGGCGGTAGGGGATTACCGGCACAGGTGCCCTTACCGGTGCCGGTAATCCCCTACCGCCTACCGTGTAATGAGGCCCGCAGACTAGCCATGTCTTGGGAAGCAAAGGAGGGACCTGCTGTCCAACTGTGGCAGAAAGATCTTGAAAAATGGATACGTGCAGAGACAGGCTACTGGAGGAGTTAGTGATGAAAACACTGGTGAAATCACAGCTTGGCTTGAACTAACACAGGCCCTAATTGCGTCCAGACCATAGAGAACCATTGGCCGGACCAGCAATGCCGATAGGCATCCCACAGAAAAGTGAGACACAATTGGAACTCGATGAAGTGTGTTTATGGCAGGACTCACAAAGGGTGGGTGGCGGGGAGGAAGTACAGATATATTTTTTGTTATGTTCATGTTGTTTGTGTTTATGGAAAAATGTTATAAAAAAATTATTTTAAAAAAACAAATAGTTTTCATGGGTTCTCCATGTGCTTTTCCCCTAAGCATAATCTCCCCTTCACTTGCTTTCACATTCGTTCTCTCTGTCAACTTCTTTCATCACTTGTTAACGTACACGCAAACACTTCCTACTTTGTTTCTTTCGACTTTCACAACGGACAGTCAAAGCTTAACTCTTCAGCACACTTCTTACCCTATGCTCGTCCTATTACCTTACTGCTTGCAACATTTTATCTCTCGCACTTTGCCGCCATCGTCAACCGGGTTCCTCTCTGGCTTTGAACTCAACGGTTGTTATTTCTTTAATGTCACAGTTGCGGTCTCATCGACTGAAGACCCAGTGCTCCTCGCCAGCCCTGCCAACTCTCCTGGGCAGCTTCTCTGGCCCAGGATAATAACCCTTCCACAGACTTCACTCCGGAGAACAGCTTAGCACTTAACCCCACTCTAGCTCCCTGGAGACACATCTCCTTCGCCACGCTCTCATTAGCCCTTTTACACCATAGGCTCTCAGTGTTTCAGCTCGCCGTTCTCCCCGAGCAGGTCTTGGGTTCTCCGGGCATCCCAATTTGCCTGTGCTCTCGTACTCCGCCTTGTGAACATCCTCGTGCTCCAGCTTGCTCATTCTGTTTCTATGGCTCACTCCTTTTATACACCTGTGGTGTCTTAACATTTCTCTGGTGTGTTTGATCTGTATTCAGTGCCGGACTTCGCTTATCCTTGTTAACGGGACATTGATAGAAATGAAGAAGTGCCTCCATTTGCGTTTTAGTAGAGCAGGGAGGTTTTGTCAAAGGGAAAAGGGGAAAGTCTGCGGTCATGTAATAGGAGGAATGTCAGGGAGTTTTTATTTTTTTTATTTTTTTTTAAAGTGTGCACCATGTCTCGGTTTCGAGCAATCCAATCCTATCAGACCCTCCATCCAAGTTATCCTCCCTCACTCAGTCACCACCGGGGTCAGGGATCCAATAGCGATGGCTCGCCCCTGGCCACCTATATCGAAAATCCCCTGGGAGTAGGGAGGGGGGAACCCTCAGGCTTTCCACAACATTTATTAAAGAAAATTGGGTTGGGAAAATACCTCACAATCCCTAAGTCTAAGAGGGGTTTTCCAGCCTCAACAAAAATAACTAAAAGACCTGCCGTTGTCAGAATAATTCTCTGTCTTGTGTCCAAAATCCTATCCTGTCCGTCACATGGTAACACTAATCCTAAAGTGATAAGGGAAAATGTGTAATAGTGTAATAGCCAAAAATAAAAGTCCCAAAAATAACCAGATTCTCAATGTGCCAAGAGGCAGTTTCCTTCCTCTTGGCAGTGTAATGTTCTAAAATGCAAAGCAACCTAGTTCAACAATGTTCACAAACCCAGGGGGAATGACACCCTTCCCCTAGTTCTTTGTCAAAGGCAACCTAGTTCGCTTCTCAAGGGGTATGGGTCTTGCCTTGAGTACTCTCATCCATATAATACAATTGGATGTGGGTCCCAGACAGAGCCTGGCTACGGAGGAACAGGGCCACTGTGGCTCGCCTGTGAAGGTTTATGAAACGGATGAACCTCTATACCAAAACCGTTCTCCTGATGTAGAGATCTATGATTGGTATTTTTCGGGATTTTGGTTGCATAATTGTTGTACTGTATGTCATACTTTTTTATCCTATGAAATGTATTTAAGAGTTTATGAATTCATGACGATTTCTATTAATATGTATTGTTGGGATACTGTGTGATTATTGGCTGTTGTAATGCCAACCGATATGGCTTATGCCGAATAAAAGTTATTTTGAATTGAATTAGCATACTTGCACTACACCTTTGTAACAGTAGAAAGTCGAAAGCTGACTCGCTGAATCTGGAAGGAGGCTTCAAAATTCATATCCAATTGAAAGGCCAGCTAAATAAAATCCTCATGGTCTCTAATGGCTAGAACAAAAGCCTTAAAATAAGTTTTCTGCCAATTGGATTAACCATGATACACACCTAAGACCAATCCAAATAAGATGTTGTATACATGCTCTGTTGCTTTTCGAAGCTAGGACCATAAGAATAAAAATAAACGATGGGTTTGAGCTGCTGTAGGTAAGTCCTTGGTGCTTCCATATACAGCTCAATAAAAATATAGTTCTCTCAAAAAGCTAAAAGGGAAGACTTTTGAGAGTCTTCAATTTAAGTGCTGCAAAAAGCCATGTCAGAAAAAGGAGAATAAAAGAGCCCCTTCCGTCACCAATAGACATAATGCAGATAGCTCTCCAGCTTGGGTCCTCCGCTCAACTCTATCCCAGACAGCACTCCTTGATGACTTCGTACAACACTCCCTTCACTCCTTCCTTGAAGCTCTGTATGCAACTTCTGGATTGTTTGTTTTATATTCCACTGCCTTTTACAACATATGCCCCGTGCTCATCAAATATATGTTCCCCCGAGAATGTTTACGCATTCTAAAGGAATACAGAACATCATATTCCCCGATCCTCATAAGACTTGTGGCATGTCTTCCTAGTTCTCCTTGAATACCTGACCTTTGCCGCCATGTTAAGAATACATCCATTAGCTTGGAGATCAGAACATTGTTCACATAGGCTAAACAGCCACTGGATCCCAGCCCGGAACCTTTACTTACAGTGATCTAATGTACCATAAACAAAGGATAACCTGGCTTGAAGACGAGACTGCACAGAATATAGCATGGATTAATCACTCATTTTTGCACATTACATAAATACAAACATATGCCTCCTTTTTCTGAAATGGTGTCTGCAAAATATTTTCCTACCTATTTAAATTCCATGTTTGCACTAAATATGTAACAGGGCTACACGGTGTGACGATTTATTCAACGACTTTTCCTGTTTGCTGCTCTTTGAGTCCATGACTGACTGTCTGACTGCTGCCGTCTGCCTTTTTCTTCAGGCTTCGACCTTACAGTACGTAGAGTGGGGAGCCTAATTCTCAACAGTTCTCTTTAGGGTGTAATGCAGGCTGCCTTCGAACTCGCCAATAAAATTACAAATCCAAAAAGGAGTGTACATCAGTCAACGCAATTTTATTTAGGGCTCCAGACGCAGCTAGGACAGCAAGATTCAAACCGAGCGAGGAACTGCATGAAAAGGCGCCGTCAAAGAAATGCCCCTAAATCAAAAGCTTTTATAATAGTCCAAGCTAATTAATATCAAAACATATTGAAACATTTAGTCCATCCTTCGAAAAGAAATCATTAGACAGGGCATGTCATTCCCCTATATTGGGACATACATTGGGGGTCATTACGAGGATGGAGGTAACCATGCCGCTTTTAGCAGCATGGCTACCCCCATACCGGCTACTGGGTCCGGGTTCCTTGAATGAGGTATTACCGGGCGATTCCTACCATTCATAGAACCCAGACCCGGTACATCCCCATTCCCATTTGAGCCCCCATAGGGCTCAATGGGAATGGGGTGGATGCTAACAACGGGCCCTTTAATAACGGGGATGTTGTTAGCATCCTGGTGTCCTTAGCGGGTTCCCGCAAGCAGACCTCATAATGGGGCGGTAGGGGGTTAAATGGGCCGGCACCTTTACCAGCGCTGTTAACCCCTTACCGCATTCCTCGTAATGAGGCCCATTGACTGAAGTTGTTTGGGTCCTGCAGATCTTACCACAGTACCCCAGACCCACCACCATGACGTCGCAGTCCACACCCCGATTCCCACATGATAAAGACAAAACATTGAGACAATTGGGATGACCAGCGGATCTTTATTCATCTCCTGCCGATCACCCATCCTGCTTCCCCTGAGAATACGACTGATCATGACACTGAGAGAGCCTGGAACTAGCGACAAATTGCCATTTTAATGTTGCCTTTTAAGAACACTTTGAGCTGGCTTCTAAGCAAGTTAAAACATGTGCGTTTATTTCTAATTAAAGTGGCATGCTTCGAGGCCTGCTTACAGCGCCCCAGTCTAATGTTAACCCTGCATACCTACCTGTAGCCTATCTCTATTGTTTATGTGTATAGTATTCGTTTTAAACAATTATCATGTCTAATACATGCATTTGTTTATAAATGACTGAGGGCCTCTTCCCCTTTAAGTGCATTTATTCTCATAACTAATATGTTTTGCATCTATCTTTCATTTTTATATGTTTTTTTCTTAGAACTAGACTGGCATGAGCAAGGCCACTCTCCACGAGCCCCCCCCCTTTTTAACAGATTATTCTCGCAGCTGATAGGTGTGCACCTTTTTACTGCATTGAGTTTGCATTTCAAGCACAAGAGAATGGGCCTCATTACACGGTAGGCGGTGAGCCATGGCGCTATTAGCGCCATGGCTCATGCCGGTAAAATACCGGCACCGCCTTGGCGGAAAGGGGATTTACCGCCCCATTCCAAGGTTGGAGGGGCGTTAAATCCCCCTTCCACCATTGCCCTTCCCCATTCCCATTTCTGCCCCATAGGGCTCTATGGGAATGGGGAAGGCGCTAATTACGGTACCGCAAATTTTGCAATTTTGCGGTGCCGTAATTAGCTCCGAGGTCCCTTAGCGGGTTGGATTTTAACGCCTGCAAAAAGCAGGCGTTAAATCCCGCAAAAAGCAGGCGTTAAATCCCCCAACCCGCAAAGGGACCTCGTAGTAAGGCGGTAAGGATTTACCGGTACCGGTATTTTACCGGTACCGGTAAATCCTTACCGCCATCCGTGTAATGAGGCCCAATGCCTTTTCTTTCCATGCCCTCCTCTTCTTTCGCTTGTCTGGGTGCTTATTTTCCACTATATGATGGAGCAAACTCCTTTTACATTTTGCCATTCTTATAACGGGAAGTTTCCGTGGAAGGGCACTCGTTGTTGGCATAATTGCCTACCTTGTGACCACGAGGAGTAGAGCTGCAAGGCCTGTGGACTCTTTAGGCCCAAAACACTTAAAGACGTACACATTGGTGGACGGCCTACGTCATGCAGGCCGAATCGCATTCTCGCCCCGGCGCCATTGCTTCGGACGAGCACTCCTCTAGCAGCCACGGCCCCCACTTGGAAGCTTAAGACGTTGTGGAGTCGGCTGACTCCAATGTGCCCGTCCCCAGCCCCACTAGGCATACAGAACACACTGCTATTGGGAAGCCACCCCCTGGCGACTAGGGCACCATTCACACTCCAACACTAAACATACAAACCCCTCGGCCTCCTTCAATGGTACCGTCGAAAGGCCCCTGGCAGCTGCAAGCCCGTCAAAAGATTTGGCAACACCTGCTGAACCTGATGGCTCATGGCCCGCTGCACCTCCGCCATCGCATGTGGTGCATGGTACCAACTCTTCTGTTCCACAGTGCCTCCCCTAAATTTTTCACGCCTGCATCTGACACGTCGAAAGATGCACTGAAACATGTTTCTTTAGCAAAACTCACCCTTTCACATGGTTCTAGACCCCAGATACCCTCTTCCCTGCCCCAAGGTTATACGCAGGCCGCCTCCTCCCTTAGCACAATGCTTACGAAGGTCCAAAGGCCCTGCTCAAGCAAAAAACTCTATGCCTTAGACAAGAGAATTACTTCTTCTGCTGCCTACAACACCTGCATTGCTAATAATACAGCACTTCTTACCATCTTCAACGATGTCGAATGGGGCCTGGTACAAGATGGACTTCAGAATGTTCCTGAACCAGCTAAATCTCAACGTCGTGCACTTGTACAAGGACGTCGGGTCACACAGAATATCTTAAAAAACATGCTTGATGCTGCAGAAACGTCTGGAAGAGTTTTGGCAGAGAGAATTCTTTTAAAACTGCATGCTTGGCTGAAACGTTCTGGGTTTAAATCCGAACCACAAGCCTCGCTCATCAATAAAGCCATTGAAGAGTTTGCCGTTTCTGGCAATGCACTGGACAACGCGCTTGAAACTGCAAAGAAGAAGCATGAGACATTATAATCTCAGTATCACACAAAAAAGAGGGCGGATACAGCTTCTTATGAGCTAATTATTCAATATACTGTTATTGTTTAGCCCTAGAACTCACCCTGATCAGAAGAACACCCTTTCCCTTCATAACACCCTTTCCCTTCATGGTGCTGGACAACCCTAGAATGCGCTGTGGCACCGTCTATCTAAGAGAGATAGGTAAGAAGAAGAGACTCACCCTGTTTCTTTAATGAATTCAGATTAGTGAGAACAAGTACATATCGCTAAAATCGCAATTAAAAATTGCAGTTGGGATTGATTCTTCCCAGTCTGCATGCTTTGGTTAGTCAGACAGTTAACGTGGGACTGTGTGTCATCAGGACAATTTTATTCACCATCCGTGATGTGTGTCTGGCTAGCTCAAAGCGATCAACAATAAAACAATTCGATTTCTGTCTCTCTTGCTATTGTTGTACAACCTCAGGTTATTTTTTAGTTGGGTATGGACACAATAGATAGTTGTGAGCAACTATGGTTTGATATATATTTGATTAGGCTATAGACATCACTGTTCGCTATTCCCAATTTTATGATTCAACTGTGTGTCGCCCTTAGTCGGGAGACATCAGGAAGTCTGGTCGACCGGTTTCAATGACATTTACTCTCATGCGTCATCTTCTTCAGGACCAGTTTCTTCACTTTACAAGAACCAAATCTGTTCACCCCTCAGATGCTGCACAGCATTCTCTGTGGCGCAAAGATAGAAAAGTCAAAGGGGACTTCTCATGTCTCAGGCTGAGTTCATGCATTTAGTAATTTAAATATTAGGAGTCTTGTAATTACTTGGTAAATGGCCAATTAATGGGCGTCACATTGGTGACCATGAAAACAGGGACCCCCGTCTCCCCTCTTCCATCAAGCATATCTCACTTCGAAAGAGTTTGAATTTTGATTCACCAATCATACCTGTTATGCCTGTCATGTAGACATTACTCCTGTACATCAGTTGGTTGGCCTAAGCGTGATGTTGGCTGTTATAGGCACATCTGCATAAGTGTCTTTTTCTTGGGCTGCAGGGAAGCGTACAAGAGTATATTATACTTGTTGTCTCCACTGCGTTTTACACAACATCCTCTTTTCTGTGGGACATCTGGTTACAAATGTTGCATACCAATGCGTTCAGTTCGTACTGTTTACCTGTCTGTTGTTCACTCGCTGCCCTCGGGATCTTTCAGGTAAGGACAATGGTTTTTTGAAAAGTCTGGTCCAGCGTTATCCAGGCACTCTTGTTTTCCCCGGGGTTGTTCTGTGGAAGAGAGACCCACGTGGGGGAAGACTGTTGTTATATTCCGTTATATTTATGCTGTCCGTCGGGCAGCCCATTTATCTTGAGTCAATTGTTTGGCAAGGACCGATCCATGCATGATACTACATTGCTTCTTGGACCCGGTTAAATATCCTCGTATAGTGCCCTCCTGTTAATTTATGGTCGGATCCGTTTTTAACAAGGGGGCTGGTGCACTATAGACCAGCTGTACTGTCTCGGCGCAAGCTTACCCTGTGAATCTTGTCACAAGTTGTTTGTAAAGTTCTAGGGTCAGGGTCACTTACCTACTGCACCTCCGGATATTCCACAGCGTACCGCGGGACTGCTTGAATCGGCTTGCGTCGCTCGGCTCTCGCTCTACTACACGCGTTCTCGTGCACGTGTTTTGTTTACTTTTGTGTCCTGGTGGCCATTTTGGAATGGGCCCAGACGTCTTTTCCTGTTGGCTATGTTGTAAAGGGTGCGGGTTATGATCTAATGCCTTCAAAAGAGGGCATCGGGTGCACTTAATGTTAAATCTGACAACTTAATGCGTGATATCTGATTACCTTCTGGAGCACCCTTGCGCCAATGTGGTCAGTATCATATATTGGCATCATGTGCCATATGTTTGAATAAAGGCCATGTACTGCGTCTCCATCTTTTGGATGGGCTGAACTTGTCCCAATCGAGTGCCTATTGGGTATGCTAGAATCCCAGTAGTATTGAACATGGTAAACAAGTTGAATTTATATTCATATAAATATAGACGGTTGCTATACCGAACCAATGGTTATTTGTTTATTTATTAATGATCACCTCCGCCCTGCTAGTCTACCGTAAAAAGTAAGGTGTTAATTCTTGTTTCTGCTGGTCGATTTAAATACAGTAATGGGAGACCTTTTTTGGAGATGTGGGGAACGCAGCTCCTGCATACCTTGCCACCAGAGTCTCGATGGTGCAAGAAGATGTTGTGGATCTCCTCAATGAGGCCATTCCTTATGGTATCCAGACGGAAAATCCACTGTTGTTCTTTTCTCAGAAGGATATCATAAAAATTGCCTCCTCTACGAGGTGGGTTTATCTTTTCGAGTATTGTCCATTTGAAGTCATCCCCAGTATGTTGTTGAGCTACAAAATGGGAGACTAAAGGGGCTGTTAGTTTTTTGGTCCTCAAGCAGGATTTATGTTCAATAAGTCTGTTTCTTACAGTGCTTGCTGTCATACCGATATATCTGAGATCACAGGGGCATGTAATCAAATAAATGACCCCTTTGCTGTTACAATTCATGAGATTTCTCTGTATCCATGGTGTTTTCCACCATATGTCTATTGTTTTATTTCTCGTAGTCTGTTTGCACATGACACATGCGCCGCATGGCGGGTGGCCACTTGGGCTGTTGGTGTTCCAAAGGGTGATGTGCTCCGTGGACTCCTTTTGTTCCTCAAGTGTGTGTACCAGTCTATCTCGAATATTCCTTCTCCGCTTGATGGCAAAAACGGGATTGGCTAGCTCAGTAGTGCCTGTGTTTAGAGTAGGCCATAGCTTTTTTATCTCTCTTTTGAGTGTATTAAAGATTGGAGAATAACTTAGCACTGCTGTGATGGTATCGTCGGTTGCAATGTGATCTCATGTGGGATGTTTCTTGCTCTTTTGTGTGTGTTCTTCACAATCTCTTTTGGATAACCTCCCTTAAGCAGTTGAGATTTTAGTTCTTCTGATTGGTGCTGGAAGTCTGCGATTTTTGTGCATGTGCGCCTATATCGTAAAAACTGCCCGAACGGCAGATTGTCACATAGGGCACGTGGATGGTAGCTACCGTAATTTAATCTCAACCAGATCTCCACCAGAGCATATGTGCAGCGCAGAGTGTTTATTACCCGCTGGTCCTTTCATCGGCAGTCCTTCTCTCGCATCACTCAGGGTTTCTACTGTGCAGGAGGATCACCCTGGTAATCTGGCCAAGGAGCGTATCAACCCCCTCAACAGCGGGGATTTCAGAGAGGCAAAGGAAGGGGTAGGAATGCAGCTGCCAGAGGCTCCTCTACTCCTGCTAGCAAGTGACTCTCATGCAGGAGGTTAGATAGCATGCTACACTCACGCACAGGAGGGGATCAAGTCAGACTAGTGGATGCTCAAGACTGTAGGCGAGGGATACTGCATCGAGTTCCTTCAAACAGATCGATCTCATCTGCCAAAAATCAGACGGCTGTCGTCGGACCATCTCCTCATCCTTCGAGAAGAAGTGGATGGAGGTCCTGATGCAAAAGAGACCAATCAGACTAGTCCCAGATGATTGGGTAAACAAGGGTTTTTATTCAATATGCTTCCTTGTACCCAAAAAGGACCTCACCATGAGCCCTTTCTTAGAGCTGCACCCGGCAAACGAGTATGTCAAGCCTCAGAGGATCAGGATGACAATTCTGCAGGAGGTAATTCCGCTGCGAAAGCACAGGGATTACAAGGCCACCTTGGACATGAAAGATGCATGCTTTCATATTTCAATGTTGACAGCGCACAGAAAGAACCAAAGGTCTAAGATAGAAGACAAGCACTCTCAATTCAAAGTACTCCCCTTTGACACTGCCTCAGCCCCAAGTGATTTTACAAAAGTACTGGCAGTGGCAGCAGCTTACCTGTGCAGATAGTCTGTTCCGTTTCCGGCATACCCTTATCTAGACCACTGGCTAATAACTGGAGACCACCCAAGACCTACTCTTCAAACTAGTGTTCTCCATCAATGAAAAGAAATAAAGTCTCGTCCCCAGCGAAGGGAAACCATTTCTGGGGGGCCCTAATTCGAACAGAAGACAGATTTGTCTTCCCATCTAATGAGAGTGTCCAAATAATGTTGTTCCAGATCTTTCAGTATGTAGCCAGTTGTCATATAACTGTACGGAAAGCCTTGCGGCTATTAGGAATGATGGCTTCCTGCATTTTATGGTTCCACACACCCGTCTGTGCATGCGTCCTATGCAGGAGGGACTCGAGCCAATGGTGTCAGGCAAGCAGTCAGTGGGTCAATCTAGTGGTTGTCTTGACAGCCTTCATTCAGTGTCTACAGTGGTGGTCGAAGGAGAACCTTCTGAAGGGAAAATCATTCACCACCCCAACAGTCGAGGCCCCCCTCACCACGGACGCATCCCTGTCGGGTGAGGAGCACAACTTCTATACCAGACAGCGCATGGCACATGGTCACAATCAGTAGCAAACACACACACACATCAACCTATTAGAGCTACTGGCTTTTTTCAAAGCCTTAAAAGCCTTTCAGCTACAACTGCAAGGGAAGACCATTCTAGTCCTTACAGACAGCATCACAGCCATGTATTACTTAAACAAACAGGGAGGTATTTGCTCTCGAGCACTGTCCAAATTATCACAGGGCATTTGGAAATGGGCACTCAAACACATGTTCCTCCTGTCACAACACATTCCAGGGGAACCCAGTCTTCTTGCGGACATGCTCAGCAGAGACGTGCAGCTACCCATAGAACATGAGTGGCGCTATCACAAACACATTTTGCACTACGTCTTTGCAGAATGGGGGCATCCAGACATTGACCTCTTTGCAACACTGGAGAATGCACAATGCCCAGACTACGCCTCCAGGTATCTCCAAAAATGTCCAAGGGGAATGGTCTGTGGATTAAATGGTCTGAGATTTGCTAGCGCTTTTCCCTCAACTCCTCTCCTCAACAGGATAATTCATAAAATTCAACAGGAGCAAGTTACCCTAATGCTGATAGCACCAATGTGGGTACGTCAGCCATGGTTCTCACATCTCATGAGAATGTCAACTTGCCCTCCAATGAAGCTGCCCTGCCCCTACAACATGCTGTCCCAGGATCAGGAGACAACATTGCACCCTTTCCATCAAACTCTCAATTTAGCTGCATGGCTCCGGATGTCATGGCGTTCGGGAGTCCTCAGCTCCCTCCAATGTGTATGGACATTCTGAGAGAGGCACGAAAACTCAATACCAGGCACTGTTATTCCAGCAAATGTAACCGTTTTGTCATTTGGTGCAGTACTCGTATCATCAACTCAGTAGACTGTTCGCCCACACACATAGGGCCTCATTACACGGAAGGCGGTGGTCCAGGGTGCTATTAGCACCTGGACCATGCCGGTAAATTACCGGCACCGCCTTGGCGGAAAGGGGATTTACCGCCCCATTCCAAGGTTGGTGGGGCGGTAAATCCCCCTTCCGCCATTGCCCATCCCCATTCCCATTTCTGCCCCATAGGGCTCTATGGGAATGGGGAAGGCGCTAATTACGGCACCGCAATTTTGCGGTGCCGTAATTAGCTCCGAGGTCCCTTAGCGGGTTGGTTTTTAACGCCTGCAAAAAGTAGGCGTTAAAACACCAACCCGCTAAGGGACCTCGTAGTAAGGCGGTAATGAGGCCCATAGTCCTTTACCTAACTCACCTCTGAGACTCAGGACTTGTTTTTAACTCACTGAAGGTCCACCTTGCTGACCTTTCTGCTTACTCCACCCCTCAGAGCAAAGTTTCCTGGTGGAAAGTCCATGTACCTGTAATCCAGGCTTTCCTGGAAGCGGTGAAAAACTTCACCTGCCTATTTCTAATCTAACTCCCGGATGGGACTTTAATGTTGTCCTTACTAGACTTATGGGGCCTCCTTCAAGCCCATGCACAAGCTGGTCTTAAGGCTCTCATCTTTATGACTGCTTTTCCGGTGGCTATTACTTTCATTAGGAGGGTTTGTGAACTGCAGGCTCTCTCAGTTCAAGACCCATTTGTTACTATTCATAAAGAGAAAGTGGTTTTGCGCACAAACCCACATTTTGCACATACATTTATTTCTAAGTTTCATGTAAACCAATCCATTGAACTCCCAACTTTCTTTCAGCATCCCACTAACCCAGCTGAAAGAAGCCTCCATACATTAGATGTTAGGAGAGCAGTGGTTTACTGCCTTGATAAGACAAAACCACTACAAAAGATAGACCAATTCTTTGTTTCTGTTGCCACTGGTAGAGAAGAGGGCTCTAAGTTAGCTATCTCTAAATGCATTATTAAATGCATCTAAATGTGTTACTCTGTGGCTAAGAGCCTCTAGATTACCTCTTAGCACCCATCCATATGCCTGCTCAACATGAGTGACTAACAGGGACTTGGCCACCCTACTTCCCTTGCTTTGGCTAAAATGCACACACGCATTCTATAACTCCCTGACAAATTTCCTATACCTGTCCCCCAACTGCGTTCGACCTACAGCGCATTGAGACCATACCAATTGTGAAAGGCGCTATGGAAATGCACGTTGCATTACATTTATAAGTGGTATCCCTATGAGTTAGCACGTTATAGAACTCTATAGTTGTGACAAACTGGGTTCTGCTCCACAGGAGTATGAGGATGAGTAAGGGTCAAATGTCCCACTCAGCCCTCACACTTCTAAACCAAAGCCCAGCACAATCATAAAGGTAAATCAGATACAGTTAGGATATATTCTACCTTTGGTAACGTAGGCCGAGGGAAGGCTGTGCTCTTAAGAGGGGTGTGAAAGTGAACCAGTAGTGATCCAAACACAGTGTAAAATAAAGGGAGTGACCGTTCAAGGTTAATTGGACACACCATCTGCAATAGAACAAATTGAAAATAGTACAAAAACCCACCTCATAGGAAGGACAGAGATGATGCGACAGACAGGAAAGTAACACCCTGAGTGTGGTTCTGGGGACGGTAGGCAAGTTACAAGCCACAAAAAGGATATGTTGTCATTGATTGCGAAGGTGGATTATGCCGTCTTGTCCTAATACCCATGTGTAATTATTAATTGTTAGTACTTCTTGAGTTTGAGTAAATCAAGTTTGTGAATATCTTTATTCAGAGTTTGGTATTAATACATGGGTTGCCAGGTAGAACAAGAGCACTCTTATTTCGTTTTTAAGACATTATGGAAACCCCAGTATATTTTGGAAATGGCTGAAAGAGAAGCTCTGGGTGAATGAGTTAAGATGATGACTCGGAGATTGCCTTAAAATTCCAAACATTGAAAGTATTTCCAGAGTATGTAATGAAAAAAGAAGGGTGGGGTCACTAAGGCATCTGCACCATTTAGGGCTCTGCACAAAGACTGAATAAAAATGCAGAGGAGATTTGTAGAGAAATGGGAGGCTCTGAAAGATGCAATATTCTGGCTTGGAGCTTTAAGCCTTAATTTTGGCTATGTTACAACTTTGGTTTAGAATTTGAAGCCTTAAAGGCATGTGAAATATATGTAAACCAGTAAAACACTATTTCAACAATAAAGAAACTATAAATGCCTAATGCTACATCATTCTTTATGTTTAGAAAGATAATGTGTTCATTTTCTTTTACAGCTTTCTAAAGCCTGCACAGAAAACGCAAAGGGTAATGAAGTGAAATGCCCCAAGAATGGGTTTACTTGGAACAAAAGGGAGGACGTCGGATATCTCATGGAATGGAAGATTCTAGAAGCCCAGTCTGGTCAGGACTGGAGTAAGCTACGCATTAAGAAAATTATTTCTGTTATCATTTACAATCCGTATTCAGTATAACCGGAGAAGGAAATGCTTCTGAAAACTTAAATACATGGATGAGCAGGAGAACCAAAGCAAGTCCGAATTCGAATTAATATGTAATTCAGAATTCACAGCTTTTCATTTCCAAAATAATGCAAATAGTAGAAAACCATATCAATGCATTTAATTCAAAAACACTACATATCAATGTTGGATTCAGTAACCCTTACAAACATGTTAGTATGCTGATTGTGAAAAGAACATACAATATTAAAGCAGTAAGATTCTCTAAGAACACCCAAATGAGAAGTTGTCAAAAACACAACCTGCATGGACTCACAGATGTGAAGAATAGGAGCTCCTAAAAAGAGCTTTCCTTTGCGCAATGGAATTGTAAGGAAGAGTGCACTGAGAGATGAAAATAGAGCATTCTATACAAATGGCTGACCCTGTAATGTGGTTAACTTTGCTGTGGCATTCTTGCCAAACACAATCCAAGCTGGAGAAATGAAACCCCCAGAGAAACCTTGCCAGGACAATGAATGCCATAAAAGTTTCAGTCTGAAAACCCATCTTCCTCAAAATGAGAAAACCCACACAGGAGAACATCCTCATCCGTACACAGAATGTCATAACCGTTTCAGCCAGGAACCATATCCAACCAAACATGAGAGGACCCATACAGGAGTAAAGCCTTATCAGTGCATTCAGTGTCAGAAAAGCTTCAGTTGGAAAAGCAAGCTAACCACCCATGAGAGAAGCCACACAGGAGCCAAACCTTACCGGTGCTCTGAATGTCAGAAATGCTTCAGTGAGAAAAGCAAGCTAACTATCCATGAGAGAAGCCACACAGGAGCCAAACCGTATCAGTGCTCGGAATGTCAGAAATGCTTCAGTCACAAATGCAACCTAACTACCCATGAGAGAAGCCATACAGGAGATAAACCTTATCAGTGCTCTGAATGTCAGAAATGCTTCAGTCAGAAATGCAACCTAACTACCCATGAGAGAAGCCACACAGGAGCCAAACCTTATCGGTGTTCTGAATGTCAGAAATGCTTCAGTGAGAAAAGCAAGCTAACTACCCATGAAAGAATTCACACCGGAGACAAACCGTATCAGTGCTCTGAATGTCAGAAATGCTTCAGTCACAAATGCAACCTAACTACCCATGAGAGAAGCCACACAGGAGCGAAACCTTATCAGTGCTCTGAATGTCAGAAATGCTTCAGTCAGAAAAGCAATCTAACTGCCCATGAGAGAAGCCACGCAGGAGCCAGACCTTATCGGTGCTCTGAATGTCCGAAATGCTTCAGTCGGAAAAGCCAGCTAACTATCCATGAGCGAAACCATGCAGGAGTAAAACCTTATCAGTGCTCTGAATGTCAAAAAAGCTTCAGTGAGAAAAGCAGCCTAACTAAACACGAGAGAACCCATACAGGACTAAAACCTTATTGGTGCTCTGAATGTCAGAAATGCTTCAGTGAGAAAAGCAGCCTAACTACCCATGAGAGAAGTCACACAGGAGCCAAACCTTATCTGTGCTCTGAATGTCAGAAATGCTTCAGTGACAAAAGCAGCCTAACTAAACATGAGAGAAGCCACACAGGAGCCAGACCTTATCAGTGCTCTGAATGTCAGAAATACTTCAGTCAGAAAAGCAACCTAACTACCCATGAGAGAAGCCACACAGGAGCCAAACCGTATATGTGCTCTGAATGTCAGAAATGCTTCAGTGACAAAAGCAGCCTAACTAAACATGAGAGAAGCCACACAGGAGCCAAACCTTATCAGTGCTCTGAATGTCAGAAATGCTTCAGTCAGAAAAGCCACCTAACTACCCATGAGAGAAGCCACACAGGAGCCAAACCTTATCAGTGCTCTGAATGTCATAAATGCTTCAGTGACAAAAGCAACCTAACTAAACATGAGAGAAGCCACACAGGAGCGCAACCGTATCGGTGTTCTGAATGTCACAAATGCTTCAGTCAGAAAAGCAACCTAACTTCGCATGAGAGAAGCCACACAGGAGCCAAACCTTATCATTGCTCTGAATGTCATAAATGCTTCAGTGACAAAAGCAGCCTAACTAAACATGAGAGAAGCCACACAGGAGCCAAACCTTATCAGTGCTCCGAATGTCAGAAATGCTTCAGTCAGAAAAGCCACTTAACTAAACATGAGAGAAGCCACACAGGAGGCAAACCTTATCGGTGCTCTGAATGTCAGAAATGCTTCAGTGAGAAAAGCAGCCTAACTACCCATGAGAGAAGCCACACAGGGGCCAAACCTTATCAGTGCATCGAATATCAGAAATGCTTCAGTGACAAAAGCAGCCTAACTATCCATGAGAGAAGCCACACAGGAGAAACGGTCTTGTTCTTGTTCACTGAATGACAGAAAAGCTTCAGCCAAGAAGACTAAACTAACTTAATATGAAAAACCCATTCTGAAAAAGAACCATACCTGTGCGCTGAATGTCAGAAACAAAATCAGCCATTAATGATCTTTAATTCTCTGCAAGAAACTACAGAGGACAATACCCAGCAGAGAAGCCCCCTACATGTCGGAAAAACATCAACCAGAAATTAAACAGCTAATCACGTGGACCCAAACTGAAGGTAAACCTTCAGTGTTTTCAATGTCAGCAAATCCTGAACCAGAAAGGCAGCATAACTCGACATGGGAGAAAACGCACAAAGGAGACAAAACTGGTCAGTCCACTGCATGTCAGAAGAGCTTTAGTTATAAATCTACACGGGATGAAACTCTTTCTGTGTAATGGACATCAGCAAATGTGATCCACGTCTAATTCAGGGGCCTGCAAACTTTGGATTTTATTTATTATGCACCAAAAACCCGACGGGCTTCAGGGCATGACAAAAACACTCCAGACAGCACATAAAGCACAAGACAACCTATGATGATAACAGAGCAGCAATTTAGATCATTCAAATAAGTGTTTTGGATCTCCAGATGTTTTGGAGTATAACATCCATCAGCTCTATTGAGCATAATCTGTGGATGGAGTTTATGGGAGTTGTTGCTCAAAACATCTGCAAAGTTGCAGGTCCCTGTTCTAATTCAACATGAAAGAGCCCACATGGGAGAAAGCGGTTTGATTCCAGGCCACAACAGTGTCCGTCTAAAATTCACTATTACTCAACCTAACAGAAACCGCATAGAAGCAATCCTCAATTTCAGAAATGCTATATTGAGAAAAGTCCACTCGCTTGGCATGAGACCCTACGTGTGATATTCAAGACAGAAGAGTGCACGAGGAGAGAGGAGAGGATGAAATATCAGGAAAGGCTCACAAACGGCAATCAGAATGCAGACGTTGGTTTAGGACAGAAAGAAGATGGACATCCGGTTCCTCCCTGATAGCGCAGCAGTTGAATGGTAATTAATCATTAACATCAAAATGATGATCCTGCTCTTCCCCAATTAAGCAGAATACGAAGCAGACACCCCCCATGCAGTCCATCCTGTGGAACCTTCAAACAATGATTCCTTTCAGCAGTAAACCATACCTACGAAGCAGAACCCACACTCAGTCCATCCTGCGGAACCTTCAAACACTGATGCCTTTGAGCAGTAACCATGACTACGAAGCAGACCCGACATACAGTCCATCCTGCGGAACCTTCAAACACTGATGCCTTTGAGCAGTAACCATGACTACGAAGCAGACCCCACATGCAGTCATCCTGCGAAACCTTCCAACACTCCTGCTTTTGAGCAAGAACAGTGTATCTTCAATGCTATCTAAGATGAAAGTGCCTCAATGAAGAATTATGAATAAAGATGCATATAATTAAATCCAAACTTAGTGTAGAGCAGCACTGTGCAACCCGAGGCTCCCCATTTGTGGCCCCCAACTCATGATCACGGCCATTGATTACGCTAGCTAATAGTCAAAAATAGTCAAAAATATCTGTACAGCCAAAGGTTGAAGAACCCCTGGTGTAGAGGCTAAAACCAGAAGCTGTGAAAATGTCATAAAAGAAATCTATAAAGTGGTTTTATGAAGTGAATGTGGCCAGTGAAAGCTCTAGGAAGAAACTTGCAGCTGGAGTGTAAAAATAGATGAAGCATCCTCGCGCTCAGACCAGTGCTGGAAAATGAGACATTTCAGCTATAACACTATTAAAATGACCTCCCAGGTGTTGATTGATTTACTGACATTTGCTCAAAAAGTAGGTGAGTTACATGATTTTTTCAGTGAGCAATCAAAAAACAGACTTTGACTAGTCACGAATTTAAGTGAGCTGTTTGAGATGAACAGTGAATGATATCATATTTGAATCTATAAGGTGTAAGGCTTTCAGATGGCCTAACTCTCAAGTTACTGTTTCTTAGGATTTTCCATCTGAGGTGAGATCTATGAGAAACACTTTGTGACACAAGAAAACTTTCAAAGTACATGCAACTAAGTGTTACTTCTCTAAGGAAGGCATGCTATCAAACAGACACAAGTGATCACAGTTCAAGGGTGTTTATTGAACTTCAATGGATTGATTAAATGCCTATCCAATCCTAAGTCTAAGATGGGAGCAAGCTACGACCATCAAATAATAACGCAGTCCTAGTAGAGTCTTGTCAAAATAAAAGGGCCTATACTAATAAACCTATTGCCAATCCTTACTTCTATAAGGTGAAAAGTTTTCTGGTGACCTGACTCTCAAGTTACTGTTTCTCAGGATTTTCCATCTGATGTGAGATGTATGAGGTAAAAAAGCTTTGAGACACAAAACCGACAAAGTACATGCAGCTAAGTGTTACTTCCCAGCTGTTTTAAAACTGCATCTCCAGATGGGCATATGGCAAGCAGTCCATTTGTATACTACCATTGTTTAACGGTTTGCTCTCTACAGTTTCCTGTTTGTGGGCCTTCATCTCTTGTATAAACTCCTATGATGCAGAAACTGTGTTTTGGTCACCTAGAGTACTGGGGTGGACGTTACTGGTGTTGTAAGGGTGGCAGTCATTAAATCTGGGTTGCTTCATAGCTTCAAGCCACTCTTGTTATGGCTGACATTGCATGGAGAAGCCTATCTTACTTTTGGCATTCCATTTAACATGGTGTCTCTGAGCTCTTGCAATCCCTGCTTAATGCAATGTTGCAAGCTCAGTTTTCCAAACACAGAATTCTCCACATGTGATAGAAAGTTATCAAATCATTTTCTCAGGGTGCAGCGTTCCTGCGCCGAGGCTACATTGGGCCTCATTCCGAGTTTGGAGGTAATTTGGTGGTAAGTCTACTGAATTCCCACCAAATGTCATTACTGTTGCTGCCATTTGGTCTCATGGGTTTACCACAGGATTACAAGTGTAATTCTACTTTTTTGGGGGCGGTGATGCAAAGTGGCAGATTACCTCCAGTTTGTTGCATGAGGTAAAGCCTCCTCTTTGCCTCCAAATGTATGATTTGATGGTTTGTGAAAAATAGCAGTAATTCCGTTACCACCCAAAAAATCTCAGTAACTGAATGTTTCGGAGGATAGCTCAGGGGCAACGCGCTCGCCTTGGCAACAAGATGACTCGGAGCACCACAGGTTTGATCCCCAGTCCGTGCTTCGAAACCTCTGGGTATTAAGTGCGTTATAAATAACATATCATCAATTACCAGCACTTTTTCCCTGCACTGCCAAGAGCTTTCCCATATTCAGCTCACCTGCTGAGAAAAAACAGAGCATATAGGTTCTGTAAAGGCAACGAGAAGTGACATCCAATATGGCGGACAGAGCATCACCAAATCCCAACCCAGTCACAATTACAGAACACAGTTGCTCTTTCCCTCTGCCCCTCTCCCTCAACACTTATCTGACCTCAGTGCTCTAAGGCTGTTATACCTTGGATAGCCACGTGTTCCACTCGCCATGAACGCGTGTTATTTCCTTCTGGCTTACATATTGACTTTATCGAAATAAGACTGTGTTAACTGTGAGCCACTCAGGCGGCACTTTTAACGCTGTGGATAGCACTGAGAGACTACATAAGGAGAAATGAAAGTGGGCCGAGTGCCTTTGAGCCTCACCAAAGAAATAACCGCAGAGATTACATCTATTATTCAGTTTGAGTTAGTCCCAACTGAAGCAACTGCGGGCAGCGTAGCCTTTGAACTTCGTGGGAGAAGTGTGTGAAAAGAGTGCTCCTGTATTTTGCAAAGTAGACTGTGATACTTTTTTTTTTTTCTTTTTGAAAAGGAGTGGCATCTCTCTTTTCAATTTAGCGCTATAAGTGGTGCGGTGCACGTGGTCTGCCGTGGTCCACCCACCGAAGTACACTGTACAATGCTAGGTGGCTAACTTCAATGCTCAAAGGTGATGTCTAACTGTTTAAGTCTATCCCGCCCTGTTTGATTGTGTTTCTGCTACTTGTAAACCATGCCAGGTCTACGCAGCGCCAAATCTATAGGGAGTAAATCAGAAATCACAGGGGAACGTACGGGAGGCGTAGTTCCTAACTTGGAACATCTAAACTCCCCCCACCGAGGTCCTCCATTGATGTGGGAAATATTATCTCTGAGAAGAGAGCAGATCGATCAGTTTCTCTAACCCACGCAGACCCAGAAGACTTAACAGATCGAGTATGCTCGAACTTCATCTCTGACATGTCCATTCTGGCACCGGTGGTCTCATTGGAACTAGCAAACAGGGTGTTGCTATCCTTGGCCGGTCGATTGCCACAGTCCATCCCGGGATCCCCCTTCCATCCCGGGATCCCCCTTTCAAGTGAAGGGCATGGAGGATGTGAAACTCTTTAATTCCTCACTCTTTCAGCCGTGGCCCACGAGAAGGAGGTTTATGTGTTTCCTACGATCTGTCACGGCTCGTCAATTCTGCCAGAAGCCCATAACATTTTAAATCAGCCTGGCCCAACGTTAACACACTGTTCATCGCCGTCTTCTGATGAGAGGCCGGTTTTTTACCCTAAAGTTGGTGTGCCTATGAGACAGGATGATCAGGCTCAAGTAGAGCAAGTGGTGGATGCTTTTTCTTTTCCCATCCTATCCAGGATTTTAGACACTATGGATCGGGGACATGACATGAACATGTACGAATTGAGAGAAGTACGATCCTCGTCGAAGGATCTGCTTGCAAAAATGAATTTTATTGAAGGCTTCATTTTGGCGTTGAGCGCCCCAGGCGTAATTTGTACAAACCCTTTGATAGGGGGTGCTCCTACAGCTGTTAATTCAGTTTCTGCTGCTGCCCAAACCTCTTGGGCCGATTGTAGTTATACCCGGCAAAGTGGTGTGAGCCGGGTATTTTAGATGAGGTAGAGGTTGTTGGCACACAAAGCCATTTACAAAAGGACACTCAGGTTTTGCCAGCCTCAAGCAAGAGCCCTTCCGAACCCCCTGTGGAGGTGGTTGGAGGGCTAATGCCTTCTCCCAGGGTAGCTGCTGTTGATGAGTCAGCAGCGCCTTTGGAAGTTGGCCGTAGAAAGCAAAAGAAAGCCAAGAATGGTAAAGAATCTACTTTTCCACCTCTCACAAATAATAAAGGCTCTCTTAAATGTCTGCGATCCATTAAAGCACAGACAGAAATATTTTCTGATGATTGAAACTTTCAAGATGGGGTTCCCATCTCCAAGCCACAGGGCTCTGATTTTAAGGTGGCTGGCAACCGTAAGAAGGGCAAGGCTTGCTCACAGACGCAGGCAGTAACACATGTTCAGCCTTGTTCCACTGAATGGGAGGCAAATAAAAAGTCATTGATCACTGCATACCTTAAACCTAAAATGACAGAAGCAATTGATGAGGGCTTAAATGGTTCCTCCCTTTCCACTTATTCAATTGAATCTGATGAGGAGGCTCTTTTTGCCACCCTGCCAATGGAAGGCGGGCCTCTGCCGCAACCTATGGCATTAAGTGGTGATAGCCTAAGAGTAACTCGTACCCACGTGCCTATAAATTCGGCTATGTTGAAATTGCAGCCTACTGCTTTACCCTTTGAGCCAGCAGTGATGCTTGCCCCACCAATAAGCCCGGGACCACCTGGCTTCTTAACAATGGAGGAAAGGATGATGTCCCTCCAGCAACCAACTGGATCTGGAGGTTTGCCTATAGACCAAAGTAGATTATCCAGGGGACCATCTGGGGGCTCTTCCTTTAGACTACCGGTGAAGGGGGAGGTTTTTGATGACACTCAGGAGCCCGTGCCGTCAGGTCCGGTCCCGACAGAGGAGGATCAGTTGAGCTATTTGTGTTTGAGTCGCACCTTCAAGCTTAAAGACTTTTACCTGCTAAATCGTCGATATATTTTAGCATTATTTGGTCAAATAACTAGCCTACAATTACTTTGTCCAAATTACATTGCCAGAATCTTCTTTCTGGACTTTAGGCATGTTGACTCGGTCAAAATTGGCTTTTATTTTAAGCTTATTTACAACCTAGTTATTGCGGAGGCTGAATGTCTGCTAAATTTGGGGTATTCTTTAAGTGAAGATAGGCCGCACGATATTCCAAAGTGACCTATTCAGGGGGGAGATGGCGGACCAGAGATTAACCCTCGAGAACCCTTAAAAATGAATGTGCAACTGGCTGCACAAAATGCGTCTAACAGCGTCTCCCCTTGTACACTGAGCCGCCACGTGACATACGACTGGTCTCACATTATAAACCCCTTACATCAACATAACCCTTTGCAAAGGGGCACCCGATGAATTGCCCCGGTCAGGATTGTTTCCTGGAATACGCGTGGGTTTTGCCTTCTTCGCTTTAATAGGGAACTTTGGAAAGAGGCCGATTTAATATGTTTTCAAGAATCTTTCATGCTTGACACTCCCTTTGTGAATGGCTTCACTGTTGCATTCGAGCCTGCCAGCAAGGGATTAAAGGGAAGGCCATACGGTGGCTTAGTTTGTGCCTGGCGTGTTTCCCCTAGTTCTAATATTGAAAATCTCTGTATAGGCCACCCTGACACTTTAGGTTGTAAAATAACATGGTTTGACCCTTTTGACACATTTTTAAGAGTCTTCATTGTTTTGAATGTCTATTTTAATCCTGTATCGACTTCTTTGATAGATTTTATATCATCCATTATGAATGTATTTGATTCATACTGTTTGTTACCTAATGTTTGTTTTTTGGTTATGGGCGATTTTAATTCACAATGCTCCCACTGGTATCGGCCCGAGATGTCCAGGCGTTTTTCTCATTCTGCCAGAGCTTGAGGGATAGTTTTTCGTGCTTGTTTGGATCTCGTTCCCCTAAGCGAGAATTCTTTTGTGGATAAACCGCCTAATTATACTTGGTCAGATGACCTTTGCAAATCCACTTTGGACTTTACATTTGTTTTCACCCACATCTCCTCCACTATTAACAACTTTAGAGTTGACCCCTATACTTGGAATGACCATTCACTTCTTAGGGCATCCTTTGGGGGTATTCTTACAACCGATAACTCTGATCAGCTCTCGGACGCCCTAGAGATTAATCCTCGTAACCAGGCTGTAATTTGGCACCGCAAACATGCAGGTAGGTTTAATGCTAAAATTAACGAGGACTTATTGGGGGGACTATTTGTAGATATGTGTCCTCTTTCTTTTTCACCTCACCTGAAGGACACACTTGTCCTGTTTCCGTTCTCGACCATTAGAATGGAGAGAAAACACGCAATACCTTTTTATAAGTTTAGTGCAGAAATACATGCTAAGAAGAAGCTGAAGAGGGATATTAAGGAAACATGAAAATTGGGCTGAAACCTGGTTGTAGTCATAACTAAGTTTAAACAAATGTACAGAAACTGGGTAAAGGGTCATCGTGCCCTGTTACTGCAAAGAGATGCAGAAAACATATTAGCAGCCATGGCAACTGTTGGAGACTAATGCAAGGTGGGGGGTGTGCAACTCTCTCTGCAATATCAGCCCATCCCAGGCAAGGCTTGGGAGTAATACTTCACAGAGCTCTATTTTGCTGTGAGTAGTAAAGTTTGTGCATTTGTGACCCTGAGGCCTTGTATGGATAGGGAGGCATGGGCCCTGTTAGACATTGATCAACGAGGAATTCAGGTGGCTATAGGTAGGGTCAAGTGTTCGAATGCCCCTGGACCCGATGGGCTCTCCAATTTGACATTAAAACCAGCGCCTTCTATATGGGCTGAGGTATTGTTTCAGCTGTTTTCCAATGTAGTTGAGCAAGCTAGGTGCACTGTAAGGCCATTGTGATAGTCCTTTTCAAAAGGGGTGATAGGGTGAATCCGGCTAATTACTGCCCCATCTCCCTTTTGGATGCTTCCTATACGATTTTTTCTACCTTCCTTTTTCAGGCACTCGAAAGATGGGCAATTCATGCTGATAAGTTGGATCCTAATCAATCTGGGTTTCGTAAGGGAACCAGTACAGCCCTGAATTGCCTTGTATTACAAATTTTGACAAACCAGGCTTTCCAATCAAAGTGCATAATATATCATTATTTCCTTGATGTCTCTAAGGCATTTGATTGTGTGGATCGAATTAGGCTTTGGGGAATGCTTAGGACATGGGGCTGTCCGGATGCCTTGGTTCGGTTGCTGGAACTCCTGCATGAAGATATTAGAATTAAGGTCAGGTTGGACAAAAAGAGCATGTATTCTGGTTGGATCCGTGTGGATCGTGGTTTACGTCAGGGCTGTCTACTACCTTTTGCTTAATTATACATTTTGGGTATTAGGGCAGTTCTGGAGGGTATAGGTGTGAACCCTCCAAGGCTGGGACATGTGAACATCCAGTATCTTGTATATATGCTGATGATCTTGTTTTACGCAATCATACTGCTATAGGCTTACAAAAATCCCTCACGCGGACACAAGGTTTCTCTAGGGACCTTGGATTAGAGAGCAGTGTGACCAAATCTAAAATTTTGGTCATTAACCGCAGAAAGATCTTGTCAGGCAGATCGAACTTTGGTTCGTACATTGATGATAAGAAGTTGGAGGTGGTCACTGATTTTAAGTATCTTGGTGTGGTGATCAAATCTAATCGATCATTATTTCTGGCTAACCAAGCCCTGAAGTGAGATGCTCTCTCAGCAGCTGAACTACTTCGAGAGCTTGACAGAAAATATGGACGTTTCTCATTACTGCCAGCCCTCAAAATGTATAACCAGGTGCTAGTATCAAAACTAACTTACGGGGCAAAGGCCCGGAAGGATGGCTTGGATTGGGCTAAAATGGAGTCTTTTATTTGGAAATGATTTCTGAGTCTACAGGGGGTACCCCGTTCCCACTGGTCAAGCATATTCTGGGTATAATATCCTTAGAGACCAAGGTCCTCTTAAGATCTATTATGTTTCCTCCAACCTCGACTCCTTTTATTCAATTGAATACACTTTACAATCTAGACAGTTGTGTGGTGCTCAAGGTCTGGGTGAATTCTGTTCTGACCATTGTTAATGAAAGAGCAGAATCATTGGATGAATTGGAGCTTAATCCAGTCAAGGTTAAGAAGTTACTATTTGAAAAATGACTGGATTGCACATTTCTGTTTTAAAACTGTTTTTTTTAAATGGTTTTATTAAGTAATACATGATGTTGTTTGATTACTTTCTTTTGTAAAAATAAAAATCCACTGTACTGCGTGATTTTATGTGAGTATGTGTGGAAAAGTTTAATTTGTTAACTATATCACGCAATAAATACATTTTTTTAAAATTGTTTTATTTTCCTATATGCTTTGTCGCTGTACATCAGAACATTCTCCCCTTTTGTGAGCACATTTTAACAATTACCTTAGAACTCAACCTCCCTCATGTTTCTGAACACCTTTCAGTAGTGAAAGAGCACGTCAGTGAAACAGATTTAATTTATAATAATTTAATGAGAACATTTTTGCAATAATAAAAACATTTTATTAAGACTAATGTATATATGTGTGTGTGTGTATTACACGGCCTGCGGTAGTGGCCATGTAGTTATGGTTAAGTTGCTAAACACATAGGAAGAGCACTTTTTCGGCGGCTTATAACTTCGCTCCCCCTGGACGAATCGTCGCCAAACTTTGCAAAAAAAGTATATGGGCGGCTCTGAATTATTTTCAGTAAGTTGGGCGAGGTTTTGTGTGGGGGTGGGGGGGGTAGGTTATAGGTGGTCCCAATTTTTTTTTTCTTCCTTAGACTGAATGGGGAAAAACTTTGCACACAGCTACAGTTTGAACAGCTGGGTGGATTTTCACCAGAGTTGCGCCATTAGTGGGGGCTTGGGCCAGAAAGCGTGAATTTGTGTGTACGGTGGAAATCAGACTGGTACATTTTTTGCAAAACACTGAAATGTACGTTCCAAAAAATGAGTGACCCATTTCCCAGTTCACTCCCAGACCGATGTGTGATTGGATCACGGTACGCCATGCTGTCGGCGAACAGTGGATTCGGCCGGTGGTTGGCTGGAGGGAAGCGTGCTGTGCGTCAAAGTTTTTCAGAGATGCCGACATGGTGTATCGGAGGATAGTGGTGCACCGACAAGCGGTAGAAAGACTGCTTTGCAGGATTGGCTGGTTGAAAGAGGGGGAAGCGAAGATATTGCTTTGAAGATATGTTTTGTGTCGTAGGCTAAGGCTGCCGGTGGTTACGCTGAGATCGTGCCTTTGAGTTGGTTTGTTGCGGCGGGTTTGTGCGGAAATATTAACCTGCTTCTTTCACTTGGCTTGCTGTGGGTCTGGGTAAGGCGTAGGCTTTTCACTGCATTGCCATGCCATGTAGAAAGCGCGTACGGCTTGGGTTCAACCCCACTAATGTTAGGGCTGAATGTATGGGAGAGGGACTTAGCGATTAGGTAGGCAGGCGAGTTTGCTTACACCATTGCTGCAAGGGAGTGCATAACGACACAGAGAAAAAGAAGTTTTGTTTGGCAGCACACTATTGACATATGCACCAATCCCGAAGCTATTGAGATACACTGGATTGGTGGGTAGTTGCATAGGGAAGTATGATATGTTGGTCACTGTAGGCAGACTGTATAGGGGATGGGCAGTGCCTTGGAGATAATATGAGGATATTAGCAGTCGGTGTACTATGTTGTGTTGTGCCTCAAAAGGCCCTGCTGCCTTGTGTGCATGGCAATGGCCTCTGGACGTAACAGTGTGGCCACTGGTTGGAAGTAAGTGTGTGAATGCTGTTTTGGTTTGCTCCTTTACTGTACGTATACGTACATCTAGGCAACCAAGCACCGTTGGAAATGTTAGCATGCATGCCTGTATTGCCTTCCAGTTGGTGTGAAGTAGGACTAGGCTATTGGGTGCATGGGCGCAGGCCGTAGGCCTCTGCCTATGTACCCAAGAGGCTACGGCTTGGACGTAGACTTCCTTTAGGGAGGGCATGTTGACATTGGCAGATGGAAGGAATTTGTTAGAGGTACTCACACATAGTTAGTTGGTGGGCAGTTGTGGAAGCGACTATCATTTAATGTAAGGGCTGAATGTATAAGAGAGGCTCATGGCGATTATGTAGGCATTCGAGTTTGCGTACACCGTTGCTGGAAGGGAGTGCCTAACGACACAGAGAAAAAGGATTGTTTGCCAGCACACTGTCGAGATATGCACCAATCCCGCAGCTATTGACATACACTGGATTGGTGGGTAGTTGCACAGGGAAGTATGATATGTTGGTCGCAGTAGGCAGACTGTATAGGTGATGGGGAGTGCCTTGGAGATAATATGAGGATATTAGCAGTAGGTATACTATGTTGTGTTGCGCCTCCATAGGCCCTACTGCCTTGTGTGCATGGCAATGGCCCCTGGCCGTAACAGTGTGGCCACTGGTTGGAAGTAGGTGTGCGAATGCTGTTTTGGTTCGCTCCTTTACTGTACGTATACGTACATGTAGGCAGCCAAGCACCGTTGGAAAGGTTAGCATGCATGCCTGTATTGCCTTCCAGTGGGTGTGTAGTAGGACTAGGCAATTTGATGCATGGGCGGAGGCCATAGGGCTCCGCGTATGTACCCAAGAGTCTAGGGCTTGGTCATAGCCTTCCTTTAGGGAGGGCAGGTTGACATTGGCAGATGGAAGGAATTTGTTTGTAGGTACTCACACCTACTTAGTTGGTGGGCAGTTGTGGAGGCGACTATTATTTTTTGGTGAGTGCAGGCAGACTCTATTGGGGATGGGGAGTGCATTGGAGACAATATGAGGATGTTTGCAGTTGGAGTGCCATGTTGTCTTGTGCCTGTCACACCCATACTGCCTTGTGTGCATGGGTACGGCCCTTGGCTGTCACAGTTTGGGCGCTAGTTGGTAGTAGGTGTGAGACTGTTGCTTTGTTTGAGTCTATTGTATCCATACGTAATTGTAGGCAGTAAAGCACTGTGGGAAATGTTACCATGCATGACTTCATTGGTTTCTAGTAGGTGTGTAGCAGGACTCGGCAATTGGGTGCATGGGTGGAGGCCGTAGGCCTCCGCCTATGTACCCAAGAGCCTAGGGACTGGCCATAGCCTTGCTTTAGGGAGGGCAGGTAGACATTGGCAGATGGAAGGAATTTGTACGGAGGTACTCAGATAGTTGCCTCCACAACTGCCCACCAATTAACTATCATTTTTTTGGTGAGTGGTGGCAGACTGCATTGAGGATGGGGAGTGCATTGGACAGAATATGAGGATATCTGCAGTATAAGTGGTATGTTGTCTTGTGCTTGCAGAACCTATAGTGACTTGTGCACATGGGTGGGGCCATTGCACATAAGAGGGTGGCCACTGGTTGGAAGTAGGTAACAGAAAGTTGACTTGATTGGGTGTATTACTGAACCAATATGTACCTGTGCCCAGAAAGGGTAAGTGCTGACATGTTTCCATGCATGGGTGTATTCGCCTATGTACCCAAGAGCGTAGGGCTTGGGCAGAGCCTTGCTTCAGGGAGGGCAGGTAGACATTGGCAGAATGGAAGAAATCTGTATGCAGGTACTCACAGATAGTTAATTGGTGGGAAGTTGTGGAGGCGACTATTATTTTTCAGTGAGTGCAGGCAGACTCTAATGGGGATGGGGAGTGCACTGGAGATAATATGACGATATTTTCAGTCGGACTGTCATGCTGTCTTGCGCCTGTAAACCCATACTGGCTTGTGTGCATGGGTACGGCCCTTGGCTGTAACAGTATGTGCACTGGTTGGAAGTAGGTGTGAGAATGTTGCCTTGTTTGAGTATGCTGTCGTATCTATACGTACTTGTAGGCAGTAAATTATAAGCTTACCTTGTGCTATACAAAACACTTGTAAAGTTAAGTGCCGTAAGAGCCGCCCCTTTGCAACATTAATGTGGAGGGCATGTTGCAGGTCGTGAAGGGGAATTGCAGAGAGAAGACAACATTTGTGTCCGGAGGGGTGTGGACGTGAACAGAGGTCCGGGTCAGGGAGTACAGTATGATAGTGGGAAATGCAAGGCTTGTTTTAGTACGAAACGTTTGCGACATAGTACATGTACGCAGTTACTAACGCATAAAGAGTTGTGTGGTAGGTGTGCAGGTGACAACCTTGAGAGGCTATTGGGGATTGGGGTGTATTGCAGATGGTATAGGGATTGCTCTGATTGGTGTACCATGTTGTGTTGGGAGTGGCAAGCACGTACTGCCTTGTATGGATGGCTACGGGCGTTTCACGTAACAATGTGGCCATTGTTTGGCAGTAGGTTTAACAATGTTCCCTTCTTTGGGTCAGTTCTTACACTGATATGCAAGTCCAGCGTACAGGGCTGGAAATATGTATGTCTACTATGGGTGCTCACTGTCACAGCATGGTTGTGGAGGAAATCTTGCAGGTGCCATACCAGTAGAGGTGGTGTGAATTGACAGCACATGAATATGGTGACCGTTGTTGGCCTTCTTGCCATTCACATACTGAGATGACACAATTAATGTACAGTATGGTACACCTCTCATAGTACCTAGTACATTGAGACAGAAGGAAGGCAGTGCGACATGACACGAGTATTACATATGGACACTATGGAGAAATTCGAGCACACATACATTTGCACGCGGCAACATGATGGACGCCGTTAAGTGGTGCTACATACAGGATGGCAGGCCATCTGACTGTTACCTTTGTTTGGCGTACCTGTTCAGATGGAGAAAGGAAGCCAGTGGAGCTTGAAGTGTGTGCATTTGTAATGTGTGCATCGCTTCTGTGCCGCATACACCATCACAGCAGTCACTGGCGTCAGTGACTTTACTTGTGGACAGTCGTTCCTCACGGTGTGCACTTCAGGTATTTATTTTTTGTGCGTGCCAAGCGTAGCGCACTCTGTCCTGTGAGCACCTAGCTCTGGAAAGGAACAACATAAACAAAAGAAAAAGCGGACTTGCAGAGACAGACTGTACGGTTCCAGATCATTCGATACTTTACTAATAATACAGTGAGTGGTTGGAAGTGCTTTATTTTGCCACAGAATGTACACGCAGTTGATGGATTCACTGCTCTTTCATTTTGCAAATAAAATACAGTGACCAATGCTGTCTGTGCAATTATGTTCTCGTGTAGCACAGTGGGAAAAGGAGTTTGTAATGCTGCTTGGTGGTCCGTGTGGAAGAAGACATTAGGCCTCATTACGATTCCGGCGGTAGCTGTGCCGGAAAAACCGGCATGCTGCCGCCGGGCCCCAAATACCATTCTGCCTCTGTGATTGCCGGAATCACTGGTGACCCAGTAATTTCGGAGACGGAATTCCATAAATTCCATTCCCATAGGACTCCATGGGGATGGGGACAATGGAAACACTGTTTCCGTCTATGACAGAGCCGGTGTTTCCATTTCCGCCTGCAGGCGGGTGGCGTTACTCCCGCCAGGTCAGACCTGGTGGGAGTGACACCTCCCGCCTGCAGAACTCAGAATCAGCTGGTCCGGAAACAATGGTAGCGGGGGATTTACTGCCACCGTTGTTGCCGGACCGGCAGGATTATAATGAGGCCTATTGTCTTTGAAAGGTAGCCATGGTAGCATGCAGTGCCTCTGGGATGGCTTATAGAAAGAAGGTTTGCAGGTTGGTTCATATAGCAGGAACCGCAAATGGACATACCGACCCATAGTGGTCGGCCAAGATAACAACGATGGAAAAGACATTGCTTATGGTAATCTTCCAATGGTTGGTCCACTATCTGTCTACTGGAATGTGGAAGGTGTGGCATGTGCAGTACGGTGCAACATATCTGAGTGGAAAGAGGAATAAAAGTACATGTAAGTAGCGGCTATTAGTTGTAGCGTACAGGACAAAACTTTGTGGGAAGGATAATGTAGTAATAGCTGACTGGCTGAGGATCATTGAAGTGTGTGTTAGCGCGTAGCGCCATATCTGAACTCACTGCCTTGGTGGCTGGTTTGTAGGTGATACAGTGATTGTACGGGTGCACAGAAGAAAATGTGTTGGAACGGTTGGGACAAGATGATGTTTTCATGTGATGTTTTTTACAAGATTTGACAGTGGTAGCGAGTGTAGTTAAAGTAATACAATAAGGAATGTAATGGGGGTTACCTTGGATTGCTGGATAATGGAGTAGCTGCTTTGGTAAGAAGCGTGTGAAAGAAATGTGAGTTTTACATATTTGTCTGCTGGTCGACCGCTGCGTTCACCTGTGTCGGTTACAACGTATAGTACACTGAGGGTGCGTAAACGTAGTAATTGTGTGAAAGGGCATACAAAGGGCAGAACACGGAATCTAGCAATGTACAAGTGCGTAGAAGGTGACGTGCTATAGTGTACGAGAAGCAAAAGAAAGTACAATGACAGTTGCAAGTTACTGGGAATAGTGGAGACATGGCAGTGTGACAGCGTTGGTTTTTACTGCCGTCACAAAAGTCCGTGTAATGTATGGAGAGAAAGTGAGCGGTAGAGCAAGTTTGTAAATATGCATACTGAGCAGCACCTAATTAACTGTTAATCGTAATACACATGTGATGTAAAGGTGTACTTACATAATTTTGGCAAATTCCATCCTTCTATTGGGAGGCCATGAAATGGCACTGTACGGCGTATGAGATGGTTGCAGAGTACCTTTGGGGCACATGGACAGAGGAACTGCAGTGGAAGTTATGTATTTTTTTTGCTAGACTTCTACACAATATATGACCTTAGAGCTACACATGCTTCCCCCCTCATGGCTGTTTTACAATGCGCCTGTGTTCTGTTTAAGGAGAGGTATGTTAAGTTTTGATTTCCGAAGATGAGGCAGGAAAAAAAGGAATTGGCCAGAAACATGTTTCGAGTGTAGCATCTATTTACGAATGTTGGTAGTGTCATTACGGTGAAGGTAGTGCAACGTCGAAGTAGATATGATGGTGCTGTACAAATGGCCACGTGAATGCACAGTTGGCAAAATACACAAAATGTGTTTTTACAATGCGTAAGGAAAAGTTAGATGTGCACTGTGTTATGAGGTAACGGTGGGTAATGTGACACTGTGCTTGCTGTTTGAGAACACATGGGTGGGTGGTCCATAGTACACAGTTTGGTATTGTACTGCATGACCTTTTTTGGGGCTACTGTTTAGGAAAAGAAAGCAGTTAGTGTGAACGTTTGTTTAACATTGTAAGGCGGTTATGGCTTGTAAATGGTGTTTTCTTTACAGAAGAAAAAAGGGTAACAGAAGTTGCAAAAGTAAAGAGGTTCGGTAGTGGCTGCAGTGTAGCTGGGGAGCTATGATGTATGCGCTGTACTGAAATATGGGTTGGCTACGTTTTTTGAAAAAGGTGCGCATAACAAAGTAATTGAACTAATGGCGTACATGGTGGTAGTGTAAAGCAAGGAGGCACATGTTGGAGAAGTTAGGAGAGTTACGTAAGATGTATGGATGCATGCATGAAGTGATATTGTTGTAATTGTGCAGATTGCAGGGTAGCTACTGTAGTGTTGTTAATTCAGTGTGTGCACTTATGATAGCGTTAGGTGACCAGAGTACGTAGGAAACAGTGGTACAAAACTAGAAAGGAAATCCAGGACTTAGTGCCCAATTGAATGAATACGTGTTTATTAATAGATTGCCCCTTTAAGGATAACACGTTTTTCGTCCCTTCCTGGCCTTTTTCAAATGAGGGCTAATATGTTACATGTGTAACCTTATAACTCTGGTATTGAGTATTTTAAGAGTACAGTTTGCAAAAAGCACAAAGTTATAATGCAATAATTAACCAACACATTACGTCCAATGCCAAACATACATAATTCGTGAACGACAAAAAATTAGGTTGCACAAATGCACATAAATATGAATCCATATTTACGAACAAACCAATAAACAATTGTGCACAAGAGACAGAAAATTAGGGGTTGGCATTGGGAAGGAAAGTACGGGGTAAGTGAAAAGTAAACCAATGTAATGAGTAAAGCAAAATCAAAATGCAGGGCAGGGGGAAGAAGGGACAGACAAACAAACGAGCAGAAAACAGGAAAAGGAATTTTCCATTAGTCACGATCATCCAGATCATATGTTTACTGGTTAGCGCTATGTAGCCATGGTTTGTTGACATACCTTCGCCAGGAGTAATTAACTCCTCTTTGTTAAGTTGTGCTGAATTTATGGGTATATTCCCATCGACCTAAATCTGATACCGTAATAATTAAGAAAATACCATTAGTCCCAGTATTACAGTTACCATGGTTTGACATGTCATTACAAACCATACACAATATTTAATCCATATCAGTTTAAGTAACCATTTCAAGTAGCCCGTCCATTACACAGTATCTAATCCGTATCAGTTTAAATATCCATTTCAAGTAACCCGTCCATTACCATATATTTGAACCCAATGTAGCAGGAAATCTTACAAATACCCAGAAAAAAATCATCCGTACTTGAGACTTACTTGAGTGTGTACTGGTCATACGCGTTGGCTTGTTCTAATGTGAGAGTGGCCGGCGCCATATTGGGACTATTTGTTTAGCCGTTCCCAAGGCCACATCCGCCATTGCATATTAGTCGCTACCAACTCGCAGGCGGATTCCTAACCTTAGCGATTATCTATTGATACTTTAACAAGTGTGAGTTTACGTGGACATGCATTCGTACCTGCAACATGAGCGAAATTAACTGCCTGATTCATGGAATTATTTGCGCTGAAATCGCAGATTTGCACGCCTTTCTGCCTGAAAATCCCCATACTTCAAACAGGGATTTTCAGGCAGAAAGGCTCGCAAATCTGCATTTTCGGCGCAAAAAATTTCATGAATCAGGCTGTAAATGTACAAAGGCCCCCAGTAGATAATATGGGCTCCGTTATTCACTTTTGAGCTAATTGCCATAGCAACCTAGGTCTATACATACATTTTTTAGAGGTATACTTACTCTAATTGTACTTAAGATGTCTGCGTAGATAACCAAATAGTCTCAGACATGCAAAAATGTATTGTTACATTCTTCCTTCCAAATAATCCGTATGAAAAAGTAGAAAAAGAAATAAAAACGAAAGGAAAAACCCTAAAAGAGAGAGAAACGCTACTGGTAAAAAAGTGCGACTTAGCTGCAATACGCTGTTTTGTCTTGCTTACAATTTCTAGAATTCATATCAATGTCATCTTACTTACATATGCCTATACAGTATAATACACCAATAATCCCTCTCAAGCTGAAATAAGTATTAGGCAACATCCATACTTGCCATATAGGAACAACGCCATTTCAGTATCCAGATTTAAACCTAACACAGTTGTGTTAAAAAAACAAATCAGTCTAGCCTCTGCTTGGCGTAATGCTATAGCTCGGTCTCCATCTCTTTTGTTCAGTGTGATGTGCTGCACGCCAATGAATTTAATCAGTGTCTTATCATCCATCTGGTGATTCTTTTGCCAATGCGCGGATAGTGGTAAAGTCAGATCCTGGCTTCCAATTTTTGTCAAGTGTTTACGTATTCTTAGCTCCCTTTTGGTGCTGCCTATATACATCTGATTACAGGTGCAAATAATGACATAAACAACATACTTTGTTCTACAATTTATCATATGTTTGATTTACAGTTTCGCCTTGCTCGGATATACTCTCCAAGGGGGATATTATGAATTGTTGTGCACTGATGGCAACTATGTGTATGCAGGATTGAATTCACTTCCATTGGCTTCCAAAAAGTCCAGGTCTCCAAATGGTCATTCTGTACATGGATAGTAAGATCCAAAGTTAATTTGGTTAGCATTATGTTCTCCAGTGAATTCTATCTCAAATTGATTCTGGTTCAGTCTCTTAGTAAATTCATGAAATAGAGTGTCAGATCCTTCCCAAATTAGGAATATATCATCTATGTATCTTGTCCATAGTTTGACTTTATCGTTAAATGCTGGGTCTTGGTATACTGTGTATTCTTCCAAAATCCCCATAAAGATGTTGGCTAATGCAGGGGCATACTTAGTACCCATTGCCGCTCCTTTGAGTTGTTGGTATAGGCAGTTATTGAAGGTGAACAAGTTGGAATCCAGTTATTTCCAACATTTCTTTCAGCATTTCAATTTGTAAATAATATGAAGCAGAGTCATTCCTAAAGGCATAATCAATAGAGGCCAATGCCCATTTGTGTTGAATTGACGTGTATAATGCCTTGACATCCAAGGTGGCCGGTATAAAGGAATCTTGCCAGACAAACGTTTGAAGTATACGAATCACACTGGAAGAATCCTGTAAGTAAGATTTTACTAGGCTTGCTCTTGGTTTTAATATGCCATCCAGGTATTCTGATAGATTTTCCAACACCCAACCAATGCCACTCAAGATTGGGCGACCCTCAGGTATGATATGGTAGTGTTTGTGGATCTTGGGTAAAAAGTACATGGTTGGTGTTATTCGATTTTTGGTCAGGAAATATGATCTTTCTTCATCAGTAATGAGGCCCTTTCTATGCCAGGTAAGTATCGATTCTTCAATTTGATTCAAAATTGTTTGACATGCTGACAAATTAAGCTGTCTGTAGCATCCAGGTATTAGTAGATGGTTTGAGGCCATAATTAAGTAGTCTTCTCTGTCCATTATCACGATATTACCTCTTTATCTGCCTCCTTTATGACTATTGAGGTATCCTCTGATAAGGTCTTAAGAGCTTTTCTTTCCCCTCTTGTTAGATTGTCTTGCTTATGGGGGAGCTGACTTGGGTCACGGTTCATGCGTTGAAGAAGATTATATAGATCTTTTGTGACTGCTCTATAGAAGGTGTCAATGAAATTGTCATATGATAATTGTGGGTTGAATTTAGATTTAGTTTTCAGTTCTTTGGTAGTCAAAAGATCCGGTTTGATCCGTAATTCATAGAGTAAGTTATGCATGTCAAAATTCTCATCTTCAATCAGCGATCGTAGTATAAAGGTGTCCTCTATATCCTGTATGGTTAGGTCTCTAATAGGCGTTGATGCTTCTTTGACTTGGTAATCCCCAGGAGCTTTGGTAGCAAAACATTTCTTAAGCCTGAGTTTACGTATGAATTTAAACAAATCAATATGTATGTCAATATCCTGTAGCCTTTTCGATGTTGCGAATGATAATCCTTTGTTCAATAACTTTCTTTCATCCTCAGTGATGGGTCTCTTAGAGAGATTCAATACCAAGTCCTTACTTATTTGTTTTTGTTTATTTTCTTCGAACTGGCCCTTGTCTGCCTTTTGTTTTCTGCATTGTAGTCTTGTCCTCTGCTGTTTGCACCCCCCCTCCCTCCTTCCTCTCCTCCTTGGGGTGGATTGGGTATATTCGCAATTGGTGGTAGTTGAAAACGGACTGTTTTCTGAGTTAGGTTTCTATTTCCCTTCTTATACCATTTAATCTGATTCATGTATCCTTTATCCTTTCTAGTTTTATACCACTGTTTATGATGGGTTTTTCCTTGGTTTACCGTCAATCCAGTGACCTGCGACCACACTGAGACATGAATATGCGGAATTAGGGGCCACCTATCCCCATTCCGCATTTGATTTACATGCTACAAGCAAAAGAATTACTTTAACTACAACTGTTGAATTACAAGTCGCCAACTAGACCAGCTGTACATATAAGCCTGGCTATTATGTAAAGTACGTAGGAAACAGGTTATGTATTCTGTGGAAGAAGTAGTAGGCAATGTAAACTGCACTGGCTAAGGGGTAGGTGGCTGTGTTATGTGTGGGGTTAGTCGTACGTGCATAGATGTTTGTATGTGTGGTTCTGCAGTGCAGCGGCAATAGTGGCCAGGGTGTATAATGTTTAGTGTATGGCTGGAGGCCCTACAATGTTGAGGGTGTAGTGATGCGTGTAGGCCGTGGCCACAAGCTGCATAGTGTAATATCGGTGTGCATTGTCATTGGTGCTATTGGTATGTGTATAGCTGAAATAAGTGCACTTATTGCACTGTGGATATTGTACAGAAGTATAACAGCAATCGTTCAAGACTTACTGTTTGTATTGAGGAAGCCCGGCACTGTGTTTTGGGTATGGAGTGTAAAATGTTGTGGTACTGGTTGCTGTATTATCTGTGGCAAACGAGAACACAATATGTTAGCGCAGGTATTTCGTTACTTTGAAGTACACTACATAGTATACATTTCTTTATTTTGTGGACCCTCATAATTAGCACTTCGTAAGTACTATGCTTTGACCCAGTATACTGTGCAATCAGCACCGTTCCTGTGGTTCTTTGCATAATCATTGGGTCTTTAGGGAAAAAAGTCCATGCTGGATTAAAAAAAAAACTTCAAAATGTAGTTGATAATATAGTGCACAATGAGTGATAGTGATGTTTGCAGTGGTTACAGCACTTTTTAAGGTGTACTGTTGAAGTAGGAGGAAATGTAATGGTGTACGATATGTGCACTATACATGTTGGTAGGATGGGTGGCGTTCTATAGCAGGTGCTGATTTGTAAATGTTTCACTGCTTCATTTTTTGCACTATTCTTTCTTTATGCATTTGGTTTCTGCTGGTGGTTTGCAAGTATTATGATATTGTTCAGTGGTTATGCAGTATTATGACTGTAGTTACGTAGCTGTTGGCGTATTGTAACTGCTTATACTTTGGAACTGTTTGATGCTATCTTTGTAGCACAGTAGTTGTTGAAGGTTGAGTTGGGTAGTTGTGATGCTGCAAATAACATTGTCGTATTCAGGTTGCCGTTAGATACCAGGTGGCGTATTGTAACTGTTTGCAGTGTCCCGTTTGTAGAGGGAGCGTAGAGAGTTTTGTGCATTCCTGTGGTTATTTGGACATCTGTGTACATTTTGAAGTGGTACTGTCCTTTTGCGGATTTACGTGGTGATACGTAAATATGTGTTGGTAGTTGTAGCACTATTCTTGGAGAGCTGGTGACTGATTTGCGTTAGTGGTGATTTTAGAGGTTACAGAGGATAGTTTTGAACCCTCACACTTAGCAAATTCCCTTCCACGTATAGAGTGGAAAATACTGGTACTGTGTTTTGTGGACACTTAATGTTTGTGCGACTGTAATACTTTGAATTATTGGGGATGAAATTGGCAAATATACACTGTAGTCTATTTCGCAATGCTTCATGTATGGTACGTTGTTTTAGGTCTATAGTGTGGAAGGAAAAAGGTTTTTGTCCACTTACGAATGTACTGGTTGGTGCTGGGGAGTAAGGTAGACTAGGTTTATACATTAATGAGTACATTTTGGCCTCAAGAATATTAAATAGGCATTTGCAAGATTTGCAGGTAGTCTGTGCTTTGGGCTGATGGAAGCATCATTGCATTCCCACCATGATGATTGCTTTCTAATGTATGCAGTATAGTGTTCTGCATTGGTGGAGTCCCCTGTGTGGTAGATTATGGCTACAGTTGTGACCGTTTTCCTACCAAGTGGTATCTGTCCGTGTGTGAAGGCAGTAAGTTTGCAGTTGTTTTTGGTACCGTCAGCATTGAACCTTAAGAGCATTAATATCGCATATTGACTATGTGAGTGTATATGTAGCGTCGAACGATTATCAGAATTTCACAATGTACAGAACCTGCTATGGTTTGCATTTTGCACCAGTTGCTGAAATGGAATTGAGTCACAGGTGGGTATTGGTATATACACGAAGGATTCGTTAGGGACTTGCTCCTCAATGACATGGTTGCAAAGAATGCATGTTTGTCTCCATATGTAGGAAATGTGAAAGATTTCTATAAGAAGTATGTTTTTTCTTTTCCAGTATTTGTAGTAAGTACATTAGAAATACTTGGGGAATCTTCTTGTCGGTTTAAAGTGAATTTCACCATTCCAGCAATGTAGTCCAATTCTTGCCTTATTCCTGAGACACTGTAAATGGTGTCTAGATTGCTTATTGCATTTCTGTGAAGGACGAGCATTTGCAAACACAATTGGTCTGCGCTATTTGAATAAATATGTTCAACAACTGCTGGTATTTGGAATAGAACATTTATTGTTACATTTGAATAGCAATGAACTCCTGTTGTATTGGAGAATTTGAATGGGACAGGTCCTTCTGTGTGTGAGCCCTTTGATGGAAGTGTACATGGTTTCTTAGCAGAGGCTTTTTTTGTGGAGTTGGGTTTGGTTTGTCTATTGTACTCCTTTTGTATGTGATTTTGGCAGTTGCTGTAGTATGACTTTCTTTGAATTTCTTTGACGGTACCGTGGCCCAATCATTTAGTACTTCTAATGGTTAGAGCCTTCTTTTTACAGCTTTTGGTTTTAGAGGAATAGGGTACATTTTTAGATGGAGTGTGTACAGTGCACGTAGTCTATTGTACTCTATGATGCAAGGAATGTCTGCAATGACTACAGTTGCTTCAAAATTAACTAGATTCAGTCCTTCCAGTGTACATAGTCGTGACAGTGCTATGTAACTCATGCCTTCTTTGAAGACCTTGTGATTTATGAATAGTTACTGCATAAGCTAGCGATAGAGAAAACTGTTCGCTGCGTACATACATGTCTTTGAAAAGAAGGAATCGCGCCGTTGAGTGTCCTATATTTTTGACTTCTGAAAGTTTGTCAAAATTGATGTTTACAAACTGCTGCTGTGTCATGGGTATGTGTGGAAGGCAACAACTGTACCAAGTGCTCCATTAACTAAACCTTGCTCTACGTCAATGTTACGCTTTAGCATAACTCTACAGTTGACACATAATGTTAGCATTTTCTCCAAACCAGTTGTGTTGGAGATGGAGTTATCTAAGGCTTCTAGTCGTGCTATGCCTTGCTGACACATAAGTATTGTCATACCATGTATGTCCAGTTTGTCTGTGCTATGAATTTCTACTAGTGGTTGTTTCCCTTTTTGCAGCATTGTTGCATTAAATTGTGTGCAGCTTGCAAGAGTTGGCATTAAGGCCATACAGCTGACATTTTTGTGAGCGAATTGTTCCATGACATCAGAAGCACATGTGTTACGAACATATAGCTCATGGATGTGTCTACTATTGAGAGTAGACTGCGCCTCTTTTGATAGTAGACCAATCGGTATGTTTTTTTAAATGTTGGCATATGTGAGGTCTGCGGACTGGCACATGTTTTGAGTTAGTTCTCGGTATTGGAAATGTTGCCAAAGATTTACATTGACGATGCTTCCAAGACTTTTACGGCACTGTTTGTTTCTGAAAGTTTTGAAGATAGGTTCACCTTTGACTGGTGTCAATTGAAGGAGATCTCCGAAAACAATTACATGTTTTCCTCCAAAGAGTTCTTCGTAGTCTGTTTTGAGTACCTCTTGCATTCTGAGGTGAATCAAAGCCAACATTAGGTTGCAGACCATGCTGACCTCATCTATTAGCAGTATTTTCATTTGTTTCAAAACTCTGCGTAGCTACATAACAGCTTGTGCTGAAAGTTTATAGTACTCTAATTTGTTTTGGTGTTCCACTGGAAGGAGTAGCAATCAGTGTAGAGTGACTCCACCTATGTTGTACGCAGCCAAAACTGTAGGGGCAGTTATAAACGCAGAAAGGTTGTTGTTTGTTGGACATATTTACTGATAATTTTTATTAAGAATGTTTTACCTGATTCAGCTTCACCACTTACCTACAGTAGTATAGGTTTGTACTTCTTATAGGTGCAAGTTGTACTTTTGTGCTGTATACCATGGTCAATGGTTTTACTTACGTCTTTAAAAATGGTACGCTGTTCATTCTTTAGTTGGGATTTCAGTACTGCAAACTCTTCTGCAGAGTGCTGGTACTGAAGCATAGTGGTGGTTACTTCCGTCATGGCTAATTCTGCCTCATTTGCTATGAGTGGCTCTGCAAGTGGTTCTTGGCTGCCTGTTTGCGAAGGTTCACTGCTTTCAGAAGTGTATACATTTAGTTGTACTTGAAGTTCTTCTTCTCGTTGGCGTCCACTGTACAATATGGTTTTGTACCGTGTAACGTTTTCATCAGTAATTTTTTCTTTCAGTGGCTTTGAAAGCATCTTCATAGCACATGTATGTGGCTAATAAATCTTCTTTTCTCCGTGGTTTAAAAAGTTGCAGTAGAGCCATGTAGTAAAGTTCTTTGTGTTGAGGAGTTTTAAAGGACAACTTCATATGATTAATTAGGCTTTGTTTGGTTAGTGTCATGAGGCTGCCTTCACAAATTTCCACTCTGTATCTACCTTTTTCCTCATTTGGTGTAATGTTGTTTTTGTATGAGAAGCTTTGGGCCACCTGGTAGAAGGACAAGGTGTTAGGGAGAATTCTCTTCTAAGGCTAATTTCCCTTACCTATAGAGTCCCCCAGTAGCTTTGCTGGATTTGAAGGGTTTATTTTTTTCTCCTGCTAAGAGTGAGACCCTTTTTCCCACTCTTAGACATATTGCTGATGTGTGTTTTAGGCTATTTTTGTGCTTATGGTCTATGGGGTTTTTCTCACCCTCATAGGTATCATCTTTTTACATGTATGTTACACAGCACCCTCAGTGCAGTAACACAGGGGTGTCATAGTGACCCCCAAACATAGACTCCATACCCTGGGACTGACTACTGTCTCCCAGGGCATGTAAAGTCCCCATTGACGTTACTAGTCAATAGTTATGAACACAACCAGTACAACCCATCTTACTATGGAAGTACTGGGAAGGGTTAATAGTTTTTCCCTGGTGTTAATTTTCGAGAGGGTACTGTCCAGTCCCTCTCGCCAAAGTTTCTGGCTGGTGGCAGTGGTTACTACTGTAAATATTCGACCGCAAATATTTTCCTATGGGATTTTCCCATTGTTTGAGGATCCCACTTTTACTGACAGCCTCTAACATACCGCCGGTTTATCTTTTTATTAACTTTACTCTAGTAGGTTTTTATTGCCAGATCTTTGATAATATGTCTTTCTCGTGTCTTTCTCTGAAATCCTAACCCAGGTCGGGATCCTTTGTTCGTTCTTTTGGCGGGCTTCTACACAGAAGCCCCCCTTTCAGCACCACTGAGTCTGGGGTAGACAGGATGTGCGGGAGGGGGAATAGGAACCCTGGACAGGGCTGCCTAAGCAACCCAAGTCACACTCTGCCCTGATAGGCTGGGGGGGTTATCCCGTCAGGATAACCACCCCGCTGCGTGAGTGACAGCTAGGCTGTATGAATGGGGGTTTTCTGCATAAAAGCAGGGCTCTGAGGACTGAAGGACAAGACGTCGCCACTTGACCTAAGAAATCCGAAGAGGAGAGAAGCCAAAGACATCTGCAACGACTAAACCACCGGTGAAGCCCTGCTGCAGATCCTCTCCACTTTTCTTCAACGACCCGAGAAGATCTTCACCTGCAAGAGTCTTCTTCCCTTGAGCTGGTGGGGCCAACCAGTTCGCCAATCGCCTTCCAGGACCTGCCTTGGTCGAATCGCCAGTGCCAAGTACTCTGAGACCGGATAGCCAGGCACCCGTCCACCACAACTGCGATTTAAAGGAGCATACCTTTGATTCCGTTTTGGCATCACCGCGGCTGGCTTCATCCCTGGGCAGTGCAGTAACTCAAACCTTTCTCCACGACGAGAGCCTCTCTTCCTCTGCTGGATCTCCCGAACTGCAGGAACTGCCAGGAACTACCACCAACGCAGGAGCCTCTTCCACTTTTAAGGTACATTGTTCCGCCAGGCCTCCCGTTTCGTTGGGTACTGCTAAAGGTGTTTTAAATCCTTTACTTACCTTCTCGGTTGGCCGTCCCTATCGCCTAACATTGTCTTTTTACCTTCTGCAACCGCCTTTTCAAATCGTTAAACAAAGACTTGACTGCAGCTACTAGAACCGTTTGATCCTGGGCACATTGCCCTGTACCAATAACTCTGGCACAGGCTTATTGACTGTGGCTATTTCAGTTACAACTGCCTTCTCTAGATTGCTTTTCATAAAGAAATGTGTTGGTGCACCTTAACTCTTATAACCACCTTTCTTTCTCCTTTATATATTGTTGAAGTGCTATTTTGCTCGGTTTTCACCTTAGTATTGCTTATGCTAAAGTACTGCCTTGCCAAACTTGTTCACAATTCAATTGGGAAGTGTTGCTGGTGTGTTTAGGAGTCTAACCCTGTATGACTTGTCCTTTCCCTCCCTCTGAAGAAATTGTTAGAGTGCCATTTCTGCTTGGTTTACACTGTGCCGTTTTGCTCAGTTTTCTCTCTTGCTCAAACTTGTCTACAATTTAAATAGGGAGTTGTGTATACTTTTCTTGACTGTTTTAACTTGCTTTAATGATAGTGATTTCTGTGTGGACTTAAGAGTGTGTAAAATAAATATATATATTCTTTTTGATACAAAGCTTAGGTCAGTGTTTCCTTGTTCCATGGTACTGTAGGCCTATTGTGTAAACCCTGAATACTGCTCGTCTCCCTCTTGAGATAAGTGTGACTGCTTCACCATAGCTACCAACTAAATCTGTGTGGTACAGACTGATAACAAAGGGGATTTATTGCATACACATGTAGTCTCAATCTTCTGTAGTGCTCCCTAAGGGAACTTCACAGGATTCTGCCTAGCACTGGTGTACAGCGGTGAGGATAAAAGTATTGGATTTACATTTTAGAGTGTTGCTAGTACCTTGGTTCAATTAACCACAAGGCTTAACAATCACTAAAAGTTTATTTTAAAAAGGCAAAGATGGAAAGCTATAGCCAGGAGACCATCCTTGTAAATACTGCTGATTATTTAAGGGATCTGTGCAGACAGAAAAGTCTTCCTGTCAAAGACAAGAAATCAGAGTTGATTCAAAGATGGTTAGAAAAACAAAGTTTGGAGAATGGGGCTGTAGTGCATACTCCTCCAGCAACTGTAACAAATATTGAGGATGATAATGTTGATGATGTTATTGCTGAAGCAGATGAGGAAGAGGAGGCTGACAATGTAGCCCCCACTGACCCTCTGCCTGCTCAAAGGCCTCAAGCTTTGGCTACTGGACCATTGTCAGGTCCACATGAAGTCCGGAATTTATCTCACTAGAAAAAAATAAGGCTTGTACTTGAATTCAAAAGAATTAGTACCCAAACTGAACAGAAACACCAAGAACTAAGGCTCAAAGAAATGGAGCTCAATCATGAGCTAGAGATGAAGAAATCGTCTTTAGGAAATGCTTCTCTCCCAGGATCCTCTAGATCTTCCAGTCCAAAGAGACCCCAGATGCCTAAAGAGATTGTGGGTATGTATGAACCTAAGTTGGATGTATTAGATTGGCTTGCTATGTTTGAATACAATCATGGGCTCCAGGATATCACAGGGAATCAGTTGATCCCCTGGTTATTCTCTAGGCTCCCCCCTGTTGCATCTGATGTGGTAATGGAGTTGGGAGGAGGTGGATAGGATGGATTATGAATGTGTAAAGCTAGCTTTAATAGCTAGATTTGGGAAGACTCCTTCCCAGAGGTTTAGGACCCTCAAAAAGCATGATAGTGCCCCTTGGGCTACCTGGGTGAGTGAGTGTTTGAAAAACTTAGAGGGATGGATTAAGGGTTACAGAGTGAACACTTATGAAGGAATGAAAAATCTTGTCATGTTGGAGTCAATCTATGATGCCTGCTCTCCTGAGCTCAGACAGCACTTGGCTGATTCAAAGGAAATAGATTCCAAGAAAGTAGCTAAGGCTGCTGACTTGTGGATTGCCAACAGGGCTACTCACAAGGATTCTGGGGTCACTCAGAAAAAGGATGAGGGAAAGCAGCCTAAGAAAGACAACAAAGAGAATTCAAATAATTCCAATTCCAAAGAGGGCCCCAAACAAAACGCTAAGGGTATGCCACAAGGGAAACCAAATCAGGCTAGTGTACCTTCTGGTCCCAAACCAGAAGGAGGTCAGAACAAGCAACCATTCATAAAGACATTTGGAAAATGTTATGTTTGTGGTTCAACTGATCATGTGAAAGGGGATCCCAGATGTAAGAGTGTTAGGCAGAATCCTGTGCAGTACCCTTAGGGAGCACTGCAAAAAGATTAAGACTACAGGTGTTGCCAGTAAACCCACTTGGTAGCAGTCTGTACCACCCAGATTTACCTGGTAGCTGTGGCTGAGCAGTCAGACTTCCCTCAAGAAGAGTTAGGCAGTATATAGAGTGTACACATTAGGTACAAAAAGGCAGTAGCACAAGCAAACACTGACCAGAGCTTGGGTATAAAAGTATATAATTATTTATTTAAAAACACACTTGTAAATATACACTGGCACTAATATGTCAAGCAAGTTCAAACACAGTCACTATAAGTATATACACCTCCCTGATTAGATTATTAGACAAGTCTAAGTTAAGACACCACTTATTTTCAAGGCAGAGGTGAGCGCCTAACGTTAGATAGCACTCCAATAATTTGGTTTAAAAAGGGAGAGAAAAGGCAGAGTATGGAAATAACACAATACCAACACTTTTAAGACACAAAGCAAGTCAGGAAAGGCAGAGTCTACTGTTAGAACAAAAGTTCATAGGCCAGACCAACTCTTGGAGAGAGCAAGGCGGAATGTGCCCAAGATCACACAGTTGAAATGCATTTTAAAGTCTTTGTAGAAGAGTCAAAAAGGAGTGGGATCAGTTCAGAAAAGTTAGTTAACAGGTCTGGAGGCCAAACCAGGTTGGAAGGGCAAGGATTTACGGGATACCTCGGACAATCCGTTGCAAGGGAGGCCAGGCGGGACACAGTACCTTAAAGTGGTGAGAACGCTCCAGCAGGGGCTGTTGTTCCTGGCAGCGGGTGCAAGTCGTGGCTTCGTCTAGAGGAAGAAAGGATCTCGACGTGGAGGAAAGATGAAGATCTTTGCACTGCCAGGGAAGAAACCAGCCGCGGAGTTCTCGATTAAAAGGTGCAACCCTTTTATTCGCGGTCAGTGGTAAACGTGGCTATCCGGTTGCTGGGGTGCTTGGCACAGGCAATTCGACCACGAGATGTCCAGGAAAGGCAAAAAAGGTGAACTGGTTGTGCCCACCTGCTCGAAGGGAAGAAGACTCTCCTGGAAGAAGATCTCCTCTGTCGTTGGGAAAGTGGTGAGTTGGTTACAGCAGGGCTCCACCGGTGGTGTCGTCATTGTAGATGGCTCAGCTTCTCCCCTCATCAGATTCTTTAGGTCCTGTGGCGACTTCTGAAGTTCCAGTCCCAAAAGCCCTGCTTTTATGCAGAAAAACCCCCATTCATTCAGCCTAGCTGCCAATCACACATGCTAAGTGGTGAGCCGGGCGGCTCACCACTGGGCCAATTAGGACAGAGTGCGACTTGAGTTGCCAAGGCAACTCAGTCCAGGGTGCCTAAGCCCCCCTCCACCCCCCCCCTAAGTAACCCAGACAGAGTGGCACCACTTGGAGGGCTTCTGTGGAGAAGCCCGCCAAAATAGTGGAACAAAGGGCTCGACCTTTGTTGGAGTCACAGAGACGGACACAAACACCATTTTAGAACCGAGTTCTGGCAAAAAGACCCAACCGGAGAATTAATATTAAATAAATAAACCGGCGGTATCTTTAACATTGCACCAAAAAGTGGTGCATTAAAAGTCAATGGGAAAATCCCATAGAGAATATTCTGAAGGAATATTTTGCGTGGTAACCACTGCCACCAGCCAGAAACTCGACAAGGGAGGACTGGACAGTGCCCCCTCGAAAACAGACCCAGGGGCAATCAAATTACCCCTACCCAGTACTTCCACAATATGATGGTTTGTACTGGTTCTGTTCACAGATTTGGACTAGTAAAGCCAATGGTGACTTTACATGCCCTGGGAGACAGTAGTCAGTCCCAGGGTATGGAGTCTAAGTTTGGGGGTCACTATGACACACCTGTGTTACTGCACTTAGGTTGCTGTGTAACACACACAGAAAAACAGATGATACCCTATGGAGTAGAAAGAGGTCACCCCATAGCCCATGAACACATACAAAACCAAAGGTACATCTCAAATCATGCCTAAGAGTGGGAGGAAAAGAGTCTCACTCTTAGCAGGAGAAAAAAAAATAAACCCCAAAAATCCAGCAAAGCTGCTGGGGGACTCACTAGGTTTGGGAAATTAGCCTCTACAGAGAATTCTCCCTAACAAAGAGTAAACCTTCAGGGGTCCACACTGTCTCCTTAGCTTTCACTCCAGAGGAGGAAGTACAAATGGTCAGTGGAAACTTTCAACTACTAGCTGAAGACCCCATCAGAGTCTCAGCTAGTGTATCTTTAGTATCCTTGGGGTTGTGGGAACAACAGAATTTAGATGTGTATAATTCTATCCCAGATAATACTAAATAGTATTATAAAGACAGTGTCCTAGTGAATGGTCAGGAGACCCCTGCCATTAGAGACACTGGAGCCAGCATAACTGTGGTGGATGAATCTTTTTTCAAGGTGGAGGATGTTGCTAAGGCACCCAAACGCCTCACCAAGTTAGCTGGAGGGCCTGTGCAGATGCTTCCCTAGTTACCAGCTCTCATCCAGTGCAATGACATGACTGTCAGGATACCTGTTAGAATGCAATCTGAAGTACCTGGAAGGGTACTGTTGGGAAATGATCTTAAAGATCTTGGAGTAGTGTCAAGTACTCCCAGACGTCCTAGTAAAAGATTACAGGAGCTCACCAGACCTGCAACGGAGAGGACCTTGAGAGGCTCTCCTGAGGAGATTATAGAAAGAGAAATCACTCCTACTCCACTGGAGTTACTAACTGCAATTTCTAAGCAACCAGAAGCAAAGGGGAAAACCAAGACTTCCAAGAAGAAACCAGCAGCAAGCACTCCTGTGCTTCCAAAAAGGACATCCCCTAGGTTGTCCAAAATGAAACCTGTGATTCCTCCTCCGGCTGAGGCTGAGAGTGAGGTACAATCCTGTGTGGTTGCACTAGAGCCTGAGGATTCAGATCTATTAGAAGGCCAGGATCTTATTGGAGATCTGGACCCATTGGACCATCCTGAGCTGCAGTCTTTACTGGCAGAAGGTGGACCCAACAGGGCAGACTTAAGTAGGGGGCAAATAGAATGTCCAACTCTGGAAGGTCTTCACCACCAGGCAGCTTCTCAACTTGAAGCGCAAGAGCCTGGGAAGTATAGGATGCACTGGGAAGATGGCCTCTTCTACAGTGAACCAACTGAATCAATCCCTGGAGACTACAAAAGACTTGTAGTGCCCCAAGAGAACAGACTCCAATTCTTGCAACTAGCCCATGAGATACCTTTGGCTGGTCACTTGAGTTTCAAGAAGACCAAGGAAAGGCTCTCTCTCTACTATTATTGGCCTAAAATGGGGGCTGAGGTAGATAAGTATTGCAAGAGTTGCCACACCTGCCAAACTTCTGGTAAGAGTGGCTCCAAGAACGTGGCACCTTTAGTTCCTCTCCCTGTGGTGGGATTACCATTTGAGAGGGTGGGAATTGACATTGTCGGTCCTCTTGACCCCCCAACCTATTCAGGCAACAGGTTTATCCTTTTTGTAGTAGACCATGCTACTAGGTACCCTGAAGCAATTCCTATGAGGACTGTTACAGCTCAGGCTGTGGCTAAGGCCCTCCTTGGTATTTTTACCAGGGTTGGGTTTCCTAAGGAGGTAATATCTGACAGGGGTCACATTTTATGTCCCATTACATGAAGGCCATGTGGAAAAACTGTGGAGTTACCTACAAGTTCTCAACAGCAAACCACCCTCAGACAAATGGGTTGGTAGAAAGGTTCAACAGAACCATGAAGAGCATGATAGGAGCTTTAGAAGACCCCTTAAAAGAAAGTGGGATCTTCTATTGCAATGCCTTCTCTTTGCATTTAGAGTCCCTCAGGAGGGAGTGGGTTACAGTCCCTTTGAACTTCTCTATGGTCATCCAGTCAGAGGTCCATTGGCCCTGATTAAGGAGGGGTTGGAGAGTGCTCCTTCCCCCAAGCCAGTCAGAGTGACTGACTATGTGATAGGACTCCGAAGGAGAATGTCACACATGATGGCTGAAGCAAGTGACAACTTGAAAGCAGGTCAGGCTCTGGTTAAGCATTGGCATGACCAGAAGGCCAACATGGTTGAGTTTGCTCAAGACCAGCTAGTTCTTGTTATGGTACTAACAAGGCAGAGGGCCTTCCAGGACAAGTGGATAGGACCCTTCAAGATTGTGGGAAAACTTGGAGAGGTGAACTATCTGGTGGACTTAGGCAATCCTAAGGAGTCTCCCAGAGTCTTTCACACAACCGTCTAAAAGCTTATGTCTCAAGACCAGAACTGGGAGCTTTGCTTCTAGCTTCAGCTCAAGAGGAGGAGTAGAGTGAACCTCTGCCTGACCTTCTCAGCGGCGAACATTTAGATGAGAAAATAGAAGGAGTTAATCTCTCTTCTAATCTGACTTCTGAACAACAGGAGGAGTGCAAAGTTTTGTTGAATGAATATGCCCCCTTGTTCTCACTTTCACCAGGATTGACCCCTTGGGGCCAGCATGACATCAACACTGGTCACTGTTTACCTGTTAAAAGCAGGGGTTACAGAATGTCAGAGAATGTAATAACCCACATCAAAGGAGAGGCCAACAAGATGCTTGATCTCGGTGTAATAGAGCCCTCTACTAGTCCATGGTCTAGCCCAGTTGTGTGAATACCAAAGGCAGGATCCAAGGAGTTCAGATTCTGTGTGGACTATAGAGCTCTAAATGCAGTCACTAAGACTGATGCCCATCCTTTGCCAAGGACAGATGAGCTGGTGGATAGACGTGGTTCAGCCAAGTTCCTCAGCATATTTTATCTCACGTCAGGCTATTAGCAAATAGCCCTGACAGACCATGCCAAGGAGAACACTGCATTCTCCACCCGAGTTGGCTTATACCAATTCAGGGTTATGCCTTTTGGATTAAATAATGCACCTGCTACATTCCAAAGGATGGTCAATCAGGTTCTGAATGGGATGGAGGACTTCTGCATGGCATACTTGGATGACATTGCAGTGTTCAGCCCTACTTGGAAAGAACATGTTGACCACCTAGGATATGTTTTGCAGGCTCTTAAGCAGGCCCAACTGACCACAAAGGAAAGCAAATGCCAAATTGGTCAGAGTAAAGTGGTCTACCTTGGTCATGAGGTAGGAGGTGGAGAAATAAGGTCATTGCCCAGCAAGATAGAAGCTGTGCAAAATTGGACAACACCTACTACTTAAACCCAGGCGAGAGCCTTCCTAGGCCTCACTGGATATTACAGGAATTTCATTGAGAACTATGGGACCATAACTTCTCCACTGCATGTAATCTCCTCTCCAGAATTCCCAAAAAAGGTCAAATGGAATGAGGAGTGCAATCAGGCCTTTGAAAGCCTGAAAAGAACCCTTTGTCAAGCTCCAGTTCTAAGAGCTCTTGACTACCACCAACCCTTCATTGTGCAAACAGAGGCTTCCAATACAGTTATAGGTACATTCCTTAGTCAACTGGATGAGAAAGGTAGGGAGCACCCCATTTGCTTCATCAGTAGGAAACTGAAGGAACCGGAAACAAGGTGGGCAACTATTGAGAGAGAATGTTTTGCCATTGTGTGGTTTCTGAAGAACTTCAGACCATACTTGTATGGGTCTACTTTTATTATTCAGACTGACCACTAACTCTTGAGATGGTTGATGCAAATGAAAGGGGAGAATCCAAAACTGTTAAGATGGTCAATCTGCCTCCAAGGGTTTGATTTTACCATTGAGCACAGGTCAGGATGTCACCACCAAAATGCTGATGGTCTCTCTAGGATGTTTTTAACCGACTAGAGGTAAGAGACTCATCCAGGAGTGGATTAGATCCTCCTGTCCCTTAGTCTGGGGGTGGGAGGGGCGAGTGTTAGGGAGACTTCTCTTCTAAAGGCTAATTACCCTTACCCATAGAGTCCCCCAGCAGCTTTGCTGGATTTGAAGGGTTTATTTTTTTTTCCTGCTAAGTGTGAGACTCTTTTTCCCACTCTTAGACATATTGCTGATGTGTGTTTTAGGCTATTTTTGTGCTTATGGTCTATGGGGTTTTTCTCACCCTCATAGGTATCATCTTTTTACATGTGTGTTACACAGCACCCTCAGTGCAGTAACACAGGGGTGTCATAGTGACCCCCAAACATAGACTCCATACCCTGGGACTGACTATTGTCTCCCAGGGCATGTAAAGTCCCCATTGACTTTACTAGTCAATAGTTATGAACTAAACCAGTACAAACCATCTTACTATGGAAGTACTGGGAAGGGTTAATAGTTTTTCCCTGGTGTTCATTTTCGAGAGGGTACTGTCCAGTCCCTCTCTCCAAAGTTTCTGGCTGGTGGCAGTGGTTACTACTGTAAATATTCGACCGCAAATATTTTCCTATGGGATTTTCCCATTGTTCGAGGCTACCACTTTTACTGACAGCCTCTAACATACCGCCGGTTTATCTTTTTATTAACTTTACTCTGGTCGGTTTTTTTATTGCCAGATCTTTGATAATATTTCTTTCTCGTGTCTTTCTCTGAAATCCTAACCCAGGTCGGGGATCCTTTGTTCGTCCTTTTGGCGGGCTTGTACACAGAAGCCCTCCTTTCGGCGCCACTGAGTCTAGGGTAGACAGGATGTGTGGGAGGGGGAATAGGCACCCTGGACAGGGTTACCTAAGCAACCCAAGTTGCACTCTGTCCTGATAGGCTGGGGGGTTATCCCGCCAGGATAACCACCCCGCTGCGTGAGTGACAGCTAGGCTGTATGAATGGGGGTTTTTCTGCATAAAAGCAAGGCTCTGACGACTGGAGGACAAGACGTCGCCACTTGACCTAAGAAATCCAAAGAGGAGAGAAGCCGAAGACATCTGCAACGACTGAACCACTGGTGAAGCCCTGCTGCAGATCCTCACCACTTGTCTCCAATGACCTGAGAAGATCTTCACCTGCAAGAGTCTTCTTCCCTTGAGCTGGTGGGGCCAACCAGTTCACCAATCGCCTTCCAGGACCTGACTTGGTCGAATCGCCAGTGCCAAGCACTCAGAGACCGGATAGCCAGGCACCCGTCCACCACAACCGCGATTTAAAGGAGCGTACCTTTATTCTGTTTTGGCATCACCACGGCTGGCTTCATCCCTGTGCAGTGCAGTAACTCGAACCTTCCTCAACGACGAGAGCCTCTCTTCCTCTGCTGGATCTCCCAAACTGCAGGAACTGCCATGAAATACCGCCATCGCAGGAGCTTCTTCCAATTTTAAGGTACATTGTTCCGCCATTCCTCCCGTTTCGTTGGGTACTGCTAAAGGTGTTTTAAATCCTTTACTTACCTTCTGGTTTGACCACCCCTATCGTCTAACATTGTCTTTTTACCTTCTGCAACCGCCTTTTCAAATCGTTAAACAAAGACTTGACTGCAGCTACTACAACCGTTTGATCCTGGGCACATTGCCCTGTACCATTGACTCTGGCACAGGCCTATTGACTCTGGCTATTTCAGTTACAACTGCCTTCTCTAGATTGATTTTCATAAAGAAATGTGTTGGTGCACCTAAACTCTTGTAACCACCTTTCCTTCCCCTTTATATATTGTTGAAGTGCCATTTTGCTCGGTTTTCATCTAAGTATTGCTTATGATAAAGTACTGCCTTACCTAACTTGTTCACAATCCAATTGGGAAGTGTTGCTGGTGTGTTTAGGAGTCTAACCCTGTATGACTTGTCCTTTCCCTTCCTTTGAAGAAATTGTTAGAGTGCAATTTCTGCTTGGTTTACACTGTGCCGTTTTGCTCAATTTTCACTCTTGCTCAAACTTGTCTACAATTTAAATAGGGAGTTGTGTATACTTTTCTTGACTGTTTTAACTTGCTTTAATGATAGTGATTTGTGTGTGGACTTAAGAGTGTGTAAACTAAATATATATATTATTTTTGATACAAAGCTTTGGTCAGTGTTTCCTTGTTCCATGGTACTGTAGTCCTATTGTGTAAACCCTGAATACTGCTCATCTCCCTCTTGAGATAAGTCTGGCTGCTCAGCCACAGCTACCAACTAAATCTGTGTGGTACATACTGATACCAAAGGGGATTTATTGCATATACCTGTAGTCCTAATCTTCTGTAGTGCTCCCTAAGGGAACTGCATAGGATTCTGCCTAACACAAGGTTTCTAAAGTAGTACTCCTGTTTGGGTAGTATGTGTCCAATAAGTTGTTGTTCAAAATGTCCTGGCTGTTGGGATCGCTTTTGGCTATTCTTTGTATGTCTTTGTACGATTTAAGTGCTCTATTTCTGGATGCAGCAGGCCCAAGGCTTAGCCACACTACGTTGTCAGATTTCCCATATAAGGCTGTGCCGTTTAAGCAGTCAGCGGCTTCGTAGCTCCCACATTCTCCATGGGAGAGCATTTTAATGCCAAAGCTGTACAATTTTTGTGCCAGTGTTTTCTCAGAGGATATGTCATCGCAGAGGTCTTTCAGCTCTGCTTTCTCTGATTTGGTTAAGTAGGCAGTGACATATTGTGCAACAGTAGTGGAATTGTCTGCAATGTACTGTACATCAACATTGGCATTTCATAAGAGGGCAATCATTGCATTGTAATCATTGATGTACTTGGATGCTTCGCACCTTTTTTTATAGTATGTGTTTTTAGGAGATTTTCTTTTGACACTGTGTTGAACTGAAGACATGAAGCAGTTTACTTGTGCTGTTGTTGAAACTGGTCTAGGGAAACCAAAGCGGCATTTGGTGTAGTATTTGCCTCTGTTCTTGTATTTGCGTCGAAAATACTTGCCACACTTGTGTCTGTGCTCGTAGGTCACTATGGGTATTTTCCGGAGGGATTTCGCAAGTGACCTATTTGTGAATGAACTCCAAAACAGTTTCATCACTCTCCTCACCAAATTTAGGAGCATTTTTAATCCACAAAAGCATGTGGATGTGTGGTGCTCCTCTGGCTTGATATTCTTTTCTCCAAAAGAAGTGATGTACTTCTGTGAAAGGAGGAAGTCTTTTATTGCAAATGAAGTGCAGCATCGCAAGGAAGTGATGATGAAAGTAGCGTGAAACATTTACTGGATCGAGAGAGCACAGCTCTCCTGGTGTTTTCATGTCTATACCTGTTTTGTTTTGGTTTGCTGTGAGTAGGAAAGTGTGCAAGTCTTCCCATGCATACTCAGCACAACTTAAAGTGACAAACCATGTGTGTGGGCCAAGGTGTACATCTGTGTGCCACCGGAACCAGTACTCTTTGGTGCCACGCATGTTTGCCAGGACATTTGTAACATTACTTTGTAAAACCTCGTCCTTTTGTTGCACCTTTTGAAGTAGTTGTGTAGCCGACATGTTTTGGAAATGGGAACCTGTTTTTAATGTGTGGGCAACTCCATAACATAGGGTTGCTAGTTCACTTTCAAAGAGCAGGTGGAATATGTACTCCACGTTCTGTCTAAATCTTGGGTGTTCAGGATACATTCATAAACAGCAGTACTCAGATGCTGTTATCTGTGTGCTTCTTTCATCATATCTTCCACCTTTTCCAGTTGGGAAGAGTAGTGGAAAGCCTTGTGCTTCCACACTTTTTCCCCATATACTGATTGGCGTTCCTTTGGCTTGCTGCATTTGATATGTTTCTAGTGCATCGTCTGTGGTGTCTCTGGAGTGCAGTGGGTAAATTGTATAGTGGCCTAAAATACTGGAAGTGGCACTAGGATCTAGGCGTTCAAATTGGCCACTTGCTGAAGAGTCCTGCATTATTTTGTTTATTTCTCTCACGTTTTCGTCAATGTTTGTTTCCTTGTAGCATTCATTGTTTTCTTTAAGGTACTGCAACGCCTCTCTAACTTTGGTTAAGTCCACTAGGTGTTGCCAAATATTTTTGTCTTTTGTAGGTACACCATTTACCAGGATAATCAAAGATTCGTGCTTTGGCCTTTGCACTCGTAGAGTGTCTACATTTTCTTTCAGATCTAACAGTAAATAAACTACTTTACCACGAATGCCTTTGAGTAATTCGGTGCGAGGTAATTTTGCAGTTTTTGGTTGAAGACGTATGGGTACACTGTTTCTATTATAATGCTTTCATACAAATTAAGATGCTGCAGTGCGCTTAGGCCTACAAATAGTTCCAAATTATTACTAATTGCACGTGAAGGCTTTTGGTTATTGTCAAGGTTTGAAGTGCAGTATGTGCACAGTATGGAGATGTTGGTAATGTCGTACTTGTTTTCTGCTAGAAGGTACAGAGCTAATTGAAACCATTGGGATTCCTCATTGCCGTCTATTTTCTGACTTATATCAACATTTATGGTGCTCTTTTTATAGAAAGTTCTACGACAACACACACATACTTGGGTTGGCATTTCAGCAGAAGTGCTTTTGAACTTTTGTATTTCTTTTGTGTATGTGTGATGTAAAAAGTTGATAGCTGCACTGTTGTGAGTATTGTTGGTTGACAATGTTGCAGTGGGTAAGTGCTCTTCAGTTTCACAGTATTTCCTTAGGATGCGCTCAACTTCATCGCGCACTTGTTTGGCTGTACCGTGTAGGAAAATATCATTTAGTGCTGAAGCTGGACTTTCTGAATAGTACAGTTTGTAAACTAGATTTCTGGCTCTTGAATGGTGGGTTGCTAACATTTTGATACGGTGGAAGGAGCCTTTGCAAGCAGGTCCAGAAATACAGGCTAAGGAATGTCCTCCTATTCCTGTGTAGTTGCGAACTGGACAGGAGTCCATAGTTTGCAGTATTTTCAATCTTCTTTTGTTGTTGCCTTTGACATAGTGACTGAGGAACTGCTGCAAAGATTTGATTAAGCATTGGCGAACATTACACATTGATGCGCAAGGCCATTTGTAGGTGAGGTGTGTTGGTTTAGTGGATTGGAGAGTGGCATCTAAGTTTGATGGGGATATTTGTGAAAGAAGTGTTTGTTGTTCCATTATGGTATTGGCTCTCTTTTCATATCCTCGTCCACTCTGATGTAAGGCAATTTGGTAAGTTAGTTGTTTGTAGGATTCTTCATTGAAGTATGGCTCTGTGTTGGTGGTGTGACTCCACTCACCTGCACATATGTGGCCAAAGGTATCTATGGTGACATTGGGCCTCATTCCGACCCTGGCGTTAACCAAGGTGCTGTTAGCGCCTTGGTTGACGCCGTTATTTTTCCGACTCCGCCATGGTGAATGGTGGAATTACCGCCCCATTCCAAGGTTGGCGGGGTCGGTAATTCCCCATTCACCATGGGCCCTTCCCCATTCCCATTTTTGCCCCATAGGGCTCAATGGGAATGGGGAAGGCGCTAATTACGGCACTGTAAATTACGGTGCCGTAATTAGCTCCTAGGTCCCTTTGCGGGTTGGTTTTTTAACGCCTGAAAAAAGCAGACGTTAAGTACCAACCCGCAAAGGGAACTCGGAATAGGGCGGTAAGGGTTTAACGGCACCGGTCTCGTTACCGGTGACCGTTAACCCTTACCGCCCTACTCGGAATGACCCCCATTGCGTTTGTTTCGTAGTACTGCTTGTAATTTACCAATTCATCTTGTTAGTGGTTTCATTCTCTTTAAAGTTACTATAAACAATTTCCGCTTCACACTTATAGCAGTGTCTACAAGAGCTTCCATGATGACTTTTCTGCGGTGGGTTTTGAGGGTTGAGCGTGATTTCTGTCCTCTACTTGTAAGGTTGTGAAGGACTCTATTGTGGAATATTTTTTGTAAAATTAGTTTGCTTGTATGCCTGCTTGTGATTACACTACTATTTGTACGTGCTCTTTTAGGAGTAGTCTGCGTTGGACTGTATTTTGTGGTTTCCTGCACATTCTCACATTTTGCCAGATCACCTACACTGTCTTTACTGGTAGATGGATTACTTTTCCTTAATGCCTGAATTAAATCTTTTTCTGAACCTTTCTGTTTACGTTCAGATTGCAGTGGATGGGCACTTTCTGTGTTTGTAGGTTGCTTGGCTCTCTTTCTGTGTTGCTTTCTACGGAATTGTGGGTGTGCAAATGTTCACATGCATATGTGTACAATGTGCGTCAGTGGGTGAATGGGAGGGTAGGCAGCTATTTAAGTGCAGTGTGTGGCTGTGTAGTGGTGTGTAAGGTTAGGTTGGGGACACTGGGCCTCATTCCGAGTTTGGAGGTAACCATGCCGCTATTTGCGGCATGGCTGCCTCCAAACTCGTCCCAAATCTGGCCTGGTGAATGGAGTAATTACCGGTCCATTCCAAGGTTGCAGGGACCGGTAATTACCCATTCACCAGGGCCCTTCCCCATTCCCATTTGAGCCCCCATAGGACTCAGTGGGAATGGGGAAGGCGCTAATAACGGTACCGTAAATTACGCTACCGTTATTAGCACTAAAGTCCCTTTGTGGGTCTCGTCCTTAACGCCTGCTTAAAAGCAGACATTAAGGAAGGACCCGCAGAGGGAACTCGGAATTGGGCGGTAAGGGTTTAATGGCACTGGTCTCGTTACCAGTGACCGTTAACCCTTACCGCCCAACTCGGAATGAGGCCCACTATGTTAGTATGTGGGTATTATTATAATGGTGGTGACATAAGAAACAATTAGCACCTGTAGAGGTGTGATTAGTAACAATGAACTACATACTGCTGGATGGGCACACATGTATACGCTACAGTACAATATTAGTGCACTGGTTTAGTAAGACACACAAGAGTATGCTGCTATTGTACTTACTTACTTTGTTGATTGCAGAGAGTAGGTGTCTTCTAGGCTATATTTTGAAGTGTACACTCCAGTAGTTTCCCAGAGACTGGTGGGTACTGCTCCTGTATAAGAAGACGGTAAGAAAATATGTTGGCTAATGACATACTGCTTACATTTGTACATTACATTTTTGAGTACATTTGGGGGAAGTCTTGGCAGGAAGACAAAGTGTGTTTGTATAAGTGGAAGGTCTACAATATGAAGGGCGGTTGGGAGTAACAGCACGTTTGTTAAGGGAGTAGGTGGCCTACTTGGGAGTTTAGTGTGTGACAGGTTATGGAAAACGTGTGTGTATTACTGTAGGCCTATTTACTTGACAAATGCAGTAGTGTGCAGTGTAGGAGGATGAGACAAAGGTGCTTAAAGATTTAACGAGTGGATAATACAATGTTTTCGGACGTCCATTTGCATGCAGTTTTCTGCATATGTATGCTCAGTACCTGAGTGCAGGGATTGCTCAGGGGTTTTAATTGGAATATGCACATTTCGTATGTTACTGTTTTGAACATGGCAATAACTTTTTTTAGTGCTTAACTGCTGTTGTTATGGATGATGTATGGGTGGAAACTGTCATTATGCTTGAAATGTATGCAGTTTGCATAGTTTGGTCGGAAAGGCTGCCTGATAGTTGTGTTTGCGATTTGTACAAAAGTACTATGAGGTGATGTAATGGGGGAAACAATTGTAAAAAAGACAGAACAAAAGAACACAGTAACCTTTTTAGTCTACCAATGCGTGTCGCGGCCAAATGGAACCTTTGCCACCACCTACCACTGTAGGAGCATTTTCATGGCATGTGATGGGAGGCACAATAGTACACATTTTGGGTACGTTATGGAGATGTAGACCTAGGTACTCTTTTGCTACGCATGGTGTATAGTTCTCAACCTTTCATGGCGCTTGGGTGGGTGAAACCAACAGATGTCATGATTGTCGTGTGAAAGCCCATTTATTGGTATGGGCGTTTAGGGAGCTTGGCGGGCAAGACAACTGCATAAGTAGCGGGTGAAAGCCACCAAAAGCGTCTGATTTGAGAGGTATGCGGACATATAACACAGTTGGCAGTGTACTGTAGAAAATATAGTAATACCTATTGGGTGTGCTGATGGGTAGTGATGCTGATGTTTGTGGGTGCAGAACGCGTAGATCGTTCACCCGTAATTTCTCGTGCAGGTGCTTTTCATTTAGAAGATATGTCACCTCTGCGTCAGTAATGGCTGTTACGCACTGCTCATTAGATGTGATAAAATTAAAAGCACACTTCTTGGTTGTAATTGGTTTATGTGTATGTGATAGTTTAACAGTAGCCAATCAGGGAGTGCTATTGAAAGACTGCTTGAAAGGGAAGGAGGACTGGCCCTGCTCTACTGGGCCGTGGTTCTCGCGGTAGTAGGGGAAATCACACGTGCTAAATGGTGTTCTTTGTAACATGCTTGGTATGGAAATGGGACTACGGGTGAGCGATTCACGTGTATGCTTTTGTGTTCCATTCTAGTATGTTGCTTTGTGCCCATGAGTTAGTGCTTGTAGTGTGACGTTTGTTAGTGCCAGTGTTTTTTTTTTCCTGTATAGCAATTAGTAATTTGTTGCAGTACATACTATGTATGCTGCAGACGCACATGTAGTAATATACGGAGGACAAGCCGAGAGCAACCCATAACAAGGAGCACAGAAGAAGGTGTTTCTTGACACGTCCCTTTAGCAAAATTAGAAATAAACACTTTGCATAACTTCTACGAAGACACCGATTTTTTATTACACTTCAAATGTGCTTGTGTTTCCCCGTACACAGGGCAATATGTTAGTGAAAGCTACGCCTTTTGGAGGAGCGCACATGCTACATCCGGGTATTGTGAGGGTGGCTGCAATGGAAATGGGACTATGGAGGAGTTGGGATTGGTCAATATGAATATGTGGGTGTGGTGTATAGGAACAGATTGTGGTATAATGTTTCTTTGCCAATAGGAGTGGACATGAGTACGGGGACGGGTGTGCAGATAAGTAGGCAGACTATATGGCTGTTGGGCGACTCGTGGATACATTGGGTACAACTTTACGCAGAGTGTTGTGCAGTAGCAGCCCACTTTGGTTTCGTTAATGTTGCTGTGCACTGGTACGGAATACTTGGAATGCAGTGGGTCCATGTGGATCCTTTTTGTGCTAGTTTGGTGACGCTTCCTCATCCAGACATAATTATTGTTTATTGTGGAAGGAACAGTTTAGGGCATATTACCGGCATTTCACTGCGGTTTGCAATAAAGGAGACATTTTGCCAACTAATGGAATTGTTTCCAAATTTACACATAATGTTTTCTCTCATTGCCCAGAGGCAGAAGTGGCTGCGTTCTTCCTTCTGTGGTCCACAAATGGAGTAGGCGTGGCGCAATGTGGACAACGCTGTGTGCCCTTTTCTCTGCAACGTTGGCATGTTCTCCTTCCACAATGAAAACCTAACATTTCATAGTAGGAACATTTTTCGGTCAGATGTAGTTTATCTGACTGATGCTGGCAATGACATCTTTCTGCGTAATATCCAAAATGCCCTACAGCGCTTCCTGCAAGTGTAGGATGCATTTTCCCAGTGGTCCTTCCCCAATTGTAACGTCTACAATACAAATACTACCACAAAGGCTCTTTTCAGAGCCACTACTTTTTTTGTGGAAATGCGAACAATGCTTTTGACAGCGTCTCGCTGCTAATTGTTGCTATTTTTGTACGCAACGCTTATAGGCTGTGTTACCACCTGCATGCTTCATTTGAAGTTCTATTTTTGAACACTGGAAGGTGGCTCTGAAAAGAGCCTTTTTGTTTGCCCCGCTTTCTGGCTGTGTAGCATTTTTCCTGTTGTTACAAGAGACACCAGAAAAGACAGCAGTGGAAGGGAGATTTCACAAAGCGTACCAAGCACAGGGATAAGAAATGGTAAGTGGAGAGTAGAAGATGTAATGTGCACCTTACTTGGGTAGGGGCAGTCTTTGCCATGGTCCTGGACCGCTGACTCAAAAGCACTTCGACAATGTTCTCCCCTACACAGTACCGCGTCGCAGTATATGCACAATACAGTGACCTTTGAAAGATAGGTGTCTGTTGTATTGTGTATGTCCTCCAAGGTTGCTTGCAGGATGCGGTGGCCCACTGGAGTGTCTCCAGTGGTGGTAGGAGAAGATGCGGAGGATGCTGTAGTGGACAATAACGTACTGCCTGCTTGGAAGGGGACAAATCTCCAAATAGCTGCCTGGTGGTGCGCTTTAATGTGCCGCCGCATGGAACTGGTGCCATAGCTGTACAAGCCAGGTTTCCCGCGACTGAGTACTGTGTTGCACTCATGCACTGCACCTAGTTAGCACGAGATTTAGGCACATTTCCAACATTCCTAAACAGTTTCCACACCCAGGATTGCCGCTGGCTGTAGACAATGGGGATTCGTTTTACTTTATTCTCCTTTCCTTTTCGATGTCCCTCACCATTAGACGCTTGTCCATTTGGTGAGGACTTTTAGAAGGAGGTGTTGGTGGTGAGGGTGTGGGTGCGTCTGAGTCAGAGGTAGTAGCAGAAGGTCTGGTGGCCATTACTTGGAGAAGTTGTTTGCAGGCACAGATTTGGTGGGAAAGCTATTTCTGCCCCAAGCACTGTGCACCAGTGCTCTTTTATAGAAAGCCAAACAGAGCAATTGTAGGGTGTGCTCTTTTATAGGGCTCATGTGGAGCACGTGAAATCGCAAAGTGCCATTAACTCATTCCCTACAATATTTAAATGTAGAAGGAAGAGTGGAACATCGCTGTAAGGGTGCACTATCACTGTAACACTCTGTACATTGCAGAGAAATGTTCTCTTTCGATGCGTACGGATGTGGCGCGTTTCCGCCAAATAAGGGATGACCCGCAACATTGCTACGTTACTATGGTAATGTTGCCATTGCTCTCAATTTGCAACCTTGTCTGCCAGACGTATATTGCACGTTACACTTTGTCGCACGTGCATAGTTGTACTACGGATACGTTTCCCACCCCCGGCCTACTTAAACATATGGCTCACGTACATTGCACATTTCTACCTATGGTTGCTGTGAGCTCTTTAGAGTAGGTGGGATGTTTACGTGCAAAAATACGCGCAGACCGAGGGTGTACGCTTCCAGCTACTACGACTATACCACACATTTATTCGGTTATGTTCACCAGGGAAAGTGTTACCAGGCGTCACAGCACGATATACGTATCTGCACAGTTGTACCACAGATAAACGGACGGTGCTGTTACTATTTCCAGACGGATGTGTGCATGCAAACATGCCGGCCGTACTGACGTCCTACGGATGATTGTATTCTAATTGCAGAAAGGGCTGCCAGGTGCGGCGGTCGTCCGCCACCTCCATTTTTCTCACTTGTATTCATCCCCAATACTGCTGTGCCCTTCTCACTTACAATGGCCTTGTTAAATGAAAAAAAGACAAATGGACATACACAATCTATACAAATTAATATAGCAATATTTATTAGCGCACATTTATAGCGACTATTCGGAAAGTGAAGGGGGACAAGAAACAGATACATATATTGGGGATGCTTCCATTTCAAGAAGCTGCTGCTGAGGGGAAGAAGGGATTGAGCTCTCATTAAAGCCTTTTTTCATGCCACTGACTTTGAAGGGAGGCTGGGAATTGGGGAAAGCAAACATGTGCAAGTTGGGCAGTGATATCTTATTTTGCCCCTTATATGGTCTTCAACAAACATTCTCAAGGAAGCAAATTGGAGGAGCAACTGCTCGATTTTGGTGTCCAGGCGGTTAATTTTGATATGCCCAGCGTTCAGTTCCGTTTCGGTGGCCCTATGTTCCTGTGCAAAAGGTGCCGCTTCTGGTTTACAGCTTTGCATTCCGGTACGTTCTGTTAAAAGAGAAGAAATGTGGTTACTTGAAATTAAGTTTTACATTGCGACTGTGTTCTTTTTGCCAGCTCGTTCCCTACCTATGGGGTTACTATGCTCACTCATTTGGTCATTCGGAAAATTTTCCTCCAGGCATTCCAGGGTGCTTGCCCTTCCAGGAACTCTTTCCCTTTTCACAGTGCGGCGAGTAACAGTGGGCTTATCGTCATCACTCATTTCTTCATGCAAAAAATTCTCCTCAAGCCACTCTAGGGTGGAAGCCATTGCTGTGCACAAACAGAAAACATAATGCTTTTCTACTATTGTACACTAACGGATCTGTGCAATTACAACAAAAACTTTTCGTCTCCTTAACACGTTGCTCTGACGTTCTGTTATCGCTAGTTGCTGGTTGCTCCTCTGCCTCTTCTTTCTTTGTTTGATTGTGCAACAGGTGTGCGGTAAGATTGATGAAGGCAAACGTCACTTTTAATGTCGGTGCTTTCCTTTATGTTGCATACTTTATGCCTTTGTGCACTTTGTTGCGAAAGTACACATTTTGTATTGGTACAGCCTTTTCCCTTCTAATTGACGTGCTTGAAGCTGTTTGCCTATGTTTTTAGTTTTTAGTTTTTTCTGAATGTTACACCTTTTTATGACCCCCCCCCTCCCTTTCTGGACACGTTGAACTCGACCGAATCGCTGCAAACGGATGCACTGTTCCCAAACTTTGTGCTTTTTATTATTCAGCGAAAGACACAGTATTACAGGGACACAATGGTTCACTTGTGCACCTTAAACCCTATCATCTTTCCTGCAAAAACTATAACATACCAATGTTATCATTACAGTGCCGTCCTAAAAACCTATGAAATTCACTAACAAAAAACCTTGTTAAAGGGACGTTATGGTTAAGTTGCGCTACTAAAACCATTTCCACTTTATTGCAAAAAACTAGCCTAAAGCATCATTATAGTTAGAGAGCACTATTAAAAACCTATGAAATTCACTAACACAAAACCTTGTTAAAGAGACATTCGGCCTCATTATGACCCTGGCGGTAAGGCAACAACGGCGCCGGTAGTGCTACCGACGCCGTTGTTGCCTCACTGCCTCATTAAGAGTTCTGCTTGCGGGGCCGCCCTGTACGCCTGGTCAGACCAGATATGCAGAGCAGGACCCGCTAGCAGAACAGGAAGCTAACAACGGGCCCGATATTAACGTGCCCGTCGTTAGCATCCTCCCCATTCCCATTGAGCCCTATGGGGGCTCAAATGGGAACGGGGACGTACGTCCGGGTACCGTAAATGAGAATTACTGGGCCCGCAAAGGTCGGAATGGCCCGGTAATTCCCATTTTACGGGACCAGGCTACCTCCAAACTCGTAATGAGGCCCATTATGTTTAAGTTGTACCACTACAAAACCTATGAAATTCAACGGAAAAACATTGCTGCAGGGACGTTATGGTTACCGGTAAAACCTAAAAAAAACAGAAATTCGCAAGTTATAGTATGCTACGCAACCATAACTCATGCTACAACTGTGCACTACAAGGGCTAACACCCATGACACCAACACCCCACGTTTTTAGTACGGGACAAGGTGGGACTTCTGAACACAGCACACTCCTGGGCCTCTCCAGCACGAGGTTCGCAACTCCAGTTCATCGATATCAGAACCTTCAAGGGCCAAGTCTCTTCTCTACAAAGTCTCTTGCCCCAGAAGGCCTGATGTATCAAAACAACAAACAAAAAGTTCCTTCAGTAATCTTGCACCTTGGGCGATTGCTCTCTGCAACTTGTGTCTCCCTCTGCCGGGCTCGGATCCTTCTTGCAACTTGGGCCTCCCTCTGTCGGGTTCACTTATGGCCTTTATTACTGTTCACCCCAACTCACAGGCATCCCTCAAATCGGGTTTCACGTTTGCCAAATATACCGTTCACTTTACGTTCTCACAATGCAGGATTCACTTCCCTTAGCTTTCTCTTGTCAATGGGTCAGAGACTTTCGAGTGTACAAGGATTTGACTTGACCCTTGTAGGTCCACTCCGACACCTCACGCCGCCCTTTCTTAGGACCTTCTGGTACTTGCAGTTCAAAAAAGGGGCCAGCGAGAGTCCTTCAAATGAGCACTCCTGTGGCACCTGAACACTCTGCAGCTGGCCCTTCTCGGGCTTTCCCAAAAGTTCAAACACACAGGCAGGTTCTTTGTTCTCAAGTTCTTGCGTTCATCTAATGTTGCTGCTTGCAACCTTAGGCTTAATACAATTCAGTTTGCTATCAGCTTCCTCTGACTCACCGGTTATGTTGGGTTCACTAGCTTGGCTTGCTTCTGGATTCAAGGCCAGTACCACGGTAGCCAGCATGCCTCCCCGCCTGTGTTATCAATGCCAGAGGCCCCCGTGTACTGTTGACATCGGTCACTCCACACGTCAGCTGTACTTCCCGGTCTTGCAGTTCCCTTTTCGGAGGCTTCGCAGGTGTGTGTTGAAAAGGGCAAGGACAGTTCCCCCTTCGTCGTCGCCTTTCTGCTCTGTTTGAACTGCCGGTTTGGTCTAGCTGTTTCCTCATGCGTTTGTCATGGTCATGAAGTCAGGGGCACAGGCATGCAGGGGTCGCATGCACACGAGACCCTGGTTTCCACTCTCATGAACAAGGCTCATGAACAAAAGTAAACAAGAACATCCATTTAACACAAAAAGCTTTTATTATGGACATAGAACTTTAGATGCATTAACCTTGAACATTCCATCCATTAAGCAGGATGCATTTAAACCTTGAACATTCCATCCATTAAGCAGCCCTAAGTGTACTCTTGGGTGCGGCTGCTAATGGATTGCCTTTGCACGTGTTCACTCTCTAGGAGTGGCAGGGTGTGGCTGGTAAGCCGGCCCTAATGGGTGTGTCCACAATCTCAGCTATATAAGCTGCCCCGATCCTCAAGATAGACGCTTCATTTTATTCTGCACTTTGAAGGAGCGTAATGCTCACCGTCGCCTGAGGTCAGACTTACCTTTGAAGATCTTGCTTCCTGGACATCCTGCTTCCTGCCAGCATACTTACCAACTGGGGGAAGCTGTTCTTACCTGCACATCTCTTCGGCGAACCAAGTATTCATCTTTACACTTTCCGGAACGCCAGTATCTTCATCTTGGCACCGCAGCACGACACGCTCCATCGTCGACAGCAGCGCCTGCAAGGAAAAACAGAAGACAAGGTTAGACATGGAAAAAACAGTCCGTTTAAGGTTGCGCTTCGCCATACTTCGCGCTTTTCCTTAAACCATCACTTACCTGCTGTCGAACATTGCGGTAGCATCCATCTTCCATCTGGCCGCATCTCGCGTCTCACAGCTGCATTGAGGCCGCATTTCCATCTAAGGGAAGAAAACAGAAGAGAGACGTTATTGCGGGAATAAATAGGAGCAACATATAAAGACATTAAACAGAACGAACAGCATCACAAGAGCTCAAGAAAGACTTACCAATCATAAGGAGAAGCAGTCGCAGCTGGAGTGGACTAATCCTTATCAGGGATCAGTGAAGGAACTAGATCCCATTTGACGCGCCCCTGCCAGAAGTAGCAGGACGGAGAGCTTATCTTCCATAATTCACAGGTGAGCTTTATGGGCCGGCGTATGCTCACAGAAACCGTACTTTGGGGTGAAGGGTTCGAGAGGTACAACAATCACAGATTGGCGCCCTCACACACTCTGATCTCCACGAAGGAGCAGTATCACCACGTACCACCGCTCATAGCTTTTCTACTGAGGGAGAGGACTGAAGGGGGTGATTGAAGTTCAGAGAGGGCTGCAACCGTGCCCCAACTCCTCCGCAGAGACCAGGTGAGCGTAACAGAATGCGAAGCCTCTAATATTCTCTGCCTGGGTGTTATGGATACTTCAGAAACAGATCAGTTAGCCCTCTTACTATGGGAATTACGGGCTGAAGTACATGCTTCAAGACAGGAAACCAATGCATTACGCAGGGATCTTCTTGTAACTCGAGAAAGAACTGATGAATTGGCAAGACAAATTCTACAAGCACAAGCAGGACAGGTTCCACTGCCTGGAGTGACCCATTCTTCTCATTCTTCCACTGCAAATTGGTGAATTACGAAGTCCCCTTAACAAAGCAGAAAGGGAAAAAAGAAGACAACAACAGCTTTGCTTATATTGTGGACAAGCAGGTCTCTTCCTCCGTGACTGTCCGGTATAACCACCCAAGAAAACGGTTGGGGCAACAGACAAAACTGATGAAGAAGAAGAACAGAACTCGGGAAATGCCAATGCCCGGCAAGTGTAGGGGTCCGCTTGTCGAGCATGAAAAAGGAATCCGTACAGACCTCACATCTAGTCCTTCCAGTGCTTTTGGTGAATCACAAGCAACCATAAAAAATACATGCCTTAGAGTCATACATTGATTGTGGAGCTGTGGGTAACTACATTGACCAAGATTTGGCTCTCCAAATAGGCCTTCCTCTCAGACAAAAGCAGAAATCGGAAAAAACGTCACTGCTCTGGATGGTTCTCAGCTATCATCCGGCCCGGTGACACAATACACCAAGAAAGTCAAGCTTCTATGTCAGGACGGGCATCAAGAGGACATTACTTTCGATCTCATCAGTGCTCCTCAGTTCCAGATGCTATTGGGAATGCCCTGGCTGGACACTCACAATCCTAGGATCGACTGGCGAAAACGAGTTCTGACATTTCCTCATGATTGTGCCGACACGTGTTACAAAAAAGATGACACCAATCTGAAACCGAAGAAAGGAATCGTGTTGGTCCTCATCAGCTCCTTACCGCTTGAATACCAAGATTACCAGGATGTCTTCAAAAAAGAGCAAGCCAACATTCTGCCCCCGCACATACCCTACGATTGTCAAATAGATCTTGTATCCGGAGCCCAGATCCCTTGCAGCCGAATTTACGCTCTGACAGAACAGGAAAATCAGCATCGTAGAACTTACCTGGATCAGTACATGCCAAACGGTTTCATTCGCCCGTCCAAGTCACCTGCCTCCTCGCCCTTATTCTTCATGCCTAAAAAGGAGGGGGACTTAAGAACTTGCATCGACTATAGAGCCATCAATCAGATCACAGTAAAAAATCGATATCCTTTACCACTTATACCAGAGCTCCTGGACCAAGTGAAACATGCTAAAATCTACACAAAACTGGATTTAAGAGGAGCATACCATCTTGAAAGAGTAAAAGAGGGAGACGAGTGGAAAATGGCCTTCCGAACAAAGTATGGCGTTTTTGAATACCAGGTCATGCCCTTCGTAACGCTCACCATCACCTGAGGTCAGACTTACCTTTTAAGATCCTGCTTCCTGGACATCCTGCTTCCTGCCAGCATACTTACCAACTGGGGGAAGCTGTTCTTACCTGCACATCTCTTTGGCGAACCAAGTATTCATCTTTACACTTTCTGGAACGCCGATATCTTCATTTTGGCACCGCAGCATGACATGCTCCATCGTCGACAGCAGCATCTGCAAGGAAAAACAGAAGACAAGGTTAGACATCAAAAAAAAAATCTGTTTAAGGTTGCGCTTCGCCATACTTCGCGCTTTTCCTTAAACCATCTCTTACCTGCTGTCGAACATTGCGGTAGCATCCATCTTCCATCCGGCCACGTCTTGCGTCTCACCACTGCATTGAGGCCGCATTTCCATCTAAGGGAAGAAAACAGAAGAGAGACATTATTGCGGGCATAAATAAGAGCAACATATAAAGGCATTAAACAGAACTAACAGCATCACAAGAGCTCAAGAAAGACTTACCAATCATAAGGAGAAGCATAGTCGCAACTTGACTGGACTAATCCTCATCAGGGATCAGTGAAGGAACTAGATCCCATTCGACGCACCCCTGCCAGAAGTAATAGGATGGATAGCTTTTCTTCTATAATTCACAGGTGAGCTTTATGGGCCGGGGTATGCTCACAGAAACCATACTTTGGGGTGTAGGGTTTGAGAGGTACAACAATCACAGATTGGCGCACTCACACACTCTTATCTCCACGCATGGAGCAGTATCACCACGTACCACCGCTCACAGCTTTTCAACTGAGGGAGAGGCCTGAAGGGTGTGATTCAAGTTCAGGTAGGGCTGCAACCATGCCCCAAAGCCTCTGCAGAGACCAGGTGCGTGTAACAGCGTTCGACCTTGCTCGTAGTGTGCTCTCGTGCTACGCCTTTTATCACTGTGGGGAAGGTAAAGGGCCGTCAGGTGTGTGTGATTATTGTTAATTGCCTGACTCTGCCTGACCCTTATGTTGGGACATGTCGGGTAAACGGCTCTGGTGTTAGTCCATTGTCTGTTACGGTGTAAGAAAGTGTTCATGTCGGAAAAGGGGAGGGAGTACAGCTTCAAAATATCCTACAGGGTAGTATGTGGGAAAAGATGTTAGAAGGAAGGGGATCCTGCGTCTCGCACATCGATGTCCCACTTCCACTCCCAGAGGACCCCCCATCCAGGTGATTCTCCCGCCCTGGTCCACCCCCAGGAACTCGATCCAATAGTGATGGCTGTGTCCTGGCCACCGGGATGACAGATTCCCAGGGACTAGTCAGGGAGACACCTTCATTTCTCACAACACCATAAAAAAGAATTCAGTGTAGCATTGCACCCTAGTAAAGTGTTCTCTGTGATGATGGTGTCATCACTCCTTTCCTAGGGAAATCCTCTCCCCATGTGGACAGAGGACGTCCTCAGCTACCGGATCCTGACCCTGGGGGTGGCTATTTGACGGAGCATCAGAGAGGAGCTCATCTTAGAGGGGGTGACGAAATATCATTGGGTGAGACATGTTATTCCCCTAATTCCCTAGTTCCATCCCTGTCTCCGTACACAACCCCTAACCTAATGGCAAACTGCCAGACTTCTGAAGAGACTGTGAATCAGGAAGACTCTTGTGTAATTTTCCCAAAATACCAATTTGTCAAAGACCTTCCCTTCTGCACTGGGGCGAGGGGTAGGGAAGGAGTAGGGAAGATACTGAAGACTGGAAAACTAACGCAGCAGTCTAATCTCTGGAGATGGTTTCAGAAAGCTGGGAAGTTTAAATGCCTGACAGCTGACGGCATACAGGCTATGTGCAGATAATGCTTCTTCCTAGCTGCGCCTGGGAGTGTGACACTCCAGCAAAGGGAGGCGAGAGGGGATGCCAGTGAGGAGGACAGTAAATGAAAGCTGAAACCACAGTGCTGGTCTAATGCACCCGCGGAGAGATGCTGAACGGTAGAAGGCGCTGAACAATCCAAAAGGGAGTTAGGAAGCCTGAAGGAAATCACACGTCCGGTCAGCCCTTTAAGGATGGCTGGGGGAACTGGGAGAAAAAAACAGAAAGCTGGAGATCAGTCACACAACCCGTGAGCCCTTGATAAAAGGGTTGGGATCATGGGAGAGGTGTGTAAAAGTCTGAAAGGACACAGGAGGAGCAAAAGAACCCTGTTGTCCCATAATGAACTATGTAGTGCAAGGGGTGGCTAATAACCCTTATGGCATTTGAATCAGTAAAGTCCTGGCAGGAGAGCATACCAGGTGAAGAGCGAGTCTTGGACTCGTGCCCATATTCTTGTTTGATAAAGAACCAGGGGAAGGGAGTAATTCCCTCTGGGCTGTGAACCTTGTAAAACAGTGTGCTCCCAAGACGAGGGAGGCATCCTCCTGGCTTACTAAGATTTGGATATTGCTGTGGTGCGAACCAACCAGGGGAAAGGAGTCATTCCCACTGGCTGAGAAACTTCTTGTGGGGATGGGCGTCTTGGACAGAGCTCATGCCGTTGTAGACCCTCTGGAGATGGAGCACAATGTTCAGGTGACTGCCATGAACATGCCCCTTGTGACCTCTTTTACCTTACTTTTTGTGGAAACCTGCCATCGTTCCCTGACTTTATTTGACCCAGAGCAATATTCCAGGTTGGCCAGGAATGGCACCTGTGTTTTTTCCAATCTCTTCTTTTGGGTATTCGAAGTTGGGATTTGTAAGGCAGATCCCTTTTGTAGCAATAGAAATGTATCCTAAGAGCCAAAAATTGCAATGCACGAGATATGAGACAAACAAAAATGTATTGTAAGTGCCAGGCTGGGAAATATCAAACAGACATTCAACTTCTAATGGTGAAAATGGCTGCTTATGTAGCAATTATAGAAAAGAAAAGACATTCATTGTTGCAAACTTTATCACTGTTCATTGGCTGGTGTGATCAACAATTTAGGTACTGCTATACATTTTATAAATTCATTGGCCTTCATGTACAGTGAAACCATTTCCCTTTTCACGCGCCATGATTGGACAGAACATTAGACCATGTATCAATCAGAACTACCTTTACTATGGTTGCTCCACGAGGAGTAGATGTGGAGCGAACGATTACAGAAATCTTGACCAATCATCATTGTGTGATGTGACAGTGTGACACATAAAATATAACTTTTAAGAAACGTCCTATTAACCGCAGCGTTTGGCACCATTGTACTCTTCTCACCATTGTGAACTGCTAACTATCAGTTCATGGTGCAACTCCATTGTTGGAAAAATAACTTGCATGTCCTTCCTGTTCTCATGAGTTCATCTGATCTGTCTGTGACATTGCGCACTGAGGCTTAGCTGCTCGCAAGCTTATCTCTTCGCAGTTGCGTAAACGTGTATGTGTGTTTAGATGCCTAAAAGTGTTTGTCCAATGTACATTGACATACACTCGTCTTTGTTTATTATTACATTAATGTGGTGCGAATTAGTTGTGAGCTGTTATACTGAGTACTGAATTTCATGTGTGTCTAGTGCAGTGGTGCTCGTGTACGTTTTAAAAAAAAAAATGATTTTTATTGTTGTATTGTTAGTTTACAAAAAACCTTATACAACATTTCACACACAAGAAAACAGTATACATTTCATTTTATCAAAATAGTCATACAAAGATATAAAAAGGAGACAATGCTAAAATGCCATACAATGGAAAAAGAAAAGATTTCATCAAAATCACAAACATTATCAAAAAGTCTTAAAAAGTATCTCTCCCAGCCGTTATGTTCATTGCCGTTATTTCACTGTAGAGGCATTATACATTAAGTTCTTTATTTTTTACCTCCAATTCCTCCGTTATATTGTAGAGCAGTGAGTTCAATGCAAGACTTAAAGAAATATTTACACCCCACATGCAACGACTCCAAAACAAATTGGTAGATATTTCAAAATCCCCATTGAATCTATCTTTGAGATAGAGAGCTCATTTAGACCCAAAATGGGAACATGTTAAGACAAGGTGCTTAAGGGTTTCTAGCATGTCAGTCTCTCCACAGAAGCGACATGTAAGGCTAGTTTGATTTGAAATAAGCCCCTTTTCTTTATGTATCCAATGATGCATTCTTTATAAGGTCGGCACCTGATTGAGTCTAAACCTCATATACATTGCTCTCGCCCTATGGCAAGGGAATCTTTGTAAATAAAGGCGAATACATTCCCTTCCGTGCCTGAAATTAGCATATTCCTTATAGGTTGCATAGGACCCTACGCCATGGACTGTATCCACCCAATCTGCTCTAAATAAAAGTCTCTTGACTAGTCCAGGTCGTTGAACCAGGTCATTTATGCAGGAACCTAGAGTGTCTAGCAGAGAATTCATTCTATCACTGAATCCCCTGATAGATTTTACTGCCCCGGACTCAATGACCTTATTTAACAACTCATATAGGGTGTTAACGGGAGGATCATTCATTTTTCTGAATAAGGATGATTGTCTCCACAAATATCTAGCTTTGAGTGAGATAAGACATAGCTCATGACGAATAATGGCATTAGGGATTGCCATGGATAGGCCCAATACTTCTTTCCACATTTTCCCCTGGACCACATTCAAATATAAGCCCATGTCATGGGTACAAATGTCCAAACCATACAAAAGAATCGGCTCACATTTCGCTAGATAAAAACGTCTTATTGGTAAGAGCGAAAATGTACATACCCTAACACTCAGAAATTTCATTTGAGTCTTTAATTTAGTCGCTTTTTCTACAAGACTCAATTTCCACATCTTTAAGCTAGATTTATTAGAGAACGTATACCCGAGGTACGTTATAGCCTGAACCTGTTCCACCGGATCATCTCCCATCTTCCAAGTATACGATTTGACAATTCTCTTCTTCGAAACTACAATCGTTCGTGATTTTGATGCATTAGGGGAAAGATTGTTCATCATTGCATATTGATAAAAAATATTCATCTTTCTACGGTGGCCACATGGGGTACGGTCAAAAAGAATAAAATCATCCGCAAAGGCCATCCACCCGATAGCCAAACTCCCCAACCTTACCAGAGCAATGGAAGGACCATGCCATATGTCCTCCACATCGCTAACGTACAGGTTGAAGAGCGTGGGTGCAAGTGAGCAGCCCTGCTTAACCCAGCAGGGCTGAAAGAGAACCTTCTTGGGTTAAGCACACCCTGACAGAGGTATTCCTATGTAGCAGAGCCAAGGGTTGGACAATCTTACATGGAAAGTTCATTGCTAGCATTTTAGTCCACAATCTAGTTCTGATGATCCCGTCGAAAGCATTAGAAAGGTCCAAGGATGCCATAAAAACTGAACTGAATCTCTTAGATGGGCCAAAATATTCCCATTCAGGTCTGTTCCTAAGCCTTCTCTAAAGCCAACCTGGAATTTGCTAAAGCAAGCATTCCTTCTAATCACTTTGTTAAGGTCCCTTAGAAGTAAAATTCCAAAGACCTTACTAGCTGCATCTAAAAGCGCTATTGGGCTATAATTCCGGGGGTTTAGAACGTCTCCTTTTTTGAATATAGGGACAATAATGCTTTGGGCCCAAGAATTGGGGATAATGTGATATTTGAAAATCTCATCAAATATGGGTTTGAGCAACTCTGCCCACATTTCAGGGGTCGCCTTTATAACAAAAGGGGGAATACCATCAGGTCCCGGCGCTCTGGATAATTTGAGTTTATTGATAGCCCACATAATATCCTCAATATCCCACAAACAATCACCCACCACCGGAGGACCTAGGTCTAAATCCTGTTCTCCAGAAAAGACAGAAGGCAAGGCCAACTTTTCCTTATAGAAGGAGCACCACACCTCCGCTTGGATGGGGCAATCAAGTCTGTCTTTTATCGGCATAAGTGAAGTATTGACAGTAGCCCAACATTTTACATCTCTGCCCTTGCAGAGGTTGTGCACCATTAATTGGTGCGCTTCAAGATATTGATCCATTTTCAAGGACTTGATCAAATATTTGTGTTTCAGAATAATTTTTTTCTTTCTAAGCTGATGTTCAGAAAAGGAAATGGATAGTTTCTTCAGAGCTTTATTTTCCCTATATTTAATACGCTTAGAGCTTTGGATTCTAGGGTCACCTGCCCTTCCCCTTGATTTCAACACCTCCCTATCACTAGTCCTACTAATTTTATATACACTGGATGTTATAATATTATAGTAGGATCCCCCCAAATCGATATCCTCCTCCCTATTGATTTGTTGCAACACTAGGGATAGGTTCTCCCAAACCAAAGCATTACATTTCACAATCAATTTCTTATTCCATGCAATCCTTCTCCCATTATTTTCAGTCTTTAGGCCCAAAAGCATAGGATTACTGTGATTGCCAACATTGGGAATAGAAAGAGAAAAGCATAAGGGAATGTGGTCACCCAACTCTACCTCCATAAGTGTCAATTTTCCACAGGCTTGCTTCCAGCTGTTCGATACATAGAAAAAGTCAATTCTGGAGCTAATACTTCCTCTTTGTCAGGTATATTTCGGTAAATTCCAATCCAAGGCGTGATCTAGAAGACCCAAATCCCAATGGTCAAGGTATTTATCCCACCATATACCTCTTTTAAGATTGGGGTGAAGGGATCTAGGAATCACCCCTCTTTCATTTAACGTGAAGCCCTCAGCACAGGCCGAATTAACGTCACCTCCTAAAATAATACGATTTCCTAACCCCTTCTCGAACCAACCTCCCAGAATAACATCCAGGGAATCTGCCACTACTTCAATGGTCACCTTTAGAGGGTTCCAGTATAAATTAAACAGGAGGATCGGCTCTACATTATTCTCTGATGAGAGAGCAATGCCCAAAAGCCAATCACTCCTAAAAATCACATCACCGTGGAACCCTAAGTTGCGATCAATGACAGTAATCAAACCGCCGCTAGGCCTACCCGCCAGCCCCCTTGATGCTAATGAAGAAAAAGTGTAGAAACCTTCTATATACATTTCAGACAACATCATAGTTTCCTGGAAAAGGTAAATACGGGGGCAAGTATAATTTTCCCTTTTGTTCAAAAACATATGCAAGTGTAGACCCCCACACGAATTCCAGGAAATCACCTCAATGTTTGAGCTGTTAGGAGCACCCATTACCCTGCGTAAGTGTCTCTAAAGTTTTAAGCGCTGGTTGCAACCATGACCAATCCTGGCCATTGTTAAGGAGGTTGGAAATTAGAGCCAACCCTGGACCATAATTTTCTACTTTATTCTTAACCAATTGCGTGGTTTTTTGAGTTTGAGTATAATTTGGTTCCTTATATTGAAGGAAATTGTCGGCCTCTTTATCATCTGCTAATGTAAATAACTCATAGCCCAAAGAGTTAAGGTTTTTTTCTTGAGCACGCACCATATCTGCTACCATCACTGAATGAAAACAACTTACCATTCTATGGTTATTGTGGTTGGGTAGAGAAATAGCGTCTATATCGTCTGTTGTTATTGCTTGTAATAAGGGAATTTTTTTGAACAGATTTAAGATATGTGTTCTGTTTAAACTGGCCTGCGAATCTGTTTTATTCTTGTTAATCCAACCCAAGATTTCCCTGTATGGATCTTAGAAAGGGGCTGGGACAAGATAGATTGCTTCTTAATGTTATCAGCAGAGAATTTGCTCGATACATTTCCTTGAGAATCTTGTGTTATAGATGATTGTGTATCTAGGGGGTTTTCTCCCATATTATTAAGGGTTAAACCACTCCCACTCTCAACCATAGCAATCGGCCCATTAAGGGAGGAGATGCTAGAACATACTACCGGTGTTATTACTTGAGCAATAGTAGGGAGCTTAGGTTGTTGTGTGCCTATCGATGTTCTAGCATGTTTGGTACTAGTTATTTTACCAAACGCTGTCATCTTTGTTTGGTTTGTGGGCGCTCTTGCCCAAATTTCTGTAAATTACTCTTATCCATTATAGGGTCGATATTTTTTTCTCCCCTACCTAAGGAGTCTTTTTTTTTGTGCTCACCCTGGACATAACTCTCTTCCCTGTTAGGGACTTTATGTACCCCACTATCCTCCCATTCTTCCTGAGCTGGGATGCTTCTGATAGCTTTGAGATTCGAATTTCTACCTTTAATTTTAGTATTGGGCTTATTTTTAGTTTTTTTAAGCGTCCTAATCTGCTTTTTTGTCTTCTTACGTCTACACACTGGAGATTGGGGCACCTCATTTATATCATAGTCAGAACTATTGACGGGGCTTATTTCATCGGTATTGATCATGTCACCTATTTCCAAGGTTTGCCCTACAAATTTTTCCTCTCTATGTTTAGTCTTTTGTTTACATTTTTGCCCCTTTTTAGGAGGAGTATGTTGGATAATTATAATGTCCTCTCTACTATTATTCGAACATTCCCCATCCGTTGCTGTATCTCTCCCATGCTCTTGAGCACTATCATTTCCCAAATCCTGTTCTTGAGTGGGCCCTTCTGTTGCCTTAGTAATAACGTCCAAAAGGACCGAGGGACTATCTGGACATCTCAGTTCCTTTCCATAATTTCTATTACTGGATTTATTGTCTCCTTGGACAGTGAGATCCAAGTCCCCTATCCCTTTATTTGAAGAGGTAGGGCGATCTCCTGTAAGCATAACTTCCAACAAAGTGGTGATCTTCGCATCCAAGGTTGTTAGCCTAGTATCTTGTTCCTTTCTATATTTATCCAGTGAGCTCTGTTCTTTAGTATTCTGTTTATTAATGGTTTTACCCTCCCCTATGCCCTTCAAAAATGCCAAACAAGTTACCAGTTGGTTAAAAGCAGTTTGTTGCCCTATCATGGAGCCACAGAGAATCTCCTGTGACTCACTCAAGGTTTTCAAAGCCAAATTCAAACTAATATGCAAATTAGATAGGAGTGGAAGGAGATAGTCTCCTCTATCCCCCTACCTAGATCAGGCATTTCCTGTTTATCCTTAGCTGCAGTGCAACTTTCTGATATAATTTGATGGGGATCAGTTGCTCTATCCACTTTTTTAGGTGGCACATGCCCTTCCTTATCTGTTTGAGTATAAGCTATTTTCCTATGTGTGAGCATTTTGGGTATCTCTAAAACTGGCCTAATAGGTGTTTGTTGCCTACCCTCTTGTTTCCCCATCATAGAAGTATTTCTAAATTGTGAGAGTGTACCACTCAGCGCACCCTCTGATAGGATCCTCGCCCCCTTATCTTTAGTTGCTGATCTACCTACAGGCATCTCTAAATCAATAATTTCTTTTAGCAAATCACCCGTAGCATCTTCCATAAGAAAGAAGGAGTTATCCATATCACTCTCCCCAATGGATTGATTAAGATCATGTTTGGCACGAATAGGGGTCCCTTTAAAATGTCCTCCCCAACTAGCAGGTTTAGTGTTCCCAAACTGAGTGGAATCGAAAGAACACTGCCTCTTATCCTGATTATCCTTTCCAAAAATAAATATTGCTGGCGAGATATGAGTGGTCTGCTTAGTTCCAAACGGGTATGTTCCCTTATTATTTCACACCATATTTAATGTTAATGAATCTGGGCCTTGAATTTCCCCAGCTTGCATTCTTCCCTTTATAATCATCTTCTGAAGAGGAGTGGAGGCATGATAACGGACCACCCTTTTAGTACCAATTAAACTTTGTTGAAGACATTCTTCATCAGTAGGTTCCTGCCCAGAATCAGACTTATCCATATGAGCCCCGGTAGCTTCTGTATCTAATATGTCTAAAATTCCCTCAGTAGGAGCTTCAACCTCCAAGGTTTCGGGATCAGTAGTCGAATATCCCTTCAAGCTCCCTTCAGACCTATTGTTAACATTTCCATTGTTGTGTTCAGCAGATACATTTGGGGCAGCCATATTTTCCATATGATCTGTATTAATGGGCGGGTGCCTCACAATGTATCGGAGAACCCAATTGGTCTTCCACTGTCTTAGTCTCTTGACTCTCAACAGTTTCAAACCCGCTTCTCAGTGCAGGCATGATTAAGAGAATTGATTGTAACGGAGTACTCCCTTTGGATAAAGCAGAAGAGAAGAGGAGAGAACGTCTCGCAACCTCTTAAAAATAAGAAGGGAAAAAGAGAAAAAGAAAAGAACAGGTATATATAAAATGGCTGGGAAAGAGTTCAGTTAAAATATGTATGACCTACAACAGTGTTCTAAAAAAAAATAAAAAAAAAATAAAAAGAAAGTTTTTTATTTTTATTATAAATCCAACTTTGGCTCCTCAGCCAAGTATCAAGAATTCGCTTATGGCAATTAATGAGTAGAAAATATAGCACCTTGAGCCCGTAGTATTTACGCAAGGCTTTCTGACTAGACTAATGCACCCACAGTGCAACGAATTTCTTAAGTTCAAAGCTGAGGGAACGCTATAAAAACGTCATTAAATATAGCCAAGAAACGACTAGGATCAAAGGGTCTCGCCCGCAGTCTCCTGCCGTTAGCTGGCTCTGTTTGCTAGATGCTCCCAAAGGAGGAAAAGTAATCTGTAAATGATAGTAGCTTATATAGAACTAATCATTGTCAAAAGATGTCTCTTCTTACTGTGTACACCAGAGTGCAGGCGCCCCTCAGCGCCAACAGCCGCACAACAGCCAGCGGCCTTATTCCAGCCGGGCTTAGCGCTGCAAGGGTGGCTTGAGGCTTGTCAAGTACTCGATGCAGGTCACGTGATCCGTCACGTGGCCCAGTCAAAGTCCCGCCTCCTCCAGGAAATGGGGCGAAGAACGGCAAGAGCTGAGATTGCTCGCAGTGCCGTGGAGTGGTTCTTTCGCTTAGTTCACCGTTCAACGTGAGAGCACAAGCCTTCAAAGTGTAGCAACTGACCACACTGACGAGTGGTGCTCGTGCAAGTTATGGCTTCATGAATAGTCCCTATCATCTCTGCATTCATGCAGCATGAATTAGGTGCAAGCTTATGTATTGTTTACTACTTCCTAATTTGTGTTACACTGTGGGTAATGGTGCTTGCATAACTATTTCTTTGTTACAGAGAACTCGCCAAGTGCAAGTTACCCTACAGGGGGCAGTGTTGTGCAGTGATTGTTTGAGCTCTGTGACCATTGTGACGGGGTGTCTCGTCACAAATAACCACGCTGACTCTTATGAAAAGTCCAAGGGTATTTATTTGAAAACGTAATGTTCAGAATGGCTACTTCTGTTCTTGATTCTAAGGGATTGGGGAAGATTGGCACTAGGGTTGTTCCTTTCCTCTCTGCACTTCTCCGGGCCTGGGGCCCACCTCCCAGCCCCAGACTATCCTACCAGGCTGTTAGTCACTACTGTAAGAAAGGCATGGTATCAACAGTAAGACAGACACAAGTGACCACAGTTCAAGGGTGTTTATTGAACTTCAAAAAGGGTTTGAAAATGCCTATCTAATCCTCAATATAATGGTGGTAACAAGCTACGACCATCAAATCATAATAACACAGTCTTAGTGGTGTCATGTCATGCCAAAATGAATGGGCCTACACTAATAAACCTATTGCCAATCCTTACCTCTAAATACAAATAGTGTGGGAAACAATGTTATGTAAAAGAAAGAAATGTTCAAGAAATGATATGTTAGGATATTCAGGCCATATGGCTTCTCTTTCCCACATTTTCAGCATAGGACAGGGCGGCACACTCGAGCTTAGCACAGTCTCTGGCTTCTCTAGCATGAGGGCATAGTTTAAACATTAGCATCAGGGCCTTCTGTGCACAAGTCTCTTTGTCTTTCAAAGTCTCTTTCAGAGGGCCTGATGTGACAAACAAACAATAAGTTCCTTTCCTCTTAGGATTTTACATGTACACAGTTTCTCAGGTGATTCCCTGTTCACATCAGAACCCCCTCAGCTGGGCTCAGATCCCCTAATCACAATGCTTGTAGGATTTTCATGTATCCAATTTCTCGGGTGATTCATGGTTCACCCCGGATCCCCCTCAGCCGGGTTCAGATCCGTTTCAACACAATGTGCAATCAGTCTTCCTCCGCTGGAGTCGAACCAATTAAATTCACTTTAACACAAACTTGCTTTGACCCAAAGCTTTCGATTGATCTCCCTCATTTGGGCTCGGACCAACTTTATCTACTTTGTTTTCAAATCTCTTGGCAGTATCAATATCAAAGACTTTCAATTGTGCACAGGATTTTGCTTGACCAACTGCAGGACCACTTCGATTCACAGTCCTTTGCCACTCTTTCACTTTTGCCACCTCTCAGTTGGATACCTTACAGAGACCTTTGAATGAGCACACACGCGGTGCCGGACCACTCTGTCAAAGGTATCTTATCTTGGTTTCAAAGTTCAATCACTCATCTGTTGTTCAATTTTACTCACGTTGGTTATCACATGCGTTTCATACACTGTTCACTTCAGCACTCACCATACAGTTTTGCCGCTTGCAACCTGGGCTTCAACACAGACTGGTCTGGTATCGGCATCACCAACTCAACGGCTGTGTTGATTTCACTGGCGCTGCTTTGTTGTGGGAGCCAAGGACAGTACCACGGTCGCAGTTCCCCCCAGGTACCCCAGACACACAATGCAGAATTCTTTAGCCTGGTTTCCTGGTTTTATGCTTTCTATTCTCGAGGTTTCGTGAAAATAACTGTTCCTTGTCGAAAAGGTCAAGGTCACTTCCCTCCTCGCAATCCCCTTCTGTTTCGCCATCTTTCTCCTCGTGTTAAACTGTCATCTTGGAACAGCTGTTTCCTTGTGTGCTTTGCCTCGCTCCGAGTGTGTTCTCGTGCTCTGCCTTTTATCTGTGTGGGGATGTTTAATGGAAGTCAGGTGTGTGTTGGTCAGTAATTGCCTGACCCTGCCTGACCATTGTATTGGGACACGTTAAGTACATGGCTCGGGTGTTATCTCGGAGGAGCTGGACTGCTTTTATTTATTTGTATAGACTGCTTGGGACATAACACCCATTGAAGAGCCGCCAAAGAGCTTAGTTCGGAAGTGATCTCTTTGCTGCAGACACAGTGGGCCTCATTACAACTGTGGTGATATCCTAGCAGTAAATCTGCTGAGATAGCACCAAATGGAATTACTGTTACCGCCACTTGGTATGGCAGGATTACCACCAGATTACAAGTGGTGGTAGGTGGTGTTAGTCCTCATAAATTGGAGTCCATAGGAGTCCATGGGGATTTTGGCGGGATTACCACCAGCATTAATTCCGCCTATTTTTCTTCTTTCTTTGGGCAGAAAGGTGGTGGATTTTCCTCCAGCTCTTATCTGGAGGTAGTTCCTCCACCTCTCTGCCAAACTCGTAGTATGGAGGTGTGGGAATGCAGCAGTAACAGAGTTACTGCCACATTACCACCTAATTTCCCCGTACTGCCATACTCTTAATGAGGCGCACTGTACAGGTAAAAGTTATTCTTGATAGATCTGTTGTAAAATAGAGAGGTGTGGGGAGGAGTGGAGAAAAGGGAGAACCCAGGTGCATTATTATTGTGGTATTCATTGAGCCTGGACGTAGCTTCGGGAAGCAACAGAGCGCTTTACAGAGGTATACACCAATACAGATACATAACAGAGGTGTACAACATTACAGATGTATAACGGAGCGCTTTTCAGTGGTAACAAGAGAACAGATATACAGCAGGGGTAGGATACAGAGGGGGACAGATGAGGAGTACAGCTGTACTGGGTGGCGGAGAGGAGTGGGGCGGGCAGCGTCTAGCAAGTCAGGTGGTGCGAGGGGCAACGTGCTGGCCTAGGTGTTGAGGAGGAGAGACTCCTTGAAGAGGTGGATCTTGAGTTGTTTTCTGAATTGTAGGAGCGTGGGGTGAGTCTGATGCTGACGGGGAGGAGGGTCCATAGTCTTGGGGCGTAGGCAGAGAAGGCTTGTTCTCTGGTTGTTTCCCTTTTCAGTGGCAGATTTCAAACCTGCACGTGTCCTGGCTTCTAGTGGTGCGCTGTCAGCCGGAGATGCAGAGGTTCTCAGTGAGGTAGCTGGATGACTTGAGGGCGACTGTCTTACTGACTTATAGTTAATGCAGCTAGACTTGAAGGTGATTTGTGCAAGCAGTGGGAGCCAGTGAAGGTTGAGGAGGGCCAAGGTGATGTGGTTGTGTCTGCGGAGACACTTTGAGGTGTGCTGCCGCGTGTAGGACACTTCTCAGGGCACAAGGGAGGATGACGAGAGGCCTTCGAAGAGTTAATTGCCCCATCGAGGTGGGATACAACCCATGATTGCATAGTGGATCTAAAGCTGTCTGGATGGAGGAAGGGCTTGACTTTTTGGAGGAGGGAGAGCTGATACCAAGCTGTCTGAGTTTCCTTAGCTATGTGTGTCTTGAAGGAAAGGTGTTTGTTGATATGGAACCCGAGGCACTTGGCGCAGGAGGTGAGCTCAGGTGTGAAGCTCTGAGAGTTCATGGTTGATAGCCAACTCTGTATGTGTGGGTGTTCGGTTTTGTTGGTGAGGAGTAGAAATTCGGTCTTGGAGGGGTTGAGCTTCAAGTATGCACTGGCCATCCATGACTGGATCAGCTAGAGGCAGGTTCTGAGCCTATGGATGTCCTTGATGGAGTCGTTCTTGAGGTATAGCTGTGTGTCATCAGTGTATTGGTGGATGTAGATGTTGTGTGTGGCTAGGAGGGCTCCCAGCGACTCCATGTATAGATTGAGGATCACTTGGGAAAGGATGGAACCCTGCGGTACTCCACAGGTGACGGGTAGCATTGGCAATCTAGAGCAGTCCATATGAACAAACTGTGAGCACCTGGTGGTCTACTGTGCCAAAAGAGGCCGAGAGGTCGAGTAGAACCAGGAGGCTGGGGTGGGCGTCATCAAGGATGTTGAGTGCGTCGTCAACCACATGTATGGTTGCTGTTTCCGTGCTGCATCTGGGTCTGAACCCAGATTGTTAGGTTTGGTGGAGATTGTTGGTGTTGATTCGTTGCTGCAGTTGTGCGGCTATCGCTTTCTCGATGATCTTACCTAGGAAGGAAAGATGGGTGATGGGGCGATAGTTACCTAGGTTGTCGCGATCCAGGGTGGGTTTCTTTAGTAGAGGAAGGATTTGTCCTGTTTTTAGGGTCGATGTAAAGGTACCTTGAGTTAGGGAGCTGTTGATGATCTCCAGATAGGGAAGGAGAGCTTCTGTGGGGAGGGTCTTGAGGACGGATGCTGGGAGGATGTCATCTGTATACAATGTGGCTTTAAGGGCGGCCAGGATTTCTACCAGGTCCTCTTTCGAGAGTGTCTTGAATGTTGTCCAGGGCGTGGAGATTTTGTGAGGAGGGACGTGAAGTGGGTCTGTGAATGCAGAGCTGGCATCTAAGTGCTGGTGAATCTTGCTGATTTTGTTGATAAGAAGGTGTTTATGCGGTTGAGTTTTCTATGGAGTGTGGTAGCAGGTTGGGAAGCGGGGTTGACGCACTGCTTGACCGCTTTGAAGAGGGCGCTGCTTTTGTTGTCGGCTTCTGCTATGGTATTTGGATAGTAGGAGGCTTTGGCTGTGTTTATTAGGTATCAGTGGGTTTGCTCAGAGATCCTTGAGTGTCAGGTCAAATGCAGTCCTGGAGTGGCGGCAGGTTTTCTTTGTGTCCTGATGACCCTTTTGCTGAGGTCGACTTCTTACGTGTACCAGGGTGCTGATGGTTTTCATTAGCAGTTGCGTTGTTTCAGAGGCACGTGTTGTGGGATGGAGGCTGAGAGGGTGGCGTTGAGTGCTTCCAGTAGAGAGTCTCAGTTCGGTTGGGGGTGTTCAGTCCATGTAAGGTGTAGATTGGCGAGGTCTTCTGTGAGGGCTTCCACTGGGAAGGTTTGTCTGCTGGGTTTCTGCTGGGAGTGCTTGACTGGGGTGGTGTGCAGGATGTTGAAAGGCATGACTAGGTGGTTAGACCAGTCAAGTGGGAGAGGAGAGCTGTAGTGGAGGGAAGACAGTGCAGTGATGATTAGGTTGAGGATGTTACCTTTCTTGTGTGTTGGGTCTTTTGTGTGTTGTGTGAGCCTGAGGGTGTCGAGAAGTCTGAGGAGAGCTTCCTTCATTGGTTTGGTGGCCTTGGAGGTTAAAGTCTCTTAGGAAGATGTTAATTGCGTGCTTTAGGCGCATGGTGGATAACCAGGTCAGTGAAGTCTCTGATGAAGGTGGTGTTGAGTTTGGGTGATCTGTAGATGAGATGGAAGGTGACTGTGTCCGTCGGGGAGAGCAGGAAGTGGCAGGAGAGGACTTCAAAGGAGCCAATGTTGTCGATGTCAAATCTGGTGCAGGGCCACAAGGTCTTGTATATGGCTGCAAGGCCTTTGCCTGGCTTGTTCGGGCGGTCTCTGTGTTGGATGCTGTAGCCATCGGGGACAAGGGGCCTCATTAGGACTCCGGCGCTAAACCATGGTGCTATTAGCACCATGGTCCATGCCGGAGTCCGCCATGGCGGAATGGGGAATTACCACCCCATTCCGAGGTTGGCAGGGCGGTAATTCCCCATGCCGCCATGGCCCTTCCCCATTCCCATTTTTGCCCCATAGGGCTCAATGGGAATGGGGGAAGGCGCGAAGTACGGTACCGCAAATTGCGGTACCGTACTTAGCACCAAGGTCCCTTTGCGGGTCCCTACTTTAACGGCTGGTGTATACCAGCCGTTAAGGTTGGGTCCTGCAAAGGGACCTCGTAATTAGGCATTAAGTGTTTAACGGCGCCGCAGCCTTTTACGGCACCGTTAAACACTTAGCGCCTGGGTCATAATGAGGCCCAAGGACATCTAGGATGTGGATGGAGGTGGGTGTCAGCCAGGTCTTGGTGATGAAGATGGCATCAAGGTTGTGTGTATTGATGAGGTTGGTGATGTCTGCTGCATGGGTGATAGCTGAGCGGACATTGGCCAGCATCATCTTCTGTGTTGTGGATGGTGAGGGGGTGTTTATGGGCTTCAGGCTGATGTGATGTGGGTGAGGTTGCTGCATTGCAGAGTCCATGCCTTAGAGGAAGGGTGATGTCTTTGATGTTGGTGGGGATTTCCTGTGGAGACGGAGGGAGGAAACACATGTTGGCGCATGCTTACCTGTTGTCTGAGCAGGGGTTCGGGCCCTGGATCCTGCTAGTCTGAACAGGTCCAAACAGGAATTGTTTATCACAAAAAAGAGGTAGGGGTGCACAAGTGCATGTTATACTGCTACGGCAACAGTAGACCCCAAAATCGGTAAAAACCTATAACAAAACACAACAAGTGTTGGTGAGCAGTACTCTAATTCAGGAGGGAACACTCTTCTTTTCTAAGATGATAGAGCAGAGAATAACCTTATGTTATGTTGTATACAAATGTCTAACGAAGGAGAATTCAACCAATTGTTAGTCAAGAAGTATTCTGTAAAATAATATGTTTTTATTCAAGAACATCAATAAAAATACATGGTGAAAGCAATTAATATTTCATCATCAATTGCATAATAAATCAATTTATAACAGACAAAACCGAAAACACAGGAAAAGGATCAGCTGAAATAAACAGTTTCTTCAGCTGGTTTGTAAGGCTAGCCACTAAGGTAAATCAAGCCTTTTGGTTTAGGAGAGAATGTCAACTCTTAACCAAACAATTTACTAAAATACAAATGTCTTCATTCACTGACACACCAAAACATTCCCATTCAACCAAACATTTTTCATTCCTCACACACTTCTCATACGATAAAATCAAGGGAAATTCTTCAGGGGCACAATTTTGCAATGTATCTTGTAAAAAAACAAGGAACACACTAGTCTTCAACTAGACCTAGTTGGATAGATTGATGGATGAATCATCAAGTGGACAGGAAGCTAATTTCTGCTTCAACTACCATCTTCACTTGGTCGGGTAGAAAGAAGGAGTGTACCAACCTGAAGAAGAGATGAGATAAGGGAAGGGGTAAAACCTCATGTCCCAACGGGTTTCAAAGGTTAGCATATGTAAGGAAGATTTTGTATATCGACCTTTACTGAGTTTTTGCTACTCTATAGAAAAAAGGGCGCTGAATAAGAACAAACAACATCATCTTGTGGAGCAGCATACTACACCAGGTAGATACTTTAGCAGGGCTAAACTCTATGCTGCACCATCTACAGTGCAGGGATTGAACCGAATGTGCTAGATATTATATTACATAATTCAGAACTATACAGATTGCTTGTAAATTCATATAGCAAAACATTGCCTCGCACCGGTTCTCTGAGTCTCATATGCTAAGAGACAGTTGACCGGCACTTACCGACGGCCAGATGTTTACAAGTCAAACTCAGAGGCCGGTGTCAAAGATAGCCTCTGTCCCCGTAGTTGTGAACACGGCTAACACCCCTCAAGGGTAAAAAAAAACTATGGCAGAGGTTTTAAGTCTAGCCCTAGAGGTAGGGGAAGACAACAGCAGCAACAGGCATTGGGGGGTTGATCTATGAGGATACCGCTATTATACACTGAAATTGGCGCCTCAAGATCCATAATGACCTTATTTTCAGTCTGCAGTATCGCTTTCCTATCGGAGGATGTACCTATGCTGGATCACACGGTCAACGCCCCATCAAGGGTAAAATACTGTGGCAGAGGTTTTAAGTCTGGCCCCAATAGTAGGGAAAGATGTAAAAATAAAACAATAACAGGCATTGGGGGGTTGATCTATGAGGATACCGCTATTATGCACTGAGATTGGCGCCTCAAGATCCATAATTACCTTATTTTCAGTCTGCAGTATTGCTTTGCTATCAGAGGATGTACCTATGCTGGATCACGGCGTCCACCGGGAAACACGGGAGAGACAGAGGAAAAAGGAAAAGTGGCAAACTTGATAACGACTGAGGGCACTGGCTCCTTCACTTGAATGTTAGTGACATGTCATTACGACCCAGGCGGTAATTACGCCAACTTTACCACCATGGTGTAAACTATGTTTACACCATTGTGGATGGTGGATTTACCGCCCCATTCCGAGGGGAGTGGGGCGGTAAATCCCCATTTCCCATTTTCCCTTCCCCATTCCCATTTTTGCCCCATAGGGCATAATGGGAGTGAGGAAGGCACTAATTACGCCACCGTAAATCACGGTGGCGTAATTAGCATCATGGCGGGTTAGCCCATGGATTTTAACGGCTGCTAAAAGCAGCCGTTAAAATCGGAATCAGGCGTTAAGGGTTAACGACGGCGTTAACCCTTAACGCCTGAGTTGTAATGAGGCAATACTAATCACCTGCAAATGCTGTGGATTAAGTACCTAAGCAGTTACTAGTATCCCTCTCAGCTGGTATTGCACGGGCGATACACGATACACGACACTCCAAAGATTTTCTTGATACACAGTAACAATCTGACGTGATGTTGACAGTCCGTCCTGGGCTTCCTCAAAAAGGGTACCCCTATGAACGACAGCAAACAGTTGTTCGTCAGTGAACCGAAAGGAAACTACAGCAATTGTAAGTTTCACTTAGATAGGTCTAACAAATCCAGCGAAGCTGCATCCTAAACTACTGCTAAGGTGCAGGGACCATATCCTGCTTGCCGTTCTTGAGCATAGGCAATATTCAGCTCCAGGAACCGTCTACAAATCACGGCTTCTCTTGGGTCTGGCAAGGGAGCGTTTCCTAGTAACGCCTGTTGCTATCTGACAGCCGACACTGAGATGGTGGAAGTTACCGGGATTTATAATGTCCGGCCTCTAGTCACGTGACGCTATGTTGCTAAGCAACCTGCATCACAGGCGTAACCAGCCGTCGCTAGAATCTAATACCTTCCGGAGCCTTCTAATGTTCCTATTTGAAAATAAAGCCGATTGGTAAGGCATTTTTAAAACTGCATATCATGTTTGCAAGTGACATGCAATTAATGGTGTTCAGAACCAAAAAGTCATCCATTTGTGGCAGTCTGACTGGAACATTATTTATGAATTTCAAACGGAGCTACAAGAGGGATACGCATCTGTAATACAGCAATCTGTAATGGGTTTATTTGCTCTAATACTATGTATTTATTTGTATTTATTATTTATAACGCGCAATCCATCAGGCCCGGAGGCATCGGGGCGCAATTTGTACAAGGTTACAGAAATGCAAATGTTAAAAGGTGAATACGGGGCAATATAGTAGTTAAAGACTTATTTATTTAAGTCTACTTCAAGCGACAGCAGGCACCACCTGGAGAGGCAGTACCCAACTGAAGATTTTCGGAACTCCATAGAGAACTCCACAAATAATAACACTCTAAGAATACACATGCCTTAAATGGAACACTGAATAGAATACATGAACAGAACATTGTGATTGGTCTGGATCCACACTCAGAACTATATTACACTGTTAATCATTGCTCAATACAAGCCTACCTAAATAACACATAGATAAGTAGACTCAACACACCTTCCCGCTTTCAATAACACCGAGTTACTCTAGCACATAATCTCGCAACCAAAGAGGTTTACCTCTCCTTCTTTCTGTACTGGTACTAACATCTGTGTCTTGTTGAACACTCTTACTAACTCCTCCAGATTCATACACTAACTCATTGTCATTGCCATTGTCATTTCTATCACTATTTTCTCCATCCTCTACTGCTTGACCATTGTTATTACATTTCACCAATTTTGACATTGACCAGCATTCCCCACCTTCCATTATGACCACATTCCCTCTTACTACCGCTATTTTCTTAGGCCCAATAAATTTGCTCTCGATGCATTTAGGGGACAACCTGGGGTTTTTTACATACACAAGTTCACCTTCTCTCCATACCAAACTCTTGGATTTCTTTTCGGTGTCAAACCTTTCCTTGTATGCATTTTGGGCCTCTTTAATAAGTGTCACAATTTTATTCCTATCAATATTCACACTCTTGGCCAAGTCCAGCCACCCTGGACAGAGTTTAGTACCCGGCTGCCTGCCCTTGAGAGACATAAAAGGTGAGACTTTGGTAACAGTGTGGGGCGTCGTGCAGTAGTTCCAAACCATTTCCCTCAACACTTTCTGCCACTCCAACCCTGCCGCCATTGCTAACTGCAAGCCTCCCTTTACAAATCTGTTTGCCCTCTCTACCAGCCCATTAGCCCTGGGTTGATAGAGTGCTGTTCTGTAGTGCCTTATACCAAACTTTTTGAAAAACTCCACCATCTTGTCAGAACAAAATTGGACACCATTATTTGAAATTAATTCTGTAGGAAAGCCTTCCCTGTAAAATGTTTCTTCAAAAAATGATATCATTTGGGCCGTGGTTGCTTCACCAATTGCCTTCCACTCTATCCACTTTGAGTGGTAGTCTACTAACACTATTAAGTATTTGAGATTCTCCCCCAAATTCTGTAGTGGGCCCATCAGATCCACAGCCACCTTTTTCCAGGGTTCACCCGGAACACTAACAGGTCTAATGGGTGCTTCCCTAACCACCTTACTTTTATCACTCCTCTCGCACTCTCTGCAGTTCTTCACACACCTCTCTACTTCACTGTCAACTGTCGGCCACCAATAGAATTCCCTGATGTATCTTTTGGTTCCTCCCATCCCTAAATGGCCTTGGTGAGCTATACTCACTAGCTTGGATCTGACATTGCTGGGTGGGATCACTTTGGTACCCTTCCTGAGTTTTAGACCATCTTCTGATAAATTCAGCTCATCCTTTATGCAGTAAAAGCAGTCAAATTGTTTTTCTACAATGTTTTTGTGAGGCCACCCTGTCCTGGTCCACACCTTGACTTGATTCAATATAAGATCCTCACTATCGGCAATCTCCCATTCATCTCTACTTATGGCATTGTATTCAACCTCAGAAATACTCACACCCTGCTCTAAGGATGCTTCTTCTGAATCCTTGCCCTCCACCGGTAACCTAGACAAACAGTCTGCTACTACATTGTCTCTACCTGCTATGTACACTATTTTGAAGTCATAGGCTAGGAGTTCAATCATCCATCTAGAAATTCTGGGTGATCCTTTGGCCCACTCTACACTGCATAGTAGTTGGACTAAAGGTTTGTGGTCAGTTTTTACCGTAAAAGTTTGACCCCATAGATAGAATTTTAAATGTGCTACAGCCCACGAGACCGCCAATGCCTCCCTCTCAATCACCGAGTAGTTTTCTTCTGCTCCCTTCATTGGCCTTGAGGCAAACGCAATTATATGTTCGGTCTTACCAGAGTCCACCTGAGACAAAGCTGCACCTAGACCCATATTGCTTGCATCAACCGATAAAACAGTTTTTCTTCCCGACACAAACCCTCCCAAGGAGGGTGCTTGCACTATGCACTCTTTTATTCTCCTAAAAGCTTCATGGCATTCACCCGACCACACAAACTTCACATTCTTTTTCAACAACTCTCTTAACGGAGTGGAGATGGTGGCAAAACCATTTACAAATTTGTGGTAGTACTCCGCCAGCCCCATGAAAGAACGTAACTGATCTTTGTCTCGTGGCTGGGGAGCACTGCTGATACTATCAATAAGAGACTTTTTCGGAGCAATACCATCGCCAGAAATTCTATGACCTAAATAGTCTACTTCTCTAATAGCAATCTTGCATTTTTTTCTTTGCACAGTCAAACCAGATTCTTTGAGTCTGACAAGGACAGCCCTCAAAATCTCATTATGTTCTTCTTCATTTTCGGCAAACACTAGTATGTCATCCTGAAACACTGTTACTTTCCTTAGCCCTCTAAGCACTTCCTTCATCACACTTTGAAAAACAGAAGCAGCGGAAGCTAATCCAAAAGGCATGCGATTGTATTTGAACACTCCCTCGGGAGTGATGAATGCTGTGAGATGCTGGCAACTTTTGGACAACGGAACCTGATGATATGCTGCTGACAAGTCAATGATGGAAAATACCTTCGGTTCCCCCAGGGTGGAAAGAGTCTCCGATATGTTAGGGAGAGGATGTCTCACTACAACAATGTTCCGATTGCGACTGGTAAGTCTACATATAGTCTCAGATTTCCATTTGCCTTGGCTACTAGTACAACCGCGATAACCATTCTGTTGCTGTTATTGGCTCAATTACTCCTTTGTCCACCAAGTCATTTAATTCTACACAAAGCTTACTTCTCATCTTCAATGGCACTTGTCTAACCTTGTGTATCACCGGTTGTGCGTTATTTTTTAGTTTGATATGGTGTTCAAAATTTCTAAGTTTCCCTAATTTCTCGGAAAACACTTCAGGGAACTCTTTGGTCCAGACGTCATCTTCCACTTCAGCAATAGATATTGGCTGGGGGGCATTTGCCTGTATTCTTACACCCAAGTTCTTTTGTTCTTCCCATCCTAATAAAGAAGCTCCCTTGTTTGCTACCAAAATGTTGGCCTGGCATTCTTTTCCTTTGTAACTGACGGATGCAGAAAATTCCCCCAAGATTTCTATCGTAGATTCTCCATATCCACAGGCTCTAACATCAGCGGGTTTAATTTCCCCTTCACCCTTCTTCAATATGTTTACCAAGGTATCCCTTGAGATTATGGTCCAAGGAGAACAAGTGTCAACTTTCATGACTAAACCGCGCCCATCAATCAGAAAGGTGTCTGCCGGACCTTTAGCCTCGCCTGAGATAGCTGAAATTTTGAAAACAAACTTGGCACTTGGTTCCTGGGTGGCTGATACTTCTTGAATGTTGTAATTTCTCCTGACCGATTCTTCAATGCTGGCCCTGTTCTCTACTCTGGGTTCAAGGAAATTTATGGAGGTAGCTTTACATACATTTGCAAAGTGTCCTCTATTCTTGCACTTAAAGCATTCAGCAAATTTGGCAGGGCACGACGGAAAGTTTGCACCATGTCTGGGGTTACCACATCTGGTACATGCATTTCTCGCAGTCCAATTTTCTTTCTTTCCACTGGAAATGTTTGACCTTTTCTTCTGGTCTATTGCACAGACTGACTTGGTGGTCGGATTTTGTTTGTCACCCTTTAGCTCCTTAACATATAATGATGTCTGTTCGATGCTCCTGGCTAATTCGACTGCCTCATCCAGTTTCATATCTTTGGCCAGTAGCTTCTCTTGGATTCTTGCGTTATTGGTGCACCTGAGTAACTGATCCCTGATTAGAGAATCAGTCAGGTGCTCAAATTCACATGAGTAACTTAATGACCTCAAACAGGCTACATATGATTCAACTGACTCTGACTGTTCTTGTACTCGCTGGAAGAATTTATGTCTTTCAAAGCTGACATTTTTTCTGGGCTCAAAATGGTCCTGTAGTTTTTTGAGAGCCACCGCATATTCATCAGGATCACCCGCCTCCAACATATGGTCTCCAGTCAGCCCATCGAAGATCCTGCGTCCTTCTGTGCCCAAATTGTGAACCAACAGAGCCTTTTTGCGAGCTGAAGAAAATCTGTCACCGCCCATTGCCACCAAGTAATTCTCAAATGTGTCCTTCCACTTGTCCCACCTGAGAAGGGGGCGGCCGGGTTCATTGAGGAACGAAGTAGGTGGAGGAATTGATGCTGCCATAATGAAGAAAAAATGGCCAGCTATGTGTGAGTAGGAAGTGGCAGTGGTGGCTGTGAGGCGGCAGGTCTTCAACTAAGTGATGCAAAAAAAAACAATAGTCAAATTTGTTCACTGTATAAACACTTTCCTTTGATGTACAGTCTCCTTTGTTCACTGTATGAACACTTTCCTTTGATGTACAGGCTCCTAAGTTCCTCCACTTTCCCTTTTATATCAATATAAGTTCTGGAACAAAGTGTCTTCTTTGTTGCAATTGCAGTGTTCTTTTTTTTTTTTTTTAGCCGTGAGAGTTTTGCTGGCGGTCAGCTGACGTCACAATGGAGACCGGGGCTCTTGAAGATAGAGCCGAATTGTTGCTGGGCAACTGGTGTCACAATGGAGACCGGGGCTCGAGTTGACACTCCCCCCACAGCGTGTGCTGCAGCGCGTGTCTGCGCGTGCCAGAGCCAGAGCCAGCTGAGAGCCGCGTGCGCTGGCACGCAGGCGGCGAGGGGCGGAGCTAGCACTCTGACAGCTGTGAGCGGCTCGTTCGCGGCTCGCGGGCCTGCTCTGCTGCAGCTGTACTCGCGCAGCTCCTTCGCGGCTCGCGCGGCTCCCCCACGGCTCTCCCCCCGATATTGCCAACTTGCCTGATCGGGTTTCCTCCTTCACAATGTTCCTTCCCCGTCTCGTAGCAAACGCAGGCGGTGAAGGGGGGGTCTGCGCTCTGGCAGCTGTGCGCGGCTCCCTCGCGGCTCTCTTTTCCAAAATGAGAGCGGACTTGCTTGAATGGCCTGTCTCCTCCTTCCTTTCTTCTCCGCCCTTGATCTGTCTCGCCTGCTGTCGCTGGTACAGCGGAGAGGTACGGCGGAGAAGACACAGTGTCAGCAGCACGGCAGAAGACAGGGATCGAGCAGCTGGGGCCGGCGTCAGGGTCCGTGAGACAAATCCTCGTTGCTAATGTTAAAAAGTGAATACGGGGCAATATAGTAGTTAAAGACTTATTTATTTAAGTCTACTTCAAGCGACAGCAGGCACCACCTGGAGAGGCAGTACCCAACTGAAGATTTTCGGAACTCCATAGAGAACTCCACAAATAATAACACTCTAAGTGCCTCATTACGACCCAGGCGGTAAGTTACCGCCTGGGTCGTACCTTTACCACCATGGCGTAAACTATGTTTACGCCATGGTGGTTGGCGGACTTACCGCCCGATTCCGAGGTTGGCGGGGCGGTAAGTCCCCAATCCCCATTTACCCTTCCCCATTCCCATTTTTGCCCCATAGGGCATAATGGGAGTGGGGAAGGCGTTAATTACGCCACCGTAAATTACGGTGGCGTAATTAACTCCATGGTCCCTTAGCGCCATGGATTTTAAGACCTGCTAAAAGCAGGTGTTAAGTCCTCCATGGCGCTAAGGGACCTCGTACTCAGGCGGTAAGGGTCGGCGCTGTTTACGGCGCCGTAAACCCCTTACCGCCTGAGTTGTAATGAGGGCCTAAGAATACACATGCCTTAAATGGAACACTGAATAGAATACATGAACAGAACATTGTGATTGGTCTGGATCCACACTCAGAACTATATTACACTGTTAATCATTGTTCAATACAAGCCTACCTAAATAACACATAGATAAGTAGACTCAACAGGTGTATTTGCTCTAATACTATGTATTTATTTGTATTTATTATTTATAACGCGCAATCCATCAGGCCCGGAGGCATCAGGGCGCAATTTGTACAAGGTTACAGAAATGCAAATATACAGAAAACAGTACATAAATGTACACAGAGGATCTATATACATATATTACAGTGGTTACGGTGCCGCTAAGTAATAGCATAGGTCAGCAGGTCAGAGTATGTCAGACAGAGGCGCAGAGCCGGCCTTAAAGCTGGTCGAAGAGCCAAGATCTAGTATTGGCTTTGAAAGTGTTAAATGAGTCTTCAGCTCTGATTGTAGCAGGGAGGGAGTTCCATAACTTGGAGGCTAGGACAGGGATACTTGAACCCCCTGCTTTTTGCAGTTTAAATCTTGGGATCGCTAGACAGTGGGACTGGGCAGTTCTAAGAGGTCGGGAGGATGAGTGGCGCGACAGTCGACTACCGAGGTAGATCGGGGCTTTATTGGACAGGCTCTATGGTGGTTGAACAGTGTTTCAACACCCGGCTATTCAAGCCTTCTGGTATTAATAGTTGGAAATACAGCCTAAAAATCAGGCATTGTCGTTTTGCAAAATCTCTGCAATTAACATTGTTGTGAACCAGAAAAATGGTCTGTTTGGGGCGCTCTAACTAGAACACAATGTGTGGGTTTCCAAAGGAGCTCCGAACGAAATGCAAATCGGTAGTACATTAGTTTTGTAATGGATGGATTTTCTTTGGTACTGTGATCATTAAAACAGGCTGTCAACATCCCGCTGTCCAATTAAGTTTGTCGTTAAACCCGCTGATTGAGGTTTTGGTCAGATAGATTAACCTGTGTTCTTTGTTTAGTAACATCTTCTTATCACTATTGCCATCGGAGCTGGGGTTGACTTTCCATAAGACCGTCCAGTAAAGATCCCCTGTTTTGTGGACATGCTCTACCCAATGTTCTACCAATGGTGCATTTTGTGTTCTGTTACAGATACAACTCTTATGTTCACTTATGCAAATTGTAACCTTCCTTTCGGTTTTGCCTATGTACAGCAGGTTGCACGGACACCGTATGCAGTAGATGACCATCATGGAGTTACAATTGGTGAAGCTATTCTGTTTCCAAATTGTCTTCAGGCCCAGATTGATTTCATTGCTTCTACACGTTGAGTTACAACATGCACAATTACTCCACGGGAATTGGATCGAACTTCTAATTTTGCTCACGCCATGGATTCTTCCTGCAATCTCCTGATGGAGCTTTCCCTTTGGGTTGATGGTAAAACTCTTGCTCATCCTCCCGGGCTCAAAACACGAAGAAAACCTCCTTGTCTTCTTCCCAGATGAGTCCACTTTCTTCTGTTGGTGCAAGTTGAACCTCTGATCAACTGGGCAGTGGTCCTCCAGCCCTTTGTCAGGTATAGTCCCTTGAGAGGGGGCTAGTGATTGGGCTCGACAGACCCTTGCAAAATGGTCAGCCTTTCTGCATCTCCCACATGTGTGCCGTTTGGCCGGACACTCAAGTGAGTGCGGCAGTCCCGTCCACGCTGTGGGCAGGATGAGGCACCATACATGCCAACATTTTTTACCACCTGGGAGGGAGATTTTGCTTCAGAAAGCAAGGGGACAGAAATGTCCCCATAGGACTGCATTAAGGTTTTAATTATAGGTAGTAGTAAGAAAGAAATAGCAACCTTTTTTAATCGAAAATCAGGAGGGTTGGCATGTATGAGGCGACTCCATTGGCACCATTATTGCGGGCCATTCACCTTTCCTAAAGGCTTTGCTTCCCTGTGCTTTCCCCACTGCACAGACAACCTTCGTCTTCACCCTCTTCATGGACATATCCATGGCTGACGCTGTCAACTCTGCAAATTCATGAGATCGACCCATCTCCAGGATCCTTGCCAGTGTCATGCCAGGCTCTCTGAGGACCTGCCTCCTCATCACATTGACCTCAGCAGCCTTGATGTATAGCGTCAGCCTTTCGACCCATTTACTTTTTACTTTACTTTAATATACTTATAACGCACACTATTGACCCTGAGGCTTAAGGGTGCACACAAAACAGGAAGACAATGGGCCTCATTACGACCCTGGCGGAGTGGGTTTACGCCAGCGTTAATCGCGGCGGACCCGTCCGCCCTACTACGAGTTCCCGTAGCGCCATGGAGCCGTTTTCCGCCTTGTTTTTCCGGGCGGAGAAATCCATGGCGCTACGGGACCTTGATGTTAATTACGCCACCGTATTTTACGGTGGCGTAATTAACGCCTTCCCCACTCCCATTATACCCTATGGGGCAAAAATGGGAATGGGGAAGGGTAAAATGGGGGATGGGGATTTACCGCCCCGCCAAGGTCGGAATGGGGCGGAAAATCCGCCAACCCCCATGGCGCTATCGGCAGCTTTCCACCGTGCTCCATGGTGCATTTTGCACCGCGATTTCCGCCAGGGTCGTAATGAGGCCCAATGACAAGACCACAGGAGTAAGTTCCATCAAAGACCAACTTCGCACGGTTCAGATAAGCGCACACCCAAGCTAATCCCAGCGGGAATGTTAACTTCATCGAAATAACAGTTTTCAGCCTTTTTTTCTGAAAGTCATTGTAGAGCTCAGCTCCCTTAGATCCAGCGGCAGGGCCTTCCAAGCCCTAGGCGCAGCCATGGCAAAAGCACAGTTCATGGCCCTGTTGGATTCACAAGCCGGTATCATAAGTTGGTTCTTATTATTAAAGGGATGGTCTAGTAAAAAAATTTATTTAAAAAATAGATAGGCCACATAAAAAAAAAAATACTAGCATTCTCCGTTTTAAAACTTCCTATGTAAAATTTTGAGCTATTCAGGCTCAAAATTCGAAAAAGCAAGCACAGGGGCGCAGCCATTTTGTGAAATGGAGGCCCTCCTGTGCTGGCTTTTGCTTTTGCGGTACTAATGAAGGAAAAGCCAGCCAGCTGTAGTAAACAAAGGCTACCCCTGGGTGGCTTTCCCTTCATTAGTGCCGGGACTCGGAGGACGCGGACCGGAAAGCTGCAGCTGAATCTCGGTAAGTGCTATTTATTTTTTTTCCAAAAAATAAGCACTAGCTGCGGTTTTTTTCTAAGTTTTCCGGGCTGGAGGAGCCCGGAAAACTTAGAAATAAAACCGCAGCTTTAAAAACGTTGTATTTATGTTTACGGTCGCTTTTGAAGCGACCGCAAACATAAATACAACGTTATTGTGTTGGAAAACGCCGCGGTTTTTCTTTCCAAGTTTCTCAGGCTCTTCTGGCTCGGAGGAGCCTGAGAAACTTGGAAAGAAAAACCACAGCGTTTTCCAACACAACCACGTGTGTTTCTGTCTGCTGTGGCTATCACTTTGGGTCTCCGGTGCTCCAGGGAGCACCGGAGACCCAAAGTGAAAGCCACAGCAGGCAGAAACACACACGGTTATGTTTACATGCCGCGTAGTGTTTCTACCTGCAGCTGATTTCCCATTTGGGGCTCTCGGGCTCCCCGTGGGGAGCCCGAGAGCCCCAATGGAAAAGCAGATTCAGGCAGACACAACGCGGTTGTTTTCCGCAATGCCGCGTTGTGTCTGCCTGAATCTGCTTTTCCATTTGGGGCTCTCGGGCTCCCCTTGGGGAGCCTGAGAGTCCCGAATGGTAAAGCAGATTTAGGCAGACACAACGCGGTTGTGTTGGAAAACGCTGTGGTTTTTCTTTCCAAGTTTCTCAGGCTCCTCCGAGCCGGAGGAGCCTGAGAAACTTGGAAAGAAAAACCGCAGCGTTTTCCAACACAATAACGTTGCATTTATGTTTGCGGTCGCTTCAAAAGCGACCGCAAACATAAATACAACGTTTTTAAAGCTGCGGTTTTATTTCTAAGTTTTCCGGGCTCCTCCAGGTGGGCAGAGATACGTACAAATATACAGGCAGTGAGTGGGGCAGATGCAGTTACAACAGGGTGGTAGGTCAAGAGGAGCCGGGGTGGATACCCACCAGGCAAGAGATACCGTATCAGGGGTGAGTGGCTACTCTGAACTTGGCACTCCCCTACGGTTTCAGACCTTGCCGCTGCACATTTGGAAGCACCTCTTGCAACTCCCATTCTGAAACCTGTTGCTCTCCTAGTACATATTTGTCCCTTTCTCTCTTGGGAACCAGGGGAACACTGCCAAACTACCGTTCTTGAGGTCCAATTTCTCATGTTTATTTTCTCAATTCATTGTTCTTTACCAACGTCTGTCCTTCACCACAGCTGATGAAGGAACAGAAACGGCTGTACTGCATTTCACTTGGAGCAGCTAGGCCTTCGGACAGTAACTAATGTGTTTGTGCATCTCACCTCTCCTCCAAGGACGCTGACATTCTGATCACTTGGGGGGGGGGGGATGGTAAAAGTCAAACCACTCACCACCCAGGGTTGGGGCTCTGGAACGAGGCCTAGGATTTCAATGGCGGGCCTGCAGCTCTATCAGAATGGTAGGCCTCTGACCCCCTGCAGTAAACTGGCGTCTGTGTTAATGATAATTAATTAGCCTACCTACAACATATTTACTTTACTTGGCCACCGCAACCATAGCTTCCTCCAACTGCAACATTGCTCTCGCATGCTCGAGAAGCACTCCTAACTCGCACTGCTGCCTACACACATTTAAACTAAATTCTAAATCCTCTAGCGCCCTCGTTGTTATGCCCCTTACAACCTAATGTCCTAACTATCAGGAGTGCTGTTTCTGTGTGGAGCATGGCCTCTATATCACTTTCATTGTGCTGCAGCTTTTACTACTTGGCATGTCAGCCACAATATTGCCAGCTAATGCTTCTTGTCAGACTATGGCACTAAAGCTGCGACCTCTGACAGAACTGACATCACCCAAGCAACATAAGAAGGTTAATTGGACATGAGACTTAATGTCCGCCGCTGCAAAAAGGAAAGGACCAGACAACAAGCCTTCTCTGCCTACGCCCCAAGACTATAGAACCTCCTCCCAGTCTGCATCAGACTCGCCCCCTAAGCTTCTACCATTCAGAAAAGAACTCAAGACCCAGCTCTTCAAGGAGTCTCTCCTCCTCAACACCTAGGCCATCATGTCGCCCCTCGTGGCCACCTGACAGACGTCACCTGCGCCTCTCCTCCCCGCTCCCCGGTACAGCTGTACTTCTGTATATCTGTTCTGTTGTTATCACTGAAAAGCGCTCTGTTATTCATCAGTAATGTTGCACACCTCTGTTAAGCGCTACGTTATGTATCTGTATTGGTGTATACCTCCTGTAAAGCGCTTCTCAAAGGTAGGTCCGCGCTCAATAAATACCATGATAATGATAATAAGAGGGCCTTTGATGGGTTGAAGGAAAGTCTGTTGTGTGCTCCTGACTACAGCAGACCCTTTGTTGTACAAATGAATGACAGTGACACAGGAATTGGCGCTGTCTTGTCCCAGTTGGATGGCAAAGGGAGAGAGCACCCCCTCATTTTCATTAGTAGGCAACTGAAACATAGAGAACTTGGGTGGGCAACTGCTGAAAAGGGATGCTTTAGCATAGTTTGGGGTCTTAGGCGTTTTAGATCTTACATTAACTGGATCTGCCTTCAAGATCCAAACTACCATAAGCCCTTACAGTGGCTTATGCAGATGAAGGGGCAAAACCCTAAACTGCTCAGGTGGTCCATGAGCCTGCAAGGGCTAGAGTTCACCATAGAGCAGAGACCAGGGAAGGGTCATGATAATGTAGATGGCCTTTCCAGGAGGTATGTTGACCGTCTGGATGAGAGCGACAATCCCTTGGGAGATTAGACCACTCTAACCTGAATCTGGGGGGTGGGGCGTGGTGAATGTGATACTGGAAAGGCTTTGGAGGGACAGGGCTGCCTCGTCACTGTCCCACTACTTCTCTGTGTGTTTCTGATCAGGAATCCAGTTTGAACCCCTGGCAGTGCAGCTCTTCATCTTGAATTTTTTGGTGGACAATACCCATGGCATATGGCCTATGTGTTGCCCCAAAGAGCCAGGTATGGGCTGGTAGCAACTACATGCTAACTTTGCAGTGGCTCTGGATCGCCCCCTTTTTTAGTCACCTAGGGCCTGCCATAGGTATCAATGGATTCCTGAACAAAGGACAGAGGGCCACTGTGAGGCTCCTGGTTTCTTTTGCCTTTCCCCCTTTCTTTTCAAAGTCCGGAGAAACCCTGACTCAGTTTCCCTCCTCCTAATTGTATGTTGGGTGGAAGGACCATGTATGGATCTGGTGCTGCCTCCTACTAGACTGGTAGGATCCTTCCAAGAGACTGCTTGTTTTGGGTCAATTTGCATTCTGTGTTGTGAGTGTCTGGTTTTGGTTGTGTGTCACAATGCCTCTTGTCTGGCTGAGCCAGCTCTGACTAAAACTGGAATGAATGTGGTGTGTGCTCTGAAAGGCTGGGAGCTGTCCCTAATACACATCCACTGTTTTGGGTGTCTGGTTTTGGTTGAATGGCCTGAATGTCTTTGAGCCTGATTGGGTGCTGCCTGATGAATGCGCTAGTGTGTGATTGGCTGACTGAGCCAAGCTCAGCCTGAGTGAATGGGGAAATGTGTATCTATTAGAAGGCCCCTCATTTACCTCTGTGTCAGAAACCAGAAGTCAGACGCTTGGAGTAACACTGGTGGCTGTATCCTGAATCCAGCTGGAGGAAGAAGTTTGCTGCTGAAACTCTTGCAGAAATCCAAAGGCTGCTGTGCTGATTCAAGGACTGATTGAGATGACAGGAAACCGCTTTGCGTAGCTATAAAGGGACATCGTGCAATTGCTGATCTTCACCCAAAGTGTCCTGGAAGCCAGTCCTGAGTGCCTGCCTTCCTGCAGAGGTATCTTCCTGGGTGCAGAAAGGAGTGTTCGAACATCCTGAGCCCAAGACATCCACCAGCATCGTCCAGGTTCCGGAAGCTGCTTGTGACCACTGGGAAGCTAGATTGCAGTGCATCACCCGGAAGACGGGGTACACTGGCATAGTGCTGCTCCACATCCGGAGCTTGCCAAGTTCCAACCAACTGAAGAAATCTTCAAGGGCCATTGCAATCTTGACATCTGTCTACTTTTTCATGTCTGAGGAAGTCCAGAGTCACTGCCTGCAGTGAGGTGCCCACCAATTGCTTTCCCGCCATTAGAAACTAAAGGTAGAGTTCTGAGGGTCCAGAGTTGGTGGAGGTCTGCAGGGAAAACCAGTGCTCGGGTTCAACTTGCCAGAGGCTATCCTGTCATCCGTGCTGCTGCAGCACCAAAGAACTGAACAGCGAAACACTGCGAACTGCAGAAACCCAACACCTACTTCTGCTATTGCACCAATCGCCACTGAAGGTCACTGACATCCTAATAACATCTTCACCATCCAAGACTTGTAGGGGTCGACAGCCGGAATAGCAACTGGACCAAGGAGAATACTGTGACAGACCTTCACTGCTTGGTCCCCTTCTCCTGCTGGACAGCAACAGTTTAGTGGTTTCTTTTTCCAAAGGGGCTCCATCCTCGAAGGGCATCATTGCGAAAAGCTGAGAGACTCCAACAATTCACCTTCCAAGGCACCCAAGGTATTTTGACGAGGAAGAGGGGCTTCCTGTTAGGGAGAATTCTCAAGAATGTGCTAATTTCCCTTACCTTTTGAGACCCCCAGCAACTTCGCTGGATTTCTAGGATTTTATTTTTTACCTGGACAGAGTGTGAGCCTTTTTTCCCCACTCTTTCATGTATTTTGATGTGTGTTTTTACTTTTGTGTTCTCTGGTCATGGAGTTTTAACACAACTCCATAGGGATAATCTTTTTCTGTGTGTCACTGTAAAAGGATTCAATCCCGCACTACAGCTAAGTCAATGCCTAGTCTGGGATACTGAATGGAAACCCTTATTGATATATCTTTATGTCCAGTTCATGCGTTCTGGATGACTACCCCTATATAACACCCCTCTCTTGGAATCCTCCTGACCCCACTGAGCCAAGAAGTAGTTGTTTTGCAAGTTAAAAGGTTTATTTGAGAATTTAAACAATATATATATATATGTCACACTTTATAATAAATTAATAATTGAATATCACACTTAATCTGATATGTTAAAGATTAACACAGAGAATCTGGCACTAGCACACTTCTTTATAATCAATGATGAGTGGTTATAGGATGGATAAGATAGCAACAATACTTTTATGGTTTCAAATGGATGCAAGGTGGAATGAAATGCAGTACAGAAAATAACTTGATAGGATTTCAGCAAAAGACAATGTAATCACTTTCTTGGACAATTCACCCCCCCTTTTATGCAATGCAAGGAAATGGAAGGAAGGCACACAGTTCTCAGAAATGCAATCAAATGTGATTCAGTTCACCCCAGCAAGCTTAGACTACAGAAGTTTGAAACACAGGCCCAAAATGCTTTTATATGTGCTGGCAATGAAGTGAAAAATATGCTAAAATGCTTTTAATTCCCTCTAGACGTTCAAGGTGAGTGGTATCTAGTTAATATTAGACCAGGCTCACTCTTGCAATGTTCTAGGAATGAGTGGCAGGTTAAACACATTTTTGTCAAAGGAGACAAGGAAGCTGCTGTTTTCACACGTGGAGAAATTTGCAAATCGCGGTAAAATTCGCGAGTGCGTTTTTCGCGAGTGCGGCAAAACTATAAAGAATAGGAATGCGGTTCTGGGTTCGTTTAAAAGCTGAGATTCTAAGCTTTCAGAAGAAAGTTACTGCATGTCTCTAGGACAAACGGTCGCAGAGATATGAGCGATTTTGTGAAGGTTGTTTTTCAGATTTGCAACTTTAAAAGTTACTCAATTTGACAAGTAAAGCTTTGAAAATGACATGTGTCAGTTGTGCAGCTGCAGAATTAACAAATGACAGGGGTGCAGCTTCCAAAGGACAGTTCTACTTAGATTAAAATAGCTTGGATTAGATTTATTTTAAAACTAAGAGATTTGGTTTTGCACAATCTGATCTAATTACTCACAATATATTTTAGAAGATCTGGGTCGCGCCACGGACGGTCTCGGCACACAGCGTTTGGTCTCTGGAACTGCTCTCTGTCCTGGACACCGGTTTTCTGGCCACAGACAGTCTTTCTGGGTCAGCACTGCACTCCTGTCCTGGGTTCTGCTAGGCACCGGTTCTCTGGGTCGGGTCCTGCCTTCTCTTTGGATATTTCTGTCACCGGGTGCTTGCAAAAGTTCTTGGCAAAATTCAGACGGCTCGCCCGGCTGTCTGAAGAGTTCAGTTGCAAAAAGATTTTGAGGCCTGCTGACAAATACTCTTGCTGGCAGTGGCCTTTTTGGTTAAGGTTCTGTAGTCTCTGTTTATCTTGGAGTCTAAGTGTTGGCTCTCTGAAGGTTGATGGAGGTAAGGTATGGAATTTTGGCAGAGCTTCCAGCTGCAAGTGGAAAATGAATCCCTATTTGGCTTTTATCTGTTTAGAATGTGGGTGTGTGTGCAGCATCACTAGCCCCTACCCCTCTCCACTTGTCATTGGCCACTTCCTCCTCTTCCCCTTGATTGGGGGAAAGAAATGAAGTGTCATCATGATGAGGTCTGTTTATGATACAGAGGACCCACCCCTGTCAACTTTACACACAATCTATATTTGACCTAAAAATATATTTGCACAGGTACACATTTGTTTAAAATTACATGCACCCATCACATATCACAGGCGGTATACCCTGTCCAAATCTGCTCTTCCTGGGGGCTTGCATTCAGAAATGGCAATATTTTGCACTTTTTGGTCGGTTACCAATATTGGATTTGTCCCCGAATTTACACAAATGTTCGCAAAGCATGTGGGCATTAGGTGGTGGAGTGTCAGGTTTTTAACATGCATAAATTTAGAGTAATATCCTCTTTTCCGCTAAAACCCCCCTGAACGTACCACCAGGTCCTAACACATCTTCAAATGTGCACAGAAAAATCACAAGAATTATGGTATCATTTAAATAATTTTCACAAGTCCGCTCTATGAATGATCCATCTTTTTCTAAAACCATATTCTGGCTACAGGGGTGTGTCTTTTCAGGTCACATGGTACAGAAACCAGTCTTTCCAGTTTCTGCCAAGCTCAGAGACCCTGCCCCTCCCAGCTTCTGCCAAAAGGAAGCTGTTTTACGACACCTGCAATAAACCATCTGCCTGGGCCCTGGAAGGCCCATTGTTCAAGAGGAAGCCATTTACGACTACCCTAATAAACCCTCTGCCTGGGTCCTATGTTTAGTCTCTAGCAGTCCCTTGGTAATTCAATCAGAGAAGTGTCATATCCCTTTTGGTGGAAACAGCAAAAGGCAGCTAGGCCTGGTAACTGCTGTGGATCCAGTTTCACTCCAATTGGAGGGAAGTTATCAAGCAGAATCCAGTTCCTTAAGCCAGGCCCCAGCTAAAATGTCACTTTTTGTTCCCCAGTTTAAGTCAAGACAATTTTTACATATGCAGCTAGAATGCTGATTCTAAGTTTAAAACTATGACATTTAAACAATTGCAACCTATGTGACACTCAAAAGTAGGTCACTTATTTCTTTTAAACATTTAGATTTTTAGTGTCTTTCAGTCCAAATTTACTTAAACTGCTGAAATCCACAGCTCAGCCAGTCTTGTTATACACCTTCAAGTCACTTCAGAAATGACTTTACATTGTATCCACCTCTCAGTAAGTCTTTCTTTGGCCTGCTTTGGGTTCATTTATTCAGTTTTACACAAATAAAAAGGAAAGTCTGGTGTGGTTTTAAAATGCCGGCTTTCTGATAGTGGTGAGTACTGGTAATGCACCCATTTTTGGGATTTAAGAAAATGTATTCCCCACAATTCTAGGTTGCTTTTGGCAATCAGCATTGCCATTCCCAATGGTTTCAGGCTACTGTGTGGGTAGTCCAATGGTGGTTTTAGGCAGTGCCCTTCTGTGCCCATAACATCGGCAAAAATGGGTGGCAGCCTATTCTTCATGCATTTCCCTGGGCATTTTCTGGGAAGCTCTGGCCATCATGATGTTTTCAATGCCAGTACTGCACAGTGTTTGAGGTAGGGCTCGGATGCATGGGTAAAAACATCCCACATCACACAGCACCTTCAGTGCAGTGGCACAGCAAGTGTTGTAAGTGTCTGTTGTCTCCTCACAACTCTGCTGCTGCTGGATTCACCTGAAATAAAACGTTTTCCTGAAAGAAAGAAACATTGATGCACACGAGTCGGCAAGGAGAAGGAAATTGATCTATGTGATCACTGCGCCGCCCATAACTGCGACGGCCGAAATGCCGACGCCAGTTACGGCGCAGCGCAGTGATCAAATGAGGGCGACATTTTTGTACGATTCCGAAGGAAAGGGACTTTTTCACGCGGCGAAACGCTGAGAGCCGCTTGGAACACTCCATTAAATCTCTTCAGCGTGACGTCTACAATTCCCCGCCCCTTTTACTTCCCAGAACTCCTACATAGACACAGGTGCACGTGCACCGCAAGTGTTGTAAGTGTCTGTTGTCTGCTCACAACGCTGCTGCTGCTGGATTCACCTGAAAGAAAGAAACATCGATGCACACGAGTCGGCAAGGAGAAGGAAAGGGACTTTTTCACGCGGCGAAACGCTGAGAGCCGCTTGGAACACTCCATTAAGTAAATATTGTTCTTGCCAAGAACTAATTACGTACTTTTTGCCTGTGATCTACCAGGGCTCTACCAGTGCTTTTACAGTGGCTCTAACAGTGACTTTGACAACAGTCCACTCAGTGTCAGCTCAGTCACTGACGCAACTTTTTTGTTTTTCATTTAAATTGAGGTCTCTTAAGCGTGACGTCTACAATTCCCCGCCCCTTTACTTCCCAGAACTCCTACATAGACACGGGTGCACGTGCACTCACGCGCGCACCGCAAGTGTTGTCTGTTTGCTGTTGGGGTTCTGGGTCTTGGAGGAGTCCTTAAGTCCGTTTTTATTTTAATTGAAACCAGGTCAGTTTGTTTTCATTTATTCAACGCCTGGACTTGGTGCATCTAGCAGTGCGTATTAACGAGCTTTGTACCCTACCTGCACTGTAACATTTGGATTCATTTTTATGCTTTTTATGTGTGTAATAATATTTTTCTAAGCACATTGATACCGATGTCTCTTACTCTCACTTCAGGTATGCCGAATGGTAATAATGTGTAGACCAATTCTATAACAGTCACAGCTGGCCGCGCATTGCGCGCTTCTCATAAAACCATAACCTTAACTCCCATTAATTTGGCGGCTAATTTGGCTACATCCAACATGCCTACTAGCAGGGCAGAAATTCCACAGAGTGATTCTCGCGTGAAAGCCCCCTCCTAGGCCATTCTTCAACCTTCTGTGTAACATCGGAATCAATTCTCATCTTCTGTCAGATCAAACAATGCTCCACACACCATTGCCACGTTTGTCACCTCCGCCAGCTCGAGATCTGCCCACCCCCCTGCTTATCGCTCTTCTGTGTGTGGTGGTGATGATGCAAATCTTTCGCTCTATGCAAGTCAGTGCGAGTCCCCAATTTCTATTATGGATGACTCGCCTCTCTTGTGAAGAAGCTGTGATGTCGAGGTGTTCTTTGAATTCCCCCCCAGTCTCCTTGGTTTATCCCACCCCACGTAGAGTAAAGACTAATATCATGGTAGAACAATTGTCACCCCCGACTCCGTTGATAGAGGTGGCGCTTACTGCTATAAACCTTACTCTGCAAAGCCTTTTTAAATTATTTGAAGGCCTAGATGTTAATGTTAACAAACAATCTATTCAAACGGAACAACTAGCACATTGGCTAAAAGATCATTCACATCACATTGACTTAGCAATAAAAAAAAATACTTGTATCAGTTATGACGATACGCTTCACCCCGGCCTCTACCTGTATTGTTCTGTCAGTTCTGCCTGCCTTTTCAAATATTATCACCAACTGTTTGCATGCAGAACCCACTTCAAGGGTGTCAGAGGAACATGATTCGTGGATTAGCGTCCCAGATCTATCTAGTGCTCAGGACTGCAATACTATGGTTCCGCCATCAATTCAATCCCAGGCACAAAAGGCCAGGTCGGCCTGCCCAGACCCGAAGACCAAGAAGAATAAATAATAATAATAAGCAAGTGGATGCTAGTGCGGTTATGACCTTGAAAAACAATCTAATTGCTAGATTACGCCAGTATACCTTGCGGTCGTTTTTCCAGGTTGTTAAACCCACCCTTTGTCCAGACCTAAACCCGGACGAAATAGAGCTAGTCCCATCTCCATCTAATGAGGCAGTGATCTCTACACCTCCTTTGCCTGTGACGCTGGCCAGTGTCCCGTCACTAGCCTCCCCTTTGGTTGAGGTTGATGACCATGTTTCACCTCTGCCCTATCCACCGTTAAATGATTTAATACGAGAACCTGATCATGCCGAGAACACCCAATTTTCTAGTTCCCGTACTAAAAACATCATATTGCCTGTCATACCACCAAAACCTAACGTTTGTTTAGAGCCAGACTGTGATTTAGTTTCGGCTGCTACTCTTGATCATATGAGACAAGCAATACACACTTATCTATTTCAACGTCTCCAGTTAGAAGTAAAGGGAAAAAACCTGGTTCCAATGCATAAAGATCTCCAATTGCAACATTGGCTTTTACCTAACGATACCACTTCGCAGTTATCACTTGTTTCAAAACCAAGTCCCTTGATCGATACACAAGATTCTAATGTTTCTTCACAAAAATGTATGGACAATGTTCAACAGCCCATAAATAAATGGGATAAATCGACCATACCCATTCAGACTAAATAAGTATCCACATCTGTATCGCGATATACCCAACACCAGTCAAGCTGCCACTCGCTTATCCTAAAGTGCAGAGAAGGTGCTTTTGAAGCATATGATTTGAATAGGCGCAGTGTTCTTAATATCTTCTCAGAGGTAGTGGAATTAGAAGATATCACCTCTGGTGACATTGAACAAAGTGAATTTATATCAGATTTTACATGTTCAGTGGTAAGACTCTGGATCCCATTTGGGGTCGTTCTCAATACTATATGAAGAGCCAAAATGCAACTGTTCAGCATGGGTTTCCTGCTCACGCAGGATCCCGTCCGTCTGAATTCAAGATCCCCACTCTTTGATCAAGCTGCTAACATCTACTTGAGTCACCCAGTTGGGACTTCTGTGCAATGCCCAAGTTCCTCCATGTCATAACCATTAGTACAGCCCCCTGCTTCATCATTTTGCATTGCTAGTTGGAATACCCGTGGTCATTTGCATTTACAGACATCCATTCGCAGCGTCCCACTGGAGTACGATGTCATAGCACTCCAAGAAACTTGGTTTACGCATGTACCTGCGTGGGACAATTATGAAGTTATGTTAATCCCTGCTATTACCGGAATTAAAGGAAGCCCATCTTCAGGCTGAAGTGGGAGAATGGAAGAAACGGCTCCCAACAATCATCTCCCACCCTTGGCCTAGAGCATCACGGCCCAGACACCCACCACGAGAGGAGTTTGCCCATATTCCAGATGACCAAGTACCCTGATACAAGAACATACGGATGTGCCAACCCGCGTGCCCGCCAGCCTGCCATACCCTTGCCAACGCCTGCGGCATGGAGGGACTCGACTGAATCATCCAGCACTACCTCAACACATCGTTAGAGATGCCATGACGACTCAGCCAGCGGACAGAATACCCGTGCAACATACACACTGGACATTCCCACACCAATCCGCACGAAGAACATACTCAGTGCTATGACGTAGGTGACGGACACACCCACAGACGCGCATCTTTATTATTTTTCACTCAGGCTTCTCAAAATGCAGAAACGCAAGACGCACAATGAACTCATCTAAAAGCTTGCTTACGCTTCTCCTAAACCCATGTGCAACTACGAAAAGTCTAATGAAGGCACGACAATGGGGACAAAGCACCATAACCTAAAGCGCCTGTGCACCAAACGGCTCCACCTATACACCAGGCCCAAGTAGGCCTCAAGCAAGAGTTTCCATGAACATTGAATGAGCAAGAGTACAGTTGCTGATCCCGCAGAATGAGCCCGGCTAAAGCAGACAGTCAAGGGCACGATGTTGCTAACTCGCATGCCACAAGTCGACACCAAGGTCGCCCCTGCAATTAAGCGAGGCGCACAGTGGAAAATGCAATATTAATTGTGCAGAATTATGCCTCAACCACGGTCCCACCTCACGTGACCAAGCCGAACCTGACAGAGTGCAGGTCCGGGAGGAGAGAGAGACGCCTGGATACCCCGCTTCAAAGGCCCAGGCAGATACAAGCAAGCGTCTCAAAGGACATCTGCAGCGGTGGGAGTAACCAGCCTTCCAGCATATAAATAAATCTTACATTGTCTACACATATCACTAGTGAAACATTGTTGCAAATGACAGGTGCACCGCGAGCTGGGAACAGCGATGGTCCCAGACTGGGGGGCTCGTGTGTGGACCAATCAGAACATGGGGCTCTTATCACTGACGCCACTAACATTGACCAATCCTCAGGGGCCTCCATGTAACAATTTTCATGTATCAATTTGTAGGGACAACCCAAGTACACCACCTGACTAACCCTCGACCACTAACAAAGCTCTCTATACGTGTGCTATACTAACCCTACCACTCGAGGAGCCAATCCAGAGTGGCGATAGGTTTTTTGCTAACTTTCCCAGGTGACGCAAGTAGCGCGTCATATTAAGGTAAAAAGGGCCTGCGAGCCCATGGTGAGGTGAGAGTGTCAGGACAGACGCGTACGTTCCTTGACCCATCCCTGCCGTTTGTTCAATAAATGGCAGAACCACCTTGCTTCTTGTGCATGCCTCATACTCATTTTTGGGATACACAGGAGGAGTTGGGGCCTCCCTGCCCGGAGGTCCGCGGACGGCTGTGCCGGCCCCGGGAGAATTTCCCCCCGACAAGTTGGAGGCACTGCTGAGATCTGTTTGAGGTCTGCTTTTATTTTTATTTTTCTGAGTGCCCCTGTTGCTAGGAGTCCCGGCGGCGCAGCCCCCTCTGCCGCTGCCCCCTTTTGAGGACTACAGGACCATCGCGGAACTGCGAGAAGACCGGACAGCGCAATCCGGATATTGGCCTTCGGGAGCCGGTTGAGAAGTATCCCGCCCGCGGTTGGCGAGTGTCCAGACATGGTTCAGACGAGGGGAGGTGGCGAGCCTCTTGGAGGGGTGCACGCAGTCGAGCGGCCCCGCATCAGGAGCACTTGGTGAGTATGCCACGCACAACAAACAATGTAAAATTGTGAGGGAGGGGGGAGGAATTGAATGCGGGAGGCGGGAGGTGTTACACAGGTGCGCGGCGAAGGTTTGACAAATTAGTGTTGGCAATGAATGAATGGTAGCTGGACAAGTGCGAGAGCAGTCCGCTACGTTACGGGAGAAACGGGGGCGGAGCACGAAAACATCACGTGCGGCCACTCAGAGACACTGATTGGCATAGGTCGCGACCACGTGTAAGGGTGTGGGTGCGTGCGCGGTTTCCTACGATTTGGTGATTATTGATCAATGAGTAGATGAGGATCCCTATTGATCGAGCAGGAAACTCGATAGGTAGATGACGTTTCCCTGTAGGCGGTAGCTAGCTGGTTGCCCAATACGGAAGATAATTGGCTGGTTAAGCCCTCCTGTCGAGGGGCGTATCACACGCGAGGCGACGCAGCGTGTGCAGTCCGATTATATTGTTGATTACCTTGTTCCAGGCGTGACAGGAAGGCAGCTGTGGGGCTAACGGGGGTGGATTGCAAATATATTTTGAACTTTTGAAGAATTTACCAGTGGTTTGAAAAAATCGGTGACGTCACCAGTAGGGCTTTTTTTTTTCTCATAGGATATCTCGAATACAAGGCACATTTATTTTTTTGAAGGTGGAGGGGAGCGGAAACGGAGGTAAACGGTACTGAATTGGCCAGGGGGGGAAGGTGGAAAAGGGGACGTGGCTGCGCACGGAGAACGCCGGCCACGGCAAGTATAAAGGAGGGAGGAGGAGCAAGTGGGGCGGCAGTATAGGAACGTAAATAAGGGGCACGCAGCCGCAGGGGGCTACGTGCACCTCGGCCGCAGGGGGCCGTAAAGGTGGAAAAGAAAGAAAAGAATATACAAACGTGAATGCTATACTTTATTGTTGGATTATCACAAGTCCCCAAAATTTTTTTACGGGGCCAGGTAAGAGGCTGTACATTATAAACTGTCAGTAAGGTAACGACTACCAACTAGAGGAGGGACAACGAGTGAAGGAGCTACCATGTCATACGGGACAGGATCGGGAGGGTGGGGGAACACCCTCACTACCCCGCTACAACACATATGTAAAACATTATCGCCCCATAGAGAGAAACTTATCAAGTATAGCATTGAATGGACACAGGGGACGGACAACAAAATGACGACACCATGGCCACCTAACGGTAGTTTCGATCCGTATATCCAACATTCGCTATTGACCCATCTGCATAACACATATAAGGGGAAGAAGTTGACACACCATGTGGAGGTGTTTAACTTATGGAGAATGTTCCAAGGGTCCCGACCAGGACCAAACGGAATGTTTGTTATGAGTGGAACAATGGAGGAAGAGAAGATTAAGGAAGAGGGAGAGAATGGGGAAAAGGAGAGTGAAAGCACACAGAACACGGGGAATGGAGGAGAGGGAGGAGAGAAGACTAGCAACATAAGTGGAAAGGAAATAAAAAAGGAACAGACAGAAGATATATCCCTAGCGAAGGTGATGAAAACGGAGGGAGGGGGGTTATATCCTCTAACAGAACTACGGGAAATGGTTGAATTGAGGGCGGCTGAAGGGTACTCGAACCCGCCATACAGCCCGCCACCGTATACGGCTACAGGTAACTACACAGGAAGGGAACAGAGTAGCACGGCGGGATCAGCCTGCACGAAAATACCGTTAGGAGGAGGAGGGACTGGCGAGGAACGGATAGCTGGAATAGGGCAGGACGAGTGGGTGGCTGCGCAGGTATTATTAAAATTACGAGGTTCATTAACAGGAGAGGAGGAGGAGGTAGTGAGGAAAGTGGAGGAGGATGACACCAGGAGGAGCAACGGGACAGAAGTAGAGGGGAAAATAAAGGGGGAAGAGCTGTTAAAGCAGAAGGAAGAGATGTTGGAAGAACGACTAGCAGAACTAAGATGAGCAGAATACATTGATCAAGCAGCTCGAAAGAGAGGAAAGAGAAAGAGCACGAAAAAGGAAAGAAAGCAAGGATGAGCTGGATAAAATAAGGGAACGGAATGAGGAGAAAAGGAGAGAAGTAGAAAGGGTGAAGGCAGCAGCAGAAAGGGTATCCAGAGCAGCACTGCGCGACAAGAAGAGGGAAGAAGAAGAGGAAGAAGAGAAATTGGAAATATGTAGAAGAAAATTACTATCAGAAACGACAAAGAAATACGAAGAACGAAGGATGATAGAGGGCATATTAGAGAAGGAAAGGGCGAGATGGGAAAGAAAGAAAGAAGAAGAAAGAATAATGGAAAAGATGACTATCAAATCATTGGAGGAATATATAAAGGAAAGAGCAGAAATTGATAGAGGAATAGTGATAAAAAATGAAGGAGAGCGAGAAGAAAAGAGAGGGGGGGTGAATTAAGTAAGTACCTATACAGAGACACAGAAGTGGCAACAACATCACAACAAAGGGGAGCAGCTGGCAAAGAAAGCGATGCAGGAATAGATCTAATTGACTTACAAACAGTAACAATAAAAGGGAAAAGGACAGAGTGGGGGTTGCCATTAATGGAGGGCTTTTGTAGTGAGGAAGAAGAAGGGATTGAGAGGGAAGGAGGAGATAGTGGAAAAGAGAGTTTAGATAAACTTTACATCACTAGGACAAACAGAGAATCACCTTGGATATGTAGGAGGAAGGAAGAGGCGGAGGGAAGTGAGGAGGATGAGCAAGGGTTAGTAGTTAAAGAGACACGTGCAGTTACACCGTCACCCTCCCGCCCAACATGCTCCACTACCCCGCGCTCATTACGTGCGACAGCACGATCTAACCTAGCGCCCTTCCCACGTGACCTGACCCCCTATGCAGGGAAGCTTAGGGACCTCCCTGGACGTAGGTTGAGAGAACAACTACACACGCCCATATTAGATACAGGGAAAAGTATAAGAAAAGGACGAGAGGGAGGTGAACAAGGTAGATGCAATATGGGGCAAATTGACAATGTAGAAGAGAGAGAAGAAGAGGAGGGGTGTACGGATTCGATTGTGTGGGACCCCAAGGGCCAACAAGGACACAACTTAATGCCACTGCTGGAGAGGGGAGGAGTTAGACCACAATACGTGCCCTGGAAGCATGCGGACAAGGAAAATATAAAGTGCAGACTCCCATCACTAAGTGGGGGTGCGGGGAAATGGATATATGAAATGGAAAAACACACTGCAGGACAGAAGTTGGCAGTGGGGGATGTGAAGGGCCTCCTAATATCAATATTAGGGGATGCAGCGGATGACATCTGGAAGAGAGCGGGCTTCCCCGGGGTCACAATAACAAACACGTCACACGATGGGGCACCATTCGCAAATTGCAGGCATGCATTATGGCAGGCACTGAGAGTACAGTACCCAGACACATCAGACATAGGGGCAATCACATCGCGCAAGATGCGTGACAATGAAGATCCTGTTGATTATATCCAGGAAATTCAAGAGAAGTGGCGCATGGAAACTAGAGAGCCGTGGGACAAGACGCCAGCAATATTTTACCACATACTAGTACAAGGGCTCCCAGACGTAGTACAGAAACAACTGAAGAAAGTAGCGGGGATGGAAGCAAAAGCATGGCCAGAAATACAACTGACAATATTGCATCATTGTAGAACATGGCAAGAAAAAATGAGACAAAAGGAAGAGGATAGAAAAGCGGAAGAGGCTAAATTAGTGCAGAAAAAACTGAATAAATATACGATGGAAGGTGCATTAATAACCACACCTACAACAATGACTCAAAGCCCCACACAAGTAGTGGCTGCACAGGATCCCTCTCAAATTCAATCATCACAGGCTGTAACACAACACCAGCCACCTCTCCCACCATACACAACAAACATGGGAGGGGGATACACAACACCAGGAGCTGGGTATTATAATTACAACAGGGGGCGGGGAGGGATGATGAGAGGTAGAGGATATAACGCACAACAACAGGTGGGAGGACTTAGAAACTGCTACCCCACCGGACAACCAGTATATCAGGACAACACAGGTAATTTTCCATGGCAGAGCAGGGAACCACCAGTTTGCTGGATCTGTGGATTAGTGGGGCACATGTCACGCACATGTAGAGTAAGACCAGGCACACAATCTTGGAATGAACAGGGACAACAAGGGCACACACAGGAACAGCAGGGCATCCAACAACAGCAGACATTGCAAATGGGAACTCAACCCCAACCACAGGTATATCAACTGCCACAACAACCACAGCCACAGACATTTTCACCACCGCAACAACAGGTGGCGTTAACACAACAGCCCCAAACACAGCAGGTACAACAACCCGCACAAATCCAAGATAACATCGTATCTTCTACCAATACACAGCTACAGCAAACACAACTGGGTAGGGTGACGATCTTGGGACACAACCCTTACAATGGAAGTGGTCAATCTTTATACCCCCAATAGGACAGCCCACAGATGGCCTTGGAATGTCTCATCCTGTCAGTAACACCCAATAGTGCGGAGGAACCACGCATAGAGGTGACGATAGGTGACAAAAAATTATCATTCCTTGTTGACACTGGGGCGACCCGGTCCTGCATAAGGGAAGGGAAGTTTAAGATGTCAGGTGAAGCCATGAACACACAAGGATTCTCTGGGGCTAGGGGGTTGGTTCCTTTCACTGATAACATTCCCTTATCTATAGGGGATTATGACATGTCAGTTCCACTGTTGTACTCTAGGGCCTCACCAGTGAATATACTGGGGAGAGACATCATGAGCAGGCTGAATATGACGATCTCCTTCACGGAGGACGGCATAATTTGCTCCACACCGGGAATTAACATGCTCACTGCACGACAAATTATGCAAGCATACTGTGGGCAGACAGTGGTTAGGGCTGAGCCAGTGGATGGTGAATTGTTTCAGTACAGGACAGACATGGCATTTGCATGGATGCCAGGGATTGAAGGAAGGGTTTGGAGGAGGCCAGCAGCCTATTTGTTCAGACCTGAAACGCCGACAAATGAACCAGAAGGAAAGATGATTTCGGTGGACATAGAGAGCATAATAGCAACTGCTGATTACATCGCAGTACATGCCCAAGACAGAGAAGGAAGGGCTTGGAGGGCGGTGATAGCACTAGCAGAAGGATGTAGGCTCACCCAGGTGCCAGATGAGGAGCTCTTCTCGGAAGGAAAGGAAGAAGGTGAAATGGTGTTTATGATGAGTGTGGAAATTTGGCTAAGAGTAACTTACAAACAAGTGGCACAAAAAATGGCAATGGCACTTAAGGCACCCACGTCCACCCCAGTTCCATTCTTTGAGGAGGATATGGCAAAGGTACCTACATCATTATGGACTACCAGCCCCTATGACGTGGGGTGCATAAAAAGCATTGGGGGAGTGAGGATAAAGTTGAAAAAGGGTGCAATACTACCCAGAGTGAAACAATACCCACTATCAAAAGAGGCAGATGAGGGCATATATGAAACAATAAAGGCCCTCATAAACAATGGCATATTGGTCCCATCAGAATCACCATGTAACACTGCTGTATACCCAGTGCGCAAGGCTAAAGGGGGGTCTTGGCGCTTCATACAGGACCTCAGGCCCTTGAACAACATAGTGGAAGCAGAATACCCAATAGCAGCAAACCCGGCCACAATCTTGTGCGGCATTCCAGCAGAAGCATCACGATTCACAGTGATAGATCTCAAAAATGCCTTTTTCTCAATACCCCTACACCCAGATTCACAAGACCTGACAAGCTTCACTTACAGAAACACAAAGTGGAAACACACCAGATTGCCACAAGGTTACTGCGAGTCACCCTCAATATTCAACAGAGTAATACAGATGGACTTGGGTAACATTGAAGTGGAAAGTACAGTGTTACAATATGTTGATGACATAATAATTTGCAGCACCAGTGAGAGAAGATGCAGAGAAGACTCAGTGAAAATGCTGACGATACTGGCAGAGAAAGGTTACAAGGTAGACAAGGAAAAATTACAGTACTGTCAGGAACAGGTACTTTATATTGGTCAGCTCATATCCCAACACGGAAGAAAGATTGCACCACAAAGGGCACACGCCATTTCGAAAACACCCCTACCACAAACAGTAAGGGAACTACAACAGTTCCTGGGACTATGCAACTACTGTAGAGCATGGGTATTTGACTACAGCTCATACATAGGGCCCCTACTTGAGGGATTAAAAGAAGCTAACAGAGGGGAGAAAAAGTTGGGGTGGACAATGGAAATGAGAGAGGCTTTTGATGAACTGAAGGATGCAATATCCACTGCCCCGGTAATAGCCACCCCAGATTATGAACGCCAATTTTTCATATTTTCACATTGCGACTCAGCCGTGATGAAAGCAGTGCTGGCCCAAAAAACAAGTATGGGCTACAAACCAGTAGCATTCTACAGTGGCCGCCTAGATCCTGTCATGTTAGGACATTTTCCCTGCGAACAAGGCCTCGCCGCAGCTGCTTTTGCGGTAGAAAAAGCATCAGCAATAACGATGGGGTGCCCAACCACACTGTTTGTGGAACATGCACTATTTGCAATATTGAACAAGCCTAAGTCTACACTAACCACGCAGAGGGCGTCAGGCTATGAGATCATCTTATCCAGACCAGAACTATCCATTGTTAGATGCAACACGGTTAACCCTGCAAGGTTCATAGCAGAAGAAATTGAGGAGGGAGACTATGTACACGACTGTACGCAGACTACTGAAATGTACTCATGTACTAGGAAAGTTGAAGAGAACGCACTAGAGGGGGTTGAGCTCTTGTTCATTGATGGGTCATCAACAATTGACCAAAGTGATGGGATAAGGAGAACAGGGGCAGCAGTGGTGAAAATGACGGAGGTACCTGTGTGTGTGGCGATGAAATGTGTACAATTACCGCAACATTACTCTGCTCAAGCTGCCGAATTGGTTGCACTGATCTTGGCGTTGAAGGAAAGCTTTAACAAACGAGTGACCATATATTCTGACAGTGTCATGATCACTGCTTCCAAGGGGCTAGGACCAGCCCAACGTCCTTGGAAGCAGGCCCCTAACCTTCATCCTAGGCACCAGCAGGTCCCCACTGGGACCTTTTGGACCTTGTCCTGGCGCCGGTGGCACCAGGCTCATCAAAATCACTGGTCCCGGCACTGGAAGCGCCGGGCTCATAACATGTATAAAGATGCTTGGGTGGACTTACCTGCAGCAGACCATGCTGCTTACTTACCAGCCATATGGGAATCCTCTGCGAGCCGGGACTAGTTTCTTACCTGGGTGGGGCAGGCTCCACTCCCTGGATACAACACTGGAACTCTTCTAGAACAGGAACTCTTTTCTTACCTAGACGAGGCAGTGGAGGAAGACGCCTCATCACTCCAAGGCTATTTAAACCACACCCGATTGATGCAACGTGCTTCGCGTTATTCTGCATCTGCAGCAGAACGCTCACCGTGTCTGTTCCAGTCTTCTTTCTTCTGATCCTGAACCTGTGAGAACAAAAGCTTACCTTTCTTGTATCCAGCCTTCAGAAGCACCTGCAAAGACAAAGAAACAACAGGTTAGCACAGCAACCTTCACTCGCAGCGCTTTCCTCACCTGATCCATCGGCAGTTACCAACTCTTCGCGCTGCTCCTCCGCCGTTATAAAAGCCTGTGAAGACAAAAGCATAATTATTCCTGTGGGGAATTTACTTACCGGCACCCCTCGAATTCCGGTTTTCTTCAACACTGCATTCCTGCACCTGAAAGAGAAAAGGAGAGACATTAGGCAGGCTATTTACTCACGCGCCATCGCGCCCTTCACAATTAGGCGCCTGCAAATACTCCGGCGTTTTCCAGCGTCTCTTCAGCATCCAAACTCATAGCTGCAAAAGAAAAGAGACAGTTAGAGTGCATTTCGAAAGCAGGCAACAGGCACTTACTTACGCACTTCCAAGCGCTTCATTCCTATGCGCTGGCTCGAACTCCGGCTCTCTTCAAATCACCATCTTCCGCCTCAAGAGCCCTGCAAGACAAAAGGTACCATTAGAAAAGAACATTATACAGAGCCCTATTCCATACTAACGTGCCCACGCACCTAAAGACTGTAAGGACATAAAAGGTGCCCGGAAACTCACCATTCGTGCAGTTAACGACGGTTAGCAATCCTTTGAAGTCAAGAGGCCTACGTTTCAACCCAGTGAAGGAACTGGTAACGGCACCCTGCACCAGACGCAGATGGAGAGTCCAGCATTCACCTATCTAAGGTGAGCACGTTGACCTTGGGGCTCCACGGAAAAGTGAGAGGGGGAGAGAGAGAGAGACACCCGACAATCCCAGGTCATTAACCCCATATTCTTTCACCTGCAGACATCTTACTCTTCGAGTTAGACACACAGTGCGAAGAGGCCCAGCCCCGCAAGCCAATCGAGTCCTGCACTTCACTTTTCGAGATACAGTTACCACCCTGCCAAGACCGGCGCCTCCGTGGGAATCAGATGAGCGTTACAGACAGTGCATATGTCACATCCACTGTCCACTCAGGGTTGTCCAAATGGAGAAGAAGAGGGTTCAGGAGAGCTGATGGCACTCCAGTACAACATGCTCTCTTGCTGGCTGAACTAATTGAAGTAATAAATGACCCCCAGGAGTTAGCCTTGGTCAAATGCACAGCACACACTAATGGAGAAGATCATGTCTCAAAGGGAAACGCAGCAGCAGACGCACATGCAAAATATGCTGCATATTTTGGTGAGATATGGAACCCCCCAGAGTCAGAGAGAGGGAGAGGGAGGGGGATAGCTAAAGAAATGTTGATAAGGGAAGGGTACACCCATCTCCCAGCCACACAGATAATGGAACTGCAAGCAGCTGCACCCATGGCAGAAAAAGAAATATGGGTAAAAAGAGGATGTACAATGTCACCAACTGACACCCTATGGCGCCAGGGTAACACTGGAAAGATGGTAATGCCACTGGCCCTATTGAACACCGCCCTGAGCCAATTACACCATCCAGCTCACACAGGCAAGGAAGTAATTGCAGCACGAATTAGGGAAGACTGGTTCTGCCCCGAGTTAAACTCCCATGTGACAAACTACATCAGCAATTGTCTCACATGCCAACAGTTCACGGCTGGTCACACTCTCAAGGTGATAAAAGGTTCTATACCCCGGCCAGAGGGACCCTTCCTACACATCCATATTGACTATGTCGATATGATCAACGTATGTCAAGGAAATAGGCATATGATTGTAGTAGTATGCCCATTCTCCAGGTGGATTGAAGCAGGACCCTGCTCACACCCAGATGCATTCAGAGCAGCTAAGTTTCTGGTAAGGGAGGTTTTTCCCAGGTGGGGAGTGTGCGAGGTACTGCGGTCAGACAATGGCCCACATTTCGCCAACGAAATGTTCCAGCACATCACATCCCTCCTGAACATCAAGCATAAATTTGCATGCGCATACCACCCACAAGCCAACGGTATATGCGAACGCCTGAATGGCCTACTAAAGGAGGCAATTGCAAAGATACAGCAAACCACAAAGAAGAGTTGGCTATATTGCCTTCCACTAGCCCTATTTGAATTGAGGAATAGACCAGGCTCTGACCACCACCTCACCCCTCACGAGGTGGTAACTGGACGCCAAATGCGCCTTCCTCTGACGCCAACATCAAGAGCATTCACTGACTACGAAAGCACTGCGGCTGTTCTTGGTGATGAAATGTACCAATATGTGTCTTCTTTGATTACTAGTGTTGTGTTTGTATCTCAACAGCTCGAGCGCACGCGGGGCGGGTCTAAGAGCGACCAACAAGAAGACGAGGACAGAGAACGAGAAACAGAAAAACTGTGCAAAATTGCTAAAGGTGACCACGTGCTACTGCGCAACTTTAACAGAAAGTGGAACAGCCCACGTTTCACTGGCCCCCACCTGGTAGAGGAAGTATCGACAAGAGCAGTAAAGCTACAGGACAAACGCGCCTGGAATCATCTACACGACGTAAAGATCTGCAAACTCCAGACCCGCCCCAGCGCCACCGACAGGACCGTTGGAAAAACAGCAACAGCGTCTCCCACGGAGGAAGTGACTTTTTCTACAGCTAACGACCCCCACCACGCCCCTGATCCCCCAGAGACAACTACCGGCATAGAAAAGGACAATACCCACACAGCCCACCCCATGGTCACACGATCAAAGAGTAAAGTAACCCCCGCCAGTTGAGCCCTAAACCCCCTGCCTGTATAACCCAACTGAAGGACATTTGAAGGACATTGTCTTGCACATATACACATGTAAACACTTGAGTGCTCTCTTCTTTTTCTCTCGCACATGCAGGTACCGTGTATTATTGTACTGTCAAGAATATAAGTAACTAACAAGGCTCACTGCCCAGGAGTAGATGCTACCCTCAGACGATAACTACCCTGAAGAATTATCACACCAATTTGTCTATCACATAAAAAGGCCAAAGTAACTAAAAAGAAGGAGGGTACGTGTCTACTACACGGCATTCCTCTTGGCCATAGAACAATCAATGCCCCACCTCCACCCTTACTTGCCTGTCCTAAGAGATAGATCACTTAGATTGGCGTGGGAACAGCTCTTCGCCTGGGCATTGAACGACTATCTGATAGGGAGGGCTTGAAATCAACAACTAACACTAATAACGAGCATATTGAGAATTTTCAGGCGGGCAACTTTAACATCGCAAGAATTAGCTGCCGGACTGCAGCAAGGTAAGAGCAAAATGCCGGTGAGATTAGCATCTGTAATAAAAATGATAGGGATATTGATAATCACCGGGTTCTTGGCTGCCTCTGTATGGCAGAACAGCTGTGCTATCAATATTTTGGCTGTTCCCAAATCTAACATGCCCCCACCCCCGGTTGCAACAGGTGTTACGTCAGGTGGTACCAGAAAAATCACACACAAAGGAGATAGAGTTAAACGCAGCACATATTCAGACCGTAAAGGTATTGACAACTACATACAAGATTCAGCACACGTCTCGAACAACATGTGGTACCAGCACATGACCCAAATCGGTAAACAGACAACAGAAGACAGCTGCTACGTCTGCTCACTGATCCCATACGCCATGAGCGCTTCCCGAACTTTCGTTGCCACAGAAATTGATGAAAAAATAACACGATGTATAATATACATGGCACTGTTCCAAACGAAAGGGAGGTTCCAAGGGAACACGGTGCACCTGGTATGGAAAACACGAGACACATACCCGTACGAAAACAACTTCCTCAAGGTTTATTTGAGTTACCACAAGGCCAGTTTGTATACTGAAGCGTTCAGATATATAACCAGCGGCCCTGAAAAAGGAGAAACAAAGAAAGTAACACTGCAGTACATGCCATGTGATTGGTATGCCACTGAAGTCCCTGGTAAACAAGGATGTTGGGAAAGACCACTGATAATAATAACAGGAAAAGTGTACCTGGGTGACAAATGGGACATAGGTGTGGCTGGCAGCAATATGATAACGAGAGAAGATACTAAGAGCATTGCTGAACACAACGAAAGATGTTGGACGACTTGGGTCAAATATGTACCCATGCTAACATGGTTAGAGGAAGATGAAGACCCAATAACAATACTGCCACTGACTGCGCCCAAGGTATGCTACAAGCATAAAGGAGAAGTGGATGTGGGATACAACACCAACTGTGCAAGTGTGACGGAGTTACCTGAGGGGGGAGAAGGAACAGCAGTGATAATGGACCATTACTGGGCCTGCGGAGACAAGGCATACCACACACTGCCCCCTCTGTGGAATGGTATATGCTCAATGGTACACGTCAATGTACCATCACTAGTGGTGCCCCAAAAACATGTGAATGTGGCAAGCTTTCCCAAGATGGATGAAGGAAACAAGAGGAAGAAAAGATCTGCACACACTCAAAAGGAGCCAGAAAATAAAGACAGCAGCAACAACACTGTCCTGAACAGGAAAAAGAGACAAGGAGAACCCCTGACAGGAAATTATCTATGGGGACGATCGGAAACAGCACTCTCTTCAATCCCTACAGAACATAGACTATTCAGCAGAGCAGCAATGTTCTTCTCCTCAATCATACATCCGGGACTACAGGCTTACGCAAATGCAAAATGGCTCCAGATAACCAGGTGGGAACTAATGATGACAATTAATTCTACAGTAAATGGATTCAACGCAATAAAGGAAGAACTGCGAGCAGTAAGGATGGTAGCACTACAGAATAGATAAGTACTGGACCTCCTCACAGCAATTAAAAGGAGGAGTTTCCGCAAAGATAGGACAATCATGCTGCACATTCATTCCTGCTAACGACTCTGACAATGGCACACTGACAGAAGCAGTATCACAACTGGCCCAGATGCATTCCAAGATGATGGATGAAAGTAAAGGTGTAAATAAGGACGAGAGCTGGTTTTCAATATTATGGTCGTGGATGCCATCCTGGCTGTCAGACGGACTGAAGATTATAGTTGGGTGCATTATCCTGGCTGGAGCTGCACTGATCTTGACAAGATTTTGGAAGGCCCGAAAAGCACGGACCACTGACGAAATGATCGAAATTGTTGGTATGCACCCCTTGATGCCAGCAGATGACGGTCCTCACACAGGCATAATAATAAAGGAAAGAGAGAAGTTGCGCAACCAGATCATCGCTAACCATCTAGACCCACCGTCTGTGAAGCTCGGAAACCCAAGGAGCTATGTAGGGAAGTGGGTATACTGCACACCTGGAGGAGCTTGCCTACATATGTATTGGTCATTTGAAGATCATGTTAACCACTATGGACATTTGGGAGGAATATCCAAAATATGGAGAGTAAGAGGAGATAAGGAAAAGGATATGTTTGTGGTCGACAAGTCGACCAGAGGGGGGACTGAAGTGGGAGAATGGAAGAAACGGCTCCCAACGATCATCTCCCACCCTTGGCCTAGAGGATCACGGCCCAGACACCCACCACGAGAGGAGTTTGCCCATATACCAGATGACCAAGTACCCTGGTACAAGAACATACAGATGTGTCCACCCGCGTGCCCGCCAGCCTGCCATACCCTTGCCAACGCCTGCGGCATGGAGGGACTCGACTGAATCATCCAGCACTATCTCAACACATCGTTAGAGATGCCATGACGACTCAGCCAGCGGACAGAATACCCGTGCAACATACACACTGGACATTCCCACACCAATCCGCACGAAGAACATACTCAGTGCTATGACGTAGATGACGGACACACCCACAGACGCGCATCTTTATTATTTTTCACTCAGGCTTCTCAAAATGCAGAAACGCAAGACGCACAATGAACTCATCTAAAAGCTTGCTTACGCTTCTCCTAAACCCATGTGCAACTACGAAAAGTCTAATGAAGGCACGACAATGGGGACAAAGCACCATAACCTAAAGCGCCTGTGCACCAAACGGCTCCACCTATACACCAGGCCCAAGTAGGCCTCAAGCAAGAGTTTCCATGAACATTGAATGAGCAAGAGTACAGTTGCTGATCCCGCAGAATGAGCCCGGCTAAAGCAGACAGTCAAGGGCACGATGTTGCTAACTCGCATGCCACAAGTCGACACCAAGGTCGCCCCTGCAATTAAGCGAGGCGCACAGTGGAAAATGCAATATTAATTGTGCAGAATTATGCCTCAACCACGGTCCCAACTCACGTGACTAAGCCAAACCTGACATGGTGCCAGGTCCGGGAGGAGAGAGAGACGCCTGGATACCCCGCTTCAAAGGCCCAGGCAGATACAAGCAAGCGTCTCAAAGGACATCTGCAGCGGTGGGAGTAACCGGCCTTCCAGCATATAAATAAATCTTACATTGTCTACACATATCACTAGTGAAACATTGTTGCAAATGACAGGTGCACCGCGAGCTGGGAACAGCGATGGTCCCAGACTGGGGGGCTCGTGTGTGGACCAATCAGAACATGGGGCTCTTATCACTGACGCCACTAACATTGACCAATCCTCAGGGGCCTCCATGTAACAATTTTCATGTATCAATTTGCAGGGACAACCGAAGTACACCACCTGACTAACCCTCGACCACTAACAAAGCTCTCTATACGTGTGCTACACTAACCCTACCACTCGAGGAGCCAATCCAGAGTGGCGATAGGTTTTTTGCTAACTTTCCCAGGTGACGCAAGTAGCGCGTCATACTAAGGTAAAAAGGGCCTGCGAGCCCATGGTGAGGTGAGAGTGTCAGGACGGACGTGTACGTTCCTTGACCCATCCCTGCCGTTTGTTCAATAAACAGCAGAACCACCTTGCTTCTTGTGCGTGCCTCATACTCATTTTTGGGATACACGGGAGGAGTTGGGGCCTCCCTGCCCGGAGGTCCGCGGACGGCTCTGCCGGCCCCGGGAGAATTTCCCCCCGACAAGGCCTCTTGGTGGGTGTTAACATGAGAAAAGTCCTTTCGATCCTACCTTGGAACTCGGAGTCTGCTTCCCTAGAGCTGGTCAAGGTCTTGTGTCCTCCGCATAGGATAGCTCTCATCAATCTGTATCGTAACCCTTTTGGACTCACAGCTGAAGCTTTCTATGCGGGTCTCACAAGATTACTTGATTTAGTGATTACCACTTCAGGTATTACCGATATGATCTTAGTCGGAGATCTCAACCTTGATTGTTTGTCCCTGAAAAATAAGTCCAATTCCCCAAAAGTTATTTGCTGTTCTACTTTTATGAGTGAGAGGAATTTCCACATGGTCAATGGCTCGATGGAAGGCGATAGACCGCCTCATCCAACCTGGCATAGGGAGACGGTGAGTAGCATTATTGACTACATATATGTCCACTCGACTTTGAGTGGAAACATCCAATCCTTTGACGTTATACCACAAAAGCATAACGACCACAGTTTACTGTCATTAAAAATCAGTTGGTCACGTGATCTCACGCCACAATCATGGTATTGTCAGGAGCTTGTAATCAATAATGCCAAAAGCCGCTTCCGCTGGTCCCAATCCAATCTTATGGCTCTTCAGAAGTCGTTTCTTCTAAATAATAACATCCAAATGTCTGTTCACTATCCTAATTTACTTGTTCCATTCAGAAATTTGAATAAGACCACTGAACGAGTGGGACTTCGCCATCTACACTCATTTAGTAGTGATATTAAAATTAGGAAAGCAAAATACAGATGAGAAAAAAAAATCAATCCTTCTTCTGCAGCCATCACCTAATGTTCAACTTTTAAAAACTGCCAAGTGCAGATACCATAATTGGCTTCGTCAGCATTGAGCTCGAATCCTGCAAAATGACAGTGAGCACATGCTCGGACTAATTGCTAGTAAAAACTCTGCAGAAATCTGGGCTGTCTTTAATTATTGTGACCAACAGACTCAGCCTGTGATACAGTCGCACAATGTCACAGAGGCACAATGGATATTATATTACACCAATTTATACTTGGGCAACACCATCTTTGATCTCACTCTACCATCACAGCGTACCGTAGAGTGGATTGTTGAATGCTCTCCTTCTATTATTGAAGAATACATTAAGAAAATCAGCCCCTCAAGGGCGATGGGCCCGGATGGGCTTAGCAATTCCATGTTTAAAGCAAACCCAGTCATGTGGGCGGAGATCTTGAATAGCCTTTTTCTTCACGGATCATCCCCATGTCCTGGATAACGTCTATAATTGTGCCGATTCATAAGAAGGGTGACCGCACGGACACGCACAATTATAGACCGATTGGACTATTAGATGCGCAAGGAAAACTTTTTGCGAAGTTGATCTTACGTGATTTCAACAGGTGGGACAAAGCTCACCAATAGGCGAGACCCCTTCCAGACTGGGTTTCTGGCAGGTATGGGTACCAACATAAACTTACTCTGCCTTAATGCTATAAAAGCTCAATGTCACATACTAAAACAACCAGTATTCTTTGCATTTGTTGAACCTGCATACTGCTTTTGATGCCATCTCCAGACCCTTATTATTATCCAAACTCAAAAGAGATAATTGCCTTGTTAGAAATAATTTATTTATTACATTCACAAACTTCGATTCGTATTCGGTTGACTATTGAGGGCCTGTTGTCTGCATCAATTCTGACGGCACGGGTCTCAAACAGGGTTGTTTGCTTGCCTCGGCTATCTTTAATTACTTCTTGCACCATGTCAGACACATTTTTTTCGACGGTACCTTCGGATTCACCAAAATTAAATAACATCTGTATACAAACTCTCATGTATGCCGACGATTTGGTTCTCATTTCAAAAACTCAGAGTGGCTTACAGAGACTGCTCGATAGTTTCAACATCTACATAGAGCAAATTGAGTTAAGAATTAACACCAAAAAAAAACAAATCGTCGTTTATTCAGCGAACAAATCAAGTGCAATTCATTTTCAATGGACAATTAACCTAAATAAATTGTTAGTAGTTCCTAACTATACTTATTTGTGCATAATATTTGAAGGTACTGTCGCATCTAAAGATCATCTCGCATCTGTGCATCAGAAATTAGCCACAGCGATTTCTCAAACCAAAATCATATTGCATCGCTATGGCAAGTTCACCCTGAAACCAGCTTTAACATACTGGAAACACAGAGCGACCCCTTGTATTCTATATGGTCTTGAATCCCAATAAGCGTGGTCTAAGCAGACACTAGACAAGCTTGAAGCAAAATTTTAGGATTCAGTTTGATCTCTTGCTCAATGCGTACCGTGGTCATAGATACGTTACGAATTGGGGTTGGTCTCATTATATGCACAATACCAATGGAAGATCTGTGCCCTCCTTCGCAAATGTCTGATATCAATTTATGATGATAATATTTTGAATTATTTGTCAAACTATCTATTTGCAACTGATCATAATTTTGTCAAATGTTGATTAAAGGGCCTTTTTTTTGTATTCTTTTGAGAGCTGAGGTGACTATTAATGTTTTGGTAACCAACCCTGATAAAGCCAAGTCTATGATTTATCATACTGACTGGATCAACACTAGAGTTGAATGCTTACGCTATAAACACACTTCTACTCTGAGGTTTAAACACAAAAGTGTTGGCACACTAGAACCTTATCTGCTCAAATTCCCGTCCCTCCACATACGCACTGGTATATTACGCTTGCGTTTTAATTTGTGGTACACTCGTGATATTTTGGCTAAACGTAGACTGATTTCAGAGGGAGCAAACTTCTGTCGGTTTTGTTTGTCCACTGAGACGAAGGAGACATTAGAACATCTGATCTGGTTGTGCGCCTCATTGGTTAAAGAGCGTCTGAAGTACTTCACCTATCACTGCCACCATTTAGCATGCTCAATATAAGCCAAAGATGGGATTACCTGTTGTGTACCGCAAATGGTTCAATTCAATTAGCAATTGTAAACTTTCTGAATTCATTGAAATTAGAGTGTTAGTGATCCACCTTACATCCACTTTGCGATCTTGTTAAATATCTTGATCTTGTTCCATCACAATTGAATTTTATGTTAAAAAATCTGAAAAAAAAATACTCCAACAATGAACTTGATTATGTCCATCAGACTTGAATTTGTATATAATGTAAATAGTGAAAAGTCTCAAATGTCGCATGTGAGAAAGGATTTGTTTTGTTCAAAGAAGGAAAAAGGAAATAAAAAGATCTGTCTTCTTTTGTTTTATTTTTGATTTTATGTCTAAATGGTTTTTGCTGTTTTTATTGCATTATACATTGAAAAGTTGATTAAATTCAGCTGAATCAATAAAAACAATTTAAAAAAGCAGTGGCACAGGGATGTCTTTCAGACTTTCCAAGGTTTAAATACCTTCTCTGGGACTGACTACTGTCTCCCAGAGCATATAAAGTTAAATTGACTTTACTAGTCTCTTTAAATGTACAGACCCAGCACACACTATCTTCATGTAGAGTGTTCGAGGGGTAGCCTAGCTTCCCCTGAGTCAAAACACTCATGTAACAGTCAAATGTTACCCTTTCCTACTTTAAATGGCTGGTGGCAGTGGTTTGGATCAAACTACCATGATTTTTCCCAACCGCGAACAACGTTAGCTAAAAATCGGGTCAGCCATGTTTTTCAATATGGCGCCCCAGACCTATCTGTGAAAACAGACTCCAGTCGACTTTTTTCACCATTTCTTTTAGGAAAGGTCCTTCTTGTGTTTGTGTCTGCGTGCCAAACCAGGTTTGGTCCCTTTGTTAGTTGGCTTTTGGCGGGCTTCAGCGCTGAAGCCCTCCTCTGGCGTCGAGTGTCTGGGGTGGACAGGATGTGAGGGAGGTACCCGAAACTTCCTGTGATTAGTCTCCTAGGAGACCTGAATGCACTCTGGCGTGATTGGCCGGCTGGCTGTCCGGCAAGGATAGCCACCCTGCTGTGTGAGTGACAGCAGGCTGGAATGAATGTGTTTTATTAGTGTGTGATATTGAGCTGCTCTTGCTAGTGTAATGTTTTCAAACTGAATGTGTAAATAAATGTATATTCTATCATCAAGAAACCTTGAGTAAGTGTTTGTTTGAATCAATGTAATTGTTGGTCCTTTGTGTAATTTGTTCTAATGCTCACTTTACTCTTGAGATAAGTCTGGCTGCTCAGCCATCGCTACCACTTTACTGTGTAGTACAGGCTTGTACTAAAGGTGAAATTGTACTTACACTTGTAGTCTTATTTGTGTGTAGTGTTCCCAAAGGGTACTGCACATGATTCTGCCTAACACGTCCTCCTGCAGGAGTAACACCAGGGTCTCGGATTCATTTTGGGCTCAACTCTCCTGTTGCTTTGCAGGTACTTTGGGGGTGATGGGGCCTGTAGAAACCAGAACAGGACATTATTGGCTCATTTAAGGACTGGGCTCTAATAGAAAAGCAAGTATAATTTTATTTCAGGTTGCCCAGGTGGGGGGAACAACACACAGAATTGCATTTTTCTCCTGCATGGAGTTTAGGCATGGAATCCTCAGTAAACAAAAGAAACAGCTTCACTTTCACTTTAAAATTGTATTTCTCCTCTAAACCAATCACTATCCCCTGGGTCATACTGCCCCATCCAATGACTGCCCTCTCCCTAAGCCCTTCCTCTGACAGCCATCTTCAGATTTGGTCAGCACGTAAAGTGGCAGTATGACCAAGAAGAGCCACAGAGGGGCCAGCGGGAGGGTTCTCATGTGAATTCATGCCAGACCCATGCTGGGGAACTATAGTTACAGCTAAGTAACTTAAACCTTCTCCAGCATAGGTTATAGGTTACCAGTAAGGTGCACATACCATCAGCAGTGGATATAGGTTATAGGTTACCAGTAAGGTGCACATACCATCAGCAGTGGATATAGGTTATAGGTTACCAGTAAGGTGCACATACCATAGCACCAGCAGTGGATATAGGTCATTGGTTACCAGTAAGGTGCATATACCATACCATCAGCAGTGGATATAGGTTATAGGTTACCAGTAAGGTGCACATACCATCAGCAGTGGATATAGGTTATAGGTTACCAGTAAGGTGCACATACCATACCACCAGCAGTGGATATAGGTTATAGGTTACCAGTAAGGTGCACATACCATACCATCAGCAGTGGATATAGGTTATAGGTTACCAGTAAGGTGCACATACCATACCGCCAGCAGTGGATATAGTTTATAGGTTACCAGTAAGGTGCACATACCATACCGCCAGCAGTGGATATAGCTTATAGGTTACCAGTAAGGTGCACATACCATACCGCCAGCAGTGGATATAGCTTATAGGTTACCAGTAAGGTGCACATACCATAGCACCAGCAGTGGATATAGTTTATAGGTTACCAGTAAGGTGCACATACCATACCACCAGCACTGGATATAGGTTATAGGTTACCAGTAAGGTGCACATACCATACCACCAGCAGTGGATATAGGTTCTAGGTTACCAGTAAGGTGCACATACCATACCATCAGCAGTGGATATAGGTCATAGGTTGCCAGTAAGGTGCACATACCATACCATCAGCAGTGGATATAGGTTATAGGTTGCCAGTAAGGTGCACATACCATACCATCAGCAGTGGATATAGGTTATAGGTTACCAGTAAGGTGCACATACCATCAGCAATGGATATAGGTTATAGGTTACCAGTAAGGTGCATATACCATAGCACCAGCAGTGGATATAGGTCATAGGTTACCAGTAAGGTGCACATACCATACCATACCATCAGCAGTGGATATAGGTTATAGGTTACCAGTAAGGTGCACATACCATCAGCAGTGGATATAGGTTATAGGTTACCAGTAAGGTACACATACCATGCCACCAACAGTGGGTATAGGTTATAGGTTACCAGTAAGGTGCCCATACCATACCATCAGCAGTGGATATAGGTTATAGGTTACCAGTAAGGTGCACATACCATCAGCAGTGGATATAGGTTATAGGTTACCAGTAAGGTGCACATACCATCAGCAGTGGATATAGGTTATAGGTTACCAGAAAGGTGCCCATCCCATAGCACCAGCAGTGGATATAGGTTATAGGTTACCAGTAAGGTGGATATACCATAGCACCAGCAGTGGATATATGTCATAGGTTACCAGAAAGGTGCCCATCCCATAGCACCAGCAGTGGATATAGGTTATAGGTTACCAGTAAGGTGGATATACCATAGCACCAGCAGTGGATATAGGTCATAAGTTACCAGTAATGTGCACATACCATACCACCAGCAGTGGATATATGTCATAGGTTACCAGTAAGGTGCCCATATCACCAGCAGTGGATATAGGTGATATGTTACCAGTCAGGTGCACATACCATGCTACCACCAGCAGTGGATATAGGTTATAAGTTACCAGTAAGGTGCACATACTATAGGTTATACATTACCAGCAAGGTGCACATACCAAACACCCAGAAGTGGATGTAGGTTATAGGTTACCAGTAAGGTACACATACCATAGCACCAGCAGTGGATATAGGTTATAGGTTACCAGTAAGGTGCATATACCATAGCACCAGCAGTGGATATAGGTCATACATTACCAGTAATGTGCACATACCATACCACCAGCAGTGGATATATGTCATAGGTTACCAGTAAGGTACACATACCATCCCACCAGCAGTGGATATAGGTGATTTGTTACCAGTCAGGTGCACATACCATGCTACCACCAGCAGTAGATATAGGTCATAGGTTACCAGTAATGTGCACATACCATACCACCAGCGGTGGATATAGGTTATAAGTTACCAGTAAGGTGCACATACCATACCACCAGCAGTGGATATAGGTTATATGTTACCAGTAAGGTGCACATAACATACCACCAGCAGTGGATATAGGTTAAATGTTACCAGTAAGGTGCACGCACCATACCACCAGCAGTGGATATAGGTCATAAATTACAAGTAAGGTGCACATACCATACCACCAGCTGTGCATGTAGGTTATAAAATACCAGTAAGGTACACATACCATACCACCAGCAGTGGATATAGGTTATAGGTTACCAGTAAGGTGCACATACCATACCAACAGCAGTGGATATAGGTTATAGGTTACCAGTAAGGTGCACATACCATACCACCAGCAGTGGATATAGGTTCTAGGTTACCAGTAAGGTGCACATACCATACCACCAGCACTGGATATAGGTTATAGGATACCAGTAAGGTGCACATACCATACCAACAGCAGTGGATATAGGTTATAGGTTACCAGTAAGGTGCACATAACATACCACCAGCAGTGGATATAGGTTAAATGTTACCAGTAAGGTGCACGCAGCATACCACCAGCAGTGGATATAGGTCATAAATTACAAGTAAGGTGCACATACCATACCACCAGCTGTGGATATAGGTTATAAAATACCAGTAAGGTACACATACCATACCACCAGCAGTGGATATAGGTTATAGGTTACCAGTAAGGTGCACATACCATACCAACAGCAGTGGATATAGGTTATAGGTTACCAGTGAGGTGCACATACCATACCACCAGCAGTGGATATAGGTTCTAGGTTACCAGTAAGGTGCACATACCATACCACCAGCACTGGATATAGGTTATAGGATACCAGTAAGGTGCACATACCATACCAACAGCAGTGGATATATGTCATAGGCCACCAGTAAGGTACACATACCATCCCACCAGCAGTGGATATAGGTGATATGTTACCAGTCAGGTACACATACCATGCTACCACCAGCAGTGGATATAGATTATAAGTTACCAGTAAGGTGCACATACCATACCACCAGCAGTGGGTATATGTTACCAGTAAGGTGCATATACCATATCACCAGCAGTGGATATAGGTCATAAGTTACCAGTAATGTGCACATACCATACCACCAGCAGTGGATATATGTCATAGGTTACCAGTAAGGTACACATACCATCCCACCAGCAGTGGATATAGGTTATATGTTACCAGTAAGGTGCACATAACATACCACCAGCAGTGGATATAGGTTAAATGTTACCAGTAAGGTGCACGCACCATACCACCAGCAGTGGATATAGGTCATAAATTACAAGTAAGGTGCACATACCATACCACCAGCTGTGGATATAGGTTATAAAATACCAATAAGGTACACATACCATACCACCAGCAGTGGATATAGGTTATAGGTTACCAGTAAGGTGCACATACCATACCAACAGCAGTGGATATAGGTTATAGGTTACCAGTAAGGTGCACATACCATACCACCAGCACTGGATATAGGTTATAGGATACCAGTAAGGTGCACATACCGTACCAACAGCAGTGGATATAGGTTATAGGTTACCAGTAAGGTGCACATGCCATACCCCCAGCAGTGGATATAGGTCATAGGTTACCAGTAAGTAAGGTGCACATATCTGGACATAGATTTGAAGAGGGACGAGGTTCTCAAGTAGTGTTGCTGTGGTTGAGCCAAGAAACAAATGACCTTATGGTGTGCAATATATGGATGGCCACTAATATATTATATGAAGGGTCATTATAGCCAGTTAAGTCATGTGTGCGGCTTATTTGAGGAGCTCCCTGAGAAGTAAATCACTATTAGTGACTGACAATGGATAAATATTTAGGCACTGGAAATGGTAACATGTTACACACGATGGGCCAGATTCTCAGAGCGTTTTGTGGTGCTAGTGGTGAGATGCACTAGCAGCCCAATTTACAAAGGCATCTGAACGAGCGCCTCCCACCTTTGCACAAATGAAGGGGCATTTCTGGGACTTTTAAAGTGCATCCCAAATTCACAAATATGCTTTAAAATGCCCAAAACAAGGGTCATCCCCCTACACTTTTTGAAACAGTTGCAGTGAGAGGTTCAACTCATGACCGGGTCACTTCTGACCCGATCCTGATTCTTTTATTAAGTGTTAAACCGCGACTGTCACAGTAGCATTTCTATCCCCCAAGCGACGGGCCCTTTACCACCTGTCACAGTGAAATGTGCTCCCAGTAACCGCTGGTTGCTGGAAGCGCACTCCCGACACTAATATATGAAAGGGGGCTGGACAGCGCATCTTTGCGCTACAGTACACTCCTCCGCTTTCTTCAGAGTGTGGTAATGAAGGAGAGTTAGTGAGATGTTGTTTGGGGAGTTACTCATATAAATGGGAGTCATTGTTCCCAGAGGGGGAGTCTTTCCCGGTGAGGTCCCGCTTGCCTATACCCCTACGGAGGTGATTGCATAGTGGACTCACCTCCCTAGCTCACAGGGAAAGACTCCCCCTGCGGAGAAGGAGCATCATCCCACGGTTTGTCACAGCACTCCCTACCGTACATTATAAGGATATTGCAATATCTTTTTATTCCTTACAATGCACTGTCCTACGCCCTCATATCTGGCTGCTTGCTTAATGTATTGTAAGAGATCTTCCAGTTGCTGATTTGGATTTGGATTAAAAACAGAAAGAATCTGCTGCTTCAAATCAGCTGCAGTTCAATTAAATGCACCTAAAAAGGTTTTCATTTTTGTTATGTATTCATGTGATAAAAATCCCACCACGCTTATTTAAATATCAAACGAGATCTTCAGTTTAATTGGAGAAGCCCCCAAGGAGACCAACTTCTTTCATTAACATCTTCGTGTATGGTCTCATCAACATTCTGGAACCATACACGAAGATGTTGTCATGGTTACAGAACCTTGTGTGCATGCATTACTTTAACATATCCTAACATCTCCCTTTCTAAATAAATTTAAATAAAATTTGAAATCTTTTGAAAATCTTAACATACAATTTCTGCTATGCTGTGCATACATAAATAGATATATAACCAAATCTTAACTTTAAACTTCTGCAAATCCTCAGTCCAACTTTTCAGTTTTTAAGTTCTCAATAATACACAAAATCTTGTTTACGGTTCCACATCCTTTTCCTGCGTCTTGGTATTGACTGAGCATTGTCGTTCCTTCCTTCATGCGGATTTTCCTGTACTTTCCCTTCCTGTGTACTTCCTTTGCACTTCATACTTGTTTCATCCTTTTTTTCCTTGAATGCCTTCTTTTGAGATGTTTCTCCATACCGTTCCCTTTCACTTCTCATCACATGACCATTTCTTGCCATCCTCTAAAATCACAGATTTCTTTGAGCATCCCATCACCCTTTGGAGAGGACGAAATCTTGATTCCCCTTTTCATTCCCCTTTCATTACACGTTTTGGTTCTCTCACTCTTACCCAATCACCTTTTCCAATTTGACTCTCTTGAACATGTTTTTGCTTGTCATAGTATCTTTTATACTCTTCTTGTTTTTTCTTTACTTTGATGACAATGTCTTCCAAATTTATCTCTGTGTTCTTTTTATTCACCATTCAAGCAGGCTTAAGTCTATTTGTAGATATCCTTCCTCTCATCAACGTGAATGGAACTTCTTCAGTTGTTGAATGTGGGGTAACTTTGTATGTGTTGAGAGCTTCCTTGAGTGTCTCTTTCCATGGTAACCCATTTACAATGGCTAATTGGATAATGCCTTTTATGAAACGGTTCATCCTCTCCACCAAACCGTTCCCCATTGGATGATATAAGGCCGTGGTGCTGTGTTTAATGGCTCTATCCTTCAGAAACTTTTGAATTTCCACAGACATAAATTGAGTTCCATTATCAGACACTAACTCTTGTGGTTCACCTTCTCTGTTAAAGATTTCTTCCAAAAATTTCATGACCTTGATAGCCGATACAGAGTCCTCGACAATACCACATTCCACCCACTTGGACACATAATCCACCAACACTATGAGGAAGATTTTTTGTGATTCCAATGTTTCATATGGCCCAGCTATATCAATACCTAATTTTGTCCATACCGTACTGGGAATATTCACCGGCTGCAATGGGGTTGTCCTTATCAATTTACTTTTGTCACTTACTGCAGATGCAGTACAATCTCTGACTAGAGATTCCATTTCGCCACACATGTTAGGCCACCAATAAGCTGTCCTTACTCTTCTTTTTGTCAACATTCTTCCCACATGGCCTTCATGGGCAATGTCCATAATCCTCTTCCTCAAGTTTGTCGGAGGTATTATACGTTCTCCTCGATATACACATATCTTATCACTAGACAACTCATCTTTAAATCTTTCCCAATATTTTACATCGTCATCAGTATCTTTCCAACCACTCTCAATGGCTCTTCTCAACATTTCCTGTTCTGGGTCACATTCTCTGGCTCTTATCCATTCCTCCTTTGAGAAACTCGGGTTTACTTGAGCTATGATACAATCCATGTTTTCTTCTTCCATACATTCTTCTTTGTCCTCACAATCACCCGCAACACCCTCACACGGCAGGCGAGAAAAGCAATCCGCTACCACATTGTTTTTTCCTGGAGTGTATTTTATGGTCACATTAAATTGCATGATGATCAGTGTTCATCTTCTTATGCGTGGAGATGTCATGTGAGGATTTTTTGAGTTTAAAACATGGACAAGTGGTTTATGATCTGTTCTAATGTCCACTGGGATGCCCCAAATTAGACTTTTGAAATGTTCTAATATCCACTTAACACCAAGGGCTTCCTTCTCTATCGTCGAATAATGTCTTTCAGCACCTCTTAATGTCCTCGAGGCAAAAGCAATGGGAACAATTTCACATGCTTGAACTTGTTCTAGTACTCCTCCCAGTCCTATATTACTTGCATCCACTGATATTCTTGTCTTGGCACTTGAATCAAACAAATTCAACACCGGTGATTTATTGATCAATGTTTTGATTTGCTCAAATTCACCCTTACAATCTTCAGTCCAATTAAACTTCACACCTTTGCACATTAAACTTCTCATTTTCTCAGTTCTGTCTGAATAATGGTCAATGAATTTCGAATAGTATTCTGTTAAACCCATGAAACTTCTGAGTTGGTCCTTGTTCTTAGGATCAGACATTTTTAGAATGGTGTCTACCAATGATTCCTTTGGCATTATACCATCAGCATTTATTCGATGACCCAAGTATGTTACCTCACTTTTCTTGATCTTGCACTTTTCAATTTTTAGTGTCATTCCTTTCTGTTGCAGAACCTGTAGTACACCTAATAACTTTGCATCATGATCTTCTTGAGACATCCCTGACACCAATATATCATCCTGGAAATAATGTACTCCTTGTAAACCTTCAAATAAATGATGCATTAATCTTTGGAACACAGCGGCTGCACTTTAAAATCAGCAATAACGTCCAAATTCTTGCTCTATGTCTTAAGCTCCTCCAGAGCATTGAATAACCGTACTATCATAAACCTCTCTTTATCAGGTAATGGCTGTAAAGTGTCACAGAAAGAGATTTTACAAGAAAGGAATGTGTAAAGTTTGTCACAGCATTAATTAATTGCTGCAGTGGCAGCTGAAATTCTGCTCTGTGCTGGCTCAATCAGCAGGCATTGTGACATCACAACAGAAGCGTAATAACTGATTACAGAGCACAATGATGTCATTTTATTACAGGTCATATGTGATGTGACAGCTAGCCTGTAATAAGAACGCTATTTACAGGCTTGTATACTAGTATTTCAGGCTGCCATGTATTCTAGAATTGATTGATTATCTAGTGCAGACAGCAATAGATCCTTTGGGACACACTTCTGCCTCAATATTAGATCTTTGGAGGAGGCACAGACTGCTGTAAGGCTGATGATCATATCTTTCTAACCAGTGTAAACAACAACAAAACAGAATAGTCTCAATTTCTTTCAAGGAGATGAGTAAAAATATGTTTAGTATAGCAGATGCTAGTAAAATTATGAAGCTGTGATACATAACTTGTTTTTGCCAAAAAAGTGAAAGGAGAACAAAGGGGCGATTACAAATAGCAATTGCCATATGTTGCTCTAGACCCCTAAACCAATCCTGACTTAGAAGTTGGGTTGGGAGGAGAGGGGGGGTAACTGTCCAATCCTAGTGGCAGGTATTATTGCAGGGTCCTTCCCAAAGATTGTAAAATTGGTGATGTCATTTCTGCTATATAAGGGAGACTGCACTAGGACAGAGGATACACAAAAACTGGGAGACAGAAAAAGGAGAAAGACAGGAGGAATAGAGAAGAGATACAGCATCAGGAAGGCTGCTAAAACTTACCATCTGACAGCTGTAAGGAGACACCAGAGGAGATTGCTGACCACGCTGGGTGGAGCTGTCTATTTCTAGGAAGGCCTCAAATCTGACTTTGCTCTGTGGTGGAGAGCGGGAGGCCATCTTTGAGAGTAGAGTGACCCGACCCCTGCCCTATCTTTCCAGAGTGTTCTGAGATGCAGCTGGCTTTCGTGTACCTTAAACAGAGGCTTGTTATGTGAGTAGAACTAAGCCCTGGAAAACCAAAAGGTTGGTGGTGTCTGCTTGCCATGAATCCGTTCCCTTTATAGAGGGTGGGCGTGGGGGGCAAACCTGTGTAGATCCTTAGCCTATGTAACCAAAAATATGAATTTAATTAATTCCCCATTTGGCAGAACACTACGGGGTGAATTTTGTTAAAATTCCAAATGAACAAAGCTCACTTCCCAGTGTGTGCTGAAAACTGTAGCCTATAATTTAATTAGGTAATCCTTGGTGTCTAGCTGACCCCGACTTCTTTAAGGAAGAGGGGTGTCTTTGTTCTTAAATCAGTCCAAACTTTTTATCCAGCTTGCCCAACACATGCCTTTCAGTAAGGGGGGGTCTGAAATCCAGAATTTCCCAAAGCATTCCAATTTTTCTGTCTGACTTCCCACATAAACAAAAGCAAGGGGCGGGGGTCTGAAAAACAAAGCGATAAATCACCCTGTGTTTATTTTAAACCAACGGTTTGGGCAAAATTATATTATTGATCAGTATAATTATTTTGTGAAGTGAAATTGGCAGAAAGTGTACAATTGTTATTGTTTTCTTTTTAACTCACTTTGTGATTTATTTATGCTGAGAGAAGTTGATTGTGTTGTGCCACAGATTAAGTGGGTTTTGTACATTTTCATGCTAATTTCTATTACTTTTCATTCAAATAAATACCAGTATATTTCCCGTACACGGGCCTGGTTCTTGGCTCATTGTTATCTCAGGGGCGAGTGATCCAAGGGACATGACATGTGTCTGAGGTAGGACTAAAAAAAGAATCTGTTGAACAGTTTGTTGAATAACTACTTGAGTGTGGAGGGAAGGGACTCCCTGTGTTGAGGGTGGCTTCTCAATAAACCGTTACAAAGTGGGGGCTCGTGGCCGGGATTTAGCTTCCTATTCCTGACCCATGATAAGTACATTGTGACAGTCTATTCATTTTGATGCAATTGCATTAAGGTCGAGGGAAAGTCATATTTGTTTTGTTAAAGTGCCGCTAGGACTTGACTCCTGAGTTCCAAGGAGGTGTATAGGTAGACAATTAAGAGTGTGGAAGAATTTGAGTGAGGAAATCAAGCAGGAACAGAGTGAGTTTGCCCCTGCATAAAGAAAGTTTCCCCATTGTGGGGAGGATCGTGCTATCTGGGGACGCTTGCCTTCAAAGTGCAAAAAGCCAATTGTGAAAATGACTACTGTACATATTGGGGAAGCCAGGGAGCATCTCCTAACTAAGGAGAATGGGTTGAGGACGATGAAGGAAACTGGCAAACCAGAATTGTGCGGGAGGTCAATAAGCAATGATATTTGTCTTGAAGCCGGGATATTGCACAAAGCGCTTGAAGCATTTTATATGACCACAACTGCTTGTGATGAACAGATGCACATGGCTCAGCTAACTGCTCAGTTATATTTTCGTTTGCTTTCAGTAGAAGAGCGTTGGCAAAATAGTGAGGCTAGTAGGATGAATCAGGCTGGAGACCTGTCACAGGCCCAGGATCTTATTCAACAACTCAAAGCTGAGTTAGAAACCCTGCAGCAAGAGAGTGCACTTAAAAATGCACAAAAAGAGTGTGTAGAAAATCTGAGCACACTGCAACACAAGCTAAATGACCAAGCTGCTCATAATAGTAGTTTTGGATGACATATTCACATTCCATTCAGAAATAAAACTTTTGAAAACTGAAAATAGTCAATTAATTATCAAAGGGGTTGATTCCCAAAATTACTTTGATCAGATACATCAGCAGGTAAGTACTCTGAAACAACAGAGGATGCGGCTGGCTCAGGAAACCAACCTCTTGAATCAGGATAACAGCGTCCTGTTACAGAGGATAAATCAGTTGGAAATGGACGTAGGAAGGGGACAGTCAGGTTCTCAGGAACTGACCAGAATTAGAGAAGAAAGGAATGAGCTTGTGGAGCGAGTGAGGCAAATAGAAGCTGAACTATTAGAGGCAGCAAAATGTAGGGATGAACAAGAGAAAGAGATTAGTCTCCCGAAGGAAAAGCGCCTTGAATATGCACGCCGCTTACAAGGCTCACAGAGGGAGAATGAATCACTTCAGCAGGAGGTGCAGCAAACAAAGGATTGGTTCGTAGCTCAGAGCAGGGTGCTTGAGATTAATCAGGCCTTAGTGTCAGAATTAAAATGCCAGCTCTCTGACTACAAACAGCAAATAAATAAAGAGAGAAATGGGTGTGAGAGCCTCACCGAGGAAATCGAAAAATATAAACAGTACCTGAGGCACCCTGACCAATCAGGATATGGGAAAAGGCCCACTGATCAAGGTGAGGTGCCCTTCCCAACATGGGCCCATGCCAATCATTTACAACCTCTTGTGCACAAATGGGAACCGACCTCCTGCATGCCACCCATCAAGAGCAGGGTGACATAAGGCAGTTAGACTTACCCAGGCCGAGCCCAACTGATCCGGAAGGCCAGTCCCTGTCTGATATTGGTGAGTATTCATCCCTTCCTCACAGAAAGGAAAGTGGCCAGACCAGTGTGTCTTGGAAATTAAGGAATAATACGGTAAGTACTTCAGACCATGAAAACTCTTATGAGGAGAAAGTTAGGAAGTTAGATTGGCTGAAGATGCTACTACAAAGAGACTACCTTGCCCGCTTCGCTGAACGAGAAAAGCCAGACCCTCAGCCTAGGAATGGCATTGTAAAAACCTCTGTATATTCAGGGGAAGGGGGGAATTCCCCAGACTCCCTGGTAGGAGGGATGAGGAAACTGGATTCTATCCTGGGCCTGAAAGGAACTCCAGGGAGAGTGACTTTGAGAGTCCACTTTAGTCCAGGCGAGAGGAGTCCAGACCCCATGGTTGTGGGAGATATTCCCAGTCTCATAGAGACAGGGAGCGCTTAGAAGACAGGGAAGGGAGTACCAGTAGCAGCACTGAGTCAGAAGGTGAATGGACTCAGGTGCATAGGAAGAAAAAATAGCGAAACAGAGCAAGGGTGAAAGACCCAATAAGACAAATCAAAGCCATAAAGAGCTTCCTGACCCCATATCACAAGAATGCCAAGTATTCTGTATGGGAGCACCTGGGACTTTATGAGTAGATGATGGCATCATTCCAGATCAGGAATTATGTGAATTTTATAGCATTTGCTAAATGGACGTTCTGACCTGAGTACTTCAGCTTCTTTGCAGGACTGGGGAACCAGGATCATCATAAATGGTCAACTTATAAGGCAACCATATTGAAACATTTCCGCACACATAGGAACCCACAAGAAGCCCGTCAGGCTGCATATAACTGCAGTGTGGGGAAGATCAGACACCGAGGGAGTTTTTGCAGGCGCTAAAGCGCGCATTTGCTCAAGACTTACACCCATAGTAGGGAGCTCATAACTGCATATTTCCATGCTATACCCAAATACATAATGACTCAGTTGGTGCGTGACTTTCACGAGCATAGGACCCTGGATTGGGTAATTGAGTAGCCCACCAGGATTTATGAGGTCCAAAAGCCTGCAGAGAGTAAAAATACCATCAAAACCCCCAAACCATCGAACACCCCTGCTGCTCCAAAGGAAGCGGAGGTAAAAAAGGCCCTTCCATTGGGCCAGGAGATTGGGCGGGCCTAACAGTAGCCCGACTGCCAACAAGCAAAATGGAAAGCAGAAAGGACCCCCCCCCTAACCCAGCCCAATCGAGTGGTAGTCGGCCGGGAGCCAAGAACAATGATCCCTCTGACACTGCCACCTATACAAGTCCTAGGTACAAGGGTAATAAACGAATCCTGGGATATGTACACACTCCCCCGGCCCAAGGGGGAACTAATCAGTTAAGTACTGCCTCAGGAAACTTCCCTCCAAACTTCCCTCGGGAGAGAAGTATCACTCCACCTCCCAATCTGAATTTTTTTCCCCAGATATCCCCCAAACCAGAACTTCCAAAACAATCCTCCTCCCTCTGCCTGGTTCCAGGACACTAGATCCCTGAACCCGGGAGAACAGAGATTCAGGATGGAAAATGATGGGGGGAATTTCCAGTACCCAAGCTACTCCTGGAGAAGGGGCAGTAACCCCTTTCAGGAACAACAGAGGTATGACTTGAGACCTCGCTACAACCGAGACAAGGTCTTGCAACTGGGGCGACAGGTCCAACAACTGACCAATGATCTGGGGCACATGCTGAGGGCTCAGTCCAACTCTCAACCTAAACCTTCTTCCTAGAATTCCCCAACACCCAGGTCTAATGCCCCAGGGGGGAAATGACGGGAGGAAACCCCCGACAAACCACAGGTTCAGGAGGAAGGGGCCCGGGTGGAGGGGAGATGCCAAGCCCTTGAGGAAGCTTTCTTTCTCATCCAAACAGAACCCCTAAAAACCGTACAGCCTTAAAGAGTCTCTTCTACCCCCAAAATGTTACAACCCAAAGAGCAAAGGGTAAGTAGGGGAGGCCAAAGAAGAACCCACTTTGTAAAGTAACTCTGGATTATCCTCTTTGAAAGAGAAGAATCCATGGAGGATTCAGGAAAGCAGACCTTCTCTTTCAAAAACGGGGGATACCTCCCAAAGAGAAATGGGTCCCAAAAGACCCTGAGCGGGACACGGTAAGTATTGAGACTGACCCAGAATCAGAGACTATTCAACCCCACACAGAAGTGAAAAAGAGGGGGTGTCCTTTCTCCAAACAGGTTCTGAGAATTCTTGCCAGGTAACAGGGGACAGCCAAGGAGCCGGGGAAAAGGAGGATTCCCCAACAATTCCCATTGCGAGTTGCAAAATGTTTTTCTTTTTAATTTTATTTATTTATTTATTTATTTTTACAGATTCCCGAACTCCGACACAGAAAACTGGCCAAGATCACACAGTGTCGGAGTTCAATATTAAGAAAATGGCCACCGGGCTGTCAAATAACTCACACTTTCTTTGCACATTGGAGGAAAAAGAAGGCAGATTTTATGCACCAGTCAAGGTGCAAGGTCAGTGTGAATTATCAGCTCTGGTGGATACTGGATCCCGCCACCCTCCTGTCCAAAAGGGCCTTTGACCAACTAAACTCAGAACAGTGGGAGGGGCCACCAAATTCCACTTACACCACTTCCCGGACATTTCCATCAAAGGGACTGCAGATCTGGACATAAAGATTGGACGGCACCGGCTGAAACATCTGGTGATCGTTGTGACTCCAGACAGCACACCTTGTTTACTGGGAAACGATAACCTGAGGAGGTTATCCCCTCTCATCGACTGTGTAAACAAAATCCTTTGGACTCAGACTAACCGCCCTATCAAATAAAAATTGAGTACTAATTATTTAAGCCTGAATGGTCACGTAATTGATCTACGCTCTGAGAATGTAGAATTCCATTTAAAAAATAACCAAGTCCCAGGCATCATGGTCATCTCTGTAGGAGAACCTTCTGGTGATGGGAATCCTTCTCCATTCTTGAAAATCAACCTTCCTCCCAGTTTTAAGTGGCAATCCACACTGGAAGGGAACAACTTAAAATAATACACCAGCCCAAAATCAGAAGAAACCTTGAGGCCCGTGAAACCAAACAAGGAAGAATCCGCTGACAGACATTCAGAAGCGAGCAGTTGTTTTTCCCATTCAGTTAAATGAGGGGGAGGAACCAGTGCTCGCCAGAGTATGCCTGAATAATGGAAGGAGCTTCAGGAAACTCCCAAAAGATCAAACCATTCCCACATTTAAATTGATTGACAAATGGGAAGTAGGAAATGGGAAGTAGGTTTGGAAACCCCACATTCCAAACATCTCCTGCCTAGCAGGTGTATGCTAAAGATACCCATTGGCGACAAAAATATAGACCATAATTGTTGGGTCGTGAGAGATGTCCCTTCTGCCTTTAATCTGGGAAGTGACATTCTCAACCGATTAGCAATCAATTTGGATCTAATTAATAATAAAGCCTGGTCCTGACTGGGGAGTAACCACATGGGCTTTGACAACATTGAAAAGCATTCCAGTCAGCTCAATTGCTGCCTTATGCGGTTGAAGTTCAAGTGCGAGAAGAGGTTACAATCCCAGGACAGGTGCGACAATTTACTGTTCCCCCTCAAAATTAAGCGAGGACAGATCCTCAAACATCAGGGCACATATATAAATCTAAATTCCCATCTCCAACAACAAGGTTTATATTTAAATCCGACACCTCTAGTAGACCTAGGACATAACACCATTCGAATATTGGTGGATAACGGCAGCCCTCAAAGTATTACTTTGGGTGCAGACACCTTTATTGGAATGGTGTTTGAAGGCAAACATTATTCTATCGATTTGGGTAATGAAATCATGGGACCAATTCCAAATGACTGTTTCCACATCAGCAACGGTATTCCTCCAGAACAGATTCTTACTAAGCATGGGGGGAATTTCCTAGTGTGTTCTTCCTGCGCCTACAGTGTGGAAGAGGTGACCTGTGACATTAGGAGGGAAGAGGTAGTGTTCAGAGTCCAGGACCGCTAACTCGAATCACCTGTCCAGGTCAACACAATCAAAAGAGATCTCTCCACCCAACTGGAGGATACTGCTGAAATTGCCAAGCCTGAGGTCTTTCCAGGTTTCAGGCAGATGGTCGAGGAAAGGATCAATCTGGCTGATGCCTGTGTGACCGAGGAGCAAAGACAAAAGCTAAAACAGGTCTTACTGGAATTCCAAGATATCTTTTCAGTGGACTCATATGACTGTCGACGCACATCCATTAATTCAACCACCATTCCCACGGACCCCGAGATGGCTCCCGTATTTGTGAAACAATACCGGTTACCTCTCGCATCCATGGAGTCAGTCACAGAGATTATTAAGAATTTAGAATCCCGTGGGATAATTCATCTGATCCATAGTACCTTGTACAACCCGGTACTGGGGATCCTCAAACCTAACGGCCAATGGAGACTATAGGCAGACCGGATTGAGTTGCACAAATGGGTCCACATGTCAAGATGGCCCCTTCCCTACATCGATGAGGGACCGGACCAGATCCAAGGGTCAAAAGTGTACACCGCCATTGACCTGACCAACAGTTACTGGACAGTACCCATGACTAGGGAAGACCAGTACAAGCTTGCCTTTACCTTTGGGGGGCAGCAGTACACGTGGACCCGAACCCCCTTTGGATACATAAACTCTGGCAATGAGTTCAACATCTTCCTACAAAAGGCCATGCCTGAATTGGCCGAAAAGGGAGACATGGCCTATGTGTATGATGTTTTGATCAAGAGCTTAACTGTAGAGGAACATATAGCAGAAATCTGCTATGTTCTTACCGAGTTGCAGAAGGCCGGAATACAACTGTCCTTTCAGAAGGCACAGTGGTGTAAGACTCAAGTGAACTTCTTGGGCCACGAGATCACAACTGAGGGTCTTAATCCCCAGGCGAAGAAGGTGGAAGCCTTATCAAAATGAAAAGACCCTACCACTCTGCGAGAATTAAGAAGCCTTCTTGGACTTACTAATTATAGTCGAAAGTTCATTGAAGACTACGCAGAGTTCACTCGACCCTTGGTCCAATTATTAAAGGCCAGAGTCAGGTGGGAGTGGGGTCCAGAACAATCCAAGACAGTTAAACAACTGAAAAGAAGCCTTTCCCAGGCTCCTTGTTTGGCTAACCCCATAAAGAACAAAGAGTTCTTCTTGGAGACGGGTTCCTGAGATACTTGCCTAACAGCGGTATTGTACCAAAAGCAAGACAAGGGGCCTCATTACGAATCCGGTGGTAGCCGTGCTGGAAAAACCGACAGGCTGCCGCCGGGCCAGTAATACCATTCCGCCTCTGTGATTGCCGGAATCACCGGGGCATTACAACCCCGGTGACCCGGTAATTCCGGAGGCGGAATTCTGTAAATCCCCATTCCCATAGGACTCCATGGGGATGGGGACCATGGAAACACTGGTTCCGTCTATGACAGAGCTGGTGTTTCCATGTCCGCCTGCAGGCGGGTGGTGTTACTTCTGCCAGGTCAGACCTGGCGGGAGTGACACCTCCCGCCTGCAGGACTTGGAATCAGCCGGTCCGGAAACAACAGTGGCGTTTCCGGACTGGCTGACTCATAATGAGGCCCAAGGTCAACAAAGTCATCTTATACATGAGCAAGACTTTGTCCTCTGTGGAGGAAAAATTCAATGACTTCGAGAAGGCACTCCTGGCAATGGTGTGGGCGCTTAAACATTAAACACTTAAACATTACATACTTGCCAATCCTACAGATTTAGGCAGTAGGCTACTGCTTTTTAAGCAGTCCTACCGCCTACAGATTTGGGTGACAGATCCTGCTGCTTTTTATAGTGCCAGGTAATTTATGTGACTCTAAAACAGGCTGCAGGACAAAGCATGCAACACATTAATTAGTCTGTCTGTAAAGTGGGCTGGTAGGTGATTACTTTGATTGGACTCATACCAATCCACTTACCTGACAGCTACACGCCTTTATTGGTGGTTCACCTAAGGCCTGTCCCGGCCAGAGTGCAGGGCAAAGTCCTGCACTCTGGCCGGGACAGGCCTTAGGTGAACCACCAATAAAGACAAGTGGCAAAGTGTATCACCATCACACAGCATCTGCCTATCAGACTGAGGAGGGTATCAGTTTCCATGTCATTCAGTGTTCAACTTGCAATAAATATGTACTGCCCGGGCTGTTGCTACAGAGCAGTGGCAAACGTTACCTACCAGCTCTGTGTGATTACCTTCTGTGAATGTTAACTTACCATTCAGAATAATACATTTTTTACATTTGAACACCTTTCCATGTTGTGTATTTTAGAATGCTTCAATGGTGCTACAATGTATGTTTTGTATTTTCCTGTGATGTCATTGTTATGCAAATTATTATTTTTGAAACTTCTACATCTTTTTGGTTACAGAATGTTGGCAACTATGACATTACTGCCCATTCATACAGGGGAAGCACATCATTGTCGTAACTCCTCATCAACCCTTGCAATATCTACAAAGTGACAGAATCCAGGTGGGGAATGTTAGTAATTACAGAATTACTTCCCGGATCCTGTCCATGCAAGGTTTTCCTGTGAAGGTCGGATATGGTCAAAACAAGAAGTGTCCACTAGCTCAAGGGTTGGCGGACTTGCAAGATTGTGCTCGAGAAAACTATCTTGAGGACGAAAGTCTAATGACCAACAACAACATGGAGGCATATTTATCTTCCCCACACAGGGTCTATGAACAAGACACGTGTCGGGGGATACGCACAGATTATGTGGATTGGTGCTCCTACCAGGTTGATAACACAGGGAAAAAGAACTGGTGCCTGGCATTGGGAATGCCTGGTTGAATGATGCTCCAGAACCCTCTGCCGGCTATAAAATAGGACCCCGAAGTAGTCAGGTTGCAGAGTTCATGGCTGTTTATCAAGCCATCCTCACTGCAGTGCACCACCAACTCAATGAACTGGTCATAATCACTGACTCGTATGTCAAGAATGGGTTTGTGTAGCACCTGATTAACTGGAAGAATCAAGGCATGCTTTGTACCAACAACAAACCCATAAAGGTATGGCAACTGGTCCAGTCAATTGACGATCTGGTGACACCTAATGAGATGACCTAGAAGAAGAAACACAGAGCAACACAGTGTAACAGGATCTGGGAGTGAAAATTGGTAGGGGGGTATGCAGGGGAGCAAGGACATGCAGATGGCGCATGGGTGCTAGCGAACCAAGGATGGAATAAGTGCGAAAGCACACGCGGTCAAGGATTGTGAGGGACCCGCGCTGGCAGAGGCCACTAAGGTGTGAGCATAGCCATGGCTGGAAGGGGCGCGGAGCACACGCGATCAAGGATTGCGAGGAACCAAGCGGGCTGAGGACCCGCAGGAGCAAGCATAGCCAAGGGTGTATGGGGCACAGAGCACACGCGATCAGGGATTGTAATGGACCACACAGGCTAAGGACGCGCAGGGGTAGCAATGGATGGAAGGGTCGTGGCAGCACATGCGATCAAGGAATGTGAGGGACCACACGGACTGATGACATGCAGGAGCAAGCGTAGCTAAGGGTGGATGGAGCACAGAGAGCATGCAATCAGGGATTGTGAGGGACCACGTGGACAAAGGGCGCACAGGCACGAGCATAGCCACGGGTGCATGGGGCGCGGAGCACAGGCGATCAAAGATTGTGAGGGACCACGTGGGCAGAGGACACGCAGGCGTGTGCATGCAAGGATGTAAGCTGCGCAGAGCACACGCGATCAAGGATTGCGAGGGACCGCGTGGGCAGGTAAGGATGGATGCGGCACAGAGCACACGTGATCAGGGATTGCGAGGGCCGCACAGGCACGAGCGAGGCAGGGAAGGAGAGGGTGAGGACCACATGTAATGAAGGATAGCTGGGGAAACCACGTGGGGGGAGGATGCAGGGGTGAAGACAAGGGTGGAAGGGGCTAAAGGGTGAACTCAGGAAGGGTGTGAAGGGACCACGCAGGTAGGAATCAACAGGGAAGGGGGCGCACCCAGCCAATGGCAAGGGCAGAGGGGCAGGTCACAGGGGTGGGGGGGCACAGTCAGGGGAAAAGGCACAGTCTGAGCTAAGAAGCGCAGAGCAAGCTAACTCCCCACAACTTCTTATCTGGTGGCCGCAGACAGGAGGGTGAGCCATCCACACTCACTGTCCCCCTTCGCCGCCAAACACCTGCGTCGATCAAGACTGTGGCTTTGTCCAGCGAGGGCTTAGCCACAGAGGGTCTGAACCTCTGGTTTTATAGGCTTGGAAGTGTGGACGTAGCAAACATGCAACGTGTCGTCAGACAGCATCTCCTGCGAACCTGCGTCACTCAACACCACGGCCTTGTCCTGCAAGGGCTTTGCCGCAGCGGGTCCGAACCTCGGATTTCATAGGCTCGGAAGCGTGGACATAGCAAATGTGCTACGTGTCATCAGACATCGTCTCCTGTGTCGCTCAACACTGCGGCCTTGTCCTGCAAGGGCTTTGCCGCAGAGCGTCGAAACATCAGATTTTATAGGCTTGGAAGCGTGGATGTAGCAAATGTGCTACGTGTCATCGGGCAGCGTCTACTGCGAACCTATGTCGCTCAACACCGCCGCCTTGTCCTGTGAGGGCTTTGCCGCAGAGCATCCGAACCTTGGATTTGATAGGCTCTGAAGCGTGGACGTAGCAAACCTGCTACCTGTCATTGGGTAGCATCTCCTGGAAATCTGCGTCGCTTAACACTGCAATCTTGTCCTGTGCGGGCTTTGCCACAGAGGGTCCGAACCTCAGATTTTATAGGCTCGGAAGCGTGGACGTAGAAAACGTGCTACGTGTCATCAGGCAGTGTCTCCTGCGAACCTGTGTCGCTCAGCAAGGCGGCCTTGTCCTGCGAGTGCTTTGCTGCAGATGGTCCGAACCTCAGATTTTATAGGCTCAAAATCGTGGACGTAGCAAAAGTGCTACATGTCGCCGGGCAGCGTCTCCTGCAAACCTCGTCACTCAACACTGCGGCCTTGTCCTGCAAGGGCTTAGATGAAAAGTCTTTTCTGCAAACTGGTTTATACTGGTGTGATTCATTGGCATCCAGATGATGGCCTTGCCACAGTAACCCATGGTTGGCCAAATGTCTAAAGTCAGACAGCATTGCCTAGTGCCAATATGAGTTGGATACATTAGCCAACATTCCACTAGGATTTGAGGAAAGAAAATAAATACTAGGGGCACAAGTTTTACATCTTACCTAAGGTACACAAAACGTTGGTCAATCCTCCAGGACGACCCATTGTGGCAGGGATTAACTCGGTTCTCGAACCCCTTTCCACTTTTGCAGACCACTATCTGAAGGGATTTGTGCAAAAAATGTCATCTTACCTTAAAGACTCTCGAGATGTTATCAACAGTCACGAAAACCTGGCCTTCGACCCCAATACCCAGTTGCTACTCGGCTTTGACATCATATCTCTTTATACCAATATTCCTCAGCAAGCATCTTTAGAGGCGATTGAAGAAATACTTCTGGGCCGTACTGACAAGGATCCGGTTCCCACGTCCTTTATCTTGTGGTGTGTCGAACTGGCGTTGAAACGCAACTATTTTGAGTTCAACGGTAGGATTTTTCAACAAACGGAAGGGACTGCCATGGGTGCTACCATGGCCCCGAGTGTTGCGAACTTATATGTAGAGACTTTCGAGAAAAGTAACATCTATAGTAATCTTAATCCCTACAATAATAACATTGTGAAATGGAGTCGGTACATTGATGATATCCTGGTCATATGGAGAGGCACCTTGACTGAAGCTAACAACTTTTTCAACTGGCTTAATAACCGTAACCCTCACCTCCAGTTTACTATGACGTCTAGCAACGAGCTCACTAACTTTCTGGATCTAACCATTTTTGCTTCGAATGGAGTCCTGAAAATTAAGCCCTATCATAAACCTACCGATAAAAACTCCCTTCTAGAGTACTCCAGTCACCACATTAAACATCTTCGTGACAACCTCCCCTTTGGGCAGTTTCTACGCCTGAAAAGGAATAGCTCTACTAAAGAAACTTATGAGGCGGAGGCCGACACCCTTGCAAAAAAACTGAGACAGAGAGGGTACCCTAAGAAACTGGTGCAAAAAGCAGCCAAAAGGGCTTTCAATAACAATCGAGAGGCATTATTAGAACCTAAACCAGTCAAACCTAAAGATGATCGGATTGTTTGTGTGAGTACCTTTTCTAACCAGAGCTTTGATATTACCAACATCATTAAGAAGAATTGGAAAATCTTTCAATCCTCCTCTCCAACTATGAACATGCCAATTTTTGCTTATAAAAAAAGCACAACGATAGGCAACAGAGTGAGTAATAGCAAACTTAAATCCATCCCTATCCAGGAACCCAGATTGACCACTCTATGGGGTCTACCTGAACCCACCGGTCATTACCCTTGTGGTTCATGCGGGGTCTGCAAATGGACCTCTGTAACTAAAAATATTGATGTTGGACTCTCAAAGCTCTGGACACAAAAAAATTTAACTAACTGTAACACAGAATTTGTGGTATATCTGATCACTTGTAAATGCGGACTGCATTATGTGGGGAAAACAACTCGCAAGGCTAAAGTTCGGATCATGGAACACCGGAGCTGTCTTAAAAACAGGACTGAAAATGCCCCAATGGTGAAGCACTTCAATCTTCTGAAACATCACTATGAAGACTTTAAATGGACAATACTGTTATCACTCAAAGGTTCTAATTATGCCACCCGTGAGAAAAAATTGTTTACTATGGAACAAAAGATGATTTATACTTTGCAGAGTGATATCAGGGGTCTCAATGACTCTGTCGAATGGTACAATATCTAATTGCCTGTTTTTTTGACCATTTCTTTGATCTTTTGTTCTGCTATCTCTGTATTGTGTGTACGAGGTACCTCAGAGTTCTCAGGACTAATATTGGTAGCTGTATTATTTGTTACACTGTTTACCATGCACTGTACACCTATAAGGATAATTGTTTACCCTTATCTCTCTACATACTAGCTGTATTCTCCCTAATGAGTATATTTACAGATAATTTATTCTATTATCTTTATACGGTCCTCTTGCTCTTTGGAGTAGCTTTTTTAAGAACTGTTATAGTTTTGGTACTATCCCCAACAGCTTCCCCGTATGTCTATCTTGTTAGCACTCATGAGTTCTGTTTTTGCTCTGCGACCGGCTCTTGCCACTCCAAGATGGCGGCCGTTCAGAACTACGTTGGTCTGCTTGCTCTCTTCCTGGCCAGACATAGTTGTAGGACCACTTTGTCTCCATGACTACCGTTCAAGCACCGGTCATCCAGCCTAATGACCCTGTTATCTCCCCAGAACACGGTGCTCGCTGTACTAACCTTGCAGCACTTATCGCTGGTTGCAGCGTCTATTCCTGGAGCCGTTTGCCAGATCCGTTCTCGCCCGGCACTGCTATTTACATTTCGTAGGTAAGGCTAGATGCACACTGATTCCCTGTTTGGGGTCCGCCGTTGATATATGACTTGCTTGGTTTCCAATGGCGGCATTTACTAATTTTCTGCCACTCTAGTCGCCCAATTCTCTTACTTCAGGGCCTATTAACGGTGTAGCACGAGACACCGTGTCACGCTTTGATGAATCTTTTTTGATTAGAGCTACCCAATGCACTACAGCTCGGAGCTACGTAGGAGGCACCCTGTGGACATGTTTGTTCATTTTACCACATTAGACTCTCTCTGTCTATACTTCCATCTCTAGATGGTTCACACTTTACACTTATGTCATTAGTTGCTAAGCTTTAGCACGTTTCCTGCTTTTGTTAATGAGCTACTTTTTAGCGCTCATGTGTATGTATTTTTACTCTAGGTAGGAACGATTTTCGGTCCCATACCGCCTACTACTTCTCGAGTAGAGAGCACCCACGCGGCATCAATGGAGGTATCTATTCCCCTCTTTTTTGATTCCGTAGTTCATGAATTTTGAACTTGCAACAAGAATTGCTAATTGTAAGTTTATGTTTTGCGTTTTGTCTTTTATCTTATAGATGCCACGAATTCCGCGAATGTTATTAGTTGTCTACTGATTGTTGTCCTGGTTACGTGGTTAATCATATACCTCCTGATGAATGTTCCATAATAATTGTAGGAACTGAAACATGTCGAGCTAATACTCTGTATTTCTCACCAGAGTTATTAATTGTTTGTCTTAACTAAACCTAACCAGTGGAGGGTATGGTACACTATTTGTTAAAATGTACCTACAGACATTGAATGTGTCTACAGTATGATACATTGTAAATCAGCTAAATTTTAGCCTGTCACGTAACGCCTGTTTGTTTTTCTGTTACTCTGTTTATGAATTGTATGTGTTGTGGACCACATTATTTAATCACTTTTTAGACTCTGAACCTATTAAATTTGATGTTTATCTCTTTTTAATAACGACTGGTCCTTGTGTGGTCTCCCGATTCTGGGAGTCCTGTAAATGTGTGGCATCTACACTTTAGCTCTGTCTTCACCATAACTACAGCACAAGGGTGACATCATGGCAAAGTGTAACACAAATAATAATTTCTTTCTGCTTCTTTGTTTTATTTTGTAAAGGAAGTATCTCCCAGGTCCGCCTCTCCCTGACACCCCTCTGCATATATAACATATCATGATGTTTCTCATCCCCATATTCAATGTATTCTTAATTTCTCATTGGAGTATTTTACCTCTTTTGATCAGCCATGGGTCTGTATCCTGTGAGAAACCTAAGGGTATCCTCACACCTACTGCCCTTGGATCTTCTTCTCAGGGGGCCAGGGAAAGGCCATCACTTTTGAATCCTGACCCTGGGGGTGGAGATGCGAGGGACAATCACCTAAGTGAAGGTTCTTTGGGGAGAGGATATCCGCAGGTGTGACATGGTATCCCCCTTTTCCTTGTGAGAATCAATCTTACCCCCCCCTGCCTTTATAGGCTGTTGCCTTCATTCATACCATCATAATACTGGGCCGAGGAAAAGGCAACTAGGAGTGGTGCACACTAACATGTCATTGCACCACTCTAGTACTGAGACAAGGAAGAGGTCTACAGACCATTGTGAGGGTCAGGCATGTCCAGAGAACTCTAGTAATTATGGTCAGGCAATTAGGCTTCAACCTGTTAAATGATTGCAGGTGCATAAAAGAAGAGACCAGCAAGAGAGAGCAGAGCAGGAGAGAAGTCAGGCTGAGTTTTTTTGAGCCTGAAGGGAGCACAATCCTGTGGAGGAGGAGGTTGCTGAGAAGGGTCCTGCCTGGAGGCCAGGATGCCAGCAATTATTCTGAAGAGACTGTGGTGCTGAGGCCCCGGCAAGCCGTGAGAGGGGCACAGTGGAGGGAGCCTCCCTGATCGGGGGTGGAGATGCAAGGGACAATCACCTAAGTGAAGGCTCTTTGGGGAGAGGATATCCGCAGGTGTGACATGGTATCCCCCTTTTCCTTGTGAGAATCAATCTTACCCTCCCCCTGCCTTTATAGGCTGTTGCCTTCATTCATACCATCATAATACTGGGCCGAGGAAAAGGCAACTAGGAGTGGTGCACACTAACATGTCATTGCACCACTCTAGTACTGAGACAAGGAAGAGGTCTACAGACCATTGTGAGGGTCAGGCATGTCCAGAGAACTCTAGTAATTATGGTCAGGCAATTAGGCTTCAACCTGTTAAATGATTGCAGGTGCATAAAAGAAGAGACCAGCAAGAGAGAGCAGAGCAGGAGAGAAGTCAGGCTGAGTTTTTTTGAGCCTGAAGGGAGCACAATCCTGTGGAACAGGAGGTTGCTGAGAAGGGTCCTGCCTGGAGGCCAGGATGCCAGCAATTATTCTGAAGAGACTGTGGTGCTGAGGCCCCGGCAAGCCGTGAGAGGGGCACAGTGGTGGGAGCCTCCCTGATCGGGTTTCCGCCACAGGAGCTGTGGGGCACGGGAGAAATCCAAGTGCTGTAAGCTACCGGCAGCGTCTGCAAGAGGCGAGCTGAGCTGCAGGCAATGCACACAAGGAAGACCGGAGTCTGAGCGGGGCTCGCAATACTATAAAGTCTTGTGTGTGGAGCAGAGGAAAACAGAAGCAGCCGCCCAGAGGAGCCGCCAGGGAACGGTAAGTGAATACAAGGAAACACTCGTACCAGGGTGCTCCTGGGGGCTGTTAAAGGGCAAAAGTGATTGCCGAATGAGCAAAATGAAATGTGCAAGATAAAGCCATCCCAAAGTGTAGGGTTGTGGTGAATAATACAAACAAGATGAACTGTGAATGAAAGAATCCGAATTAAGAACTATTGAAAACCGAACTATAAGAAAGACTTTTTGATAAGCCTATGAGTCGAAGGCAATCTTGTGTGAAGTACATGGAAAACGGATTGAAAAGCAAAGAACAAATTTCATGAAATACAATGAAAAGCAAGTAGTGAATATTACCAAAGAGTGTGAAAGAAGTAATGTGGTGAAGGGAAGAGAGCACCACTGATTGAACTGTATAAAAGAACGCATTGTGACAAAGTCAAGCAACTGGCAAAGAGGAAACCACATTGTAGCAAAGCCAAAAGGCTGGCGAGGAGAAATGCAAGTGAGTGTGAACCAGAACACAGGTGCAGTTGCCTGGGGTTCCCGGTTGCGTGACCTGCAATGTGTGGACCGTGTGGTCTGATAACCGCACCTAGACCTTGGAAACCCTATCAGTTCAAGTCAAGGAGGCATACAGAAAGCCAAGACCAAGTGTATGAAAGAGATTGCTGAAGTGAAGCAGAAGAAAGCAATCTGTATAAACTGTCAAGGAAGCAGGGGTGTAAAGTTGACCTGCAACTGGTTTTGAATATTAAGAAACAGTACCAGACTGCAGACTGCAGCACTGCAGATCTGTCTCTTCTATATCGGTATAAATGTATGCGTGTCCCTGTGCGGGTCTTAGCTGCTTCCAAAGTTAGATTCAGACGTCGCATTTTTTTTGTTAGCCAAAAACTTCAGCTATGGCTAATTACAGACTCACAACGGAAATGCCCTTACCTGTGCGGTCTCCATTGTCTGTCCAAATGGGAACAGGTTTTCCTACCTCCGAGCATTACTAGGCTGTCCGTCCAAAGCTTGATCCACCCATGAGTCATCAGCGCAATGGACCTGCGGTTCATTTTGATAAGAAACACTCAGCGCTCCCAGTACGTCCACCAAACATGCACGTGACTGAAGAAACCGTGGTAATGGCTCAGGATTCCATCAAAAGCAGCGCCCCATGTATTATCTGACTCCACCATGCAAAAATGCGACGCAGCTACAGGCGCTAATGACGCCACAGACACTTTTTTCACCCCTCCTCACTCGCCCATAAAAATAGCTGACTCAAAAACTGCAATAATGATACATCAAATTGATTTAACTCTCATACCACCCCTCTATTCCCAAGTAGCACAACAGGGGCTTACATCCACCAGGCTTCCCAGGGCTGATCAAGAGCAGACCATCCCTGATCTTTCGCAAACAAATGGCCTGTATGATCAAGCTACTGTTGAGAGCAATAACATGGATGACTCCATATCAAGATTATCTGGTTCTCCCGGGCTTTTTGCAGCTGAACAAAGTTGCAATCATGACCTGGCTATGGAATCTTCCTAAGTAGCCTCATTTCATAAACCCACGCCCGACTTTCCTTTGGTTTTCCTTCAGTGAATTCGACAAACTTAGATGCAGCCCTTGTAGCAATAAATACAAGAATTTGTACTTTAGCCAAACTATATGAATGTTTTGACCATAAATTAGTTGCTCAAACGAATACTCTATTTACTCTCATGAGTAAACTCGATTGGTTGGCCTGGAATATTCCTCTTCCACTAGAATCTTCTTACTGTCAACCCAGTTGTGGTAAACAAGAGGCGACGCCGGTTGCAAGGATGGATGAGATGATCGAGTTAAATCTCACTCTCCCGGAGCCCTCTACTGAACCCACCATCCCGGACACTGTGTCTGCGGAGTCTCTGACTCTGTCCCCCACTGAAATAATTATAGTTGAAGAATCTCCTACAAAAATTCCCTTATATGGCGTCTTTCGTCCGGGTGGAAATTTAAATAAAAAAAATAAATAAAGAAGCCGAAAAAGAACTTCTAATCCAATTGAGCAGTCAGGGTCTCAAAAAAAGAAAAAGAAAAAAAAGAAAAAATATGTCCATGCCTAAGAAATCTAACAGCAAGTCCAAGTCCAAAGTGTTCGTAGAAAACCTTGGCAAATAGAAAGACTTGGCTTCACCATGTGTTGAGGATTCTTTGCCAATACTCCCTAGAGCATCTGAAAGCAAAGAGGATGCCTCGATTTCCCCCATCCCTCCTTCAGACATGTAGGCGTCGCCTAAAGGCAAGCCAGACCAATGCAATGTACCTCTAAATGTAGCCGCTGAATGTGCTGAAGATGTTGATGATGATTTAATGAATATGTCAGTACACTCAAGACACTCTCTGCCCATCACAGAAGTGATGCATCAAAGCCTACACAATAATCAACAACATTCTACCAAACTTAAACAACCAGTCTTTGTAAATATAAATATAGCTGGAGATATTTTTTAAACACTAGAGCAGAAAAGACCGAGTGCTATATCAGCAATCTCGAAAACTGAAATGATTGGCTCCAGAACTGAACTTAATCCACAAATCAATCCTGCAAATATACCACATTGCATATAGCCACCCATGAAAGAAAAGACTTACAATGCAAAATCCCCAGCCACCCAGGTAGGCATACATTCACCTACAACCGTTAACGCACAAATCGACAATTTGAGCTTTCTACCTCATCCAGGCTAGATTACAAGATTAAATCATAACCGCTACAAGGGTTGAGAGGGTTTATGAAGGCCCCTCCCCCAATCGAATGACAACCTTAACTATACTACACTCAGTTCCTTCCTTACATCTCATTTAATCGGGGGACATAGATTGCATAAGATTTCCCATACCAGCCAACCGAGATACAGTGGAGATTATCATACTCTCAAAAATGATAAAGAACCGTGTTTGGAATGAAAAATACACCTTGCTACAAATGGGACTAAAACTTGAAGCTATTGACACAAAAGCTCCTCCCGAACAGGATCCGAATGAACAGACGAGACTGGGGTCAGCCAATGACCAGAACAACACAAATATTCAGCACTGTTGCAAGTGCAATAATGGCCTTCAACACGTAAATCAAGTTTCCAAGCCTCCTCAAACTAAATCTAAATGGGCATGGGTCTCCCAGACTCGAAACTCATGTGATGCAGAATCAATCTAGCATGAAACCTCTAACTTAATTCATTCTTGTTGTATGATCTGTTGGAATACAAGAGGGTTCAATCACCTCCTAAGGAATCCATCGGAAGAGATTAATAAATCTGATATCGCTGTATTTCAGGAAACATGGATGATGATTAAGCATATATGGGTTGATCACCAAATAACAACCATTTTAGCAGCAAAACCAAATAAAGGCAGGCCGACATCTGGCCTTCTAATTTCCATAAGTACAGATTCACAACTCACCCTTTCTTCTTGGCTATCTCCAGATCCAGGTATCCAAGCGGTTAAGATTTCGACATTCAATTGTCATCTTCCACTTTATCCTGTAACAGCTATCATTAATATATATTGGAAATTCTTGCACCAAATGAGCATACATTTATCTCTAAAATAGAGTCTATCCTTGACCGTATAGCCTTATAACCCTCTATACAAACAACGATAATAGCCAGTGATTTTAACATGAATTGCCTCGTGGATGCGTCAAAAACAGCTAAAAATTGAGCCTTAATATGGCAAGCCTTGATGAAATCAAGGCACATGTCGATGCTCAATGGGTCAACAACTGAAGACTCCCCTCCTGCTGCTACATGGGCTAGAGGTACATCATCATCGACCATAGATTATGTTTTCATTTCAGAAAAAGCCAACAAATTTATATCAATTTTAAAGGTGATGCCAACTGCTGCTAGTGATCACAATCAACTTATAACTAAATGGCTTCCACACCAAATAAACGATCAAAAGCATTATCCTCAATCTAACAATAAGTATAATCGGCTCAGATGGTTTCCAGCACCAATAAGAATTCTAAAAAGTAGTATTATTAAAGATCCACAAATCGAACATACAGTTGATGGTATATATTACTATGACGCTATTCGATTAATTACACAAACCTCAGTAACAGATTTTATTACAAAAACATGCCACAATCATAGATTTAATCCCTCGATTGCTGAACTTAAAGAATCTTAGAATCTTATCGGAAAAATGTCTATGTCCAATAACTCAGAAAGAAGAAAGGACAATAACAAGATCGAAATATAGGAACTCAACGAGGGCTATTATGGAGCTGCACAAACAAGCTCAGGTGGATAAAATGTTTAAATGCCATAATGTCTAAAACAGTGGGAGAGGTATGGCAACTGATCAATGGAAGTACGAATAATGCACACAAAACGTCAGATCTTAATTCTATCAGTGAAAGAACTTGGACTGACCAATTTCCTAATCTACTAAACTCCCAAACCAAGCAACCGAAGATTATCTTCAACTCAGCTCCTGACCTTGAACTCCTAGCATTTGACAATGTAGATCTCTTAATAATAAAAAAGAGGCTTAGCAATTCGAGAGCACCTGGACCAAATAATCTTACAAATACTATCATTAAAAAACAGCCAGAACTCTGGCCCGACCTTCTAGATCCCAAAAAATACTGCCGTCATGGCAACAGGTCATAGTTATACCAATTTATAAAAAAGGTGATAGACAGGATCCAAATAACTACAGGCCCACAGCTACTAGATGCCCCAGGCAAAATAATGGCAAAACTAATATTACGTGATTTCTTTAGGTGGGCAACAAACAACAAAATCATTGATAAACATAAATCAGGCTTTCTACCAGGGATTGGCACAATATTAAACTTAAAGGAATAGTGCGCTCAAAAATATTATTGTCCCGAGGGTTCAGGCATGTGTTTTTAAGCATACGTTGATCGATTGGACAAACATTTCCTATGCACCTTACCGTAGTTTTGCACTTTTGTACACATGTGAAATCAAGCAACAGGGCGCAGCCTTTTCGTGATAATCTTATCCGTTGCCGCATCGCCCAAGCCGGACTGCCCTTGCGGCACTAAATCAAATCCCCCTCCCCTGACATCACCAAATCAGTGATATTCTCTGCCTTTCTCCGTGACGTTACTGGGCAGCGTAGCTAAACGCGCCCAGTCATCACCTACGTGACGTGACGCAGAACCCGGAAATCAACACACATCGTCTCACAACACAGTGCGTCACAATTCGGAATATAAAACTGTACTTTAAAAGGAAACAATTTGTAAAGTACTTTTATTTCACAATAAACACTCCGAGAACATCCGGCGATTGCCATATTCAATCTAAATGGATTTTTTTTCCTTTGGTCTCGATCGCAAATGTTTATCGTGAATCACGCAGTGTTCCTTTTGGGTACACAAGGTGTTCGTTTTGGGTAAAAGAAGTGCTTTGGTCGCAAAGCGAATTGCAAGGCTTGTGCATCAACTTGGCGCGAGACCACCATAAAGGATGTTACGTTACTCCTAATGGCTGGTACCGTGTAAGGGCATATCGGCCCTTGGCGATCGTCCCAAAAAAAGAGTCAAATATATCCGGTTATTGACATGTATCTGCAGCTGCCTGTTGAAGAAGCCATCAGTCGGTGTCTGGAATCGATGACAATCACAGAATGGCAGGATGTACCTGTTTGGAAAACATAATAATAGAATGTGTCTCAGTAGCCGATCTTTATTACAATTTATCATTTTACTTATCAATTCGGCATCGAGTTAAATATTAACGGTTAGCACAGACGTGAAACAATGTGAACAGAGAGAAAACAATGTGGAAAGTACTCCACAATTTGCTTCCGAGGATAGCGATATGGAGTATGTTCAGCTCTAAACGGGATGCGGAAGCTGACGCTACAATTCGAGGTGCACATAGATGTCATTTTAATGAAGTATTAGCGTTGAACCTGGGGGAACCGAGTGGTGGTCTACATGCATCTCGATGCTGGACTGCCCATGTGCCCGGTAGAAAGACCAGTACACAAAGGTTGTACTTGCGTTTCATTGCAATATGCCACACAGAACAAACGAGTACAATGTAACCCAGTATTAACGGTCAGCTAATGAATGATAAGTTGACTCGTTCGGGTATAAAATCGGTGAAAGTCAAACTTACATTATATTCGGCATTTCCATTCTCTTTGGCGTAACGCAGACCGTAACGCAGACTCTGTTTGCATCAACGATTTTTCATAAACTGAACTTACATGTTCCTTAGTCCAGTTTTGGAATGGAGAACCTTATCATATCTTACGTTATTGCACCCCTCCTTTAATTCAATTCCTTTCGGAATGGTCCCTTTCTCTCAAGGTCAATAAACAATTGAACCTTATACTGTGTGTGCGATGCATGGGCTTCCTCAGCTCGCAAGCAAAAATTCAAAGCTGGTGACCTTCACTCAAAATGAAGATACATTCTTAGTTTGCAACATCTTGTCTCACTGCATCCATGAGAACTGGAATTGTGAAGCGCGGGCACAAGGGGAAAAATGTGGTGCTGCTGAGGGGTAGGGCAAACTTGGCAATGACAGAATGCGCCCTACTCCAAAATTGGAGTCGAGGGTACACAAAATGGAGTCAAAGTGTGTCTCCTTCCCCATGGCAGTAGATTGGCAAAGGAGGCGCCCACCGCGAGTGCAAGATCAGGATACCACTTTCATGTATAATGTATGTTGGCCGGGGGCTCAACCGACCCACCCCTTCCTTACATTAGAAACGACCTCCAACACATGCCCCCATGAATATATTGGTCAGAATGCTTCTTTTTCTCACCAAAAACGCACTTTGATGCGCTGTTTTGTTCACAGTCAGTACTTTTTGCGTGCCGAGTATCTTATGTAGCCTAGGTCTCATCCCTTTTGTGTGACGAGCAGTTATTCGGCTATTTGGGCAACTGTATGGTAAGGCAACTGCCGAACCCCAAAGTTTCTTTCACACTGTTATCCATCTGGCCTCCCATGATCAGTGAAGGTCCCACATTAGCTCGACGAAACTGTGAAATGTGAAAGCACAGCGTTAGATTGTATGGCAATCGTAAAAATGGTACTAGTTGAAGAAAAAAAATTGACAAAGAGGATAGATTTCAAAATACAAATTGGATGCTTTATTTGGACACTTCATAAAAACATTGTTGATCAAAAAAACAGATGGTAATCATTTGTACCTGGATTTGAACTGTTCAATGAGCTCTGCTTTAGGTGGACAGGGCACATTGGCAATGTTTTGTGGCATTGTATGTGTACTCGGAACAAAATCACGTGCAATTTCATGAGTATGCATCTCCAAGACATTAATAATAAGATATTTCACAAAATGGGGGCGTGGCTAACTAGCCATGGAATAAGACGTGCCTTCACGTGCAGCTCCTGGTGATCCGACACTGATCCTGGAAATTACGCCTTAAAACTGATATATGCGCTCCAGAAATGAAGACATGGGCGTCTGAATAAGCACCCTGCAGCAATCTCAAAAAGCTAGTGGAACGTGCCTGGTACCCGGGAGAAAATAGAATCTTAAGTGTGCAGCCGCACGGTTACAATGTCGCCAAGATGGTGGACAACAAAGGGATTGCATCTCCAGTCTCGAGGATAACCGAATGCAGCTGAGCGGTGGCGAATAACACAGGACGCGCGGCGCTCTGCTTCCACAACTTGCTCTGAACATTTATTCACAATAACAACATTGCAGTACTCTGGAGCTTGAGCGAGCGAAACGATTGCAATAAGAGAATATAGTTGCCGGGTGATGAAGGACGGGCGTCCGCTGTTCGCGCGGCTCCAGACGTTGATACCGCTGTAACAAGGGACACAGACCACGGGCGGCGGTGGGATCTTCAAGGAGGACGTTGCCACGCACGGTTTACAAACAACGGGAGCGGGTCCCCGGACTCATGTGGAGTGTAGCGGGTGACAGTAGAAACAATCAAGTGTGCGAAGCTAGTTGGAAATGAACTTTATCCCGTCAGCCGCACTGGATGAGGATGTAAATGGAATTGACAGAAAACATCCTCTGAACACAGTGATGCGCAGAAAACTCGGACTGATACGCTGCCCTGTTCGAATGCTGATTGGGAGCGGAGCTCTGCGGAATGTACTGATACACTGGAGCTCGGTGGGCACTGGAGGCCCGCTCTTCTATGATAGAGGGGCCCAGGAACTGAACTAGCATTGCTGGCCTTGAAAGTAGCCGGGACCTACATAAGGATATTGGACCCACACCAAAGCTCTGCCAGGCGACACTGACATTTGGGTATACTGACATTTTAGTATCAGGAGTGAGCGGTGGAGAGGGCGGTGCACCTAGCGGCCTATGGGAACAAGTAAATGAGGTGCCGACCACAATGGCCAGAGAGGGTACGTGGGAGGAGACAACCCACTCGGAGGATAACATAGTGCAGGCCACCATAGATGGTAACCCTCTGAAGACGAGGAGCTTGGGCCCAAACTGACCTGGGGGTGCCACAGAAACAGTACTGGCACGACACAGAGAGACTGCCAGAGAGCAATTGCTGGCCAATCGTGAGAACCGAGCGGAAGAGGCGGAAGGAAAGGCAAGACGAAACAACATCCGTGTGGTCGGCCTACCGGAGGGAGAAGAAGTCCAGGACCCCACGGACTATGTGGAGACTATGATCTTGCAAGAGATAGGAGCAGACAAGCTCTCACAAGGGTTTACGGTTGAACGAGCACACCGGGCCCTGATGAGGAAACCGAGGCCCAGGGCCCTTCCCAGAGCGATCATCGCGAAGATTTTAAACTGTAAAGACAGAGAAAAGATCTTGGAGTCCTTCCGTAAAGGTAGAACGATAGAAAGGGCTTCTACCAATATCACAGCGTATCCTGACTACACCATGCTGGTGCAGAGACAACGATACAGCTATGTGGCGGTCAAGAGGAGACTGCTTTTGTACCCGGCAAAGCTTAAGGTTTTGCATAAAAGCAGAGCGTTCTTTTTTGACACTCCAGAGGAAGCGGCAGCATGGCTGGATTTGCAGGGTTGTCCGGAGCGAAATGAGGAGCAAGATCAAGTGGAACGTGACAAGTGAGGTGGATGTGCCGTGAATGTTGGAGGGATAAGGGGGGGGAGTCCTAGTAAAAAAACTTTTTTTTTTTTTTTTTTTTGGACTTCCTGACCCTGTTGGACTAGAATATAGAGAATCAAATGCACAAGCAAATTGAACAGCGAGATGGAAGCAACCTACCCCCAAGATTAGTAGTAAGACAGCCACTAGGGCGTTTTTACCCTGATGAGCCGTGAGTACGGGCTAGTGCCAGAAAGGGCTAGATGCGGGGGTGCCTCAGATCCAGGGATGGAGCTGGGAAACAGTTGGGGAGGGTGTTGTTGGGCCAGGGAGGACAGGGAGGAGAGGAGGGAGGGAGGGAGGTTGGGGGGTTTGTTGTGTTTTTAGTTAAGGGGAGTTTAAGTTGGGAAACAAGCCCACATAGACGAGTTAAGCAGTTGGATCTGGACTATACAGGAGAAAGGAGGATTGGGACTCTATCATGCCATGGGGGACCTTAAAGTAATTACCTGGAACGTCAGAGGACTCAATAGTTATTTGAAGAGCTTGAAGTTATTTCAATAGTTATTTGAAGAGCACACACAAAGAACTGACCGGCCTCCGCCGTGGTAACCATCATATGACCTAACACGCTCACTGCTATAACAATACCTGTGTAATTAGCCCTGCACCAGACCTTATTTTGTATATACCTTCTTGGGAACTGCCTGCACATTCCCCGATGCGTACCATGCCAGCAAATACACTCTCTCTGTTTATACACCTTTGTAATCTCTACTTCTATGTATTTGTATATATTTTGTGTAACCGTATATATTTTGTGTAACCAAGCTTTGCATATACTTGAAACTGCTGCGCCCTGTTACCCCAGGGTATAACGCGCATTATAAATAATAAACAAACAAACAAACAAACAAGAGGAATAAGGTCATGCTATATCTACGTAGACAGAAGATAGACATAGCCTTGCTGCAAGAAACGCATCTGACGCGAGACAAAATGGAGATGATTGGGAAGAAATGGAAGGATATGGTTGTGGGATCGTCATATTCGGCGTATGCTAGGGGAGTGATTATTTGGGTGGCACCACACGTCCCATTTCAGCCACTACAGACGCTGATTGAGACGGACGGGAGGATGGTCATAATGAGGGGAATGGTGGAAAATAGGGAGATAAGCGTTGTAAACACGTACGCCCCGAACCAAAATACAGCGGCATATTTTAAGACATTGTGTAATAACCTCAGTATGTGTGTGGGGAGTGTTGTGATCTGGGGGGGGGGACTTTAATTGTATATTAAACCCTAAGGTAGATAGATCAGATGGGAAAATGGATAGACCCACCCCAGCGCCTAAAGCGCTGCAGATACTGCTGAATGACTTTGGGTTTGAATTTGCATGGAGGTCGCGACACCCCCAAGAGAGGCAATATTCGCATTATTCTGCCCCGCAGCAGTTACATACAAGGCTAGACTATGTCTTTGTCACACCAGAGATACTGACAGAGACCACGCACGCTGAATACAAAGCGAGAGTCCTTTCGGACCACTCGCCCTTGATCCTTGGATGGCAATAACGTCCCCCGAGGGCGAGGATACCGACATGGCGTCTCAGGGCAGAGGCGCTGAGAGACCCCCTCTTTAGGGAGGATATGAGCGAGGAAATTGTTAGCTATTTTGAGACAAATACTGGTAGTGTGGACTCGGCAGGCACGTTGTGGGAGGCCTTTAAGGTTGTGATGAGGGGGGTAGCTATAGCGAAATCCAAAGGACTGCAAGGGGGGATCCTGGCAGATCTGCAGGAATCAGAGGGCGAATTGGAAAGGGAATTAGAGGGAGGAAACAATATTAAAGAAGACATTGAATTGATACTCAGGCTGCAGCAGAAATGTGCTGAGCAGTGGGAGAGACTGGGTAACCTCAACTACAAAAAATATATAGAGAGACAGCATGCAGGAGGAGATAAACCAGGGAGGATTTTGGCATGGCTATATAAGAGTGAAACCCCTAGACCTACGATTAGAACGATAACAAGAGAAGACGGAAGGGTGGTGGATACTCAAGAAGGAGTTAACCAGGTGTTTGCAGACTATTACGAGCGGTTATATGGAGATGATGGGGAGGATAATCGCGCGATGATTGCAGAAACATTGGAGTACATAGGATTGCCGCAGATTAGTGCTGAGGAAAGAGAGGAGTTGGATGCGCTGATTACTTTAGAGGAGTTAGAGGAGGTGGTGAGACAGTTGCCCACTAGTAAGTCCCCGGGGGCTGATGGACTCCCAATTGAATTTTATAAAGCATTTAAGGGAGAGGTGCTTCCCCCTCTGTTGGATATGTTGAATGAGGCATATGAACTGGGCAGACTGCCAGAATCACTTAGGGAAGCAATTATAATACCCCTACTGAACCCTAATAAGCCCGGGCAAAGCTGCGGTTCATACAGACCCCAGTCAATGTTAAACCAAGACAGTAAAATACTGACGGCTGTTTTGGCAAACAGATTGAGGAGGGTCATTAGTAAATTAATACATCCGGACCAGACAGGCTATGTCCCTAATAGAAATATATCCAACAATCTTAGAAGGCTCCATAGAGTCATTGAATATGGAAACGAGAATGACGGGGAACTGGCAATTGTGTCACTAGACGCTATAAAGGCCTTTGACTCGGTCAAATGGCCATGGTTGTTGGCAGCCCTGGCGGGCTATGGGATGGGTCCTGGATACTTACAGTGGGCTAAAATGTTACACAGTGAACCGCTAGCCAGAGTTAAAACTGGAGCAGTGATATCGGAAAGGTGGCAACTCCGTAGGGGTACCAGACATGGCTGCCCGTGGTCCCCTATGCTCTATATATTGGCCCTGGAACCCTTAGCGATCGACTTGAGGCAACAATATGACACGATAGGCATCGCTGTGTGGGGTGAACGACATCTGATATCCTTATATGCAGATGATGTGCTGTTGTATCTTAGACACCCGGAGGAAAATCTCCAATCTATTTTGGAAGTAATGGAAAGATATGCGGGGATGGCTGGTATAGCGGTTAACCCTCAGAAGTCCAGCATGTTCCCATTAGGCGGATATAAAGGGATCCCTTTGGAACAACTACCGGTGTTACAGATACCATGGGTGGTTGGCACGTTTCGCTTTCTAGGGATAGAGATATATCACACGGCAGAAGAGGAGCATAGATTAAACACTGAGGTAGCCATTAAGAAAATCAAAAATTGTATGAGGTTCTGGGTAAAGCTGCCTTTAGCAATGATGGGGCGTGGGGCGATGTTGAAGATGGTGGTCCTGCCTAGGCTTCTACACTACTTTGGGAACATCCCATACTGGATACCAAAGAAGTTCTTCACTAGATTTACCATGTGTAGGGACTTCCTGTGGCATGGAAAACAGAACAGAGTGGCTCTCTGGAAGCTACAGAATTTCTATGAGGAAGGGGGTATTAAACTGCCCAATTATGAAGTCTATTATGTAGCAGGCCAGCTGCAATACGTGGCCAAATGGCTCCCTGAGGAGAGCACCTCGGAATCTAGGTTGTTTAGACAAGATTGCGCCCCATTTTACTTAAGAGAAATTATGTGGCTGCCGAGGGCAGAGGTGGAGGGGCGTCCCAAGATGATGGTGCTTGGATGGAGGATGTGGCACAGGGCCTGCCAGATGATGGAGAACCCGTCCCTGTGTTCCCCCCAGGTACCACTGGTAGCACTAGCGGGTGGAGAAAAGCAATTACGTATGATAATCAGGAACCACTGGGAACCGGTCGGGGTAGCGACCATGGGAGATATATGGCAAGAGGGGACTATAATAGATTTCGAGGTGTTGCGAGAGGAAACCGGGTTATATACAGGCCAGTATATCATGTATCATAGATTGGTGCAGAGAATTAAGAAAACATGGCCTGAACTGGTACTGGAGGAAGAACCAGATGCTACGATAGACTTAATATATGACATAGCAGAGGGGGAGCACGAGAAATCTAGAATATACGAGATGGTGATGTCCAGAGTGGGGAAGGAAGTAGTACAATTGAGGCAGGACTGGGAAGGAGAAGTGGGGGCCCCGATGGATGATGGGATGTGGGAACGAGCCCAACGGTATCATAGGAAGGTGTTGAGGAATGCTAGGCTAAAGCAGATACAGCTGTATATCACACATAGAGCGTATATGACGCCCCAAAGGATATCTAGGTTTAAAAATGCAGGACGGCAAGCATGCCCCAAGTGTGATGAAGAGAATGTGGGCATGGTGCATATGTTTTGGTCATGCCCAGTTATTGAGCGCTTTTGGAGTGAGGTGGCACACAAGCTATTAGAAAAAGGTATTAAGATTGTGGTGAATACAGTGTGGGCCTGCTTTTTAGGGGGGTTCCCTAGGCCACGGAAACTTAAGCATGTGAGTAAACTAAAGGACCTGGCATATGCACTTGCAAAGAGAAGAATTGCTATGGGATGGAAAACATGCCACAAACCACGAGTTGAGGTATGGTGGAAGGATTTGCAGAAATGGGTGCAGGCAGAAACTATGGTATGGCAGGAAGCTAGCAATGCAGGCGGGGAGGAGGAGACTGAGACCCTGATGGCATGGAAATCATTAATAGCAGAATTATTTGGGTCAATGCGTGACCCAATGGAACTTATGGAAGAGAACACCCTGGCGCAAGACGCGGGAACAGAGCATTAGAGGAAATGGGCTCGTAACGGGGGGTGGGATATGGGAAGCAGTGAACATGATCAAGTGATGTACAATGGAAACGTTATTGTATGCACTGCAAGTTTGGTTTGTATTGTTTGTTAAATAACGAATAACATTTTTTTTAAAAAAAAGATATTTCACAAAATCGAATTCCATTTCCTCATATACTGGCTTGACCACCCATTTTTTGCTTCTTTTCGTAAAAAAGGCCATAGTGTAGCGAAGCAACCCTAAGTTTCCCGCAGTCCTCGATTGTTCACGGCCTACATTCTCGTTTTGCGCTAATACCGCTAGTAATGTCCTATATTTCATCCCTTCTATGCCGAAATGCAATCTCTTTGGCCTGTACTTTAGGCACATATTGTGGAACACCTCCAAATCTCCTGTGTGACAGAATTCTGTGAGTCCCTTCATATCTCTTGATATAGTTTTATCAAACACAATCTTCTCAAGGGCTTTGCGTGGAGGTGAAGATGGAATCAACCACTTCTTCTTCCGTTCCTGCTCCGGCGACAAAGGGCCATGTTCACATTGGTGGAAATGTTGGTTTTCTGTCCAAGAGTGAACGTTGGAACAGTGGTGCATTAGTGACCACCATTTTTCTAGTAGAATTTCAACAGACCCATCACATGTTTTGGAGCTCCACCAAAGATGGTTGATGAAAGACTGGGACCACTGTGAAATACTTTCAGAACCTTTTTATTTCCCTGCAGCTGAGATTTTATTATTGATGGATTTGGCAACATGCCATACATCAAATTGATGGCGAATATTTGGAAATTGCTCTCTCATTGTCTTGGCTATTGAAACGTGTCTGTCCGTGGCTATGAGGTCGATTTGCATTCCCCTCGATTGTAGATCTTCCAGTGATTTTATAAAACCAAGTTTCTCCATGGCCACTGAGGATTTACATTCGGACACCTGCACGACATCCGAACTCACAATTATTTTACTTTCCATGTCCTGAAAGTGGTATGTGCAGAAAATCTGTGGCTGTCACACTGTCCATCGCATGCTAGCCTGAACCGTTTTTTGGAGAATGTACTTTGCAATATTGTACTTGACTATTCTGAGCAATCCCTGTATACATTTTTTCCAGGAGGCGGTAAATCTAAAAGTACTAAAGAAATGGAAAGTCATAAGGAAATATATGACCAGTAAAGGCGGCCACTCAATCGAAGGCTTACTTGAGATATATAAAAGCTGCATTATACCTGGTATTCTGTATGCGCTGGAAACAGTAGAAAGTAAATATCTGAGTAAACTTCACTTACTTGAAGGGAAGATCTGGAGACCAGCCCTAGGACTCCCCAATTCAGTACCAATACAAGCTATAAGGTGCGAACTGGGGCTCATATACCTCTTGACTCTGTGGAAAATTGAATGTTGTAAACTCTATTTTAGAATAATCTCTGGGGACGGGGATGAAGGAAGTCTGCTCAACCTTATAAGACAAAATAAAAGTGAAGGCAGATTTAAGAATTCCTATATGCTAAGTCTTCAAAAAATAGTACTAACTTTTCTAGAAGCCCTCGGCTATAATGAATTCATGGGTAAAGATAACAGAATGTGCATTAAGAAAGGTCTTAAAGATAAAGCTTTTATTTGGGACCTGTGTGAAAATCAATCTTATCTTTATAACAAGTCCAGATACTCTGCTTGTGCTCTCCAAGGTCTCAAACCTGCCACCCCAAGACAATATCTGCTAAACACGGGAAGCAGAGCTTTGAGAAGATTTATCCTGCAATTACGTTTGAACATTCTCCCGTGTAATGATATTATCGGGGCAAAAACAAAAACTCCCCGCGCAGAAAGATTGTGTAGGCATTGTAATATAGAGGTGGAGACAGCAAGACATATTTTAACTTCATGCACCAAATTAAGGGAATATTATTTTAAAGGGTATGCAAACTTTGTAGAGGATATGAGAAGGATTGAATCTGACCAATTCTGGTCAGTTATTTATGATGGAAAGATTAAGGTTTTTATTGGGGCAGCCTTTTATATTTGGAAGCGAGTAACATGATGTATGCTTTTATATGTGTAATATGTAACTGTGTTTGGTTGATATAATATTTTTGTAGTGTATAAGGTTTTAATTAACCAATAAACACTTTAAATAAATAAAAAAAATAAAAAAAAAAGAATGTACTTTGAATAGACAATTGTTCCATTTTCCAAGCTTCACTAATTGCAGGGAATAGATATTGACGTTGATATTTGTAGTACTGCGTTTTAGAAATGAAATGGAGTTCCACAAATTGACATAAACTGGACAACTTAATGAAACTAGAGCCACTGAAAAGTAAAGCTGCTGCACACAGTAGATTGCCAGCTGGCAGTTTCCCCAGCATCGGTTGAGCGGACCATGAACATTTTTCATGGAACATTTCACAGGTGGCATGTATTTTGAGATTACTGCTTTGTGATAGACGAGTCACATTCACCAATGGCTTGCCACATACTTCCCCTCTCACTAAATGCACACATTTCAGCATCTTTATAATCTACATCAAGCTGCTGTCGAATACTATGTATTTGACCTCCATTGGGCAAATGCATCTCGAGTCTGAACACGCCACGCCTCAATTAATAGTTGCTCCATGGTGAAAAAAGTAACATCTCTCATTTGTGTCGCTTTCTGTGTCTGCATTGTCTGTACGCCATCGGGCAACTAGAAGACAAGTTGGAAAAAAGATGTTCAATGAAATCCAACATACAGTATTGGACACTTTACATAAAGAAAGCATACTATGAAGGCCTCAGCACAAAACACTGGTTAAAAATTGAAATACTTTATAAATTACCTTATTTTTCTTGCTTTTCATTTAAACCTTCTGTACTGTAACGTCAGCAACAGCAAGCTGGTCCACCAACTCGGTGCCTCCTCTTCTATATCTGGATCTTGTATACATCCCTAGAAAAGAGTATCCATTTAAAATAAGTCATTTGTATTAGAAATCAAATTATTCCTTCGCACATATGGCTTACACAGATAAACTCGTATATCGTGTATGTCATTTATTCCAAATATATATTTGGGATTTCACCTGATTGATGGCTAGTTTACTTGATCATAGTTGACTGTCCAAAGCACACTCTTCGAAATGTTGCACTCAAGCAATTTGCAAAAACTGCTTGTTTCTAATATTGTCACTGTCTAATAGTATCAGATCTTGGACCAACTTTCTTTCATTCGAGGGAACTGTCGGTATGCATACCTCTGGCTCTGGATCAACTACAAGGGATGATGTAATTGTAGTCGAAGCTTCAGCATCTTCCTGAAACACAGTACTTGCATTAGTATGGATGAAAATGTTTAAATTGAACAAACACATTGTGACGCAGACATTGGTACATATCAATAGAAAACCACAAATGAAACATTGTGTAAATGAATAACACGATACGTAAATATGATCATATTATCTTAAATTCCATGCATAAAATAATTCCGGAACTGAATAGCTAAGTAAGACTACCTGATATGCGCTCGAAGTGGTTGTTGACTACAGGCAAGACATGGATGCTGAATCTTGCTCCTTCATATTCAGTGCATAGTCATGGAGTTGTAAAGGGAAAATATTATTTGATTTAGAAATGCAAATCTTAACATTTGGCATGTAAGGAGACAGATTACGAAAACATGATGCTTATTTCAAAGGACACTATAGCATAGTTATCTGTGCCCATAAATCAATTTTCCATGAGGCTTCTAAAACCAAGGACAGATGTTTAGCAAAATGGTCTTTATTTGAAAAGCAATACAATCTTATAAATATGAAAAGTATTATAAGGGACATTTACACCTAAAACACCAATACGTCCATTTAGTTACCTGTTGACTACCCCGAGGGCTACAGCTAAATCCGGAACCGTGACTCACCTGAGGCGACATGTGAACGAATCGAGTCGGAATTGCATTTGGGAGCAATTTTCCAGTCTTTGGGAATACATGCATTGTAGTGCCTTCAGATTTCTCATGGGTCTTAGAAGGGCAACCGAAAATCGCACATGCAGACATTGTTGTAAATTCTGAAAATAAAAAGGTCAACATTATTCGAAAATTACTTTGCATAAAAACGTGAGAAAGAAGGAATTATACCATACATTCTTCAATGCAGGGTATGTTTTGGTCACCACAGCAAAACCAGTGTAGCATGGGTGGCTGTATTATAGGATAACTTTCATAAACAATTCTTTGATGTGACGAAAATCAGATCATGTTACTCGTCCCTTGAATATACTATCGTGCATCAAAAGGAAACATGCTTATATTATAGACACCGTCCGCTAAGGATGCAATTCGATGCCAATTGACACTGATGACAATTGATATATCGATAACATAACAAATTAAACTCAAGTCAATGGCAATGAGACGAATGAACATAACACTACTAGGTATGTTCGTTCGTAATCGATACAAATTTTGAGATCAAGGGGATATGATGAGGAGACATGCCCTTACCTTGACCAACAAACAGTTAGATTCAGCAAGCAGGGTAGTTCGTGGCAGGAGAACAGGGAGATGTTCACAGGTAGCACGACAACGAGCTGACTCGCAGTGGTCACCGAGGTTCTCAGGTAGCACGTTCACGAGTTGACTTGCAGTTCTCCAAGAAGTTCTCATGATAAATATCAAGTGGTTTATAAAGAATTAGAAAAGAGGGTGTGTATGTGAATGAATGATGTGTATATGTCGTGGTCTTATGTGGATTACAGGGGTGCGGCCTGCTTCAGGGGATCCTGCCTGGAGACACAGGGTCTGAGGAGGGCATGTGAACATTGACCCCTGCGCGTAAAATACCTTTGAAGTGTACATGGTGTTTGGCACCTTGGCCGTTCGCACCCCTTGTCAGCGCACATCCACTGGTGCCAACTGATATGATATGATATGTTATTTATAACGCGCTTAATACCCAGAGGTTTCTAAGCGCGGACCCGGGGATCAAACCCATGTTGCTCCGTGTCATCTTGCTTCCAAGGCAAGCACGTTGCCGTTGAGCTATCCTCCCGAGACAGGCTGCCTTTGATAATGGAGGGGGGATGGATGGGCCTGAGGCGTGCAGACAAGGGACGGAATACTGCTGTCGTGGTATTATGTGGATTACAGGGGTGCGGCCTACTTCAGGGGATCCAGCCTGGAGACACGGGTACTGAGGAGGGCATGTGTACAATGGCCCCTGGGCATAAGATACCTTTGAAGTGTACATGGTGTTTGGCACCTTGGCCATTCACGTCCCTGACAGCACCCCTTGTCAGCGCACATCCACTGGTGCCAACTGCCTTTAATAATGGAGGGGGGATGGATGGGCCTGAGGTGTGCAGACAAGGCCCGGAACACTGCTGAATGGAGACACACTTGATTCACTGGAAAATTGAAACAACCATTGATAAAAGTTCTGTTGTGCTTTATTTTGTTTCTTAATTTTATGGCACAAATGTATTACACATTGTAAAGTTCAGGTTGCAGCACAGTGAGTGAAAATCCCCTGTATTGACCGCTGTCACTGGGGAATGTGTTTCTAATGGCACCAACGACACTGGCCGGTATTACTCGTCGAACGCGGTGTCCAAGCCTCCCATGAAGCCACATGTGTATGAACGATAGGCCACCAGCCGGTACCACCTGTGAAAGAGAAAGATACGAACTGTTTTTAAATGACCAAGATAAGTGTATTAAACCTTAGTTGCCAAACACAATTATTGTATCCAATGGCATTGTTGCCAGTACAAATGCTACCTAGACACTATACAATATTGAACGACTGTTATACGACTATTACTAGAGAAGTACAAGATTAAATTGGTTTGACAATGATATATTGAAGTTACGACAATATAGGAGACAACCATGAAATAGTAGTGGCCTAAGTGACATCACAACCAGAGTATACTTACTTGTTACTTGGATACTGAGGGCGAGCTGTTGCGCAAAGTGCATGCACCATCACCAAGCACTATCAAAATCCTCAACACGAACCGTGTGAGGCAGGCTGCCCTGATGTCTGGCAGCTCGGTAACGCATTGCGGCCGAGGCTCGCCTTGCGATATGTAGGACAAGCATCCAGAGTTTTCTCGACAGTAGCAATTCTCCTTCTTGGTTGGCATTAGCGCACACCGATCGCAGGTACACCAGGTGGAAACGCCGTCCATGCGACTAGGACTAGGCTCTTCATCTGTTAAATCGTCCTCCCAACTGTAGTCCGAAGCCCCATTGTTTCCGCATCTTTCTCTTTCGAGTAATTCCGCCTCGGAATACTCCGGCTCGTACTGGTAGGGCTGTATTGTTGACATTGTGGGGGAAACAAACAAAAATCATTTATAGTGATGGTACTGGTATCTGTTTGCATGGGCTACAAGTAACAAACCCAATAGCTACAGACACTGCACTAAAACAAGGTTGTCTATTTGCATCATTTTTATTCAATGTTTATATTAGTGACATATATAAAGACTTAAATTCAATCAGAGCTTGTCCTCCAAATCTTCATCCAATACCTATACCATACTTAGTATATGCAGACGATTTAGTATTATTGAACAGAACTCTGATTGGACTACAAAGAAAATTAACAGGATTAGTTAACTATGCAACTTCACATAATTTGTCTATTAATGTCAACAAGTCTAACATCCTAATATTTCACCATTGTCTACCAAAGACAGGATATCGGTACAACTGGACAATTTTAGCTACTCCTGTATTACAAACTACACAATATACGTATCTAGGAGTTATCATTAACACTAGTCCATCTGACCAGCCATATAAACTAGAGTTAACGAAAAAAAATGAAACTTAAAGCAATTCAAGGAAAATGCCTACAAAAAAAGTTTGGAAAATGTTCAATTAAACCAGCCAACATTTTCTACAACCAAAAAGTAATCCCAAGCATCATCTATGGCAGTGAATCTAAAGCTTTGAATGACCCACCCAAGTGGGAATATCTAGAGGGTATTTTCTGGAAAACAATTCTTCCCTTGCCACAATCTACCCCAATACATTACATACAATTCAAATTGGGTCTTGCATTCCTTAGGGCCATAGCAGCATGGCATATACTTGCAGTTTATAGAAAATGTAGACTTACAGCAAATGACTCTAACAGCGTATTCCCGGCTCTTAACTTAATGTAGTAGCTCCAGAAGCTGTACTGTTAGAAACGTGGAAAAAAGTCTGTTTTACCATGATGAAAGATGCTGACATATCAGAAGACCTCCTCTTCCAAAACCCTGCGAAACCAAAATTGAAATTGTATCGTTTGGACTGGATTGATACTTGGGAGAAATGTTCAAAATATTCTGTTTTTACATCTGGTGCTTGTTAGGCATTATCACATGCAGTACCCTTTGGGAACACCACATACAATTAAGACTACACGTGACAGTACAAATTCACATTTGGTACAAGCCTGTACTACACAGTAAAGTGGTAGCGATGGCTGAGCAGCCAGACTTTTCTCAACAGTAAAGTGAGCAGTATCAATAGTTACACAAAGGACACCAATTATTATGGTTCAAACAAACACTGACTCAAGGTTTCTGAGTAAAAGAATACACATTTATTTACACATCAGTTGTAAAACAATTCACTAAAGTAAAGCAGTAGAAAAATCACACTCTCAATATACTACACACCACCCAATAGATTCTGGACAAGTTGAGCTCAAAATGAAATGTGCGCAAAATGGCACTCCAGCAATTTAAAAGGAAGGGAAAGACAAGGTTAGACAAAAATTAAGCAGCACAAACAAGTAAGTAAGTAGGGCAATCTAGAAAAGGCAACTACGGTGAGGAAATAAAATCAAGAGGCCCGAGCCAAAGTCAATGGACCAAAGTCTTTGCAGAGGATCACACAGTTCAGAGTAGTTCGCGGTTAAGTATTTGCCAAGAGTTTGGAACGAAGTTGGTCGGAAGAAAAGTTACTTTAAAGAATAGAGAAGGACAAGCCCTCAGATTGGTGAAAGATTTCAAACACTTTCACCGCGGTCAGACGGAACGAACAACTGGGTTTGAACAGTACCTTAAATGAAGAAGAAGGCTGTAGCTGAGGCAGAAGTTCCTGGCAGGTCCTGCAGGCTCACGGTTCCAGAAGCGACTGTTGGACCGACATGAAGTAGGAAGACTGGAGGGTCCTGCACTGCCCAGGGAAGAAACCAGCAGCAGAGCAAAGCAACGAATAAAAGGTGCGCTCGGTAAAACACAAGAAGGGTCCGGTCCTTCTGGCTATCCGGATCACTGTACTTGTGCACAGCAAATTCGACCAGAGGAGGGAGGCCTGGCTTGCAGTTTGGCGAACTGGTTGGTCCCACCAGCTCAAGAAGAGAAGATTCCGTGCAGATCTTCCCGGTCGTCGAAGTTTGGAGATTCGGACCCGCAGAAGGGCTTCACCGGGAGGTTCAGTCGTGGTAGTGGTCCTCTTCTGTCAGCTTCTCTTCGGTTTTCTCGATCCAGTGGCGACTCTGCCTTCCCAGTCCCAGAGACCTGCTTTTTATGCAGTTTCCCCCTATTCACACAGACTGGCTGTCAATCACACAGCAGGGTGGCTGTCCCGCCGGGACAATCACCACATCCAATCATGCTAGAGTGCGACATGGGTCTCCAAGGAGACCCTGTGCAGGGAGTGTCAAACCCCTCCCTCACATCCTGTCCCCCTCAGACATTCAGGCGCCTAAGGAGGGCTTCTGTGCAGAAGCCCGCCAAAGGACGGCAAACAAAGGAACCAAACCTGATTTGGCGCCCAGAGTAAAACATGAGAAATACTTTTACAAAAAGAAATGGTGAATAAACCCAGCCAGAACCAAATAAAAGTAAATGGGGTCCAGCAGATTTAAATTCGAGGCTACTAACTTAGCCTAAAACAGTACCAGGGCTATTTAAATAAACCGCAGTAGGAAAAATAGGGTAGATACCACTGCCACCAGCCAAATCTTAAAGAAAGGGGAACGAAATGATGTTCCATGAGAAACAGACAAAAAGGGATAACTATTAACCCTTTCCAGAACTCTATGTCAGATAGTTTGTACTGGGTCTGTGAATTTGAAAAGACTAATAAAGTCAATGGCAACTTTACATGTTCTGGGAGACACTAGTCAGTCCCAGAAAATGGAGTTTAAAGTGGGAAGTCTGAAAAAGACAACCCTGTGTCACTGAACTAAAGGTGCGGTGTAACACACAGTAAAAAGATGATGCCTATGGAGTAGGTGAGACTCCACAGTCTATGAACACAAAAATGTTAAACACACACAGCAAAACACATGTAAGAGTGGGAAAAAAGGCTCACACTCTTACCAGGTGAAAAAAATTTATCCTAGAAATCCAGCAAAGCTGCTGAGGGACTTTAGCCATTCTGGAGAATTCTCCCTAACAGTGCTTTTGTTCAGAAATCTATGAAACAACTACCACACTACTTAATAAAATTTCCGGATCTTGATTTTGCGAACAACATCATGAGGATGAGATTTAATTTATGTGACACTAAAATGAAACTAGCTTCCTACTCAAACATGTCGAACCCAGATACCACCTGCCGCTTTTGCAATTCAGGATGCAATGAAACATTACAACGTATCTTAACTGAATGTCAAGCTCTACAGGAGGAAAGGAACCTATGCTTCCATAGATTCTTTACAGACATGACACTCTTAACCAAAGAGAAATTATGGATAGAAATCTTTAACGCCTCCATGGTTTCATTAAACATGGCAACGGTACAATTTTTTAGTCGTCTAAAGCTGACAGGTGAAGCACAACCATACACCAACTATATGTCTCAACAGTTCAGATCTCTGTAAAATTTGAACCAAGGTTGATTGTTTTAAAATAGATGCATTTTAATGTATGTTTTATTGCAAAATTCTTTTACATTTGTCAATGTTTTAAAAGTGCAATTGTTGGTTTGAAATATGATTTTAGCAAATCCAGATTTTAACTAAGAGTAGAAGGAATGATGTCATTTTCTTTTATGATTCAGTAAATTTTATGACCCGACCTGTATGAATTTGATGTGATTTTAAAACGACTATTAATCTAAGGTATATTTATAGGATTTAATGCTGAATGTATTTTGACATGTGACCGATATATGTAGGAAAGGTTTGCTGATATATTAGAGCCTGTTCGACTATTATGTTTTTTTCAATGCTAATAAGCAGGGACACTAGAATATTAGAAATAATCTCATGAGTAAAAAGGCACCATTGTTATATTTTTCCCAATTAACAGGTAGAACAATCAGGGATATGAAAAGAACCATGTGCAGACTGTATACATTGAATCAAAATGAAATGTAACTGCATGTTAAGATAAGCTCACTATACATTGAAAAAGTTGTAACAACTAAATCAAATCTAATTTAAAAAGAAATTTCAAAAAAGAAACTGAAACTAAGTATAGGTTGTCAAGCTGGAAAAGCTGACGTCTTGGGGAAGGAAACCCGAAGACTTCATGAACTGTGTTGTCTTCTTGGGGAAGGGAACCCCAAGTCTTTGTGGAACTGTCTTGAACTTGGGGAAGGGGTGCTGGCCAACACCCTGGGCCCTGACTGATGGGCAGTTGGTGTTTGAGCACAGCCTGGACAGGACAACCATCACCCAGTTGCTGGACACTATCCAAGGTGACATAGCCAGCCGGATATCCATCAACACTGCTGTGCCCCCACTTGTGAAGCTTGTGTCTGTCCTACAGTACCTCGGTACTGGCAGCTTCCAACACACAGTTGCTATGATGCATGGTATGGCCCAGTCCACATTCAGTGCCGTGCTGGGACAGGTACTGGATGCACTGCTGCGCCATGGCAATGAGCACATAGAATTGCCAGCCACACAGGCACAGGTCAACAAAGTCAAAGCACAGTTCCATGCCATTGCCCAAGTCCCGAACGTCATTGCAGCCCTAGACTGCACACATGTTGCACTTGCAGCACCCCGGGACCATGAGGCAGCTTACATAAATCAGAAGAATTTCCATTTGTTCAACGTGCAGAGCAGATGACCTGTAGCCCAGACCTATCACCCATTGCGGCTCCCACTATCCAGGATTCAGCCACGACTCCATGGTCCTGCGCAACAGTACCCTGCCAGCCTAGATGGAGAGGCACCGAGGCGAATGCACATGGATGTTGGGTGAGTAGAAATCCTGCCTGAAATGCACGCCAAAGTTCACCAGATGAAGGGGGGGGCAGACACACAGGTATCCTTGCATGCCACCAGGAGACACAGCCAGCACTAGCACAGCACCAGTTCCATGCATGTGTGTCACACAATGACCCCTGCACATGTCCCCCACAGCATAACACACAGAAGGTGAAGGCCGCACACTTGTGAATGCACAATCACATATGGAAACACAACAACCACAATGCATCTCGTCTGTGTTGCAGTGCTACTACTCGCCCTGACACACAAATCTCACCCTGGGCACCACACAGGAATGCCAAGTGAGTCCAATTGGAAAACCCATCCACAATACTACTGTAGATGAGCAGGCACGACTATGAACATCCCTGAGATAGTGACCCCTGAATGCCCATTCACATACATGGCCAAATGTTGATAAATGTGCCATGTAGCAAACGCAACACCAGCCATAGAGACAGCCACAACCCATCACATAACAATATAGTACGTGAACAGGCAGATATAATGGGAGCCTCACCCTGAAGTAAGGGATGCACCTCTGTGGCAATAAGGCACAGGGGGTGGTGCATGTAGTAAGTTCCCCATAAAGCAAATGGCGCACATTGCAGAGCACACCCGGTACACATGAAGACACCATAATCAAAGGACAAATGGAAACATGAACGTACTTGTTCAGCATGAGTGTCACACACATATCCATACACATAGATGTCCCGGGAGGATAGCTCAGAGGCAACGTGCTCGCCTTGAAAGCAAGATGACACCGAGCAACACAGGTTTGGTCCGCGCTTAGAAACCTCTGGGTATTAGGCGCACTATAAATAACCTATCATATCAACAACAACAAAATAACCTATCATAGCGTGCAGGCTTCCTGTCCCTGAGCCCTTCTGTACTTTTTCCTTCCTCATCCACTCCCTCCTCCCACCTGCCAGCCCACCCGCCTCCCCTGATTGGTCAGATCACTGGTCATCACGGACCTTCCCTGGGCAGCCCTCTGCCCGGCAGCCCCTGTGGCTAAGGGCCCCAAGGCAAAGGCCGGCTCCCACCAGTGTCTGAAGGTGTCAGCAGGGGAAGCCAGCAGCCAGCAGTCAACCAGCAGTGACTTGTAAGGTAGGAGTGGTCCCGGGTGACGTTTAGAGCCATCACCCTACTCTGAAACCCTGCCACATACACTAGAAAAGTACTGTTTTTGTTAGCCCGTACCATGCTGAAACAGCGCTGTGACACTTGTGAAAGTATTTAAATTGCATTGTGAAACCTAAGCCTTTCTCCCCCTTTACAGGACTCTCAGACCTAGGTGTGTTTTTAATTAATTGCCTTCTGAAAGTATGTACATTGCATTGTGGATCCTAGGCCTTTCTCCCCCCTTACAGAACTCTTGACCTAAGTTTGTTGTCTCCGTTGTTAAACTACATTGTGAAAGTGGTGCTGTCCTTGGTCCTTGCCTTCTTAACTAAGCGTTCACCTAGCAAACCGTTCTACTACTGTCTGAGCCCTTGTTGTGTTGTTCAATTGTCTACTATTGTCTCGTCTCTCCTTGTCCTGTCTGCTTGCACCCCTCCCTGCGTCCTTCCCAAGTGCTCTACCCCAAGCCCCCTTTCCCCCCTGCACATAACACTACCAAGCCCAACAGAATGTTGGGTATAAGTAACAATGAAAAACCACCATGGGGCACGACAATCTGGTACCACTGACCTAGTGAGGTCGGCAAATGCATCAAGGTAAAAAGCAGGCTACTAGTGCTAAAGAAAGGATGCAAAGCTCAGTGCGCCCTTCGGGCCAAGTAGCTACAATTTCAAGGCATCACATTCCTCGCTCATGAGGACCACAGACCAGTTCAACAGGAAGGAGTCCATATTGTTATTGGATATTGCTAAGAGCTTGTCGTACGTAAAAATGACCCACACTTTCGAGAGCCACTCAGCTTTGGAAGAGTTAGAGGGGATCTTCCATTTTTGGGTGAGTGTCAGTCTTCCGGCTCTCAGCATCGCCTCCACCACCTTTGGAAAGGAGTTAGTATCAGAGTAAGGAGTTAGCGTGACCAGGAGAATTTCCAAGGGATGTAGAGAGGACTCAGTGCCCACGATCTGCTTGATCCAGCTGAGTAGTTCAGCCCAATAAATCTGGGCCACTGGGCACTCCCACCACATGTGATACTATGTTCCCTGTTGCGTACACTTCCTGGGACAAAGGGGGGATGTCTCCTCAAACATCTTGGACAGAATAGCTGGCGGAGGGTGCCAAGAGTGTAACATCTTGAAGTTATGTTCGGAAGCCGAGGTGTACAGGGACCCCGAGAGCATTGATCTAAAAATCGCTCTCAATGTTTGCTCCTCAAGAGTCATCCCAACCTCTCCTCCCAAACTCGTTTGAAGTGCTGCCTACCCTCTAGATTCACCACAATTAGAGTTTTTATAAATCCTAGCGAGAGAGCCCCTCCTTGCAAGTGATTCCACCATAATTTTCTCAAAGGGTCTAAGGGGGCAGGTCAAATCAGCAATCCATCTGGGCTAAGTGAAGATCCCCTTAATGCGTAGATATTCAAATACCGTGGGTGGATTATCCACCATCGCGGTGGCCAGTTGGTCATATTCAAGAAAGGCAATCTGGCGGAAGAGTTGGGCTGCTCTCTCCAGGCCCATGTCTGAATATGACTGGGTATCTCGGAAGCCGTTGGATCCCAGGTTAAAGGGGGGTCCCCACAGGGAGGTCAGGGGGAGGGCCAGGAGGATAGTAGCTTGTTATCCTTGTCCCTTTTCCAGTATGCCCATAACACAGCCAGAGTCGGGTACATTCTGAGTCGGGCGGGGAGGTATTTGGGAGGGGCCCACATGAGATGCCTGACTTTTTTAGGGTGGGTGTGAATGTCTTCAATATAGATCCAATATGTGCCCAGGTCATCCCTCATGTGCTCCAACATCGCACGAAGTTGGGCCGTCTTGTGATATAACCTAAAGTCGGGGAGTCCAAAGCCCCCACACGATTTTGGCAAGGTTAAGGTTGAGTGTTTAATCCTTGACTTTTTGCCATCCCAGATGAAGCGCTGAACGCGAGCATGCAGTGTTGAGAAGAAAGCTTCTGGGATTATAATGGGGAGGGCTGAAAAGAGGTAGACTAGACGAGGCAAGATATTCATTTTGATCGTGACCATGCGGCCAAACCAAGAGAGCATTAGGGGGGCCCATCGTGAGAGCTCTTTGGTTATCATTGCCAGGATCGGGGAGAAGTTAGATACAAACAGCGTTCCTAGGTCCCTAGGGATGGATACCCCCAAGTACGGGGTGGACCCACATTCTATCCTCATTCCCTCCAGTTCACTTTTTCCTCTGACCTCGTAGTCTCTATCCCGCATGGGCATTATGCATGACTTGGATAAGTTAATCTTTAGACTGGAGAAAACCCCAAAGTTATGGATCAGATCTAGGAGGCGTGGGAGGGAGTCCCAGAGGTTGGTCAAATAAGCCAGAATGTCATCAGCAAATGGCAACAGCTTGAAATCATGATCACCACACTGAACTCCGGTGATTCCGTGATCTGACCTGATCGCAATGGCCAGGGGCTCGATCGCTAAGGCATATAGAAGGGGAGAGATGGGGCACCCCTGGCGGGTACATCTAGAGAGGGTTAGGGATGCCGAAGTAGTGCCATTGACTGATACCCTTGCCATGGGGCTGTTGTACAAGGTAGCAATCCACCCACAGAACTTGTCTCCCGCATCCATTTCTTGAAGGACCTTACCCATATAGGGCCATTCGACCCGGTCAAAGGTCTTTTCCAAGTCCAGCGAAAGGAGGTAGGCCTCTAAGTCACGATTTGAAACCTCATGGATGAGGTCAATGGTCTTCCTTATATTATCTGCATGCTGCCTTCAACCAACCTGATCTCCGTGCACCAAGGACGGGAGATGTTTAGCTAGTCTATTGGCAATGATCTTGGCCAGGATCTTGATATCTGTGTTCAGGAGAGAAATGGGGCGATAAGACTGGCACTTGGTGGGGTCTTTTCCCTCTTTAGGGATCACCACTATAAGGGCAGACATCATTGATTGGGGAAGGGATCCTGTTTCTAGAGCTGCATTAAACATTTTGGCCACAGGTGCTCGTGCCTCCATTTTGCCCAAATTGTATTTTAAATTGTTGTTGTAGCCCCCAGGCCCCTTGTGTAGTGCATGTTGCCCAAAATTTGATTTTGAACGTATTTTGTAGGCCCAGGCCCCTCGTGTGCCCGCATCTCCCCATTGCATCCCTTCCTTCTCCCTCCACCTCCCGCCTCCCAACCCGCCCACCGTTCCGATTGGCTGTTTAGCCGTGTTGTTGTGGGTCTAGCGACCCGCTTCTGAGCCTGCTTGCATCCTTTTGCCAAGCAAACAGGTGAATGGACTGGTGCTCGTGTCTCCATTTGCCTAAAATTGTAATTTAAACGCTTGTTGTAGCCCCCAGGCCCCTCGTGTAGTGCATCTTGCCCAAAATTGTATTCTGAGCCTGCTCACCTAATTTTACCATGCAAACAGGTGAGTGCACTGGTGCTCGTGCCTCCATTTGGCCAAATAGTATTTTAAATGCCTGTTGTAGCCCCCAGGCCCGTCGTGTAGTGCATTTTGCCTACAATTGTAATTTGAACGTATTTTGTAGGCCCAGGCCCCTCGTGTGCCCGCATCTCCCCATTGCATCCCTTCCTTCTCCCTCCACCTCCCGCCTCCCAACCCACCCACCGTTCCCGATTGGCTGTTTAGCCATGTTGTTGTGGGTCTAGCGACCCGCTTCTGAGTCTGCTTGCATCCTTTTGCCAAGCAAACAGGTGAGTGCACTGGTGCTCGTGCCTCCCGCCTCCTAGTCCACCCCGTGAGCCTGAAGATTACTCAAACTCACCAACCCTGGGCAGCCCTCTGCCCGGCAGCCCCTGTGGCTAAGGGCCCCAAGGCAAAGGGCGGCTCCAGCTGAGGTGGCTCCAAGATTTGTCTGCAGGTGTCCGCAGGGGAAGCCAATGAAGCCAACAGTCACCAGACACCAACAAAAACTGTAAGTGTGGCGTGGGTAGGGTGTAGAGCAATTACTCTACTCCAGAAAGCCCCCGCCACGCTACCTTACCTTTCCATAATGTAGACTACCATAGACTTACACCATGCATACTTAGAGAGATTTGTTACCACCAGCCCAAATCTATTCATGGCTGGACTGTAAATGTTGCCTTGTATTTACATACTAACATACGTGCCAATGTTAGCATGTGCCACACTTAGATGGAATTCTTAACTTTAGCCTGCTTCGCATCTAGATAGGATTATGAATGTTAGCATGTGCCACACTTAGATGGAATTCTTAACTTTAGCTTGCGGCACTTCTAGATAGGATTATGAATGTTAGCATGTGCCACACTTAGATGGAATTCTTAACTTTAGCCTGCGTCGCATCTAGATAGGATTATGAATGTTAGCATGTGCCACACTTAGATGGAATTCTTAACTTTAGCCTGCATCGCATCTAGATAGGATTAAGAATGTTAGCATGTGCCACACTTAGATGGAATTCTTAACCTTAGCCTGCGTCGCATCTAGATAGGATTAAGAATGTTAGAATGCGCCACACTTAGATGTAATTGTGATCACTATCCTGCCTCACATCTAGATATGATATCGAAGATTAGCAAATGCCACACTCTGATGGAATAGTGAACGATAGCAAGCATCACGCCTAGACATAACTGCAAGGACAGCAATGCCAATTAACCAATCCACTAACAATTTCACCCCTCTGCATACACCTTTCAAACTCTAACCAAACACAACCATAAGCCTACTACACAACAATCTGCACAAACTTCACTACACTGCAACAACAAAACAAACCACACATAGACTCACACAACAGCACACAACGACTACCAACCGTAAAACACCCCAAGCCCAGCCAACGGACCCACCGGGCTGAGGCTGCCAACAGCACATCACTGCTTTGTTTGTTTGTTTGTTGGTTGGTTTTAATATTTGTAATGCGCACCAGACCCGAGGGTATCAAGCCGCAATAAGCATCAAGAGTGTTGTTCAGCTTCGGTTACATTGCTGTATGATATCAAGCATTTTGTACATGTATTATTTATACAGTAAATTGAGTGCAGGCAGTATGTACAACATACAGGCAAAGAAAGGTAGGTAGGTTGCGAGCTAAGGCATAGACATCGTATACAGTATATACAATATGTACAATAGACAATAAGTCATTTTCCTTAATCCAGTGGATAAGGTTGATCCTGAAGCGTGGGAACGGTAGGTCTTCCCTTAAGGGCGGAGGGAGGGAGTTCCAATGTTGGGCAGCTTTGACCGGGAAGCTGCTACCACCAGTCTTAATGCGTTTGAATCTGGGCACCGTTAGAAGGTTGGCGTTAGCAGTTCTCATGGGACGGTTGGAGATTTGTCATGTGAACCTCGCTATGTGGTATTGAGGGGCAGCATTATGGAGACATTTGTGTGTCAGGGAGGCTATTTTGAGGAGGATTTTATCTTTCGTGGATAGACAGTTATTGGATCTTCTGAGGTTGGAAATGTGGGCTTTCTTCGGCAAGTTTAGGGCTTCTCTCAATCCATTGTTTTGTAAAATCTGGATCTTTTTAGTGATGTATTTGTTACTCCCTACGTATAAGGCATTGCAATAATCCAATTTGGATAAGACGAGGGCTCTTGCTAGGGTGATACAGTTGTTAGCGGAAAGGAAGGGCTTGGCTGCTCTGATTAATTTACAGGTTGTCATGAACCACCGCCTGCGCCCATTCTGGACTTCGTGGTCCCTGACCCATGGAGGACTGAATTCCGTGATCCTTCCAACATGGCCGTATGGTGCGGAACGCAGCTTGCCAGTCTTTACGCGCTACGTTCAACATTCTACAAAGCAGACACACCCCCGCGGCTCTGCGCGTCTCAACGCTAACGCTCGGAGCAGTCTGACGTGTGTTGCCGAAGTTCGCTCGGAACTTCCATCCTAGTCCTGTTTCCCCGATGCCTTGAATCTACTTCCTCCTTTTCCTTTCCTCGAACTTACCTTACTATTCTTCCGGGATCCTCGCCTGAGCTCGAGTCACGGCGTTCCGTACCTCCGAGCTCGGACTTAATCTCCTTCCTGGTTCCTGGTACTGGACATCTGACCGCCTCCTGGAGTAGGACCACTATCCCACGCTGGAACCAGACGACCAGCACACGAGTCTCTACAAATCCCGGACCGTGCGAAAGAAATCTTCAAAAAAGGTTGCAAGCAAGGAAAGACAGGTGAGAAGGTGAGAGACTTGTGACAGATTGAGACGCCTAAAAAACAATACGAATACAGAGATGGAAGCCACGGTTCAAGACCTCATGCGAGGTATGCAGGAATTAACCACTGAAGTCCAGAACCTTAAGGCAGAGAACGCTGCTTTAAAGCAGCTAGTCTTGTCTCATGATTCTGCTACTAAGGAAAGTGTCTTATAGGGAGGAGTTGTGGACAAATATGATGGCTCTTCAAAGAACCTTCGTGCCTTCCTTGACTCATGTTTGGTGCATTTCACCTTCAAGCCCTACTACTTTTCCACCTAAAGAGCCAAGGTGGGGTTTATGATCTCACACCTCACTGGTAACGCCTTAACCTGGGCAACCCCCCTAGTCAATTCGGGCGACGCCCTCCTAGATGATTATGATGGATTCGTGGAAGCCCTAAAAGCCATGTTTGATCACCCAGAGCTTGTTTACAGTGCTCAGGAACGACTACTTGAATTTCAACAAGGATCCCAGGATATGCTTACCTATGTGACCTGCTTTAAACAACTTGTAAAAGAGGCTGATTGGTCCCAAGAAGCCAGCTTCACCCTCTTCCAAAGAGGCCTGAATGAACAAATAAAGGACGAGCTAGCCAGGGTAGCTCGCCCAAGCTCCTTCCAGGCCCTCATGGACCTATCCCTACGAATTGACTTTCGAATCCAGGAAAGAAAGGCAGAGAAAAGAAAGTCGATGTCAACATCTCATAAGGCTGCCACAGGAGAGGGTGCTAGAGAGCCGTCCAAGATGGCGGCCTCCCTGTGAGCTCCGGACGCTCCCACGAAATCCTGACTAATCGCTACGATCGAGGTGGTGAAACTGAACCCTGAAGCCAGCAACACCTAGATGAGGTGTTTGTGAATCAAGACCCACAAACAATTTGCCGGTGGCCTGTGGCTTCGCCCTAGAACTCCCGGGAGAAGAGAACCCCCCCTTCCTCCCTGCGCAGGCCTGGAATTGCGGCCTCAGCACGGGCGCGGAGGATTGTGGGCACAGAATATCGACGGGTGGAGGAGATCCAGCTGCCCGCATACTGCTTCCGGAAGGCGACGGGCTCGAAGATCACCTGTTGAATCCTGAGGGCTGGCGGCTGCGGCATCTGGGGGTGGCTCGGAAGGAGCGTCCCATCCTGTGGCTTTGCGGAGAGGAAGGCAGAGGCAGCCGCCCGCGACCATCGGCGGCCCAGGTACGAGCTCAAGACGCTTCTCCTAATCGCACATACACGAGCGTTGTGCCGGCTGCGCCTTCCTGAGCCCCCAACCCCCCGAGTGACAATCAGCGGAACCGCCAGGGCCCCAACGGGTCGCATGACAGCGGGTCGGAGTCAACGGCGTTGGCTCTCGTTCACAGAGCTGACCCCCGCAGCTTCGTCAGCCTGGAGCCTCGCAGCCTCCCGGTCCAGAGAGAGGCTGGGGGTTTTGCGACCCAGGCGCACACATCACAGAGACTAGCGAGAAAGATCTGGCAGGGTGTGGCACTTCTGGAGCCCAACAGAGAGACATGCCACGATAACTCACTGGCTTCGAGTCTCCGGTCGGCAAAGGAGGGCACCCCATGAAGCATAGGGCCCTGGGAACTGCAGCAAATCTCTCACGGCGCTGACGCCCCGGCGCAGACCCAACAGCATATTTCATAACAACTCTACTACTTACCCTTATCTCAGCAGCGAACACCCGGGGCAACTCGAAGTCGCCACACTATAAGAGGCGACGCCAGGCCAATCTCCAGACAGGCACACGCCGCCATCCGGCCCGGCAAATCATACGTACCACCTTCTGCAAGAACACGCAGTACTGCACCGGACAGCTTCAAGAGCCAGGGGTGCGCCTGTCCACAACGAGAATGGGGAAGCCAGATCGATTACAGAGAAAGCTGCCTTTTGAGAGCTGTTCCTCCACCAAAGCGACCCCCCGTGGCAGCAGGTCCCAATCCCCTGCCCAGGCTTTGCAACACGACGGAGAAGAGCCACCAAACTTTGACATCAGTGAAATACTGCTTGATCTCAAGGCTGGCATAGGGGGCCTGAGTGGCAAACTGGACACACTCTCCTCTAAAGTGGACCAGCTTCAGCATCGGCTAGACGGGCATGCAAACCAACTTGATGCAGTCGATCAGAGGGTTTCGGACCTCGATGATGGAGCGTCGGCCGTGGTCACTAGAATATCCTCGCTCGAGGCGCAGATGAAAGTTGTAACGGCCTAAAATGAGGACTTAGAGGGTCGCTCCCAGCGCAACAATATAAGGATCGTCGGAGTCAGAGAGGGCCAAATGACCACCAAGATGGAGGACTATGTGGAGAAGATCTGCACAGACCTGTTTGGCCCCGAGATCCTGTCCAAGCTCTTTGTGGTTGAACAAGCTCACAGAATTCCTAATTCAAGGCCTATCCCGGGGACGAATCCTCGTCCCATTACAGCTAAGCTACTGAACTACAAGGACCGAGATGCAATCCTCAGGGCCGCGAGAGACAAACAAGATCTGCAATACGATGGAGATAAGTTACAGATTTTCCCTGACTTTTCACAAGCTGTTCAGACACAGAGACGGTCATTCGCAGATGTGAAGTGCAGACTACAGGAAAACCAAATTCAGTATTCAATGATATTCCCGGCGAAACTCTGCATTCAGTTCGATGGGAATACCCAGTTCTTCAACACTCCTGAAGAAACAAGTGATTACTTGGATCGCACAGGCTGCAGACCAGTCCAAAACAATGGTCTCCCACAGAGAGGGAATCGCCCAAGGAGAGACCCGCCATAAGATATCGCCTGATGCGAACACGAATCAAACTCACCCGATCTTTACCAACACCACGCTGTCGCCACCTCGAAATAGAAATACAACAGTGGAAGGGAGCAACCTTGTCTTGGAGGGCTACTAGCGCCCCTTGTGCAGCAATGTTGAAAGTTTGGTTTATAAGGGATTGTTTGTTGTGGGCCTGTTGGGGGTTGCCCACCCAAAGGAGGGTTTCAAGTTTGTCACAGTCGCCTTTCGCCCCCTGTTACTCTGTCCCGCAACGAGCATGCAGTTCAAAACAGTACGAAAAAGGGGCCAGGCCCCCCACAGCCTCGCCAGAATCCACTCTTCAGTCACACTATCCAAACCCATTACCTTAGAACCGCCGGACCTACCTGATGGCACCAACAACACCTCAGGTCGCCACCTGGAACATTCGGGGTGGTAACCAACCGGCAAAAACAAGGAAGGTCCTCCAATTCTTCGAAGACACAAGATCAACATTGCCATACTTCAGGAAACACATCTCCTACCATCAGCGGAATCGCATTGGGCCAAATCATGGGGCTGTCACAGGTACTTCTCATCATATTCATCCTATGCCAGAGGAGTCGCGATCTTGATAGACAGAAGAACGAATTTCAGCATAATAGACTCGCAGAAGGACTCTGAAGGGAGAGCCCTGTTGGTGAGGGGAATAATCGCGGGAAAAGAAGTGGTAATTGTGAACTCTTATGCACCGAATACTGATGGCCCAAGCAACTTTAACTGGGAGATGTCCCAACTAGGGAAAACCAACGCAGCAACCATCATTTGGGGAGCAGACCTCAACACACCAATCAATCCTAGATTAGACAAATCACACAACACAACAGGCAACCCGTCCAAAGCCAGCGCGCAAGTTCAAGAGATCTGCCACACATTTGGCCTGGTAGACACTTGGAGGCAGCATAATTGAGATGCAAGGGACTTCACATTCCACTCTACTGTCCATAACACCAGTTCCCGGATTGATTACATCCTAGCGTCCTCCCAAGGCCCATTTGTCTGGGGGAGGAGCGAAATCTTGCCACGCACCCTGTCTGACCACTCGATGGTCACACTCGATGCCTCCCTAGCCAGCATAGCAATCCCCGGACTGAAATGGAGATTCAAACAGGGCTCTCTCGCCGACACAGCCTTTGCAGATGAGCTACGCAAAGAAATATTGGCCTTCATCGAGACAAACGTCGCCTCCGTCGTCTCCCCCGGCACAATCTGGGAAGCTTTGAAGTGTTTTGTGCGCGGCATATGCCTGGCTAAAGAAAACCACATACTAAGACTGATACGGAGTGAACTGTCGGATAGCGAGAAACGCCTGAAAGATCTAGAACGCCAAATACTCCATACCCCCGATTCTCATGTGCAAGCCGCCCTAAAAGAGGAACTCCTGAAGATCAAAGCAACAGCTGAAAGAGAAATCAAATTCCTGGGTCACGGCCATCAGTTCCGGCAATATGGGGAAGGACAGAAACCAGGTGCCCTATAGGCCCGCCTGCTGTCAATGGACAAAACCCTGACACGAGTCGAATGCGTCAGAGACACTCAAGGACAGCGCTTATATACTGAGGAGGAGATTGCTAACACATTCCGGAATTTCTATCAGGCATTGTACAGCTCCACTAGCAACTCGGATGCCACCTCGATCCAGGAGTATCTTGACGACACCGAATTGTATTGGGTGGAGGCAGACCTGCGAGAACCTCTAAACGCTTCGATAACAGAAGGTGAAATTGTGGAGGCAATAAAATCCCTTCCAAACTCAAAAGCACCGAGGCCAGACGGGCTCACCGGGGAGTTTTACAAAGCTCATGCACCCATTCTAGCCCCTCTCCTGCTCCGCGTCTATGAGGAGGCAATTGAGCACGGAAGTCTTCCCCCCACAATGCGCAAAGCCAATGTTATGGTACTACACAAAGCCGGAAAACCACCGGATGAATGCTCATCGTACAGGCCGATCTCCTTAATCAACCTGGACAATAAAATTCTTGCCAAAATACTCGCAACACGGCTCCTTCCACTCATGCCAACCATGGTGATTGGAGACCAGGCCGGATTAATTCCAGGTCGCAGTACCACATACGGTATCAGAAGATTGTTTGGAGTCATCGAGGCCATAGACCCAACACAACAAGCGATTGCAGTACTCTTAGACGGCGAGAAAGCGTTCGACTCTGTTGAATTGCCATTCGTGATGGCAACACTTAGACAGATGGGATTCGGCAACTTCTTCATCAAGATGGTGTCTCTGTTGTATACTGCCCCAAGGTCTTATGTCACTTTGGGTAACACTAGATCCACAAGCATAGCCCTAGAGCGTGGAATGCGACAGGAGTGTCCACTTTCGGCTCTGATATTCGCCCTAATCATGGAGCCGTTGGCCTCGCGACTGCGAGAAAACCAACTGCACCGTGGTCTTAAACTCGGCCCTCACAGATTGATAGTCTCTCTTTACGCAGATGACGTCATATTGTTTGTCAGCGACCCCCAAGAGAATCTTAACCCTGTAATGCGCGAAGTAATAAGATTCGGCCAACTGTCTGGGCTCAAAATTAATCATTCCAAATCAGTAGTGTTCCCCCTATCCCTTAATACAACTGAATTCATTGACGACCATAGCTTTAAATGGGTGCACTCAAAGGTGCGCTATTTGGGTATCTATATGTCACGTAACCATCAAGAGATTTACAAAGATAATTATGCAACTACGCTATGTTCTATGCAGGAACGTGTCCAGAGGTGGAAGGCGTTACCATTAATGATATGGGGCAGAGTATCCTTGATCAAAATGGTCATTCTTCCTAAACTTTTGCATTTATTTATAAATATCCCATTGCTCCTCCCCAAAACCTTTCTCCAAAAAATCAGATCTATGGTTCTAGAGCTCATATAGGCAGGTAAACCAGCACGGGTCGCATATAGTACGCTGGTGTTGCCAACATCAAAAGGGGGTCTGGCGCTCCCTGACTTAGAAAAATACTAGTGGGCGGCCCAGGCGCACTTCCTGAGCTATTGGTACGCGGAGCACTACGTTCGCCCTCACGTGCAAGTGGAGCGGGCACTAGCATCGCCTGCCCTACTAGACGCTGTCATTATAAGCCAGATCCCAGTCCCATATAATACACTTAACACGGTCTTATCGACTTACGCAATCTGGAAAAAGGTGGCAAATGCTTACGGAGTGGTGGTGAGATTCTCCCCATTACTTCCAATCAGATTTATTCCCGGCATCCCCCTCACTAACGAAAAAGTGTTCTTATTATGGGCTGATAAGGTCAATATCCATTCATTCGGAGACTTGTTCCCTGAAGGCACCTTTTTAACCCCCCAGATGGCCAAAGACAGAGGCGGAAATACTTCCCTAGATATCTTCCTTTACTTTAGACTACGTCACACCCTGCACAAGTTACTCCCCTCATTTCCTAAACAGCCCCCACATGGGAGCTACTTCACAACACAATTCAAGCACAGGGAGAGGGGAGGTTGGTTTCACTGTTATATAAATCTCTGGTGGCCGATATCAGAAAGCCCAGCGTTAGAATCAAGCAAAAATGGGAAACTGCCATTCAGGAGACAATCTCCACAGAAGATTGGTCCTATATCCTAAACCAAACCCAAAAGGTCGCACTGAACTCCCGCTACAAATTAATACATTTTAACTTTGTGCATCAGGTATACTATACCCCAGTCAAAAAACACAAACATCATCCAGACAAGTCACCCCGATGTGAAAGATGTGCAGCGGCTAATGCAGACTTCCTCCACCTGGCCTGGGATTGCCCCAGAATAAGCCGTTTTTGGAACTCAGTTTTACAAATAACTGCTAAAATCTTAGGCGAACAGGTGACCCCACTTCCACTGGGGCCACTCTTGGGTCTCACCAAATATCTTAAGCCCGCAACTCGTAAATTAGTAGCCCTCCTTTTGGTGCTGGCCCGGAGGAGGATCGCCATGTCATGGGGCAGAGGGTCACTACCCAAAACCGCTGACTGGGAAAGGTACGTAATGTACTGCCAGAACGTAGAAAGCAAATGTATCAGAACCTTACCACTGCACGCACGTCCTCCAGACATATGGGGCCCTTATATCGCATATCTGCTAAATAGTGCGGAATCTGCAGACTCCGATTCGTCTGGCACGTGAGGAGTGTTCACGGAACTGCGATCCTCCTCACTCCTTTGGACTTTGGATTTTGGACACTGTTGAGAACTAATTTGAGCTGTAGCCGAGAGCTGTAGCTGAGTGCTTTGGCGACTGCAGGGGGTGGGCATTAATCTATGGGGACTGTTTTGAAGTTTTCTCTCTTCTCTTTCCTTCCTTCCTTCCTTCTCTTTCAAGCCTTTACCTTTCTCTCCTCCTTATTTCCGTTTTCTCATGCAGTGTTTGAGCACCATGTTGGTGTGGTTGTACTATGAGGGTATGTAAAATTCAAAAATAAAGTTTAAAAAAAAATAAATAAAGGCTGCCACAGACCATACATACAGACCTTAGCCTGCAGCTTCTCCAACAGCGGATCCTGAACCCATGCAACTGGGGGCCTTCCGTGGACCCATTACCCCACAAGAAAGGATGCGTCGGATTCACACTGGACTGTGCATGTATTGCGCTACCGATAAACACCTTGTGAGAGAGTGCCCTATCGCTCCACCACGGCGTTCGGGAAACGCCAGCTCCCAATCCTAGATGGGGCACAGTTTCGGGAGAAAGGTGTCTGCTCCTCATCAATTCCTTCCTTGAACTCTCCTGGACAAAACAATCTTGTGATTCTACAGGCATTGCTATCGCCTTCCAAGAAAGAATCCTACCCCATCTTGGCACTAGTGGATTGCGGAGCCCTGGGCATATTCACAGATCATGATTGGGTCACTAGTCACAACATCCCCCATGAAACACGAGAGACTATGCAACCTGTTGAAGCTATTGATGGGAGACCCTTATCTTCAGGACCCATAACCCTACAAACCAAAGAGATTCTTCTTTCTATAAATCACCATCAAGAAAGGATTAAATTTGATATCATAAGATCTGCTCACTATCCTATGGTTCTAGGCATGCCCTGGTTGCAGAAGCATAACCCCTATATCAACTGGGCGGCAGGTTCCTTATTTTTTGGTTCAGAACATTGTATGTCCCACTGTTTGTCCCCAATCACTTTACCAAGTTCCTCTGAAGACTCTCAAGAAACTCAGCAAGTTCCCGTCACCATCTCTAACATTATCCGGATTCCCAGGGCCTACCAGGCATACGCAGATGTATTCTCAACAGCAATTGTTCAAGCTCTGCCACCCCACAGACCATTTTGTCAGAACCAGAAAAAAGGACCCTCCGGGAATACCTGGACACCAACTTGGAAAATGGAACTATTCGACCATCCAAGTCCCCAGCGGGCGCTTCCCTTTTCTTCGTTCCTAAGAAGGATTCCAAGGAGCTCAGGTCTTGTTTGGATTACCGTGGCCTTAACCAGTGCACTCTCAAGGATCGTTACCCATTGCCTCTTATCTCGGATATCCTGGAAGCAGTGAGAGATCAGTCATCTTCACAAAACTTGATCTCAGGGGTGCCTACCATCTTATTCGTATAAAAGAAGGTGACAAATGGAAAACAGCCTTTAGAACACCCTTCGGCCATTTTGAATACTTGGTCATGCCCTTTGGACTTGCTAATGCCCCTGCAATTTTCCAACGTTTCATGGATCGGGTCTTTTCTGATATGTTGTTCCTCTTCGTCATTGTTTACTTAGACGATATACTGATCTACTCCAAGGCCCATCTGAAACACGAAGAGCACGTAAGGGCAGTCTTCAAATGTTTACGAGAACACGAGCTCCTGGCTAAACCCGAGAAATGTCTTTTCCATGTATCAACTGTTCACTATCTCGGATTCGTTCTTAGCCCAAAGGGGATAGGGATGGATTCTTCCAAGGTTGACTCCATTCTATCTTAGCCTGTTCCGACCACTGTAAAACAAATCCAATCCTTCGTGGGGCTTGCTAACTTCTACAGGAAATGTATACCCGCGTTCTCTGAGATTGTTCATCCCATTGTCACACTATTAAAGAAAGATACTCCCTTTCAGTGGACCTCAGCCCAAGATTCGGCATTTCAACGGTTGAAGTCGGAGTTCACACAAGCTCCCATCCTAGCTCAACCCGACACTGACTGACCTTTTCTTGTTGAAACTGATGCCTCCAACTACGCCATCGGGGCAGTCCTGAAACAGGAACTTGGCGACAAATTAGAACACCCCATCGTCTATCTGTCATGATGCCTGCCCCCGGGCATCCAGACCAAGTCCATCAACCCAGGAAGCAGGCATCATGTCATCTGGAGCAAGCCCAGCAACCCCTGTTAGGGGCCATCTGGGTACAGTCCTGGCGCCTGTGGTGCCAGGCTCATATGTTTAAACTTACCTGATGCAGACCATGCTGCAAGGAATCCAAGCCCTTGTGAGGCTTGGAAGGGACTACTTTACCTAGGGAACTATTTTGTTACTTGGACGTCGTTGTGGAGGAATACGTGGTTGTGGAGGAATACTTACCTGGAGCTACTTTGGAACCACTATTTAAACCACACCCGAAGAGCAGCACATGCTTCGCGTTATTCTGCATCCTGCAGCATGACGCTCACTGTGCCTGCAGTCAGCATCCAGCATCCTGCCACGCCCGCTTCGATGCCAGAGCACCTAGAAAGGAGGAGAAAGAAGAAGAAAGGTTAGAACAAGAACATTACTGGATTTCTTACCTGATTTCGGATTCAACTCATCTTTGAACCAGAAAAAGACTTCATTTTAAATGCGTCGCTTTGCCAGCAGCAGCGCCGCTCCATACTTACCATTCCTCGCAGCACCACCACGGTCCGGCGCTGTCTCCATCACTTGGTTACCGCATTCCAGCACCTAAGGGGGAACAAGGAAAAAACGACAAGGTGAGCCAAGGGAACAAACAAGGACAATCTCTTTCCATCATATATTTACCTGATTTTACCGCTGGAGGTATTAATCAGCACGCCAAATCCTCTTTCGCCGCAACTGCATGAAAAGAGAAAGCAGCAAGTTTAGCCTTGGCAACTTTTACCGGACAGTGTTGGATAACACAGACTCTAACCTTGGCAACTTTTACCGGACAGTGTTGGATAACACAGACTCTTACCTGATCGCTTTCAGCTGCCACAAGACAACCTTCTTTTGGATCTAAGCTGCAACAGAAAACAAAGGAATTGGACAGAGTGATTACTCAGACATTGTGAACTCTTTAGAACTCTTCCAATATCTTCAAGCCAGTGAAGTAACTGGCCAGCAACGCGCCCCTGCATTCCTCGCAGGATGGAGAGCTCATCATTCAAAACTATAAGGTGAGCTTTGTGAAAGGGAATATCGGAGGTGATAAGTGGAAACGCAGTGAGGTGCTAATACCCGAATCCACGGGTGGCTAATTCCCTTTCCCCGTCTTTAGGAGACTAATTTCACGGGTCAAGAAGACGAAGCTAGGTGGGCCAGTCCAGTCAGTCAACTCTGCACTACGCATCACACTGGTGGAGACCGTGGGAGTCCAGTTCCGTCCGACACCCCTGTGGGAGCCAGGTGAGCGTAACACTATCCCCCCCGCACCTTGACTCCCAGTGAAACTCATTATTCCATCCTGGAGAAGGAATTGTTAGCCATTTGTCAAGCTTTCACTGAATGGCATCATCTCCTTCTGGGAGCCAAACGCCCGGGACAAGTCCGCACGGACCATCGGAATCTTCAAGTCCTACAATCCCTGGAATGTCGAAATAGTCGCCAAGCCCATTGGGCCTTCTTTTTTGCCCAATACCAATTTCAAATCCATCATTTTCCTGGAACACATAACATTATTGCCAATGCCCTATCCAGATGTCCTGATTACGAAACCCTTGAGGACCGGACCTTTCCTAAAATGTTTCCCAACTCAATATTTGTTGCTCAGGCAATCACTCTCCTGGAGGATATTCAAGCCCAAACTCAGTCTTCTGACCCCTGGAAGGAGTTTAAGAAAAACAATCGGTGGAATCTCAAATCAAAGGATGGATATCTCTTCAAGGACAATCGACTGGTCATCCCTACTCCTGGACTGAGACAAAAGATCACAAGCCTATGCCATGATACTCTTCATTCAGGACACCGTGGCATAACCAACACCCTCCATTTTATACAAAGACAGTTTTGGTAGCCAAGGATGAAGGATGACATCAAGATCCATGTCTAGACTTGTGCAGTCTGTAATCAGAACAAACATGACAATAAAGACCAGCAGGTGTCCTACACCAACCAGCACTACCAACAAGACCCTGGGAATTAATTGCCATGGACTTTATTGTAGAACTACCTTCTTCCAGAGTCTACACGACTATAATGGTTACCATTGATTTGTTCACACATATGGCTCATTTTAAGCCTCTATATAAACTACCATCCTCATCTGAACTCGCTGGGATTTTCCTAGAAAACATATTCCGGCTTCATGGATTACCTTCCAAAATCATTTCTGACAGAGGACCCCAGCACATATCCCAGTTCTGGAAACAGCTATGTCGTATATTGGGAATTCAGCGTGCATTGTCCTCGGGTTATCACCCACAGATCAATGGTGCTACTGAACGAGTAAACCAAACCCTGGAACAGTATCTTTGTTGTTTCGCCACTAAAGTCCAGAATGATTGGTCACTCTTAATACCTGTGGCTGAGTTTGCATACAACAATTCGGATCATTCTGCTATCAAGACCAGTCCTTTCTTCTGTAGTCAAGGATTTCATCCTTCAGTCCTACCGTCCGTTCTCCCACATCCTACCCCAGTTCCGGCGGTTGATTCCTGGATTGAAACACTAATCAATGTGCACAAAGAAGCAAAGGAACACTTAGAAAAGGCACGAAGAGATGTGAAACAATATGCAGATTCCAAAAGAAGGCCCGGGCCTTCCTATTCAATTGGCGATAAGGTCTGGTTATCCTCAAAACTCCTTCCTCTGCACCTACGACCAAATAAATTGGCTCCCCGGTATTATGGACCTTTTTCTATAAAGGAAATTGTTAATATAGTGGCTTTTCGACTCCGACTACCAGAGTCATGGAAAAGGATTCATCCAGTCTTCCACACTTCTTTGTTAAAACCTTATGTTCAGCCCTCTCGAACTGCTCCAAGATCCACCCCAGTGATTATCAATGGCCAACTCGAATACGGGGTCTCTGGAATTTGTGACTCGAGGTACCAACAAGGTCAACTACAGTATTTGGTCGAGTGGAAAGGGTATCCTCCCAGTGAGCGCACCTGGGAACCCGTGTCAAATATGAATGCCCCCCGGCTGATACGAAGATACCATCTCATCCATCCAGGCAAACCCGGAGGAGCTGGATTTCGGAGGAGGCATACTGTCATGAACCACCGCCTGCAACCATTCTGGACTTCGTGGTCCCTGACCCATAGAGTACTGAATTACATGATCCTTCCAACATGGCCGTTTGGTGCGGAATGCAGCTTGCCAGTCTTTACGCGCTATGTTCAAAATTCTACAAAGCAGACACACCCCCGCGGCTCTGCGCGTCTCAACGCTACCGCTCGGAGCAGTCTGACGTGTGTTGCCGAAGTTCGCTCGGAACTTCCATCCCAGTCCTTTTGCCCGATTCCTTGAATCTACTTCCTCCTTTTCCTTTCCTCGAACTTACCTTACTATTCTTCCGGGATCCTCGCCTGCGCTTGAAGTCACGGCGTTCCGTGCCTCCGAGCTCGGACTTAATCTCCTTCCTGGTTCCTGGTATTGGACATCCGACTGCCTCCTGGAGTAGGACCGCTATCCCACGCTGGAACCAGACGACCAGCACACGAGTCTCTACAAATCCCGGACCGTGCAAAAGAAATCTTCAAAGAAGGTTGCAAGCAAGGAAAGACAGGTGAGAAGGGGAGAGACTTGTGACACAGGTGTAGGCAGTAGAAGAGGCCATGGAGTTGACTTGCTTTTTAAAGGTTAGTGTGGAGTCTAAGTAGAATCCAAGGGTTTTGACCTGCTTGGCTACTGTTATGATGTTGCTGTCTATTTTGAGAGAGGAGTAGTTGTGGCCTAGTTTGTTAAGGTTTGTGGGGGTGCTGAGAATGAGAAGTTCCGTTTTGTCATCATTCAGGCATAGACCATGAGAAGCCATCCATGAGGTACACTCTATTCACAAAGGTCAAATCCTTGTTGTAATCGCCCGTCAACGGGATGATGATCTGTGTATCATCGGCATAATTGGTGTAGGTGATACCGAGGCTGTCTAGATCATCCAAAAGGGGCTTTGTGAAGATGTTGTACAAAGTAGGGGACACACAGGAGCCCTGGGGGACACCGCAGGTGATGGGTATGGGGTCGGCGGCTGCTGAGGGTGAGAAGACGCGCATTGTTCTATTGTCAAGGAAGGATGGATCCATCCAATCGCTTCCTGTGAGAAATGGGCGGCAGAATCCAAGTGGTTGCATAGGATTTTATGGTCCACTAAGTCAAACGCCGCTGAAAGATCGAGCAGCAACAGTCGTGCTGTCTTGCCGTCGTCTCTCAGTGCGTCTATTTGTTCCTTAAGGTTGATGAGTGCAGTTTCAGTTCTGTGTTGTGGTCTAAAACCTGACTGATGTACTCCTAGGAGGTGGTTACATTCCAGGTATTGTTGGATTTGGATGTAGGCCACCTTGTCTAGAATTTTAAGCAGAAACGGGAGTGTGGTGATAGGGCGGTAGTTTGTAGGTATTGACGGGTCAAGTGTTTGTTTTTTCAGTAGTGGGAGGAGGAGTGGTATGGCGCTGGTGCTGGTGGAGAAGGAGGCATTGATAAGTTTGGAGGTGAAAGGGTAGAGGTCGCGAGCAGCATCTTTTATGATCTGGGCTGTGCAGGGGTCGCTGTGGCAGTTGGACGGTTTGAGGGTGAGGATGACTTTTTCAACAGCTAGGATGGAGACTTTTTTTAAATTGAAGCAGGTGAGGGTAAATTAGGAGGTAGCGGGTGTTAGGCAGAAACCTGTGCAGTTCCCTTGGGGAACACTGCAAAAGATTTAAGACCACAGGTATAGCAGTAAACCCACTTGGTAGCAGTCTGCACCACCCAGATTTACCTGGTAGCTGTGGCTGAGCAGTCAGACTTCCCTCAAGAAGAGTTAGGCAGTATGCAAAGTATACACAATATGTACTCAGACACAATAGCACAAGCAAACACTGACCAGAGCTTGGTTTCAAAAGTATATAGTTATTTATTTTCAAGAACATATAAGTTGAAAACACTCTAGCAAAAAATATAGTAAAACACTCTAAACACAGTTATATGGAAAGCAGTCCCAATCCTTATTCCTATCTAGACAACTCTAGGTTAACACCACATAATTCAAACAGAGGTGAGCGCTTAACGTTAGATGACACTCTAGTAGGTAAAAAGAAGGGTTAGGTTAAACACACCACTCTAAGGTCCAGAACACTTGCAATAGGCTCAAAGAAGTACAAAGTCACAGGTGAGCAAAAGTGACTAGGCAGGGCCCACTCTTAGAGTAGCCGGAGCGAAAAATGTGCCCAAGATCACACTGTTATTAGGGATTCAAAGTCTTGCAAAGAGTTAGAAAGAGTTTAGAGTGGCTTAGAAAGTTTAGCCAGGGTGTCCCAGGCACTCCCAGGTTCGAAAGTCGGGGGCTAAATCTACCCCGTACAGTCGGTGGCAAGGGAAGCCAGGCGGAACACGGTACCTTAAGCGGAAAGGGTCCTCCAGCGGTGGCAGTTGTTCCAGGCAGTGGCAGCAAGGCTCGACGTCGGTCAGGGGAGAAGAAGTTCTCGCTGAAGAGCAGAAGAAGAAGGTCGTTGCACTGCCCGGGAAGAAACCAACCGCGGAGTCCTCCGGTTAAAGGGTTGTACCGACTTTCGCGGTTAGGGGTAAAAATGTGGTATTCCGGTTGCCGGGGTGCTTGGCACGGGCAAGGCGGCCACGAGATACCTCGAGAAGCGAAAAGAAGGTGAAAACTGGTTGTCCCCACCAGTCAAGGGAAGGAGCCACTCCGTTAAGAGTTCTCCTCGGTCGTCGGGAAAAGTGGTGAGACGGTTCAGCAGGGCTCCACCGGGTGGTGTCGTCGAAGCAGGTCGGCTCAGCTCTTCCCTCGTCGGATTCTTGGTCCTGTGGCGACTTCTGAAGTTCCAGTCCCCAAAGCCCTGCTTTTATGCAGCAAACCCCCATTCACCCAGCCTAGCTGTCACTCAAACATCGGCTCACCACTTGGGCCAATCAGGACGGAGTGCGACTTGAGTTACCAAGGTAACTCAGTCCAGGGTGCCTAAACCCCCCTCCACCCCTCCTAAGTACCCCAGACAGAGTGGCACCACTTTGGAGGGCTTCTGTGGAGAAGCCCGCCAAAAGTGGAACAAAGGGCTCCACTTTGGGTCAGAGTTACAGAGGCGAACGCTAACGCCATTTTAGGATCAAGTTTTGGCATACCACCACCAGCAGTGGATATAGGTTATCGGTTACCAGTAAGGTGCACATTCCATACCACCAGCAGTGGATATAGGTTATAAAATACCAGTAAGGTACACATACCATACCACCAGCCGTGGATATAGGTTATAGGTTACCATTAAGGTGCACACACCATAACACTAGCAGTGGATATAGGTTATAAAATACCAGTAAGATGCACATACCATACCACCAGCAGTGGATATAGGTTATAAAATACCAGTAAGGTACACATACCATGCCACCAGCAGTGGATATAGGTTATAGGTTACCATTAAGGTGCACATACCATACCACCAGCAGTGGATATAGGTTATAAAATACCATTAAGGTGCACATACCATACCACCAGCAGTGGATATAGGTTATAAAATACCAGTAAGATGCACATACCATACCACCAGCAGTGTATATAGGTTATAAAATACCAGTAAGGTGCACATACCATACCACCAGCAGTGGATATAGGTTATACAATACCAGTAAGGTGCCCATACCATACCACCAGCAGTGGATATAGGTTATCGGTTACCAGTAAGGTGCACACACCATACCACCTGCAGTGGATATAGGTTATAGGTGACCAGTAAGGTGCACATACCATACCACCAGCAGTGGATATAGGTGACCAGTAAGGTGCACATACCATACCACCAGCAGTGGATATAGGTTATAAAATACCAGTAAGGTGCACATACCACCAGCAGTGGATATAGGATATAGGTGACCAGTAAGGTGCACATACCATACCACCAGCAGTGGATATAGGTTACCAGTAAGGTGCACATATCATACCACCAGCAGTGGATATAGGTTATAAAATACCAGTAAGGTACACATACCATACCACCAGCAGTGGATATAGGTTACCAGTAAGGTGCACATATCATACCCCCAGCAGTGGATATATGTTATAAAATACCAGTAAGGTGCACATACCATACCACTTGCAGTGGATATAGGTTATAAAATACCAGTAAGGTGCACATACCATACCACCAGCAGTGGATATAGGTTATAAAATACCAGTAAGGTGCCCATACCATACCACCAGCAGTGGATATAGGTTATAGGTTACCAATAATGTGCACATACCATACCACCAGCAGTGGATATAGGTTATAAAATAATAGTAAGGTGCACATACCATACCACCAGCAGTGGATATAGGTCATAGGTTACCAGTAAGGTGCACATACCATTCCACCAGCAGTGGATATAGGTTATAAAATACCAGTAAGGTACACATACCATCCCACCAGCAGTGGATATGGCTTATAAAATACCAGTAAGGTGCACATAGCATACCACCACCAGCAGTGGATATAGGTTATCGGTTACCAGTAAGGTGCACATTCCATACCACCAGCAGTGGATATAGGTTATAAAATACCAGTAAGGTACACATACCATACCTCCAGCAGTGGATATAAGTTATAGGTTACCATTAAGGTGCACATACCATACCACCAGCAGTGGATATAGGTTATAAAATACCAGTAAGGTGCCCACACCATACCACCAGCAGTGGATATAGGTTATAAAATACCAGTAAGATGCACATACCATACCACCAGCAGTGGATATAAGTTATAGGTTACCATTAAGGTGCTCATACCATACCACCTGCAGTGGATATAGGTTATAAAATACCAGTAAGGTGCACATACCATACCACCACCAGCAGTGGATATAGGTTATCGGTTACCAGTAAGGTGCACATTCCATACCACCAGCAGTGGATATAGGTTATAAAATACCAGTAAGGTACACATACCATACCTCCAGCAGTGGATATAGGTTATAGGTTACCATTAAGGTGCACATACCATACCACCAGCAGTGGATATAGGTTATAAAATACCAGTAAGGTGCTCATACCGTACCACCAGCAGTGGATATAGGTTATAAAATACCAGTAAGGTACACATACCATACCACCAGCCGTGGATATAGGTTATAAAATACCAGTAAGATGCACATACCGTACCACCAGCAGTGGATATAGGTTATAGGTTACCATTAAGGTGCACACACCATACCACTAGCAGTGGATATAGGTTATAAAATACCAGTAAGATGCACATACCATACCACCAGCAGTGGATACAGGTGATAAAATACCAGTAAGGTGCCCACACCATACCACCAGCAGTGGATATAGGTTATAAAATACCAGTAAGATGCACATACCATACCACCAGCAGTGGATACAGGTTATAGGTTACCATTAAGGTGCACATACCATACCACCAGCAGTGGATACAGGTTATAAAATACCAGTAAGGTGCTCATACTGTACCACCAGCAGTGGATATAGGTTATAAAATACCAGTAAGGTACACATACCATACCACCAGCCGTGGATATAGGTTATAAAATACCAGTAAGATGCACATACCATACCACCAGCAGTGGATACAGGTTATAGGTTACCATTAAGGTGCCCATACCATACCACCAGCAGTGGATATAGGTTATAAAATACCAGTAAGATGCACATACCATACCACCAGCAGTGGATACAGGTTATAGGTTACCATTAAGGTGCACATACCATACCACCAGCAGTGGATACAGGTTATAAAATACCAGTAAGGTGCTCATACCGTACCACCAGCAGTGAATATAGGTTATAAAATACCAGTAAGGTACACATACCATACCACCAGCCGTGGATATAGGTTATAAAATACCAGTAAGATGCACATACCGTACCACCAGCAGTGGATATAGGTTATAGGTTACCATTAAGGTGCACACACCATAACACTAGCAGTGGATATAGGTTATAAAATACCAGTAAGATGCACATACCATACCACCAGCAGTGGATATAGGTTATAAAATACCAGTAAGGTACACATACCATGCCACCAGCAGTGGATATAGGTTATAGGTTACCATTAAGGTGCACATACCATACCACCAGCAGTGGATATAGGTTATAAAATACCAGTAAGGTACACATACCATACCACCAGCCGTGGAAATAGGTTATAAAATACCATTAAGGTGCACATACCATACCACCAGCAGTGGATATAGGTTATAAAATACCAGTAAGATGCACATACCATACCACCAGCAGAGCAGTGTACATAGGTTATAAAATACCAGTAAGGTACACATACCATACCACCAGCCGTGGATATAGCTTATAAAATACCAGTAAGATTCACATACCATACCACCAGCAGTGTATATAGGTTATAAAATACCAGTAAGGTGCACATACCATACCACCAGCAGTGGATATAGGTTATACAATACCAGTAAGGTGCCCATACCATACCACCAGCAGTGGATATAGGTTATCGGTTACCAGTAAGGTGCACACACCATACCACCTGCAGTGGATATAGGTTATAGGTGACCAGTAAGGTGCACATACCATACCACCAGCAGTGGATATAGGTGACCAGTAAGGTGCACATACCATACCACCAGCAGTGGATATAGGTTATAAAATACCAGTAAGGTGCACATACCACCAGCAGTGGATATAGGATATAGGTGACCAGTAAGGTGCACATACCATACCACCAGCAGTGGATATAGGTTACCAGTAAGGTGCACATATCATACCCCCAGCAGTGGATATATGTTATAAAATACCAGTAAGGTGCACATACCATACCACTTGCAGTGGATATAGGTTATAAAATACCAGTAAGGTGCACATACCATACCACCAGCAGTGGATATAGGTTATAGGTTACCATTAAGGTGCTCATACCATACCACCTGCAGTGGATATAGGTTATAAAATACCAGTAAGGTGCACATACCATACCACCACCAGCAGTGGATATAGGTTATCGGTTACCAGTAAGGTGCACATTCCATACCACCAGCAGTGGATATAGGTTATAAAATACCAGTAAGGTACACATACCATACCTCCAGCAGTGGATATAGGTTATAGGTTACCATTAAGGTGCACATACCATACCACCAGCAGTGGATATAGGTTATAAAATACCAGTAAGGTGCTCATACCGTACCACCAGCAGTGGATATAGGTTATAAAATACCAGTAAGGTACACATACCATACCACCAGCCGTGGATATAGGTTATAAAATACCAGTAAGATGCACATACCGTACCACCAGCAGTGGATATAGGTTATAGGTTACCATTAAGGTGCACACACCATACCACTAGCAGTGGATATAGGTTATAAAATACCAGTAAGATGCACATACCATACCACCAGCAGTGGATACAGGTGATAAAATACCAGTAAGGTGCCCACACCATACCACCAGCAGTGGATATAGGTTATAAAATACCAGTAAGATGCACATACCATACCACCAGCAGTGGATACAGGTTATAGGTTACCATTAAGGTGCACATACCATACCACCAGCAGTGGATACAGGTTATAAAATACCAGTAAGGTGCTCATACTGTACCACCAGCAGTGGATATAGGTTATAAAATACCAGTAAGGTACACATACCATACCACCAGCCGTGGATATAGGTTATAAAATACCAGTAAGATGCACATACCATACCACCAGCAGTGGATACAGGTTATAGGTTACCATTAAGGTGCCCATACCATACCACCAGCAGTGGATATAGGTTATAAAATACCAGTAAGATGCACATACCATACCACCAGCAGTGGATACAGGTTATAGGTTACCATTAAGGTGCACATACCATACCACCAGCAGTGGATACAGGTTATAAAATACCAGTAAGGTGCTCATACCGTACCACCAGCAGTGGATATAGGTTATAAAATACCAGTAAGGTACACATACCATACCACCAGCCGTGGATATAGGTTATAAAATACCAGTAAGATGCACATACCGTACCACCAGCAGTGGATATAGGTTATAGGTTACCATTAAGGTGCACACACCATAACACTAGCAGTGGATATAGGTTATAAAATACCAGTAAGATGCACATACCATACCACCAGCAGTGGATATAGGTTATAAAATACCAGTAAGGTACACATACCATGCCACCAGCAGTGGATATAGGTTATAGGTTACCATTAAGGTGCACATACCATACCACCAGCAGTGGATATAGGTTATAAAATACCAGTAAGGTACACATACCATACCACCAGCCGTGGAAATAGGTTATAAAATACCATTAAGGTGCACATACCATACCACCAGCAGTGGATATAGGTTATAAAATACCAGTAAGATGCACATACCATACCACCAGCAGTGTACATAGGTTATAAAATACCAGTAAGGTACACATACCATACCACCAGCCGTGGATATAGCTTATAAAATACCAGTAAGATTCACATACCATACCACCAGCAGTGTATATAGGTTATAAAATACCAGTAAGGTGCACATACCATACCACCAGCAGTGGATATAGGTTATACAATACCAGTAAGGTGCCCATACCATACCACCAGCAGTGGATATAGGTTATCGGTTACCAGTAAGGTGCACACACCATACCACCTGCAGTGGATATAGGTTATAGGTGACCAGTAAGGTGCACATACCATACCACCAGCAGTGGATATAGGTGACCAGTAAGGTGCACATACCATACCACCAGCAGTGGATATAGGTTATAAAATACCAGTAAGGTGCACATACCACCAGCAGTGGATATAGGATATAGGTGACCAGTAAGGTGCACATACCATACCACCAGCAGTGGATATAGGTTACCAGTAAGGTGCACATATCATACCCCCAGCAGTGGATATATGTTATAAAATACCAGTAAGGTGCACATACCATACCACTTGCAGTGGATATAGGTTATAAAATACCAGTAAGGTGCACATACCATACCACCAGCAGTGGATATAGGTTATAAAATACCAGTAAGGTGCCCATACCATACCACCAGCAGTGGATATAGGTTATAGGTTACCAATAATGTGCACATACCATACCACCAGCAGTGGATATAGGTTATAAAATAATAGTAAGGTGCACATACCATACCACCAGCAGTGGATATAGGTCATAGATTACCAGTAAGGTGCACATACCATTCCACCAGCAGTGGATATAGGTTATAAAATACCAGTAAGGTACACATACCATCCCACCAGCAGTGGATATGGCTTATAAAATACCAGTAAGGTGCACATAGCATACCACCACCAGCAGTGGATATAGGTTATCGGTTACCAGTAAGGTGCACATTCCATACCACCAGCAGTGGATATAGGTTATAAAATACCAGTAAAGTACACATACCATACCTCCAGCAGTGGATATAAGTTATAGGTTACCATTAAGGTGCACATACCATACCACCAGCAGTGGATATAGGTTATAAAATACCAGTAAGGTGCCCACACCATACCACCAGCAGTGGATATAGGTTATAAAATACCAGTAAGATGCACATACCATACCACCAGCAGTGGATATAGGTTATAGGTTACCATTAAGGTGCACATACCATACCACCAGCAGTGGATATAGGTTATAAAATACCAGCAAGGTACACATACCATACCACCAGCAGTGGATATAGGTTACCAGTAAGGTGCTCATACCGTACCACCAGCAGCACATACCATATCACCACCAGCAGTGGATATAGGTTATCGGTTACCAGTAAGGTGCTCATACCGTACCACCAGCCGTGGATATAGGTTATAAAATACCAGCAAGATGCACATACCGTACCACCAGCAGTGGATATAGGTTATAGGTTACCATTAAGGTGCACACACCATACCACTAGCAGTGGATATAGGTTATAAAATACCAGTAAGATGCACATACCATACCACCAGCAGTGGATATAGGTTATAAAATACCAGTAAGATGCACATACCATACCACCAGCAGTGGATATAGGTTATAAAATACCAGTAGGGTGCACATACCATACCACCAGCAGTGGATATAGGTTATAAAATACCAGTAAGGTGCACATACCATACCACCAGCCGTGGAAATAGGTTATAAAATACCAGTAAGGTGCACATACCATACCACCAGCAGTGGATATAGGTTATAAAATACCAGTAAGATGCACATACCCTACCACCAGCAGTGGATATAGGTTATAAAATACCAGTAAGGTGCACATACCATACCACCAGCAATGGATATAGGTTATAAAATACCAGTAAGGTACACATACCATACCACCAGCCGTGGAAATAGGTTATAAAATACCAGTAAGGTACACATACCATACCACCAGCAGTGGATATAGGTTATAAAATACCAGTAAGGTACACATACCATACCACCAGCCGTGGATATAGCTTATAAAATACCAGTAAGATTCACATACCATACCACCAGCAGTGTATATAGGTTATAAAATACCAGTAAGGTGCCCATAGCATACCACCAGCAGTGGATATAGGTTATCGGTTACCAGTAAGGTACACACACCATACCACCTGCAGTGGATATAGGTTATCGGTGACCAGTAAGGTGCACAAACCATACCACCAGCAGTGGATATAGGTTATAAAATACCAGTAAGGTACACATACCATACCACCAGCCGTGGATATAGCTTATAAAATACCAGTAAGATTCACATACCATACCACCAGCAGTGTATATAGGTTATAAAATACCAGTAAGGTGCCCATAGCATACCACCAGCAGTGGATATAGGTTATCGGTTACCAGTAAGGTACACACACCATACCACCTGCAGTGGATATAGGTTATCGGTGACCAGTAAGGTGCACAAACCATACCACCAGCAGTGGATATAGGTTATAGGTTACCAGTAAGGTGCACATACCATACCACCAGCAGTGGATATAGGTTATAGGTGACCAGTAAGGTGCACATACCATACCACCAGCAGTGGATATAGGTTATAAAATACCAGTAAGGTGCACATACCACCAGCAGTGGATATAGGATATAGGTGACCAGTAAGGTGCACATACCATATCACCAGCAGTGGATATAGGTTATAAAATACCAGTAAGGTACACATACCATACCACCAGCAGTGGATATAGGTTACCAGTAAGGTGCACATATCATACCCCCAGCAGTGGATATAGGTTATAAAATACCAGTAAGGTGCCCATACCATACCACCAGCAGTGGATATAGGTTATAGGTTCCAGTAAGGTGCACATACCATACCACCAGCAGTGGATATAGGTTATAAAATACCAGTAAGGTGCACATACCATACCACCAGCAGTGGATATAGGTTATAAAATACCAGTAAGGTGCCCATACCATACCACCAGCAGTGGATATAGGTCATAGGTTACCAGTAAGGTGCACATACCATACCACCAGCAGTGGATACAGGTTATAAAATACCAGTAAGATGCACATACCATACCACCAGCAGTGGATATAGGTTATCTGTAAGGTGCACAATACCATACCACCAGCAGTGGATATAGGTTACCTGTAAGATGCACATACCATACCACCAGCAGTGGATATAGGTCATAGGTTACCAGTAAGGTGCACATACCATACCACCAGCAGTGGGTATAGGTTATAAAATACCAGTAAGATGCACATACCATACCACCAGCAGTGGATATAGGTTACCTGTAAGGTGCACATACCATACCACCAGCAGTGGATATAGCTTATAGGTTACCAGTAAGGTGCACATACCACCAGCAGTGGATATAGCTTATAGGTTACCAGTAAGGTGCACATACCACCAGCAGTGGATATAGGTTATAGAATACCAGTAAGGTACACATGCCATACCTCCAGCAGTGGAAATAGATTATAAAATACCAGTAAGGTACACATACCATACCACCAGCAGTGGATATAGGTTATAAAATACCAGTAAGGTGCGCATACCATACCACCTGCAGTGGATATAGGTTATAAAATACCAGTTAAATGCACATACCATACCACCAGCAGTGGATACAGGTGATAAAATACCAGTAAGGTGCCCACACCATACCACCAGCAGTGGATATAGGGTATCAGTTACCAGTAAGGTGTAAATACCATACCTCCAGCAGAGGACCAGCTGTGAGCAGTCCAGCACTGAAATGCTATGGCAATTCCTTTCTGAACAAGAGTACCAACAGCAAACCCATACACGTGTTTCAGCCTTGTCGGACCTCATCAGTGAGGTGGAGCTGTGCCTCTCTGAGCACAGTGAGCGGGGAGTCCACATCGGGGTTCCCCCAGGTAACTCAGGGTGACCAACCCCAAGTTCCTTGCAAATAATTTTCAAAAAAGGTAGCAGGCGCCCCTCTCCAGAAAGAACATGGCACGATAACCTGTTCTGTGGTTTTTTTTTCCCACTTTGAGAGTTCGCAGCCATCACTTTTTGCTCACTGTACATTTCACAGATGGGAACTATACATTTGCATATCAGTCTTTGTCCCGCCCACATCGGGGACAGTCCAGCACCAAAATGCTATGGCAATTACCTTCCGAACAAGAGTACCAACAGCAACCCCATACACGTGTTTCAGCCTTGTTGGGCCTCATCAGTGAGGTGGAGCTGTGGCTCTCTGTGCACAGTGAGAAGGGGGTCCAGGTCTGGGTTCCCCCAGGTAACTCAGGGCACAATGGTGACATCATGGCAAGGTGTAAAATTCATAATTTCTTTCTGCTTTCTTTTATTTATTTGTAACATTTATGAAAATGCCCACACCCGAGGGTATCGCAGCGTTAGTACAGGTAACAGTACTAACTCTCTCCCACTCCCCCCCCCACATACATCCTATCGTGATGTCTCTCATCCCCATATTCAATGTATTCTTATTTCCTCATTTGAGTATTTTACCTCTTTGGATCTAGGTCTTTATCCTTCCACACCAGAAGCGGAATTCATGGCGGCAGAGCAGTGATCTTAGTGTGTAGAGTGCAGCTGGGGGGCATGTTAGGAGCTGCCTGTAATTACACTTCTATTGTAGCCAGCTAGCAGCCTGCCGTGACCCTGTGTTGCGGTCTCACTTATAAATGACACAGCACACGCTGAAGTTTAACTGATCTGGCCTTTTATTCAGATTCTACTTGTTCGGACGGGAGTTTGTGGGCAAAGCTCCAGCTCTGACAGGTCCTTGGCGCGGAGTACTGTTCCACCCCGTGCCTCTCCCTTGCACTTGTGCCTGAGAGGAGACCACTGTGAAACATTGTCCAGGAGCGAGGGAGGGTGAAGAGGAAAAGGAGACCTGCCACAACACACTGCTCGAGGTTTCAACGGCACTAGAGGGCAATGGGGTGCAAATGGCCTGAGTGAGTGGAGGGCATCAGCCTGATGGCACCAGCAATCAAACGATGACCACACGTAACGTCCATGCTGAAAAGCACACATACATAGAGAAGTATGGGTTGGGTGCATATAACCCCTGTAATGGGATTGGCAGGGTGTCCCCAGGAGACCCCGTGCCTCTTGAGGACTGGCACAGTTTGTCAGCCTGGTGCCCACCTCATGACGGCCCAATCCAGACTTCAGTGGCTTTGTTCCATGCATACTCATGTGCCCGGTGCCACTTGGGAGATGTTTGTTCACTGGGGTTTTTATCTTTTCATTCTTGGACTAAGCCATAGACTTTTCAAATACATGGCAACCCTCCAGATTTAGGCAGGAGGTTCCTGAGATTGTTGATATTTTTTACCTTCTGCTTCCTAAAACACTCCGAACACTAACACAATTCAATGGGAAATATTTATTTCCCTGCTTTCCGAGACAAATTCTCCCTCCCGGGTGATGAAAAATGTTTGCATGTATGTTTTAATGGGACAAGGAAAACTGCAAGTCACAGAATGCAAAGATAAAAGGAGTAGGTGAGCACCTCCTAACAACACGTGATCATACATGCCTATATTCACCTCCTGACAACCCGTGATCATACATGCCTATATTCACCTCCTGACAACGCGTGATCATACATGCCTATATTCACCTCCTGACAACACGTGATCATACATGTCTATATTCAGCTCCTGACAACGCGTGATCATACATGCCTAAATTCACCTCCTGACAACACGTGATCATACATGCCTATATTCACCTCCTGACAACACGTCATCATACATGCCTATATTCACCTCCTGACAACACGTCATCATACATGCCTATATTTACCTCCTGACAACACGTGATCATACATGCCTATATTTTGAACCACCTGGGAGTAAGATTTTCTCCCAGAAATCATTGGAATTATATTTTCACATTGGACTAGATTGGTGTCAGAACTTTTTTAGAAGGGAGAAAGTAAAAAATAGCTATCATTTATTAAAGAAAAAGTGGGAGTCTTCTGCCTAAATCGGGGGGTTGGCATTTATGCCTGGTGCACTACAATGCTGAACAAACAGTCATCATGGAGTAGCACTCACTTTAATTGAGATGTACGGGTCAAATAATGGGGTCAGAATGAATCATGTACTATAGCATGGCACAACCACAGAGGGGAAGAGTTATAAATGATTTGATGAATCTGTAGATGTCGTCCATTTTCCCCTAGGGGGAGAACTTTCCCATGGACCCAGGGAGGTGCGTCCTCAGTACAATAGTCCCCCTGGGGGTGATGCACAGGGGGAGGGTCACATGGGAGAGGAACCCCTTATCGGATTAGAGATGACCCTCCCCTGAGAATGTGGCATCCCTGTCAATCACCCAACCCTAGACCCCCTTCCTACAACCCCACGAACAACCCCTTCCCTAATAGGCTCATGAGTTATAGTCACGCTGCCATTTCCCTAGAAAGTACTGCAACTATGAAGAGCACAACAGGGAGATCAAGGGTAGAAATACTGAGATGATGAAGAATAGGGAGGAGTTGAAAGATCTACTATTGACATCCACTGAGACGAAGAAGATGCACAGAGGAATGCAGAATGCCCCACGAAACCAAGAGTGGTCTAGACAACTTGGAATAAGTACTGGGAAGTCATCTTCTGAGTGGGGGTACATGAGAGAAAAGGGGCCAAATACCTGCATGCAAAGAAGAGGGGTCTGCAACCCACTATATGAGAACCACATGAGTCATCTTTCTCGTGGGGGTACTCGGGAGAAGAGGGCTCCAAGTACCCGAACATAAAGAAGAGGGGTCTGGGACCCACTCCCATTAGAAGAAAGGAAACCACAGAGCAGTTTACTAAGGACCATACTTGGCAGGGAAGTGAACCAAGTTTGCCCAAACAGAAAGAGAGGAGCAGAGGTCCTGGACCTACAAGAGAAGGAACCAGGGTAAGGGAGTCATTGCTCCTGGTTGTTGTGTTACAAGAAATAAAAAATTGCCAAGAGAAGAAACCAGGGAGGGGGTGTGGCTAGCCGCGGGATGAGAAAGACGTAGGTCTTCTCAGCTCCCGCGACCGCAACAAATATCCTGGTAAAATCGCCTGATATTCGATGAAATAAGAGCTGATAATACCTCTGTGTGGTGTCGGACACCCTTGGGCACAAACGAGGTGTAGAGCAGAGAAAACCACAGCGGATTCCAAGAGAAACGACCGCAAGAAGTTTGGAGGCGTACGACATCCAGCCTATCTCCAAAATGGCGGCCGGCATTCACAGACGAACGCCCTGAAACGGAGCAGTGAGGCTGCGCCGCAACGGAATCCAGTCTGCTACTGATCCGCTGACTACATCGGAAGAAGAGTGCGGTCCCAGTGAGGCTCCGGCGGTGTCCCTGTCTACAGGTGGACTGCAGTGGACCCGTGTGGATGTGAGGGCGGGCCGTGTGTCCACTGGAGTGGGACGCCCGGGACCCCCGCCAACAGCGTTCCTACTCGAGAATGGGGGACGCACACCCCCGAGTATGAGGAAAGCCTGAGCGCCACCGACGGAGAAGAAGCACCGGTGCCCCCGTCCGGGCCCTCTCCCCGGTAGCGATGGCGAGCAAGACAGCCCGGGAGAGAGGTGGAGGACTGGGAGTGAGCCGCTAGAGCCCACGCGGCCCCGTCTACAGGCGTACTTTGCAGGCGCCGCGAACCTAACGGCACCTATGCGACCCAGTGTGCTGGAACAGGGGGCTGGCGCCCCTGCTGCGGGGTGAGCGCAACACCCCGGAGGTGTGCCACCATGAGACACGGAAAGAGGCTCTCTGGGGGCCTGTGTGGGCCCGAGACAAGGGAAGCGGCACAGAACCCCCCCAGAGCGAGACCACGTGGCGGCAACCGCTGGTCCACTGGGCTGGCGAAGCACACAGGGCAAGAGGTGTACAGAGGGGGTGAAGTGCTAATACTGATCGGGCCAAATTGCCCACACCAGCCCACAAACTCGTACTGTATCTGGACCCTGGAGGACCACCGCTCCCCCAAATAGTTGGCCATGTTGCAGTGGAACACCGTCAGGAGCGGACTCCGTAGGGTAGCACCAAACCGCACATCGCCAGGTCCCCCAGCATCAAAACACACCGAGCCATCCTCAATTGGCATTACTGAAGAAGGACTAGACGCGAGGGGACAGCACCCGAAGAAGGAGAAGGGACTGGCATAGTGGGGACACGCGGACCTCTCCCAGATTAGCCCATGCTGTGGTTCCCTAAGTGCAATCACAACGCCTATAGGGGGCGGTCAGAGCACAAATACAACACGCAGTGAGACAATAACACCTACAAAGGGCCAAGCACGCAGAACCATAAGCATCCAGTGATATTGGTACCATGGGGAGAGAGAAGTCTAGGAAACTCCCCACACAAAGCAGGATGGACCAATACACCATCCCTCCGCCCCAGGCGTCAGACCTCCACCCGCAATCCTCAGAGGAGATGGAAACTGACCAGGGAATCTCATTGAAAGACATTATGGCTGCGATAGCCGACTCCCGCACGTCAATGGAGCAGAAAATGGACAGGATAAGTATGGACGTATCCCTCCTCCGACACGATCTCCAAAAACTAATGGCACGCACCGGGGAAGCTGAGCATCGCATATCCAATACATAGGATAGAATGAATAACATGCAACAGCAGCTTCAAAATGTCACATCCAAATTGAAGGTGCTGGAGGACAGAATTGGAGATGGAGAAGGTAGGTCCAGACGGAACAATGTGCGCATACTCGGCATACCCGAGAAAGCCAAAGGCTCCTGCATGGAACTCTTTCTAGAACAATGGCTGACCGACCTGTATGAGCCAGACGCCTTCTCCAAGTTCTTTTCCATAGAGAGGGCACACAGAGTACCCACAGGCAGACCTGCGCCCGGAGCACCTCCACGCACGGTAATAGCAGAGTTTTTAAACTACAGGGACCGTGATGCCTTACTGCAACATGCACGCGCCAAAGGCGCCATCACATTCAATGGCTCCAAAATCTCCTTTTTCCCCGACTACACCAGGGAAGTGCAAAAGGCGAGGCAATCCTTCGACCACCTCAAAAAACAACTGCAAACAATGGGAGTGAGGTATGGCCTGCTCTTCCCTGCGCAACTCAAGATTTATCACAAAGGGACAACAGTCCACTTCAATGACCCCAAGGAGGCTTGGCGCTGGGCTGAACAAAACATAGACAGAGACTGGTCGACCCCCCGCGACAACAGGTGGAGGAACCGAATGCCTCCACCAGCCCAACAGCGAGAGGCCCGTCGACCAGCGCAAGACCCACCGGAAGATCTGGGGGGCTGACCACTACCTCAACGCCTGCCAGATGCCCGAGGCCCCGTCGGGTCACCCAGGTTGAACTACAGAACCTTTTTGTCTACACACACACACGCAACATCAGGCAACACACACTTACCTGATGCGGCCGTGGTATGCCCCAAGACCGCAACACAAGGAGAGCCCCCTCCCGATAGTGAAACAGTCTCCACATTTATTATACGTGACAGCTCCCCCCTGGACGCACCTCTAGAGGAGGGCTACCTTCCCCTTGGGTTCCAAGCAGGGGGAGGCCACCTGTACTTGAAGTTAAGTTAAACACATGTAAGGTGTCCAGTTGATACCATGGTTTCTTTGTTCGGGCGACCAATGCTTCTAGTTGGGAGGAGTATGGGGAGGGGGGTTGGGGATTTGTTAAGTTTAGTTACAGACGGGACCAGTCAAACGCATAAGATAATATGGCTAGATAAGATGATGTTAACCCACGGGCATATTCGCAGCTGGCGCATAACACCGTCAGCGGCAGCACAGGCCGTGACTATCACAAGCACCCATGGCATTACATAGCGGTACTAGCGATGCTCTCAGAACATTGAGGCTCTTGACATGGAACGTTAATGGTCTGGGCAATGCAGTCAAGCACCGGCTGGTGCGGCAATTTCTAAACAGGCGGGGTGCCGACATAGTGTTCCTGTCTGAGACCCATCTTGCGGGCACAGAATGCACCCTATTCAGACGTACAAACTACAAGCTGACACTCCACTCAGGTTTCACGATGGGCTCAAGAGGCGTCATGATCCTGGTACACAAAAACCTCCCCTTCCACCTTACTACAGTAACCCATGACACAGGCGGCAGATACGTATACGTGACGGGCAAGCTATGGGATCACTCCATTGCACTAATAGCCACCTATGCACCCCCAACCCTACTAGAGCCACTACTTACTGACATTGCCCCGTTAATCGCAAACGACACATCAAACCTCTTGATACTGGGAGGTGACTTCAATGAAGTCATGAATGTAACCCTGGACAGATCACACTTGCAGAATAGAAACCCCAATGTTCCCACCAGGCTTGCCACGTTTGCCAACGCACTAGGCCTATGCGAAGTATGGAGAGAACTCCACCCAGACACGAGAGCATACTCCTTCCACTCAGGGGCACACGCCTCACTCTCCAGGCTAGATTATCTCTTCACCCCAGCAACTGATCTACATAGGGCACAAGAAATAAACATACTTCCCAGAGGCATCTCTGACCACTCCCCGGTAGAACTGACACTCATAACATCCAGGCGGATTCCGCCGCCGAGCTGGCGCCTGAATAGCTACTACCTGGGTGACCCCGAGCTTGTGGACAGGCTACAGGAGACCACCAATACATATTTCGAGCTAAACACACAGACGGCAATGAACCCAGAAACACTGCGGGAGGCCTACAAGACGGTGCCAAGAGGTGAACTAATATCGTGGACGACCGCAAAAAAAAGACAGCACGTGAGCAAGCCACTTGAAGCCAAAAAACAGGTTAAGCAGGCAGAGGAGAGGCATATAAATGAGGACACACCGGCCTCTAATCGGACGTTGCTACTAGCACAGAAAAGGCTTCAAAACATAGCAATGGACAATGCGAAACAAGCGCATACAGCAATGCGAGCAAGACTCTATGAAACAGGTGACAAGGCTGGCAAGATGCTGGCTTGGCTGGAAAGGAAGGAGAAGGAACGCAGTCATGTCCGAAGGCTCTGCACAGGAGGGTTGAACGCAGGGTTGACGGATCAGGAAATAAGCCAAGGCTTTGCGGAATACTACGCTGAGCTGTACAGAGGACCCACGACCCAGATGGACGTCACGATCATGGACCAAATTGATATCCCCACCTTAAATGAGACGCAACTGCAACTGCTGGAGAGGGAGATCACAGAAGATGAGATCCTAAGTGCCATGTCGGGCCTCCAAACTGGTAAATCACCAGGACCTAACAGCTTCCCGGTTGAGCTATGGCGGAAGGTGGGAACCAATGTGGTGGCCCCCCAACTACTCCGAATGTATCAACATGCGCGGGAAAAGGGCATTCTCCCACCAGATCTGCGAGAAGCAACAATAATAGTGATACCCAAGCCGGACAAGCCCCCTGAAAGATGCAGTTCATACAGGCCCATTTCGCTCATCAATAGCGAGACCAAAATACTGGCAAAATTACTTGCAGACCGTCTACAACAGGTTATTCCCTCTCTGATACATCCGGACCAGTGCGGCTTCATGCCACAGAGATCAACTCGCATGAACCTCCACAGGCTATACTCAGCCCTGGAAAGGGCCAACAGCATACGGGGCCCACTAGCCCTACTAGCAATTGACTTTGAAAAGGCCTTTGATTGGGTGAGATGGGAGGCCATCTGGACCATAATGCGCCGCATGGGCTTCGGTGAGAACTTCATGAGGTTGGTGCGCCTGTTGTACAAATCCCCTGTGGCCAGGACCAGGGTCAATGGCTGGCGATCAGACCTCTTCAATCTGGGGAGGGGCACGAGGCAGAACTGCCCACTGTCGGCCATGAATTTCACAATCGCTATCGAACCACTGGCAATCCTCCTGCGAAACACGCCAACCTGGGAAGGCTTCCGATGGTCTGAGACCTGGGAAGACAGAATATCCCTCTATGCGGATGACCTGCTCATCTACCTGAAGGATCCGAGCAACTCCTGCCCCAGAGTAATGCACCTGTTGGAGCAATACGAGGCATTCAGCGGATTACGTGTGAACTGGTCCAAATCCATCCTCTTCCCTATAGGAGACACCTCGATGGCAAACCTAGCGGCTGGCCCTTACCAGACCGAAAGGGAACAGTTCAAATATCTGGGGATACGTATCACGAAGCATCTTACTGAATACACAACCCTGAACCTCTCCCCCCTTGTAGCAAGATTTGCAGAAGATACTCGCCATTGGATCTCCTTGCCACTAACGCTGATGGGCAGAGCTGCCCTGTTAAAAATGATAGCTCTCCCTAAATTCTTATATATCCTGCAAAACACTCCATTATACATCCACCATCGAGAATTCCACAAACTCGAGTGCATCCTCCGGAAATTGCTATGGGGAGGAAGACATCTGCAAATTGCTCTTGCCACGTTCCAGAGGTCCATCTGGGAAGGAGGGATTGTACTGCCCAGTCTGCAGTCATATTACTGGGCCATCATGATAAGGCAAGGTGGACCAGTGGAATGGGATGACACATAAAGTGTTCAAATATAAATTTAAATTTTTAATAGTTCATCAATACAAATTTCACATCATTAATACATGTATGATATAAAATCATAAAACCAAATAGTTCATTTTGTCAATTCAACATCCGTATCTCAAGCAATCATTCTCAAACCCATACTTTCATATTCAAACCATCAACCCTAAAACCATTATGGCATATCTCGGCAGTATAAACTGTTGCTGTTAATACAGTCTTCCTTAGTTTTATCATATACTCATGACCCAGTCTATAGTATCAGGTGTCAAGCATCTGGTATTTAAATTGATCCAGATACACACTGTAGATCGTCGACACGTGTTTTGGTCACAAAGACCTTCTTCAGGACGTAGGGCACCAAGTAATAACCTTCTTGGAAGCGTATAGCCAATGTTCTTTCTAAAAAACATACTTATACATTCATCAGGAAAGTGTCATCCTGATGAATGTATATGTATGTTTTTTATAAAGAACATTGGCCTATACGCTTCCAAGAAGGGCAGAGATATTACTTGGTGCCCTACATTGATGAATTGATGAAATGAACTATTTGGTTTTATGATTTTATATCATACATGTATTAATGATGTGAAATTTGTATTGATGAACTATTAAACATTTAAATGAATATTTTCTAACAAAGACTTTATGTGTCATCCTATTCCACTGGTCCACCTTGCCTTATCATGATGTACTTTACCTGAAGGACCAGGGAGTAAAATTGCAGGTCTACACCTTTCTTTATTACATATTACTGGGCCAGCCAGATGGCGGTAGTAAATGATATGCTCCATGGCGACGGAAGCCTCCCACACATCAAAGGTCTTATCTGTAATGCCACGACCACGCCACTAGAACACATATATGGAGGCCTGAGCTGCACACCAAAAACAGATATGGTAACGCATATAGTGAGAATATGGAAGGAAGCACATCGGTACTTAGGATGGGGCGGGAAATTAACGCTGGCTCAACCCCTATGGAACAACTGCAACCTTCCCAAAATACGGAAACTGCCCAGATGGCCCGAATGGGTCCAGCGAGGAATCAACAACATAGGAGATGTGGTACACGAGGACAACCTGGCACCATTCGAGACAATGCACTTGAAGTTCTCCCTCCCAGCCACAGAAAGGTACCACTACATGCAGCTGAAACATGCTTGGACGACCCATCGACAGATCACACAAGACATGCCGGAAAGCTCCCCATGAGAGCGAAACATAGTTCTGGACCGTGTGGACCGGAAGGTCACCGCTACCATGTACAATGTGATAACATCCTTTGCGACACCGGAACTAACCAGTCTGAAAACAAAGTGGGAACGAGACGTGGGACCACTTCAACCAGAGGACTGGGTGGAGGCCCTGATGTACCCGCGTGAATCAACCATTTCATCAAGGCTCAGACTGGTCCAACTGAAGATTCTGCACCGCACCTACTACCCGAGAGTGGCCCTCTTCCGCTGGGGCAAATCCTCGGACGCACGATGCCTACGCTGCAAACGAGAAGAAGGTACCTTTTTCCATATTCTGTGGGAATGTAGTAAGATTCAGCAGCTCTGGCAGAAATGCTGTGATAAACTGTCTATCGTTATGAGTAAAGCGATACAGAGGTGCCCAAAACACCTTCTCCTAGGGATCTCCAGTGAAACTGACCTTTCGCGCTATGAGAAACTGCTCTGGTCAACTGCGATGGCGGTTCTCAGGCAGAACATTGCACAAATGTGGGGCTCGGAACGTACACCCAGCTACGATCAGTGGGTCACAGATGTGGACATATGCGCTGTAATGAAACACAGAGTGTACGCAGCGAGGGGTTGCCCGCAAAAAGCGGACAAAATATGAAGAAGATGGGAAGAGGCTAGCTAAATGACAGGGGTGGCCCCGCAGCCTCTGAGACTGAGAGATGTCCCTGGAAAATGGGTGTAACGAATCTGCCATGAATAGACTATGCCATGAGGTCACGGTCTGTTGGACCGTGGTCCCGGACGTCGAGTTCCTAGATGTTTTTGTTTCTTGATTGTTTCTCTCTCTCCATCCCATTACTCACCGGGAAATGTTGATTTTGCATATGTTCCTCTCCCTTCTACCCTCCCTCCCCTTTCCCTCCCCCCCTGCTGTCCCTCTCTCCCCCCTCCCTCCCCACACACCTACCCTGTATTGCAGAGAGATGAATGCAATGTTGTTTAATTTTCAAAATCAATAAAATCTTTGATCCAAAAAAAAAGAGAAGAAACCAGGGCAAGGGAGTCATTGCCCCTGGTTGTTGTGTTGCAAGAAATAAAGAATTGCCAAGAGAAGGAACCAAGGCAAGGGAGTCGTTGCCCCTGGTTGCTGTTGTGAGGAACCATCCTTGCGAACTCCCGGCAATGCGAGACTTTGCGCAGCAAGCGCACACAGCTCCCGGAATATCATCAAACTCACAGTGGACAGGGAGACAGGAGGATGCTCCCTGGTGCTCCTCTTTATGGATCCAGGCCCTCAGTCTGACGTGTACATACTACCACCAGGCTCACCTTGCCTGGTGGTGTTACTGAGCTAGCATTGCTAGAGAAACTTACTACAGGAATAAATCTACTGCTGTGAGTCCAGCAGCAGTAGTGGTCAGCCTGGCTGCATGCACAGACATTAACTGAGACATAATCCCACTGCAGTGGTTATGCAGAGACTCTCTTTATGCTGTACGCATCTGTACATGTACAATGATATACTAATCAGGCCGATAAAGCCTGCTACACAACCAACCTGTGTCCAGTGTTCCTTTCAGGCCACTACATATATTGGCGATGAGGACCAGGGAAATCATCCCACGCAGCCACCATGCAAGGTGCTACTCCACCCCCACCGTTCCTCCAGTCACCAGGGAAGCCCGGAATACCTTAGCTACAATGGGGACCGTTGTTCGCAATTTACCTGGAAGCCTTGGGAGGGCCAGGATACTATGCAATTAGGAAGAAGGCTTTGCTGCTCAAGGCAATGGGTGTTGAAGGGCAGCAGATCTTCGCGGGCATCGAGCCAGAGCCGGTCGGGGCTGAAGGTAATGACATGGTCAAAGAGGCAATTCGCCGCATCGTAAAAATATTCTCCAGTAAAGAGAAGATAGTGCTACACCAGCTAAGGTTTTACACCAGAAAGCAAGAGATCTGCCTAGCTCTCAACCATTTGTGTCACAAAGGCGGGTGAAAACACCCGATTTTATTTTTGGCGGGTGAGAGGCCCATTGAAATGAATGGGCATGCAGGAGGCTTGGCGGGTGAGTCAACTCTTTACAAGGCGGGTGACACCCGCCAAAAGCGTGTGAGTTGAGAGCTATGGATCTGTGAGCCCGTTGATGACTATGTTACTGCATGAGAGAGCTGGCAGCCCTGTGTGGATTTGGGGACAATGCTGAAAACGTCATCTGTGACATGGTAGTGCACACAAATAGTAGGACGGTACAGGACAGGTTTATCCTGGAGAAAGAACTGAACCTGAACAAGGACGTCCAGATTGCGGCCGAAGAAACGGCAAGCATACGAAAAGATATGGTGGGGATGGCACCTGCTGCCGAGATATGATATGATATGATATGGCATTTGTAACGCGCCTATACACAAGTGTTTCAAGGCGCGATAGAGATGACAGCGATACAGTGGAATGGACGCTGCGACAAGCCCAGGAGAGTTGCACACAATGAAGGTGGCGGCAGGAGAAGTGAGCCCTTGAAATGTCATTGGTGCACCAGCACAAAGCACCTGGCAAATGACAGAGACTGCCCAGCGAGGAACAAATAATGTTCAAATTTCAGGAGATTTGGTCATTTCGCAGTTGCCTACACGTGGAAGGGAAAAAACATCATGAGCGTTGAGGGCGAAAGATCCACAAGCGAGAACGAAGGGGATGCTGAAAGGCCAGCCGTCATCATGGTGAACTCTACCCGTGCCAGAAGGGTAGAGTTCACCCTTCCAGGGAAACCCCATTGCATGATAAACGTGGGCGGCAATGATAACCGAGTGATGGGGGATTCCGGTTCAGATCGGATGATCATCCCCATCCGGACATACAAAAGCATGGTGGACCAGCAGATGGTGGAAGTCAGAAGTACCAAGCACAAGCCGACAGTCTTTAGGGGTCCATCAGTAGACTTGCTGGGATACATCAAGACCAAATTGGAATTTAAAGGCAGACAAACTGTGTCTAAAGTATATTTCTCGGAAGAAGGCCCAGCAGGGTTAGGGCAGGACATCAACACAAATTGAGCATCCGCCTGGACCCCTGCAGTGACAAGCAAGTATTGTTGGTTGCAGCAAGAGGAGCGTCATGCCTACTCGAGGAATTCCCCACATTATTTTCAGAAAAACCAGGAAGAAAAAGGACTATGTCCACAAAATCCAGCTCAAGCCCAATGCTGGGCCTGTTCTGCACAAGGTGAGACCCTTTCCAGCAACAGCAAGACATGCCATGGAGTCTCAACTGCCTAAAAGATCAAGGAGGGCACCATTGAAATAGTAGAATCCTCAGAATGGCTGAGCCCAGTGGTCCTTATAAAAAAAACATTAGACCAATGATATAAGAGTATGCATCCACCTGCGTAGTCTCAGAGGTAATAATGGACAGTTACCCGCTACCCAGGATTAACAAACGTATTCTCATGATGAAAGAGGCCACTGTCTTCTCAGAGCTGGACATGCGCAATGCGTATCACCAGATCAGTCTACGTAAAGAATCTCGTCCGCTCACAGTCTTCATCACGCCTTTTCGTATGTACCAATTTACGCGCATGCCATTTGGTCCGTCCTCAGCTGCCTCGGCTTTTCAGGGGATGATGGATTCCCTCTTACGTGTCATACTTCCAAGATGACATCCTCATTTATGCTGAAGATGGAGAAACCCATGATAAAGCACTGAGGACAGTGTTGAGTAAACTCCAAGAGGCAGGGGTTCGGTCAATATACGAAATATGCGTACTGAGAGCCCAAGAAGTCGAGTACCTCGTGTACTGAATCTCAAAAGGAGGAGTAAGCCCAAAGAAGGATCTCCTACAGGCTATTGTAAGAGCCCCTGTTCTGACGTCGATAGATGAACTACGATCATTCCTCAGACTTGCAGAGTATTATGCAAAATTCGTACCAAGGTTCTCAGAAACAACCGCCCCCCCTTAGGGAGCTTCTGAAGAAGGGTGCAGAGTATGACTGGGGCCAATCCCAAACAACCGCTTTTGACAAAGTCAAGGAAACGATTGTCCATGCTATATGCTCAAACCATTCAGTCCGATGTGGGACACGTACACCACCACAGATTCAAGCACCTATGGGCTATGAGCCACGCTCAGACAAAGAAAAGGTGAGACAGAGCATATAGTAGCATTGGCGTCCAAAGCACTGTCTGACTCAGAGAATAACTACTCCACCGTCGAATAAGAGATGCTGGCATGTGCCTGGGCAGCAGAATACTTTAGGATGTATGTATGGTGTACCAAGTTCAGACTGGTCACCAACCACAAACTGTTGATTAACATGAGCCCAAGAGGCACCAAGACTTCCATGCCAGGGCTGGCTCGAATAGCAGCAAAGCTGCAAGAATACACATACAATATCCTACATATAGCGATTTGGAAAAATGCCCAGGCAGACTGCATGTCAAGGCTAATAGACCGCAGAACCTTGAGCTCCACTTTCCTCCAGGACGAATGTGTAGTGGCATCAGTCAAGGATTTGAAAAGCTACAAATTCCTGGAGATGACCAAAGCCCACTTGCAGGAAGAACTAGAAAAAGACGAGTCCTTGAGCAAAGTGGAAAATTGGGCCTACAGTAGCTGGCCCAATGAGAGGGCAGTTCCGTAAGGTCTGCACCCGTATTTGAAAGTCAATGAAGACATATTCAAAGTGGACAGTCTTGTAATGAGAGGCAATCAAATAATACTGCTTAAGGAATGCTCAAAGTGTTGCTATGCAGGGCACACGCAGGACACCTTGGCGGCAGCATGACCAGACAGAGGGTGCAGGAAGCGTATTGGTGGCCAAGCATGGATCAAGATATCAGGATCATGATTGAGAGGTGCCATGAGCAAACTAACAGCAACAAAAGGCACAAGGTGAGACAAGCACCCATGATCCCCACCGAGATCCCCTCTGGAGTGTGGCACAAAATTGGTCTGGATTTCATTGGTCCATTGGACAATATGTTACCGGACCACAAGTACGGAGTAGTCTTAATTGTCCAAATGGGTTTATGTAGAATTTGTAACAAACATCGCCACGACTACTTTGATTGAAGTGTTAACTTCCGTGTTCCAGAGGGAAGGGTTACCCAAGGAAATAGTCACAGATAACGAGGTCCAATTGATTTTGAGGGACATGGAAGGATTTCTGAAGAGACACATTAGACAGTTTTGAGCCAGCCTCTACCACCCACAAGCAAATGGATTAGTAGAATGTGCCAATAGATTCATAATAGGTGCCTTACAACTAGCCTGGGCAGCAGGAATGGATATTCACAAAACCGTAGCTGCTTACCGCCTGACCACCAATGTGGTCACAGGAGTGTCACCTTTCCAAATGCTGAGGGGACGGAGGGCTACGTCCAAGCTAGTATCACCCTGACTACACCAGGTGAGGCAGGATGAGACCATGAACATGAGAGATGTGGTTTGGAGAATCCAGAAAAACAAGGAGCAAATGAAAGCACAGAGAGCGACATGCGCAGAGCGGTACATCGGACAGAAGTTGAGGTGGGCGATGTAGTAAAGATAAAGCTACCCCACAAGAACATGGTAACAGGGTCCAAGTACAGCCAGCCTATAGAGGTTGCTCAAAGAGCCACCAACCATATTTACACCATTGATGGCAAAGATGGAACTTGAATAGAATGGCCATGTTCAAAAGAAATCCTCCTGAGAAGAGAGTATCCATGGGAACAGAGTATCCAATGGAATTTCAGAATCAATGCGAGGGCACTGAGATAAAAGAGACAGAGAACATTGAGTATGAAGCTTGCAACAGTGGCCACATGAAGGATCTCACACCCTAAGTAGGAGAACGACACAGAGAAACGTCCCCATGGTCACAGAGCCTAGGAACAGCACCGGAGGTCAAATCTGTGCCACTGAAATCCTCACCCTGTGAGAGTCGACCCCAGCAAGAGAAGACCAACCAAGAACAGAGACTTTGTCATGGAACAGAACCAAGCTTCTCGACAAAAGGAGATATCTGAGGAACCATCCTCGCGAGATGCCGGGAACGAGATTTTGCGAGATTACGCGCAGCTCCCGGAATCCCACCATACTTGCAGCGGACCAGGAGACATAAGGAGGCACCCCAGCGCTCCTGTTTATGGATCCAGGCCCTCAGTCTGACATGTACACATTACCACCAGGCTCCCCCTGCCTGGTAGTGTTACTGAGCCAGCATTGCTAGAGAAACTTACTACAGGCATAAATCTACTGCTGTGAGTCCAAATAGCAGTGGTTGCCAGCCTGGCTGCATGCACAGACATTAACTGAGAAATAATCCCACTGCAGTGGTTATCGCAGAGGCTCTCCTTATGCTGTGTGCATCTGTACATCTACAATAATATAATAATCAGGGTGATAAAGCTTGCTACGCAACCAACCTGTGTCCAGTGTTCCTTTCAGGCCACTGTTGCATAGTCACCTCCCTGAGAGCATGGTAGCTCCCATGATGTTGTCATGGGTCATGTGGCAGTAGCCACGTGACCAACGTAATAAAAGTAACAAACCGCTTCCAGCTCGTCAGTCACACCATACTCTGGCTCCGGTGTGGTTCTTTCGTGCACCTGCCTGGCGCAACACCGCGTGGTGAAGGCCCAAGGACCGGGCCCACCACAAGGCCGGCGCCCCTGCTGGGCAACGCTGACCTCCACCATCTGCGGGCCATGTGATCATGGCAATTGGGGACGACCCCGGCCTGGGTGCCCCCAGAGCCGGGGCCGGCGTGTGCTGGGTGTCCCCAGCCCAGTGTGGGCTCCAGTGACCTGGAGCGTAGTGGGGTGATCCCCACTGCCTTACCCGCGTGATCGCCGCCCTGAGTACCCGTCGGGTGATCCCGACATGTTTATGGGGCTGCCTGGTGACCCGGAGCAGCCCCCACAACAATGGCGATGAAGAAACAGGCCCCGCGTCCCCGAAAGAAGAACGATGGAGAGGAGAGAGTGTCCGCGGCGTCGGCCGCAAAGGAGGTGCTGCCCCTCCCCACCCCTCCACCTCTGTGGACCTCTTCATTCTCCAGGCATCTGACAGTCCAAATAACAGATACAAAGTTCATTATTGTGGGGTACTAATCCGTGAGGACAATTCTGAGATGAACTTCAGTGAAATGTGACAAAATTGGATAGATGCATTGGATGCTATAATGCCTCGCACAATAAATGAGACTTCACTATTGACTAGAAACTGTTGAATGTTCTGGAGCAGTGTGGACATGCTCACGCCTGCCTTATCAGAAGTGAATGCGGGTTTGTTCAGTCCTGGACCACAGGCACCTGGATTCCGTAGACAGGGATAGTCTTCTGCTTATGGTCATCTTTCCTGGAGAAGGCTCTCTTGCTGTCCCCTTTCTAGAGTATGCACTAGTGCCTCCTATTGATGAATGTCACTTTGCCTACGAGAATCCGCCTAGCACTTGAGCTGTCTTCCTAAAAAGGGCTGCCCTGTGCCACCTCTTGAAGTGCCACCCAGTGGATACACATTGCAAGCCCACATTTCTAAGGATGGCACATGCAAGGCTGACTATTGCCCATCTACTGGCTGACTCTGAGTGGACAGGGGTTTTGGCATCATCTTAATTGCAGGTTGGGGAGGCGGGGTCACTACCCCGTCCCATTAGAAAATTCCCTGTTCCTTTGGGGTGCCCCACGGCCCCCCTAAAATGCGTTCCACCATTTTCCATTTCTTTCTTTGTTTACGAAACTTGCCTTGGCGCACAGGGGCACATTGGTGTGCCAATCTGGCGCCAGGGTGCCCAAACCTTACTGCCCCACCCACTGGGGAGCCTGTCCCACCATTTTTGGGGGACCTCTCCCCCCCACTCCAAATGGAGGGGGGGTGTACCTCACGCAGCCGTTTGTAGGAGGCCCAGGAAGGCCTGCATGAGGTGCCCCTGCCACCCATTTGGTTTGAGGGGGGAGAGGGCCCCCAAAAAAGGTGGGACAGGCCTCCCAGTGGGTGGGGCAGTAAGGTTTGGGCACCGCAGGGCCAGATTGGCACATCAATGTGCCTCTCTGCACCAAGGGGAGTTGGGTTACTAATTGAAAAAAGTGAAAATGGTTCAACGCTTTTTAGGGGGGGAAACCCAAAGGGTCTGGGAATTTTCTAATGGGATGGGGCGTTGACCCCCTCGCCCCCAGCCGCAATGGAGTCGGTGTCATGTCATGCAGCCCTCCCTGGGACCAGATATCTGCTCTTAGGAACGGACGCCTGAGCCCAGGGAGGAGTGCAGGACAGCCCCCCCTTATCTGCCCCTGGGAGGGCTACATGAGATGTGCCGCCCCTCCAATTGGGCCATGTGTGGATTCCCAGGGGTGTCCTCTTTTGGGAAATGCATGGGGTTCCCTGTTTCCCTTGCTGGCTTCGATACCCTAGGCCCAAATCTGTAGGTTGCCCACATGAACAAAATGGGCAGTGGCGAAAGGCTTGGGGTTCCCAGTGGGTTAGCCTTTTCCTTTTGCGCCCCCGGTAGGTGCTCCCACACATGTGAGGTTCCGTTTTCATCAGGACACGTGTGGGGACGCAGGAAGGTAGGCCATGTGTTGCTGGCGGTGTGTTTCGGTGGGTGGCCAGAGCGAAATGTCTGAGAATTGTCTTAATTTCCAACCAATTTCAGAGACATTTCCCTGTGTCCACTCACCGAAACACGTCGCCAACAACAGATGTCATCCCTTCTTGCGTTCCCACAGGTGTCCCGACGGAAAAGGTATCTCACATGTGTGGGTGCACCTACTGGGGGTGCAAAAGGAAAAGGGTAACCCCAAGCCTTTTGCCACAGCACAATTTGTTCATGTGGGCAACCTACAGATTTGGGCCTAGGGTGTCGAAGCCAGCAAGGAAAACAGGGAACCCCATGCATTTCCCAAAAGAGGACACCTGTGGGAATGCACAGAGGTCTGACTTGCGCGAAGCGGCCCAGAATGTATTACCCAGAACCCCAGACAAAGTGAACATTGTGTTTTTTCACACTTTGTCTGGGATTGTGGCTAATAAAAACTGGGGCAATTTGCGCAAGGCAGACCTCTGTGGATTCCCAGGGGTGTCCTCTTTTGGGAAATGCATGGGGTTCCCTGTTTCCCTTGCTGGCTTCGACACCATAGGCCCAAATATGTAGGTTGCCCACATGAACAAAATGGGCAGTGGCGAAAGGCTTGGGGTTCCCAGTGGGTTACCCTTTTCCTTTTGCGCCCCCGGTAGGTGTACCCACACATGTGAGGTACCGTTTTCATCAGGACACGTGTGGGGACGCAGGAAGGTAGGCCATGTGTTGCTGGCGGTGTGTTTCGGTGGGTGGCCTGAGCGAAATGTCTGAGAATTGTCTTCATTTCCAGCCAATTTCAGAGACATTTCCCTGTGTCCACTCACCGAAACACATCGCCAAAAACAAATGTCATACCTTCTCGCGTTCCCACAGGTGTCCCGACGAAAAAGGTACCTCACATGTGTGGGTGCACCTACTGGGGAAGCAAAAGAAAAAGGTTAACCCGCTGGTAACCCCAAGCCTTTCGCCACAGCACAATTTGTTCATGTGGGCAACCTACAGATTTGGGCCTAGGGTGTCGAAGCCAGCCTGGGTGGGTTGCCCAATGCCTGCTCTTGGTAGGATTTTCTGATGGGTAGGAAAAAATGACAGGTCAGGCTGTCAGATTTTCCTATCCCGTCACTTTTTCCTACCCCTAGGTGGGTTGCCCAATGCCTGCTCTTGGTAGGATTTTCTGATGGGTAGGAAAAAATGACAGGTCAGGCTGTCAGATTTTCCTACCCCGTCACTTTTTCCTACCACTGGGTGGGTTGCCCAATGCCTACTCTTGGTAGGATTTTCTGACGGGTAGGAAAAAATGATAGGTCAGGCTGTCAGATTTTCCTATCCCGTCACTTTTTCCTACCCCTGGGTGGGTTGCCCAATGCTAGCTGTCGGTAGGATTTTGTGACGGGTAGGAAAAAATGACAGGTCAGGCTGTCAGATTTTCAAACCCCGTCACTTTTTCCTATTGGTAGGATTTTCTGACAGATAGCAAAAAGTGACGGTTACATCGGTTCCCCTGCTGGGCAACGCCGACCTCCACCATCTGCGGGCCATGTGATCATGGCAATTGGGGACGACCCCGGCCTGTGTGCCCCCAGAGCCGGGGCCGTCGTGTGCTGGTTGCCCCTAGCCCAGTGTGGGCTCCAGTGATCTGGAGCACAGTGGGGTGATCCCCACTGCCTTACCCGCGGCGTGATCGCCGCCCTGAGTACCCGTCGGGTGATCCCGACATGTGTATGGGGCTGCTTGGTGACCCAGAGCAGCCTCCACAACAGCCACTATAGTTGTATTACAAAAAACCAGAGGATTGTATGTGTAGAGAGTCCCTCCCGTTCAAGGCAATGGTTGCATATGTTATTAGCAGAGAGACGTGTCCACTAGCCACGCTCTTAATGTTAGATTATTTTAGTATTTCGAATACTGTTTGTATATAATGCTGCTTTGTTATATTTAAATTGCATGTATATTCGGGGCAAACATGTCAATGTTTTTGATTTTCTACCTTGGCAGGTATGCATGGGACCGCGTGGCTAAGAAGGGTGACACTCAACTGGAATTGTACAAATCGCGCATGCGCCAAGGTATGCACACTATATTCGTTAGCCGTACCCGAAGCGACGATCTGCGCATGCTCTGTAGAAAAGCCACGTCACAGAGATGGTGCCGGAAGCGATGATCTGCGCATGCTCTGTAGCAAAGCCACTTCACAAAGATGGTGCCGGAGTTGATCATCTACGCATGCTCAGATTCATAAGTGCTGCCTGTTGGAGCTGGACTTTCTCGTGCGCTCTGCCCTCGAGACTGGTAAACGTGCAATGTTTTTTTTAACATGTTTAAGGCCGGAGAATGTGGCCTGGGGGGAGACCAGCCTGGGGCTGAGCTTCTAGGGCGGCGGGGTCATGCTGGCTGACCCTGGGCTCCCCTTTTATAAACCTAGAAATATGTAACATATTTCCAGGTTTATAAAAGATGGCTTGAAAAGTGCACAAGCCATAGTAAGGTGCCTGCACACACACATATATATATATATATAACCTTTATATATAGTGTGCTCCCCAGGTGTGGCGAGGGTTAAAGACGCCTTGGTGACCTGGGGGGCGAGGGGGGTAAGGGGGACACAAGGACAGTAACATGAGCTGTGAACTGAATCACTCACAGTGGCTTCAGAGGAGATTCAATGATTTGCTCAGGATCACACACTTTGGTTAAATGCAGAAAGTGGGAGGTGAACAATTAACCACATGTGCTCCCAGGTTTAGTTGATATAAATATTTATTAAGGTTTTGCTTTGAGTTTCATGTGCCTAAATAATCCTTTCCTTATAGCAATGTCTTGACAAGAACCCACATTATAATAAACTAGCCTTTCATATCAAACTAACCTTAAGCTATATAGTCCTAAAAAATATGTTGAGCAATACTAGTATGACTTTAGTTTTGTTCTCTCCATCCTTCATAGGAGGTCACAGTAGCACCAGGCAAAGTAACGTGATTCTAATCTCACTTGGGTCTAAACCCATAAGCATTGCTGCAGTATTATGCTCCCTTCCCATTTCTTATCCCCCATTCACATTTCTTGAAGGGCAAAAGCCCCTGCGTGTAGCCCCCTGCCCCCATCAGTGTCTACCCCTTAACATGTGTGACAGACATGGAGAGAGCCGCGCTGCTGCTCGAGCTCCAACTTCCACACACAAGTGTGAGCCCTGGAAAGGCAGAATTTACGGGGGGGTCCAGCGTCCTGCAGACCCCCTGAAGCAAAAATAGGACTTACGGCATCCCGGGGAGGGGCTCTGTTCCACGCGGGACCCAAGCTGTCATTTCTGGACAGTCTCTCAAAAACAGACGGTTGCAGTCGAGTGTTCTCTCCGGTGTGGGGGAGGGTGACCCTTGGATCTGGGGTGGGTGGGTGAGGGTCACCCTTGGATCTGTGTTCTCTCTGGTGAGGGTGAGGGTCACCGTGGGACCGGTGGGGCATTGTTTGAGCAGTGCAGTTAAGATGGCACTGGATCTGCCTGGCTGATCTGGAGGACTGTCCTGGGGTGGGGGGGAATTCCTGGGTGGCACAATGCCCCACGTCATTTAGGATGTGTTCATCCATTCCTGCATTTCTTCTTTGCTTTCTGGCACTTGCATTCCTGGTTTCATAATTGGAAAAGCAAAACCACATGTCTGCCTGCGTTTTTTGTGATTTTTATATCTGTATAATTCCTTATGCATTTTCATTGCATCAAATTAATTTAATGAAAAAGAAAAACAGAAAATAGCTGATCTCCCCCGAAGATACTAGGGTGTTTGCAAACCTCTCAACCTATTGATTCTCCAGGGCTTGTGAAATCAGGTGTGCTTGGGGTTGTGTGGATTGTGACCACATTGACGCCAATGGGAAGTATTGCATTTTTTAAATGTTGGTGAAAATGTTCCTATGCGGATGAGTCCATTGAAATCTCTGGAAGGTAATGGGGTGTTGGGAGGGTGACAGTATGTTCACAGCGGTGCCACCCACCAAATGCGGTGAGTTGAAAGGTGTGTGTGGATCTCTCAACAATAGCAATCTATCTCTAACCCTCAACAGCACCCACACATGTGTCTGACCTCACTTGGGCTGCTTAGTCGAGCCTTGCCAGCCACCCAAGTCCTAGAACGGCAACATGCACAAATGCATCTCCTAAACTGACCCCTAGTACTCTCCAATGACACTGACTCTGGTCACCAAGGGCGTTCAACCAAAGAAAAAGCGCATTGAGGCCACACAAGGTGGGGAAAGAGCGCTATACAATACAATACAATGGCTACTCTGAAGGGAATGAGAAGGAATTGAAACAATCAGGAAGGGGGTGGGGGCTTTTAGAGATATCAGATGGGGCTTTGAAGGTTACTGGATTCTTTGCGGGAGATTATCCTCCTGACATGGCTCCTGAGATTTATCTGAAAGAAGGTGAATGGTGGCTCTGAAAACTGACCAGAAGGGTTTATAGGCATGTAACCCGAGGGGAGAGCATGTGCGCCATCTAGCCCCATTGCATGTCTCCCAAACAATTGCATGTCATGAGGGTCCCCAGCATTCAGTTCTGACACTTTAGAAAAAAGCACTTAATATGTTTGGGCTTACTGGCACATGTTATCATGGGGAAATTGAAATTTGCACTTGGATAGAAACACAGGACTGGATAAAAATGAGTCTGTGTGAGGAGGCCATCTGCAGCTAGAGGTCGAGATTGGAGCTCTGAAGGGGAAGAACACGGCATCTTATAAGGAGGGTGATGTAAGTGGCGATGAAGCTTCTCCATAGGGTCCAGGAGGGGATCTGGGCAAGGAGGATTGGGCTCAAGAGGATCAGGGGCTCTAGAGTGCAGAAGCTCTAAGGTGCAAAGGTACAGACTCTGAGGAGAGTCAAGAAAGCGCTCAGAGAAACCCTTCCAAGGTTACAGGAAGGGGCTCCGAGGTGGAGCATTCCAGGGGTGAAGATTTCCTACTGGAGACAGGTGGTCAGGAGATTATGAGGAGGAAAGCAGGATGGGTCTCTGGGGCGTGGAGGTGACAGAGTGGCGGGGTAGGTATAATTCACAAGATCTTACAGCCTGAGTGGGAGGGTATAGTTACTAGACCGAGTACAGGGAAAGACTCAGCTGAGTGGAGTGGGCGAGTTGGGGTTGGCTGTGCTTAGGATAGTGTTGGTGGGCTGAGAGTCTGCAGCAGGGACTACTTCACTATGTGCTGGAGCTTGCAGTATGTACAATCAGATGTTTGAGCAGCAATGCCATTTCACCAAAGTTGTGGACAATTGTAATTCAAATGTAAGGCCTCACTAGGTGGCTATTTTTAAACTTATTGAGCATTGTCATTTCCAACAGAAACGATGCACCCATGAAACATCAGAGATGGCCGAAGTAATCCTTGAATAGGTGCTGTGCAAGGCCAGTTCACCAGTGTAAAGAAAATGCGAACAAGGAAAATACATCCAGGTATGTCGGCGAGACTTTTCTGCTAATATGCTCACTAATGGTTATTGGGCGGCAGTGTTAGACTCCATGGAGATTTCAGTGGAATTACCGCTCACCGATTTTGCTGTTTTTTCTTTTAAGTGGCGGATTTACCTCCAGCTTTTTGCTGGAGGCGAATCCTCCACTCCACCGCCTAACTTGTAGTACTGCGGTGCATTAAAGGATAGTTCCGGGACTTTTTTTTTATTGTCCCTACGGGTCGGCCATGTGTTTGTAAGCATAAATCGGTAGATCGTAGGAAACTTTCCTATGGACCTTACCCGACTTTTCGCCCATTATCGCACTCGAAATCAGCCTCCATTTTGTGATAATCCTATCATTCCGCCGCATCGACCTGGCTCACCTGCCTTTGCGGCACTAAATCAAATCCCCCGCCCCTGAGCCTGACATCAGCAGACGCGTACTGCCCATTTCAAGCACGTCTCGTGTCAACAATCGCTGCGCCTCAGCTATTGACGTGTTGCCATGGAAATGGCAGGACGCCTCTTTCCCCAATAAGTATAAACAGACCGTTTCACAACACACAGCAGCAGATTTTCGATTCCATTCCTCTCTCTGTGTTACTTTGAGTATTCTGTGACTCGTTTCAGTGCTCTGGTCAGCTACCTTCGCCGCTTGTAGCCCGTGTGAACACCTGTACCATCTCTGTAAATTATTTTACTATCTTTACCGCACAATGGCCACAATAATGCCGTATATGTACGAGCCCGAGTACACCGAGGAAGAACTACTGGAAAGTCAAGCACGCGAAAACGATGGGGATTCGGACGGCAGTTGGGAGGACCAGTCAACGGATGAAGAGCCTGGACCATGTCGCATGGACGGCGTCTCCACCTGGTGCACGTGCAATCGGTGCGAGCTAATGCCAACTGAGGAGGAGAACTGCTGCTGCCGTGAAAATTCCGGGTGCTTGGCCTACATTTCGGAAAGCGAGCAAAGTCTGCAGGAAGGCGAGCAAAGTCCGCAATGCATCACCGAGCTGCCAGAGTTCAGGGAAGCCTGCCTCTCACGGACCGTGTTGAGGATGATGATGGTGCTTATGCACGAACTTCGCGGCACTGTTCGTCCGCGTAATCCGAGTAACGAGTAAGTATACTCTGTTTGTGATGTCAGTGATGCCACCACTATTTCATGGTCGTCTCCCACATATAAAATTACATTTACATATCATTCGAACGCATGTAAATTTGTTCCATATAGTGCATTTTCTAGATATAATTTTTTTCTAAGAAAAATGACATGTGTTACCTGAATCGACATTGATAAGAAAGTTTGGTCAGTTTAATACAGTTTGCATCTTTTTTTTTCACAGGTGGTACAGGCTGGTGGCCTATCGTTGCTTCACTTGGTGGCTTCACGGGAGGCTCGGACACCGCGTTCGGAGAGTAATACCTGCCTGTGCGGTACTTGCCATTAGACAACATTTCCCCAGTGACAGTGGACAATACCGCGGATTTTCCCTCGATGTGCTGCAACCTCAACTTTACAATGTGTAATGTTTATTATTTATGTTTAATTAAAATCTAAAATAAAGCCCAACATATATTTTAACAATGGTTGTTTTGATTTTTTAAATGAATCTAGTGTATATTCTCCTGGGAGGGTGAGGTATTTATAAACTCACCCCCCTGCATTCCATGTAGTAGATCCTGCAGCCATCCTCTTACATTCAGTTAGATGGCCTCTCCTTGGTGAGGCCCTGCGGCAAACTGGTCTTGTCTGCACGACCACCGCCCCGATCCACCCCCCGCCCTATCAAAGGCAGTTCGCACCGGGGTACTTGTGCTGGCAAGTGGAGCTGTCAGGGAGCGATAAAGGCCAAGAGGTGCCAAAGACCATGTACACTTCAAAGTGGTCTATAGAGCATGGGTTGTTGTTCCCATGTCTACCTACAGACCCCGTGTCTCCTGCCAAGCATCCCCCCTCACGCTGGACGGCCCCCTGCAATCCACATAAGTGTGTCTCCATTCACGAGTCTTCCTGTGTCTTGTCTGCACGACCACCGCCCCGATCCACCCCCCGCCCTATCAAAGGCAGTTCGCACCGGGGTACTTGTGCTGGCAAGTGGAGCTGTCAGGGAGCGATAAAGGCCAAGAGGTGCCAAAGACCATGTACACTTCAAAGTGGTCTATAGAGCATGGGTTGTTGTTCCCATGTCTACCTACAGACCCCGTGTCTCCTGCCAAGCATCCCCCCTCACGCTGGACGGCCCCCTGCAATCCACATAAGTGTGAATCCATTCACGAGTCTTCCTGTGTCTTGTCTGCACGACCACCGCCCCGATCCACCCCCCGCCCTATCAAAGGCAGTTCGCACCGGGGTACTTGTGCTGGCAAGTGGAGCTGTCAGGGAGCGATAAAGGCCAAGAGGTGCCAAAGACCATGTACACTTCAAAGTGGTCTATAGAGCATGGGTTGTTGTTCCCATGTCTACCTACAGACCCCGTGTCTCCTGCCAAGCATCCCCCCTCACGCTGGACGGCCCCCTGCAGACCGCATAATGCCACGACATATACACGTCATTCATTCACAAACACACCCCTGTTTCGAATTCTTTATAACCCACTTCATATTTCTAATGAGAACTTCTTTGCGCTTTGCTAGTCAACCCGTGAAGGTGCTGGTTATCTGCTCTTCGTCTCTGTGAACTTCCGTGACCACTTTGAGCAAACTCGTCAGTTTGCAACCTGTGAACTGCTCCCTGTTCTACGACAAGAAACTACTCTGATCCCTGCATCTAACTGTTTGTTCGTCAAGGTAAGTCCATGTACCATAATCATTTTGCGTCCAATTTTTTAATTTATATCTATTTGCTAGTAGTCATCAAATTGCATCCATGTTTTCTTTTCGTTCACGACAGTACATGCAAGGAACTAGTCACATGTTCTGAGTTTAGTCAAATTACTTTTTCTATTTTTTGAAAGTTATTGAAATACTTATCCGCATGTGAATAACGTGTATAGTTCCAAGAACCAAAACGGACCTTGCATTGAACCTTTTATGTGTCATTTAATGTTTTAACACATTGGTATTCATAGAGAATTGTTGATCTTTACTTTTCAGAACTTTCCATAATGCCTGCCTGTTCCATTGGCGGTTGCCCTTCGAAGACCCATAACAAATCTGAAGGTACTATAATGCATGTTTTCCCTAAGACAATAGATCAGATAAGAGAATGGGTCCGATATTGCGGATATCCAGCCTCTGAGATAGAAAGTAGAGTCCTAGAAGTCTTTGCGGACAAGAGGGGTGATCGATACCGCATCTGCAGCAGGCACTTTAGCCCAGACATGTACTCCACATCATTGCTAATAAGGACGAAAACACCGCGAGCGAGGCGAAAATTGCTCTCAACCGCTATTCCCACTCTATTCGTCCACATCCCTCCACTGGTGAGTCAAGTTTACGTATTTATCTCTCGGCATTGCGGTAGTGTGTAGCATTAGCTAACAATAATTTCCCCATTTATGTATCCACTCAATATGAAGGCTGAAGATTCTCCATCCGTGTCGTTATTGCAGTCATCAGCCACTTCAAGCGCCTATCGGGTAATCTTACTTAGCTATTCTGACACTGACTTGTTTTAGGCATGTAAATCAATAGTTTTAATTGATCGTGTAATTATTTTACCTAATGGTACACCACAGTACTCGTCCTCTAGTCTTTGTTTTCAGTTATAATTATTGTTATCCAAAATAATGCAAGTACTGTCTTTCAGGGAGATGCTGAGGAGTCCAATGCATTGACGACAACCGTAGATGTCACTCAGATGCTCGAGGTACGTTTCCGGACAGTTCCATCGATGGAGATCATCAGATCTTGCATTCTTGTAGCGTGATTGTTACACACAATGTTTCTTTCGTTTTTAGCCATTGGTATGTCCTTCTGTCGTCGCCCTCCTATGTGTCTTCTTTTTTCAATATTGTGTTCATTACTAATGAAAGTCCTATGTTTCAGGGAGTCGATGGAGCATTAGTCCAAGAGGAAGGGGGAGCATGCAGTTACGGGTCGGCGCAACAGCTTGCAGAAGTGTGCACCGCAGTTACAGCGTCCCTTGATGTTCTTATGCATTTCGAGGTATGGATACTGACAGATCAATCATGCAAGATCAAATGACGTGATTACATCCGCTATACTTCCTTCTTTATTAACGCAAGTACTATGTTTCAGGGAGCTGACGGAGCTTCTTCAACAAGAACATCACCCCTAGTAGTTGATGCAGATCTCTGGGTGGTGACACTTCCAACGATGGAGCAAATCGAATCATATTTAGATATCCATTATTTATTTTAGACAACTGATCATTTGTGCAGGTCTATTTAGATGAGCCGTTGATGCCTGCAGAAAGTTTATGTTCTTTTAAACAAAATACAAAACCATACTAATGCAATTACTGTGTTTCAGGGAGTTGCTGAAGCCTCATCTTCAATAATATCATCAATGGAAGTCTATGCGGAGCCCGAGGTATGGATCTTGACAGTTCAATCTAACTAGATCAACAATGCGTGAACTATTGTCGTTTGAATGTTCTACACAATGCGTTCATTCGTGTTTTGCTATTGAGATGTACGTATGGGTATTGGTCCCCAAGTACATTTTGTGTTTTCAATATTATTATACATACTAATGAAAGTTCTATGTTTCAGCGAGTCGATGGAGCCTCAGTGAGTGATGGATGTGCTTATCATGAAAGTATAGTCGTTGCAGCGCGAGAGGAAGTGGAGACATGCACACACGAGTCGGAGCAACAGCGTCCAGATGTTGAAGTTCGAGGAAAGAAAGTTTCAAAGAAAAGAAAGCAAAAGAAGGTTAGTGTCCTGTTCACTATATTATGTTGTCTTTCACTGTCAATAGTTCAATACTGTAAGTTGTGTTTAAACTGAACATCCCTTTTCTAATCTGTCCTCTAGTTGCGAGTGGGTGTAAGAACTAGATCTACACAGACAGTGAAGCGAACGAGAGATGTTGCTTGTCAAACCTTTTGGCAGGGACTTGAGACTGGAGATGCATCGTGCCAATGGGAAGAATATGAAGTGATTGACAACGGAGCTATACCACCACCAGCCATTGATAGTGAATGTCCTCCTGGTAGTTTGGATGCAGTCGTAGATCAATTCACAGAATCCACACCCGCAAAAAATAAGAGCACGCGAAAGTTGAAGACATTGTTTTTTTCTCCCATCTCCGGACAAGGAACAGATGTTGCAATGGAAGAGAATGAAGTGGACGACAATGAAACACCATCAATATCACTCAGCATAGCGGAAGACGATATCAGAGATTGTACCTTTCATGCGAGTGACATGTCCTCAACGTTACAGGCCGAACCAGCTGGGATGCAGAGTGACAGTATAAGGAAAGAGGCCAAATTCATTGTATTCGATAGCTGTTTGATGGATATTATTATGATGATGAAATGTGGGCATTGGGTTGGTGGGGAAGTATGTGGGGAGCCATTGATTAATGTGACTCGTGCAATTCGAGGCACTAACCTTAAAATACATGCCACCTGTACACAATATCATCCGTTCGCATGGTCTGCACAACCCATGCTGGGGCAACTGCCAGCAGGCAATCTACTTTGTGCAGCGGCCGCACTTTTTAGTGGTTCAAGTTTTAAAAAGTTACAGTATTTCTTTCAGTTTGTGGGAATCCATTTCATTGCGAAAAGTCAGTTCTACAAATACCAAACCGATTATCTATTTCCAGCCATCAGCGAAGCTTGGAGAATGGAAAAAATGTCAATGGAAAGTACATTCGCGGGCAAACGCTTCAGGCTAGCCGGTGATGGACAATGCGACAGTCCAGGATTTTCAGCCAAGTACTGCACCTACCACTTTCAGGACATGGAAAGTAAGAAAATTGTGAGTTCGGTGGTCGTGCAGGTGTCACAAAGTACATCCTCAGTGGCCATGGAGAAAGTTGGCTTTGTAGCATCATTGCAAGAACTACAATCGCGGGGAATGGTGATCGACCTGATAGCCACGGACAGACACGTTTCAATTGCCAAGACAATGAGAGAACAGTACAAAAATATAAATCACCAATTTGACGTTTGGCATCTTGCAAAATCAATCAATAAAAAATTGTCGGCTGCAGGAAAAAAAAAAGATATGCAAGGTATTTCACAGTGGTCCAAGTCAATCAGCAACCATCTTTGGTGGAGCTCAAAAACATGTGAAGGGTCGTTGGAAATTCTACTGGAAAAATGGCGGTCAGTAATGTTGCACTGTAGCAACGTACATCGATGGTCGACAAATGAGCATTTCCACAAATGTGAACATGGCCATTTGTCCACAGAGGAGGCACGGAAGAAGAAGTGGTTGATTCCTTCATCACCCACTCACAAGGCCATTGAAAAGATTGTATTTGATAAAACTATAACAAGAGATTTGAGGGGACTCACGGAATTCTGCCACACAGGAGATTTGGAGGTGTTCCACAATATGTGCCTAAAGTACAGGCCCAAAAGATTGCATTTTGGCATGGAAGGCATGATAAATCGGACTCTTCTAGCGGTCTTGGCACATAACCATAATGTTGGCCGTCAACAAAGTAGGACGACCGGAACTTTAGGGACGCTTCGCTACAATAAGGCCTTCACTAAAAGAAGTAAACAATGGGTGATCAAACCAGTGTTTGAGGATATGCAATATGAGTTTATTGAGAGACTTATCGTAGATGTCCTCGATAGGCACATACATGGAGTGGTGAACGAACCTATGCAGGGGACAACTGCATTGCCACCCAACATTGCCTCTGTTCCATGTCCACCTAAAGCAGAGCTCATTGAGAAATACACATCACGGTTTAAATGATTGTAATTCGATTGTCTGTTCTCTCGAGTCTCCTCATGTTGCAGGCCCATTGCAATTAAACCAAACAGTAATATAAATCATTTTTACAAACATTATAGAATGTTTCCGTATTACAAACACATGGCCGACCCATAGGGACAATAAAAAAAAAGGCACGCAGACAAGATGCCCTTACACTAACTGGAGCTAACTAGAAATGTGTGCTCGCTCAAAGTGAAGGTCAGCTGCTTTGATGTTTTGCTCGGGTGGCGGAACGGCCCACGACCCAATATAAGGTTCTATTGTGATTTGACCTTGACAGGCCGGGACCATCCTGAAAGACTAAGAAAAGATAATGAATAAAATTTCAGAAACGAAACGATGAGCCACGTTCATTAGAAGAAGTAACGTCGGCAAAGAAGGAGTGGTGTTTCGGGTCTGCCCTACACAGAGACACAATGGAAAATGCAAATATAATGTAAGTAACTTTTGATGAGTTTATACCGCAATTTCATTACTATACAGTGGCTTTAAAGACGGGTTCAGTTGTACTTGTTCGTTCTATGTGGCATAGTGTTTTCTACCGCGCACTATCTGGAGGAGAAACATCTGCTTTTACTGAAGCACCTCAAAACCTTCCTCTTTGCTTCTGCTTTCTCTCTCCCTCTCCCCTGCTACAACTGGTCCACTGTCTGCGACCTCGGTCCTGGGCCCTTCCACTCTCCACCTGCACTGCCTCCCTGTCAACCCCTGCACTGGGGGACTGTCTCAGTATCCTACAGCCCCCCCTTCCCAGCACTTGTTCTGCACTTACCTTGCACTTGCCACCAGCTGGCCCTATTTATTTATTATTTTATGCTACTTACCTTGTACTCCACTCCCCCCCCCTCCATGCCTCGCCACGCCTTTAAACACTTGTGTACACCCAGTAGCGCTGTCCTCGCTATGAAATGAATAATTTTAATAAGGATCTGATGGTGAGACTAATTTCATTTTTTATGTTTTTAGGTACATCATTCACTACTGTCTGTGTCACGAGTACCAGACACCGGCGGACGGCTTCTACAGCCGCCAGTTGCTTCTCCGCGTGAACAACGTTACCACCCTGACCATTTTATGGGACGATCGCCAAGTACAAGTATGCCCTTACGCGGTACTAACGGTTAGATGCAACATACCTACCGTTGTGGTGGCCTAGTGCCTCGTTGTTGGAACAGCCATGCGATTATCAGTGCGACAGAAGAGCTTATTTTTATCGTAAACGAACACCCTGTGTACTGCACACGAACATCGCTTCCCTCAAGACGAACTAATTTGGATCGAGAGCAAAGAAAAATGCAAATCGCTGAATATTCTCTAAACATTTGATGTCCAATAAACGTACTTTGCCAAATGTACAATCTTGCCGTTTGCTTTTAAACCACGGTTTCACATTCCGAATTGTGGTGCTGTATTGTGAGATGCTCTAAGACCCTGTGTACAGCAAAGGACCATCGCGTTCCTCAATACAAACTTTTTGGAACATGAGCAAATAAAAATGCAAATCGCTGAATATTCTCTAAACATTTGATGTCAAATAAATGTACTTTACCACATTTACAATCTTGCGGTTTGATTTCAAAGTACAGTTTCATATTCCGAATTGTGGTGCGCTGTATTGTGAGCTGATCTGTGTTGATTTCCGGGGTCTGTGTGGAGTCGCGTAGAAGACGCCTGGGCGCGTTTGCCTACGCAGCTCAGTCACGTCACGGATAGAGGCGGGGAATATGAATGTTTTGATAAAGTCTGTTTCAGGGGCGGGGGATTTGATTTAGTGCCGCAAAGGCAGGTGAGCCAGGTCGATGCGGCGGAATGATAGGATTATCACAAAATGGAGGCTGATTTCGAGTGCGATAATGGGCGAAAAGTCGGGTAAGGTCCATAGGAAAGTTTCCTACGATCTACCGATTTATGCTTACAAACACATGGCCGACCCGTAGGGACAATAAAAAAAAAGTCCCGGAACTATCCTTTAATGCAGCAGTAACTGAGTTACCACTCTGGTACTGTCGATTTTTACTGCACCGCCGTACTCCGTAGCCCCAATGTATTTACAAATGAACATGTTCGGAGTGAAATATTGCTTGCTAGACTGCGTGTGGCTTTCGAAAATATTCAGTGCTGCAAAAGAAGGAAATTAACAAAATGAGGTGCATATTTTGTTAACATTTTGTTAAAATTTCTGTTGTCATCTTGAATCGCAGGCACAACGTTAATTTTGGTTCTGCGTATCTGCACATTTTGCTATTTTAGGTGCTAGGACCAGCCATTTCCCCTTTTTTTTATTCTGCTTTCCTTGTTACTTAGTTTGTTTCTAGCTGAAACTTAGCTCAAGTGCTTTACAACAGGAGGTTGCCTGCATTGGTCCTTGTATTTTATACAGTAGCACAGTACTGTTGGTGGAGGGAGGGTGCCCGCATTGGTCTTGGTATTTTATGCGGTAGCGCAGTACTGCTGGAGGGAGGGTTCTAAATCAATGTTCCTCAGATTAAAATAAACATTTAAAAGCAGACAAGTATGTGATTCCATCAATGTTGCACCCGCCAACTCAATTTACCCATCAGGATATCTTGGCAGTTGGTTTCACATTTCGTCATAGAGATTCCAATGTTATTTTTAACCGCACATATAAGGCCACCAAAAGGACGGCCGAGCGGACATATTTGGGCTTTTTCATAATGGATGGTAAAACCATCTAAAATTGGTAGATTTGCTAACCATCCATGTTTCTTGCAAACAGACAATTGAGTAATTCTCATCCAAAATCCTTTGCTAAAATGCCTGTAACAGATTGAAGAAGCCTCTGGTATTCCAGGATGCTACCTTACCCATAGAAGCTCAATTCCGCTGCAAGACCACACTCTCAACAACATTTACTGCACTTACTATGGGAGCCCAGTCACAAATTACTCTTTGCTTGTGGGCCAGCAGTCAAATTAAGTACAGTACAAGATGTGGAGTTTGCTTTCTAGACTCTTCTTCGCAGAGGATCAAAAGAATTAAAAATAAGCTCCCCTGTCAAGAAGTTATATATGATATTAGTACCCGGCAAGGGCGCAATCAGAATGAAAGGACCATTCTGATTGGCCCTCGCTGAGGCATTACCCGGCCGGAAATCCCTCGGTCGGGATTCCACTGGCATTGTCCGCGGCGGGGGCGTGGCAGACCCTCAGCCAATGAGGAGGCTCGAAGTGGGGCCATCCCCGCTCCGAGCCTCCCCACGGCTGAGAGGTTGCCTTCGCCCCCTGCCGGAGTCTCAGGTAAAGCTTTTTTTTTGTTCCCCTTTCCTCCCACCTCCCTGCCCTCCCCACCCCACTTACCTTCTACCTCCTTTGTCCCCGGTGGGGGACGATGGCAGCTTCCAGCCCTGTGTAGACTCGGAGTGGGGCCATCCCCGCTCCGAGCCTCCACATGGCTGGAGGCTTCCATCATCTCCCGCCGGGGACCCAGGTTCCTTTTTTTTAATTTATTTATTTTTCGCCCTCCCAAACCCACTTACCACCTTCTCCATTTTTTTTCGGGAGCGGGCGCTCTGGCATCACTTATGTTCCCAGCGTGTCTGCTCCCGATAGCCGCAATGGAAAGGGAAAACGGACTCCGTTTTCCCTTTCCCAGTGGCCATTTTCTTGGGCGTTTTCTTTTTTCTGTCCCAAAGCGCTGCAGCGTTTCGGGACAGAAAAAAATGCTTTTAGTGCCCCGGTCATGCAGATTTTGCGGGCCGGGGTACTAATAGCAATATGCCCATCGTGGCAAGGGCATTACCGACTCAGGTAATGCCCCAGGGCCATCGTTAAGGCCCTGGCTTCTCTCGGACCTATAACTATGGGCCCCGGGGCATTACCGGAGTCAGTAATGCCCCCGCCGCTTGGGGCATATTGCTTAATTATTCATCATTCTAAAGATAGTAGCGTGGTTGCTTCTTCAAATAAAGTGTTAGATCGAACATATAGCTGTACAAGGTCAACACAATCATCCCATACAAATTCGAACTGATCAATATAAACTGAACTAATTAGCCTTGCATTTGGGATCTCATCGTGCAGGGCCAAGACATGGGGCCTCATTATGACTGTTCCTGTCCGGAAACACCGGTGTTTCCGGACCGGCACAGTACGATTCTGCGGGCGGGTGCCATCCTGCCCGCCAGGGTCAGACCTGGCGGGCGGAACGGCACCCGCCCGCAGAGATTCAAGAAAGCACCGGCACCGTTGTAACTTCTGCCGGTGCTACCGTGGTCCCCATTCCCATGGAGTCCCTTGGGACTCCATGGGAATGGGGACTTGGAAATTTGCCGGTGTCTGACTTCCCGGCCGCCGGGGTCGTAATACCGGGAAGTCAGGTGCCGGTAAATATTGCACGTCGGGCGGCACCCTGCCGGTGTAGCACCGGCAGGGTTACCACCGGACTTGTCATGAGGCCCATACTGTTTGTTAAGCCGAATGCCTCCCTGCTCCTGGAACAAACGTTTTAGGTATGGCATGAGAGCAGAATCCGTCATTGTGTTACAGTCTTTGCCCCTCATCCTTCCCTATAAACGTTTATTTAATTATTCGTTCAGTAGGTACTTCCTCGGGTATCATTCTGCTCTTAAACACTTGGGAATTCATCCGGTCACTTACTCAAGAATCAACCCGACCGGAATCTTGGTTCAGGCTACTCTTTACCAACACTCTTTGGGCCTCATCAAGAGTTGGGCGACGCTATTAGCCCTACCGCCAAACCCCCGGCGCTATTAGCGCCGGATCACGGGTTTGGCGGAACGGTTAGTGCCCATTCCCCATTGGGCCCATTCGGGAATTCCTCATTCCCCATTGGGCCCAATGGGGAAATTTTGCGCTATTACCGCCAGCGGATTTCCCACCAGCGGTAATAGCGGCGAAAAAATCAGCAAATTTGCTGCAGAATTCACTCCAGCTCAGAGTTGGGGGGAAATCCGCCAAGGCCATGATCTTGCAGACCCTTAAATGTGGCGGTAATAGCGCTACCGCCGCATTTAAGGGTTACCACCAGACTTGTGATGAGGCCTCTCTGTGGCTAGGAAGGTGGGAGATATTGGCAAAGGTGGGATAGGTTGGGCATCAGGAATGCATATCCCATTAGGGACTGTATCCTCCCTCGGAAAGCATGAGGATAATACAGTACGATCAGCACTAGTTGTCCTATCCATAGGACCTTGCATCGCATCAGAGTGGAGGGTCAAAATACTTACATTTAAAGACGTATCATCTGTCTGTAGCCGGTCTTAAAAAGTGAGTTACTGCACGTTTCACTTTATTGGAGCAGCTCTTTTTACCCCGCAGCTTTTTTGAAACTGAAGTGGGGGTGGAGTGGGCACACTATAGCTCTGGAAGCTGTCAAATGCTTCATTGGGGGCAGGGGGTCTATTCATCGGCAGAAGTGCACTAAGGCCCAAGAAGCCACCAGGCTTGAAGCAGAGATAAAAGAACCAGAAAATGTGTATAATAAGGCAAGGACGGATGGGGTTTATGGAAGGGGAAGTATGACCTGAACTAGATGTCTGAAAGGGTGGAATGTACTCTGTACAAAACATGGAGCACATTCTTCGAAGAAGGGCCGAGATGGAGTTGTTTACTGGCACATAGGCTGAGAATGATGGACAGTTTAAGCGCCATCTGTGGGATCCAGAATACATCCGGGGATATTCTGTAGAATCCCAATGAAATTTCCCAGGAGTTCGTCACCACGTTTGGGAGATTATATACCCGAGGTGGTAGCTAGTGGGAATAGTATGGGACTAGCATGGACCCATTCTTCCTTGAGTTGGCATTGCAGAGAATGCCAGAGGAACTGTACATACTGGAGAAGGAGCTGGGGGTGGAAGAGCCCATTAGGGAAACTAACAGCCTGAACACTGAAATGCCCAGGACCAGATGGACTGCCGCCTGAGATGTATAGGATGACGCTGATGACCATGTGCAAACTACTGCTCGATTTGTACAATACATCGAAGAGGAAAGTGATCTACCGGAAATCTGCAAGACATGCATATATTTCCATCTTGTTGGGAAAAAGATTTCAGCAGCAACACCACCCGGTAGTTATAGACCAACAAGCCATATCAATGCAGACTGTAACGCACATATTTATTTTATTTATATAGACAGGAGGAACACTGCTATTTTTATCACAAAAGAATGTACAATAGATAAGAAATCAGATTTTACGGGAAGCGTGAGTTTCTTACAATGGGGTGAGTTAGTGGGGAATTCTGACCAGGTTGTGGAGGGGAGTGAATGGAACAGTCACTGAGGACAATACATAAGTGGACATAAATAGATTAAGGACAATGTACATTGGACATTTTAAAGAGCAGATAGGTGGTACGCTTGGGATGTGACCATGATGGATGAAGTGCTAGAGTGGAGGCAGAGGAAGCGAGGGACAGAGGAAGGTTCTAGATGAGTGGAAAAATGGTTGCTAGCATGCCGTTCAGAGATAGGTTAAGAGTGTAACTTGGAGGCGAGGAGGTAGGCTTTTAGTTTGGTTTTGAACAAATCTGTGTGAACTGTTTCTCGGATGTCCAAGGGAAGAGAATTCCATGCAAGAAGAGAGGGGAACGGAAGCAAGAGGAAGCAACGGGAGGGCGACGAGCCACAAGGGTAGTCTAGGAGAAAGAGAAGAGATTACAAGAAGGCTTGTAGAGTTGGACTGAGGAGGATAGCTACACTGGTGCCTTACCGTGGATAGATTTGTGATCCAGGAGAAGAAATGTCAATCTGGCATGATATTTTGTGATCAATATGAGTAGACTGATGCTCACTTTGAAAGAAGGAAGGACGCTGGATGGTTCAGTGGGGGTGCGCGGCCATCTTTGGACATCTTGAGTGAAGGTTTCTGTTTAGCACAGTGGAAGAGATGGAGTTTGCAGTGGGCATCCTAATATGGGCGTGGCTGTTGTACAGTGGACCAACGGCGGCTTTTGTCACAAATCTAGAGTGCCCCAGCGCCTTCACTGTGAATCACAGAATGAGGAAAGGCTTTCCCTCTCGCCATTACTCCATGTGCTTGCTATTGAACCACCTGTGATCTGGATATGGGAGGATGATTTAAGATTGAGGGTGAATTACACAGTCATTGAACAGAAACTGGCTCTATTTTTTTTTTTGCTAATAAATCAACTTTTCAAATACAACTTATTACATTTTTCCATGTAAACCACATAGACAAATATAACAATAGACCATAAAATTTCATAATTATTTCGTTAACAATTACTTAATCTTTACCTAAACATTATATACAATATAAAATTATAAAAAACACATTTCAATTTAAGAAATTACACCATTTTCTTCAGGATATACTTCGTCTAGAAATTGTACTATTGAATTCCATACAGTGAATTTAACACTTTGAACAAGCAAGATCCATATCTCATTATCGTCAGCAGCGTGAAAAAGATTTCACTTGTTAGATAAATGTTTCTCTCGTTGAACATTCAGTTGAGGACAAGAGATTATAACATGTTGTAAAGTTTCCTTTTCTGTGTAATTTTTACAAAATCTGCAGAAATTCATATTCAATGGTAGGATTTTTCTCCTCACAAGAATATCTCTAGTAGGCCATTGATTTAGTCTGAAACGTAAGTATTTCTTCCTTATTATTGGAGAAGGACATTTCTGGAAATAGGTAGACATACAGCGTAATTTCTTATGTTCAAAGGTTTGAGTCTCGAAATCTTTATATTTTAAACATGTTTCTCTATTTATCATCCAGTCCCAGTAGTAAAATTTAATATTAGCACAAGTTTGATTTTCTAGTAGAAGCTTGATGGTAATATCCGCCTCAGTTAACGTGTTCAGAACCATGTTACGCCATTTATTTGGAAAATGAGATTTAGATAGAACTAATTGGTGAGCTACCACACTCAACATATTGTTAGTTTCCAGGACCGTAAGGCATTTTCCAAAAAAGGAACACATACGCCACTTAACACGACTGGCTAAGGAAACTATACCTAATTCAAATCTTATAATTGGCATCGGAGTACTATCAGAAAGGAATAACACCTTTCGCCAAAACTGTGCCTCAAGTTTGTTCCATACGTTATCAGTGAAATATAGCATTGATTCAATTCCATAAGTTAGAATGGGAATTACCTTCTGCTCATAGAACAGAAGTAAATGTTTGCATGTGAATTTCCCAAATTTATAGATCAAAATGTTTGCTTGAGAGATCAAGGAAACCAGTTTAGATTGTGTGTTAGTAAGAAATATAGGCCCTCATTACAACTCAGGCGTTAAAGGTTAACGCCGTCGTTAACCCTTAACGCCTGATTCTGATTTTAACGGCTGCTTTTAGCAGCCGTTAAAATCCATGACGCTAACCTGCCATGATGCTAATTACGCCACCGTAATTTACGGGGCAAAAATGGGAATGGGGAAGGGAAAATGGGAAATGGGGATTTACCGCCCCACTCACCTTGGAATGGGGCGGTAAATCCGCCATCCACCAAGGTGTAAACGTAGTAAAGTTGGCGCAATTAGCGCCTGGGTCGTAATGACCCCCATAGTATTTGTTGTTGTATTCGGGATTGTTATTCCCAAATACTTATATTCTTTTACAATTTCTAAAGATTTATCACACAGGGTCCAGCTTTTCATGGAGAATTTCTGTGGTTTCATTGAGTTCTTACATACCATAATTTGTGATTTTTCTAAGTTCACTACTAAGTTGTTTTTAGTGACATAGGATGTTAACGCTGTTAATAGGTTTTGAAGTCCTCGTGGTGTCTGGGATATCAAAACCAAATCATCAGTGTAAAGCAACCAAGCTAGGACCTGGATTCTGAGTTTCGGAGCATCTGAAACAATAGCCACAAAAGCAGCTCCCATATCCAAAATAAAAAGATTAAACAAGATGGATGCCATTATACAACCCTGCGTAAGTCCTGAATAGGTGTTAAATTTCGCAGTTAAATGGCCGTCCATTAAGAGACGGACTTGCATTGTCGTTTCTGAATGTAATTGTTTTATCAAAGCCAATAAAGACGATGGACAGCCAAATGATTTTAATTTGTCAAATAATAAGGTTCGATCTATTGAGTCGAAAGCCATGCGGAAATCAATAAAAGCAAAATAAAGTGGTTGTTTACAGGCAGCAAATTGTGATTTCAACAAATTAATGGCAATCATATTTGGTAGGGTCCCGAGCCCCCGTACAAAACCTGACTGAAAGGGGTCTCTCTTAAGATTTAGTTTAGACCACTCGTTCAGTTCTTGAAGTATAATACGACAGAATATCTTGCTAGGGGCATCAAGCAAGGAAATTGGTCTATAACTTGCCGGGTTAGCTCAATCACCTTTTTTATAAAGTGGAAAGGTAATTGAATGCTTCCAGGAGGTTGGAATTAGTTGCCTAAAAAGAATGTTTTTAAACATAATATTTAGTATGTCTGTCCATAATTCAGGAAATTGTTTTATAGTCTGATTTGATAACCCGTCTGGGCCAGGAGCCCTTGATCTACTAGACTTATGAATAAAATATAGAATATCGTCTCTCTCAAACTTCAGGTGAATCTTATCATCTCTCTCTGTAAACGGAGAGAGATGCGCAGGGGTAAGTTTGGAATATATGGAAGAGTTATATTTAATCCATATTTCCTCTTTTACATCATTCGTCTGAACAGCTATTTGGTGTCCAGCTGTTACCTGATTGATAATTCTTCAGGATTCAGCCGAATTCTTGGAGGCCAGTATTTTTAACATGTTGCTCCCATCATTTTGATATAGTTTGGCTTTCATGCGCCTCAACCAATTCCTATATTTAGTTTTAATTTGTATAAGAGCTGTGAGTTGGCTTGCTTTAGGCAGTTTCAAAACAGTTCTTTTTTCTGATCGAATTTGTGATTTCATGATTCTAATCTCATGATTATATATGTATAGATGCAGCACTTGTTTGATTTTATGCCTAATGGAGTCTGGGTGAAACAACTGCATAAGGTCTGGATATAAAATGGGGGGGCTTGAGAGTCTATTCCTTGATTATTCATTTGCAAGCTATAACAATCTTTGAATGCTTCGAGAGATTTTTCTGACCAAATGAATCTATTACGAGCGGTGTTAATAGTAATAGGACCATTTTTATATACATTCTGTTTTATCTCACCACATTTGTCAGCCCAAACAGCATTCAACTGATTGTGATCGCTTACGTTAGAATGTTGTACCTGGAAAGTTTCAATTAAGTGCAGCCATTCACTGTTTCATAAATGTAATCTATAATCACAGTGCTGTTTCCTCTATGCCAAGTTGGATTTGGCAGGAGATCTGTCGAGCAGGATATGTTCAACATGAAGAGATTTCTGGATTTTATGAAACTCTTCCACTTCCTTAATCTGATCGAATTTTTGTTTCCCATGTAGCCAATGTAGGTTTAAATCACCCGCTAATATCAATCTGACAGGTTGTTTTTCGTAAAATATTAAATCCAGAGCCTCATTCATGCTTTCCAGAAACAGCTCATCAGAAATCCCAGAAGGATTCCAATACACATTTATAAGCACATGCAATATGTTATTTCTACAAAGTTTAAGCTTTTGTACAAAAAACCTTGGTGCATACCATAGTTGTAGATTGGTGAATGAACTTTGCTTAACGGCAATGAATAGACCTGAAACGGGTCTCCCTGCAATCCCCTTAGTAGCTGGATTTAGAAAAATGTCCTAATTCTCCCAAGATGGAGTAGACATTAACCAGGTCTGCTGCAGCATGATAATGTCATGGAACAGGAGATTTGAACCCACATTATTAATTAAATGCTTGAATCCTCTTGAATTCCAGCTAATTATTGATAGTCTTTGTGAGTCAACTTGAGATAGCTAACATTGACCAGATTGATGGTTGCAATTTCATGCTTGATTGCTAGATAGTTGGTTTGGTGGTAACGATTTCTTGGATGGTTTTATTAACATATTATTGTTCTTAACATCAAGAGAAGTAGGACCAGATAGAAGAACAAAGCCTAAGTCAAAAAGTTCAGCTTTAACCACCCAAGTTAAGCCATAGAGTGACTGATGATCTGTTTAAGGCATCAGTAAATTCAACTTGTTCTATATCAGTAGAACCTATATCGTCTAGAGCGGGTATCTCGCTAAATATTGAGAGTACCAATGCTCAGTTCAAGTTGTATTGAATGACAGGTGGAGGGCGACAGATCAAAGTTAAGGAGTGAAGCGCAGGGCGTTTTGTTGTAGAGATGACAGGTTTAGTATGTTTATCTTGACCAAGTGAAACTTGGTTTGTCTCTCCCTTTTGGATGATTTCCTTTACTGGCTCTTTCTCATGTAAAATTTTAATTAATACAGATTGTATCAAGTTTTTTATTTCACTGTCAGAAGCTGTTTGACAGTGATGGTCGGAAACTACTTGACTGATACCCGAGTGCTCATTGTCACAGACCTCCTTAGAATGCGTTTCAGAAGGCTTTAGTCGATTCTTTTGTGATGTGGAGGTAGGAAGCTTGAAATCTACCTTTTTCACTCGCTCTTTTAATACTGCTGTTTGCAATTGTTTCTGAGCAGGAATGGTAGACATGTACTCATCTACTGCATGTCGAATTTCATTCCGACGATCTATATGTTTTTGATCTTCAAAAGCAGACTTACAAGTTTGGTGATCAGAATTGTCTTGAGAGGTAGTTATCTCTGCCGTCTGATTTGATACGGCTTAAAGCAACTTCAAGCAACTTGTTAAGAGGACTGTAAGATTCTATTTGTCGGTGTGTGTGCTAGGACCGATTTTTTTTTTAGTGTAAGTTTGTTGCACATATTTTTTTGCTATTGCTTTAGACACTGCAATAGCAGCTGTTCTTGGATGAGTCAGATTCTTCACAAAAAGTTTTGTTTGTGAGGAAGATTTTGTTTTGCCCTTTATTTGATTTTTAGTCTTTTTAACTGGATTAATTATGCTTATTTGATTTTTGGAAGGCAATTCGGGGGCATGCAGGTTCACTCCAGTACATTGATTAGGATGTTTAGGGTTGCCGTGAACTAAATCAACTATAGGTTCTAGTATCAAAGGAAGCCGATGGTCACAATCGTTCGAATCTTGTATTTGTTTTAAAGACACTTCAGTTTGAGTACTAGTTGAGCGTTTAGTGTGAGAAACAGTTAAGTAGATATCCTTAGTATTCGCTTGGTTAGAATGTGGTCTAGCTGATGAGAGTGTTTATCTGATTTAGTGTTCAAAGTCTCGAATAGTCTAGCTCATGGGTGCACAACATACGGCCCGCGGGCCAGTTGCGGCCCGCCATGCTCTTTTGACCGGCCCGCGAGGCACAAAGACTTTCCTAATGGAGGGCGGCCCGCGGCCGCCCTCCATTAGGAAAGTCTTTGTTGTCTTCCGGGCCGGACAAAACGCTGGCCGTCATTCGCTCAGCACACATGCACCACGTTGCTCCTACGAGCCACGTAGTGTGTGTGTGCTGACCCAATGGAGGGCCAGCACTACGGCTGGCGTGGCCCATAAGGCTTGATGCCGGAAGGCATTTCAGCCTTGGACCACGCCAGCCGTAGTACGATTCCAGCGTTCCTGCTTACCTGCCGCTTACCTGCCTTCCAGTTCCAGCACGTCTCCGGTAAGTGGTCTGTTTGTGTTTGTGTGTCGGGTCTGTTTTACTTTATGTTTGTGTGTGTATGTTGCGATGGGGGGGGGGGTCGGATGTGTATGAATGTTGGAATTTTAATGTATTTTGTGTGCATGTTGAGATGCGGGGGTGGGGGGGGTCGGATGTGTATGAATGTTGGAATTTGAATGTATTTTGTGTGCATGTTGAGATGCGGGGGTGGGGGGGTCGGATGTGTATGAATGTTGGAATTTTAATGTATTTTGTGTGCATGTTGAGATGCGGGGGTGGGTGGGGGGGATCGGATGTGTATGAATGTTGGAATTTTAATGTATTTTGTGTGCATGTTGAGATGCGGGGGTGGGGGGGGTCAGATGTGTATGAATATTGGAATTTTAATGTATTTTGTGTGCATGTTGAGATGCGGGGGTGGGTGGGGGGGTCGGATGTGTATGAATGTTGGAATTTTAATGTATTTTGTGTGCATGTTGAGATGCGGGGGTGGTTGGGGGTTAGTCGGATGTGTATGAATGTTGGAATTTTAATGTATTTTGTGTGCATGTTGAGATGCGGGGGTGGGGGGGGTCGGATGTGTATGAATGTTGGAATTTGAATGTATTTTGTGTGCATGTTGAGATGCGGGGGTGGGGGGGGTCAGATGTGTATGAATGTTGGAATTTTAATGTATTTTGTGTGTATGTTGAGATGCGGGGGTGGGGGGGTGTGTCGGATGTGTATGAATGTTGGAATTTTAATGTATTTTGTGTGCATGTTGAGATGCGGGGGTGGGTGGGGGGGTCGGATGTGTATGAATGTTGGAATTTTAATGTATTTTGTGTGCATGTTGAGATGCGGGGGTGGGGGGGTCAGATGTGTATGAATGTTGGAATTTTAATGTATTTTGTGTGCATGTTGAGATGCGGGGGTGGGTGGGGGGGTCGGATGTGTATGAATGTTGGAATTTTAATGTATTTTGTGTGCATGTTGAGATGCGGGGGTGGGGGGGTCAGATGTGTATGAATGTTGGAATTTTAATGTATTTTGTGTGCATGTTGAGATGCGGGGGTGGGTGGGGGGGTCGGATGTGTATGAATGTTGGAATTTTAATGTATTTTGTGTGCATGTTGAGATGCGGGGGTGGGGGGGTCAGATGTGTATGAATGTTGGAATTTTAATGTATTTTGTGTGCATGTTGAGATGCGGGGGTGGGGGGGGTCGGATGTGTATGAATGTTGGAATTTTAATGTATTTTGTGTGCATGTTGAGATGCGGGGGTGGGGGGGGTCGGATGTGTATGAATGTTGGAATTTTAATGTATTTTGTGTGCATGTTGAGATGCGGGGGTGGGGGGGGTCAGATGTGTATGAATGTTGGAATTTTAATGTATTTTGTGTGCATGTTGAGATGCGGGGGTGGGGGGGGTCGGATGTGTATGAATGTTGGAATTTTAATGTATTTTGTGTGCATGTTGAGATGCGGGGGTGGGGGGGGTCAGATGTGTATGAATGTTGGAATTTTAATGTATTTTGTGTGCATGTTGAGATGCGGGGGTGGGTGGGGGGGTCGGATGTGTATGAATGTTGGAATTTTAATGTATTTTGTGTGCATGTTGAGATGCGGGGGTGGGGGGGGTCGGATGTGTATGAATGTTGGAATTTTAATGTATTTTGTGTGCATGTTGAGATGCGGGGGTGGGGGGGTCGAATGTGTATGAATGTTGGAATTTTAATGTATTTTGTGTGCATGTTGAGATGCGGGGGTGGGGGGGTCGAATGTGTATGAATGTTGGAATTTTAATGTATTTTGTGTGCATGTTGAGATGCGGGGGTGGGGGGGTGTGTCGGATGTGTATGAATGTTTGTGTTTTAATGTATTTTGTGTGTATGTTGAGATGCGGAGGTGGGGGGGTGTGTCGGATGTGTATGAATGTTTGTGTTTGAATGTTTTTTGTGTGTATGTTGAGATGCGGGGGTGGGGGGGGTCGGATGTGTATGAATGTTGGAATTTTAATGTATTTTGTGTGCATGTTGAGATGCGGGGGTGGGGGTCGGATGTGTATGAATGTTGGAATTTTAATGTATTTTGTGTGCATGTTGAGATGCGGGGGTGGGGGGGGGTCGGATGTGTATGAATGTTGGAATTTTAATGTATTTTGTGTGCATGTTGAGATGCGGGGGTGGGGGGGGTCGGATGTGTATGAATGTTTGTGTTTTAATGTATTTTGTGTGTATGTTGAGATGCGGAGGTGGGGGGGTGTGTCGGATGTGTATGAATGTTTGTGTTTGAATGTATTTTGTGTGTATGTTGAGATGCGGGGGTGGGGGTGTGTCGGATGTGTATGAATGTTGGAATTTTAATGTATTTTGTGTGCATGTTGAGATGCGCGGGTGGGTGGGGGGGTCGGATGTGTATGAATGTTGGAAATTTAATGTATTTTGTGTGCATGTTGAGATGCGGGGGTGGGGGGGTCGGATGTGTTTGAATGTTTGTGTTTTAATGTATTTTGTGTGCATGTTGAGATGCGGGGGTGGGGGGGGGTCGGATGTGTATGAATGTTGGAATTTTAATGTATTTTGTGTGCTGAGTTGGAGGGGATGGGGGGTTCAGGTCTGTATGGGTGCATGTGTGTGTGTTGAGTTGGGGGGATGGGGGTTCAGGTCTGTATGGGTGCATGTGTGTGTGCTGAGTTGGGGGGTGGGGGGTTCGGGTCTGTATGGGTGCATGCTTGAGAATGTGTGTGCTGCGTTGGGGCGGGGGGTTCGGGTCTGTATGGGTGCATGCTTGAGAGTGTGTTTGGGGTATAGTGTTTGGTTGGGGGTGAGGGGGCCATGGGGCATAGTGTTTGGTTGGGGGTGAGGGATAAGGGCATAGTGTTTGCTTGGTGGGTAAGGGACAGGGGGCATAGTGTTTGCTTGGTGGGTGAGGGACAGGGGGCATAGTGTTTGGTTGGGGGTGACAGGGCCATGGGGCATAGTGTTTGGTTGGGGGTGAGGGATAGGGGGCATAGTGTTTGCTTGGTGGGTAAGGGACAGGGGGCATAGTGTTTGCTTGGTGGGTGAGGGACAGGGGGCATAGTGTTTGCTTGGGGGGTGAGGGACAGGGGGCATAGTGTTTGCTTGGGGGGTGAGGGGGACAGGGGGCATAGTGTTTGGTTGGGGGTGAGGGACAGGGGGTATAGTGTTTGCTTGGGGGGTGAGGGACAGGAGGCATAGTGTTTGGTTGGGGGTGAGGACAGGGGGCATAGTGTTTGCTTGGGGGTGAGGGACAGGGGGCATAGTGTTTGCTTGGGGGGTGAGGGACAGGGGGCATAGTGTTTGCTTGGGGGGGTGAGGGGGACAGGGGGCATAGTGTTTGGTTGGGGGTGAGGGACAGGGGGCATAGTGTTTGCTTGGGGGGTGAGGGACAGGGGGCATAGTGTTTGGTTGGGGGTAAGGGACAGGGGGCATAGTGTTTGCTTGGTGGGTGAGGGACAGGGGGCATAGTGTTTGCTTGGGGGGTGAGGGACAGGGGGCATAGTGTTTGCTTGGGGAGGTGAGGGGGACAGGGGGCATAGTGTTTGGTTGGGGGTGAGGGACAGGGGGTATAGTGTTTGCTTGGGGGGTGAGGGACAGGAGGCATAGTGTTTGGTTGGGGGTGAGGACAGGGGGCATAGTGTTTGCTTGGGGGTGAGGGACAGGGGGCATAGTGTTTGCTTGGGGGGTGAGGGACAGGGGGCATAGTGTTTGCTTGGGGGGGTGAGGGGGACAGGGGGCATAGTGTTTGCTTGGGGGGTGAGGGACAGGGGGCATAGTGTTTGCTTGGGCGGTGAGGGATAGGGGGCATAGTGTTTGCATGCAATAACTAAATCGAAATAAATTATAACAATGGAAAATGTGTAGTACAAAATGTAAGTTTGAAATGCAATAAAAATAGTTACCCCTCAAAAACATATTCTTTTTCCATGTGTTTAATACAAATTGGGGGTTGAAAAAGCCTCCTGACATATCCCGCCTACCGCCCCGCCCACTTTTACTTTTCGGCCCACTATAGCCCTCATGTAAGGTACTTTCGGCCCTCTGTCAAAATCAGTTGTGCACCCCTGGTCTAGCTAATGAATGAATGGCAGCATTAATAGATTTTAAAGCTATTTCAGTCAGACCATTCACATTACTTTTATGTGCATTTGAATCTAGAGATAGATCATGTATCACAGGTTTACGTGGTGTTGGGGCTATAAATGATAGCTTTTCAATGGAATTTGAATTTGTATCACTTATATCTATTTGAAGATTAGGAAATTTCGACAAATTTTCTGATAAAGTCTGTGAAGAAAAACATGAGTTATTTACATCTATATCAATAACTGCTAAGTTGTTAGTAGTATTCAGACTTGAGGGAGTAGAATCCTGTGCAACAGCACCTGTCAATACATTGCATAACAGTATACTGTCCGTAACAGAGACATTTTCCTTTGCAAAAACAACAGATGGTTCCATAGTTGTATTATCCTTCTCCGATGTAAATTGAGACTTTGATGTTGCACAATTTCCGATAACAATATTTTCGTGCGGATGTTCAGTTGTTGTAGGCAAATGGGAAACGGCTTTCAATGTAGAAGGTGGTGTTAAGATGGAGATAACGCCAACTTTGCTGGAATTGGTTTGTCCTAATATTTGTTCCTTACAAAATGGTTGAATGTCCATGCAAACTGCTTTTTGGGGCTTCAAAATTGATTTTGAATTTGTCGCCCCTGGACGAGGTGTTGAACTTAATCGCACTTTATTATTTGGGCAGGGCGATACATTGCCTCCAAAATTAACGCCATTAGTGCCATGGACTAAATGCACCGAAGGCATACCCGTTTTTAGAGTTGATAGTGTTCTCTTCTTAGTATTAGCCAGTAGGCACAAAAAGGAGACGAGGCAGAATTTAGAGCTAAACGCAAGACTGTAAAGTGGGCCCGGAAAGTAACCTCTTAAACTCGCCAGCCGCGACAAACGCAGCAAAGCGGCTAAGCAGGACTTTCCGGGGCTTCCACGGGTGCGCGCACATAGACACACCTCTCAGAAGCAGTGCCTAAACAAAAGAGAACAATAGTTGTATTAGCTCAATATAAACTAAAGGCTAGAAGTCCTTTTAAAGTTCACTTGCAAATAGTGTTCACCTTATGGATGTTGAAGTAGTGTTTATCTTTCAATCCAGAAACGAAGCAAGCAAATCCACAGAAAGCGAAAGAGCGAGCCGCGGCTAAGCGGGACTTTCCGGGGCTTCCACGGGTGCGGAGAGCAATTCTTAAACGTAAAATGGTATTGCTTCAATGTTTTTCTCCTCTGGAGAAACGGTGGCTGTATGCTGATGACAGAACCTGGAGGGATCTCCACCGACGTTCATGAGAAGGATAAAACACTTTGGAGGAATAGGCTACAAAATCAACTGGTCAAAATGTGAATTAATGTCTGTCTAGCTGACTTGCAGGAAGAGTGACCTCACACGTTACAGATTCAGTTGGTGTCCATCAAAGATGTAGTACCTGGGCCTCTGGTGTAATACAGACCTGAGACACTTTGAGCGAGAATATGGCTGATGTAATGGTAGAGCTAAGGAAACGCCTCGATAGATGGGTGAGACTGGAGCTGTCACTCTGGGGGAAGGTGAACTCCCTGAAGATGAAGTACCTGGGCCTCTGGCTTGATACAGACCTGAGACACTTTGAGAGAGACTATGGCTGATGTAATGGTAGAGTTAAGGAAACGCCTAGATAGAGACTGGAGCTGTCACTCTGGGGGAAGGTGAATGCCCTGAAGATGAAGTACCTGGGACTCTGGCGTAATACAGACCTGAGACTCTTTGAGAGAGAATATGGCTGATGTAATGGTAGAGCTAGTGAAACACCTAGATAGATGGGTGAGACTGGAGCTGTCACTCTGGGGGAAGGTGAACGACCTGAAGTTGAAGTACCTGGGCCTCTGGCATAATACAGACCTGAGACACTTTGAGAGAGAATATGGCTGATGTAATGGTAGAGCTAAGGAAACGCCTAGATAGATGGGTGAGACTGGAGCTGTCACTCTGGGGGTTGGTGAACGCCCTGAAGATGAAGTACCTGGGCCTCTGGCGTAATACAGACCTGAGACAATTTGAGAGAGAATATGGCTGATGTAATGGTAGAGCTAAGGAAATGCCTAGATAGATGGGTGAGACTGGAGCTGGCACTCTGGGGGAAGTTGAACGCCCTGAAGATGAAGTACCTGGGCCTCTGGCGTAATACAGACCTGAGACACTTTGAGAGAGAATATGGCTGATGTAATAGTAGAGCTAAGGAAACATCTAGATAGATGGGTGAGACTGGAGCTGTCACCCTGGGGGAAGGTGAACGCCCTGAAGATGAAGTACCTCGGCCTCTGGCGTAATACAGACCTGAGACTCTTTGAGAGAGAATATGGCTGATGTAATGGTAGAGCTAGTGAAACACCTAGATAGATGGGTGAGGTTGGAGCTGTCACTCTGGGGGAAGGTGAACGCCCTGAAGATGAAGTACCCGGGCCTCTGGCGTAATACAGACCTGAGACTCTTTGAGAGAGAATATGGCTGATGTAATGGTAGAGCTAAGGAAACACCTAAATAGATGGTGCAACTGGAGTTGTCACTCCGGGGGAAGGTGAACGCCCTGAAGACGAAGTACCTGGGCCTCTGGCGTAATACAGACCTGAGACACTTTGAGAGAGAATATGGCTGATGTAATGGTAGAGCTAAGGAAACGTCTAGATAGATGGGTGAGACTGGAGCTGTCACTCTGGGGGAAGGTGAACGCCCTGAAGATGAAGTACCTGGGCCTCTGGCGTAATACAGACCTGAGACACTTTGAGAGAGAATATGGCTGATGTAATGGTAGAGCTAAGGAAACGCTTAGATAGATGGGTGAGACTGGAGCTGTCACTCTGGGTGAAGGTGAACGCCCTGAAGATGAAGTACCTGAGCCTCTGGTGTAATACAGACCTGCGACACTTTGAGAGAGAATATGGCTGATGTAATGGTAGAGCTAAGGAAACGCCTAGATAGATGGGTGAGACTGGAGCTGTCACTCTGGGGGAAGGTGAACGCCCTGAAGATGAAGTACCTGGGCCTCCGGCGTAGTACAGACCTGAGACACTTTGAGAGAGAATATGGCTGATGTAATGGTAGAGCTAAGGAAACGTCTAGATAGATGGGCAAGACTGGAGCTGTCACTCTGGGGGAAGGTGAACGCCCTGAAGATGAAGTACCTGGGCCTCTGGCGTAGTACAGACCTGAGACACTTTGAGAGAGAATATGGCTGATGTAATGGTAGACCTAAGGAAACGCCTAGATAGATGGGTGAGACTGGAGCTGTCACTCTGGGGGTAGGTGAACGCCCTGAAGGTGAAGTACCTGGGCACCTGGCGTAATACAGACCTGAGACACTGAGAGAGAGAATATGGCTGATGTAATGGTAGAGCTAAGGAAACGCCTAGATAGATGGGCAAGACTGGAGCTGTCACTCTGGGGGAAGGTGAACGCCCTGAAGATGAAGTACCTGGGCCTCTGGCGTAGTACAGACCTGAGACACTTTGAGAGAGAATATGGCTGATGTAATGGTAGACCTAAGGAAACGCCTAGATAGATGGGTGAGACTGGAGCTGTCACTCTGGGGGTAGGTGAACGCCCTGAAGGTGAAGTACCTGGGCACCTGGCGTAATACAGACCTGAGACACTGAGAGAGAGAATATGGCTGATGTAATGGTAGAGCTAAGGAAACGTCTAGATAGATGGGCAAGACTGGAGCTGTCACTCTGGGGGAAGGTGAACGCCCTGAAGATGAAGTACCTGGGCCTCTGACGTAGTACAGACCTGAGACACTTTCAGAGAGAATATGGCTGATGTAATGGTAGAGCTAAGGAAACGCCTAGATAGATGGGTGAGACTGGAGCTGTCACTCTGGGGGAAGGTGAACGCCCTGAAGATGAAGTACCTGGGCACCTGGCGTAATACAGACCTGAGCCACTGAGAGAGAGAATATGGCTGATGTAATGGTAGAGCTAAGGAAACGCCTAGATAGATGGGTGAGACTGGAGCTGTCACTCTGGGGGAAGGTGAACGCCCTGAAGATGAAGTACCTGGGCACCTGGCGTAATACAGACCTGAGACACTTTGAGAGAGAATATGGCTGATGTAATGGTAGAGCTAAGGAAACGCCTAGATAGATCGGTGAGGCTGGAGCTGTCACTCTGGGGGAAAGGTGAACACCCTGAAGATGAAGCACCTGGCCCTCTGGCGTAATACAGACCTGAGACACTTTGAGAGAGAATATGACTGATGTAATGGTAGAGCTAAGGAAATGCCTAGATAGATGGGTGGGACTGGAGCTGTCACTCTGGGGGAAGGTGAACGCCCTGAAGATGAAGTACCTGGGCACCTGGCGTAATACAGACCTGAGGCACTTTGAGAGAGAATATGGCTGATGTAATGGTAGAGCTAAGGAAACGCCTAGATAGATGGGTGAGACTGGAGCTGTCACTCTGGGGGAAGGTGAACGCCCTGAAGATGAAGTACCTGGGCCTCTGGCGTAATACAGACCTGAGACACTTTGAGAGAGAATATGGCTGATGTAATGGTAGAGCTAAGGAAACGCCTAGATAGATGGGCGAGACTGGAGCTGTCACTCTGGGGGTTGGTGAACGCCCTGAAGATGAAGTACCTGGGCACCTGGCGTAATACAGACCTGAGGCACTTTGAGAGAGAATATGGCTGATGTAATGGTAGAGCTAAGGAAACGCCTAGATAGATGGGTGAGACTGGAGCTGTCACTCTGGGGGAAGGTGAACGCCCTGAAGATGAAGTACCTGGGCACCTGGCGTAATACAGACCTGAGACACTGAGAGAGAGAATATGGCGGATGTAATGGAGAGCAAAGGAAATGCCTAGATAGATGGGTGAGACTGGAGCTGTCACTCTGGGGGAAGGTGAACGCCCTGAAGATAGCATCCTGGCAAGGTATCTGCTCTCCCCAGAGAGGAGAATATTCAAGGAGATATACACTTTATTTGGGACAGGTAACCTCTTGACCAAGAAGGTAAGCATGCACCCCACATTTCCAGGTATCCACTGCCTCTCATCATGAGACTCATCCTGGACTTTCTAGGAGAGGAGACTGATGAGTCTGAGTTAAATAAAACCAAACTGTTGAGGCGCCAGGCATTACTCACGATGGTGACTCGGAATAAGGAAGAATCCTTCACACCAAGGGAAATATTTTAGACCATGTTAGAAAGAGATATCAAGAATAATGTGTTGCAACCATTACTCGGTTGAAATTGCCTCGTAGATCCTCAATCCAGAGATCAAGGTGAAAAGGAAGGCATTCTTTTGGCGCCTTGGTTTTTGTAAGGGTGTTGAAGGAGGAGACTGACATGGCGGAGTCATTGTTTTGGTTATAAACTTTTATTTGGAATAGAAAACACCTACCTGTCCCTATGTCTATGAGGGGGTTTGCCATACTCGGCCAAAACTTAAAGGGCTGTCAGAATGTCTGTGAAAATGAGTCCCACTGTCCTATGTCAAAGACCCTACTTCTGACAAATCTATGTTATCACTGCACGACCGAAAATGTCGACAACATTTACGGTGATTCATCGATTTCATAGATGTTAAAGGTGGGTATGTGTAAACCGCACGCAGTAAATCGGAAACATTAAATTAAAATAAATAAATCAGAGTAAACATTGAAATAGAAATAAATGCGAAATGTACTATACGCAGCAGGTCGGGAAGCTTTTAGATTATGTGAATATGTCAAACATTGTGGAAGGTGTAGTCGTGAAGCTGCGTAAGACGTGCAGAATGGAAATACTTTTTATTTCTTCGTTTGCCGTGCCCGCAATCAGAATAATAAAAGAAATACTGTGTGAATATGCAAATAGTGGCAAGGTGGCTTATGCGAGTCTGGCTGAACAAAAAAATAAGAGAAAATTAGTCGTTGCCAGGAAAAGCAACGATTCACAGAAAACGGTCAGAGCAGGAGTTGAGGTGATTAAGAGAAAAGTAAATTTGTATTGTACAAACAAAACAATAGTATTTTGAGTGAGAGTAAAGAATGTCGATGGATAAAAAGGGTAAGTTCTTTGAGTATGACAATAAAAGTAGTAGTGTAGACAAATAACTAGCTGAATGTGGAAAAATGGAGCGAGCCACATACGTTTTCTCAAACAAAGGCAATAAACAGCGGAGCCTACAAGCTATATTTATTCCAAGGTAAACATTGTTTGTTTGTTTGTTTATTTATTTGTTATGCGCACCAAACCCGTGGGTAAAAGGGCGCAGCAGTATGAAAATGCAAAGCTTACATAGTTGCAGATATGCATTGAAATATACACAGAAATTACATAAGTAGAGTATACAGAATGTGCAAATATATACAGAAGTAAGATGGTCTGTAGCGATAATGTGTTTTATAGCCTTTTTTCTGAAATGTAAGTATGGTTGGTCAGCTGTGAGGTCTTGAGGCAGAGAGTTCCAGCATTTAGCAGCCTTTACAGGGAAGCTGTTGCCACCAATGGTGGTGAGCTTATATTTAGGTATGGTCAGGCAATTAGCATTGCCAGCTCTGGTTGGTCTGTGAACAGTTTTTCTCTGAAGCCTGGCTGTAAGGTAGCTAGGGGCAGCGTTATTCAGAGCCTTGTGGGTCAATGATAGCGTTTTCAGCTATATTTTGTTGGCCGTGGATAGCTATTTGTGATGGCGTCTAAGGGGGGAGATGTGGGTTCTTTTCTTTATGCCTAAGGATGCTCTTAAGGCGTTATTTTGTAAGGTTTGGAGTTTATGGATAGTCGTTTTGTTAGCCCCACTGTAAAGGGCATTACAGTAATCAATTCTGGAAAGTATTAGAGCTCTAGCCAAGATCAAGCAGCTGTTGTCGGAGAGGAAAGGCTTGCCAGCTCTGAGTAGCTTGCACGTGTAGGCTGTGGAAGATTTCAGGGATTTGATCTGTTTATCAAAGGACAGTGTGGAGTCCAAGTAGAAGCCAAGGGTTTTTACCTCCTTGGATACTTTAATGGAGTTTCCGTCAATATTGAATGAGGAAAATTCCTGACCTAGTTTTTTTTTATGTTAGCCTGTGAACCCAGAATTATCAACTCGGTCTTATCATCGTTCAAGCATAGGCCATGAGTGGCCATCCATGCTTGGATGATAAGATATACTTTGTTCACCAACCCCGTGTCCTTATTGTGATCCCCAGAAAGCGGGAAGATAATTTGGGTATCATCTGCGTAATTAGTGTAGGTAATACCCAGAAGGTCCAGATCATCAAACAAAGGTTTGGTGAAGATATTGTAGAGAGTTGGTGAGACGCAGGAGCCTTGAGTGACACCACACAGGATAGGGGTAGGGTCTGCGGCTGCCGAAGGAGATAAGACTCTCATGGTTCTCTCGCTCAAGAAGGATTTAATCCAATTGATAGCTTCCGGGGAGAAGTGGGCAGCAGAATCAAGGCGTCTGCAGAGGACTTTGTGGTTGACCAGATCGAATGCGGCCGAGAGATCAAGTAGGAGAAGAAGTACTAACTTCCGTTTATCTCTCAGCTCGTCTATTTGGGTCTTTAAGTTAATTAAGGCTGTTTCAGTTCTGTGTAATGGGCGGAATCCAGATTGTCTGTTACCCAAGAGTTTATGCTGTTCAAGGGGTTTTTGAATTTGGTTGTAGGCAGCTTTATCCAATATTTTGAGTAAGAATGGGAGCGTAGTAATGGGCTGGTAATTGGTGGGGATGAGTGGGTCTAGGGTCTGTTTCTTCAGGGGAGGGAGCACCCAGGACTGTTTAAGGTTGACGGGGATAGTTCCTGTGGCAAAAGAGGCGTTAATCAGTTTGGTGATGAATGGGGATAAATCTCTGGCGGCATCTTTAATTAGTTGAGCTGGGCAGATGTCACCTTTGCAATTAGAGGGCTTCAGGGACAGGATCATTTTTTCTACTTCTAGGGCAGACATTTTGGAAAAATTGAAGATATTATTGTGGTCCGGTGGTGAAGCATTGGGTGTGGGAATGTTAGGCGAGTGCTGTAGGTTCAACACTTCTTTTTTCTTGATTTATCTTTGGTACAGATGTCGGGTATAGCTATTGGGGACTCAAGTTCTTTCAGTATGGAAAAAGTGTTCTTTCATACTAGAGTTGGATTTGGCAAAACGCTCAGCATGGGAATTACGTTTTGCCCGGCAGACTTCCTTCTTATAATGTGAGGAGAGTGAAGTTAGTTAAGTTTTGTTCTCACTAGTGGGGCAGAGTCTCCAATTAGATTCACTTTTTCTTTTTAGGGTGCAGAGGTCTTTAAGTTGTGGCGTAAACCATTTGTTTAAGTGGGCCGTAGGTTTACTAGGTCTGAGTTTGAGAGGGGCGATTCTGTCCAGGGTGGTGAGCATAATATTGTTAAATTCTTGAACTAGGATGCTGCAATCAAGATTTTCTGATAATGAATTAAGGGTAGGAAGGATAGCAGGAATAATTTTCTCTACCATAATACTTTTTTTATTTCTGGTTAAGCACGGTGGCGCTACCTGGAGAGCCAGTGGGGTGACTCTTATTGTCGATAGGTGGAAGGACACCAGTGAGTGGTCTGTCCAGGAGAGCGGCAGGATGGATAGGATAGTCGCTGTACAGTTGTACTCCGCTATCCAGTCCAATATTCTCCCTTTTTGGTGGGTGGGTTTATTAACATTTTGGGATAGACCTAGTGCCTTGATTGTATTGGCTATATCTGTGGCGTTTTAATCCGTTTGGTCCATAAAGCCTAGGTTGAAATCCCCTAGTAGAAGTATTTGTGATGAAGGTTGGAGGTTGTTGGTAAGTATGTTGTGCAGTTCCTCTTCAAAGGTACCAAGTGGACCAGGTGGTCTATATATTAAATGAATGGTGAGTGTTTGTCAGTTGTTTATCTGAAATTTGACAGAGAGAACTTCACAGGATTGAGACAGATAGGCTGGGGCTAGTCGTAGGCATAGAGATGTTTTAGAGATAATAGCGATGCCACCTCCTCGGGCGCTATCACGGTCTTGTCTAGCTATAGTGTGGCCATCAGGGATAGCTAGCATGAGTGAGGGTCCACTGTGGAGCTATGTTTCCGTAATCGCAAGGAATTCCAGATTACTATCTGTGATTAGGTCGGCAATGTTAGTGGCGTGGGCGACGAGCGATCTTGCATTGCGGATTGCTCCCTTAAGGGGGGAGTCTTCGTAGCTGCATTGATTGAGGTAGATTTGTCAGAATTATTAACGCATGACTTGAGCTTGTGATTATTGTTCTGAGGGACATTCGTAACCAGGGTAGGTAGTGGCTGAGACCTCTTTACATGGCAGGGTGTCAGACTAGGCTTGAGGTTAGTTTTAAGGTTGGTAGTTGGACGGGATCTTCTCAGAGGTTCATATATTTTAGATAATCTTGCGCAGAGTCTATCATTTCGGTTAGTCATGGCACAGGGTAGAGAGGCGTAAGTCGTTGTCACACAGGCACTGTTATATAGAGGTTGGCTCTATGGTATCAGTGTTTGTTACTGTGTTTGTTAGGGTAGGCTGCCTAGGGTTCAAGAAGGGTGCTAGCAGAATCTCATCAGTATGTGCTTCATTTCTAAGGTTAGTGTAGCTGGTAGCCATCCGAGTGCATATAAGTGATGCTAGGATTAGCAACTTTCCAATTACAATGTCAGAGAGTATAGTCTAGCACATGGAGCTAGGGCAGAGATGCTCCTATGGCTAAATATTCACAAGTTAGGTAGAATAAACTTTAGATAGAGGTTAACAGATAGGAAGATTAGATTTAACTACACATTAAAGTGCCGTAATGCTATGGAAATGTACACTATATGCAATAAGTAATTGTCGTAGACAGGCTTGTACTGATGATGAATCTGGGAGAGAATACATGACATGTATTCATTTATTGTTTGCTTGCTAGGCGCTTATACAGCAAGTAAAGTACTCTTTCAGGGCGAAGGGGGGGCAAGGGAAGTTAAACACATTACAATACACAATATTTAAGAGCAGTGGGAGGAAGAAAAGGAAAAAGCATGAACCTACTATGCCTTGTGAGTATTAACTCAATAGGCAGGTTGGAGTAAGGCCTAATTGAATTGTTTTATTAACTTAAATGTCAGGATGGTTGAAGGCCTAACTTGCCCTATGCTAAGGTGGGATTTCCCTACCTAAAGAAAACTAAGGATAGTCCGATTCAGGATTTTATTTATTGAGCATTTGTTGGGCGTCTGTACAACAAAATAGTGTTTCAAGGCGCCACAAGACAAAATGGGGAGGGAACAAGGGTGTAAAAAACATAATGGCAAAAAACAAAGTATACAATCATGGTCCTACTAGGCCTTGTGGCATTCGGACATGCAAGTGCTGTGAAGAGAAGGGCAAGGGTGTGGGGGAGGGATAAAGGTATGCGCAAGTGCTGGTGAGAGCCTGGTAGGGACGTGCCAAGGGTGCCAGGGGAGGGACCGCTGGTTAAGTGCTAAGGCAGGGGAATCCCACGGGTGGGATGCACAGCCGCCCAGTAGGGGGCCCACAAGGGCAATGCTGGGGGTGGGGGGAGGGTGCTGGTGTTGACTGGGCAGGGCCAGGTACCTGTGGGATTCATGAAGGTCCAGGCTGGCAGTTTCAGTGGAAGTGGGGTGATTAGCAATGAATGGAAAGAGGTAGAGAAAAGCAGAGTTCTGAGAAGTTTCCCAAATTTAAGGAGGTCAGTCTCAAGTCTGAGTGAGGCAGGGAGGCTGTTCCAAAGAGACACCAGCCGAAGAGAGAGACCTGCCCCCAACTCTCTACTTGTTGAAGCGTTTGACAAGTAGAGAGTTGGAGTTAGAGGAGCACAGGGCTCTAGCAGGGAGGTATTTAGTGAGAGAAAGTTGGAGATAGCCTGGTCCCAGGCTCCAGAAAGCCTTGTGGATGATGTAGAGGGTCTTGAACTTGATCCTTGCAGCCACCGGGAGCCAGTGGAGAGATATTAGAGCTGGAGAGATACGGTCCCTGGGCTTGAGGCCAAGGATAAATCTTGCAGCCCTATTCTGGATTAGCTGAAGGGGTCGTAGGGCGGAAAGGGGGAGATTGAGGAAGAGGTTATAGCAGTAGTCCAGCCTAGAAAGGACTAGAGCTCTGGAAGCATTGAGCTTCTGGGGAAAGGTGAGGAAAGGGAGAATGCCTCTAAGGACGTGAAGGTTGGAGTGGGCCTTCTTGGCAAGGTCCAAGATGTGAGTGGTAAAGGAGAGGGAGGAGTTGAAGATGACTATGAGGTTTTTGGCATCAAGGGAAGGTGAAGGTAGAGTGCCCAAGGAGGGCGGCCAGAGGGTGGGAGGGAAACAGGGCACAGTTGTCCCGATAAGGAGGACATCCATCTTACTGGCATTAAGACAGAGGTCGTTAGCCGCACACCAAGCCTGGATAGCAGTCAGACAATCTGGGATGGGGAAGTTTGAAGGAAAGCTGTTGGTCACCAGCATAACAATGGAAATGAGGAGAGAAGGAGGAGATCAGGTGAGCAAGGGGGGCAAGATGGATATTAGTTAGTGAGGAAAGAAGTCAGCCAGTCCAGTACCAAATCTGTGAGGTCAAGGGCCGTTTTATGAGGATAGAATGGTTAACCGTGTCAAAGGCAAAGGAGAGATCGGTTAGTATGAGAATAGCAGGAGAGTTAGTGTCAATGTTTGTGAGCAAGTCCTCACAGGTGTTCAGGAGAGCAGTTTCTGTGCCTCTGGATGCTCGGAATCCAGATTGATTGTGTTCAGTATGACGGATCAGTTGGAGGAGGCCCAACTTCTACAGGAGTTTACCCAAGAAGGGGGTGGTGGAAATGGGGCGATAGTTAGCTGGGCAGGAAGGGTCAGCAGATGACTTTTTTGGGAGAGGGCGCACAAGGGAGTGCTTAAGGGGTAGAGGGAAAGAGCCAGTGGTGAAGGAGTGTTTGCCGAAATCGGCAAGAGCCGGGGCGACATAGATGTCCTTAATGGTTCTAGAGGATCAGCGGAGCACCTGTTTGGATGAGACCATCACAGAGCGGCCAACTTTAGTGACCTTATCAGGTGCAATGGGCAGGCGGGAGGAGAACGCAGGGGTGGAGACAGGGGAGCCAAGGGAGGCAGGAGGGCGAGAGTGGGAGTGGTGGAGAACGAGGACAGGATGTCCTGAGTTTTAGATGAGAAGTGGGAGGCCAATGTGGTGCAGAGGGCCTGGGAAGGAAGAAGAGAGGTGGAGACTGCAGTTGGATTGGCGAGTCCCTTGCATTTTTTGAAAAGTTCGGCCGTATTGTTAGTGGCTCCAGTTGTATTTCAGAGATGCTAGATCAGAGTCATACCAGCCGTTGCACTTGGAAGCAAGTTTCAGGTGGATGCTCATGACAGGGGCAAAGATGTTGAGAGTGTTAGACATGGCGAGGTGTATGTTAGCGAGGACAGAGTCAGAGGGAGAATCCCAAGCAGGGGTGGGAGGGAGGATGAAAGTGGAAGCAAAGGCCATGACTGACACTTGCTTCATCGAATGACAGTGAAGGTGGCTGGCAGTGCGGGGGAAGGGGCCAAGGGGTCCCAAGCGGCCAGAGAGTAAAGAGTGGTCAGACTTGGAGAGGGAGGTGATGATCGAGTTAGAGAGAGGGATGTCTCTATAGATGAGGGCATCCAGAGTATGTCTGGCTGAGTGGGTCGGACCGGAAGGGTGAATAGTGAGAGAGAGGAAGTCACAGAGGGCACGGAACAGTAAAGAGGCTGATTCAGGAGAGTCGAGGTGGATGTTGAAGTCACCAAGGAGGAGGAGTTTGGAAGAGGAGGTCAATAGAGAGGAGGTGAGGTCGGTCCATTCAGAGAGGAAAAGAGAGGTAGGGCCGGGGGGCCTGTAGGTGGCACCAAGGGTGAGTGAGAGAGTAAGTGAGACCCCAAGCCTACAGCACAGGCATTCAAAAGAGGGGTAGGATTGAGTGGGTATGATAGAAGCAGAGACCAACTTAGGGAAAATCAGGGCCACTCCACCTCTGGGCCGTTCGGGCCTGGGTTTATTGAGGATTTTGTAGCCCTCAGGAAGGAGAGTGTCAAGAGCAGTGACGGAGCTGGCATTGAAGCACGTCTCGGTAAGCATGGACCGAGAGATCAAATTCTTCAAGGAGATCAATTTCAGAGGAGTGTTTGACAGCAGAAGGGACATTCAGTGAAGTTGATTACATCCCTTAAAAGTTTTCAGAGGAGGGGTACTCCCGTTGGTGGTGGTGGAGGGGATAGAGGAGAGGAGGAGGAGGAAGAGGAGGAAGGAGGAGTAGCAGGATAAGGAAGGAAGTTAAAGAGAGAGGGCAGGCGCCGGTCAACGAGCAGAAGAGTACGTTGAGAACTGTGGGCCATGATAGTGCCATTGTGATAGACATTAAGGATGCACCTAGAGGATGAGAAGTATGCCAAGAGTACTTCCCATCTAGTGCCACCATTGCAGGGTGAGGAGGAGAAAGGGAGAGAGTGGAAATCAGGTGGGGAGTCCATAGGTCCGGTGAGGGGACAGAGAAGAGGATGTCGGTAATGGTCTGCCTGGAAGTAGTGCTGACGTAGGTATCAGCAATAGGTAGGCCTGGATTAGAGGCCAAGAGTGCTCTTTTAAGCTTTTTTCTTCCAGTCTTTGTGAGAGAGAGGTGGACTAGCAGCCAAGCAGGCACAGGTGAAGGGGGTGCTTTAAACCAGAATGCACAGGGAAGCAGAATTTAAGTACCCAACCTGGGTGGGTGCTGAAAAGGTTTACAGGCACATCTAAATTACATTTTTCAGGAAAGCACTAAAAATGCAGCAGAAACAGTCAGTGCACAGGTTTAGCAAGAATAGAATTTTGGAATAAAGAATACAGAGAAGAGAGATATAGGCAGAATTAGTCCAGTTGGGTGCCTGATGAGTTGTGGGGCGCTAAATTTTCTAGGTGCAGTTTAGATTTGGAGGATGGCAGGCTGAATGTTGTAGAAAGACCAGGGAGCAACGGGAGGGATACTAGCCCGCAGTGACACTATTGCAGGAAGGTGAGAGGAGGTGGGCGTTGTGGAGGTGAGAAAAAAGATGAGGCAGGGGCCCGATGTCCAAGTTAAGTCTCTGTCTGTGTCCAAAACCTGTACTTGCTCTCACAACTAACTGCATACAATGTGTAGGGATGTTAGGCTCCAAAGAATAGTATTCAAAATAAAGGTCACAGCCTTTTCCAGGTCTTGGCTTAGGTTCACTTTCCCCTTCACACAGTTCTGTTTCTTCACTTCAATCTTTCAGACAAAGATGTAGCAACACATAACCCTGACTTCACATATGCTTTCATTGGCTTTTCCACATAGGGCACTCAGTCTAGGTGCAGTTGTCGGACCACACGGTCCACCCACTACAGGCCACGCAACCAAAACCCTTACGTCCTGCTTTCATCATCACTTAGCCACTGGTTCCATCTGACAGTGCGGCTTAATTGATTCCTCAGTGTCCCACTCTCCAGGCACTGTCCCGTGGCTGCTTTAGCCACTGGTTCCATCTGACAATGATGCTTAGCCGAGTCCTCTGTGTCACAGGCTCCAGACACTGTCCTGTGGCTGCTTTAGCCACCATGCCCTTTTCTTGTTTGGATTTCACTGGCTCTTGCCCACAAAAGTCTGTTTGTCATGCCTGGGCCCCTCTGGACTTAGGGCCACTGTTTAATTTTCCATCTTCGTACCTCCTTATTACTCTCTGGACTTTGCCTTTACTTGTTTCACACACTGTACTCCTTGACTCTTGTTTCATACATTACTTTGCTTTCACTCCATTCATGAGCCTTCACCAGACTTTGTGTGGCATGTGAGGCAGGCATGGTATCAGGCATGTGCTGCTGCTGCCCCCGGGTGAGTGTGCCCCTGCATTGCTGCCCTAATTTGTATGTTTTGGAGCCCCTGCTCTTAAAACCCCAAACCGCTGCCCGCAGCCCCTGATTTCCCTCCCGCAACGCTCGTTTGCAACCTGCTTCCTGGTACACCCCCTCCCGCCTCCCGACCCGCCCTCGTGTGCCCTGATTGGCTAGTGAACCGTTAGCATTTGGCCTAGGTCACCGCCACAACTGCCGAGGCCCCCTTTGTGCTGCTGCTGCCCCCGGGTGAGTGTGCCCCTGCATTGCTACCCTAATTTGTATGTTTTGGAGCCCCTGCTCTTAAAACCCCAAACCGCTGCCCCCAGCCCCTGATTTCCCTCCCGCAACGCTCGTTTGCAACCTGCTTCCTGGTACACCCCCTCCCGCCTCCCGACCCGCCCCCTCACCCCTATTGGTCCATCAAGGATCCTAAGCCAACCTTCACAGGGCAGCCCCTGCCCGGCAGCCCCTACGCTAAGGACCCCAAGGCGAAGGACGACTACACGAAGTGTCTGCAGGTGTCCGCAGGGGGAGCAAAAGAAGCAAGCAGACACCAACTAAACTGTAAGTGTGGCATAGGTGGGGAGTAGAGCAATTACTCAACTCCAGAAAGCCCTGGTCATTCTACCTTACCTCTCCTGAACGCATACTGCCATAGAATCACAACTAGAGAGATTTGTCATCTCCTGCCTAACTCCATTATTGGCCTGACTGTAAATGTTGTAATACATTACGCACTAACACACTAGCCAATGTTAATTAGCACCATAGCAATAGAGAAATGTCATGATTAGCCTGCATCTCCTTTAGACAGGTGTAACAATATTAGCATGTACCACACTTAGCCGGAAATTCTCAAGCTTAGCCTGCGCCGCATCTAGACAGAAGTGTGATTGTTAGCATATGCCACACTTAGAGGGAATTCTCAAGTTTAGTCTGCGCTAATAGCGAGCACCGGTTGAATTTAGAAGTGTGCCTAATATCCTCTGTGTGTAAAGTTGCATTTAGAAGTGTGCCTAATAGCGTGCCCTGGTTGAATTTAGAAGTGTGCCTAATAGCGTGCCCTGGTTGAATTTAGAAGTGTTCCTAATATCCTCTGTGTGTAAAGTTGCATTTAGAAGTGTGCCTAATAGCGTGCCCTAGTTGAACCTAGAACTCTGTCTAATAGCCTCTCTGTGTAAAGTTGAATTTGCAAGTGCGCCTAATTGCGTGCTGGACAGCAATCACTGCCTGCAGTATAATTTAATTAGTACCATACCCAAGAGAACCACAAAGTTTAGCCTGCGTCGCATCCAGATAGAAATGTGATTGTTAGCATATGCCACACTTAGATGGAATTTCAGAAATATGATCGCTAGCATACATGATTCTTAGCCGCACCACACTTAGAACTCTGAACCTAGCTTGCGTCGCATCTAGACAGAAATGTGACTCTTAGCATGTGCCACACTTAGAATTCTGAACTTTAGCTTGTGTTACACCTAGACAGAAATGTGACTCTTAGCATGTGCCACACTTAGAATTCTGAACTTTAGCTTGTGTTACACCTAGATAGAAATGTGACTGTTAGCATTTGCCACACTAGTATGGAGTTCTGAACTTTAGAAGTGCACTTAGAAGTTGAATTTAGAAGTGAAAAGTCGAATTTAAAAGTGTACCCAACAGCCTCGCTGTGAATCTAGAAGGTGCCCAATAGCCTCTTTGTGAAAATGAATTTAGAAGTGCGGTTCGAAGATGAATTAAGAAGTATACCCAATAGCCTCTCAGTGAAAAGTTGAATCTAGAAGTGCGTTTAGAAGATGAATTAAGAAGTATGCCCAATAGCCTACCTGTGAAAAGCTGAATTTAGAAGTGCCTTTAGAAGCTGAATTTAAAAGTCTACCCGATAGCCTCGCAGTGAACCTAGAAGGTGCACAATAGCCTATCTGTGAAAAGTAGAATTTAGAAGTGTCCCCAATAGCCTCTTTGTGAAAGTTGAATTTAGAAGTGCGTTTAGAAGATGAATTTAGTAGTGTGCCCAATAGCCTCTCTGTGAAAAGTTGAATTTAGAAGTGTGCCCAATAGCCTCTCTGTGAAAAGTTGAATTTAGAAGTGCGTCAATAGCCTCTTTGTGAAAGTTGAATTTAGAAGTGCGTTTAGAAAATGAATTTAGAAGTGTACCCAATAGCCTCTCTGTGAAAAGTTGAATTTAGAAGTGTGCCCAATAACCTCTCTGTGAAAAGTCGAATTTAGAAGTGCGTTTAGAAGATGAATTTAGAAGTGTGCCCAATAGCCTCTCTGTGGAAAGTTGAATTTAGAAGTGCGTTTAGAAGATGAATTTAGAAGTGTACCCAATAGCCTCGCAGTGAATCTAGAAGGTGCCCAATAGCCTATCTGTGAAAAGTTGAATTTAGAAGTGTGCCCAATAACCTCTCTGTGAAAAGTCGAATTTAGAAGTGCATTTAGAAGATGAATTTAGAAGTGTCCCTAATAACCTCTTTGTGAAAGTTGAATTAGAAGTGCGTTTAGAAGATGAATTTAGAAGTGTGCCCAATAGCCTCTCTGTGAAAAGTTGATTTTAAAGTGTACCCCACACACTCCACGCTTACTCTCTTCTTTACACCACCACTCAAATAGAACACAGCGATACTATGACACCATTCGGTATAGCTGTTCTCATACCAACATCTGTCTCATACTCCCCATCACTCTAACTAAACACTGCTGGTTACACACCCCCCAGCCAGGCGTTCTCCTCAGGCCTAACGCAGCCACGATCGGTCTGGATAATTCCTGCCAGAACAAACACATACTATTGACCTCTCAACCACCACACCTACCGCTAAGAAGCAGCTATTACAATGCCGCACCAGCTGCACACATATCCGGTGCTCACACGCACCTTTGACTCTCTCTACTCTCGCTACTGACTCGAACTTCGGTTCCCAAGGGCGTTCAACCTACCAGCGCCTTCAGACCATACCAATGGTATATAAGGCGCTATATAAATGTAAAGTAACATAACATAACATAACATGAGTTATACAGACACAAAAGTTCAAGTTTAAACACCTTTTAGTTTTCAATGGGGTTGGAGACTTCCTAACTGGCTCTATCACTATAATGGGAGTCTTCTCGACCATCAAAGAAAACAAAGTAGTCGATGTCGGTCAAAATAAAGAAGAGCCTGTGTCAAAATCTTATGCTTGCCCTCATGCTTTTACATTAACTAAGTGTAGGGAAATGTATCAAAATAAAGTCAGAATGGCAGTGAAACTGGTTCACAACTCCCTTCCCCAAGCTTAAATCACTGGGGTTCTTTAAAGGTTCCTTCAATGTGGGTAATAGACACAGTTCAAAGAATTCACATAAGTCTTTCAGGCTTCCGCTGCCTGTCTCAGCATCAGTTCAATGTGTATCACAATTCTCTTTAGGCTTCCCTCGCCTGTTTCACAAAACACAGTTCTTTCAGGCTTCTCTTGCCTGTTGCCCGCCAGACCAATAAATTACAGTTGGGTCCTCCAGGTTTCCCTCACCCGAAACTGGACCTTTCTTTACTTTCAATAAATTCACAACAGTTTTGGCTTTGCTCACCCGAGTCTGGACCTTCTTTTGCATTTACTTCACTTCAGCATCGAAGACATTCGAAACAGCATTTACTTAGGCCTATGCTTGACCACTTCGACACAATGCAACTTGGTTATCTGTTCCTTATCTTAACATGTGCTTCCCTAGCATCTTGGTGTCTCACATGCCGTTCTGGGCGCTTTGGAAGTAACACTTCTTTAACACTTCCACTTTACAAAATGTTCAACAACCAATCCTTTTAGGTTCACGGCTCCTCACTTGCGAGCCTCCGTGTTTGACTTGCACATCCAATGACTATTCAAAACGTTAACTTCCACTCCCCTTTCTCTCAGAGATTCTTTCAACAGTACACAGAGACCTTCGATAATACATACTTAATTTCTCCAGGACCACTTTGTTACTTTGTATTTCTAAACAATCTAATCTTTCTTCTCACGCGTCTACCGTCATACGCGTAACCTTGCTGGCAACATTGTTATCACTCGCGGCTTCACAAACCGGGCTCCCTCTTCACTGAAGAACTTATCGGCTGTGAATATTTCATTGCATCTTTATACTGTTGTAGGAACTCATGGTGGCAACAGTAAAGACAGACAAAAGTGATCACAGTTCAAGGGTGTTTATTAAACTGTATGCAGGTTGGAAAATCGCCCCATCTAAACCTAAATCTAAGATGGAAGCAAGCGTCGACCATCAAATTAAAAATAAGGCAGTCCTTGTGGCGTTGTCAAATAAAAAGGGCCTATACTAATAAACCTTTTGCCAAACCTTACAACTATTACAAAAGAGTGTGGGATATTATTCAGAAGAAAGAAATAAGTGTAATAAGTGTTCACAAATAATATGTCAGGATGCGGTAGCCTGGGTCTTCCTTCCCCACATTTTGTGCACAGTAAGGTGGGATCTTGGAGCACAGTACTATCTTGAGTTTTCACAGCACGAGATGACAGTTCTGTTTCAGCTATCAGGGCCTTCGATGGGCAAATCTCGTTTCTTTTGAAAGTCTCTTGCCTTCGAGGACCTGATATATTCAAAATAACTAAATGAAAGTTCTGCTTCAAATGTACGTTGGGTGATGGTGTCTAGTGAAAAGGGCATCTGCTCACTCCGGGACCAGCCATGATTGCAATAAAACACCCTATCACCCCCCCCCATACAGGTCTGACTCTGCACGACGGCCATGAACTCACAACTGGAGAAGTGACACCATCAGCATAAAACTTTGCATTTATTTGAAAGAAAGCAAAATATAAAAGACAGTCAAATGGGAATAAAAATGCAAGTTAGAGAAATCACAAATACTTAGAACACAGCCTCACGTTCCTTGTATCTAACGCTGGGGGACCCTGGTCATCTTAAGCGAACTGCTGCCCATCACCAGGTGTTATTCTTCAGCCAGCCCTTTAGATGACAGAACCACAAGGAGCTGCAGGGGCCTCTCAAGCTCCAGGCACTTGCTCGATGCAAGTCCACAGAAGAATCCCCCACTTGGTCATGAGTGCATGCACGTTTGTACTCTTGTGCTGTCAGTCAGCGTGACGCAATATTCTAGAACTTGCTCAGTGCAAAACATGTTTACTGATGGAAAAAACCCAACTAAAGGAATTTCCAAAAACGCTCCCTTTTCTTCCCCTCCCAACCCGGAGCCCATCTGTGAAAGCGCAGGAATGTCTCTTATCAGTAATGGCCGGGTTGAGGCAGCCATTTCTCATGCGAAAGAGGATTTGTTTACGAAGCCTGGCAGAGCCACGGTATTCCAGGAGAACCTGAAATAATATGCATTGCAATTAACCCCTAGTGAGCAAGCTTTACCAGGCCTGCACTCTGGTAGCTAGCTAGTGTCTATAATGCTACAAGACTGGCCATTTTAGGCGCTATAATGCTTTAAGCACTTGCATACATGCCTATATTAGCTACTAAACTTGGACCTCTGCCCTGCCTTTGCAAGCTATGAATGTAACCTTCCACCCCTTTGAAGCCTGCATGTTCAATGTAGCTCACTATGCTTGGTATGTAGGCGCTAATAAAGCATTACTAATCCATCTATAAAGTTCTGTTTCAGCATTTAGTACACACTTTGAATAAGCTGTTAGTCTTAGCTGTTAATGCAGCCATCTAAGGACCTAATATGTAATATGGTTAGCGCAGCTGGCTAATGCACCTGCGAAAATGCATCTTCCTTCACACTACATGGTTTCACCCCTGGCTCCCCCTCTTCTGGGCGCCAACCCCTCAAGCAGTTCTTGTCAATATCAAGATCTTCAGAGGTTGTCCCCCCTGCTTCCGAGGATCAGATGGATTCGAACAACAAATTAAAGTTCCTTTTAACAAATGAAAGTTTGTTTTCTTATGTTACTTTGCATGTGGACTCCTCACCCCAGGGTCCCTCCGTTCTGGGTGCAAACACCTCTTGATTCTCAGCCTCCCTCCGCCGGGTTCACTTTGGCCTATTCGCACATTTTAGGGTGATGGTTCTTCACCCCTTGGGTTAACCTCTTCTGGGCGCTGACCCCTCTCAAACATTTCAGCCTCCCTCCACCGGGTTCTCTTATGACTTTCTGTTTTTCACCAATGTCAATGTCATTTTAAACATTTCTCTGTGGACATCCCTCTGCCCGGTTCACGTTTGTCAGCACACTGTTTATTGGGACCTTAAACTTCGCCCCTCTTTACTGGCATCCCTCTGTCGGGTTCACTCTTGCGGTTTCACATTTCCTTTTACTTTCACTGTTAGCAGGATTCATTCCCCTTGCTTTCTCTCGATGCAGGATTCACTTCCCTTGCTTTCCCATCAGTTTGTAGGTCAAAGACTTTCGACTGTACAGGGATTTTGCTATCCTGTATTACCACTTTGACCTATCTTGGTGGCTCTCCTACGGCCTTCTGGTAGCTGTAGTTTCAATCAACAGAGGGTCAACCAGAGTGTCTCGAGTTAGCACCCACATGGTGCCGGTCCCCTCTGCAGCTGGTCTTCCCTTAACAATGTTATAGTCTGCCTCTGCTGCAATACACTTGTGCTATTGTCCTCGGTTTTAAGATTCCTTCTGTGGAGGGTTTGCAGGTCTGCGTCAAAAAGGGCAAGGTTGTGTCTCTCCTTGTCAGCCTCTCGATATTCGCTGCCTTTCTCCTCCTTTTGAACTGCCGCGGGGTCTAGATAGCTGTCTCCTCGTGCGGTCTACCTTGCTTGTAATGTGCTCTCGGGCTCCACTTTTTATCCCTGTGGGGAAGGGAAAGGCCATCGAGTGTGTGTGATTCTGGTCAATTGCCTGACCCTTGTATTAGGACATGTCAGGTAAAAGGCTCTTGTGTTAATCTGTTGTCTTTTGTCTTTTATGCTGTGCGAAAGTGTTCGTGTCAGAAAGGGGGGTAGTGTTTTTGAACGTCCAACGTGAGAGGAGGGGGAAAAGGTGTTGAAGGAAGGGGGATACCGCGTCTTACCCTTCGGTGTCTCAATCCCAGAGGATGATCCTCCCTCACTGGTCCACCCCTAGGAACTGGATCCAATAGCGATGGCCATGCCCTGGCCACCTGGATGACAGATCCCTGAGGTTTAGCCAGGGAGACACCTTCAGGTTTCAAATTCAAGGTCAGGGTCTCTCCCTTCTACCTCCTCTGATCCTCCCGGATACACTCGCCTGCTCCGGGCACACAAACAAACTGCTGGCACATCACAGAAAGTAATCTGTCTTCTTGGCTTCCCTTTCTGAACCCTTTTGGCTTCTTGGAGATACGCCCCCCCCCCTGCCTTGCTTTCATTTCCTTTTGCTTGCAACCCATCAGCGTCTCGCCATTCCATTCTCCTCAGCCTGGTTCCCGACAGCCTCGCACAGCTGTACCTTCTTGCACCCAGTCACGCTCTCCGTGTGCTTCTGTGCTCCACCTTTTATACTCTGTATGAATTTCAATGTGTTTCAGGTGTGTGTGATTGTCACTGAGTTCCTGACCCTGCCTTGCCTTATTAGTGGGTCAGGGCCTTTGCATATCACTAGTGGTAATACTCATAGTCTGTCTTCCTCTTCTCAGTAGTTGGGCCGACAAAGAAAGGAGGGGAATTATGGGAGTTATAGTATCCCATAAAGGCGAGAGAATGTGGGGTAAACAGGTGTCAGGAAATGGGGGGATACCATGTCTTGCCTTCAGGTGTTCCATCCCCACTCCCCAAGGACCTCTACCCAGGTGATCCTCCCTCGCTTGTCCACCGCAAGGGTCGGGATCCAATAGGGATGGCCCTTCCCTGGCCACTTGAATAAGGGATCCCCGAGGACTGAGCAGTGAAACGCCTTCAGGTTTTTCACAGGCATTTCCAAGTGCTTTCTACATTTCTTATTCTGTGCGGTATTCACAATGGCTCTCGATCACCTTTTACTCTGTAAGGGATTCTCAAGTGCCTTCAATCAGGTATAGTTAAATAGATCTCCCAACAATATGTGTCCGGCATGCAACCGTACTTTCAATCTTGTTTTCTTTCACTCGGCAACTGCACAGGACTTTGCTCACCGTTACCGGAGCGCCACGGTCAGAGTGTGTATTGGTTCTACACTCACTGGCCACAAACGTCAGTGATCTCCCTCGTAGCGTACTTCTCAACAGGTTTCTCCAGGCTTCAGCTGCTCTTGACTCCGCCTTCCTGTCAGGGTCTGCACAGCACGAAACGGCTGCTTTCCTGGCTTCTGGCAGTGGTTGCAGGGAGTTCCACTGCTTCTCCCCACTAGACCCCCTTCAGTGGATGGCAGGACCTCCAGACCCTTGCATGGCTGACCATGGCTACGGCATCCCCTTCTTCTGCACAGCACGGCTCCAGCCTCCTGGGTCTCCAGCTTCCTTTCCTCCAGCCCGTTCATTCCCCTTCCTTCAGAACAGCGGGCCCTTTTATATTGTTCAGGTGTGTTAAGTGACCCCAGGTGTGGGTCTTTGAGTTCTCGTGCCTAACTCTGGATGACTCCATTAGGCAGTCATGCCTGGTTGTTCCTCTGGTATGCCTCCATAATCCTCCTTCTCGTCTCAGTATCAGAGTGGTATTTGGAACTGTCTGAATAAAGAAAGTCTTTTCACCTCTATTTATTTGGTCTCTTCCTCGTCCCACTACTAAAATGTTGTTTTTGGGGAACCGATTGAAAGGAGGAGAAGGGAAGGGGATAACGAAATCCCACAAAGGCTTTGGGGATAGAGGGCTCATTATGAAAGGAAAGTGGGGGAATACTGTGTCTTCCCCAAGTTCCCTCCACCCATGTGATCCTTCCTCGCATATCCACCCTGAGGGTCAGAATCCAAAAGTGATGGCCTTTCCCTGGCCACGTGGGGGGAGGAGTCTGTGGTGTGAAAGAGGTGAGGACACCCTCCGGTTCCTCACATAACTTATTTTAAACTCCTGCGGCTGTTATGCGCTATTTGGGACACATGCTCTTCTTACCATTCAATATTGATAAATATTGGTCACATTATTATGTAAATACAGTAACACATGTTAGGATTATAAAAGTGGGAGGGATACACTTTTGTGTCTAGTACTGTTATTGGTAGTAAGAAGGCCTCTGAACAGTGGAGGGTTCAAGTGCGAGCATTGCAATGAAATCAGCATGAGGTATTTGGGTGCTGGTTCTACTTTTGTAGACAAGGCAGAGACGCTTGAGATATGCACGTGTGCACTGGTAACCAGTGGGTGCTTGGCAGAGACTCTTGAGATGTGCACGTGTGCACTGGTAACCAGTGGGTGCTTGGCAGAGACTCTTGAGATATGCACATGTGCACTGGTAACCAGTGGGTGCTTGGCAGAGACTCTTGAGATATGCACGTGTGCACTGGTAACCAGTGGGTGCTTGGCAGAGACTCTTGAGATGTGCACGTGTGCACTGGTAACCAGTGGGTGCTTGGCAGAGACTCTTGAGATGTGCACATGTGCACTGGTAACCAGTGGGTGCTTGGCAGAGACTCTTGAGATGTGCACGTGTGCACTGGTAACCAGTGGGTGCTTGGCAGAGACTCTTGAGATGTGCACGTGTGCACTGGTAACCAGTGGGTGCTTGGCAGAGACTCTTGAGATATGCACGTGTGCACTGGTAACCAGTGGATTCTTTAAGTTTGGCCACAATCAGTTTTCATTTTTAGGCTGAATAACACGGCTGAGTAACACGACTTGACTGGGCACATTTTGCACATTTGTGTGCCTGTACATTTGATAGGATGGAAGGCCAGCATATATAGCACGTTGGTTTAGTACAGGCGAGTTCACCATTGTTGGGGAGTTGTGCAAAGGTCCACCTGTGGAAGGACTTTAAAAGACTCACATTAGTGGTATAGGGCTCCACTACTGAGTATAGGCCTGAACCACAAAAGAATGTTGGTAGCAATGGCTGAGCAGCCAGGCTTATCTTTGTGGGGGGAAAAAGGGTTGTGAGAAGATACAAGGGCCGCACAGCATACACATAGCCCAAGGAAATACTTACACACAGTAAGGTTATATACAAATCTTGGTTTATTTCTACCTGTACACTAAGGCAAAGATACATTTTCAAGAAGGTAAGTACTAAACACATACAATAGTCACAGTAAGTAAATACTTTGGGTAGAAACTTTAGAATGACAGTATGCAATTCACAGCAGGTAAGCGAAAGCACTTTTGTAATACTTTTCAGAGCATCTGTTTCAGGTAAGAATGAATGAAGATCAACAACTTGTCAAGACTTGTAATGATCTCACAGGTGCCTTATGTTTGTAGAAGTCCACCCCTCTCTAGTTATGAATGTCTGAGTCTTATTAAAGGGCCAAACAAGCGAGGCACACGCTGTAGAAGAGTCAAGAGTTCCAGAGGATGCTTCTTGTGCAATCAAGGATAGCTTTTTGTTGTTCAAAGGGTTCATGGAGGTTAGTATAGGATCCCTGAATGCACACAAGCTTTAGTCCTTGGCAAACTCCCACACCCCAATCACCACCCCAGCAACACAGGAGCGGTGAAACAACTCTAGTTAAATTCTATCCTAAGCCACACAGTACCTCAGCAGTGAAGAAGATGATGCAGGCGGATGCCGCCACGATGCAGCAGCTGCATGACCCAGTCACTGAATTCTTGTTCTTCTGACTGAAGAAGGAACCCCGAAAGAGATTTCTCAGCAGCAGTTGAGTGGAAAAGCTCCCAGCAAAGGATTATTTGTAGCTCCTCATGGCTCTGTGGTTTTGGCACCCGGTTTAAGACACTGGATGAAGAACGCTTACTGCCTGGTCGATTTTCCTTGCTTTCTCGGTTTAGCACTCTGGTGACAGGACTTCAGAGAGTGGAATCTTGCCTCTGTAGGTCCGGAGTCCACCTGTAAGAATCTGTCGTACTGTTGACCCCATAGTGTAGCTGACGAATTCTTTCTAGCAATAGAACCTCATGTCTGAAATAAATGCAGAACAGGAGGATGTATTGCTCAAAAGAATGGAACCAGCGAACACCTGTCAATCTAGGATACAAGAAGAAATAATCAATACCTCTTACAACGAGAAGATAACTTTGAATCTCTGATGGACAACAACTAACCCCTAATTACGAGGTGAATATGTCACTCCCACCCAATGGCCCAAAGGGAGTCAATAAGAAGGACCCCACGACATCACCAGTACCTGTAAATGTAAGAAAATGCCTAGAAAGCTACTAAAACAATGGAATGTTGGTCTAAGGTGTCTGTGTGAGGTGAAACTTGACTTACCAATGAAGGAACAAGCAGCTGTTTCTACGGGCAACAAGGAAGGCACTTTAGCGGATGGAGCAACCCAAGGAGCTGTCCCGACAGAACAAAGACGCCTAGGACGGGATGATAGTCTCTAGTCCCAACGAATTTCCTGACGGAACGCGTACTCCTATGAGGAATACCACCAACACACATAGAGTCCCAGTCTGTGTGAGGCAGTAATTATATAAAGGGTATGCTCCACCACGCGAAGTACTTGGTCCGCAGGTAATAGGTCCAGATGAAAAATGGGGTCGCACTTCATGGTTTGATGAATAAACAACGCCAGAGCCAGCGTTGTTTAAACAGCTGGTACGAGGCGTGGTAACCGGAAACTCACAAAGCAAAGAAATCCAAAGTAGTCCGGGTCAAGGCGCAAGAAGTTTCAGTATCAGTTCAAAGCCTAGCACCAAGGGAAAACGAGGAAGAGCAATCCGAGGGACAGTCCATATTCAGGCAGGAGGAAGGCAAGCAGGGTCCAGGAACAACACAACCGACTAGGGGCAGGCCAAGGATATCCGTTAGCAAGAGCAAAAGTCAAAAACAGGAAATAAGCAAGTACGTAATCAAAACACTTCGGCAGAATCGGAAGCAACGCCGCCGGGAAATCGAGATGCTTAAATTATGTAATCCGTGTAAAGACTGGTAGGGGGTGTCTGTACTCCTGCTCTCTATATGGTAGAGGGGAGGCACAGAGGACTCCAGCCAAGATTCTCTATTATTGGTAAACGTGGTCGAGCAATCAAGGCCTAGCTTCTCAGGAGGTAATGTGGGCTGGTTCTTAAGTACAGTGTACCCCAAGCGCCCACAAAGGAATGTCCACACACTGTACTGGTTAAAATACAGTCTTTATATAATTAATATTCAAAGGTTATGTACACTTCTCACAATAACTCACTTTGTGCTCAGGAAAATCAACAATGGTAAATATGTACAATTCTAAAGTGGTACCACCAATATTAATAGATCTCATTAAAGTGCATCAACAGTAATGAAAAATGTCACACAGATCATTAAAGAGGAAACCAGCAATAGAGATGAAGGAAAGTAAGATGGTTGAAACAATAGGCAGAATACTGGCACCTACCAAGAGACACAGTTCTGTGTGGAGATCCCCCCACCTGGGCAACCTGTAAAATAAAGATATAACACAAGCCCAGTCCATATATTGTTCTAGAAGTCTTATTTCCTTTGAGGCGTCGACAGATCCTTCTTGAGTGACTCCCTTTAAAGCAGGAGCCACGGATCGTCAAGAGGCGTAGAGGAACTTGGCGTTCGGCGTCGGGGAATCGACGACCGTTCTTGAGTGCCCTCCCTTTAAAGCAGGAGTCACGGGTCGTCGAACGTCCGACAGTGAACGGGGTAGAATGGCGTCGAAGAGGCAGCAGCTTCCATCCGAGCAGTGCTCCTCGACGACGGAGCATTGGCGTCCTGCAAGGAAGAGGCGTGCGGGGCACCTCGGTGACAATAGTTCTTGACCGCAAGGAGTGTGAAGAACTTTGGCCCAGCAAGGGCGTCGAGTCGTTCGAGTCTTTGTGGTCTTTGGGTGGCGGGAAACCCACCGGCGAATTCTCTTCGGCGCGTTGGTCATCCTCGACTTTCTCCGGCAGGACAAAGCGGTCGACGATGCGGACGAGGGAGTACTTTGATTCAAATGTTCTTAGGCAAAGGAGCGGGCGGCTCCGGTCGTCGACGGCACGGCGCCAAGCGGTCCCCTCGGCTGGGCAACACTACTTCGACGGGCCTCCAGCGGTTACACAAACCTGCGAACCCTGGTCGACGGCAATGGACTTCGACGGCGGCGATGTCCGGGTGCTTCACTTCGATCTCCTCGGCGGTCCCGTCTCGGGTCAGCAGCCTTTTGAGGGTCTGACTTCCAGGGAGCTTCGGCGAAGGTGTAGCGGTGCTCGATGGTCCCTCGGAGCACGGGAAGAGGGCGCCTTACCAGGTCCTCTCACGGGTCAGTCCTCGACGAACTCGGCAGCTTTCGGATCGGGTCGAAGTAAAAGCAACAGCAAGTCTTCTTCTTCCAGCTGGGCGTCGAGGGCAGCAGTTCCAGTTACTCTTAAAATGTGGACACAACTTCTGAACGCTTCTGAACAATTTCCAGTGGTGAGAGGTCCCCAGATATACTATTCTGTCTCTCATCCACACTGCTGGGTCACACTCAGCAGCCAATCATACAGAAGGCCATTCATGCAGTCAGTCAGCCAATCAGGCACACAGTGCATTTAGGCCACACGCCTCCCTTTCAGACACTCACAACAAGGAATATGGATTGGGACAAGTACCCAGCCATTCAACACTACACCCTGCATTCAGGCCAGTTTCGGGCAGGGCTGTCTCAGTCTTTGTCTCTCATGCCAGAAACCAGACAACCACAACAAGAAGTGCATATTGTTCACACACTCTATTCACCCAGGTCCCACCCAAAGGGGTACCCACAACATACAGTCACTGGGAAGGCTCCAGCCAGTCTGGCCTGGACTTCACACCAACTCCATATATGGAACTTCCACCCAACAGCCAGTCAGTTGGAAGGGACAGAGTCAGGGCTTCCCAGGACTTTGGGAAAACAAGGGAACAGGCAATAGAAAGCAAGACGCCACAGGGGCCATCTTGGTTTCTATCAGGAATCAACTGATTCCAATGGCAGGGCCTGGGTGTCCCAAAATGGAGGACACTCAGAGCACCTGTCAAATTCAGCATGGAGCTGCCACCAGCCTATACCCTGCTCTGTGGGTCACACACAGGTGCCCAAAAACATACACTAGGGGCACAGGGTTGCACCCCCACCCATGGGTGCCATAAGGGTAGCCCATGGGTCTGTACACCAAAGCAAAAATAGGAAGAGCTGCACTGCCAGGAGTCCCACATGGACTCCTGGGCAGAAAATAATACAGAACACACATGAAAAAGGACTACAGGACAAGGACAGGGAGGCCCTGTCCCTCCAATGCATTTTCAGCATCACAGTCCGTGTCACGGAATTGAAGCGGATCTCGGGAAGCTGCAACTGGCGTATGCAGCCACAATCTCCATGGTAACCTCCATTCACTACCTTAGCGGTTCTTGTGACTGAAGCGCTAGCGTTTGTGGGAGTTGTAGTGCAGAGTGCATAACTTGATGTTCCTTTGTACAGAGGGGAAACTTGTGTTGTTGCTGCTTACATGAATGCGTGTCATGTTGCTCTGTGTACTAGCTTTGCCCGAGAGAGCAGTGGGGCATGCTTCAACACTAGCAGTTGCCTCAGGGCTGACACCACCAAAGTTTTAGGAGGATTTGTTCATGGGATGGCGATATTTGGAGGTCCCAGGGTATTGGCTGTTTGCAGCCCAGGAAGGTCGCAGCTTGTCAAAGGATGGCTCAAAATGCGGCTAGTCTTGAGTTTGGTTGTTCCCACCAGTCTAAGAGAGAGAGTTGTCCTTTTCGGGTTCGCACCGCAGCAGTTACACTGGAAGCATCTCTGGCAGTGGCTAAGGATGTTTCTCCTCTTCTTGCTCGTCGGTTCTTCGGTTCCAGTGGTCATCTTTTTTTCAGCCTCAGGATCCATGCCTTTTTATCCAGGAACCGAGCCAAGCAGAACTCATACCATACTGTTTTTTTCAGGACAGCCAGCCCCCCAGTTGGAACTGGTTTGAGGCAGGCATGCTAGAAGACAAAGACCAGCAGAACTTTGGAATCATAGCCTGCTTCCTGTCCTCACAGACACACTGGAGCTTCGACGGGTCAAACAAAGGCCTCCCCCAACCTGCACAGCAAAAGGACCAAGAAAAGGCAATCAAACGAAAAATGGCAAAAAAAGAAGACTGGAACCATTTTGGAAAAATTGTTTTCCATGTGTCCCTTACCGCATCTGTGGAAACAGCCTGCAATGTAAGTTTCACAAAAATATGGTAGGAAAACATCCACTGACAGCAGCCATTCATGTATGCTTAGCACTGTATCAGAAGTTAATGTTAAAGGATATTTGCACCGCACACTATCACCACTGGAGTGGTCCCCTGACGCTCTGGCGGCCCTGAAAAAGGGGAAAGGGAGGCAGTGAGTTAGTGGGAGGAAGCTGGAGAAGTGAAAGAGAGCATTGATGTGCTGTTGGCAGCCTCAGCCCGGTTGGTCCGTCGGCTGGGCCTAGGGTGTTTTGCGGTCAGTAGTCGTTGTGTGCTGTTGTGCGAGTCTGTGTGTTTTGTTTTGTTGTTGCAGTGTATTGAAGTTTGTGCGGTTTGTTGTGCTGTAGGGTTGTGGTTGTGTTTGGTTTAGAGTTTGAGAAGTGTATGCAGAGGGGGGGAAATTGTTAGTGGATAGGTTAATTGGCATTTGTGTCCCAAAATGGGGCGCTGAGTTTCCGTATTCTCTTCAGGTAGCTGTGGGAGCATTTCTGGTCCCTACCCTGATCTCTTTCACACCTTGCCTGGACTTCCATTGATAACCTTACCTAAATCACACCTGTGTGATACCTGTTTGTATGTGGGGCCAGTGGGAGTGTGTACGCCCCTTCGAAATCTGGCCGAGCGCGCATTCCCAATTAGTCAGTGCGCGGCATTGATTAGTCAAGGCAATTCCATCCATATATTGTCGTGTAGTGGCATGCATCTTTAGTTATTTTTGGCAGGCTATTGTTCCCAGCCCTTTCACATGCCAGTGCTTGCATTATCTCTAGGCGTGGTACCGGCTTGATTCACAACTCATATGGTCAGTGTCCATGTTGGTGTCCACAACTTAGTTCAAGTGTGGTGAGTGCTAACATTTGAACAATTCTATATGCGTGTGATACCTGGCAGCAATTATGGGGTGGGAAGAGATTGTTAGCTGGGGTTAGGTAGGGGTGTTGATTTCTGATGCTGATTTCCGGTGCTGATTGAGAACGGTGGCGCTAGAGAGCCCAACCAAGATGGCTGCTGGTCTGTGAAGCTCTCTAACACCCATTATATCCGGATCACTCTCCGGCAGTTCCCGACCGACAAAGTATATTTGAACAGCGGAATCATGAAAGTGAAAGTGGCGTGACCTGGTAGCAGCATTTGCAGGAAGAATCTGTGCAGACAAACCCAAACAAGCGGCTACACCGCGGTGCCCACTGCACGCGTTGGAGTTGCTGCAGGCTTGAGGAGGAGCTGACGCTCCCGAGAATGGGTCCACTCAATCCTGAGGCAGCACCCCGAGAGCAATCGGCGCCCGAGGGGTGAACAGACTTGGCAGGGACCCCGCCCGCGGCGGTGGAGCCCCAGGGGCACCTGCGACCATACGGCGGCCAGATGCGAATCCTGTACTTCTGCTGGGGTCTCCTGGTGGGAAAGCATGCGCCCAGCTTGGCGCGGTTGCCGCTAGCTGATCCCCCTTAACGTACTGGGCCGGCGTGACAGTGAACCAGGGCACATTGGGACGCTGCAAGAGGAGGTGGCCATGTGGGACTGTGGGGGATGTCAAGTGGGTCCTGCGGTTATTGGCGCTCTGAAGCGGCGCGCTGAGGAGCGACCAGCGCCGTCTCCTGTGCTGCTCACCACACTGTTGCTGGCAGAAGATCCGAGGCAGCAGGAGTAGAGCATGGAGGAGGGGGGAGCATCAGAGCCGACCTGCGCAGACGAAGCTGCGGCTCGTTGGGTCCTGTGTCAAAGCAGTCACTGGAGGCTAGTGGACAAACTGGCAAACGAATACGGGACCAGATCTCCTTTCGACCGGTTGCCCGCCGCCGCAGGATTGTTCTGGAGTGGACGGGGGGGATTAGTGGTGATTGGAGGTCTCTCCTTGGCGGCGAAGGAGCCACCTGTTTGAGGTCCTAATCACACAGCGTGGTGACACTTGTATGCCCGGCCCGCGTTGTGTGTCAGGGAACCACAGATCCCTGCTGACAGTGGACATACTGCATGAGCAGTTGAGTGATCACCATTATTATCAGCATTAAAAACACAGTGTGGCACGTGAGGGAGGGCATTGGGACCCAAACGCACAGGGATTGGCTTGAGAACAGTGAGAAGACCCTACACCAGCTCCACTGCCCAGTCAAGGTAATCTGGGGAGGCCCGCCAAAACCGGGGCATAAACTGGGATCAACGGCTCACGTGGCGTAGTAGCAGACGTACCACACAGCCCACAATATAACAGCTATCAGGGTTGCAGCAGCTGACTGGAATCGGGCGAATCAAGTTAACGCGCAGACTTTTGCAGGTGACTTTGGTGGCGGGGGAATACTAATGGCAATCGGAGGTGCGATTGAATACGACCACGAGCAGCGGCGGATCCACACGTAAGCCTGCCCCTCAAAATAACTACCCTGCATAGTGGAGACCCTCATCGGTGCAACCGGCGAGGCCCCCCGGAAAGTGAATAGGTCTCCCCAAGAACACAAAGCAGGCTCCCCGGATAGCGGCAGAGGGGGGTACTGTGCCCCCCCCCCGAGGACACATGAGGAGGACCTGCGGTGGGGTAGCGACCCAAGCAAGATCTGGAGGCCATAACAGTGATTAAGCTTGGCGCCTGCCCTGACGTTGGGTACTTTGTGGTAAGGACGGGAGACGCTAGAGTCGGTCCACCAAACATCAGGTGCACCCCACCACATACAGTCTCAGTCCCACAATATGTCTAAAACAGGCAAGGGGGCAAGCAACAAACAAAGCTGCAGTTCGAAACAGCACCACAGATGAAGAGCGCTAGGACAATGGGTAAGTCGACAGAGCCTCAACCCCCAGCGCAATCCCCTGACCCGGCGATAGCTCTTCAAGATATTAAGTCCATGCTCACAAAGCTCCAGACAAGTATACAGTCACTAGATGGCAAACTCGACACTCTCGCTTGTAAAGTGAACTATATGCAGGTCCGCCTGGACAAACACGGGGAGAGGCTAGATGAGGCAGAAGGTAGGGTTTCAAGAGTCGAGGATGAAGCTGCAGCGACTTCTAGAGACATGAATGAGGTGAAGAGAGCTCTCAAGGAACTCGCAGAGAAACAAGAGGATCTGGAGTCGAGATCAAGGCCTAATAATATTAGGATCGTTGGTCTATTGGAGTCGGCTGATTAAAAAAACATGGAGGCCTGGTGGAGGAGATCCTGCGGGAAGTGCTGGGCCCGGAGGGGTTTCCCCCACTCTGTGTTGTTGAGAGAGCGCATAGGATCTCAGGAGGAAGAAAGCCGGTCCCGGGTGCATCTCCCCGTCCGGTAATTACTTGTCTGTTGAATTTCCGGGGTAAGGACACTGCTCTGAGGAAGGCACGTGAAAAAGGATCAGTTACTTACAACGGTGACATACGACTGTTCCCCAGATTTTCGGATAAGGTACAGGCGTCCAGAAGGACATTCCTTGCTCTCAAGAAAAGGATGCAAGATAGAGGCCTTAAATATGCCATGATGTATCCAGCCAAACTGCTGGTCGAGCACGCGCGACAACTCCTCTTTTTTCAGACCCCTGAGGAGGCTTCATCCTTCCTAGACACACTGCCTGGAGCCCCGCACCGGCGGGGAAACAATGAGTGAGATGGTGCCAGGTCACCCCACGCACATTAAGGTAGCATAAGTCTTTTTTTTCTTTTTTAAAATCGGGGAACCACATAATCCTGGGGTGTGAGGGAGGGTTGGACCTCTTGCAGCCCCACAAGCGGAAGCATTGCATATGGTTAATGGGGAAGTTGGGGAGCTGAAAGGTTGGGGCACTCAGCAGGGGGGGGGATCTGGGAGTTCTTAGTTGGGAGGAGCTGGGTTGGGCGGGAGGGGTAGGATGGGCACACATCACTGACGTGTTGGGGTCATCGGTAGGGGAGGGGAGGCACCACCGGTACAAGTGGAATAAGATCAAGACATAAGGTGAAATCTTTCACGGGAACATCTAATAGGGGGAGGTCTCGGTCGCGCAGACCGTCCCTCCGATACTGGGGGTGGGGGGATGTCTCGCATAAACCTGCAATGACGTCACTGAAGCGCCTAACTTGGAACGTGAGGGGTCTCAACAGTCCCTCGAAGAGCCAGAAAGTCCTACAATATATGTGACGTCATCAGGTGGGAAAAGAGACGCACCTCACAACAGAATCGGATACTAAATTTGGGAAGTGCTGGGGATGTCACAGGTACTTTTCTTCGTACTCATCATATGTGAGAGTGGTGGGCATCATAATACACAATTCTGTGGGATTCTGACATATAAATACCCTGAAAGACACAGAGGGCAGAGCGCTGGTGGTCCAGGGGGAAATCCACGGGAAGTTATACACTCTGATTAATTATTATGGCCCCAATCTAGACATGACGGATTCACTGGAATGGATAGAAAGGCAGTTAATAGCCATGCCCAGAGGGGAGGTAATATGGGCTGGGGATTTCAATGTTGTTCTGCAACCCACCCTAGACCGGGCCGGGAGAAACCCACACCACCCTACGAAGGGGTCGGACAAACTCTGGGGGATGACTCAGGTGTGGGGGGTAGAAGATATGTGGAGAATGAGAAACCCAGATAAACGCCAATATACGCATCATTCTGAACCCCATAACTCTGCATCTAGTCTGGACTTTTTCTTGGTATCTCGGTACTTGCTGGGCCAAACGGATGATGTGGATATACTGGCCCGCATGCTGTCGGACCATGCCCCCGTACTACCAACAGTTAATCTGCCTGAGAGGGGAGGGAGGCGACCACCCTGGAGGTTTAAAAGTGAGGGTCTTGCAGACAGTCTTTAGAGAAGAACTGTCCGCAGCTATAGACTTATACTTCGAGACCAATGAGGGGGTCAGTGGACTTGGTGGCGACTCTGTGGGAGGGGTTTAAATGTGTGATCCGTGGAGCGTGTATCGCAAGGGAGTCTGGGATAATAAGGCAAATAAGAAAAGAACTAGCCGAAAAGGAGGCGATTATCAGCGCCCTGCAGGAGGCTAACCCTACCCCCATGCATGTCCAGCAAGCGGAAATGATGCCGGCACTCCAGGAGTTTCACACTCTAGGACAGAGGGAAATTAAATTTCTATGGGATAAGATTGCGCCCAGACAGTATGGGGAGGGTCAGGCCCCGGGTAGATCTCTGGCCAGGGCTACCAAGATAGGGGACCAGGGAAGTAGGGTGTCGGCGATAGCTGATGAGAGCAGGAAGGATCACTATGAGGATCTTAAAATTATACAAGAATTCCAGAAGTTTTATGCACAACTCTATTCCGTTCAGACCCATGCCTCCAGGCGGATATAGATTCTTACCTGGACCAGGTGGGGCTATATTGGTGCACTGAAGGGCAAAGGGAGTGGCAGAACCGACTTCTGACACTAGAGGAAGTCAAGGAGGCAATTTCAGACTTACCATCTGGGAAATCTCCCGGCCCAGATGGTTTCACGTCCGAATTTTATAAGTGTTATGCCGACAAGCTGGGCCCTTATTTACTCCGGGTATATCAACAGGCCGTAGAGACGGTGCGGTTGCCGGATTCCCTTAGAGAGGCGGCTGTAGTGGTCTTATCGAAACCAGGGAAGCCAAGTAATGATTGCGCATCCTATCCCCCGATCTCACTTATCAACCTGGACAATAAAATATTGGTGAAGATCCTAGCGAAAAGACTGTCCCCGCTGATGTCGACGATGGTAGGGGGTATCAGGCTGGATTTATTCCAGGGCGCTCCACATCATATGGGTTGAGAAGGATCTTCGGTCTGATGACAGCCTTCCCACAGGACGAGCCAGTAGTAGCAGTGCTACTTGACGCCACCAAGGCATTTGACTCGGTTGAGTGGCCTTACTTGTTTGCGACTCTGCTTCGGATGGGCGTGGGGGACCTGGTCATTTCGAGGATCTGGTGGTCAGAGTAAGGGTGAATGGGCAGGAGACAGAACAGATACCCCTTAGGCGCGGGACCAGTCAGGGCTGCCCACTCTCTCCCCTGCTTTTTGCCCTCGCGATAGAGTCGCTGGCAGAAAGGATCAGGGTGCTACATAAACATTGGGGGGGTCAGACTCTATAACCACAGAGTTATAATGTCATTATACGCGGACGATATGGTGCTGTTTCTAAAAGACCCAATTGGGAATCTAGATCTGGTGATGCAGGAAGTCCAGCATTATGGCACTCTGTCAGGCCTGAAGGTGAATACCAGTAAATCGATTATCTTCCCACTAACGAGCGCGGTAGAACAATTCAGGGCCAACTGGGGGTTCCAATGGGACTTGCTTTAGACTTGATACCTAGGGATTATGTTATCTAGGAGCAGGGAAATGGTATATAACAGCAATTATGTGGTAGCCCTGGATGTAGCGATGAAACGGCCATGTTACACTGGAACTCTCTCCCACTTAATCTCTACGGCAGGATCTCGGTGGTCAAGATGACCATATTACCCAGGTTTCTGTACATATTCCTGAATGCTCCAATACCCGTGCCTGCAAGATTTTTCCGACAGTTAAGATCTGCAGTTATGCAGTTTATTTGGGCAGGCAAAAGGACGAGAATATCCTGGGACAAGATCACAGCCCAATCTGGGAAGGGGGGTGGCACTGCCAGAGTTCGAGGTATAATACAACGTAGCACAGGCAGGTTTCCTGATGTACTGGTTCGGGGCACATCAAGATCAGAGACATGTTCAAATAGAAAGAGCGTTGGTTGCCCCAGCGTTACTGAGATCGGTAATTCTTACCGCCCCAAACCTACCACACACGTCGAGGCATATGGTCGATCTGACATGAAGGGCCTGGACCAAAATTGACTGTAAAACCAAGGGCGAAACACTTTATTCGCCTGAACTCCCGGTCACTCGTATTCCTGACATCCCCCTAACCCGATAGGCATGGTTCACATCCCTAATGGAAAGCCTCGGGGTGGGTAAGCTTGGTCCGCTATTCCCGAATGGAACGTTCATAAGGTTGGAGTTGTTGAAAGAGAAGGGGGAGCTGTCGGCGCTCTGTGTCTTTCTATACTTTAGGCTGAGAGGGACTCTGCAGCGGTTGTTCCCGTCATTTCCCAGACAGACCCAAATTGCGCTTATACTAGACAGTTCGATACAGGGAACAGTGGGGGCTCGGGTAACGTCCACACTGTACGCCAAAGCCTTGGCCAATAGACCAAAGTCCATGGCCAGTCCCAAGTATGCCTGGGAGAAGACACTGGGGAAGGAACTAACAGACAAAATGTGGCGGTACTGTTGTGAGATGACCAAGAAGGGAGCCACTTGCACCAGATTTAAACGTATTCATTTCAAGTATCTCCATCAGTTTTATTACACTCCCGCCAGGGTTAAGGAGTTCTTCCCACGCACCGATGGGAGGTCCCCCAGATGCAGGCGAGAATCAGCGGATTTCCTTCTTATGGCATGGGAGTGAGGTTTTATTAGGCAATTCTGGGTCCAGGTTTTTGAGGTAATAGGGAGCATTGTTGGTCGGGAGGTACCCTTGCAGCCAGAAATAGCTTTGCTGGCATATACCAGGCAAATACCTAAGGGCACCAGAAAGCTCGTCGGCCTCCTGCTGATACTGGCCAAGAGGAGGGTGGCAATGGTGTGGGGAGGGAGACAACGCCCAGAGGTGGTGCAGTGGTCTACGGATATATTGTATTTCAATGATATGGAGACCAAGTGGGGTAATATGCAGGGCAATAGATGGGATGCATACACACTCTATTTATTGAGGGAGTCCGATAGGGTGACAGGGGGTACCCCTCTATCACAAGACACTCCTTGATAACCCTGCCGCAAGGATAAAACTAATCGAGGATGCCCCGATACTGTCAGTGAAGTGAGGGACACCTTCGGACGATAAATATCCGGGCTGTATCAACCCTGAAAAAGTTGGATATGATGCCAGACAATGAAACCCACTTACCATGGACTTGAACTAGACCTGCCGAGACTCTACGCGCTGGCACATACGATGTAACCTTTACTTTTCATTGTAAATCTGTTATTGTGACATCACCACGCCAAGGTCATCTGGCTAAGGCGGAAGGCGGCTACGCCGAGAAGAATGTACCGGGGGAGGGTGGGGTTGAGGGGGGATTGTTGCACTGTTTTTACTTTTGCATTGTTTGAAATAAATGGCAATAAAACGAAGTTAAAAAAAAAAAGAAGTGAGAAAGGGGGATACAATGTAACCCATCAGCACCCCACATAAGGTGGTGTGTGCTGATCTCGCAACGGAAAAGGTAAGAAGGATAAAAAGTATCCCCCTACCCCTGGGAACATGTGTTCTCACAGGGAAAATAAAAAGGGAAGCCAAAGGGCTTCCAGCAACTCTGCACAGAGAGAGCGCTGTGTGCTGCAAAAGACAAAAGCCACAAAACCTGGAGGAAAGCATGACTCCAAGAAAAAGATATAACAAGACGTACAAGAAGATCTCATGTACAGAGCAAAAGAACGAGGGAGTGGAAAAAGGTTCCCACTCACTCAGAACTGACTAAAAGATCCAGTAGTCCAGCAAAAAGTACTGGGGGGTCTCAGAGGTGGGGATGATTTCACATAAACATGAAATTCTGCCTAACAACCATAGACTGACTCTTCAGCAGTTATTCTCCAAATAGTGGCAGGCAATTACCAGCCTGCGGATGTGTTGGCCTACACCTCCTGCAAGCCCTAGCCAGCTTAGTATTTGGGGGGGGACATGGGAGTTGTAGTCCTAAACATCTGGAGAGTTGTAGGTTGTACAAAACAGTTCCATAACCTACTTTGATAGTGTATTTTTTTAAAACAGATTTGGGCGTGTCATATGTATTTTATGATATTTATCTGCGTCCCAGATAAACGATTTTTGTAGTTTTATTTGTATTGGGGGAAGAGTGGTCCATTTTGTAGAGATGCTGGTGACTGAGTAACACATTCAGTCTCATTAGGTTTGTCTGTTGTGGATCATCTAAGCTTTGACAGCCTCCAGTCTGGTAGGATACTATGTTGAGTTGGGCCTGCTTGAGGGACACTTGGGGATAGATTTGCGTTTAGTCTGCTTGGGAGTGGAAGCAGAAGTTGTGATTTCTCTGTACACTCAACAGCAGTTTCATGTGGAGCTGAGGTCGAGGCTCCTGCTACTGTTTAGTGGCCTTGGAGCAGGATGCTGTGATGGACAATGTTGAATGCTGCTCAAGGCCCAGCTTGATTAGCAGTGACTAGCAGTGACCTGCAGCTGTCCTCAGCTCAGAGGAGCAGGTGTTTGCAGGGGTTCATCAGTGCATATCCAGTATCATGGAGGCCAAACGTCATATCGCAATTGGTGAAGGATCTTGTGATCTTCAATATGGGTCGGGAGTTGGTAGTTGACTTTCTCCCTTATCCCTTATAGCCATTGGTGGCCTGTGATGGTGAGATAGTTGCAAGGCTCCTTGGGGTCTAGGTTTAAATAAAAGCTGGGACAGGAGTGTTCTATGAATGCTTTGCAGGGCCCGGCATGGGAGCAGGAGGGGCTCTAGCATGTTTATGCTATGTTAGGGATAGTTCTGTGTTTTCATGTGCATCCGGCTCTAGGTCCCTGTATTATTGCTGGTACATTAATACTGCATTTGACCTGCATTTAAAAAACAAAACTTGCTTCTGTCCCTCATGGTCGTCTTCTATCACTGGTATGTGTCCTCTGCACCTCCCTTGCATTTAAACACACCCCTGCAGTGGGCTCGCAACCCTCACACATCTACACACGACTGATTTACTAATGTCATTACATTTATAGAGGGACTAATGTTGACCTGCATACCAGGCAGGCGAAGAACGTGGTCTGGAGGGTTGCCCAGAGCAATACCAGTGGTTAAGATTCATTCTAAACCTTCCAGCCATCACCTCTTTGATTTTGCTTTGTCACCCCGAGTGGGACGGGTATGCCCAGACGTGGGTCCTGTGCCTGCTGGGCCTAGAGACCCAGGCTACTCCCCACTGATGAGGCCCAAAAAGGCCGAAACATGTTTGGGGATGCTTCTGGTCTCGTGCAGAAGGGATGTGACCTAGCAGTTCGGGCTGGACTGCCCCTTTGAGGTGGGACAAAGCCTGATTTGCATATGGTCTTTCCCCTTCTGTAATGGCTTGGCAGGTGAAGAACGTGGTCTGGAGGGTTGCCCAGAGCAATGCCAGTGGTTAAGATTCAGTCTTAACCTTCCAGCCATCAACTCTTTGTTTTTGACCTGCCTACCAACCCATTCCGTATCGAAGCCTGCACAATATATTGCAATACAATATTCTGCTATATACATAGATGCTCTTCAAGAACATGTATGTATGCATGTATGTATGTTCATTTAAAGATCCTCAATACTCATTGAAAACCCTCAGTGCTCTCTCACCCTCCTGCAAAGTTACTTTTTATTAGCAGTAAACAGTAAAGAAAGACATTGCAACTGTCATAGGAATGTAAACTTTGGGGCTTTGTATGAGTCTTCCCCTTGCGATATTTCACTTTGGCTTGTGCAGTGCAGGATATTTGAAACGGTGAGTCCATTGTTGGCATTCATTTTCTGGTCACCTGCGGGGGCGGGGGGGGGCGTTGGTTCTACTTTTTGTGCTTTGAGCCGGGCGGTTTCCTATGTGGGACTCACAGATTCGGATGGATTGCTGAGCATGGTAACATTAGAGCATGTGAACATTCATGGCACATGGTGACTTGTTGGAAGTTCGGTTGACTCACAGAATGGTGCACTTGCAGAGGTGGACGGCTGCGGTGCATGCCGGTGCACCTAGATGGCCTTTCATGGTGCATGAGCACCCAGGAATAATCAGTGTGACTTCATTACACACCTACAGTGCATATCTAAATAATTGACACTGGGTGAGCCAGTGAGTTGAGGTCTGTGGTGTGTACACTACATATTTCTTTGGTTTGTTGTTAGTTGTGTTTACCCCTGATACAGATTGGAGCATTGGCCATTTAAACGTTTTTGAAACTAGTGCTGACTTTGAGAGTTGAGGCCCGAGTCACTCTCAGGGGACACACTAGTTGAGTTGGCAATTTCAAGGGGTGACCATTGTAAAGAACGTCATGTGTCGTCCATACGCCAACTTGTACAGTTGAAATAAAGACCAGCGTGGCACAGTGCATGCTGCGATATTTCATGACTTGGGGACAGCCGACATGCTCAATGGGGTGATGCAAGGGGCATAGCGGGCCGCCAATCCAACTGGGGACATACCATATGCAGACCTGAACAATACCATTCTAGAGAGACTATATGGATAAGGAATCCTATCGTTTACAATACAGGGAACACTATTGAAGCCAGGAGAAAGGCCCCATCTGCTCTTTTACCAGATCCAAAACCTTGCTGAGAAGTGGCTCCAGACCAGCACCGTCACGGTCGCCCAAATAAGGGACACGGTCTTGCTCGAACTGTTTGTCGAGGCACTTCCCGCTCCTATTCAAAGATTGGTATGCCAGCACCACTGCCTCTCTACCTGAAGCAATAGACATGGCCACAGCTTACCAGAAGGCCGGTCTGTCCCGTGTCTTCACTACTGTACCGGGCAGAAACAACACTGAATCACCACCCAGTAGAGGCGGCCCTCCGCAATGGCCAACGATTGAATCAAAGCCCAGAGTGCCCCTCAGTGGCCCCCTCGCAAAACAACATCCACCCCAATGCTTTCACTGTGGCGAATGGGGGCACATCGTCCACTTCGGTGCTAAGAAAATCAAGACTGAGCCGATGGAAGTCGGAGCCCTGTACACCCAGGAATACCAAGGGAAACGGCCTACCCTACACCATCAAAGTCACTTTGGACGGTGTTGGGCACAGTTTGCATGTAGTACCCTCTGGGACCACTACACACAACTATGACTACAGGTGTAAGCAAAACCAAACTTTGGTATTAGTCTGTACCACACCGTTTCTGGTAGCGAGCTGAGCAGCCAGGCTTATCTCAAGAGGGAATGTGAGCTGTAAGGGTGTTACACAGAGGTCTATAATTACAAGTATTCAGATAGACACTTAGACTCAAGGTTTCTTGGTAAAACACTTCTTAATTTATTAACACAATCATTTATAAAGCATTCACTAAATGAGGCAACCACTATCACACAAAAATATACTACAGTACTTAATACTAAGCAGTTGAGCTCCCTTGAAGTAGGAGCAAACTGGCACTAAAGTAGGAGCACAGAGGCATAAGTTAATTAAAACGAATATTACAGTAATTCTGAAACAGTGCAAATAATTTGAGTTCACCAGAGGAGTTAGTTCAATGCAATAGGTAGGCCAAAGTCAATGGACTAGAGTCTTGTATAGGTAAAAACGGTTCTGGTTATAAAGCGGTAAAGTCTTTGCCAAAGTTCTCAGAAGTCGTTTGCGGAAGAAAGGTTCATATGCTAGGTCACAAGCTGATCAGGCCTGAAAGTTGCCAAGGTTTTGCAGACTTTCGCAGTGAGAGGTAAGTTCTCTCAGTCAGGTTTTCACAGCACCTTATATTGAAGAAAAAGATGCAGCTGAAGACTTCTGTTCCTGCAGATCACGCTGTTCTGAGCCTCAGTCGTGGGGAAAAGAGGGAGGATGTCGGGACTCTTGCACTGCACAGGGACAGGTCACAAAACTGGCAAACTGGCAAATCTTCGATTCTGGTAGCTGTTCTTCAAGCACACAAGCTGGTGTCCTTTCCCCTGGTTAATCCTAACCAGCTCCGAGAATGGTATCCAGGTGGCTTACGAGTTGATTGGTCCTACCAACTCAAAGGTAGAAGTTGTCCTTGAAGTGGCTTCTCTGTCGAGATGAACTTGGCGATTCAGACCTGCAGCAGGGCTTCACCGGGCAAACCAACGGTCCAGGAGTTGCAGCAGCCGTCCTCTTCCATCTCGTCTGCGGTTCTTTCATTCCAGTGGTGGACTCTGCCTTCCAAGCCATGAGACTCGCTTTTAAACAGTTCTCCCATTCATTCCAGCCCAGCTATCAGTCACCCAGCAGGGTGGCTGTCCTTGCTGGACAGTCAGCCAGCCAATCACGCCAGAGTGCATTTGGGTCTCCTAGGAGACTAAACACAGGGAGTTTCAGGCACCTCCCTCACTTCCTGCCCCCCCCACCCCCCCACCCCCGGCGCCAGAGGTGGTCTTCAGTCCTGAAGCCTGCCACAGGCGTAGGAACAAAGGGACCAAACTTGGTTTGGCGCGCAGAGACAAACTCTAGGAGGAACTTTCCAAAAAGAAACAGCGAAAAAGAAGACCGGGACCTGTTTAAACAAAGGGGGCTCAGGCGCCATCTTGAAAAACATGGCTCCTGCGATTTTCAGCTACAGGTGTTCACGGTCGGGAAAAATCATGGTAGTTCGTTGTAAAACCACTGCCACCAGCCATTTCAATAGGGAAGGGTAGCATTTGACTGCTGCATGAGTTTCTAGACATAGGGGATACTAGGTAACCCCTCCAGCACTCTATGGGAAGATAGTGTGTGCTGGGTCTAGGAATCTAAAAAGACTAGTAAAGTCAATTTAACCTTACATTCTCTGGGAAACAGTAGTTTATCCCAGAGAAGGTATTTAAAACTTGGGACAGCCTGAAAGGCTTCCCTGTGTCACTGCACTGAGGGTGCTGTGTAACACAAATGTAAAGGTGATGCCTATGGAGTTGGCTAAAACTCCATAATCCAAGAACACACATCAAAATACATGAGAGGGATTCCAAGATGGCAGCGATGCGAGGAGGACGTGTCTCAGCGCCGTTCCGTCCCCGTTTGAAGGCTGCAACAACCAAGATTGACTAAAAAGAGGAATACTCGCTCAACAACGGATCAGGCCGGAGAACCCCCAGACCACACGCAAGATCGAAAAATCGGAGAAACCACAGCTCCTGAAGCAGTATTGGGCGCCCTACTCTGCGGTTCCGCAAAACGGGCGCAAAGGGAAAAAGAGCGGGCAGCCGAGGGGCCCAATACCCTTCAAGGAGACTGGTGAGAGAGAGAAACAAACTCCAGGAAGGCGGATGCAGCGACGGACCGCGGCAGGTCCATAGCTCGATCGGACCCCAGAAGCGCCGCGGAGGCACAAGCAAGTAGTCCCCAGAAAGCCGGGATGGAAACACAGCTAGCCCCGAGACTCGAACGAGAGGGCCGTAACTTTACGTGCCACATGAGCAACGGAAGGCGATAACACGCCGGACCCGGACAGAGGGACAGATCGATCCCGGAGTAAAGCACATTCAAGGTACGCTACCCGAAAAGGTGTGAGGAAACACTGCGCGCCAAGTGGAGAACCGTGCGAGGGGAAATACCACACCCGGCCAGGGAAGCTAATTTGAAGGCTCACGGAGGGAAAGAATCCCCGACCCCTCCACACAGCTTGAGACAGGGGAGGCAGACAGGAGGACACGAAGACACCCACCCCCCCCAGTTTACAGGCCGCGACCAGAAAATCAGCGCCTTGGTGTAAAGCGCTCTATAAATAAATCAATCAATGTCAATCAATCAATCAAAATTAATTAACCCCCAACCCACGGGCTCTCCGGTCAGTGGGAAAACCGCAACCGGGAAAATGCCAAGAGCAGGGAGAACAGAGTAGACAAGAGGAAGGCTAAGGAGCAGACATCAACACCCTCAGCATGGTGAGTCAGCACTAAGGCCCCATCCAACGCATTAAGTAAGGAAGCACTCGGAGGAAGGGGGAAAATACTTTTACAGGAGACGGCTCCATCACATGATGCGGTCTCCCCATGGGCCAAGAACCTAATCCCACGCAGAGGGGGAGAGGAGAATCATTCAGAATTTCCCACTAACACTGGGATATATATACCCCAGCTACGGCGCCGCCCAGGGCGAGAACGGAGGGAGCGAAGAAGTAGGAGACATGATTAAATACCCCAGGCTCTCCCTGAATCAACCATCAGAGCAGGAGCCGGAATAGGCTTTCAAGGGAAATGCAATACGGCAAGGACATACATCAACGGACTGGACTCCAGGGGAGAAGCAAAAAACACAGAGCCAGGGGGAAACGAGCACAATCCACCCAGCAAACGCCCCAGTAAAAACAGGATCAGAGCCTGCCACAACTCTGGGGCACGGATCCAGCGTTACCTACAACATCAGCGAGAAAGAAGAACCAAGAAAGTCAATCAGCTAACCCGGATACGGAAACATTGAGGACCGAAATGGCGTCAAGAGAAGATATGAAAATGTGGTTTGGGGAATTCCAAGCTCAATTCATGGCAACAATGCAGACCCAATTTGAGTAAATGAAAAATGACATGAAAACGGCGGTGCAAGAACTAAATCCAGAAATGACAGATCTAGGCGAGAGAAGGGACATCTTGGAGAAAATAACGCAGAACCTAGAAGAGGAAATGCAACAACACGCAGAGACCCAGGAGCATTTGATGCGCCGAACCCACAACTTGGAACTACAATGCGAGGACCTAGAAAACCGTTCAAGGAGGTTGAACATAAGAATTAAAAATATCACAGAAACAGTACAAGATAGAGATCTCAAAGAGGCAAGCCAACAAGTCTTTAAGGATATCCTCAACGCAAAGGAGGAGGAGGAAGTAGCAATCGACAGTCCATCGCGTGGGCCCTAAGAGAACGGTAGAACCGGGGTTCCCGACCTTGGAACGTTCTGGTGGCTCTCACATCTTCTCCCCAAAAAGAACAGATCCTCCGCAGGGCACGGACAATGGATCACATTCGAATGAAACAACGAAGGGTGACGACTCGTGAAGCACGATGTATACCCTGAGCATATATGACCAAGATGGAGAAAATCAAGGAATTAACACAGAAAGGAAAGCCCAGACAAAAAAGGCCTGGGAATGGAGGAGAATCGATAAAGTTAAGGGCCCACCGACAAAGAAGTAGACACCTATTGTGCAGGCCAAGAATAGGAGAAGAAGATATATGCTGAATCCGAAACACTCTCCGTCCTAGACGAACACCACTAACGGGGAACAAGTCCTCCAGAAATACAGGGGGAGAGGAGGGCACTTGGGGCACTAATTGTAATCCAGAGGGTTTTAGGACACCCTACAAGTTATCCCTGAGGAATGGTGGGCATGGCGCACAAGGCACAATGCCTGAGCGGTCATAGGAACCAGAGCCCGCCTCAGGACAGTTCAGGGAAAGGGGAAATTTGGGAACGCACTGTTGGAGGAGGGGGGAGGGTGGCGACAGGAAGGGCCACAAGCATTTGGATATACGAGGGTCATACATAGAAATACACACCCCTGCGACTGGATGGGGATAAAAATGTTAACATACAACATCCGAGGGTTAAATTCCCTAGTAAAAAGGAAGAAAGTAGAGCATTTCCTGAAACAGGGGAAATACGATATAATAATGCTCCAGGAAACACACATTAGAGGGAAAGACAAGAAGAAGGTTAGAATGAAAGGGTACAATCAGATACTACAGGCAAATACACAATCGCCATCCGAGATACCCTGAACATACAGATACTCCAAAACAGAGGCAAACAAACAGGGGAGATACATATTTCTTAACACGAAAATAGAAGGATTCCCCCTCACACTTGCAACTTTATACGCCCCTAACACAGCACAGGAAGGCTTCCTCAAAGATACTCTAGATAAATTGGAACACTTCGCTACAGGGGAAATAATGCTGGGGGGAGACCTGAACGTTGCATGGGACCCCAGCCGGGACAGATCAGATCCTAGACAATTAGGACAGGGAACCCCATTAAAAGCCATAAAACAGAAAATGACGAACTTGGCGCTGGAAATTGTATGGACACACATCAATACTACACAACAAGGGTTCACGTATTTCTCACACGTTCATAATACCATGTCAAGGATAGATTACCTCTGGGCATCAACAAGGTTACTGGGGAAAATACGGAAAGCAGAGATAGGCTCTATTTCACTCTCCGACCACGCTCCACTGTGGCCGAAATATCCCTACTCCCGAACGTCTCACGGTTATGGAATTGGCGACTCCCAGAGAAAATAATCCGAGACCCAGTGCTAGGGAACACTCTCAGGGAACACATAACCGAATACCTCACGTACAATAACCTCCCATAGATATCCAAAGAGACTCAATGGGAAGTGCTCAAGGCAGTCAAGAGTGGACACTTAATTGCATTAAAAACTCAGAGGGAGAAACAGCCTTCAATGAGAGGGAGAGTTAGAGGCAAACATAAGTAAGATTCAAGCCAAAATATTACAAAAACTTCAGCTGAAACACTGGTACTATATAAAGGCAAATAAAGCCGACAAACTACTCGCCAGACAACTTAAAGGGGAAAAAACAGGATTGGACAGTTAAGGCGATGATTGACGATAAAGGGCAAAGAAAGACCCAATCGATAGAGATTGGTAACATATTTGAGCAATTCTACCGACGCCTCTACTCAACGGATCACCCTGCCGAGAGGCAACAAAAAGCATATTTAGAGGGGTAAGCCTTCCGGTACTAACGGAAGATGAAAAGCAACTATTAGACAAAGACATCATGGATGGAAGTTAGCAAAGCAATCGGGGACCTCCCCAGGAATAAAGCCCCGGGACCGGAAGGTTATATACCGCACAATTCTATAAGACGTATAGGGACATATGGACCCCGGTCCTAACAGAATTATATAATACCTTCAAAGAAAAAGGCAATGTCACCCAATCTATGAATGAGGCAAAGATGCTCGTAATACACAAACAAGGGAAAGACCTGCAATTTACAACTCATAGCGCTAATTATTTTGGATGCAAAGCTATATACTAAAATCCTAGCTACCAGGCTTACGCAGGTACTCCCGAAATTGGTCCACCAAGACCAATCCGGATTTGTCCCGGGAAGGTAAACACATGACAACACCAGAAGGGTTCTCCACCTGGTGGAAAAAATAGGAATAACACATTCCTCGGCTGTAGTACTGGCCTTAGACTTGGAAAAAGCATTCGACCACGTAGATTGGAGGCTTCGCTTCCATACTCTGTGGAAAATGGGCATAGGGGAACCCTTCATAGACATAGTCCAGGCAAATTATAACTCCCCAACTATACGAATAGCAGTGAATGGAGGGCTGTCCAATAAAGTTCCAATCGAGAGAGGGACGAAACAAGGCTGCCCATTATCCCCACTATTATATTCCATATTTCTGGAACCACTATTGGCACGAATAAGGAACGAACAGGAGATAAAAGGCATAGATATGGCAGGACACACGCATAAAATCGCAGCATATGCAGATAACATGTTGGTGGCCCTGAGTGTCCCGGAGAAGTCCCTCCCGATTCTCATGCAGGAAATTGAAAGATTCGGCTCCCTGTCCAGGCTAAAAATCAATAGACAGAAATCAGAAATATTGACACTGGCGGGCAACACGATGCACATTCAAACAGTAGCATTAGACTTGCAGTTGAAAGTCACAAAAAGGGTAGTCCGATACTTGGGGATCACACTGACAGGTAAAATAGAAGATTTATACTCCCAAAATGACCCCCCAAATGTCAAACGAGACCTATCGAGATGGAACCTGCTATCCATATCTTAGTGGGGTCGGATAACCGTGATCCAGATGTCCATTTTACCAAAACGTCTGTACCTCTTCCAAGCGATACCGATTAGAATCCCTCCATCTTTCTTCAAATCCTTAACGAAAATGGTCTCAGCATACATATGGCAAGGGAAGACCTCAAGGGTATCAAGTGCTGTCCTCACAGCATCAAGAAAAGACGGAGGGTGTGCCCTCCCGCTCTTTAAGAAATACTATGAGGCAGCCCAACTATGGGTACTGAAAGAATGGCGCCCCGAAAATTCTCAGAAACTTTGGGCAGCACAAGATAGAGCGGTGGCAACAACACCCACTAGACACCTTCTCTGGCTGGGGAAAAAATATAGACACCCCAACGTACAAATAAGTGAAATAATGAAAGCGACATTAGAAATATGGGACAAAGCAACACAGAAGGGACCACTAACTAAGGACCTTGCCCCCTTTATGCCTCTATTTAAAAATCCAGAATTCCCCCCATGATTGGAGAAAGGGTCATTTCAAAAGCGGGAGGAGGCAGGATGTAAAATGGTTGGAGACATGTATCAGGCGCAACAGGTAACAACATTTGAGGACTGTGAAACTCTGCTAAACCTGTATGCTAAGGATAGGTGCAAATACGAACAACTACACCACTGGCTGTGCACCCCCAGAATAAGAGGGGCCGCGACAAGGGAGCTAACCCCGTTTGAGGCATACATTATAACACACACTGGAACTAAAAAATGTGTATCAACCACTTACAAGTTCATAAACACTACAGAGGAAGAAATAAAATGGCTATACATTAGAAGATTGGAGAAGACTCTGGGTTCTGCGATCCCTAAGGAGCGCTGGGAACACAAATGGGAGGCAATACCTAAACTCACAAAAACGATAGTCTAAAGAAATGTGGATGAAAATAATCATTCAATGGCACTATACGCCAGAAAGGCTCCACACGATGTACCGGATTCCCCAAATAGGTGCTGGAGGATGTGCGGAGGGGAAGGTGACTGGTGACACATCTGGTGGGAGCGCCCTTCCCTACAGCAGTATTGGAAAGACGTGAAAGCTTACTTACAGTCCATGTTCTGAGACATGAGAGATGTGGGGAAAGAAGTATGGTTATGCAGGCTATGGGACCCAAAAGACAGTCAGCTAACCAAAACACAAAAACAGAATTGTATGGGTCTACTGATAGGAACATGGGTGGAAATAGCCCAAAAATAGAAACCGGAGCACCCACCACTGGCAATTGACTGGATGAGGAGAGTCTGGTCTCATGTATCTATGGAACATATAACCTACAACATACGAGGGAGCAATCAAAAGTTTAGAGAGGACTGGGGCAAGACCCTCGAATACCTACAGAGCGACTGTATGGAGCAATGGTGCCCACACAACATAAGGATATTGGACCTGTTCAACTAGAAGAAGAAAGAAATCCTCGGAAATAGACTCATACAGGGGACTTCCCGGAGGGCGGGGGGGTGGAGGGGGAAAGTGGGGAAGGGAAATGTTAATGTTCAATGTAGAAGTTAACTACTGCAAAATCAATAAAAATATGGTTTAAAAAAGAAAATACATGAGAGAGTGGGGAAAAAAGGCTCACACTCTCTCCAGGTAAAATAAATCAAGTCCTCAAAATCCAGCAAAGTTGCTGGGGGTCTCTAAGGTGACGGGAATTAGCACATTTATGAGAATTCTCCCCAACACTTGTCCCCCCACCCCCAGGTCTAAGGTACAGGAGCATTTAATCCACCCCTGGATGAATCTCCTTACTCCATTCGGTCATACATTCTGGAGAGACCATCAGCATTTTGGTGATAACACCCTGACCTGTGTTCAATGATAAAATCAAACCCCTGTAAGGTTGATTGACCATCTTAACAATTTAGGATTTTCCCCCTTCATATGCATTAGCCATCTCAAGGGTTGGTGGTCAGTCTGAATCACAAAAGTACATCCATACAAGTATGGCCTAAACGTCTTCAGTGACCACACAATGGCAAAACCTTCTCTTTCAATTGTTGCCCACCTTGTTTCCGGTTCCTTTAGCTTTCTGCTGATGAAGCAGATGGGGTGTTCCCTACCTTTCTCATCCAGCTGACTCAGAACTGCACCTATACCTGTATTGGAAGCATCTGTTTGCCCAATGAAGGTTTGGTTGTAGTCAGGAGCTCTTAAGACTGGAGCTTGACAAAGGGCTTTCTTAAGTCCTTCAAATGCCTTAGTGCACTCCTCATTCCACCTGACCATCTTGGGGAATTTGGGTGAGGAGATCACATTTAAGGGAGAAGCTATGGTCCCATAGTTTTCTATGAAGTTCCTATCATAACCAGTGATATCTAGACAGGCTCTCACTTGGGTTTGAGTAGTAGGGGTGGTCCATTCTTGTACAGCGTGTACTTTAATAGGCAATGGCCTTGTTTCACCTCCTCCTACCTCATGTCCAAGGTAGACCCTTTTGCTCTGACCAATTTGACATTTACTTGCCTTTGTGGTCAGATAGGCCTGCTCAAGAGCCTGCATATCCTAAGTGGTCAACATGTTCTTTCCAAGTGGGGCTGAACACTGCATTGTCATCCAAGTATGCCATGCAGAAATCCTCCATCCCATACAGAACTTGATTAACCAGCCTTTAGAATGTTGCAGGTGCATTCTTTAGTCCAAAAGGCATTACCTTAAATTGGTAGAGGCCAGAAGGGGTGGAGAATGCAGTTTACTCATTGGCATGGTCTGTCAGGGCTATTTGCCAATAGCCTGACGTTAGGTCAAATGTACTGAGGTACTTGGCTTACCCAAGTTTGTCCACCAGCTCATCTGTCTTATGTAAAGGATGGGCATCAGTCTTGGTGACTGCATTTAGAGCTCTATAGTCCACGCAGTATCTCAATTCTTTGGATCCTGCCTTTGACACTAGTACAACTGGACTAGACCATGCACTGGTAGAGGGTTCTATTGCCCCAAGATCAAGCATCTTGTCCTCTTCCTTTATGTGGGTTCTTACATGGTCTGACATTCTGTAACCTCTGCTTTTAACAGGTAAACAGTCACCAGTGAGAATATCATGCTGGCCCCAAGGGGTCAAGCCTGGTGATAGTGAAGACAGGGAGGCAAACTGATTCAACAGAAACTTGCACCCCTCCTGTTGTTCCAGTGTCAGATTAGAAGAGAGATTAACTCCTTCTATCTTCCCATCTAAAGGTTGTCCCCTGAGGAGATCAGGTAGAGTTCACTCTCTTCCTCCTCTTGAGGTGAAGCAAAGCTCCCACTTGACCCTGGGAGCCCCGATAGGAATACCTAAGTCCACCAAATAATTGACCTCCAAGTTTTCCCACAACCTTGAAGGGTCCAATTCATTTGTCCTGTAAGGCCCTCTGCCTTATAGGTACCATAACTAGAATGTGCAAGTCTTGAGTAAATTCAATCATGTTGGCCTTCTGGTCATGCCAATGCTTCACCAGAGCCTGACCTGCTTTCAAGTTATCTGATGTTTCTGTCATGTGTGCCAGTCTCCTCCAGGAGACCTAGCACATAGACAGTAGCTCTCACTGGCTTGGGAAAAGGAGCACTCTCCAACCCCTCCTTAATTAGGGCCTAGGAGCTACTAACTATGACCATAGAGAACCTCGAAGGGACTAAATCCAACTTCCTCCTGAGGGACTTCCCTATAAGCAAATAGAAGGCATGGCAGTAGAAGGTCCCACTTTCTTCTAAGGGGTTCCTCTAAAGCACCTATCATGCTCTTCATAGTTCTGTTAAACCTCTCTACAAACCCATTTGTCTGGGGATGGTAGGCAGCTGAGAACTTGTAAGTCACTCCACAGTTTTTCCACATGGCCTGCATGTAGTGGGACATAAAGTTTGATCCCCTGTCAGAGATGACTTTCTTAGGAAAACCTACCCTGGTAAAAATACGAAGTAGGGCCTTAGCAACAGCCTGAGCTGTAACGGTCCTCATAGGTATAGCTTCAGGATACCTAGTAGCATGGTCTACTACAACCAATATAAATCGATTTGCCTGAAGAGGTTGGAGGGTCTAAGGGACCAACAATGTCGATTCCTACCCTCTCAAAAGGGACTCCCACCACTGGGAGAGGCACTAAAGGTGCCATATTCTTGGCTCCACTCTTGCCAGATGTCTGGAAAGTGTGACAGCTCCTACAGAATGTATCTACATCATACCCCAACTTGGGCCAGTAGAAATGGAGACAAAGCCTTTCCTTGGTCTTCTTAAAGCTTAAGTGACCAGCCAAAGGAATCTCATGGGCTAACTGTAGGAACTGGTGTCTTGTCTCGTCTCTAGAGGCACTACAAGTCTTCTGTAGTCCCCTGGGATAGACTCAGTTGGTTCACTGTAGAAGAGGCCATCCTCCCAGTACAACCTGTGCTTCCCTGGCTCTTGCCCGTCCAGCTGGGAAGCAGACTGTTGGCGAAGTCCTTCAAGAGTAGAACACTCTTTGACCTCTGCTGAAGTCTGCCCTGCATGGGCCACCTTCTGCCAGTAAATACTGCAGCTCAGGGTGGTCTTTAGGATTCAGATCTCCAACAGGGGGAAGGTCTTCTTCCAGCTCTGAATCTTCAGCATCTGATTCAACCTTTCCTGGTTGTTCCTCACACTCGGTATAAGCTGGTGGAGCAGTCACAGGTGTGACCTTGGAAAGTCCTCTTGGGAATGTCCTTGTTGTTGCTTTTTATTTGAGACCTTGGGTTTCCCCTTTGCCTCTTTCTTCTTAGAAATAGCAGTCAGTAGTTCCTGTGGGCTGGGTGTTACAGATTCCTCTGGAGAGTCAGTTAAGGTACTCTCTCTGGCCTTCTTTGTCTGTTCTTATTTCCTTTTACTGGCAGGCCTGGGGGTGCTTGATACAACTCCAGGAGTTTTTAAGTCATTCACCAACAGGATTCCCCCAGGCACTTCACTCTGCACACTAACAGGTATCTTGACAGTCATTTTGTTGCACTGGATGAGAGCTGGGAATCTTGGAAGCATTTGAACAGGGCCTCCAGTAAGCTTATTGAGGCCTTTGGGTGCCGTAGAAACATCCTCAGGTTTGAAAAAAGATTCATCCACCACTGTAATGCTGCCCCCAGTGTCTCTAATGGCAGGGGTCTCCTGGCCATTTACAAGTAAACTGTCCTTGTAATATTCTTTTGTGTTATCTGGAATTGAATTATAGACATCTGATTTCTGCTGTTCCCACAAACCCAGGGACACTAGAGAAACACTGGCAGAGACTCCAATGGGGTCTTCAGCCAGTAGTTGAAAGTTTACACTTGCCATTTGTACTTCTCCCTCTGGGGAAAAGGCTAAGGAGGCAGTGTGGATCCCTGAAGGTTTACCCTTGCATCTGGGATCCCCTTTCACATGGTCAGTTGACCCACAAGCATAACATTTTCCAAATGTTTTGACAAATGGGGGCATCTGCTGACCTCCTTCTGGTTTAGCACCAGGTGTTTCACTAGCCTGATTCGGTTTCCCTTGTGGCTTACCCTTTTTCTGTTTGGGGCCCTCTTTTGGTTTGGAGGTATTAGAATTCTCTTTGCCATCTTTCTTTTGCTGCTTCCCATCATCCTTCTTCTGAGTAGCCCCAGAATCTTTGTGAGTAGCCCTGTTGGCAACCCACAAGTCAGCAGCCTTTGCTAACTTCTTTGGATCAATTTCCCTAGAGTCCGCCATGTGCTGTCTCAGCTCAGGAGAGCTGGCATCAACAATAGATTCTAATAAAAATAGATTTCTTATTCCTTCAAAAGTGTTTACTATGTAACCCTTTATCCAACCATCTAAGTTCTTCAAACATTCACACACCCAGGTAACCCAAGGAGTACCATTATGCTTTTTGAATGTCCTAAAACTCTTAGGGTACTGGGAAGGAGTTTTCCCAAATCTAGCCATCAAAGCTAGCTTCACATTTTCATACTCCAATCTTTCAAGTTCCCCCACCTCCATTACAGTATCAGTTGCAACCTGGGGGAGCCTAGACAAAAGCCAAGGAATCAACTGATTCCCTGTGAAACCCTGAATCCCACAGTTATACACAAAAGCAGCCAACCAATCCAAAATATCAAGTTTCACCTCATACATACTCACAATATCTTTAGGCATGCAAGGTCTCTTAGCACTGGAAGACCTAGAAGACTCTGGGATAGAACCATTTTCAAGAGACAGTTTCTTCATATCAAGAGCATGATGCATTTCCATTTCTGAGTTTGATTTCTTGATGTTTACTTTCAGTTTGCATTTGGAGCCTTTTGAACTCTAACTCAAGTCTCATTTTTTCAAAAGAGACACATTCTGGACTCAGTACTGGACCTGGTAGTGTCCCTGTGGCTAAAGATTGAGGCCTAAGAGCAGGTAGAGGTGCAGTGGGGCTCACATCCTGAGACTCCTGGCTCTTCATCAACATTAGAGTTAGACTCTGAATCATTATCATCCTCTTCAACATTTTCCACATTTGCTGAAGAAGTAGGTGTAGCAGACCTACTTCTCAGACTTTGAAATTCCAACAATCTTTCTACCAATTCATTTTTCTTTCCTTTTAACAGGGAGGTTCCTGACCTTACACATTTCCTTCAGTTTATCTACTGTTAAAATGATCAGGGCCTCCTGTCTGTAGTTATCCATATTAGGCATGATAACATTGCTTTTGTAGTGGTACTTAGCCTTGTGAAGGTTACTGTCTGAACAAAAGTAAAGCAGAATTCTCAATGTAACAACTATACAATTTATATAGAGGGCGCTAGAGAGCCATCCAAGATGGCGGCTTCCTGAGATAGCTCTGTGTGGCTCTAATTAATCCTGCGACATCGATGCCCCTGTGGTGACCAGACAACTCTAGTCTAATATTGTGTATACCCATGGAGTCTTGCTGATTAATTCAAGACCATTTTCGCCTCTGGCAACCACTTATTGCCTGATCTGGGACTTCTGGGCCTCGGGCCTGCAGGCCGGCACACAATAAGGGCGGAGTCCCCCATCGATTCAAACCGCCGCCGGAGGCAGAAAACCAGCAAGGTCGCAGCCTGCCAGACGACCATACTGAGTTGCTCAAGAAAGCGGGTGGATGTGTGCGCTTTCGGCACCCAAGAGACTCGGAGGTCTCCGTCCCCACAGCGGCCTGGTGCGTGACTGATAGTACTGCTCCCCGAGACGTTGGGGTTCGGTGGCCGACCAGGTAGGAACGCGCTGCGCTGTGCGCGCCCTGCGGAGTGGACCCTCTGGAGGTCCCGCTGCATTCCCCCGACCCGGCCGAGTGCTTTTAAAATCGGCTGCGGAGCGAGGACGCCTGCGCGCGCTCCAGCGAGAGGGCTGCCCCCTTCGGGACTGCTGAGTGAAGCCCGCGCATGTCCCCCGAGCCCTGCCAACAGCCCATAACAGGCGGCGATCATCCAAGCTATCTAAACACGAGTCCCAGCTACGGTTGAGCCCGGGGTACATCCGCCGCTATGACAGAGACTCAGCCACCGTGAACATTTCCAGAGCAGACACCTGGGTCTGCAGATAGCACAGAGTGCACCCAGAACGCAGCACGGCCGAGGATTCCGCCCTCAGAGCTGCCCACCAGCTGCCAGGTCAATAAAACGAGCCGCACTACCGACGCCCCCAGATATTAACGAAATCACTGCAGCCCAAGAGGGAACCGATCGTGAGGGAACAAGCTGCTTCCAGCGAATAATAGAGGAACCGGCACATATCCACTGCACCTAATCCCTGGGGTAACTTAACAGCAGCCTACATCGGACTGGCTCAGCAAAGCCACTAGAACCCACAACCATAAACTAGCGGCTGCTCTCCACAGTCGCATTTCTGAATATAGGAGACATAAGCTCCCAAGTACCCTGGTCTCCTTCATGTGAGCTCAGCGCCCACGCCTCACAGTGTTAGGCAGAAATCTTTGCAGTTCCCTTAGGGAACACTGCAAAAAGTTTAAGACTACAGGAGTAAGCAGTAAACCCAATTGGTAGCAGTCTGCACCACCCAGATTTACCTGGTAGCTGTGGCTGAGCAGTGAGACTTCTCAAGAAGAGTTAGGCAGTATATAGAGCATACACAATAGGGCCAAAACACAGTAGAACAAGCAAACACTGACCAGAGCTTTGGTATTAAAAGTATAGAGTTATTTATTTAAAACACACTGGGGGTCATTCCGAGTCGGACGGTAAGGGTTAACGGTCACCGGTAACGAGATCGGTGCTGTTAAACCCTTACCGCCCTATTCCGAGTTCCCTTTGCGGGTTGGAACTTAACGCCTGCTTTTTAGAGGCGTTAAAAAACCAACCCGCAAAGGGACCTTGGAGCTAATTACGGCACTGTAATTTACGATTCCGTAATTAGCGCCTTCCCCATTCCCATTGAGCCCTATGGGGCAAAAATGGGAATGGGGAAGGGCCCATGGTGAATGGGGAATTACCGACCCTGCCAACCTTGGAATGGGGCGGTAATTCCGCCATTCACCATGGCACAGTCGGAAAGATAACGGCGTCAACCAAGGCGCTAATAGCGCCTTGGTTAACGCCAGGGTCGGAATGAGGCCCACTTTGTAAAAATACACTGGCACTAATATGGCAAGCAAGTTCAAACAGTCACTACAAGCATATACACCTCCCTGATTAATTATTCGACAAGTCTTAGAGAAAACACACCACTTATTATCAAAACAGAGGTCAGCGCTTAACTAAGATGGCACTCTAATAATTCGGTTAAAAAGGGAGAGAAAAGGCAGAGTATGGAAATTACACAGTACCAACTCTTTTAAGTTACCACAGATAGTTAGAAAAGGCAGGGTCTACTGCAGAGCCAAAAGTTCATAGGCCAGGCACACTCTTGGAGAGAGCAAGGTGGAATGTGCCCAAGATCACACAGTGGAAATGCATTTTAAAAGTCTTTGTAGAAGTTCAAAAAGGAGTTGGATCAGTTCAGAAAAGTTAGTTAACAGGTCTGGAGGCCAACCCAGTTGGACAGTCAAGGATTTACGGGACACCTTGAACAGTCCGTTGCAAGGGAGGCCAGGCGGGACACAGTACCTTAAAGTGGTGAGACAGCTCCAGCGGGGGCAGTTGTTCCTGGCAGCGGGTGCAAGTGGTGGCTTTGTCTAGAGCAAGAGATGACCTCGACGTGGAGGAAAGCTGAAGATCGTTGCACTGCCAGGGAAGAAACCAGCCGCAGAGTTCTCGGTATTAAAAGGTACGACCCTTTTATTCGCGGTCAGTGGTGAGCGTGGCTATCCGGTTGCCGTGGTGCTTGGCACGGGCAATTCGACCACGAGACGTCCTGGAAGGCGAAAAAGGTGAACTGGTTGTGCCCACCAGTTCGAAGGGAAGAAGACTCTCCTGGAAGAAGATCTCCTCTGTCGTTGGGGAAGTGGTGAGTTGGTTACAGCAGGGCTTCACAGGTGGTGTTGTCGTTGTAGATGGTTCAGCTTCTCCCCTCTTTGGATTCTTTAGGTCCTGTGGCGACTTCTGAAGTTCCAGTCCCCAAAGCCCTGCTTTTATGCAGAAAACCCTCATTCCTCAGTCCTAGCTGTCACTAAAAACATGCTAAGCGGTGAGCCGGGCGGCTCACCACTGGGCCAATCACACAAGAGTGCGACTTGAGTTGCCGAGGCAACTCAGTCCAGGGTGCCTAATCCCCCTACCACACATCCTGTAGACCCCAGACAGAGTGGCACCATTTGGAGGGCTTCTGGACAGAAGCCAGCCAAAAAAGTGGAACACAGGGCTCAACTTGAGTTAGAGCTACAGAGGCGAACACAAATGCCATTTTAAAACCGAGTTCTGGCAAAAAGACCCAACCGTGAATTTAATATTAAATAAATAAAGCGGCGGTATCTTTAACATTGCACCAAAAAGTGGTGCGTTTAAAATCAATGGGAAAATCCCATAGTAAATATTCCGAAGGAATATATCGCGTGGTAACCACTGCCACCAGCCAGAAACTCGACAAGGGGGGGCTGCACAGTGCCCCCTCGAAAAACAGACCCCAGGGGCAATCTAATTACCCCTGTTCAGTACTTCCACAATATGATGGTTTGTACTGGTTCTGTTAATAATTTGAGACTAGTAAAGCCAATGGTGACTTTACATGCCCTGGGAGACAGTAGTCAGTCCCAGGGTATGGAGTCTATGGTGGGGTGTCACTATGACACCCCTGTGTTACTGCACTGAGGGTGCTGTGTAACACACATACCAAAAACACATGAAGCCCTATGGAGTAAAGGACCCCATAGCCCATTAAGCACATCTAAAGTCAAAGGACATCCTCAAATCATGGCTAAGAGTGAGATAAAAAGAGTCTCACTCTTAGCAGGAGAAAAAAATAAACCCCAAAAATCCAGCAAAGCTGCTGGGGGACTCACTAGGTTTGGGAAATTAGCCTTTACAGAGAATTCTCCCTAACACCACGCCTCACAGCTAGTTGAGACAAGGCAAGTCTGAACATGAATCTCAGAGTCGCTAATCAGCACAGCTGTGAGGGGGAACCACCAGTCTGGCCCATAACACTCCCTTGAGATCGCACTCCATCCAGTTCAAAAACACTGTACAACATCGTGGCTGTTCCCCCTCTGTTGTATCCAGCAACAATCACTGAACAGACTGCATAGAACCTCTGATAACAACAGTAAAGCGCCTCTGGAGTCTGAGCACGCCTGAGTACTACTATTAATAGCGATAATCAAGACCTTGAACTATCCCATAGGAGACATCAGAGGCAACTATGGGGAAAACGGATAAGTCCCAAAAAAAACTGAACTTTGAAGCCAGTTCTTCGATTAATCCCACATCCAGCAGCAGACCGGAATCACCAACACCTGACGTGGTGCAAGCGGAGGAGCAGACCCCACATTTCGATATTAGAGAGATCCTGATGGACTTAAAAGCCGGTATCAGCGGCCTGAGGAGCAAGTTAGACACCCTGTCGTCTAAGGTAGACCAACTCCAACACCGTCTCGACAAACATGCAGACAGGCTGGACACTGTCGAGCAGCGCGTATCCGACTTAGACGATGGCACAGCAACGCTGACCTCCAGAGTCTCTGAACTTGAAACCCAGATGAAGGCAGTGTGCGCCAAGAATGAAGATTTGGAGGGTCGCTCCCGTAGGAACAATATTAGAATCATCGGGGTCAGAGAGCAACAACTTCAGGGTAAAATGGACGAACATGTCAAACAGATGTGCAAAGAACTATTTGGGAAAGAAATATTGTCTCAGCTGTTTGTGATAGAAAGAGCGCATAGGATTCCGAACGCTAGACCAGCCCCAGGCACAAACCCTAGACCGATCATAGCAAAGCTATTAAACTATAAACACCGCGATGCAATACTCAAGACAGCCAGAGATAGAGGGAAACTTCAATACGACGGTGACACGATCCAATTCTTCCCAGACTTCTCCCCAGCAGTCCAGGCGCAGAGGGGGTCATACACAACGGTTAAGCAGAGACTACAAGATAATCAAATCCTCTATTCTATGCTCTTCCCGGCGAAGCTCCGAATCCAACACAAAGGGAAGGCTCCATTTTTTAATACCCCGGAGGAAGCCAGCGATTATCTAGACCAGGCCGGCTGCAGACCTAGTGCGAATAATTCAAGACCTCGCCGTAAAGACCGTATGCAAAGAGACCCACCGTAACCCACGACACCAGCAATAAAATTGGAGGTACCAGCTCACCTCCGGCCTCACACATGATAGTCTCCACAGGAACGAAATCCTATTGTATTAGGGAGCCCTTCCCCCCACTTGGCGGGCTACTAGCGCCCCTAGCACAGCAATGTTCACAGTTCTATTCTCAAGGGTGGGTTTTCCGTGGGCCAGTTGGGGTTTGCCCACGCAGGGGAGGGAAGTTAATTACAAGAAGGTACCTAGAATTTTTCACCAACGTTCCACTGCAGGACAAAGAAATGTTCCCGCCTCATTGAGATCAGGCGTCAACAGCTTCTGCTCGGCATATACCCAACATTGGCAGTCATTTAACCAGGCTCAGCCTAACCACCTTCCCTCACTATACACCCTCGACAGGAGGGCCAAAGTAAGGACACCCTCTCCCCCGCTCCAAGTATCGCCGAACCTGCTGATCATACAACTCTCGAGGGTCTTCTCCTAACCATTCCCAATGGAGTAACTGAAAATAGCCACTTGGAACATTAGGGGCGCCAACCAACCAACTAAACTCAGAGGAGTCCTTCAATACCTCAGGAGACACAAGATCATTATTGCCATGCTACAAGAAACCCACCTTTTGCCAACTGCTGAACAACACTGGGCCCAATCTTTTTCTTCATACTCATCCTTTGCAAGAGGGGTCGCGATACTGATCGATAAGAAGGTTAACTTCAGCTTAATCGAATCAAAGAAAGACTCAGAGGGAAGGGCTCTTTTGGTCAAAGGTTTACTTGCGGGGAAAGAAATAGTTTTAGTAAACTCTTTCGGCCCCAACACGGACGGTCCGAATAACTTTAATTGGGTCATGTCCCAGCTCGGAACGCTTACTCCAGCAACAATCCTCTGGGGCGCAGACCTCAACACCCCACTGGACCCCAGAATTGACAAATCCCACAACACAACCAGCAAACCCTCCAAGGCGACCCAACAGGTGTCTGAGATATGCCAAGTATTTGAACTATCCGATGTCTGGAGGCATATCCACTGCGATACACCCCAATACACGTTTCACTCAGCCGTCCACAACACCAGCTCTCGCATCGACTACATCATGACATCGACTCAGAGCCCATACAGTTGGGGACCCTTTCAGATTCTACCTCACTCCATCTCTGACCACTCTATGGTGACACTGGAACTCACACTGCCCAACACGAGGGAGACACCCCACACCTGTAGATTCAAAACAGGCTCGGACGCCGTTTTTGCATCTGAACTTCTGCAAGAGGTCACCACCTTTGTAGAAATCAACCAAGACTCGGTGAGCTCCCCAGGTATTCTGTGGGAAACACTGAAATGCTATGTGCGCGGCATATGTATGGCCAAAGAAAACGGCATTCTGAAACTAATACGTCGGGAATTGACAAAAAGCGAACAACGGCTGAAGGAGCTCGAATGCAGATACACTACGTTCCAAGATCCACAGACTCAAGCCGACCTGAAGGCGGAACTACAGGAATTCCACAAATTAGCTGAACGCGAACTGAAGTTTTTAGGAAGGAGGCACCAGATCCGACGGCACAGTGAGGGTCAAAAACCCAGAGCACTCCTAGCCCACCTGTTAAGAATCGACCAAACACCAGCCCGGGTGGAATGCGTCCGTGACGCTCAAGGGAACCTAGTATATACTGAAGAGGAAATAGTAAACACATGTCACGGTTTCTACCAAGATCTGTATAGCTCTAAAAATAACACCAGTCCCGAACTACTGCAAGAATACCTCCAAGACACCGAACTGTATTGGATAGAGCAAGAACTCCGCGAACCATTAAACACACCCATCTCAACTGAAGAAATAGCAGAAGCTATTAAATCGCTCCCGAACACCAAGGCCCCAGGGCCCGATGGCCTTACAGGCGAATTCTATAAAGCACATGTCACTATCATAGCACCATTACTCCTTCGAGTATATGAAGAAGCTCTAAAACAAGAGATCCTCCCTCCCACACTTCGGGAAGCCAATGTATTCCTGATACACAAACCGGGCAAGTCCCAAGAAGACTGCGCCTCCTACAGGCCAATCTCTTTAATCTAGACAACAAGACCCTGGCAAGCAAAAATTTTAGCAACACGCCTCCTCCCCCTGATGCCCGCACTAGTACTGGGAGACCAGGCTGGCTTTATCCCCGGGCGCAGCACCACTTACGGCATCCGACGGCTATTTGGCGTCATTGCTGCACTTGACCCAACACAACTAGCAATCGCCATCTTACTAGACGCCAAGAAGGCATTTGATTCCGTGGAGTGGCCGTACCTTTTTGCGACACTCACACAAATGGGCCTGGGGAAATTCTTTCTCCAAAATGATTTCACGACTTTATAAGGATCCCCGATCATACATTACCCTAGGTAACAAGAAATCTGCCTATATCAGATTGGAACGTGGTACCAGGCAGGGATGCCCCCTGTCGGCCCTCATCTTTGCCCTAGTAATGGAGCCTCTAGCCTCCAGACTAAGATCCCACCAAATCGACAGAGGCCTCACTTTAGGCCTGCATAGGTTAGTAGTCTCTCTCTACGCTGGTGACGTCATGCTATTTGTCAACGATCCACAGACAAACCTTAACCCGATAATGCGAGAGGTGATCAAGTTCAGCAACATCTCAGGCCTTAAAACTAATCACTCCAAATCAGTGATATTCCCATTGACACCGAATACTCCCAAGTTCACTGATGATCACGGACTAAAATGGGAATGTTCCAGAGTCCGGTATCTCGGTATCTTGATGTCACTAAACTATAATGAAATATTTAAGGACAACTATGGCAAGACAGTAGACTCCCTTCAGGAACGCATTCAGAGATGGAAATCCCTTCCACTAATGCTATGGGGACGGATATCACTGACCAAAATGGTTATTCTTCCCAAACTTCTGTATTTATTCACAAATATACCCCTTCTGCTGCCACGCTCATTTTTCCAAAAAATTAAAAGCATTATCCTTGAACTAATATGGGCCGGGAAACCGGCAAGAGTTGTCTACACAACACTGACATTACCAATATCACAAGGAGGCCTTGCACTTTTCGAAAAATACTACTGGGCCGCGCAGGTTAAATTCTTAAGCCACTGGTACACCATACACTTCATACACCCACATGTTCAGGTCGAACGGGCCTTAGCCTCACCGAACCTTTAAAGAGCCGTTATTCTCAGTAATCTGCCAGTTCCACACAACACAATGAACACTGTCCTCTCCACTTATGCTATTTGGAAAAAAATCGCCCACAATATGAAGTTAGCACAAGATATTCCCCCCTGCTACCTATCAAGTTTATTCCCGGTATACCCCTGATAAGTGAAAAGTTATTTCATATCTGGCTCGACAAAATCGACATCCAATCTATAGGTGACCTATTCCCTGAAGGAATGTTCATTACCCCTCAGATGGCCAAAGAAAGAGGAGGCAACACTTCCCTCGACATATTTGTCTACTTCAGGCTGCGTCACGCCCTACAGGCCCAGTTCCCGTCATTTCCCAAGGAACCAACGACATGGGCTCTATTACACAACATCATCCAAGCAAGGGGCGAGGGGAGGCAAGTGTCCATAATTTACAAATCACTGCAGATAGATACGATGACCACTGATACACGTATTCAGCGACGTTGGGAGATAGCCCTCCAATCATCTATAGCAGAAGATGACTAGTCCTACATTCTTCATCAAATGCAGAAAGTAGCTTTAAATACCCGCCTTAAACAAATCCACTTCAACTTCGTACATCAAACCTATTACACCCCAGCCAAAAAACAACGCCACCACCCTGAAGCATCTGCTCAGTGTGAAAGATGTGGAGCCCCTAACGCTGACTTTCTCCATCTCGCCTGGAACTGTCCCGGGGTTGCCCGGTTCTGGTCATCAGTCCTACGGGTAACGGCGGACGTAGTGGGAGAGGAACTTGCTTCACAGCAGACTATCGCACTTCTGAGTCTGACTAAATACCTGCAACCTCCATCGAGAAGACTGGCGGCCCTCCTCCTGGTGCTAGCACGCAGAAGGATCGCATTGTCATGGGGTCGAGGCCCCCCTCCCACATTAGCAGCTTGGGAAAAAGATATCACTTATTGCCAAGACATGGACACTGAATTCATAAGAACCCTGCCCCTCCATGCACGACCCCCCGATATCTGGGGCCATATGTCGCTTATCTGCTTTCCAACGCAGCCAATACCGACTCTCGACCACAGCCCTCTCAACCACAGGGGGGCAACTCATCTAGGCCTGCATCAAATGAAGAATCTGGTTGACACACAGAGGACAATTTTCCAGATTGTATAGTCATTACTTATCACAGGACAGAGGAACTAAATCGAGTGTTCTGCAGTCTTGAACGTGATTTTGTGAACTGCCCCGATTGGTGCAGTCTGTTTTTGTTTGTTTATGGATAACCGAAAAATAAAGTTGAAAAAAAAAAAACTATACAATTTATTCTCACCGCCTGCGAATTGAGCAGTCAGGCTTATCCCAAGAGGGAATGTGAGCTGTAAGGGTGTCACACAGAGGTCTATAATTACAAATATTCAGATAGACACTTAGACTCAAGGTTTCTTGGTAAAACACTTCTTAATTTATTAACACAATCATTTATAAAGCATTCACTAAATGAGGCAACCAATATCACACAAAAATATACTACAGTACTTAATACTAAGCAGTTGAGCTCCCTTGAAGTAGGAGCAAAAAGGCATAAGTTAATAAAACGCATATTACAGTAATTCTGAAACAGTGCAAATAATTTGAGTTCACCAGAGGAGTTAGTTCAATGCAATAGGTAGGCCAAAGTCAATGGACTAGAGTCTTGTATAGGTAAAAACGGTTCTGTTTATAAAACGGTCTTTGCCAAAGTTCTCAGAAGTAGTTTGCGGAAGAAAGGTTCATATGCTGGGTCACAAGCTGATCAGGCCTGAAAGTTGCCAAAGGTTTACGGACTTTCGCAGTGAGAGGTAAGTTCTCTCGATTGGGTTTTCACAGCACCTTATATTGAAGAAAAAGATGCAGCTGAAGACTTCTGTTCCTGCAGATCTCGCTGTTCCTGAGCCTCAGTCGTGAGGTCAAGAGGGAGGACGTCGGGGGACTCATGCACTGATCACAAAGCTGGCAAACTGCCAAATCTTCGATTCCGGTAGCTGTTCTTCAAGCATACAAGATGGTGTCCTTCCCCCTGGTTAATCCTAACCAGCTCCAAGAATGGTATCCAGGTGGCTTACGAGTTGATTGGTCCTATCAACTCAAAGGAAGAAGTCATCCTTGAAGGGGCTTCTCTGTCGAGATGAACTTGGCGATTCGGACCTGCAGCAGGGCTTCACCAGGCAAACCAACGGTTCAGGAGTTGCAGCAGCCGTCCTCTTCCATCTCGTCTGCGGTTCTTTCATTCCAGTGGTCGACTCTGCCTTCCAAGCCAAGAGGCTCACCTTTTAAACAGTTCTCCCATTCATTCCAGCCTGGCTGTCAGTCACCCAGCACGGTGGCTGTCCTTGCCGGCCAGTCAGCCAGCCAATCACGCCAGAGTGCATTTGGGTCTCGTAGGAGACTAAACACAGGGAGTTTTGGGCACCTCCCTCACAACCTGCCCCCCAGACACTCAGGCACCAGAGGCGGTCTTCAGTCCTGAAGCCCGCCAAAGGCATAGGAACAAAGGGACCAAACTTGGTTTGGCACGCAGAGACAAACTCTAGAAGGAACTTTCCAAAAAGAAATAGTGAAAAAAGAAGACCGGGACATGTTTAAACAAATGGGGCTCGGGTGCCATCTTGAAAAACATGTCTCCCGCGATTTTTAGCTACTGGTGTTTGGGAAAAATGATGGTAGTTTGTTGTAAAACCATTGCCACCAGCCAGTTCAATAGGAAAGGATAGCATTTGACTTCTGCATGACTTTCTAGACATAGGGGATACTAGATAACCCCTCCAGCACTCTATGGGAAGATAGTGTGTGCTGGGTCTAGGAATTTAAAAAGACTAATAAAGGCAATTTAACCTTACATTCTCTGGGAAACAGTAGTTTATCCCAGAGAAAGTATTTAAACCTTCGGACAGCCTGAAAGGCTTCCCTGTGTCACTGCACTGACGGTGCTGTCTGACACAAATGTAAAGATGATGCCTATGGAGTTGTCTAAAACTCCATAATCAAAGAACACAAGAGTAAAACACACGTCAAAATACATGAGAGAGTGGGGAAAAATGGCTCACGGTCTCTCCAGGTAAAAACAAGTCCTCAAAATCCAGCAAAGTTGCTTGGGGTCTCTAAGGTAAAGGGAATTTGCACATTTATGAGAATTCTCCCTAACAGACAGACAGACGGACAACCCACCCAGGCCATGGTGGACAGTGACAGTCGACAGACTGCGATACTTCCACAAGTAAGTGATAAAGAAAGCTATCCATATCGGACAATACCAGTGAAATGTGTTCATGGGGACATTAAAATATATGTCTCAAGAGATATCACATTGGGGCTCCCGGGGTCATCGGTACAAGTAAGGGCTGCAGTAATACCAGCCCTACCTGCTCCGTTTCTGATTGGTACCGACATCCCTCTGTCTCACAATTCATCACAGCGACTGAATGGTTACAAACCGCTCCTTTTTTCTAACACGGAGCTATTCCTTTACAAACTCAAACAACTCAAAACACGCTCTGCTAGGAGACAACTCAAGGTGGTATGGGGAAAACCCCTCATATAAGCCTGATTGATTGCAAACTAGAGGAACATCTGCCTTCGATCCGGACCGAAAGTGAGACAGATGAAACCCTCAAAAGAGCCCAAGAACAGGCCCAAACCCCATAACTGGAACCCCCTTGCATCTGTATTTCAGAGGAAAGAAAAGGCTTGCTGTACAGAGTAACCAAAGGGGCCGACTGTTGGGGAGTATTCTCAGAAATTTGCTAATTCCTCTCTACCTTGGAGACCCCCAGCACCTTTGCTGGATTTTGAGGGCTTTCATTTTTACCTGGAGAGAGTGAGACCCTTTTTCCCACTCTCATGTATTTTTTCTGTGATTTGAACACTGTGTTTGTTTGGTTGTGGAGTCTGACAAACACCATTGGCATCATATTTTACATTGTGACACACAGCACCTTCAGTGCAGTGGCACAGGGAAATCTGTCAGATTTCCCAAAGGTTTAAACACATTTTCTCTTGGATAACTACTATTTACAAGAGCAGTAAAGTGAAATTGACTTTACTTAAATTTGTAACTTTCTAGACCCAGCACACACTATATTAGAATAGGGTGCTGGAGGGGTTACTGGGCAGTGGTTTACTTTTAACTGCCATATGTGCTTTTACCGTGGGCTGCGTTTGCCACTTTTTTCGCCATTTTTTTGTGGAAAGGCAGGTTTGGTCCCTTGGTTCGTTTTGTCTTTGGCGGGACTCATGACTGAAGCCCACCTCTGCCTCCAGCATGTCTGGCAGGGGCAGGAAGTGAGGGAGGTGCCTGAAACTCCCTGTGCTTCATCCCCTTGGTTACAGGAATGCAACCAAAGGTGATTGGCCGGCTGTTTGACTGGCAGCTAGGCTGGAATGAATGGGAGAAACCTGCATAAAAGGTGAGGCTTTTTGGCTTGGAAGGCAGAGTCGACCACTGGACGAAGGAATTTGAAGAAGAACTTGGAAGAGACGCCTGCTGCAACTCCTGGACCGTTTGTTTGCCCGGTGAAGCCATGCTGCTGTGCTGAACCTCCAAATTCGCCTCGACTAGAGACGCCCTACAAGGACGACTTCTCCCCTTGAGTTGGTGGGGCCAATCAACTCCAAAGTAAGCCCTTCTTGGCATCCTCTCGAAGCTTGTTGTATCTCTGCTGCTGCTGCTGGAACCGAAGAGCCACGGAGAGGAACACCAGATTGTGTGCATTGCTTTTAAGTTGGCCAAGAGCTCCAGGAAGATCCTCCGGACTCCCAGGAAGCAGGACTGACCGAGCCTGAGCCACCACAACAGAGTGCTTGACCCCAGATGCAAGGACAGTGGTGTCCGGTCAAATTTTCGAAAACAAAGGGTCGAATGACCTTTTGTTCAAAAGTAAAAGGATCGAAAAAAAAGGTTCGAAATTATTTATTTATTTATATATTTTTTTAGTTTAGAATGTAAAAGTCTCTTATAAAAAGAAAACGGCGGGCTGGGGGGGGGATGAGAACCTTTTTTTCGGTCCTTTGACTGTCGAGAAAAAGGCATTCAAGCCTTTTGTTTTCGAAACTTTGACTGTGAACCAAGGACAGCCCATCTCGAAAGCCAAGAACCGCGGGGGTGCTATTTGCTGAGATGCAAGGAGCTGAAACCGCAAAGTGCCACTGAATAGAAGTTGGTCCTTTTCTTTCGCCAATCATCCCATTGCAGTGCATGAGTCCTCCAGGCGTCCTCGTTTTGTCCCCATGACTGAGGCCCAGGAACACAGGATCTGCAGAGCTGCACGGGAACAGAAGCCAGCTGGAACCATTTCTTCTAACTAAAGGTACTGTACAGTCTAAGAGAACTTACCTCTTGTTGTGTAGCCTCACTTCTTTCAGTTGAGGCTTGTCGTGGTTGCTTCTGTAGAGTTGTTAACAGCTTCTTTACCTCACAAGCCTAATCAGTTTGTGGCCCTACATTGATTCTTCTTTTCTACAAAGACTTCCAAAACATTGTGCAAGACCTTTACCTACCTATAAGAATTGCTTCAGCTCACCTAGACTTTTGTCCAATTGACTTTGGCCTTGCCTGGCTCTCTGAATGACTCTTCTTTCCTCGGACTTTATGTTTGGTCTTCCTTCCAGGAAGGGGTTAACTTACTTTGCATTAGGGTTTTTCAAAAGTACTTACCTGCTTCAGAATATTCGTGAGATCTCTTGTTTGGTTCCAATAACCTTTTTCTTTTACATTTTCCTAAAGTATTGCTCTAAATTCAACAGTGATATATTAATGTCCACAGTGTCCTAGCTATTTACGCCACCAGAGGGTGTAGGAAGTGTCTGTGTGCCATCCCAAATGGGTATTTGCTGATTTAGAGAAACTAAGAGTGTGTATTTTGGAGTGTATTTGTGTGTTACTATTATACTGCCCCTTCTGAAGAAGGCTTACTCAAATTGACTGTTAAATTAATAATTGTTTAATCAAGAAACCTTGTGTGTAAGAGTTTATTTGAATACTTGTCACTGTGAATCTCTGTGTAACTCCCCTACTGTTCACATTGACCCCTCTTGAGATAAGCCTGGCTGCTCAATCACACCACCAACCTGTGTAGTACAGACTTATACCAAATGTTGGGTTCCTATTGCCAGGAGGCGGTGCTCCAGATAAGATTTTGAGGTGGGAGTATTTTACTCCCTGTTTTTAAACTTTGAGAGTAAATGTGATTTTAAGAGCGTAAAACTGACTTTTCTTCTTTGCAAAAGAGTAAAATGTATGTGACATCCAGCCAAAGCATGCACAAACTGTATGGAAATCTTTACCGTACGGCAGCTTTCTGCATTGTGACAGAATACACCTTTCATTACACCTGTATATATTTAAATGTAGAAATCACAAAAACCTAGCCAATTATATGGTAAACCAAACATGAATTGTATTGTGTGTTTTGAGGTTCGATAGCCGAATTGTCATTTGATGTTTATTGAGTCCTCATTTCCTGGAGCTATTACTACCTAATGGTATGCCAATGTTATGATACAACAATGCAGAGTGGCAATGACTCCATGCTAAATTCTATATTTAATCTAGTAGTCAAATGGTTATTTATATAGCGCTTTTGGCCAAGCGCTGTACATAGAACATATTTATCACAATTATCACCAAACCAAAGTCTGTACTCCTTTACTGACCTCGAAAGGATGAAATGCTGAGTTGAACTTGCCGGGATTCAAGCATGCAACCTACAGATCAGGCACATATTGCAGCAATGAGTGCTCAACCGGCTGAGCTATCTTATTGGCTAACATCCTTCAGAGGTTGGTTAACTGAGTATCGACTGAGGTATAATAATCACAGTGCCTAGATGTTGGACGAACCATTCATTAAGCACTACATGAAGTTAAATACCCATCTGGATTATCACAGGAACAGGTTTTGCCGAGTTTCTATTTCAATTACAAGTGTAACTTTCATTGGTTTGTTTTTGAACAGCGCTTGCACTTCTGGAGAGTCAGGTTTTGGATGTCTTATTTGTAGTCTTGAAGATTTGAGAGGCTAGAACATCTGTGATCAGTGTAATGACAATTACTCACCCTTGAGCAAAGACTCTGCTGCCACTGACCATTTATAGTCATGTACCCCATTGACTGCAAGGTTGAATGGATGTAATCTCGACTGTGCATAGCCATCATTTTACACACTTATAATTAGAGTGTAAATTAAATTCAGTGTAAACATGATCTGCCTCTGCATGATTATGCACACAGCACCAGAACTTTGAAAAATAGAATTGTGCAATACTGATTTGCGTTCACTGGAAGAAAAGTATAATTTGTTACAAAATATTAATTCTGAATTGCAACTTCGTTTTCCATCTAATTATACAATCCTAAAATTCTAGGAAATTATGCACAGTGCTTCTAAAGCTGAATGGAAAGAAACCATTCCTTTTATCACAGTGTGCAGTTTCTCTTTCTGAAAGGCTGCAGAGAATTACATTCTGTTTCAGGGGTGGCTTGCAATTACATCCATGTAGATAAAAATCAAAAGAAGCCTCCTAGTTTCTATCAAGTAACCTGACCTTTTCACTGCCCTCTGCTCTAAACCTGTGTATAAATGTAACCAGGAAAATAATAAAGCTGTCGTATTTGCAAGATTTTCATGCGTAAAAAGGCCTGGTACCCACCTTATCTGGAGGCCTGCCAGGAGGATGTCTAGGTTGGTGTAGTGCACCCAAAGGGTACTGCTCCAAATTTTGCCTAACACTGACCGTCTGGAGAAGGAACAACTTCTAATACCACACTCCTACAGAGGTCTGATACAGTTGGCACATGACCATACCACAGGGAGACGTATGGTAGAAGCAATGACACAAAAAAGGCTCCTGCAAGGGTATTTCTGGCCAGGTATATATGCTGACATCACCAAGTACTGCCAGGACTGCCCTGCGTGCCAAAAGACGAGTGCACACATACCCTCTAAAGTCCCCCTACAAATAATGCCTCTCATGAGGGAACCCTACCAGAGAATCGGGATGGACATTGTGGGGCCTCTCAAACCCAGCAGTCAGGCATACGGTATCTGCTAGTCGTGATTTATTATGCAACTAGGTACCCCAAGGTATTTCCCCTGATGGGGACATCGGCCAGACAAGTCTGTGATGTGTTGATGCCTTATTTCGCCCGGGTGGGAATACCTAGGGATGTCGTCATGGACGAGGGCATAACTTCTTGTCTCTTATCATGAATCAAATATGTAAAGTCCTGAAAATACAGCAGTTGAAGACCACCATTTACCATCCACAAACTAATGGCCTTAGCGAGAGGTACAATAAAATGATAAAACAGGTACTCAAAAAGGCGACGGGACATACCGGTCTATGCTGGGACAGAGCCTTAGCCTGGGTTCTGATGATTCACCCTCAATCGGGTTTTCCCCCTTTGAACGTCTGTTTGGAAGACACCCCAGAACCATCTTGGACATAGTGAAAGAGACATGGGACACACGAGAGGAAACCAACCTGGCGGATTACATATGCGATCTCCGTGACCAGTTGGATCATCTGGGAAAGTATGAACAAGAAATCCTGGGGCGAGCGCAAACTCAACAAGAGGAACAGTACAATAAAACATCCCGTCTGCAGACATGTAAGGCTGGTGGCAAGGTACTAGTGCTGCTCCCCACTAGCGAGAAAAAACTGCTGGCCCAGTGGAGAGGCCATTATAAAGTTACGAGGGTACTGAGGCACATGAACTATGAGGTTGAAGAACTGGACCTGAAAACCAAATTTCAGAACGATCATCGACCTGTTGAAAGGTTGGAAGGATACAGCGAGCCGTGTGGCGGTCCCCACCAATGTTGACTTATCCTTACTGAACAAACGGTTACAAGAAGCATTGCTGACGTGCAATGGAGCTAACAACTAACCAGGCATCAACGATAAGAGTTATTGAGAGTACTATCCCCGGTGTCCTATATTCTCCAGTCTCCCTGGCAGAACGGATCAAGCAAAACAGTCTATCAAGACGGGACCAGGCAGGATAATCCAGCTCTGACCCTATTGCATACCCGAAGCCAAAAGTGCCGATTTATCTAGAGAAATCGATGATATGCTAGAGCGGGGAGATATAATACCGTCAAAGTGCTTGGTATTCCCCAGTAGTGCTGGTCCCAAAACCAGATGGCAAGACACAGTTTTGTATGGATTTCCGTCAGTTGAATGCAGTGTCTCACTATGAAGCCTATCCCATGCCACGGCTAGACAAACTGGTGGAAAACCTGGGATCAGCATTGTATCTCAGCGCTATAGATCTGAAAAAGGGATATTGGCAGATCCCCCTTAGGGCTGAAGACCAATTAAAAATTGCTTTTGCCACCCCTCGGGTTCTTTTTCAGCTCACTGTCCTTCCCTTTGGACTACATGGGGCACCCGCCACTTTCCAAACACTGATGAATAATATCCTAAAACCTCTCCGGACCTATGCCACAGCATATATGGATGGCATTGTGGTATGCAGCTCCTCTTGGGAAGAACACCTCTGCCATCTCCTATGAGTTTTCATGACCCCTTAAGAAAGCGGTATTGCACATAAATCCGAAGAAAACCAGACTGGCTGCTGAGTGTACTAAATACTTGGGCTACACGGTCGGCCGTGGCATAATAACACCACAAACAGATACAATTCAAGTGATACTGAGGTTACAGGTCCGAAGAAAGAAAGAAAGAGATCCGAGCCTTTTTACGCTTCGTGGACTATTATCGTCGTTTCATTCCGCACTTCTCGACAATAGCAGCCCCTTTAAACGATGCACTGCAATCAGTACACCCAGGGGGTTTGAACAGTGATGCTGTCCGAGTCTTCGAGGAGTTGAAGTCCATCTCATGCTATCCTGTACATCATTGTCTGGACTATTCCAGACCCTTTTTCTTACAGACGGATGCTTCCTGCTGCGGTTTGGGGGCTGTGTTGTCTCAGGGCACAGACGATGACCTTCAACCAATGGCCTTTATTAGCAGAAAACTATTGCCACATGTATTACCGTACTCTACTATTGAGAAGGAATGCTAAGCCATCAAATGGGCTATCGAGGCCCTACAATACTACATATTGGGGCGTCACTTTACCTTATTCACGGACCATGTCCCTTTGCAGTGGCTCGCCCTTCAGAAGGATTCGGGGGGGGGGGCCTAAGACAACACAGCCCCCAAACCGCAGCCGGAACCACAGAGTCCTATGTTGGTTTCTTACTCTCAAGCCTTTTGAGTTCTCCACAATGTGACGCGTCTGGCAAATTTCAGCTAGTGGCAGACTATTTGTCCAGACTGGCGGACCTGGGTGGGGGTTTGTGAGGATGCGACAGATGCCTCACATACAGAAGCTTCCAGGGGGTGTTCGGATGCCTACCATACTCCCTATCTGATGAGGACCCCTGGATCATGTGTCTGAGCACCGAACCGGCACACAACACAACTGCCCCGGAAGGCCGTCCAAGACGGTATAGAAAAAACCCGTACGTACCGGCTCAGAGGAGGAGGCAGTTTGCTTTACACTTTTCTCTCTGTGATGGTGCTCCATTGACTCCCCTATCGTGGCATGTCGGTTACCCCTCTGAATCTGAGCTGACCCTAATAGGAACCTTGCGGCTAGCGGGAGGGAACGCCCCTGGGGGTGGAAACGGTGTCGGGTGGTCTACGGCACGTACAATGACATGCTGCAGGGGACCTCATTGGCAGGGGGGCAGGAAGGATAAGATGTTAAACAATGGAACTGATGTTTATGTGTGTTGCTGACCTTATTTTCCAAGGACTGTGACAAAGCTGATGGGAAGGGCGAGAGCTACCACTGGGCCTACTAGATGCCTCTTGGAGGAAGCAGAAAGAGGTCATCCCTACCGAAGAACCGGGAGCTCTATGATCAAGTTAACCACCGGACTGCCCGCTCGTATATCTTGTTTTTGTTTGAACTGGATGAAGGACTTTTCTTTAAGGCAAGTGTGAGTCCCTCTCGACCTCTTCACACTATCTTATAGTTGACTGCATCAATGTGTTCCCCCCCCCTTCCTTCGTCCTATACTCCCGGCCACCACTTTCTGTGATCTTGGTTTGTGTGCCATCTTGATCCCAAGCATCTGTTGTTGGAGCTCAAGCTTCTCACCACAGATTGAACAAATAAAATGTAACGGGACCAAGGGTTAGGGAACTCAGGGAGTAGCACTTACACCCCTCCCCTTCCTCGTACAATCAATTCACTCACGCAGTTATTTATTGCTGGAATAAACATTGTCTTCTTATCTACGTTCTTGGAATGTTTATAACGGCACTTACATTTGCACCGCCAAGCTTATTACCGGCAAAAAGGATGCAGGCCTAAGACACCAGGGTCCGAGAACGGTCTTATTGTTCTGACCAGTTGCTGCAACTACCAGTCTCCTTACACTGGCACCAGCGCTGGCCTGTGGTGGCTTATATGGGTGGCGCAAAGCCAATAGGTGCTTTTCAAGGTGGAGAAGGCAAGGAAAGCAGGGAGTGCTTGACACGTGGATACTGGGCAGGTGCGGCGTGCACCTTTTTTAGAGGGCCTGGTGAGTCAATGGGGATTAAAGCACCTTGTGGAAGCTGACCTGCAGGGGTACAATTTGTACTCACCAGAGTTGTATGAAAAAAACCACACAACAGATCCTACTTGGAGAATGACTCTTCACCCTGCCTCACCTCGCTTTCGGCTCTCCACCTTTCGCCAAAGAACCTAGCACCTAACAAACGGGCTGAGCCACAATCCAACAGCCAGACAGCCAAAGGGGATCCAGAACAGGTACAAGTACCTCCACTGTAACTCCCTCGCCGGGTTGTTGTTACGATCGGTTCAAAGGTAAGAATATTCTGCATACGCTGATGGCTTGGGGATAAGGCTTTATTATAACTGAGGCAAGCCAAGTCTGACCCAGCAGCGACCCCCAGCTGCATGCCCACACCAACAGGCACTTCATGGAACCTGCAACCCCTGAGCTGAAGGCGAGCAGGTTCCAAGTTCCATGATGAAGATGATGCATGCAGATAGAGGTTCAATAATAGAAACATATACACAGCTGTAACTACTATCAGGCCTGGTAACAAGCAGGTCACATTTAACATTGTTGAACAAAGATGAAAGGAGGTGCATTCCTAACACTTCCCTTCCTTCTAGCATTCTAAACAAAACTCACGTGGCACTCACCCTTCCCTCTGCTGACCATGCAACGCTTTCCCTTTCCAAATAACAGCCACTCTCCTTTATTCCAGGTACCGCCACCTTTGACCAAGATGGCAGAACCCAGATCCTTCACAGTCCTTCACAATCTCCTTGTGCTCCGAGAACACGGAATGCCCCTTCCTTGCCTTCACAGAAATCTTCACTTTAATCACATCACTCGGTACTACCGTAAAAACTCTGCAGTCATTTTTCTTATCAAATCTCTTGTATCCGCTGACCAACAGTCTCTCTCTCACAGTTTGACGTCCCCATCCACTGGGACACAAATGAGTGTTGGGTTTCTTTCCACACAACAACTCAAACGGGGGAACTACCGACACCGCGTGTGGAGCCAACCTGTACTGAAATGTTCTCTCCATGACAGCTCTCGCCCACTCTCCTCCGGTGGCCACTGCAGTCCTAATGACCTCCATTAGGGTGTAGTTAAACCTCTCCACACAACCATTTCCCTGGGGATGATGAAGAGCTGTCGTGTATCATCTTTCCAAAAATAACTTCATTTCCCTTGAAACCAACTGAGTTCCAATATCTGACAGACACCGGCAGGGAAAACCCACCCTCTAGAATAGCGGTTCCAAGAATCTTATCAAACTGCCACTAGAAACCACTTTCAACACACAGATTTCTGGCCACTTTGACATAAGATCCATGACCACCAACAGTTAAGTATCCTTGGATCCTCTAATGTTAAAAGGTCAGAGCAAGTCTAGAGCGATCTAATTCCAAGGTACCCGGGGACTATCTCTTAACCTGCAAAGGGGACATGTGTACCTTGATCCTTGAGACTCTTGTCTCCATCCACACAATTAGGGCACTCCTTAACCATTTTCCTCCACATCTTTGTCAACCCCAGGCGACAAAAAGTCAGACCTTATCAATCCTTGGTCCTTGCTATGCCTAGATGACCACCATGCCACAAATCCATCACTGATCTTCTCATCCTCTCAGGAACTACCAGTTTGTGCCCTCACACAGAGTTCATTACTCACCTTCCTGTAATCTCTAACTGTTTCTTCTCCAGCATCTCTGGAGTTCCTGCTCACCAGGTCCAACACTGTCTGATAAGTGTTATCCTCAGTACACGCTGCATCCCAATCCACTCTCTTGATGCACTCCTGAACTCGACAAAATCTCAGCCACTTCTTCCTCATCATTCTCAACACACTCCTCACCTGCTAGATCGACTACAGCAGATCTAGACAGGTGTAAGGAAGGTATGGCATCAAAGTAAGACAGACACAAGTGAGCACAGTTCAACAGTGTTTATTAAACTGTAAAGTGGGTGAGATAAACGCCTAAACTATACCTAACTCTTAAGATGGGAGCAAGCTACGACCATCAAATAATAATAATACAGTCCTAGTGGAGTCTAGTGAAATAAAAAGGGCCTATACTAAGAAACATATTGCCAATCCTTACTGCTATGCTACAAAAGAGTGTGGATAATGTTCATAAGAAAAGAAAAGTGTTCACAAAATAAGTCCGGATGTTATAGCCGAGGTCTCCCTTCTCCACGTTTTTAGCACGGGACAAGGCGGGACTGTCGGGCACAGCACACTCCTGGCCTTTCTCTAGCACGAGGTTACAGTTCCTTTTCCAAATATCAGGGCCTTCTGTGCCCAAGTCTCTAGTCCGACGAAGTCAGGTAATCTTTACGTAGGGTGAATACTTGTCATCCTTGTATCCCCCTCAGCCGGGCTCTGATCCTTCACAATCGTTAGTCTCCCTCAATCAGGATCAGACCAACCACTCACTGTGGACATCCCTCAGTCGGGTTCACACTTGTCATCACAATGTTCATGGGTATTTCAACACTATGCAGGACACGCTTCCCTTGGTTTTCCAGCTCCAGTCAGGCTTTATTCAAAGCCCAGTCAGGCTTCACACAGTTCCTTCATTACTATGCTTTCTCGGGAACCCCCGGTCGGGTTCACATATGCCCCAGTAACACATTTGCTGTGTTTAGCTTTTCTCTTCTGGTGTCATAATCACAAGTCTTAATGTTTTTTTAAACAATCGTATAATTTTACATTAGGTCCACCTTGTCTGGGCATAGACCTCCAGAGCACTTGCCGATTCAAACAGAGACATCCGAAGGATGATTTCTATTCACTGAGTCACTCTGTTACCCTACGGCAAGCGCAGGCTTTTTACGACCACAGCTCATAAAACGTTCTCCTCAGCCAGACGCCAATGCCAATTTTATAATAAAAACCTTTGCAATGTGTCAAGGACGTTCAATTGGTCAAGGGATTTGACTTAACCCTTGTATGACCACCTTGACACCTTATACCGGCCTTCCCTATGACCTCTTGGTACTTGTAATAATTATAATATTCACACAGTCTCTTTGTTCGGTAGAGGGGTCCCAGTCAGAGACTTTCGACTAAGAGCCCACGTGGCGCTGGACCACTCTGACTCTGGTACCCAGTTTGCTCTCAAAACTTCTTTGTCTTTATCTTCTTTCTGTCGCTACTTTCAACCCTGAGCCCAACACCAGCTGGTCGCCCATCAGGTTCCTCCGACTCACTGCTGTGTTGAACTCGTTTGCGACTCCCTTTTCCGCAGGAGTCAAGGACAGTACCTCGATGGCCACCACGCCTCCCCGTCCTGGGAATCAGTGCGGAAGGTTGCCATGTACTGCTGACATCCGTCACACCTCCTGCCAGCTGCGATGCCCGGTCTTACGTATGCTTTGTCGGAGGCCAGGGCACCTCCCTCCTTGACGTCCTTTCAGGTCTCGCTGTGTTTCTCTGTTTGAACTGCCGTCCCGAAATAGCCGTTTGGCCTTGCTCAGAGTGTACTCTTGTGCTCCGCCCTTCCTCCCTATGTGAAAGGGAGAGGGCAGTCAGGTGTGTATAGTTGTCAGTAATTGCTGTACTCTGCTTGACCCTTGTGTTGGGACATGTCAGGTAAACGGCTCGGGTATAAGTCTGTTGTCGTGCACGCTGTGGAAAAGTGTTTGTGTCGGAAAAGTGGGGGGTAGAGTTTCTAAGTATCCTACTGGGCAGGATGGGGAAAAGGTATTATAGGGAAGGGGATACCACGTCACACCCTTTGGTGCCCCACTTCAACTCCCCGAGGACTCCCCATCCAGGTGATCTTCCCTCACTAGTCCACCCTCAGGAGCTGGATCCAATAGCGATGGCCGTATCCTGGCCACCTGGATGACAGATCCCCGGGATCTAGTAAGTGAGACACCTTCAGGTTTCTCACATAGGGCGTCTGCCACAACATTGTTCTTCCCCTGGATATGTTCCATTTGGTACTGCAACCCCTGTAGGCTACTGACCCACAGTCTCGGGAGGATAGCTCAGGGGCAACGTGCTCTCCTTGGAAGCAAGACGACACAAAGCACCACAGGTTCGAACCCCGGGTCCGTGCTTAGAAACCTCTGGGTATTAAGCACGTTATAAATAACCTATCATATCATTATCCTCCTGGATACACCTTCCAATCAACCTTTAGAAATAGACTAATCAGTGGCTTGTGATCCGTCCTTATTGTGAACTTAAGCCCCCACAAGTACATTTTAAATTTTACAACAGCCCACGTACATGCTAAAGCCTCCTTCTCCACCACCGACTATCTCACTTCTGCCTCTTTTAGAGTCCTGGAAGCAAATGCAATGGTTAACAGCTCCTCACCTTCCTCTTGCATTAACACGGCACCCACACCATAAGCACGAGCATCAGCATAAATCATGGTCCTCCGAGATTCTACAAATCTGGAAAAGACAGGAGCATTTATAATGTCCTTTTTGATAGTTTCATATTCTTCGGAGCATGCCCCATCCCAATGAAACGACACACCCTTCCTGTTGAGCCTCCTCATATTCCTTGTTTTATCCGACGGCAATTAACTTACTGTAGAATTCCAACTAAGCCAGAAAGGATGCCACATCACTCTTACTCTTGGACATTCCATCTTCCGAATGGCTTCAACAGTGTCATGTTTTGGCCTCTCAGTCTGTGCTGATATTTCATGCCCCAAGTAAGTCACTTTGCACGCCGCCCTAAAAGTGCACTTCTCCTTGGCAATGGTAAGCCTAGCTTCATTCAACATCTCCAACACTCTCCTCAGACGCATGCCATGCTCTTGCACATTCACGCCACAAATCAACACATCATGTTGATGAAACAAGACTCCTCTCTCGCTACCCAACGATCGGTACATGACATTTCGGAATGCACTGGCTACCGAGACCAGTCCAGATGTTGAAGGATTCCTTTTGAACAAGCCAATGGGTTTTATGAAGGCGGCCAAATCTATAGAATCTTGATGAAGTGTGATTGGATGATAAGCCGCTCTGAGGTTTAATATGGAGTAGATCATCAGTCCTTGGCAGAGGAAATCTCTCCGCCACCACATTGCTGATCAGATTCCTCAGGTCTATGCAGAGCCTAATAGAACCATTGGATTTTCTTTTTTTTTCTCCATTAAGTTTTTTATTAACAGTATTGAAATTGACAGTTTCAACAATAACAGTCCCCTCTACCCACTCCCCGCTCCCTTCCACCCTGGAGTTCCGGAGCAGCTCTTGGAAGTCTTTGGTGCTGGGCTAGGTGTACCTCAGCACCTTATCGTGACCGGCACTTTGTTAAGGATTTCAATCAGGCGACACACACCTTGGTCTCAGCCCAGGATGTAGCGCTTAATTGAGATGCCTTTTTCTTAATTTTATACCGATCCAATTTGAGATGGTATGATATGATATGATATGGCATTTATAACGCGCCTATACCACTCGTATCACACCCCCTTTTTCAAATACCCCGGGTCACAATGGACCATGAACCAGGCTGGTTGGTGAAATGCAATATTTATTTATTTTTAAAATTCAAACACCAATGGGTTGATAATCACAATGAAAATGGAAACAATGCACTTAGTTGACCTTCTCCTAGAACATATACAAAGCACACTGGAATAGGAGCACTTTTTGATTTAGGAAAGATAGGTCAACTCAGTCACAACTGTGACTACCTCCGACTCAAAATCAGCATCTCCCCCACAACTGCACCATTACCATGCACATTGTATATCGACCCCTCCAGGCCCCATCGCCGACTACCAGGAAAACCTCATCCTCTCCCTATCTGACAACATCAAAAAGACCTCCCAAGTTTTGCTCCTGGGCGATCTGAATCTAGGCCTTAACGACCCTAAGGATTCCCATGCCAATACACTGAACAAAGCCCTTACCACCTTGGGTTTCACACAAACCATCTGTGAACCCACACACATTAAAGGGCGCACCCTGGATTGGATTAGTCAGCATAACTGCACCAACACGCCAAATGACTGCCAACACGCCAATTCCATGGTCTGACCACCACTATATTCAATTCAACCTCCTATCTAAAAGAGGTTCCTCTAAGCCAACCACCCCTTGTCCAGCGGCCCTCGCAAGAAGCTCACGTCGGCTTACTGCAGAAAACATAGCACCTTTCCTAACGGTGCCCGCTCTGCAGGCCCCCTTCTCCAATAACCGCGAAATTCTAGCCAGCACCTTCAAAGATATCATCACCCAAGCTGTCTACGCTATAGCCCCCCTCTCCCTTAAGAAAGCTAAAAAAGTCAAGGATTCCAATGCCTGGTTCTCAAAGGAGCTGCTTGAAGAACGCGCCAAAAAAAGGCTGGCACTCTCTGCCTGGAAAGCCAACCCTTCTGATATCACTAGAAGTGCCTTCAAAGCCATTTCCAAAACGTACAAAGCCAACATCATCCAAGCCAAAGCCGCATCATTTAACTCGAGGATTAATGATGCTAAGTCAGGATCCAAAGAAATCTTCACCATCTTCAGAGAGCTGGAAAAGCCGTCCACCCCCCCGCCCACTCTCCTTAAGGACGACAGCTGGTGTAATAGCATTCACTGCTTTGCTAAACAAACTGAATACTCTCCAAACTAAAATCCAGGACCATCAAAAAGCCCTTAGCCTTCTCATAGCCAACATGCACAGCGACTCGCCTGCGGTCACCAAGTCTAACTCCTCCACCCCTTTTGACTTTAAAGAAATTACCGAACTTGAAGTCATTGCTTTGCTTAAATCCATCAAACCTTACCTAATTGTAAGGGCAATGCCTGCCCGGCCCAACTGATTAAAGACTCAGATAACCTCCTCGCCCCTTTCCTAACTGCTTTTATTAACACCTCCTTCAAGTCTGGCCACGTCCCTAAGGATCTCCAGGAAGCCTGGGTTCGCCCGCTCCTTAAAAAAACCTTCCCTTGACCCAACGGTTCCAGGGAACTATAGGCCTATTACCACCGTTCCTTTCCTACTAAAAATCTTGGACAAAGCCGTCTACCTGCAAGTCCAGAAATTCCTGGAAGACAACCGCATCCTCGGCCTGCAGCAGTCTGGCTTCCGCCCACGACATGGTACTGAAATGGCCCTTCTTGACCTGAAGAATCAAATGGATGATTTTAGAGACTCAGGCAAACTCGCGCTCCTATTGCTCCTTGATTTATCGGCGGCCTTTGACTTGGTGGAGCACAAAATCCTCTGCCGCCACCTCGCCACTGCAGCCAACTTCTCCCCCAAAACTTGTGCATGGATCACATCCTTTCACCAAGAGAGGGGTATGAAAGTCTTCTGACTCAGCCTGTGCCACCCCTAGCCACATCAAATGTGGAGTTCCTCAAGGGTCCTGCATCGTGTCTACTCTCTATAACCTCTCCACGAGGCCTCTGTTCAGCATCCCCGACTCCTTGTGCATCTCGTATACCAACTATGCGGATGACACACAGGTGCTTATCCCACTCACCGGCAACTATGAGGACATCATGATCACCCTCACCACCATATACTCCACGATCCAGTCCTGGATGCCGGATAATTGGCTGTGCCTCAATAGTGAGAAAACTGAAATCCTCTTAATCGGCTCCCCCACTACCTTGGGCAATCTGGATCAGCAGTACCTGTCCTTCACCTTTGACAACATTCCCATCAAGGTATCCAATAATGTCAAGACGCTTGGAGTTTACCTAGACTCGGATCTGACCTTGGACAGGCAGGTTCACGCCATTGTCTCCTCATCAGCCTACAACTCCAAAGTTCTTAACGCGGCCAGACCCTTCTCATCTCACCAGAATTGCCTTACCATCGCTAGGGCAATAATTGGATCAAGGCTTGATTACTGCAATGCCCTCCTCGTAGGGACCTCCTCTAAAAACCTGGCTAGGCTCCAACTGGTGCAAAACAATGCCCTTAGGGCTGCCACGGGCACATTGAGGAAAGACCACATCTCCGAGGTGAGAAGGCAGGCTCACTGGCTCCCAGTCAAATAGAGAATCGTCTTCAAAACACTTTCCCTTACCCATAAATGCCTCCATGATCTGGCACCACCCTACCTTGCCCAAAGAATTGTTAAACACACATCCACAAGACCTCTCATAAAGGGTTATTCTAAGAAGATTCTCATTCCCAAGACATTGAAAGTCCGTGCTGGGGGCTCAAGCTTCCCCACGATGGCCGCCTCACACTGGAATGCTCTTCCTTCTTGCCTAAGAATGATCGAATCCCACCAAGCATTCCGCAAAGCAATCCAAACCAAGCTTTTTGTCTAACTACAAGTCTAACGCCTATATGCTCTTTTATATCTGCTGATTGTTGGCCCAACTGTCATGTATGAAATCACCTACCTGTCATGTATGAAATCACCTACCTGTCATGTATGAAATCGCCTACCTGTCATGTATGAAATCACCTACCTGTCATGTTTGAAGTCACCTACTGTATTGCACCTGTACCCAAGAGACCTCTCCGGTCACCTGTATTCACTTAATCAAAATTTCTTACAAACTTCATGTAACAGCGCTTCGATGCCTCTGGGCTGTAAGTGCACTTTACAAATGCAAATAAATAAATAGCACCCAAGATAAGGTCTCCCCCTGCAATGTTCCCTCAACCCACAAATAATAGAAAGAAGCAGCAGGTAATCAGGAATAAAAGACAGCAAACGGAATCAAAATCCGACCAAATCAGAGTGGAACAACTGATATTAAACCCCTTGCAATGGTATGAAATGACACTAAATAATGAATGTCTGGTTAAATGGGTGAGGCAACTAGGATTTCTCACAATGGCAACAATGCATAAACACTAACAATCACAATGCAATAATCAACAAGGAGCATACAATTCGAAGATGAGAGGAAAGTGAAAACAGCTGCAGCCAAATGACACGTTGAAAACTTTGCAATTTACCCAATTCCCGTTTAAAATGTCAAACGGTTTCTTTGAAAAAACGGGTGAAATACTCTGATTTGGGCTAGGGAATAGATGAATATCAAAGGGATATTATAGAAATGAAAATGGGTCTCTAGCTATGAAACTTGTTGGGATATGCAAGATAGAAAAAGGGTCGATTTTTGGAAAATGAAGCCGTGAAGATGGGAAGGAAAATCAATTGAAACAAGAACAGTTTTACTTTCAACTAGAGTATTCAGGCTAGACCACCAGAGATGGACACAGTAAGCTCCAAGGTTGATTTGCGACTTCAACCCTGTAACCCCAGCGCTCAACCCTAGCGGAAACCAGTCTGATCACTCAAAATATGACTAATGACTTAGGATTTACACCAGACAAAATGAATAAAGAGAGCGCTAGCACTTAAAAATTAAAGACAGGATACTAGAATAATTCTCAGTTTTAATAATTTACCAAGGTATAAATAGGATTGCTTAGGTAGTGGGATAGAGACAAATGCAAGACAAGGTAGGCTAGGTATTTCTATGGGGTAGGGATTATACTCGCAGTCCACTTTTGAGTTTTGGGATTATTGGACAGTCAACAGGGTCTGGTCACCACACGGCGGCGCGTCTGCCAAAAGTCAGCTGGGCAAGGTCCGGTCACCGGATGGCAAGGACAGCTGGGCAATTCTGGTCACTGGATACTAAAGGTCAGCGGGCATGCAGGTAGTGGGCTGCAAGCCAGCCTGATTACAGGATGCAAAAGGTACCACAGATTTCCCCTTTTTGTTAATGGGAGATTAGTGGGTTTATTTTGGATCAATGGCCTTGCTGGGAATAGGATCAGCAATGCTTAGGCCTTGTAGTTGGAATCAGCAAGATGTATGGCGCAGATCAGGAATGCTGGCGCTGGAAATTCAGGAGAGTGTGTCTAGAGTCCTGTCAGGGACTCTAGGTATAGAGCATGGTGACATCATAGACTATATGGCTGGGCCGGTTTAGCTAAGCACGCCTCTAAACAACTGGATTGGACAATCAATGTTGGCTGCCTTTTCTAGGAGGTAACTCAGTTTATGAGGTTGCATTTTATGGGGTAAAAAGACTTCCCACAGACCTTTTTGCCAAAAATCAGTCATAACAGAATTTACACATTTGTACAGTTGTGGCATTTTACTGAATTACATGAGCAGATTACATATTTTATGCAAACCATTGCAGTCCAACCCTGCAATCTGTGAGACATTGTTTTGTACGTTTAATAATCTTTGGTCATTTTCAGCGTCAAATGTTCGGCCTAAAATTCTGTAACTTTATACATGTGTGGATCATCATAAGGGATGCAAGTATGAAAATTCGCAATGGAATCCTGGATACTTTCCTTATAATCCCCAATTCTTTACCATTTCTGTTCCCAAGGTGTCAGTGAATGCTATAATGTCTTAAATTATGAACCACAAAATCACATCCAAACTGTAAAATGTCTGCAAAGTCCTGCTGCAGAGATAAAAGTCCTTAACATTTTTATTAATAAATAGTAATTGGAGACAAATGTTCAGTCTGTTCCCTATATATGGGCATAGCTTTCCAAGCTAACCCCCTCAAGGGCAGGATTGTCACCGAGATCTCCTCTGAAGCTTCCTGTAGAAATCACAAGGAAGTGTGATTTTTCTTTTCCACATACCCGTGTCCCAGAATTCTATTGTACAAGGCTGGGGCACAGACCGCAGTCTGTCCAACCTGGCAATTATCACTTGGGTGTCCTGGAAGTTTATGGTGGATCCCTTATGGGGTAAGCCTTAGCTCTGCCAACTGGAATAACTTGTTTTGGGAGCTTGCAAAATCCAGCCAAGGCAGTTTAAAACCTTTATTTTCTTTATTTGGTCCTGAATCAAAACAAGCCTGTTGAATAAAACAACCCATATGTGTTTCCCAGCAGCCAACCCCTTCACATCGCTAGGCACAGACAAGCTTTCATTCAGTATTGTACTTTTTAAAACGGGCATTTTTTTCTTTAGTTTGCAAAAGCCCATTTTGACACATGTGGTGAAAGCTGGCATTTCTTTTTTAAATTCGGTTTTTGCATCTGCCTTTCCAATATGGTTCTGTAGCTGTAGCCAGCTTGTTTTACACAACAGTCTGTACCAGGCAAAGGTCTCCATGAAATTGGCATGTGCATAGAGAGTTATGATTTCTTTTCAAGCAGTGATTTTTGACAATTTGCAGCAAATGTTTAAGCGCTTTTGAGTGCAGCAGAAAATGAAAGCTTTTGTTGATTCTCAGGTTTGGCTGGCACAGCCTGTCATTCCGGGGTCCTGCTTGTCTGTTAAGGCACAATGGGGACATGGATATGAATGGGCATGGCAGGGCCTTATTAATAACAGTAGTTTGAGGAAGAACAGATGAAAATAGCATCAGAGCAGCATCATTTTAAAGGTGAAAAGTTTCCTTTTTAATGTGGACTTTGGCTTGCAGCAAGGCAGTGCTGCTTTTTCATTCTTTCTTTTGTCCCTGGAGGATAGCTCAGCTGCAACGTGTACGCCTTGGAAGCAAGACGACACGAAGCAACACAAGTTCGATCCCCGGGTCCGCGCTTGGAAACCTCTGGGTATTTTAGCGTGTTATAAATACGCAACTAAGAAAAAAAATTACGCAACTACAAAACAAACTATTCCTGTAACAGCGCCTCGATGCCCGCGGGCTGTGTGAGCGCTTTAAAAATGCAAAATAAATAAAAATAAGAAAACACTGGCAAGCTCCCTCAGTGTGCCCCCTTGCTCCATTCTGCTGAATATGTGCTTGGCAAGATGGTGCAGCCATCTTTTTGTTGCTGCAAAATGCAGTTTTGAGGCCATGCTACTCACAGGAGCCAGCAGAGCCATTTTGCTTTTTCTGCTGAAATGCAGCTTGGTCATGTGGGGGAAGTACAGCTGAGTTGGGTCAATATATCCCACAACTTGATTTGGTGGGCTCTTTGCTTCTGTGTCTTTTACAGGTCCTCGTCTTCCTGAGTAGCAATTATTCCCAGGAGGGACATAGCTTTGGGGCAATGCCCGGCGCGCTCTGTCTTTGAGATAACTCTGCAACGTTGACCATTCTGAGTTGAACTCAGAGTGGTCTCCTTGTAGCGAGCACGTTAGCCATTCCATGGCAAGAAGCGACCACAGTTTCGCAATCCATTCATGATCCTGGGGGACTTGTGTGGATTTCCATTTGCGGGCTAGGACCAGTGCTGCCGCCCTCATCATGATGTAGAGTTTGCGCTATGCTGTTGTCTGGATCTCCCCAAGGACCCCGTTTAGCCCTATCATCGCTAGCCCCCTGTTTCCTTCACTTTTAACTCCCAACACTTGCTCAATCGCTTCATGGAGGGTGTCCCAGTAGTGGTGAATTTTTGGGCTGTCACACCATATGTGGCTCCAGGTGCCTATTTCTCCACACTTGCTCCAGCATTGTGGTGCCACCTTCGGATACATTTTGTGGAGTTTGATCGGGGCTAGGTGCCACTGCATAGTTGGTTTAATCCAGATCTCCCTAATTTGGAGCGACCTTGTCAATTTTGGTATTTGTCCCCGTAGTTTTCACAAAAATACATAATGTACTTCCTACAAGCACTAGAAGCAGAAAAACACCCCTATAAATGAAATCTTTCAGATTTCACACACGTGGAAACATACATGCACTCTCTGCAACCATGTCTCACAAGAGCACGTCCCTTATGAACAATTTGTCTATGTATCCATACCAAATTATGAATCCATTCCATTTCACCAGCTTCTGCCAAAATGCAATCATGACATATTATACCCTTTTTGCAATTGAGACAATTGCTCCAGCATACAAATAAACTCGCATGGCCAATATGTCATACTAATGCTTGTAAAGTACAATGCAGATGGTACCACAAATAACTGTAAGCTCGCTAGCTTTACATACGGCCAAGTATCTCTTAGCAGGAAAACCTTCACAACAGTAGGCATAATCGGATTTGGGTTGTTTGCCCGTAATGGAAATGTTTGCGGCCGAAAAGACCGTAGCTAACTTGACCGTTACAGTCAAAAAACCCAAAGCAAATGCCTCCCCAAACATATCTCCCAAATACCCTCCCGACCGCCTCCCCCCTTTCCCTACCTTTTGCTTTTAGCAGCACACCTCTTTGTGTGCCGCCGACTCTGTGTGACACCGGTTCCCTTCACTTACATGCTTTGGAACCGCCGCCGCATGGTCCGTCCCTTTCTTTTTTTATAAACTTTTTTTTAAACTTTTTTTTTTTTTACATAGTGAGTGTCCACTATGCGGGGGACTCCCCCCGCAACCCCTGAACCCAAAAATGGCAAACATGATCAGGGTAACGGAGCACACAATGTGCATGCGTGGAACATTGATGCTGGTCCCCTGCACCTGCACAGTCTGGAAATCATGGCGGCCCCCATTTCAGGAGGCCAGCGAGCTGCAGAATGCTGCATAAATGGTAACAAGACTGAATCCCCTGCTCCCCAAACGCCGTCAGGGCTAATGTCGCCACTGCAGCAAGAGTGAGCTGTGTCCCAGGTAAGGTGGTATTTTGAATTGCTGCCCACCCCATGGATCAGATGGAGCACTGTTAGGGGTGTTTTCCTAAAGTCTACCTGTGGTATGACTTGATAAAACAGTCCCTTGGTATACAGAGCCCCAACTTCTAGAATAAGTCTGTACTACTCAAGGTTTTGGTTTATCTTGGGAGGGAGATGCGAGTTGTAGGCAAGTACAATGAATTCAGTATATACAGAGGCCCAAAGAAGCACATACACACTAGGAGTTATAGTAAAATAGTTATGACTGAAGGTAAGTACTACCCCCAGTCCCACAGTACCTGAGGAGTGATGAAAAAAATGCAGCTGGATTCTTTCACTGTGCAGCAGCTTGGACCCGGTCTCCTGTTCCGTGGTGTGGTGACGAAAGGAAGGACTCTGGAAGGGATGTCACAGCAGCAGTCGAGAGAAAGGACTTAGAACAAAGGATTCTTCGTGCTCCAACATCGATCTGCAGTTTTGCCGCCTTTTCACAGATCCAATGGGGAACGGTTCTTGCCCGAATGATTTTCATCGATTGCTTGGTCCTGCACTCTGGTGAGGGGAACTTTGAGAATGGGGGTCTTGCTTATTGAGGTCCAGTAAGAGTCCGCCAAAGTTTCGGGAGAGTTTGTTCACAGAACGACGATGCACTGCAATCAGGCTCGAGGTCCCAGGGTATTGACAGATTGCAGCCCAAGAACGTTGCAGCACTTCGTGGGGTGGCTTGACTTGAAGGTCGTATTAGGACTGATTGGGCCCACCAGTCCAAGGGATGAAGTCGTCCTCTTCGGAGCTTCCCTGTCAATTTGAAAAAGGGGCCGGGACAGCAGCGGTACTTCAGCAGGCATCCCCAGTTGCCAGAAGGGGCTGCAGGTGTCTCTAGCTGTCTTCTTCGGGTCTTCTGTTCCAGTGGTCGACTTGTCTTTTGCCTCAGGATCCTCACCTTTTATCCAGGAACCCAGCCAATCAACACTCATGCTACATTCAAACTTTAGGGGGTGGCTGTCCCAGTTGAAACTTGTTCCAGGCAGGCATCCCACAAGACAAAGAACAGCAGAGTTTCAAACTCCCCCTCACCCCCCCACCTCCTGTCCTCGCAGCCACACTGGAGCCTCGGCAGGCTTCACAAAGGATTCCCGCCAAAGACCAAAGTCAAACAAGGACCTCCCCCACCCAGGATGGCAGAAGGACCAAGAAAGGACAATCACACAAAAAATGGCGATATAAGAAAGAAGCTACCATTTTGGGTCAGTGGTGACCGTTCTGTGTATAACCACAGCTGTGGAGATAGCCTGCGAGTAAAAATTACTCAAATATCAGACCATGCCCACTGCCACAAGCCAAGAATGTACGTCTGTCACCAACAGAAATGTTACAGGAGCAGTGAGAAAGGAAATACAAGGTAACCCCTCAGCACTCCACATAGAGGGTGGTGTGTGCTGATCTCACAAAAGGAAAAGATAAGGAGGATACATGTAGCCTTCTAACCTCGAGAGCAGTAGTTCTTAAGTAAAATAAAAGAATAAATATACAAAGGAAAGCCCAGCAGCACTGCACAGAGGGTCCTGTGGGCTGCAAAAGTAAATTACAGATGCCTTAAAAAGTATGGAGGAAAGCAAAACTCCATAAAATGAAATAAAACCAGGATGAACAAGGGTACCCATAGTCAGAGTAAAAAAGGAATGAGTGGAAAAACTTTCCCCTCCTTCAGGAGAATAGGATATAGGTCCAAGAGTCCAGCAACAAGTGCTGGTGGTCTCACAGGTAGCGGGGAATATCTCCCTAACAAGCACCAGGCTTCCAAGGATAATGAAGGTAGAAACGGTGGATCAGTCGCAGCACGAACATTGGCGCTGGCTCCCAAGAATTATCGTACGTGGCATAGCCCTTCCAAGAAACCCAAAAGTAGAGGCCACCATGGGGGGGGATTCAGGAGTCTCAGATGTCTTTCGGGGACAGCACAGACCAATAGGAGGTCAGGGTGGGGTAAAGGTTGGTGAAAATGGTCCTGGAAACAGGGTTCCCCAAAAGAAGCATGGAAGACAGAATGGAGTTGCCATACATAGTGAGACCAAGCCAGTAAGCCATAACCAGTATGCACTGCAAGATGCACAAGGACCCGCGTAATTGGGAGCCAGCTTGCACGGCACATTACGTGAGGGTAGACTCTTATCAACTGCAACCTTGACCGTAGAGCAGGTGGCAGACAGATGTTCCTGCACTTGGCGGTGCACAGCTTGTAGACGAGGAGCTACATTGTTGGAAGCAATGCCTGGAACAATGGGGGGTATAGACCATAAGGTCTGGTGAAAAGCAAGGCAGCAGAATAAAGGACTGAATCCAGTGGCCGTATGCAAGGAATTGTTATAGGCCACTTCCGCCTTAGTAATCAGATTGCATGTATTAGTAAGGCAGCGTAGGTACTGTGCCAGAGCGGAAGGCTGTATGGACACTGATGAGCTTACATACAGTCCACAATCAGGCCGTCTACTGGGAACCCCTGTCGGAAACAATTCTAGCGGCTATACTGTGTAACTGGTATACATGATTCAAGGCATCTGCCATCTGTTTGGCTGAAAGGACGGGTCTCAGAACAAAATATGCCATCTTAGAAAAGCAGTCTACCAGGACCCTAACGCAAATAGACCCATTAGACAGAGGATTAATCAGCAATGCACTCTGTGGTGATGGTATGCCATGGCCATGGTGGAACATCAAGTGGATGTAAAAGTCCTACGGGTCTCTTGCATTCTACTTTTCACTGGGCGCAGACGGAACACAGAGAGTACATATTCTTGCACTTGAAGACCCATCTTGGGCCCAAAAAACTGCAGCTGAAGTAATTCTGTGTTCGCTCAGACTCCTCTGTGTCTGGCGAGCTTTAAATCACATGCTAGACAGAACTTAACTTTTCAGATCAGCTGTAGGAAGGTATAGACGATTGTTATGAAACCAAAGGTCACCCGCCGTGCAGTTTCCTGGGATTAGCAAGCGGTAGTTTGAGGCCGCATCCACTGCTTTATGATGCTGAACCTGTTGTAAAATGAAAACTACTGCTGGTAGAAAATGTTTAGTGGGTGAGAGGATATAACCCACTGTTTCTCTTGACTCTGATTCATGTAGAGAAGAAGTCAAGGGATCCGCTTTTCTGTTTTGAGTTCCTGGAAGAAAGGTGATCGTACTGCAGAGAACAGACACAACCACAAGGCTTGGCTACTGTTTCTGCATTGTTAGGTGTAACATATTGAAGATTGCAGTGATCTGTGCAGACTTCAACACTATGGATTCCCCCTTGCAAGTGTTGTCTCCACTCCTCAAATGCCACCTTGATTCCCACCTTGATTGCCAGTGAACAAAACTACTCGATCGAGAAGTAGTTGTTGGCACTGTCAAAACACTGAGGGGTTTCCCCTTCCCTGTCCCGGGAGACCATCCAAACAGGTGGCCAGGGAATGGCCATCGCTTTTGGATCCCGACCCTGGGGGCGGACTAGCGAGGGAAGATCACCTGGGTGCAATCCCAAGGGACCCTCCACCCTTGGGGAGGGATTACCCAAGGGTGAGACATGGCATCCCCCCTTCTCAGAGAACCCCATACCCAACATTGCCTTAGTCTACTGTCAGCCAGACCCCTGGTTTCCCCAGAGACCATGTTTCTCCCGTCCTAATAACATTATGACGGAACACATACACTCCAAAGAACTCTTCTCTTTCTTTGAATGTCCCTCTAATGAGGCCAGGCAAAGTCAGGCACTTGACTATGATCGCCAACACCTGAATTCAATGGAGAACCAAGTATAAAAGGAGGAATCTAGATTCGCAAAGGGAGCATGGACAGCCAGATAGACATTGTCAAGTTCGAGAAGGAGAGCAGCTGAGCAGAGGCTACTGAGAACCAGGCTTGAGAGAACGGGACACCGGGATGCTACAAGGCTGCAGGCTGAAGCAGGTGAAGGCGTGGTGAGGGTGCCCTGTCTCCAAGAACCCAGAAGGATTCATGGAAGAAAGCCAACAGACTTGTGGACTCTTTTTCCTTTATTTTAATGATCGAGATTACCCCTATTAGAAATGGGGCAAATTAGGAATTCCCCAAACCCCATTTCTATAAATAAAGGTTTTTTAACCGTACATCCTTGTCTGTCTATACCTCTGAGCAACATGCCTTTCTCACAGCAGTTAGTGTCCTAGAATAGGATGCCTCGGGATGTTCTACTTGCAATATTTAAAAAAAATATATTTTGTTTTTTAATTTTCGTTTTTTTACAGCAACATGGTACATATGGTTTGCTCCAAGGTACCGGTTTACAGAACAAAGTGTAGGGCATTGTCTGAGGTGATACAACACCAGAGTTGTAATAAAAGCCTATTTGAGAGCTTGGAAGGTTGCCTTGTCCGCTCCATCAGCCCACTGGAATCTCCGTCTGGTGCTCAGAAGATGGGTCAGATCTTGTGATAGCCGTGCAGAGTCTGCTATAAAACCACAGTAATAATTTGCAAAGCCGAGAAACACTGAACAGACTTTAGATCATGGAGGGCTTTTCCATTTTATGATGGCCTGTACCTGTAAGTCCATATTTTTCTTTTTTATTGTGCATTTTAGTTTGTTTGTTTGCTTGTTTGTTTGTTTATTATTTGTAATGCGCAATCCATACCCTAGGGTAACGGTGCGCAGCATTTACAAGAGATTGCGAAACTTAGTTACAACAAAATATGCAATAACAGCAGGAATATATACAAATGTACGAGCAGGCATCATTAGGTGCAATAAAGATGAGTCTGAGAGGATTAGGCGGCTAGCTGTAGTGGGGGGCCTATGTTTTCAGCCATGAGGTGACCTTCGCTCGGAAGTTCTGATAGTGCAGGTCCATTCTGAAGGGTGGTGGAAGGGAGTTCCACAGTTGTGCTGCTTTGACTGGGAAACTGTTACCCCCTATGGTGGAGCATTTAAAATTTGGAACAGAGAGGCAGTCTTTATATGGTATTCTTGTTGGTCTCAGAGAGGTCTGTCTATGGAATCTGTCGATAAGATAGATAGGGGCGTCATTTTTGAGTGATTTGTGTGTAAGTGAGGCAGTCTTGAGGAGGATTTTGTTATTGACAGTAAGCCAGTTACTCTGTTGACTATATGCTGAGATATGCTCTCTTCTAGCGATGCCTAGAGCCGCCCTAAGAGCGTTGTTCTGGAGGGTTTGGAGTTTACTGGTAATGGCTTTGGTAGACCCAAGATAGAGAGCGATGCAGTAGTCCAGACGGGATAGTATGAGGGCTCTGGCCAGGGTCAAGCAGCTAGAGTCGGACAGGAAGGGTTTGGCTGCACGGATCAATTTACAGGTATAGGCTGTTAGGGAGAATTCTCTGTAGAGGCTACTTTCCCAAACCTAGTGAGTCCCCCAGCAGCTTTGCTGGATTTCTGGAGTTTATTTTTTTCTCCTGCTAAGAGTGAGACTCTTTTTACTCACACTCTTAGGCATGATTTGAGTATGTCCTTTGACTTTCTATGTGTTTGATGGGCTATGGGGTCTTTTACTCTATAGGGTTTCATGTGTTTTTACTATGTGTGTTACACAGCACCCTCAGTGCAGTAACACAGGGGTTTCATAGTGACCTCCAAACATAGACTCCATACCCTGGGACTGACTACTGTCTCCCAGGGCATGTAAAGTCACCATTGGCTTTACTAGTCCTAAATTATTAACAGAAACCGGTACAAACCATCATATTGTGGACGTACTGGTAGGGGCAATTCGATTGCCCCTGGGTCTGTTGTTCGAGGGGGCACTGTCCAGTCCCCCCTGATCGAGTTTTGACTGGTGGCAGTGGATACTACTTTTTATATTCGACCGCAAATATATTCCTATGAGATTTTCCCATTGTTCGAGTCTACCACTTTTTAACATAGCCTCAAACATAGCGCCGGTTTATTTATTTAATATTAATTCACCGGTTGGTATTTTTGTGCCAGAACTCGGTTCTAAAATGGCGTTCGTGTTTGCCTCTGTAACTCTAACCCAAAGTTGAGCCCTTTGTTCCACTTTTGGCGGGCTTCTGCACAGAAGTCCTCCAAAGTGGTGCCACTCTGTCTGGGTACCAGAGGGGGTGTGGGAGGGGGATTAGGCACCCTGGACTGAGTTGCCTCTGCAACTCAAGTCGCACTCTTGTGATTGGCCCAGTGGTGAGCCGCCCGGCTCACCACTTAGGATGTTTGATTGACAGCTAGGCTGTGTGAATGGGGGTTTTCAGCATAAAAGCAGGGCTTTGGGGACTGGAACTTCAGACGTCACCACAGGACCTAAGAACCCGACGAGGACGAAGCTGAGCCACCTGCAACCCGACGACACCACTGGTGAAGCCCTGCTGCAACAAACTCACCACTTCTCCAACGACTGGGAAGATCTTCCACTGAAGAGTCTTCTCCCTTTGAGCTGGTAGGACCATCCAGCTCATCTCTTTTCGCTTCCTGAAGTGATCCACGGTCGAATCGCCCGTGCCAAGCACCCCGGCGGCCGGATAGCCAAGCTCACCACTTTTCACCGCGAATAAAAGGACCGCTCCTTTTAATCTGGAACTCCGCGGCTGGTTTCATCCCTGTGCAGTGCAACGACTCCAAACCTTCCTTCACGGCGAGATCTTCTCTTCCTCTGTCCGGAACAACGAGCTGCAATCACTGCCCCCGCTGGAGATTCCTTTCCATTTAAGGTACTGTGTCCCGCCTGGCCTCCCTTGCTACAGAGTGCTCAAAGTGACCCGTAAAGCTTTGACTCCTAACCTGGGTTGGCCTCGGACCTGCTAAACTTTGCCTTCTGAAACTATTTCACTCTTTTTGACTTTTCTACAAAGACTTTAAAGTGCATTTAAACTGTGTGATCTTGAGCACATTCCACCTTGCTCCTCCAAGAGTGGGCCTGGCCTATGAACTTTGACTCTCCCAGTAGACACTGCCTTTCCTGCCACACTGTGGTTCTTAAAAGTGTTGATAGTGTGTTGTTTTCATAATCTGCCTTTTCCCTCCCTTTTTAAACTGAATTATTGCAGTGCCATCTAAGGTTACGCGCTCACCTCTGTCTGAAAATAAGTGGTGTCTTAACTTAGACTTGTCTAATAATCTATCTAGGGAGGTGTATATACTTTCAATGACTGTGTTCTGAACTTGCTTGCCATATTAGTGCCAGTGTATTCTACAAGTGTGTTTTTAAATAAATAACTATACAACTTTTATACCAAAGCTCTGGTCAGTGTTTGCTTGTGCTACTGTCTGATTGTACCTAATGTGTTTACTCTATATACTGCCTAACTCATCTTGAGAGAAGTCTGACTGCTCAGCCACAGCTACCAGGTAAATCTGGGTGGTACAGACTGCTACCATTTGGGTTTACTGCCAACACCTGTAGTCTTAATCTTCTTGCAGTGTTCCCTAAGGGAACTGCACAGTATTCTGCCTAACATAAGCCGATTATGAGGCTAGGGATTTCACCTGTCGGTGGAAGGAGAGGGTGGAGTCAAGGTAAAAACCTAGGGTTTTAACCTCTTGTCCCACCTTAATGCAGTTGCCATCAATCATAAAGGAACAGTAGTCATTGTCCAGTTTCTTCAAGTTAGTAGTAGTGCCTAGAATTATGAGTTCAGTTTTATCATCATTCAGGCATAGTCCATGGGTAGCCATCCATGCCTGGATGATGATGTACACTATATTCACCAATGCCAAATCCTTTCCATAATCTCCAGAAAGCGGAAGGAGGATCTGGGTATCATCTGCGTAGTTGGTGTAGGTGATACCGAGATGATCCAAATCATCGAAAAGGGGCTTGGTAAATATGTTGTACAAGGTGGGGGAGACGCAGGAGCCCTGTGGCACGCCACAAGTAATGGGAATGGGGTCTGCTGCAGCTGTAGGTGAAAAGACCTTCATTGTTCTGCCGTTGAGGAATGATCTGATCCATGTAATGGCCTCAGCAGAGAAATGGGCTGATGTATGTAAGTGTCATCTGCCGTGCCGGATGGCGGTTACTTCCGCATTGGCGGCTTCACGGAAGAGTGCGTCGTTAGTTTCAGCACGTCTCTGCCCTCGCTCACAGTACGGGTCTAGTTGTTGCGCCCTGGACAGCCGCCGGGAAGTATTTATCCATAACACTTCCGGCGTCTGTTGCGTTGCAACCCCCTTAGTTTAGCCTTTCGCTCACCTTTGGGTAAGACGCTGTTTTCCGTTCTCGGCTGTCTCGCAGCCACCTGCTCTTCTCTCGGGTACGCTCTGCTAGCGGCATTCCGAACCTCGATCTCTCTCTGCTACTCTGCTCTCTGTTTACCTTCATCCTCGCTCTGTCGGCGCCTCCGCCACTTGCTCTTGCCTTCTTCCATTTCCTCCTCTATCTGAGTCCTGCTTGTGCCTCGGAAGTCTCTCTTGATTTTGGAGCCCTCCTCCGCTCTGCGGTCGGATCCTCATTTACCGGACTTCACTCCTTCGCTGATTCGCCTACCTTGTGGAACTCTGAAACTGCAAATGAGGGTTTTTTCTGCCTTTCGGCTTTTTCCCTTTACCTGTCTGACCGCGGGAACGGGGCCACAGGACTGCTGATTACCCAGCGGTCACTGTGGCTTCCTCTTGCGGCAGGCTCACCCCGCAAAAGAGAGAAAAGAATTACCTTACACGAAGGAATCTCAACCCTGAAGACTTGGAAATCAACTTCTCAGGTGAGGAGAGTGGGGAGGAAGAAGGGCTAGAAAGTACTAAATTGGACAGTAAGTGGGAGCATAGGACGGAGTGGTCGACTAGGTCGAATGCTGCAGAGAGGTCTAATAGGAGGAGTAGGGAAGCTTGGCCATTATCTCTCAGCTTGTCGATCTGGGCTTTAAGGTCGATGAGGGCAGTCTCGGTTCCATGTTGGGGACGGAAGCCTGATTACCTGGCTCCGAGTAGGTGGTGTTCTTCCAAATACTTCTGAATTTGCACGTATGCGACCTTGTCCAATATTTTTAAGAGAAAAGGCACAGTCGTTATAGGCCTATAGTTTGTAGGTATGGCTGGGTCGAGTGTAGCCTTTTTTAGTAATGGCAACACCCAGGATTGTTTTAGGTTAGTGGGGATGAAGCCAGTTGAGAAGGAGGCATTGATTAATTTCATGATGAATGGGGAGAGGTCACGGGCCGCATCTTTAATTAGCTGTGCAGGGCGCAGATCGCCCTGACAATTGGATGGTTTTAGTGACAGGATAATCTTTTCAACTTCAAGTACAGTGACTTTAGAAAATTTAAAGCAAGTATTTTCCCTAGAGGTGGGCTTCTCAGGTGATTTAGATGTGGGAATGTAACTCAGGGAGGCTTTTTTGCAGGAGATTTTATTTTGTAGTGTAGTAATCTTGTTAGCTAAGGCCTTTTGAATTTCTGAGCACCAGTTTTTATCTTTAATACAGGTATCCGGTGGTGCAATAGGAGTTTCTACTTCTTTCAGGATAGCGAATAATTCCTTCATGTTAGAATTGGCTTGGTCTATGCGGGAGTCGAAGGAGGTTTGTTTAACAAGGTAGATTTCTTTTTTGTAGAGGGCTGCTAGTTTGGTTAGTTTAAGTTTGTTGGGTGCTGAAGGGTATTTTGTCCAGGTGGCTTCACAGTTTCTTTTTTGCTGTCTGTGATTTTTGAGGAATGGTGTGTACCAGTTGTTCAGGTGAGTTTTGGGCTTGCTTGATCTGAGTTTCAGGGGAGCGATTAAATCCAGTGAGGTGGACATGATTTCATTATATTCGTCAACCAAGGTCTCAGGGTCCAGGTTTTCAGGGAGTATATTTAGTGTGGGAAGTATGTTCGGGATGAGCCTTTCCACAGTAATGCTCTTTTTATTTCTTGTGAGTGTCGGTGGGGCCTTGCTAGTGGGTAGGGGTCGGGGTCGGTTAGTAGAGAGAGTGAATGATACCAAATAGTGGTCGGTCCATACTAGAGGTGAGATGTCGGTGATATTAGCTAGGCAATTGTAGTCGGCCACCCAGTCAAGTATTCTACCTTTAACGTGTGTGTTTCCGTGCATCTTTGGGTGAATCCTAAATAGGCGAGAGTACTAAGTGTGGAGTTGGCACTTTGGTCAGCTGGGTCCTTATATCCCAGGTTGAAGTCCCAAGGGTGAGTACTTGGGTAGAACTTTTGAGGTTGCAGGAAAGTATAGTGTTGATATCTTCATCAAAGGTACCTAATGGGCCTGGGGGACGGGATATCAGGTGTATGTTGAGGGTTTGGGATGCAGTAGGAGGGACTTTGACACAGAGTGATTCGCACGAGGGGAGATTTATAGTGGTTACATTTCTCATAGTAAGGTTGCATTTGTGTATGATAGCAATGCCCCCTCCTCTAGAGTTGGGTCAGTCGTGTCTCAAAATAGTGTAATTATCTGGGATGGCAAGCATGAGCATTGGGCCAGCTGCCAGATGTAGCCAAGTCTCTGTGACGGCCAGGAGGTCAAGGTCTTCGTTGAGGATCAGATCTGCAATTTCTGTTGCGTGTGCTACTAGCGATCTAGCATTAATCAAGGCTCCCTTGATTTGTGGGCATGTATTAGTAGTAATGGTAGTGATTTTGGGTGTGGGGTTGGGGTTCTGGGCTGAATTAGGTTTGAGCGTAGGTGGATTATGCCGAGCACTCTTAGTTCTGAGTGGTGTGGTCATAGAGCGGGCAAAGGGCTCGTAGATTTTGGCTAATCTGGCTCTAAGTCCTAAATTCCTGTCAGAGGTGGAGCGGGGGAGGCTGGTATGTAATGGTGACTGTATGTCACCGGTAAGTGGAAGAGCGTAGCCATGGGGCTTGGTGTTGCTGGTAATCAAATACATATTGGTAGGTCATTGAGGTAACTTACTAGGAAGTGCTACTGTCTTTAAGACGAGCAGGAGGCAGGCAAACAGGCTTGTATTCAAGGGCCACATGCTAAATGGTTTGAAAAAGATGTTTAGAAGTGGTGGTAATTGATCTAGCTGTGGGACCAGGGCTCAGGCCTTGGCCAGTGTTGAGTTAGATTCTTCCGAAGTCAGGAGGGGAAAGGGCTTATGGCTGAGGTGCAGCGCAGGGGTGCCTAGGTATCAAGTAGCAAAGATTGACTAAGAAGCAGGAAGCTAGCAATGCAATGAGGGAGGCATCTAGATTCAAAGGCACAATTTGGCTGAAATGCAATGAGGGTGGCTGGAATGAAACGAGTATACAGCGGTGAATACAGTGCAGGAGCACATTGATGTGAAATAGCACATTTATGCTGGGAGGATGGTGGTGTGACTCCTGTAGATGCCGTAAGGCACATGGTAGTCAGATCACCAACACAAGCCAATTGCTGCAGCTGAGTACATAAACCAATAGGACATTTAAGATGGAACATTACAGAGATATGTAGGAAAGCTACGGAGGCAGACAATACCTAGGATCAAGAGTTCTTTGGCGCCTGGGAAGTTAGGAGGCTAGGTGGAGGCGTTGGTCGTAAGAGTTAGGAGGGGTGGGGTAATGTTACATTGGTATCACATGTGGGGGTTGTAAAGTTACCTTGGGCAGGACAAGCAGGGGTTCTGGCCGACGGCCTGACGGCAAGTGACAGGCTTGGGACAGGCAGGGTAGATAGCCTTTGTTGGTGTGAGCCTTCGTTGTGGTGGGCAGGCTCAGATTCGCCTGCCGGCTCGTGATTGGTGCTCACGAGCACAAGGATGGCCAATCAGGGCGCGTTCAGGCTGTGATGGAGGTGGATGCACCTCGCATCGAACGGGCGGCCATCTTTAAGTTGCCGCAACTCGTGGAGTCTAATGGTGGCAAGATTTGAAATTGGGATAAAACGTAGCAAAAGGGCTGATGCTGGCTGAGATACAGGCCAGTGTGCTGCACTGAAACGGCGTTCTGCCGCAACTTCAGGTAGGATTTCAGGAGGCACAATTATGCTGCACGGCTAGAAGGCTTACCTTCCAGCCTGGGGTCCTGGGCACTGCTCCGGCAGTGTAATGGAGCTCCTGCTCCTCGGAAGAGGGGCCGAGTACTGCTTAACTTTAAGCAAATTTTTTTAATACATAAAATACAATGGAAAACAATACATTATATTATAACAATTGCATGAAATAGTACAAAGCAAGTTAAACCAAAACATAAAACCGTTAATGAGCACTTGATAGATTGAAAGTCTACTCAGCAGGTAGGCAAGTATGAACAAATTGTTGCTTTTTCAATCAGTGCTTTGATGAATTTATATAGGGAAAATTAAAACATCTGAGCAGCCGCTTTCCAGATATGGTGAGTTGCGGATACTAAGACCATAGATCTCACCCCATTAATGTTTGACCAATATTGATCAGTTTCAATAGATTCACTATTTGTGACCATGTGTGAATAGCCTCTCAAATAAGGACATTTTAGTTCAGAACAAGAGGTCAGAACGTGGCGCTGGGTCTCTATTGATTTTCTACATAAGCAGCAAGTCCGCTCCTCAGATGGAATTCTGGACCATGCAGCAATTAGATAATTGGTGGGAAGTAAATTTAGTCTAAGACGCCGGATGAATCGTTTCAATTCATTTGAGCTATATCTTGTCAGGTAACAACAGGGAGTATTAGATAAGAAACTCTGGTGTGAAAATTCCCTATAGCTAACGGTCAAGGTTTAACCTGTCAACATTGTAGCTCTTGTCGTGGCCCTTTGCCTTTTCCTTTATTAGGGTTTCAAAATTAGGTGTATCCATTAGCGTAGCCATATCAAAATTTAGAAGAGTAGCCATTTCAAAGGTATCTTGGTTAAGATCAATCAGGTAAATTGTTTTATGCCCTGAAAGCATCTTTTCGCATAACACATTCAAAATGTAATTCAAATTGTATTGCATAGGCATAAGTTTGATATAAAGAAGCAGCTGCTGAACCCCCCCCAAGTAATTATCAATGAGCATTGACCGTATTCTAGTCCTAACGCCTCAACTGGAACGGAGGAGGGAAGATTGATAATGGTTCTTAGGATTTTTGCCTCTTTTTTTTGTCTAAACCTTTAACAAAGCGGTATGGAAGAACTGATAGTCCATATATTATACTCAGGACTATGCTAGTGGGATAGATTTCTAATGGGGCTTGTACATTATCCTCCTCTTAACAATACATTGTTAAGCCACCATCCATTTTTCCATGCCTTAATCAAGGTGGCATCCATATCATCATTCTTCATGGGATCACATATAATCCAGAAGCTCAAATATGTGTATTCCTTCACTGTTACCTGTTTTTGGCTGTCAAGTCTCCAGGCCATTGGGGGTTTCTTTTTGGTTTTACCCCCTAAATCCATGATCTTAATTTTTCCAATATGTATTTGCATTTTGTTTACCCTAACGTAATAAGTGAGAGCATTTATTGAAAGTTGAAGTCCTATCTGCGTCTTATTTAAAAGGATTGTGTCGTCTGCATATGTAATACAGACGATTTTCTCTGTTTATTTTTGGTGGAGAATTTCTGGCCAGTCCTATCTGAGCTTGTATGTCAGAGGTAAACAAATTATAAAGTATAGGTGTAAGTGCAGAACCTTGTTTTAACCCCCTCGTGGTCAAGATGAGACAGGAATAAGATCCCGATTGACTCAAACGAATTGAAACCTTGTCTGAATAAAGTTTTTATATGGTACAAGAGAAATGGGTCAATCCCCCATTTAGTTTTTCCTAGAGCAAGGGGAATGGGACCATGTCGAATTCCTTGCTAAAGTTGACGTGACAACAATATATTTGCTCACTTTTTTTTGTTTCTTATAGAAGATATAGAATGAGCGATAAATTGGGGATCGAATTATAGCCTTTGCGAAAGCCCATCTGCAGGGGGTTCATAATTTTACTTGCTTTGGCCCAACTGCTACGTTTTCATCGCAGTAGAGTAGCAAAGAGTTTTTGGCTGGAGTCCATCATCGCCAAGAGCCGGTTATTGATGGATCCAGCCTGTCGCCCTTTTTGTGTATTGGGACTAGGAGAGATTTATGCCAACTCCCCAGTATTTTCCCAGTTTCCTCAATTTTGTTGAATACATTCAACAATAACTTGGACCAGACAGCAGACTGTTCCTTGAAAAATGTGTTACCATCATGCCCTGGAGCAGGAGTAGGTTTCAGTATTATTATGGTGTTTAAAATATCATCCTGGTCGATTCCCAAAGGTTTACCCTTAATCTGTGAATATGAGTGAGGGTGTATTTGTGGCCAATATAAAGTTCTTCGATTTGGGCCTTCCAACAGGTCTCAGACACTGGATTTATTTCAGGTGGATTGCCGAATTTTTAGAAATTATTAAATCTAGACCAGAAACCTTTGCGGTCATTGCCCCTTAGCCAGCCAGTAGCTTCCAGTTTGCATTGTGCAAAGAATGTTTGTGCTGTTGTGCTGTCTCGTCTGTATGCCATAGTCAGTCTAGTGATGCTCGTCCTTTTCTTTAATTCGTCCGGGTCAGGATTTGCCCTTAGTTTGCGTTTGGCTTTATTTGATTGCTTTTTTTTGTTGATAATTATATCAAAGTGCCCATTTATCGTAGTTTGTTTCTTTAGAAGAGGGTGGGTACCATCTTTCTGTAACCTGTTGTCCAGACTCTTTATCATAGTTTCACGGTCCTTGTTGCATTTTTCGAGCCTTTGTAGGGGCCTATCCTAGCATTCTCGTAAGAGGATTTCCAAGTCCTTTATTAGGCCTGGTCTCCATTTTATGCGATTACCTCTCAAATTAACCTCCAGATTCTGTCTTTCGTGTTTTTTTCAGCCTTAATGTCGGCATATCAACCTTCCATGAGATAATGCGGTGGTCACAAATGTCAGTGGATCGAATCTCCACCGGTCCACACATCACGCCTGGTAATTAAATAGTCAATATGAGATCTGGAGGTACCATTGCTCCAGATGTATGTAAGGATCCCAGTTTCATCATCTCTATATTGAATAAATACAAGATTATACATTCTCACAAAAACTTTCCATCGATTAAGCATATGGTTGGCTTGAGCCATTTTGTGATGAAAATTGCTAACATTAAAATAACCCTCAATTATGAAAGCGCCACCGGGGTGGGATTCTAGCCAAGTAGTAAATGCCTCACCCATGATTTTACATATAGTGGAGGTATATTGTATACTTGGTGGATCGTAAATATTGGCAATTAAGATCTCAGCAGTATTCTCATTTGAGGAAAAAATGCCAAACATTACATATGGGGTGGCTCTTGTGTTAAAGTAGGGGAGCAGGGTATAGTTCAACCTTGCCCCTATTGCTAGCCCGCCACTGGGTCGCCTAATCGCAGCAGGGATAGTCAAACTGTGAAGAGTCTTATAGTCATCGAAAATGAATCTTTGTGTAGCGCAGGTCTCTTGCAATGGAAAACATACTGGTCAAGGAGTAAGGCCCCCCCCCCATAGGTCAGGACAAGAGTGAACAATATCCCCTTGTATTCCAAGAAATCAGTTTCGTATGATTTTGTAGTTCAGGATGTCAGTTTTTAGTTAGCACAAGATGTTCTTGGACCCAATTTACGATATATTTCTGGTTAATCGATTGGGGTAGATTTGCCTGCTGAAATGCACGTAGGGTTGCTGGTTCGGAAGGCTCAGTGGCTTTAAGTCCTGCAACTTTTTGTAGAGGGTTTGCTCTCCTGAGATGGAGCCTCTACCCTAGAATTCCTGCAGATGGTGAGCTAGAAGCCCAGGACATTTAATGCGTCAGCATTTGTTTTTAAAAGAGCAACGGTCAAAAGAGTTGAAAATTCTATTAGAGGCCAATTTGTAGGGCGTCCAACAGGCGGTAGTTCAATCCTCAGTACATCTGTGGAGCTTAGCAGGTTTAGTTGATGTACTTGTTTGAAAATTATTAGGAGATGGGAACAGTTTAGGAAAGGGCTATAGTTGGTAGGTTGCAGTTCCTCCCCTTTCCCAAATCAGAAGTCCCTTCCAATAGCTGCGCAAAGTTGTTTGTAGTCGATATCATGGTTGTGTTTTGGGCATCCTTTTGTTTGTGCTTATGAACTGTGGAGAAGGGTGATGAATTTTCCACTGGGCTCGAGCATGGAATTTTTAGACTGAACAGTAGAAGTAATAGATTTTATGTGATTGATTTTTGGCTCTTCTTTGCCTAGCAATGTAGACTTGGCTAAAGACGGCTGCATTGATTTAAGGTTCGGCCTCTGCAGCCAGGCTGATCAAGTAGTGCCATCTTGTAAAATATTTGAGGATAGCTGTTTTGCCCAAATATTGGGGCTACGTTTTCCTCATATATCTGGTCCTGTTGCTAGTCTTTGGCATGTTTCTTTTTTAGTGTGGCCGTTATATTTCTTTTGTTACAAATTTCATTTGAATGCTTCACCTCCGGGGCGCATATTAGAGAGGGGAGATTAATTTCCTCCCAATCCCACTCCATTTTGTAGCTCAGCAAACTAACCTCTTTGTATTTATCCAATGGAGGAGGCTTTACAGGCATCTGAGCTGATATGGCTGGTGTTTTTAGAGCGAGTACCCTGATTTATCGTTTTAGTCTGAGTTTTTCCCATTATTGCCTGAGATTGGCCATTATTAGGGTTTAATCAGGCAGGTTTAAACGTCTTTAAACTTTGTCCTTTATGCTAATTGTTCAACGATATTTCTAGAATCTTGGCCGGGGTATTTTTGACTTCAGTGTGATCCCTCACCATTGGGCCAAGCAGCATCGTTAAAGCATCATTTCTAGCCATTAACATATTTGTTGTTTTATGTAAGAGATTCCCTATGGAGTTCAAAGGAGGCCTTGCTTTTTGTTCGGCTTCCGTGTTCATATAGGTCTCCCTTTCCATGGACTCCGAGTCCAATGAGGCACCCAATGCCGCTATGTCAGGTGTGTTTGAAAGCTTGCTTTCCTCAAAACTAATTTTCTTGGAATTTTTTAATCGCTTGGTCAGCTCCTAATGAGACTGTCCGAAACCCAATACATAGGTTAAAGAGTGAGTTATTGTTATCAATAGAGGGGGAATCTATTTGATTAGCATTGTCGTGTAGAGAGTGAGCTGTATGAGTGTTCTGGATTTCCACCTCCATCTGCGCCAGGTTTATTCCTGCGGGTTCCAAGAAATCCGTAATTGTTTGTTGATGTATCAAAGTTGATCTAGTCTTTCCTTTCTTCTTATAGGAGCGTCGTGCTTTGGTCATAGCGGGTATTGCAGTAGTTTTCAGTCCTGAATTCCTTAATAGTGTTTTGTTATGTGTAGCGCATTTGGAGTCATTGGTTCGAGTCATTTAGGTTAAATACCAAGATCTTACCTTCTAAGCCCTGACCAGTCAGCTCCAGCGGCACGCGACTCTCCGTCTCGCTCCGTCCACGAACGCGTGCTCTAACGCACATGTGCAGTTCCTTTGAGCAAGGATCCGCTGTTCCAGCAGCTCGTCGAGCAGAGATCGGTCCAGACTCTGCTAGAAGATGACAGGGCTACAGAGCGCTGAATCACTGCAATTTTCAGGCAATTCTCTCAGTCGAATTGAGGATCAGAGTTTTTTGTTTGGTTTCCCTTGATGCTCTCTGCTTTCAGTGTCTGGTGTGCAGGGTTAGGCCTTGTCGGTCCAGAAAAAATGAACACCTCTCACGATCAATGGCAAACGTATTGTGATGGCCAAAGGCCAACCGTCTCATGTACAGAACGAGAGAAATACAGATTCTCAGGCTTGACCAATGTGCTGCCATCTTGCTGTAGCAATGATCGCCATTTTGTTCTCTGATGATTGCTCATTGCTTTCTGTTCAAATTGCTTCGCAGCTTCTTTTCTTGCAAATTCTGCTTATTCTGCTCGACTGTTAACATTGTTGTCTGAACGTGAAATGGCAAGGCCGCGAGGCTGAGAGGAAGTTCGATGAAACATAACGTGGGCAGCCCAGAGAGGAACGCCCAGTCCCTCCCAGATGTAGCCTTGAAGGAGAGCTGCGGTGCATTTAATCATTGTACAGCTGCCAGCCAGTCTCGCTATATGGTAGAAAAATGGAAGAATAAGGCAGCCAGAGGCTTGAATTATGCTGCACTTACAGCCCCTCTTCTCTTATGCCATGTAGAGCGTGTCGGCTCCCAGGACACGAATAGCAACTCACAGATAGCAAGGTCTGGAATGTGACTCTCTCTTGTAGCTCGGTTACAAGAACAGAAGCACGATGTTCTGTTCAACAAAGAAGTCTTTCTCCACACCTGCAAAATTGCATATTGTTGCAAGAATAGATATTTGAAGGTGTCATATTCGTCAAAACTGTCTATCATCACACTGAGTTCAAAGAAACCCAATAAAGGGCTTTGTTAAACATGTCACAGCTGATTGTATGATGTGCATTTTGTATATATGTAACTGATGTACGTAATTTGCTCTCTTGCGTCTCTCGAGGTCTAGAGATACACGTCGCGGGCCGTGAGACAGAGTTGGCCAACTGAGACTATTTGCTTTGCAATAAACCCTAGCTTTGGGAAAACAACCTCGTGTCTGGTATATCTATCGTGTGTGGTGATTTGCCTTGTTTCCATAACACAATGGACCACTAGGGGCCCCTTTCAAGATGGCGCCCGAATAGGGACCCTCCCCCACTTGTTCCTTCGTGTACGTTGTAATAGAGTAAAGGCAGAGAACGGCAAGGACAGGACGATCGAGCCGGGATCAAGAGGTGTATGGGGCGCCCTGTAGAAGCGATGAGAGATTCCTTTGCAGATCTGCACACATCTGATCCCTGATCGACATACCGGGCCAGAGGACAAGGAGGCGAGGGTCCCGAAACGAGGCAGAAGCCAAGAAACGCAGACACAAAGTCATTGGTTGCGTCTGTATACGGACGAATTGGGTCCTTGAGAGCAAATTGATTTATCAGGCGAGTCATTCCCCGATTCGAAATAACCCTGATATTGGTTGAGAGTTGACTTTGCAAAATCAAACGCCCAGGATAAGGTTGATTAGCCAAGGTGAAGGTTGAAACATGTCTGGGGTATTGTCCACCCTAGCGGGGCTTTTTCGCTGCGGTAGACAATCTTTGGAAAATGGCCAAATTGCATCACCTGGGGAACGCCGGTGTATGACATGTATGTGAAATATTGTGTGGGAGCGATAATATTCTGTGAGACTTGGCATAGGCAAACCAGAAAACAACAAGACCATCAGTGACCGATTAATGGTAGTTTCGAGATAGCAAGAAAAGATAACCTGGAAAGGGTGTTGATAAGGAAGCAAGCGCGTCCCGCAGCATTTGATACTATTAAGGATTGGAGAAGGGAAGCTATGCTCCGTTTTAAAAGTAGAGCGAAGCATGCGCGCAGACATTAATCGAAAGATGAAGTAGCGGAAGAAAAGGAAGAGGAGGAGTGGACAGAGAGTCTAAGGAGAGCAGGTAGACGTGAACAATTGAGCGTGGGAAAAATATACCACAACGAGAACTGCATATAGCAGACGACTTGATAGAAAATATGTTAATAAACACAAAACAAGGGCAAACACCAGATGCAAGCACGAGCACGCCAGTAACTATTGTTCAGATCCCCCCTGCAGCCCAAACCCTCCCTCCCGTAGCTCAAGCCCTCCCACAAGCACAGACCGCGCATATAGTAATTCCTATTGGCCAGCCAAGCCCATGGCAGACACTTCCCGTTCCTGTTGTCCTATCTGCACCTCCCACTCTAGACACAGATTCGGTACCGTCCGTCCCTCCCAGGGTTGAAGTTGAGACCGCAAGGGCGAGCGGCAGGACAGAACAAGGTGGATGCACAAGGGTAACTCGTAGTGCGATCAGCAAAGAAAGAAAGGTGGAATTGCAGCAACAGGCAGAGATGTATATAGACGGGAATGATGGGGCGGCAGCATTGGCCTCGATGTATGATTTCCGAAGAAGCAATGAAAGACAGGTAGTGTTGGAATGCATGGGTGAATATTTGGTAGAAAAATCGAAACAGTTGATTTGGAAATTACCACTGCAGCGATTATTAGATCTGAATGCATTAGCACGCTGTGGAGAGAGAGAGATGAAGAAGTAAGGGAACATGTGTATGGACTTTTTGAGCTGAAAGATGAATTGGACAATGATTATGCCGAAATGTTTACTGCACCTGGGTATAGCGGTAAGGATATCATAAGAGATAGGAAGAAGGCGTCAAGGCTATATATGCAAAAATCCTTGCCGCCACCCGGACAAATAGGTGATAAACAGAGATTGCAGGCATGGGTACGGGAAACGATGAGGTGGATGTCGAACCCAAAGACATCGGTAGGGGAGATAAATCGGATATGTCATTTGTATCCTTTACAGATAAGGATAGAAGCGCTGCGGACGATAGTAGGGGTGCTACTGCAGCAGGTAACAGGAAATAATAGAGAGAGAGGGAACGCACAGGGAAGGAGTAATTTGAATATGAATGGGGGGTCATTGGGACAAAATCAGTGTGCGTACTGTAAGGAGGAAGGACACTGGCGAGCGCAATGTCCACATTTGCAGAATAGAAATGGGTCTGGCCAGAGAAGACAGCACAGAGGGCCTCAAGGAGCAAATGGACCAAATAGGAATAGCATGCAGCAGCACAATAATAATGATGGTAATCAGAGCCAAGTGCAACACCAAAGTGCCCCTAACCAGAATCAGGGCCAGCAAGGCCAACAGAATGGGAACCAAAGTGGGGCAAATAGAGGAAGGAATGGGAAAATGTTTGATACACAACCAAACACGTATTACAGCAATAGCAGTGACTACACATGGGATGATGTGTTATTTCCCCAATAGGACAGCCCGAGGCAAGGGTCGGAACCAGTGTCTATTCCCGTGAATCGGAGAGGACCCTACGTAAAAATGAGTCGGGAATGAGGAGCACCGCTTCCTTATAGATACGGGAGCGCAGAAGTGTTCAATAGATCATCACTTGGTTCCGGATATACCACTGTCAGGGCAAAAGAATATTTCCGTAAGGTTCGCAGGGACACCAATCATTAACCCAGTGACCCAACCAGTCCCAGTTACGACAGGCCCATTCACTGAGCATTGTCCATTTCTTCTAACAGAAAATTGTGGGGAGAACCTGTTGGGATTGAACTTGTTGAAAAAACTAGGTGCGATTATACATTGCACGGCAGACGGAGTGTTTCTGACGATTTGGCCACAGGATGCCCCTGTGTCAGAATTAATGTCTGAAACTTTGCCAGGAGAGTTGAGTGAAGTGCCAACTTGCATATGGGCGACGCATGACAATGACGTAGGATGCTTGAAGATAGAGCCAGTAAAGGTCATTTTGAAAGAAGGTGTTACACTGCCGCGAATTCCCCAGTACAAAATCTCGGCTGATGGTGAGAAAGGATTGAAAAGCATTGTTGCGGATTTGGTGAAACTAGGAGTAATTGAAGAAATTACAGGCAGTACATGTAACAGTCCGATTCTCCCAGTTTATAAGAAGGGAGGGAATGAGGTACCATACCGTTTGATAATTGATTTGCGCGCGTTGAACAAAGTAGTATATCCACAATTTCCTTTGGTCCCAGACGTCCCTACAATATTGACAATGATACCTGCCTCAACAGAATACTTTAGTGTAATTGATCTAAAAAATGCTTTCTTTAGCATTCCCGTGGACAAGGACAGTAGATATTTGTTCGCGTTCACTTTAGCAGGACGATCATTTACATTTACACGCATTCCACAAGGATACACAGAAAGCCCGAGTATTTACAGAAGAGCACTAAAAGAGCAGCTGGACATGTTAGAATTACCAGTGGGTTGCGTACTCTTACAGTACATAGATGATCTATTGTTAGCTGCTGACACAGAGGAGATTTGTAAAGAAAGCACTGTATTACTATTATCACACCTAGCGACACATGGCCATAAAGCTAGTTTGAAGAAATTCCAATATAATCGAAAGGAGGTGGCTTATTTGGGCTACCAACTTTCGAAAGAAGGGAGAAGGCTAACGCCAGAGCGCATAGAAAGTATTTCTTGTATGCCTATTCCAAAGACACAATAAGGAGTCAGAGCCCTAATAGGCATGGCTTCGTATTGCCGACAATGGATCGGTAATTAGATTAGATTTTGCGTTGATTGCGAAACCGATGGTGAATTTGACTAAGAAGGATGCCCTTTGCAGTGGGATGAGGAATGTCAGAGAGTGTTTGATCAATTGAAAACTGCGTTGTGTTCTGCGCCAGTTTTGGTCACACCAAATTATGAAAAAGTTTTTAGATTGTTTGTGAGCGAAAGTGAAGGCTGCCCGTTGGCTGTTTTGACACAGAAACACGGTGGAAGAAAAAGGCTGTGCGGCTATTTTTCTTCTCCGTTGGACCCTGTAGCACGTGCACTACCACGATGTTTGCGATCTGTCGCAGCGGCTGCTGCGTCAGTGAAACAAACGGAAGGAATGGTATTGGGGCATACTTTAATTCTGATGGTGCCACATGCCATAGACGTTCTATTAAATAGAACAGACGCAACACCTCACCTCTGCTAGACTAACAAGATATGAGATTATCTTGTTTGCGCCCCACATCCAAATTATGAGGTGCAGCGCTTTGAATCCTGCAGAATTAATGCCACTGCCCATAGAAGAAATTGGTGACAACGAATCACCACCCCATGATTGCTTAATGGTCACTGAGGAAGAAACAAAGGGGAGAGTCGATCTAAGCGACACCCCACAAAAGGAGCCAGACGGAGAGTTATTTTGTGACGGTTCTTGATTTAAACTACCTGATGGCACGTCAACTGCCACTTACGCTATCACTACCCTAGAGAGCGTTGTAGAAAGCAAAAGAATCCCCTACAACTCGGCACAAGCCGCAGCAATAATAGCATTGACCAGAGCCTGCGAGCTTTCTGAAAATTTGAACGTGAACATATATACTGATAGTCAGTATGCATTTGGGGTGGTTCATAACTTTGGTTGACTCTGGGCTGAGAGGGGTTTCTTGACATCACATGGGGCCAGGATTCAGCATGGCCCTTTGATTGTACGATTGTTGTCTGCACTTATGTTTCCAAAATGCCTAGCAATAGTGAAATGCGAGGCACACAAAAAGGTAAAATGCAAAGTGGGAGAGGGAAACGCATTTGCAGACAAAATTGCGAAACAAACTGCCACTGATGTGAATAATAAAATGATGACAGTCCAGACTGAGGAGGTACCCTGTATGGTAGAGGATGGAATTGCCACTGTCAAAGAAATGCAGGCCGAAGCCACGGCCGATGAGGTCGAAGGGTGGGCTGAGGGCTCTGCTGAGTTGGATTTGGAGGGTTGTTGGGTGGACAAGGTAACCAAAAACTGGATGTTGCCAAATTCCTACGTAACTGCAATGGTCACAATGGCGCATAGCCCAACCCACATCTGTGCCAAGAAAATGATACAGCACTTATCCACGGTATGGAAGAATGTAAACATAAAGAAGAATGCAGAGAGGTTGGTGCAGAACTGCATTACGTGTTTACAACACAATGTAGGGAAGGGAACAGTGACTCCGACAGGCAGTTTTGGCCCGCCCTCTATGCCGTTTGAGGTAATCCATTTTGATTTCATAGAGATGGAGAGGTGCCAAAACTTAAAGTATGTTTTGGTGATGATCTGTGCATTTAGCAAGTGGGTGGAGGCATATCCCTTAAAATACTGCACGGCAATGAGCACGGCAAAAGTAATGCTGAAAGAATATTTTTTCCCGTTTTGGCTTGCCCCGTGTCCTATGGTCGGACAACGGTCCACACTTTGTGGGCGCGGTGGTATTCAGATCTGTGCAGGTCTTCAGATTGATAAGCGATTTCACAGTTCAAGACATCCGAGTTCGGTCGGGCTTGTTGAGAGGCATAATAGGATCCTCAAGTTAAAGATAAGCAAGATATGTGCAGGGAGCAAGTTGAGTTGGGTGGATGCATTACCCATAACGCTATTGTGCATGCGCACGTCTGTACAGGATGAGATCGTAATGGGGAGGCCGGCAAATGTTTGGTGCGCACCCCAGCCAAAACGACTTAGCGAGGTAGAACATCCTGTGCTTAGTACTTTTTGTGGCCTTTTAATGCAGAAATTGCGTTTGATTCATAAGCAGGTGCAGGAGGTCCGGGGCACGCGCTGGAGCCAGGAGACTGGGTGCTACTCAAGAACCTTGAGAGTAAAACATCATTAGCACCCAGGTGGCGCGGCCCCTATCAAGTACTGCTAGCAATGCAGACAGCGATACGGGTGGACGGGAGAAAGGCCTGGATCCATGCCACCCATGCCACCCATGCCAAAAAGTTCCCATCTTCACTGACTTCAGATCCAGACGACCGGAAAAGGACAACGATCTCAGAAACGAAAGAAACTGCTGCCAGTCATCTACCACAAAATTTGCCCGAGCGAGAAGTGAAACTGGAAACAAAGCCTGAAAAGATTGCCAAAAAAGGGGAAGGGCAAAGAGTGCCCCAATGTTGTCCAGCAGAAACCACATCACTGTTGGCCGACACGAAATCTGCATTGCAAATACCGGCAGACACAAAACGTGTATCCCTTTGGCGCCCGCCAGCACATGTTATTGCGCCAGAACCAAAGACCGAGTCAGCATCCCTGTCGCGGCGCACACCAGCACCTGCCAATGCGCCACAGGCTGACTCTGAGCCTGAATCTGGAAGTACACCGGCACTGTTCACGGATCACACAATACCAGGAGTGAGGCGATATGATTTGCGGCCTCGAAAGAACAAGTGATCCACAGTTCTTTGGTGTATATGCTAACTTCTGGTTCTGCTCACGGACGGAGAAGGAGCTAGAGGTATAGAGGAGAGAAGCGTGTGAGTTGTGCAAATCGGACAATTCAAGACTCGCGGCTCCTCGGTGCGATCATAGAAAGCATATGTGTCATGAACCAGAGCGGACAAGCTGGGCGCACATAGTGCTAAGGCAATAGAGAACTGTTCAGAAGTCCTCTGAGCAGTGTGAAGAGAGACCAGTAATCTTGCCTAGAACGAATAAGCAATCCAGGCTATAAAGGGCTGGCAGACTGAGCTGTGACAATTCCTTTGAACTCATTGGCATCTGAACGAGAGCAACGAAGGGAGATATCCACGACGAACTTTGTCAGGAAGAAGTACGGTGAAGAAGAATGTCGGGACCGGTTCCAGCCTCCTCCTGCACCACTGCTGAGAATGAATTAGTTACAAAGACTGTAAAATCAGAGAAAACGCATGGTAAAAAAAATGTTATGCTGGTTTTGACAGTAGTGATGTGCTTCATGAGTGTGATAGCACCAGTAACGAAGGCCTTTGTGTTATGGTATGTGGAGTCAATACACCCATTGGAAATGTTCTTACCGATGGATAATATATCCACTACTGAAAGCCCGGTTCAGGTGATTACTTATACCTTGCCCCCGATGGAGGAGAGACATAGAGAAGGGTATGGGAACAATGCACTGTTACTCATTATGAACATGACGCATGCAATTCTAAAAAGAAATAATTGCTGGTTGTGCGCCCACTGACCGCAGCATGCAGGAAAAGGAATAGGCTGGTATGTACAACCATTACCATTAAGTTCTGCATGGAGTGCGTCTTTAGGTGCAATGTTTTATGGGAAATGGAATAAGAGTAGTACGGGTCAATTGGATAGAACAAACATGAATGAGTTTGAGGAAATAATTATGAGGCCTGTTGGTGGTTCAATATTCCATAAAGCTCGAGTAATAAGCCCAGAACCTACGCCTAAGGATACGCAGAAAATAAACCGACAGAATAGACGAGATAGATTGTCCCCGCCAGTTAAAACATCTGTGAGGACGTTTCGTGTAAGGACAGACGGGAACAAAGATGCAATTCCCCCTTCCTACACTGTGAATTATAACCCAGGATCTGTCCCTTTTTGCTCCTATTTAGTAGGAACATATACCGGATGCATGAATACAGCAGTATTAAAATGGGAAATAGAACCAGTGTATGTGGGTGATCCTGTCTATTTTATATGTGGAGAAAAGCATATCCATGGTTGCCTAGAAATTGGGGAGGTACATGTTACCTAGGTCTACTGTTCCCGGGAGCGTTCTTCTTAGAAACAGCAGACATAGCCAGGCTATCTAGATCTAGACCCCGAAGGAGTAGTGAAGATGTCTTGATAACGATGGACGTAGCAAAATCCTTCGTACCATTTCTGTCCCAGATAGTAAACTCCTGTAACATAAGACGGCTGTCCAGAATACTAAAGGATACGATAAACACAACGACAGATATACTATTCAACATGACGTTGGAAGAGAAGGGAATTAGGTTAATGGCGCTGCAAAATAGAATGGCTCTTGATGTAATATTAGTTGATTGTGGGGGAGTTTGTAAAATTGTGGGATCAGCGTGCTGTGTTTTCGTAGATGATTACTCCCCTACGATTTTTGAAGCGATAAAAAAAATTGCATGTCCTAAGCTCTGAACTCCCTATTGGAGAGGGGGGATGGGGAATAGGGTCTTGGTTTTGGGGAATACTGCGCTCTTGGGGATGGATGTTGATTGCGATATTAATAATAGTGTTTGAAATATTTATATTGTGCTGTTGTTGCATACAATGCTTACCGATAGTTTGCACTAAGATAACTGAGGGATGTATGCATATGATAACAAAAAGAAAACAAACCTATAGCCAGAATGACAGAGACACTAATGAAATGAAAACAGTGAAAAATTAATGGCTATAGATATTGATGACGAAGATGATACTGCTAATAGCATGCAAAATTCAGATACAGGTACTTTAGACACATCGTCATCAGAGGAGGATACAATGAATGAATGAGACGCTTGGCATACAGCCAAAAGGAGGGTTTGTCGGTCCAGAAAAAATGAACACCTCTCACGATCAATGGCAAACGTATTTTGGTGGCCGAAGGCCAACCGTCTCATGTACAAACGAGAGAAATACAGATTCTCAGGCTTGACCAATGTGCGGCCATCTTGCTGTAGCAAGGATCGCCATTTTGTTCTCTAACGATTGCTCATTGCTTTCTGTTCAAATTGCTTCGCAGCTTCTTTTCTTGCAAATTCTGCTTATTCTGCTCGACTGTTAACATTGTTGTCTGAATGTGAAAGGGCAAGGACGCGAGGCTGAGAGGGAGTTTGATGAAACATAACGTGGGCAGCCCAGAGAGGAACGGCCAGCTCCCTCCCAGATTTAGACTTGAAGGAGAGCCGGGGTGCATTTAATCATTGCACAGCTGCCAGCCAGTCTCGCTATATGGTAGAAAAATGGAAGAATAAGGCAGCCAGAGGCTTGAATTATGCTCTTCTTACGGCCCCCCTTCTCTTATGCCCTGTAGAGCGTGTTGGCTCCCAGGACACAAATAGCAACTCACAGATAGCAAGGTCTGGAATGTGATTCTTCCCCCGTATGTAGCTCGGTTACAAGAACAGAAGCACGATGTTCTGTTCAACAAAGAAGTCTGTCTCCACACTTGCAAAATTGTATATTGTTGCATATTGTTCCTAGAATAGATATTTGAAGGTGTCATATTCGTCGAAACTGTCTATCATCACACTGAGTTCAAAGAAACCCAATAAAGGGCGGTGTTAAACATGTCACAGCTGATTGTATGATGTGCATTTTGTATATATGTAACTGATGTACGTAATTTGCTCAATTGCGTCCCTCGAGGTCTAGAGATACACGTCGCGGGCGTGAGACCGAGTTGGCCAACTGAGACTATTTGCTTTGCAATAAACCCTAGCTTTGGGAAAATAACCTTGTGTCTGGCGTATCTATCGTGTGTGGTGATTTGCCTTGTTTCCATAACACAAGGGACCCCTAGGGGCCCCTTTCACCCTGACCAGTCAGCTCCAGCGGCACACGACACTCCGTCTCGCTCCGTCCACGAACGCGTGCTCTAACACACATGCGCTGTTCCTTTGAGCAAGGATCAGCTGTTACAGCAGCTCGTCGAGCAGAGATCGGTCCAGACTCTGCTGAATCGAATTTTACCATACAAGAGAATTTTGAAAATGTATCGTATTCCCCACAGATGTTATCTAATATTGATTCGACTCATTCAAATCTAACCTCCTCCTTTTTAGCGCGTACCCCGTGGAGAAGTTTAGTTATTGAAAATTGTCCTTTGCCCCAAAAAGCTTCTAAATTTGGTGATCTCACTTTAGAAGCGATGAATTTAACACTGCAGACTCTCATGCAGTTGTTTAACTCACTTAGTGCCAAAATGGACTCTCAAAGAGTACAACTGACTGCGGTACTAAATTGGCAGGCAAACCAGGTATTACCCAACAGCTGTGAACGCCGACCAGTGAAAGATACCTTGCCTGTGATGGTGGATCAATGTTTATCACCTGTGTCCTGTCTAGCAGTTAGTGACCCAAGCACCTTTATCCTCCCCGACACAGCCATACGTAAGTTGGCCTCAGTAGCAAGGGATGTTATGTGCCCCAACGCAAATATGTGTTTGGGGAAGTTTGTTCAGCCTGCAATTTCCACCCACGATCCCTATGTTTTACCTTATTTCAAGACCATAATCACAGAGACTACATCCTTCAATGAAAACAGTGTAAATGACTCGGTACAAGTGAAAGAGGTCTCTGCAGACGAAATTACTCATTCCCCTCCTAAATTGTATACAATTTTTAGTAAAACAGGGCACACCTCTCACCCTAAAGTACACACTATAAGTGAAAAAAAAACCTAAGAATCTGTCTTTACCGAAAGATACAGTTACAACTTCGTTGAAACAATTTATAAAAAAGCTTAACTTACCTTCAAAAAATGGTTTGTTAGCATCCAATGCTGTTGCAAAAAAATATGCTTTATTGAAACAACAGCGCAATTTAAAATCTGACAAGAAAAAAAAACTAGTTCTAACCCACACTTTTTATGAACCTTTAGACAGTCTAGTGGCGGCGGTTAAGAATCATGAAACCACGAAGAACAATGTAATTCCTCATAACTTACAAAATGATCAACTCACCATCCAATCCCAAGTTGATTCTGCGAAGCCGAATGTGCCCAGGCCCAACTTCTCAAAAGCATTATTGGAACCATTAAATAATCCTACTAGCAACATTGATAAACAAGAGGATAATCTGTCGCTGAGAAGACAAGAAATCAGAAAAGAGGTTGATGCGTATATGAGCAGATTTGTGCCTTTACCAATTTTACAAGCCCCACTGCTATGTCCTATTGCTCCTGAATTTAAACCAAATGGTGCTCTTACGAAAGCTTCTGAGAGTGCTGAATTACGTCTAAAAAAACAGTCAGCCGCATGCCCAGTCGTCTATAAAATCCTGTCTTTCTTCTAAGTCGAAGGTGTGGTTTGCGGACGGAAAAAAGGCCATCAATGAAATTGTACCTGAGGAGCTTGAGGCTCATGAAGCGGACCTTTCCAATGCCCTTCAATCTGCTCGTTCTTTGCCTCATACAATTTCACGGTGTGCTTTGGCAACAAACAATAAACTGCAGAAAAGGGTTCCAATCATGGCACTTAAAAGCCCACACAAACAGGTTCTTGCTCTAATTCCTAGCTGCCGCCCTCCTCCCTACCAACAATATCTTTTGAACCGACATAGTATTTTCGAATTATTTTCTGACATTGCATCTCTTGAAGAAGTCGGCTCGTCAGATATTGAACAAGTCGAATTCTTCAATAAGGATTCTTTGAGTATGGTTTGCTTATGGTTGAATTCTAGAATTGTTAGAAACTTAATTTGGGAGGCTAAAGATCAATTAGTGTCCATGGGTTTTACATTATTATCAGGTCCCATGAGCACTCTTATACAAGCTGGGGTCACACTTAAGCCATCTCCACCCTTACCTATTAATTCTGAAAATACCCACCCTGATGCAAACCCCAAATGTTGTTGTACCTGTGTTGTCAACAATTAACCATCCATTAAGACAAAGATTGATTGTGTGATTTCCATGTCTTCGTGGAATACGCGGGGCTTTAGGCATCTATTACAGAACAAAGCCAGCACTTTGAACAATTTCGATCTGGTTTTATTGCAAGAAACATGGATGTCCAGTGAACCTTCCTGGGATAACCATGAGATTAATTTTACATCAGTGTTAAAAAAAACCTAAAGGGAGACCTATGGCAGGTCTTTTGACTGCCTCAAAAACTAGTTCGGAAATTAAAATTGTGTATACTTTGGCCCCAATTCCATATGTGCAACTATCAGTGCTCTCAATTCATTCAACCCTTTACGCGATAGTTAACCTCTATTGGAACCACCAGAACTTTGATGAACAAAAGTTTCTTTCTGAAGTGTCAACGGTATTAGACTATATCAGTCAAGTCCCTGAGATCTGCCATACAATAGTAGCAGGGGACTTGAATTTACATTGTTTGTCACAGGTCTCCAATGTGCAAAGCTCATGTCAAACTTTATGGAAACAACTTATGGCCTCTAGAAGTTTAATCATGTTAAATGGAAGTCAAGTTGATCACAGTAGCATGCGATATACGTGGCGACAGGGAAATTATAAGGCCTCGATTGATTATATTTATGTAGAGGATAAATTGTTGTCCAGGCTCAAAAAATTCGACATCTGTTTACAACTTGAGAGTGATCATTGCATGTTAACTCTTGAATGGTATGTTCTGAATATTGAGGAGGCTTTGTGTCAACGATCAGCTACAGGTTCCATGATAGTGAATAACAGTTTAAACTGCATAAAATGGACCGAAGCGAATGTATTTCAGTTTGACAAACAGTTACAACAAGCCTTCTTGCATTCTAGAACACATACTCAAGTCACAGACATCCCGTATTATGATCTCATGCAATATTTTGTGCCTCAAAATTCAAACAAAAATCGAGTTACACAACACCGTCACATATATAATGAAGAAGCCAGACTAAGAAAAACTCTCTTTCGTACGCAAAAGCGAGCAGTGATGAAATTACTGCTTGATGAGCGAGCACTTACATTAAAGAAGGTTAAAACAACATATAGGAATTGGTGCCACTGGCACCGTATCAAATTGATACAATTTGACGGTGAATCGATGTTTAAGGCCTCGCAGCATTACAACACGGCTTATATCTGGAAATTACTAAACCTAGCGCTTGCGCTTCCACAAATCGCTTTGCAAACACACACCGTATCTGAAGCTGAATGGGTAAAACATTATTCCCATCTATACGCGCCCCCAACTGAAATTCAACCTTTGGAGCAAGACGAAATCTGTGCCCCTTTTCATATAAACATCTTGAAAACAGACATATTATATTTCATAATAAAATCAGCAAGTCGAGAGCACCAGGCCCTGATGGCTTGTCTAACCATTTATTTAAGCAACAGCCTGAATTGTGGGCTGACATCTTAACCCAGATCTTTGAACAAATCAATGCATCACAACGTATCCCAGATTCATGGAGACACTCCATTATAGTACCAATTCATAAGAAGGGGGATCGACGTTTTCCGAATAACTATCGACTCATTGCCCTGTTGGATGCCCCCAGCAAATTATACAGTCGAATAATTTTACAAGAATTAAATGCATGGGCCATCCAACAGCGTAAAAGAGACCCATTCCAATCAGGATTTGTTGAGGGAATGTGAACAGCTTTAAATCTAACAACATTAAACATGCTAAAGTCGAAATATCATGACCTTGGTCAACCACTTTACATGGCTTTTGTTGACTTTCAAAATGCATTTGATTCGATAGATCGAGCGTTACTGTTTCAGAAACTGCACAATTATGGGTGTCCCAACTCGCTTCTTACTGTGATCAAAAAACTCCATACGAACACGAGTATTCGAGTCAGACTATCACTTGAAGGGCTATTATCCAATGAGATTAAAACTTTTAGAGGATTAAGACAAGGGTGCATTTTAGCGTCAATTTTATTTAATCTGTTTTTGCTTGATTTGGGTATATCCCTACAAGAAGGCATGTCAGATGCCCTGAAACTAGGTGCTCAAAAGATTTTGTGGCTCCTGTATGCAGACGATTTAGTGTTGGTATCACTTACTCCGAAGGGGCTACAGGATCTGTTGAACAAACTAGTGGTTTATGTGACTAGAAACAATTTGACTATTAACACTAACAAAACTCAAATTGTATCCTGTCTTAGAAGACCCAATCCGAAAATGATAAATTATTAATGGAAATTATCATCCTTGCCATTAAAGAAAGTCTTGTATTATAAATACCTAGGCCTTCCGTTTACAGGGGGGAGCTCTACTCAGATGTTTGAGGATACCATTAAAGCTAAAAGTATGTCTTTGACATCCCAAGCTAAAATGATATTGTCTAAGTATGGGCAATTTACTTCAAGCCATATATTGACTTTTTACATGCAGAAAGTTGTGCCAATTCTCTCGTATGGTACCAAAACTTTGCTTCCCAGAATAAGACAATATTGGGACTATTTCGAAGGCAAGTTCTGGAAATCTGTTTTTTGCCTCCCGTCTTGTACCCCGGTTTCGTTGATAAGATATGAATTAGGTATAATCTCCATGCATGGACAAGTGCTGTGAAAATTCTGCAACTTTTATCGCAAACTTTTATTGGGATTACAATCCAGTAACATTTTAGGACTGGTTGGGCAGTATATGTGCTCTCTATCAGATACATTTTCAAAGAATTGGATTGGGACTGTACAAAATGTGCTTGCTGATGCGATATTTCTATAGATTTGTTACTAACTAATCCGTCTAAAGCTAAAATGGTTTTGTACAGACAGGACTGGATTATAACCCAGAAAATCTGGTCTGGTTATGCTGACTATGACATCAATGTGTTTCCCCACAAGAAAATCAGACAAACAAGTGCTTATTTAATTAAATGCCCGTCTGCTATAGTACGTACCACTATGTTGAGAATACGACTAAATTTGTGCGCAACAAAGCAAATTTTAGCCAGACGAGGAATCATCCTTAATAGTGAAACTTTCTGTCGATTCTGTACTAATGAAAGTCATATTGAGATGTTAAGGCACTTAGTAGTCGAATGCTCTTCCTTGACAGGTTTGAGAGAACAATACTTTCGAAAGGTAATGCAATTTTTTAGTTTACGCTCCTGTGTTGAAATATGGATTGCATTGATCATGAGTAATAAATGGTAATACACATTGCTTTAACTCAATTTTAACAAACAGTGTTACCTTACAGTTCCTATCCGGATGCTACTCAATTGTGATCCTGTGTAGATTTTTACAAACAAAAAAAACCCCAAAAAAATTGTTTTAAGACTATGTGACATTAGCACGCTCAATGCAGTAATAGTATATTATGTCCACGTTTCTCTGTTCCAATGACTTGACAGTTTGATGAGGTATCAATAGAAATGTAATTTTATGATTGATATATTTAAGAAATGTGCTATCAATTTGGTGATAATTATGATATAATGTTTATTTATTGCAAAAGTAAATTGTTGCTATGATAATTTGAAAGATTGAAACATTCAACCACATCAAAAAAAAAAAAAAGCGCTCTTTCCCCATTTGTATGGCCTCAATGTGCTTGCGGTTGGAACGGCCTTGGTGACCGCAGTCCATGTGTAGCCGGTTCTAAGGGTTTAGATTAAGAGATGCTCGTGTGCATTTTCGCTGGATTAGGACTTGGGTGGCTAGCTAGGCTCCATTAAGCAGCCCAAAGGTCACGCACATGGGTGGGCGCTGTTGGTGGTTTAGGATAATGTGCTAGTGCTGAAGATTCGATGTGTGCCCAGCTAGACCGAATTTTGTTTTCATTGATAGTCGCTGTATTTAGTGGCAGAGGTGTAGAGGTATGTCAGGGGTTTCAGTGTGGACGGCCATATGTGCTGCTAGACCGGAATGGCATAGCCATAGCTGCATTCTATGGTGCATGGATGGGTGGCCGTGCCTACTGCGTGTGTCTACAGCCATGGTATAAGGTATACATACCGTAACTTGGATGGAGTTCGACTGCAGTGTTCTTTTTCTTTGTCCATTGCGAATGGCTGGTCTCGCTATTCGTGGTCTCCCTGAAATGAAAGTGTAATGGTGAGGGCGTTTCCCGGCTGGGGAGGGTGCTGGGGATGAGGGAGGATGATAGGGGGTGAGAGAACAACATGGTGGGCGAAGGTATGTTATGGCGTGCCTCTACAAAAGCTGCCGGCATCCCTGGGCTATTGATGGGTAGCAGTGTTGTTGGGCAATAGTTTGTCACAGTAATCCGCTGCAAATGCTGCCCGGATCGTTGCTGTAATTGCTGGATAGGAATGTTGTGTTTGGGTTCAGTGATATAGTTTAGAGAGTGGAGGGTTTCAAGAAGAGACTGGGAACAGCCAGGTTTTCAGGGCCTTTCTGAATTTCAGGTGATTTTCAATATTTGTCTAGCGGTAGGGCGTTCCAGATGAGCAGTGCCTGGACAGAGAACTAGGATCCGCACAGTCTGGGGGAGTTGTGAAGTGGGACCACTAGGCGATATGCTGTGCGAGATCTGAGACTCCTTGAAAGGTGGTAGCGCAGGATTTTGTCTAGAAGGAATTCCGGGCTGGTGGCTGTTGTCTGCGTTAGTTGTAGCAAGTAAGATTGTGGCAGCGGATGATTTGCGGGCAGAGGGTTTAGGTAGAGGTTGAAGATTAGGCGGGAAAGGGATGTGGGGACCCCTTTTGTTACTGGTCGTGAGGTGGAGCTGAACGGGTGGAGGAGCATAATTTGTAAGTGTTTAGCGATGAAAGAGGAGATCCATGAGAGGGCTGTGGCTTTGATTCCTAGTGTTTGTAGCCTGTCTAGTAGGATAGTGTGATCGATGGTATCGAAAGGCTGCAGAGAGGTCAAGGAGGATGAGTACAGCGCATCAGCTGTTCTTTTTAGGTATTCCCAGACACACTAGGGAGGGTTCTCTTCCTCAGAGCGGTCTGAAGCCTGATTGCGCCACGTCTAGGAGTTGTTGGCTCCAGTGATTAGGCCAAGCTGCTTGTATGCTGTCCGATCCATCAGTTTGGCCATGAAGCGTGTGTTGGAGATTAGCCAGTAGGTTTGGGGGAGTGGGTCGAGTGTAGGTTTTTTAAGGAGGGGTTTGATGTAGGAGGTTTTTAGAGCTTCCGGGAAGGATCCTGATGTAAGTGACAGGTTGAGGATTGAGCGTGTGATACTGCTTGCACAGGTTGAGGTTAGGATGTTTTTGAGGAGGGTGGGCGGGCAGGGTCCTCAGGGGGAGCCTGATGGGCAGCTTTGTGCTAGGGACGAGAGGAACTCCTGGTGTGAAATAGGAGAGAAGGAGCTGAAGGTTTGTATCGAGGGGGGGGTTTTGTTGAGGGTCGGCCTGTGGGTGGGTAGGGGGCGAGGGTATGTGTTACAATTTAGAGATGATGGCGGAGTGTCTGTCAATAGCGACATTGTGGAAGTATAATGATAATGTATCACATAGGGCTTGGGGGAGGGGGCTGGAGCAGGCCAGGGAGTTGAATTCAGAGATGATTCTATGCAGATCCTTGCTGAACGTTTAGGATTCTGTTCCCATAGAATGCTTTCTTGGTTTTTCTGATTTCCAGTCTGTATGCTCTGGTTATTCTTGCTAGGGTGGTCGTTTTCTGGGCCGTAGGGATGGATCTCTAGGTCTGTTCCAGATGATGCTTGAGGGTTTTTAGTGATTGTGAGGTTGGCGTTCAACCACCTTGTTGGGGGTCCTGATCTCTGAGAGGTCAGTTTTGTGGTTGTCCACTTGTACCAGATAGCCGGGTCTTCTGATGGGCCAGCGTAGCGTTCTAGGGCCTGGAGTCTAGTCTGGTCCTGTGGAAGGACCATGTCGGAAATAGAGATCCCTCTCTCCCGGGACCCATTACTGAATGACCCAGTCCTGTTACGTGGACGATCCTTCCCCCACCACCACGAAAGACAGGCCATGCACGTATTAACATGATATTGGAACAGTGATAGTATCCAGGGTATCCAGAAAGAAGGGAGTCAAAATGGAAGGACAGAGAAAGCTTGCCCCAAAGAGGGAACAGGTGGAGAGTGCCAGGGAGTCCCGCAGCAAACAAGAAATTACTAGAAAGAGAAGAAATCGGGCAGAGCAGAGGCAAGGAGGCCCCTGGGCAAAACAGGTACAAGGCAGCAGGAGGCAGAAAACGTCAACACTAAGCTTCACAATGCAGACTGAAGGCAATTGTGGCACAAAGGCCTGTGAAATTCCTCGGGTTTTGTGGTGGCTCACATGAGAATGAGCCTCCTAGCCGGCCTGACCATTGGCCAGAGCAACGGACCATGCAAAGCGCATGCGTTGAACTGTGCTGCTAGTCTCTCCCCGCTCACCCCCACACCTGCCCCGACTGGAAAACATGGCGGCTCCCAAGCTTGCGAATGTGGCAACAAGACTGAAAACCCCTACACCCAAGCACCAGTGTGGCGAGTGGGTCCTCGGGTAAGGCAACATTCTCACACCCAGTATATCCTCCATCTATAGATTTCTCAGACACATTTTATCATGTGTATCGGGTAAAATACTGGCTTTAGTTACTGCACCACTGCAGGGGCATCTAGATACTAAAGGGGGTGGAGCTTGTCGGCAATAGTCACATGATCAGTGGCCTAAAGCAGGGTTGCACCCTGGCCACTCTTTTTAAATTTTTTTTGGCTGACATCAGAAATTATTTTAATAAGGCCTTAATTTCCACACAAAAATGTAGGCAAAAACATCTTCAGTGGTTGCGATACGCAAATGTTTATTTCACAGTACCAATAAGCTTCCAAAGAATGCTCATTTGTCTTAAGAAATGTGTTCCAAATTAATGAACCAATACCAACATCAATATAACTCATATATTGAGTTGTACTCTGTAAAAAGTAGTAATAACCAAGCTCTCTTGTTTCTGACTCATGATTTACCCACATTATTTTAAACACCTCCATAATTATTAATGGTCCGTGGGCGTTTTGATAAAATGTACTGTAGCCACTTGACTGAAATTCATAGAGGACACACTTTAGAGAAGATCCCTTGGCTTGGGGAACGTCTCCTTCATGGAGTATCTTTAATCAGAGTTGGGTTTTAATACATGGGTTGCCAGGTAGAACAAGAGAAATCTTATTTGGATATAAGACATTGGGGAAAGCCCAGTACATTTCTGAAATGGCTAAAAGAGGAGCTGTGGGTGATCCAGTTAAGACGGGTGCTGGGAGATCGCATTAACATTCCAAACATTGAAAGTATTTGTAGAGTATGCAATGAAAAGGGAAGGGTGGGGTCACTAAGGCATCTGCACCTCTTTAGGGCTCTGCACAAAGACTGAATAAAATGCAGAGGAGATTTGTAGGGAAATGGGAGGCTCTGAAAGATGCAATATTCTGGCTTGGAGCTTTAAGCCTTAATTTTGGCTATGTTACAACTTTGGTTTAGAATTTGAAGCTTTAAAGGCAGGTGAAATATATGTAAACCAGTAAAACACTATTTCAACAATAAAGAAACTATAACTGCCTCATCGTTCTTTATGTTTAGAAAGATAATGTGTCCATTTTCTTTTACAGCTTTCCAAAGCCTGCACAAAAAGTGAAATGCCTCAAGAATGGGTTTACTTGGAACAAAAGGGAGGATGTCGGATATCTCATGAATGGAAGATTCTAGAAGCCCAGTCTGGTCAGGACTGGAGTAAGCTACGCATTAAGAAAATTATTTCTGTTATCGCTTACAATCTGTATTCAGAGTGTCAAGGTAACTGGGAGAAGGACATGCTTCAGAAAAGTTCGAAATAAATACACGGGTGAGCAGGAGACCCAAAGCAAGTTCGAATTCGGATAAAAATGTAATTCAAAAGTCAAAGCTTTTTTTAATGAAGATTGCAAATAGTAGAAAACCATATCAATGCATTGAATTTGAAAACACTACATACCAAGGTTGGATTTAATCCTAACAAACATGTTAGTATGGGTATTTTGAAAAGAACATAAGACGTTAAAGCATTATGATTCGTCTGAGAACACCTAAATGGGAAAACTTGTCAAAAACACAACCAGCGTTGACACATGGAGGTGAAAAATCAAAGCTCCTTTATAGAGCTTTCCTTTGTACAATGGAATTGTAACGAAGAGTGCACTGAGAAGTGAATATAGAGCATTCTCTACAAATGGCTGACCCTGTAATGAGATTAACTTTGCTAAACAAAACCCAAGCTGGAGAAATGAAACCCCCAGAGAAACCTTGCCCGGACAATGAATGCCATAAAGGCTTGAGTCTGAAAACCCATCCTGCTCAAAATGAGAAAACCAACATCGGAGAAAATCCTCATCAGTACACAGAATGCCATAACAGCTTCAGTCAGAAAACATATCCAACTCAACATGAGAGAAGCCACACAGGAGCCAAACCTTATCAGTGCACTGAATGTCAGAAATGCTTCAGTATGAAAAGCCACCTAACTATCCATGAGAGAATCCATAATGGAGCCAAACCTTATTGGTGCTCTGAATGTCAGAAATGCTTCAGGCTCAAAAGCAGCCTGACTGAACATGAGAGAAGCCACACAGGAGCCAAACCTTATCAGTGCTCTGAATGTCAGACATGCTTCAGTAAGAAAAGCAACCTAACTACCCATGAGAGAATCCATACAGGAGCCAAACCCTATCGGTGCTGTGAATGTCTGAAATGCTTCAGTGAGAAAAGCCACCTAACTATCCATGAGAGAATCCATACAGGAGCCAAACCTTATCGATGCTCTGAATGTCAGAAATGCTTCAGTCAGAAAAGCAACCTAACTAAACATGAGAGAATCCACACAGGAGCCAAACCTTATCAGTGCTCTGAATGTCAGAAATGCTTCAGTCACAAAGGCAGCCTAACTAAACATGAGAGAAGCCACACAGGAGCCAAACCTTATCAGTGCTCTGAATGTCAGAAATGCTTCAGTCAGAAATACAACCTAACTACCCATGAGAGAAGCCACACAGGAGCCAAACCTTATCAGTGCTCTGAATGTCAGAAATGCTTCAGTGTAAAAAGCAGCCTAACTATCCATAAGAGAAGCCACACAGGAGCCAAACCTTATCAGTGCTCTGAATGTCAGAAATGCTTCAGTACGAAAAGCTACCTAACTATCCATGAGAGAAGCCACACAGGAGCCAAACCTTATCAGTGCTCTGAATGTCAGAAACGCTTCAGTGTAAATAACAGCCTAACTATCCATGAGAGAAGCCACACAGGAGCCAAACCTTATCAATGCTCTGAATGTCAGAAATGCTTCCGTGTGAAAAGCCACCTAACTACCCATGAGAGAAGCCACACAGGAGCCAAACCTTATCGGTGCTCTGAATGTCAGAAATGCTTCCCTGTGAAAAGCCACCTAACTACCCATGAGAGAAGCCACACAGGAGCCAAACCTTATCGGTGCTCTGAATGTCAGAAATGCTTCAGTCAGAAATGCATCCTAACCACCCATGAGAAAATCCACACAGGAGACAAACCTTATCGGTGCTCCGAATGTCAGAAAGGCTTCAGTCAGAAAAGCAACTTAACTATACATGAGAGATGCCACACAGGAGCCAAACCTTATCAGTGCTCTGAATGTCAGAAATGCTTCAGTGTGAAAAGCAGCTTAACTACCCATGAGAGAAGCCACACAGGAGCCAAACCTTATCGGTGCTCTGAATGTCAGAAATGCTTCAGTCAGAAAATCGGCCTAACTAAACACGAGGGAAGCCACACAGGAGCCAAACCTTATCAGTGCTCTGAATGTCAGAAATGCTTCCGTGTGTAAAGCCACCTAACTACCCATGAGAGAAGCCACACAGGAGCCAAACCGTATCGGTGCTCTGAATGTCAGAAATGCTTCAGTGTGAAAAGCAGCCTAACTACCCATGAGAGAAGCCACACAGGAGCCAAACCTTATCGGTTCTCTGAATGTCAGAAATGCTTCAGTCAGAAAAGCAACCTAACTATACATGAGAGAAGCCACACAGGAGCCAAACCTTATCAGTGCTCTGAATGTCAGAAATGCTTCAGTGAGAAAAGCCACCTAACTACCCATGAGAGAAGCCACACAGGAGACAAACCTTATCGGTGCCCTGAATGTCAGAAATGCTTCAGTCAGAAACCCCACCTAACCACCCATGAGAGAATCCACACAGGAGCCAAACCTTATCAATGCTCTGAATGCCAGAAATGCTTCAGTGTGAAAATCGGCCTAACTAAACACGAGGGAAGCCACACAGGAGCCAAACCTTATCGGTGCTCTGAATGTCAGAAATGCTTCAGTGACAAAATCGGCCTAACTAAACACGAGGGAAGCCACACAGGAGCCAAACCTTATCGGTGCTCTGAATGTCAGAAATGCTTCAGTGAGAAAATTGGCCTAACTAAACACGAGGGAAGCCACACAGGAGCCAAACCTTATCAGTGCTCTGAATGTCAGAAATGCTTCAGTCACAAATATAACCTAACTGCCCATGAGAGAAGCCACACAGGAGCCAAACCTTATCAGTGCTCTAAATGTCAGAAATGCTTCAGTCAGAAAAGCAGCCGAACTACCCATGAGAGAAGCCACACAGGAGCCAAACCATATCAGTGCTCTGAATTTTAGAAATGCTTCAGTGTGAAAAGCAGCCTAACTACCCATGAGAGAGGCCACACAGGAGCCAAACCTTATCAGTGCTCTGAATATCGGAAATGCTTCGGTCAGAAAAGCAGTGTAACCATCCATGAGAGAAGCCACACAGGAGCCAAAACTTATCGGTGCTCTGAATGTCAGAAATGCTTCAGTCAGAAACGCACCTACCTATCCATGAGAGAATCCATACAGGAGCCAAACCTTATCAGTGCTCTGAATGTCAGAAATGCTTCAGTGTGAAAAGCAGCCTAACTACCCATGAGAGAGGCCACACAGGAGCCAAACCTTATCAGTGCTCTGAATATCAGAAATGCTTCGGTCAGAAAAGCAGTGTAACCATCCATGAGAGAAGCCACACAGGAACCAAAACTTATCAATGCTCTGAATGTCAGAAATGCTTCCGTGTGAAAAGCCACCTAACTACCCATGAGAGAAGCCACACAGGAGCCAAACCTTATCGGTGTACTGAATGTCAGAAATGCTTCCGTGTGAAAAGCCACCTAACTACCCATGAGAGAAGCCACACAGGAGCCAAACCTTATCAGTGCTCTGAATGTCAGAAATGCTTCAGTCAGAAAAGCTACCTAACTATCCATGAGAGAAGCCACACAGGAGCCACACCTTATCAGTGCTCTGAATGTCAGAAACGCTTCAGTGTAAAAAACAGCCTAACTATCCATGAGAGAAGCCACACAGGAGCCAAACCTTATCAATGCTCTGAATGTCAGAAATGCTTCCGTGTGAAAAGCCACCTAACTACCCATGAGAGAAGCCACACAGGAGCCAAACCTTATCGGTGCTCTGAATGTCAGAAATGCTTCCGTGTGAAAAGCCACCTAACTACCCATGAGAGAAGCCACACAGGAGCCAAACCTTATCGGTGCTCCGAATGTCAGAAATGCTTCAGTCAGAAACCCCACCTAACCACCCATGAGAGAATCCACACAGCAGCCAAACCTTATCGATGCTCTGAATGCCAGAAATGCTTCAGTGTGAAAATCGGCCTAACTAAACACGAGGGAAGCCACACAGGAGCCAAACCTTATCGGTGCTCCGAATGTCAGAAATGCTTCAGTCAGAAACCCCACCTAACCACCCATGAGAGAATCCACACAGCAGCCAAACCTTATCGATGCTCTGAATGCCAGAAATGCTTCAGTGTGAAAATCGGCCTAACTAAACACGAGGGAAGCCACACAGGAGCCAAACCTTATCGGTGCTCTGAATGTCAGAAATGCTTCAGTGACAAAATCGGCCTAACTAAACACGAGGGAAGCCACACAGGAGCCAAACCTTATCGGTGCTCTGAATGTCAGAAATGCTTCAGTGAGAAAATTGGCCTAACTAAACACGAGGGAAGCCACACAGGAGCCAAACCTTATCAGTGCTCTGAATGTCAGAAATGCTTCAGTCACAAATATAACCTAACTGCCCATGAGAGAAGCCACACAGGAGCCAATCCTTATCAGTGCTCTAAATGTCAGAAATGCTTCAGTCAGAAAAGCAGCCGAACTACCCATGAGAGAAGCCACACAGGAGCCAAACCATATCGGTGCTCTGAATGTCAGAAATGCTTCAGTCAGAAAAGCCACCTACCTATCCATGAGAGAATCCATACAGGAGCCAAACCTTATCAGTGCTCTGAATGTCAGAAATGCTTCAGTCAGAAACCCCACCTAACCACCCATGAGAGAATCCACACAGGAGCCAAACCTTATCGATGCTCTGAATGCCAGAAATGCTTCAGTGTGAAAATCGGCCTAACTAAACACGAGGGAAGCCACACAGGAGCCAAACCTTATCGGTGCTCTGAATGTCAGAAATGCTTCAGTGAGAAAATCGGCCTAACTAAACACGAGGGAAGCCACACAGGAGCCAAACCTTATCGGTGCTCTGAATGTCAGAAATGCTTCAGTGAGAAAATCGGCCTAACTAAACACGAGGGAAGCCACACAGGAGCCAAACCTTATCAGTGCTCTGAATGTCAGAAATGCTTCAGTCAGAAAAGCTACCTAACTATCCATGAGAGAAGCCACACAGGAGCCACACCTTATCAGTGCTCTGAATGTCAGAAACGCTTCAGTGTAAAAAACAGCCTAACTATCCATGAGAGAGGTGTAGAGGTATGTCAGGGGTTTCAGTGTGGACGGCCATATGTGCTGCTAGACCGGAATGGCATAGCCATAGCTGCATAGCTGCATTCTATGGTGCATGGATGGGTGGCCGTGCCTACTGCGTGTGTCTACAGCCATGGTATAAGGTATACATACCGTAACTTGGATGGAGTTCGACTGCAGTGTTCTTTTTCTTTGTCCATTGCGAATGGCTGGTCTCGCTATTCGTGGTCTCCCTGAAATGAAAGTGTAATGGTGAGGGCGTTTCCCGGCTGGGGAGGGTGCTGGGGATGAGGGAGGATGATAGGGGGTGAGAGAACAACATGGTGGGCGAAGGTATGTTATGGCGTGCCTCTACAAAAGCTGCCGGCATCCCTGGGCTATTGATGGGTAGCAGTGTTGTTGGGCAATAGTTTGTCACAGTAATCCGCTGCAAATGCTGCCCGGATCGTTGCTGTAATTGCTGGATAGGAATGTTGTGTTTGGGTTCAGTGATATAGTTTAGAGAGTGGAGGGTTTCAAGAAGAGACTGGGAACAGCCAGGTTTTCAGGGCCTTTCTGAATTTCAGGTGATTTTCAATATTTGTCTAGCGGTAGGGCGTTCCAGATGAGCAGTGCCTGGACAGAGAACTAGGATCCGCACAGTCTGGGGGAGTTGTGAAGTGGGACCACTAGGCGATATGCTGTGCGAGATCTGAGACTCCTTGAAAGGTGGTAGCGCAGGATTTTGTCTAGAAGGAATTCCGGGCTGGTGGCTGTTGTCTGCGTTAGTTGTAGCAAGTAAGATTGTGGCAGCGGATGATTTGCGGGCAGAGGGTTTAGGTAGAGGTTGAAGATTAGGCGGGAAAGGGATGTGGGGACCCCTTTTGTTACTGGTCGTGAGGTGGAGCTGAACGGGTGGAGGAGCATAATTTGTAAGTGTTTAGCGATGAAAGAGGAGATCCATGAGAGGGCTGTGGCTTTGATTCCTAGTGTTTGTAGCCTGTCTAGTAGGATAGTGTGATCGATGGTATCGAAAGGCTGCAGAGAGGTCAAGGAGGATGAGTACAGCGCATCAGCTGTTCTTTTTAGGTATTCCCAGACACACTAGGGAGGGTTCTCTTCCTCAGAGCGGTCTGAAGCCTGATTGCGCCACGTCTAGGAGTTGTTGGCTCCAGTGATTAGGCCAAGCTGCTTGTATGCTGTCCGATCCATCAGTTTGGCCATGAAGCGTGTGTTGGAGATTAGCCAGTAGGTTTGGGGGAGTGGGTCGAGTGTAGGTTTTTTAAGGAGGGGTTTGATGTAGGAGGTTTTTAGAGCTTCCGGGAAGGATCCTGATGTAAGTGACAGGTTGAGGATTGAGCGTGTGATACTTCTTGCACAGGTTGAGGTTAGGATGTTTTTGAGGAGGGTGGGCGGGCAGGGTCCTCAGGGGGAGCCTGATGGGCAGCTTTGTGCTAGGGACGAGAGGAACTCCTGGTGTGAAATAGGAGAGAAGGAGCTGAAGGTTTGTATCGAGGGGGGGGTTTTGTTGAGGGTCGGCCTGTGGGTGGGTAGGGGGCGAGGGTATGTGTTACAATTTAGAGATGATGGCGGAGTGTCTGTCAATAGCGACATTGTGGAAGTATAATGATAATGTATCACATAGGGCTTGGGGGAGGGGGCTGGAGCAGGCCAGGGAGTTGAATTCAGAGATGATTCTATGCAGATCCTTGCTGAACGTTTAGGATTCTGTTCCCATAGAATGCTTTCTTGGTTTTTCTGATTTCCAGTCTGTATGCTCTGGTTATTCTTGCTAGGGTGGTCGTTTTCTGGGCCGTAGGGATGGATCTCTAGGTCTGTTCCAGATGATGCTTGAGGGTTTTTAGTGATTGTGAGGTTGGCGTTCAACCACCTTGTTGGGGGTCCTGATCTCTGAGAGGTCAGTTTTGTGGTTGTCCACTTGTACCAGATAGCCGGGTCTTCTGATGGGCCAGCGTAGCGTTCTAGGGCCTGGAGTCTAGTCTGGTCCTGTGGAAGGACCATGTCGGAAATAGAGATCCCTCTCTCCAGGGACCCATTACTGAATGACCCAGTCCTGTTACGTGGACGATCCTTCCCCCACCACCACGAAAGACAGGCCATGCACGTATTAACATGATATTGGAACAGTGATAGTATCCAGGGTATCCAGAAAGAAGGGAGTCAAAATGGAAGGACAGAGAAAGCTTGCCCCAAAGAGGGAACAGGTGGAGAGTGCCAGGGAGTCCCGCAGCAAACAAGAAATTACTAGAAAGAGAAGAAATCGGGCAGAGCAGAGGCAAGGAGGCCCCTGGGCAAAACAGGTACAAGGCAGCAGGAGGCAGAAAACGTCAACACTAAGCTTCACAATGCAGACTGAAGGCAATTGTGGCACAAAGGCCTGTGAAATTCCTCGGGTTTTGTGGTGGCTCACATGAGAATGAGCCTCCTAGCCGGCCTGACCATTGGCCAGAGCAACGGACCATGCAAAGCGCATGCGTTGAACTGTGCTGCTAGTCTCTCCCCGCTCACCCCCACACCTGCCCCGACTGGAAAACATGGCGGCTCCCAAGCTTGCGAATGTGGCAACAAGACTGAAAACCCCTACACCCAAGCACCAGTGTGGCGAGTGGGTCCTCGGGTAAGGCAACATTCTCACACCCAGTATATCCTCCATCTATAGATTTCTCAGACACATTTTATCATGTGTATCGGGTAAAATACTGGCTTTAGTTACTGCACCACTGCAGGGGCATCTAGATACTAAAGGGGGTGGAGCTTGTCGGCAATAGTCACATGATCAGTGGCCTAAAGCAGGGTTGCACCCTGGCCACTCTTTTTAAATTTTTTTTGGCTGACATCAGAAATTATTTTAATAAGGCCTTAATTTCCACACAAAAATGTAGGCAAAAACATCTTCAGTGGTTGCGATACGCAAATGTTTATTTCACAGTACCAATAAGCTTCCAAAGAATGCTCATTTGTCTTAAGAAATGTGTTCCAAATTAATGAACCAATACCAACATCAATATAACTCATATATTGAGTTGTACTCTGTAAAAAGTAGTAATAACCAAGCTCTCTTGTTTCTGACTCATGATTTACCCACATTATTTTAAACACCTCCATAATTATTAATGGTCCGTGGGCGTTTTGATAAAATGTACTGTAGCCACTTGACTGAAATTCATAGAGGACACACTTTAGAGAAGATCCCTTGGCTTGGGGAACGTCTCCTTCATGGAGTATCTTTAATCAGAGTTGGGTTTTAATACATGGGTTGCCAGGTAGAACAAGAGAAATCTTATTTGGATATAAGACATTGGGGAAAGCCCAGTACATTTCTGAAATGGCTAAAAGAGGAGCTGTGGGTGATCCAGTTAAGACGGGTGCTGGGAGATCGCATTAACATTCCAAACATTGAAAGTATTTGTAGAGTATGCAATGAAAAGGGAAGGGTGGGGTCACTAAGGCATCTGCACCTCTTTAGGGCTCTGCACAAAGACTGAATAAAATGCAGAGGAGATTTGTAGGGAAATGGGAGGCTCTGAAAGATGCAATATTCTGGCTTGGAGCTTTAAGCCTTAATTTTGGCTATGTTACAACTTTGGTTTAGAATTTGAAGCTTTAAAGGCAGGTGAAATATATGTAAACCAGTAAAACACTATTTCAACAATAAAGAAACTATAACTGCCTCATCGTTCTTTATGTTTAGAAAGATAATGTGTCCATTTTCTTTTACAGCTTTCCAAAGCCTGCACAAAAAGTGAAATGCCTCAAGAATGGGTTTACTTGGAACAAAAGGGAGGATGTCGGATATCTCATGAATGGAAGATTCTAGAAGCCCAGTCTGGTCAGGACTGGAGTAAGCTACGCATTAAGAAAATTATTTCTGTTATCGCTTACAATCTGTATTCAGAGTGTCAAGGTAACTGGGAGAAGGACATGCTTCAGAAAAGTTCGAAATAAATACACGGGTGAGCAGGAGACCCAAAGCAAGTTCGAATTCGGATAAAAATGTAATTCAAAAGTCAAAGCTTTTTTTAATGAAGATTGCAAATAGTAGAAAACCATATCAATGCATTGAATTTGAAAACACTACATACCAAGGTTGGATTTAATCCTAACAAACATGTTAGTATGGGTATTTTGAAAAGAACATAAGACGTTAAAGCATTATGATTCGTCTGAGAACACCTAAATGGGAAAACTTGTCAAAAACACAACCAGCGTTGACACATGGAGGTGAAAAATCAAAGCTCCTTTATAGAGCTTTCCTTTGTACAATGGAATTGTAACGAAGAGTGCACTGAGAAGTGAATATAGAGCATTCTCTACAAATGGCTGACCCTGTAATGAGATTAACTTTGCTAAACAAAACCCAAGCTGGAGAAATGAAACCCCCAGAGAAACCTTGCCCGGACAATGAATGCCATAAAGGCTTGAGTCTGAAAACCCATCCTGCTCAAAATGAGAAAACCAACATCGGAGAAAATCCTCATCAGTACACAGAATGCCATAACAGCTTCAGTCAGAAAACATATCCAACTCAACATGAGAGAAGCCACACAGGAGCCAAACCTTATCAGTGCACTGAATGTCAGAAATGCTTCAGTATGAAAAGCCACCTAACTATCCATGAGAGAATCCATAATGGAGCCAAACCTTATTGGTGCTCTGAATGTCAGAAATGCTTCAGGCTCAAAAGCAGCCTGACTGAACATGAGAGAAGCCACACAGGAGCCAAACCTTATCAGTGCTCTGAATGTCAGACATGCTTCAGTAAGAAAAGCAACCTAACTACCCATGAGAGAATCCATACAGGAGCCAAACCCTATCGGTGCTGTGAATGTCTGAAATGCTTCAGTGAGAAAAGCCACCTAACTATCCATGAGAGAATCCATACAGGAGCCAAACCTTATCGATGCTCTGAATGTCAGAAATGCTTCAGTCAGAAAAGCAACCTAACTAAACATGAGAGAATCCACACAGGAGCCAAACCTTATCAGTGCTCTGAATGTCAGAAATGCTTCAGTCACAAAGGCAGCCTAACTAAACATGAGAGAAGCCACACAGGAGCCAAACCTTATCAGTGCTCTGAATGTCAGAAATGCTTCAGTCAGAAATACAACCTAACTACCCATGAGAGAAGCCACACAGGAGCCAAACCTTATCAGTGCTCTGAATGTCAGAAATGCTTCAGTGTAAAAAGCAGCCTAACTATCCATAAGAGAAGCCACACAGGAGCCAAACCTTATCAGTGCTCTGAATGTCAGAAATGCTTCAGTACGAAAAGCTACCTAACTATCCATGAGAGAAGCCACACAGGAGCCAAACCTTATCAGTGCTCTGAATGTCAGAAACGCTTCAGTGTAAATAACAGCCTAACTATCCATGAGAGAAGCCACACAGGAGCCAAACCTTATCAATGCTCTGAATGTCAGAAATGCTTCCGTGTGAAAAGCCACCTAACTACCCATGAGAGAAGCCACACAGGAGCCAAACCTTATCGGTGCTCTGAATGTCAGAAATGCTTCCCTGTGAAAAGCCACCTAACTACCCATGAGAGAAGCCACACAGGAGCCAAACCTTATCGGTGCTCTGAATGTCAGAAATGCTTCAGTCAGAAATGCATCCTAACCACCCATGAGAAAATCCACACAGGAGACAAACCTTATCGGTGCTCCGAATGTCAGAAAGGCTTCAGTCAGAAAAGCAACTTAACTATACATGAGAGATGCCACACAGGAGCCAAACCTTATCAGTGCTCTGAATGTCAGAAATGCTTCAGTGTGAAAAGCAGCTTAACTACCCATGAGAGAAGCCACACAGGAGCCAAACCTTATCGGTGCTCTGAATGTCAGAAATGCTTCAGTCAGAAAATCGGCCTAACTAAACACGAGGGAAGCCACACAGGAGCCAAACCTTATCAGTGCTCTGAATGTCAGAAATGCTTCCGTGTGTAAAGCCACCTAACTACCCATGAGAGAAGCCACACAGGAGCCAAACCGTATCGGTGCTCTGAATGTCAGAAATGCTTCAGTGTGAAAAGCAGCCTAACTACCCATGAGAGAAGCCACACAGGAGCCAAACCTTATCGGTTCTCTGAATGTCAGAAATGCTTCAGTCAGAAAAGCAACCTAACTATACATGAGAGAAGCCACACAGGAGCCAAACCTTATCAGTGCTCTGAATGTCAGAAATGCTTCAGTGAGAAAAGCCACCTAACTACCCATGAGAGAAGCCACACAGGAGACAAACCTTATCGGTGCTCTGAATGTCAGAAATGCTTCAGTCAGAAACCCCACCTAACCACCCATGAGAGAATCCACACAGGAGCCAAACCTTATCAATGCTCTGAATGCCAGAAATGCTTCAGTGTGAAAATCGGCCTAACTAAACACGAGGGAAGCCACACAGGAGCCAAACCTTATCGGTGCTCTGAATGTCAGAAATGCTTCAGTGACAAAATCGGCCTAACTAAACACGAGGGAAGCCACACAGGAGCCAAACCTTATCGGTGCTCTGAATGTCAGAAATGCTTCAGTGAGAAAATTGGCCTAACTAAACACGAGGGAAGCCACACAGGAGCCAAACCTTATCAGTGCTCTGAATGTCAGAAATGCTTCAGTCACAAATATAACCTAACTGCCCATGAGAGAAGCCACACAGGAGCCAAACCTTATCAGTGCTCTAAATGTCAGAAATGCTTCAGTCAGAAAAGCAGCCGAACTACCCATGAGAGAAGCCACACAGGAGCCAAACCATATCAGTGCTCTGAATTTTAGAAATGCTTCAGTGTGAAAAGCAGCCTAACTACCCATGAGAGAGGCCACACAGGAGCCAAACCTTATCAGTGCTCTGAATATCGGAAATGCTTCGGTCAGAAAAGCAGTGTAACCATCCATGAGAGAAGCCACACAGGAGCCAAAACTTATCGGTGCTCTGAATGTCAGAAATGCTTCAGTCAGAAACGCACCTACCTATCCATGAGAGAATCCATACAGGAGCCAAACCTTATCAGTGCTCTGAATGTCAGAAATGCTTCAGTGTGAAAAGCAGCCTAACTACCCATGAGAGAGGCCACACAGGAGCCAAACCTTATCAGTGCTCTGAATATCAGAAATGCTTCGGTCAGAAAAGCAGTGTAACCATCCATGAGAGAAGCCACACAGGAACCAAAACTTATCAATGCTCTGAATGTCAGAAATGCTTCCGTGTGAAAAGCCACCTAACTACCCATGAGAGAAGCCACACAGGAGCCAAACCTTATCGGTGTACTGAATGTCAGAAATGCTTCCGTGTGAAAAGCCACCTAACTACCCATGAGAGAAGCCACACAGGAGCCAAACCTTATCAGTGCTCTGAATGTCAGAAATGCTTCAGTCAGAAAAGCTACCTAACTATCCATGAGAGAAGCCACACAGGAGCCACACCTTATCAGTGCTCTGAATGTCAGAAACGCTTCAGTGTAAAAAACAGCCTAACTATCCATGAGAGAAGCCACACAGGAGCCAAACCTTATCAATGCTCTGAATGTCAGAAATGCTTCCGTGTGAAAAGCCACCTAACTACCCATGAGAGAAGCCACACAGGAGCCAAACCTTATCGGTGCTCTGAATGTCAGAAATGCTTCCGTGTGAAAAGCCACCTAACTACCCATGAGAGAAGCCACACAGGAGCCAAACCTTATCGGTGCTCCGAATGTCAGAAATGCTTCAGTCAGAAACCCCACCTAACCACCCATGAGAGAATCCACACAGCAGCCAAACCTTATCGATGCTCTGAATGCCAGAAATGCTTCAGTGTGAAAATCGGCCTAACTAAACACGAGGGAAGCCACACAGGAGCCAAACCTTATCGGTGCTCCGAATGTCAGAAATGCTTCAGTCAGAAACCCCACCTAACCACCCATGAGAGAATCCACACAGCAGCCAAACCTTATCGATGCTCTGAATGCCAGAAATGCTTCAGTGTGAAAATCGGCCTAACTAAACACGAGGGAAGCCACACAGGAGCCAAACCTTATCGGTGCTCTGAATGTCAGAAATGCTTCAGTGACAAAATCGGCCTAACTAAACACGAGGGAAGCCACACAGGAGCCAAACCTTATCGGTGCTCTGAATGTCAGAAATGCTTCAGTGAGAAAATTGGCCTAACTAAACACGAGGGAAGCCACACAGGAGCCAAACCTTATCAGTGCTCTGAATGTCAGAAATGCTTCAGTCACAAATATAACCTAACTGCCCATGAGAGAAGCCACACAGGAGCCAAACCTTATCAGTGCTCTAAATGTCAGAAATGCTTCAGTCAGAAAAGCAGCCGAACTACCCATGAGAGAAGCCACACAGGAGCCAAACCATATCGGTGCTCTGAATGTCAGAAATGCTTCAGTCAGAAAAGCCACCTACCTATCCATGAGAGAATCCATACAGGAGCCAAACCTTATCAGTGCTCTGAATGTCAGAAATGCTTCAGTCAGAAACCCCACCTAACCACCCATGAGAGAATCCACACAGGAGCCAAACCTTATCGATGCTCTGAATGCCAGAAATGCTTCAGTGTGAAAATCGGCCTAACTAAACACGAGGGAAGCCACACAGGAGCCAAACCTTATCGGTGCTCTGAATGTCAGAAATGCTTCAGTGAGAAAATCGGCCTAACTAAACACGAGGGAAGCCACACAGGAGCCAAACCTTATCGGTGCTCTGAATGTCAGAAATGCTTCAGTGAGAAAATCGGCCTAACTAAACACGAGGGAAGCCACACAGGAGCCAAACCTTATCAGTGCTCTGAATGTCAGAAATGCTTCAGTCAGAAAAGCTACCTAACTATCCATGAGAGAAGCCACACAGGAGCCACACCTTATCAGTGCTCTGAATGTCAGAAACGCTTCAGTGTAAAAAACAGCCTAACTATCCATGAGAGAAGCCACACAGGAGCCAAACCTTATCAATGCTCTGAATGTCAGAAATGCTTCCGTGTGAAAAGCCACCTAACTACCCATGAGAGAAGCCACACAGGAGCCACACCTTATCAGTGCTCTGAATGTCAGAAACGCTTCAGTGTAAAAAACAGCCTAACTATCCATGAGAGAAGCCACACAGGAGCCAAACCTTATCGGTGCTCCGAATGTCAGAAATGCTTCATTCAGAAACCCCACCTAACCACCCATGAGAGAATCCACACAGGAGCCAAACCTTATCGATGCTCTGAATGCCAGAAATGCTTCAGTGTGAAAATCGGCCTAACTAAACACGAGGGTAGCCACACAGGAGCCAAACCTTATCAGTGCTCTGAATGTCAGAAACGCTTCAGTGTAAAAAACAGCCTAACTATCCATGAGAGAAGCCACACAGGAACCAAACCTTATCAATGCTCTGAATGTCAGAAATGCTTCCGTGTGAAAAGCCACCTAACTACCCATGAGAGAAGCCACACCGGAGCCAAACCTTATCGGTGCTCTGAATGTCAGAAATGCTTCCGTGTGAAAAGCCACCTAACTACCCATGAGAGAAGCCACACAGGAGCCAAACCTTATCGGTGCTCTGAATGTCAGAAATGCTTCAGTCAGAAACCCCACCTAACCACCCATGAGAGAATCCACACAGGAGCCAAACCTTATCGATGCTCTGAATGCCAGAAATGCTTCAGTGTGAAAATCGGCCTAACTAAACACGAGGGAAGCCACACAGGAGCCAAACCTTATCGGTGCTCTGAATGTCAGAAATGCTTCAGTGAGAAAATCGGCCTAACTAAACACGAAGGAAGCCACACAGGAGCCAAACCTTATCAGGGCTCTGAATGTCAGAAATGCTTCAGTGAGAAAATTGGCCTAACTAAACACGAGGGAAGCCACACAGGAGCCAAACCTTATCAGTGCTCTGAATGTCAGAAATGCTTCAGTCAGAAAAGCTACCTAACTATCCATGAGAGAAGCCACACAGGAGCCACACCTTATCAGTGCTCTGAATGTCAGAAACGCTTCAGTGTAAAAAACAGCCTAACTATCCATGAGAGAAGCCACACAGGAGCCAAACCTTATCAATGCTCTGAATGTCAGAAATGCTTCCGTGTGAAAAGCCACCTAACTACCCATGAGAGAAGCCACACAGGAGCCACACCTTATCAGTGCTCTGAATGTCAGAAACGCTTCAGTGTAAAAAACAGCCTAACTATCCATGAGAGAAGCCACACAGGAGCCAAACCTTATCGGTGCTCCGAATGTCAGAAATGCTTCATTCAGAAACCCCACCTAACCACCCATGAGAGAATCCACACAGGAGCCAAACCTTATCGATGCTCTGAATGCCAGAAATGCTTCAGTGTGAAAATCGGCCTAACTAAACACGAGGGTAGCCACACAGGAGCCAAACCTTATCAGTGCTCTGAATGTCAGAAACGCTTCAGTGTAAAAAACAGCCTAACTATCCATGAGAGAAGCCACACAGGAACCAAACCTTATCAATGCTCTGAATGTCAGAAATGCTTCCGTGTGAAAAGCCACCTAACTACCCATGAGAGAAGCCACACCGGAGCCAAACCTTATCGGTGCTCTGAATGTCAGAAATGCTTCCGTGTGAAAAGCCACCTAACTACCCATGAGAGAAGCCACACAGGAGCCAAACCTTATCGGTGCTCTGAATGTCAGAAATGCTTCAGTCAGAAACCCCACCTAACCACCCATGAGAGAATCCACACAGGAGCCAAACCTTATCGATGCTCTGAATGCCAGAAATGCTTCAGTGTGAAAATCGGCCTAACTAAACACGAGGGAAGCCACACAGGAGCCAAACCTTATCGGTGCTCTGAATGTCAGAAATGCTTCAGTGAGAAAATCGGCCTAACTAAACACGAAGGAAGCCACACAGGAGCCAAACCTTATCGGGGCTCTGAATGTCAGAAATGCTTCAGTGAGAAAATTGGCCTAACTAAACACGAGGGAAGCCACACAGGAGCCAAACCTTATCAGTGCTCTGAATGTCAGAAATGCTTCAGTGACATAATCGGCCTGACTAAACACGAGGGAAGCCACACAGGAGCCAAACCTTATCGGTGCTCTGAATGTCAGAAATGCTTCAGTGAGAAAATTGGCCTAACTAAACACGAGGGAAGCCACACAGGAGCCAAACCTTATCAGTGCTCTGAATGTCAGAAATGCTTCAGTCACAAATATAATCTAACTGCCCATGAGAGAAGGCACACAGGAGCCAAACCTTATCGGTGCTCTGAATGTCAGAAATGCTTCCGTGTGAAAAGCCACCTAACCACCCATGAGAGAATCCACACAGGAGCCAAACCTTATCGATGCTTTGAATGCCAGAAGTGCTTCAGTGTGAAAATCGGCCTAACTAAACACGAGGGAAGCCACACAGGAGCCAAACCTTATCGGTGCTCTGAATGTCAGAAATGCTTCAGTGAGAAAATCGGCCTAACTAAACACGAGGGAAGCCACACAGGAGCCAAACCTTATCGGTGCTCTGAATGTCAGAAATGCTTCAGTCACAAATATAACCTAACTGCCCATGAGAGAAGCCACATAGGAGCCAAACCTTATCAGTGCTCTAAATGTCAGAAATGCTTCAGTCAGAAAAGCAGCCGAACTACCCATGAGAGAAGCCACACAGGAGCCAAACCATATCGGTGCTCTGAATGTCAGAAATGCTTCAGTGTGAAAAGCAGCCTAACTAAACATGAGAGAAGGCACTCAGGAGCCAAACCTTATCAGTGCTCTGAATTTTAGAAATGCTTCAGTGTGAAAAGCAGCCTAACTAAACATGAGAGAATCCATACAGGAACAAACCTTATCAGTGCTCTGAATATCAGAAATGCTTTGGTCAGAAAAGCAGTGTAACCATCCATGAGAGAAGCCACACAGGATCCAAACCTTATCGGTGCTCTGAATGTCGGAATGCTTCAGTCAGAAAAGCCACCTAACTATCCATGAGAGAATCCATACAGGAGCCAAACCTTATTGGTGCTCTGAATATCAGAAATGCTTTGGTCAGAAAAGCAGTGTAACCATCCATGAGAGAAGCCACACAGGATCCAAACCTTATCGGTGCTCTGAATGTCAGAATGCTTCAGTCAGAAAAGCCACCTAACTATCCATGAGAGAATCCATACAGGAGCCAAACCTTATTGGTGCTCTGAATGTCAGAAATGCTTGTCAGAAAAGCATATAACTATACCTGAGAGAAGCCACACAGAGAAAGCTTTAGTCCGTGCACAGAATGCCAGAACAACCTTCCCTTCCCACTGCCTTTATAAGCTGTTACCTTTCTCCACATTCATATCACCATAGTACTTGGACAAGGAAAAGGCGACTGGGAGTAGTACATGCTAACTTGTCATTGCACCACTCTGGTACTGAGGCGAGGAAGAGGCATGAGGTCTGTTGTGAGGGTCAGGCATGTCCTCATGCCTCTTCCTCGCCACAGTACCAGAGTGGTGCAATGACAAGTTAGCATGTACTACTCCATGCCTCTAACTATGGTCAGGCAACACCTACAACCTCTTAAATGGGTGCAAGTGTATAAAAGGAGAAATTGGAAGCAGAGTGGAGGTAGAGATCCAAGCTGGCAGCAGAGAGTGGCAATACGAGGTGGAGCAGGCAGAATATGGGCCAGTGAAAAGAACACTGACTACTTCAGAGAGGCCAGAAAAATGCAGAGGCCAGAGCGGTCTGCAGAAGGGTTAGGAGCTTTGCAGAGCTCTATGCCGTGTGTTCCCCGTTGGGATTGGGGAACACAGATCTCGCTGAGGCCGCCAACAGCTGCAGGATAATCTGTAGGAAGCAAGCGCTGCGCACCGGAGCTCCCCCGGAGTGAGAGAGGAGCCAGCAAGAACCCTGAGAGTGAAACGAGAGAACCTGGAGGAGGAGCCGCACACCATTGAGTGTTGAAGGATCACTCATGCCGGGGCGCTCAAGGGGCATTGTATGTGTACCGGCGGATGCCGGTCAAGGGAAAATGCATGACAAATGGGTCGGGAGACCAAACGTGAACTATTGAATACCGAGCAAGTTGCAATGCACGTAATGAGTTTTGAATGCTGAACTCTGGAAAAGAAATGAGTATATCGAAGGACTGAAACAGCAGGTGATGTGCATTTGCGAACAAAGTGAAACAAGTAAAAATCGAAATAATATTGGATAGTGTGAAAAGAAAGTCTTAGCCAGGAGAAATACCACAAAGGAAAGTGTGCGAGAGTTGCGTGTTGGTAAAGGCAAGAAGCTGTTAAAGTGAAACAGAAACATATGTGGACTTATGACACAGATACAGAAACGACACCTCTGTTGTCAAGGAAGTCCTGTGAGAAAGAAAGAACTGTTGCAAAATGCCAAGGGGTATCAGTTGGGCAACCTGGAATGGGTAGACCGTGTGGTCCGACAACTGCGCCTAGACCTAGGAACCCTTACTTGGAGTAAACCAAGAGAAGTGAAAAGGCTGAGGCTGGTCTGCCTAAGATTTTTCAAGTGACATAAAGAAAAGGAAAACTGAGCAAGTTGATTTCACTGTGAATTTGAAGCCAGAAATGCTGCCTACTTGTAGGAAGGGAACCCGAAGACCATTCTGTGGAACTGTGTTGAACTTGGGAAAGGGAACCCCGGGGCCATTTTGTGGAACTGTGTTGAACTTGGGGAAGGGAGCCAAGAGTAAGCCAGGAGTTGGAAGAAGCTCAGAACATTTCTTTGACCACTATTCCTTTGGTTGCTGATATCCTTACACATGGTTTAGCTTTAGTTGTGAGGGCAAGTATAGGTTTTGGACACAGACAGACTTTCAAGTTGAACGTACTGACTCCGACTATCCTTAGTTTATTTAGGTAGGGAAATCCCACCCTGTTGTAGGTAAATCCTTCACTTTACCTCCAAATGCATGATTTTGTGAAAACTGATAGTAATTTCGTTACCACCAAAAAAAGTCAGTAACTGGATTATCACCACTTTTTTCCTACACTGCCAAGCTTGTAATAAGGGCCATTTTCTTCTACAAATGTAGGATTTTAAAACCTTACCAAGAGGTTTTCCAACATTCAGCTCGCATGCCGAGATAAAAGGGAGCAAAGGGTGCCCTCTAGGGCAACACTAGAGAGTAGCAGGGCGGGAGAAGTGGCATCCAATGTGGCGGACAGATCAGATGCAAGCCTGGGCCATCCCCCTACTGCCAAAGTGATTGCAGGAGCACTAGGAGCAGCAACAAATCCCAACCCTGCCACAATTACATAACACAGTTGAATACCATAACCAAAAGCCCATCCCAGTGGAAAAGGAAGAGAACTTTACAACTGAAAGAGCTCATTCAGACATTGTCGGTTGTTAGAGAAGCTTGAGCCATGTGGTTGAAGAACCATACAAGGAACATTAGGGAGGTATTGGGGACAATGAGAGATGGAACAGGCAGATGTAGTAAGGAGGAGTCAATAACATGAAGTGAGATCGGGCTTGAGAAGAGAAGAGGAGGAGGATGGGGACTCCCTCTCCCCGCCCCCCTAAGAGGACTTATCAGAAAGGCAGGAGGAGGCTAGGATGTCCCAAGGCAGGCTCAGGAGACGGAACAAGGTTCGGGTAAGGGTGCCAGTGGAGGAATAGTGAGCATGCAACAAAATCCTGGGAATTGGCATTCATGAGTCCCGTCTTTTTTGTAGCCCTTGTGGGCCTCCTGACAATATTGATGATGCTGTACCTCTCTCCATTCTCTTCTGTTAATGGTTTACTCTGCTGTGTAGCCCTTATGGGCCTCCTGACTGTATTGATGATGCTGTACTTCCCTCCATTCTCTTCTGTTAATGGTTTACTCTGCTGTTTATCCCTTGTGGGCCTCCTGAGAGTATTGATGATCCTGTGCCTCCCTCCATTCTCTTCTGTTAATGGTGTACTCTGCTGTTTATCCCTTGTGGGCCTCCTGAGAGTATTGATGATCCTGTGCCTCCCTCCATTCTCTTCTGTTAATGGTGTACTCTGCTGTTTATCCCTTGTGGGCCTCCTGAGAGTATTGATGATGCTGTACTTCCCTCTATTCTCTTCTGTTAGTGGTTTTACTGTGCTGTTTTGATGTGGCTCTTTTGCCCTGCATTTCAGTGTGGTCTGTCATTGCAATGTGTGGGTCCCTGCATGTATCCTCCTTCCTCTTTCCCTCTGCCCCCTCTCCCTTGATACTCATCTAACCTCAGTGTTCTGTAAGAAAGGCATGGGATCGACAGTAGGCACAAGGACAATAGATGTACGCGTCAAAAACCTTTCTTTTACTTTCAGCAAGGTTGGGGTAACGCCTGACTAGCCCTAATCCTAACATGGGAGTAATCTGGACCATAAAATAAATGATAAACCAGTCCACATCAGTTCAGTCAAAACAAAAATGTCTATTCCTTCTCAAGTAACAAGTGTGTAATGGGAAATAAAGAAAAGATGGTGTCACAAACGAAATGTCAGAATGGCAAAAGCTATGCAAGGGAGGCAAGGAAACATAAGTATGACACTGACACAAAAGGTACAATTTGTAAAACATTTATTCATTTCTCAGGGTTTGGAAAAACTCCTACTTTGTCCTATAGCTAAAATGGTAATTGTCTCTACCATCAAATAGAGAAAACACAGTCCTAGTCAGTCTCTGTCAAATCAAAATAGCCTATACTAACAAAACCTAATGCCTTCCCTATCTCTTAAACAAAAAGTGTGTAAAGAGGAATGTGTATGCAAAGGAAAATCAGTGTTCGAATATAAAGAATCAAAGTGGCTGAGTCAGCTCTCCTTCCCACGTTAGACAGCACAGAGTAAGGGGGTCCCCGTTGACAGGATGACACGCTGTGGCTCAGGATCTCCAAACCAAGTAGTTAAAAATGTGGTGCAAGGCCTGTCTGGACTTCCACGTAAATCACTTTTCCAGCGTTCAAAAAGTTCTTTCACAGTTCAACAAAAGGGTTCACAGTTCAACAAATAGTTCACGCAGGTCTCCCTCGATCGGGCTTCGACCGCTCAAAGTAAAAGTTCAAGTAGGTTTCCCTCTGTCAGGCTCGGACCGCTCAGAGTAAAGGTTTGCGTAGGTCTCCCTCTCTCGGGCTTGTACCTCTTAATCACAGCACTTTAGGGATTCCCTTCCCCAAGCTTTATTCACATTTGTTAGAGGTTCCCTTCCCTTAACTTATCACACTTCTGGTTGTCGAAGACTTTCGAATGTGCAAGTCTTTTACTGTAGACCTCCGCAGGACCACTTCGACATTCCCTTCAGCTCGCACTCTTGTGTTATTTGCCCCAGTGTTTATTGACCTATGTAGCTCAACATCATAAGCACAAGAGTTCAATATTCACTTTCCATTTCCCATTTTGCCGGGGTCAATCTTAATCATCAAGCTTTTAAAGTTCATTCACTACGTGGCATTATAACAAAAACATTTCGCTGGACCACTCCGCTACTCTGTATCGTGGGCTTCACAGTTATCGGTTATTTTAAAGTTTGCTACATGTCTGCCTTCATTCGCGTCTCATCCACATACGTTCAGCCTTCAATTGTAAGATATATTGTTGCCACTTCATCTTTCCTTAACACACGCCGGTCTTTCATCTCACTCGCCAACTCACCGGCTGTGTGCATTCCTTTCTTGTCTTTTCCTTTTTTTTTTAATTTGAATTTTATTGGTTTTGTAAAGGTTCGACAATCATGTACATGCAAATTACATTTCTAAGTTGAAAAGAAAGTTTTTCAGCGAATAACATCTTCATATAACACATATAGAGTCATTAGAAATCACATAATTAACCAATAACGTCAACAAAACCCACACCGCCCCCCTCCCCCCTCACATATCATCAGACCTGGGATGAAAAAACAACAATAAGCAGTACCAATGAACCGCCATTATACTCATGACATCGGGCAAATAAGCGCAGCATGACCCAAAACACCGGCACAGCCGACTCCACCCGTCATTAACAAAATTGACACGAAACCCAACAGTGTTTTGCACACAATCTTTTCACAGGACATATTTGGCTCGAAACTCAGACCAAACGCTCTCAACAGTAGTATGATCCCCGTGTAATGCTGCAGTGAGGCATTCCATTCTGTAGACGCTCAGGGCAACCCCCAGCCATTCAGTTTTGCTAGGGAGCGTGGGTCTTTTCCATGCCATAGTAAGACAGGCTCGTGCAGCCATTAACAGACCTTGCACCATTTTGGGTGCCTTCATGACTTTTTCCTCTGTTTCATTCAGACCAAATAAGATCAACAGTGGTTGCTTATCTCTTTCATCATCATCTAGGTCCCTGATCCAGCTCAGAACCTCTGACCAGTAGACCTGAACCTTTGCACATCCCCACCACATATGCCAGTAATCAGCCTGCATCCCGCAGCCCCTCCAGCAATATGGACTTACCCCTTGGTACATTTTAGCAAGCCGGATTGGGTTGTACTGCCATCTATACAGTAACTTGACGGCGTGTAGTTTATACTGGCAAGATATAGATGATTTCACTGTATGTCTGCATATTTGTAGCCATAACTTTTGGGGGATTTGCCTGCCCATATCTGATTCCCAGAGAAGGTGTAATATCAACCTCAATCAGTGCCAGGTACATTGCACTTATCAGGCCTCTAGAGCCTGTGCATAAGTCAAGGATTCTTTCGAATGGTGTAAGATCCCTCTGTAATTGCTCTTTCCATATCGGTCTTGTCATTACCCCCTTGAGTCTCAGATACAGGAAGACTGAGAGCGTACCTATGCCAAGCGCCTCCTGGAGCTCCTGAATGGTTATAAAAGAGCCATTTCGCCATAGTTGGCCTGCCCTTTCTAGCCCCGCCTGGTACCTGGTTTCAAAACTTCCTGGTTCAGGGATTGTGTCTCTGATCCCCGGCGACCAAAGTTGACCCAAAGGAGAGGGCCATGTCGTAACTCCCACCATTTTCTTGCCTGGTTTCCATATTGTCCATATTGTGCCTATAATGGGGTGAGATTTGACGCTGTTACGTAATTGGGGCCCAGGCACCCATAGCCATTCATATAAATTAAAGGGACGGAGGCGATAGTTATCTAGCGCTATCCACTGTGGCTCTAACTGCTGCCTGAAATGTGGGACAAGGACCCTAAGTTGAGCCGCCCTATAATATGTCTCTATGTCTGGAAGGCCCACCCCTGCATTATCTTTACGAAGCTGAAGCAGGGATCTCGGGATTCTAGGCTTTTGACTATGCCACAGGAAGGCTAGCAACAATTTCCTCGTGTCCGTGAAGTATTCTGGGGGCATTTTGAAACAAGTATAGTATCTTAGGGAGAAAGACCATTTTATGGCGTGTAAACGGCCCAGCCAAGAGATGGTGACCTTGGACCACCTATGGATATCTTTTTGAAGGGTAAGTGACAAAGGAGGGAAGTTGGCTTCAGATAGGGCTCCCAAATCACAAGTAACGTTAATGCCCAGGTATCGGAGCGTGGTGAGACTAACTTTTACTCCTAGGGTGGCAAAGCGTTCGGCCTCAGAGTCTCTGCTTTTGTCAATCCGGAGGAGGACAGATTTCCCTGTATTAATTTTTAGGCCAGCCAACTCGCCATATTCTTCAATTATGCTGAGCGCGGCTGGGACCGAGTCCAAGGGGTCAGTCAGGTGCAATAAAATATCATCGGCATATAGGCCCAATTTGTATTCGCGATCACCTACTGTGATACCTTTTACTCTGCTATCGTGTCTTAATTTTTGCGCCAACGGCTCAAGTGACATTATAAATAATATTGACAATGGGCAGCCCTGCCTCGTCCCCCTTTCAAGTGGAAACCAACGAGAATAGCCTCCGTTCACCGTCACTGATGTTGTGGGGGAACTATACAGTGCTTTAATGGTGCGGCAGAGTTTTGGTTCTAGCCCGTTCGACACCAGTACCCTTTCCAAGAAGTTCCATGACACCCTATCGAAAGCCTTCTCGGCATCTAACGACAAAAGGGATGGGTCCCCTCCCATTCCCTGTGCCTCATGGAGTAAATGTAGTGTTTTCCTCATAGTGTCCGCGCCCTGCCTTCCGAGAACAAAGCCAACCTGATCAGAGTGTATCAGTCTAGGGAGATGCGTTTCAAGCCGAGCCGCAATGACTCTGGCGTATACTTTAACGTCAATGTTGAGGAGAGAGATGGGGGCGATAGGAGCTGCAGTATTTGGGGTCTCAACCCTCTTTTGGGATAACAGCAAGGAGGGCTTGAGAGAAGGACGGAGGTGCTTGGCCCGTGTCAAAAATATGGTTAAACAAGGATGCAAGAAAGGGGGCAATGAGGGTGGAGAACGTCTTATAGAAACCAGGTGTGAATCCGTCATCCCCTGGGGCTTTCCCTGTTTTCAATCTCTTAATATCGTCTGCAACTTCCTCCTCTGTGACTGGCATATCTAGGGAATCGGCCTCCGTGGTAGTGAGTGTGGGAATCCGCACCTCCTGGAGGTATGTGTCTATGTTTCCCACGGGGGGGGGAATCGCACATATATAGATCTTCATAAAAGTAGGCGAATGCTTCCTGTATGTCTTTGGGGGATGTCACTGTCGTGTCTGTGAGAGTGCCATCTGTCCTTTTGATTTGGTCAACCCACCTCGCTGCCTTCTGTGCACGGAGACGAGCCGCCAGCAGGGCATCCGCCTTGTCGCCCTTCTCATAATATTTTTGTTTGAGGTACTGTAAGGTCTGGGCTGTTTTGCCTGCGATAAGTATTCTCAACTCCTCTCTGAGTTGTTTAGCTTCAGCAATATGCTTGGGTCTGTTAGATGGAGAGGAGCGCGCCAAGCCCTGAGCCGTACCGAGCCTTTCTCTAATGCCCTTCTCTATCAAGGCACGTTCTCTTTTTTTTGGGCCCCTTCCCTTATAAGAACCCCCCTCCAAGTTGCCTTGGCAGCCTCCCACATGGATGTCTTCCCTACCTCCCCTGTGTCATTAGTAGCGACGAATTGCTCGATCTCGGTTTCGAAAGTTTCCCTGAAGACTGAGTCCGCCCATAAGGAGTCGTTGCATCTCCATTTAGTATTCCAGGCAGTCGGATCACACCAGAATATATCCACTATAACCATATCGTGGTCTGTCCATGCAGAGGGGTATATAGTGGCCCCCTGCAACATGCGCAGGGTGGCCATCAGAGAGGAAAATATAATCGATACGCGTGTGTGTCATGAGGGAGGGAGTGGAAAGTGAAGCCTCTTTCCGTCGGGTGCAAATGACGCCAGCCGTCAACGAGGCCATACAGATCAAGGGTTAATTTAATGTCCGCCTCATTCCTGGTACTGGGTGGGTCTGCTGCATCGGCTTTAGTCTGTCTGTCCTTTGAACTGTCCATCCATGTATTAAAATCCCCACCGAGAACCATGTGTCCCTTAGCCATGCCAAAAACTTTTTCAGTGATTTTGTGGAGAAACTTATTTTGCCCCTGATTAGGTGCATAGAGCGTGGCAAGGGTGACTGTTATGCCCCGTATGTCTCCCACAACTATGAGAGCCCTCCCCTCCTTATCCATCCATGTCTCACAAATTGTCATCCGGAGGCTTTTGCAAATCAGAATCCCCACTCCCGCCTTTTTTAGGATACCCGAGCTCCAATAAGCAGGTCTGACCTCCCATGATCGGATCACTCTCTCCTCACCTTTTTGATATCTCGTTTCTTGGAGGAATAAAATATCTACATTTGATCTCTTAAATTCCCTGGCCACCATAGGTCTTTTTGTGGGAGAGTTCAAACCTTTGACATTAAGTGTGCAATTGCGTAACATGTCTTTACAGAGTGTAGGTGCCATCCTAAGTTTTGGATAAGTATGCAAGCGGCTAGTTCGTCTGCTTCATGGCCCATGTCACGTCTGCTATTACAGTATGTGGTTCATTTTCTTTGAAGTGGGTCTTAATGAGTCCTGTAAAGGTCAAAAGCCGACCTGTCCAGTACGTACAATGCCCCTTTATATACCCATATTGTGTCCTTGCGCCCCTTAGGTCTGAACTGTGACAGAATAAGTGTTTCCCACCTACCCCACCCTCCCCTCCTCCCCCTTTCTCCCCTACGATCGGCGCCCGACCCGCCCGGGCTAACATCACCCAGTCGATCTCGGACCACCAACGGAGACCGCGAAAGACGCGCTCCTATCTTAGTAGACGCATATATAACAGTGAGCCCCCAACCATATGCTCGCATATCAACAACAACAACAATTTTAAAAGTAAAAATATCGACCCCCACGCAAGCATCAGAGCGGCATGGATATTACCTTATATCACATTCTGGGCGCCTTAGACCTGCAAGGCCAGGTACACCATTTGTATGAAAGGATTAACACCTTTGAGTCTAGGAGTGTGACCAGGGAGTCAGGTGCATCGTCAATGCATGTTACACATGTACCTTCCCGTCTGGCGCACCAACCCTTCTTCTCTCCATCTCGGGCAGCGCCCAAGCGGCCCGTTCAAGCCGGGCCACTCATTACAAGGGTCCATTGCTCCAAGCGGCTCAGTATGCCAGTTTGGTGTCCAGGTTAGTGTTCCATGTCCTGTAAATTGTTCATTCTCTGAAATTTCCTGGATCCGCCTGTGGCGGGGGCCCTTAGTGTACCATTCACCTTCCTCCTTCTTTGATTCTCCACGGGAGGAGCCCTCCTGGTCACCTAACAAGTCAGCTATGCAATCAGCAATTTCCCTCTCTGAGACCAACTTTATTGTTGAGCCTTCCCATTTGAAGGTGAGAGAGAACGGATAACCCCACCGATATCTGGTTCCTTTATCCTTCAGCATCTTTGTAATCGGGGAGCATTTTTTCCTCAATGCAAGCGTGAGCGATGATAGGTCTTCATAAAGAGAAATGGTTGCATTGCCCAGAGAAAGTAACGGAGCATGTCTGGCTTTTTCCAAAATCCGGGCTCTGTCCGCATAGTTGTGGAATCTGGCTAGGACTGAGTGCGGACCCCCTGCCCTGCCTCCTGCTCTGTGGATACGGTCGATTTTGGGCTCATCCACTGACTCATCCTTAAAGAGGGGCTTCAGGATGGTATGCAGGGTTAGTTTCAGATCTAAGTCAGTTTTGCCTTCCTTTTCGGGGATACCATGGATGCGTATGTTATTGTGGCGTTCCCTGTTTTCAAGATCATCCACTTTTAGGCGTATTTTCTCTTCCTTGTGTTCCATTTCCGCAATGCGATGATCAATCCGGGCTTCCAGCGTGTTCAAGGAGGTTTGGTTGTGTTCGACCTGTTCCAGTCTGTCCTCCATCTTATCCATTCTTTGAGTAATTTTGTCGATTCTGCCGCCTATATCTGCCCTCATGCTCCTCATCTCTGTAAGGCGACATCAGCCTTGGTTGCAGCAGCGTCAAACCCCTGCGACGACATCGCTTGCTCAATGGGGGAGTTCGGAGTTTCTTGAGTTGGTGCGAACTTGTATTTTGCCAGCTTGCCCTTAAGGTCCATGGGCGGCGGGACCCCAGCGATGAGGTGGGCGGGCCCCAACTATACTCCAAAAAATAGCCCTGCCAGAGCGAGCACTTGGGGATTATGAGCTTTCGTGTTCTACCTCCGCCTGGCACCGGCATAACATGACAAGGGCAGGGTGTCCTGAAGGAGTCCGGCAGCTTGTAGACTCATACATGCACCAACGTGTTGGAATTGGCACGTCCCAACGATGCTCTAGTAGATTACGGGGCGTCCCATACTGGAGGGCAGTGGAAAGGTCCAGGGCGGCAACTTAAGGGTAGGAACCCCACCTGCGGCCTACGCACGGCCTCTTCAGGAACTCCTCGTGCGCGGGGTCTAGACCAGGGGAGACATACAGACGGAATCTCCTGTTTGAATAAGCATCTGGGTTGTGGTGGGGGCCGAGGAGGGCACACGCCCTGCGTAACAGGGGCCCAACCCTCAGCCCTCCGTGGCTTGGGGAAGTCTGTCCAAGGGTTGTTTCAGGGAAAATGGAAATGGGCGGCTCTATGCTGAACGACGTGTGCTCCCCCAATATCGTGGTATGAACATGCCGTAGTCAAAAGGGGGTCCCAGTGCCTCTCTTATACGTGGTGTCCAGCGAGGGAGAGTTTTCCATACGAGGCGGGTGGCAGGACAGCCCAATGAAGTCCTTGGAGAGGAGCCAGTGGTGGAATGAGAGCAACTCCGTGTTACGCGGGAGCGCGGGGTCCTGTTATTCTCAACACAGTCATCTGCGTTCAGCGCAACCGGAGCTTGGATGCCATCGTCGGCTGCTTGTAGTGCTGCACCTTTAAAAATCACATCACAATCTCATGGGGACAGCGCCGGGTACACCCGAGGGGCGGGCGGCCTTCTTTTTGTCTTCTAGAGCCTGCGAGAGTGGGGACACAATGTCCCGCGGGCCGTGGATGCAATGATCGGGCTCTATAGGGATAGACACGGCGAAGCACTGTACCTTTATGGGGCCTTGAGAGCAGCACACGTCACCTGGCGTGCCCCGACGCCGCTCGTGTCACCGCTGCGTAGTCAGGCAGTGGCCTATGGAGAGCTCGCAGGGCCTCACCAAGTCCGTGCACTGGAGTGCGCCGAGGGAGATATCTTCACGAAGGAAGCTCCGTTTGAGACCAGGTTTTCTTCCAGTGTGTCTCGGGCACTTCCAACAACCATTTCCACGGTCATGTCAGTTGGGGGGGGTCCTGTGGTGGGGGCTTAATCCACTATACGGGACCCTTCTGCGGAGCTTACACGGAAAGCAAGCTCATCCTTGCGCCCCCTGGTGGCCGATCGTCTTTTCCTTTTTAATTAATTCACGAGTCAAGGTTAATACCACAGGCTTGGCCTCACCTCCCCAACTCTGTTCACCTGGGAGGGTTGCGGGCGCCTTCGAAACATGAAGCAGTCTTCTTGGTTGGGATTTGGCCTTCTCCACGCATCTTATGGTTATTTGGAGGCAACAACCTCCTGCAGGGATCTCCTGGGTTCCTTTGCCCGTGGTTCTCGTCCCTCGATCCGTCTCTCTGCTCCAGTAGGTTCTCCTTCACCCTGGAAGTTCTGCTGCTTCTCGTGTTCCACCTTGCTCAGAGTGTGCCTCTATGTTCTGCCTTTTATCCGTGTGGGGCGAGATAATGGGTGTCCGATGTATGTAGTTAAAGTCAAGTGCCTGACTTTACCTGACCGGATTAGCGGGACATGTCCAATGAAATGTGTAAGGGTTAGCCTCTTTACTCTGTCGCTCTCTTCCTCTGCCCAATGTTTGTGTAGAAAGGGTGGGAGTTTGGACATCTGAGAATCCTCTGAAATAGGAAGGGTCAAGGGTACAGGAAAGGGGGAATACTGCATCTCACAATCGGTCGTCTAACCCCCACTCCCCGAAGACCCCTCACCCAGGTGATACTCTCACACCGGTCCACCCCCAGGAACTGGATCCAAAACCGATGGCGGTGTCCTGGCCACCAGGATGACAAGTCCCCGAGGACTAGTGGGTGAAACCCTTTGAATAGATATGGAAGAATACACTAGAGAGAAAACTATGCATATTGTCGTCATAAATGAAATATCTTTTTAATTGTGTATGTACATTTTCCATTTGACCTATTCTCAAATTCTACACTATGAAGATTGAGCTGGTTCTTCTGTATGGCTTAGACATGTCTGATAGATTTGGGTACACTGCTGAATACCATACAGTGGAAACTCTGGAAAGAGGAGCTTGGTCTTTCATTGAGTATTCCGAATGCAATTATTCGACATGAACTTTGTCTGGTATCTCTCGGAACTCGTTTTTTATGGAGACAACTGACGAACTATGTTAAGATAATTTCACCAATGTTAAAGTCTCTGTATTGGGATATGACCATAGTCATGAGAGAGGGCACTTTGGAATTGGTTAAATCCTTTAAAGATACTATGCTGGATCTTCTGATGGCAATTGGAGCGTCAGAAGAAGAGCTTGTGCACCGTCCAGGGATTGTTCAGCGGAAAATGTTTAACTATGATTGGTCGATTACTATTGATAAGATCAGCACCTATTCCACTTATGTCGAGTATACTAGCTTTACCCTTAAAAGGGGCTCACTTGCGATATATTTGAAACAGTACCCATGTAAAAAGGTGCAGGCTTTATATATGCGCTTTAGATTAAACCAGGCACATACGGGTGAAAGAATCAAGTGTTGGAAATCCCAACAGACATCATGCACCTTTACATGTAGATATTGCACAACTAACATGCCACAAGAAACGTTAAGGCACTGGGTTACCATCTGCCCATATTTTAATCTATGGAGATTATGATTTTTTTAGAGCTCCTTTTGAAGTAGGATCGGAGTATGCGATTAATTTATTCTGGTCAAGATTGATGTGGGATGAAAATGTCATTAATCGCACTGTATAATTTTCTTAATGTAATAATGGATCAATTGGTCAGAACATGGAAGGAATAATATGAGTGAGACTGTTTTATGAGGGAGAGATTGATGTAAGATTGATTTTATCAATATTTAATGGATTAATTTTTATGAATGTATATTGTAATTACTGCTGTGAATATTTAGCATGTTTTATATTTTCCTACATTTTTTTCCGTGTATATGTGTAAAAGGTTTAATTGAAACCAGAGTCATTTTTAACTCTCCATGGTTCGTCTGAAATTTCTTCACCTGGAATTGCAGTAGTCAATCCTGGTAGTCCGCCTGCTGCGTCTGACGGAGGTTGTCAGGAATTAGGCTGGATCTTTTGCAATCCTCCACCAGGAGCATAGCCATAGTTACAGTGCTTTGCTCTAGTGGATTGGTTCTCCGGCACTTTAATCTGTTTACATGGTAGCTTTGGGTTTGTTATCTTCGGTCGGGCTGGGAGACCAGATAGTTAAGGTTTTGTTTGCATTACAGGATTTGATAGGGTCCATGCCACTTTGATATCCTCGTATTGTGATGCTGGAAATGCTTTGGAGGGACAGGGCCTCCTCGTCCCACTACTCTGTGTGTTTTCTGCACAGGAGTCCAGTTTGGGCCCCTGGCAGTGCAGCTCTTCAACTTTACTTTTTTAGTGAACAATACCCATGGGATACCCCTATAGTACCCATGGGTAGGGATACACCTTTGTACCCTGAGTTTGTGGGGTATGGGCTGGTGCAGCTACCTGCTGTCTTTGCAGTGTCTATGGGTCTTCCCCATTTTGGGTCACCAAGGCCCTGCCATAGGAATCAATTGATTACTAAAAGACAAGATGGCCAATGTGAGCCTCCTGGTTTCTTTTGCCTTTCCCCCTTGTTTTACAAAGTTCTGAGAACCTCTAGCTCTGCCCCCCACATTGTATGTTGGGTGGAAGGACCATATATAGACTGATAGGAGCCTTCCAAGAGACTGCTTGTTTTGGGTACACTCTAGGGGTGTGACGTGACTGACTGGAGAGAGGAGTCAATTTCATTCTGTGTTGTGTGTGTCTGGTTTTGGTTGTGTGTCACAATGCCTGAGGCCCTGCCTGAGCCAAACCTTAATGGAACTGAGTGAATGCAGTTAAGTGAATGCAGTGTGTGCTGTGAAAGGCTGGGAGCTGTTCCTAATACACCTCTACTGTTTTGGGTGAATGGCCTGAATGTCTTTGAGCCTGATTGGGTGCTGCCCGATGAATGCACTGATCTGTGATTGGATGACTGAGTTTAGCTCAGCTTGACTGAGTGAATGGGGGAATTTGTGTATATCAGAAGACCCCTCACTTACCTCTGTATCAGAAGCTTGGAGTAAACCTAGAGACTGTATCCTGAATCCAGCTGGAGGAAGTTGTTCTGCTGCTGTGCTGATTCAAGGACTGATCAAGAGAGGACATGCACAGGCGACCTCTTCCCGTAGCTACGAGCGTACATCATGCAACTGCTGCTCTTTACCTGAAATGTCCTGGAAACCTGTCCTGAATGCCTGCCATCCTGCAGAGGTATCTTCGTGTGTCCAGAAGAAGAGTGTTCGGAAATTCAGAGCCCAAGACATCCACCGGTATCATCCAGGGTCCAGAGGCTGTTTGAGACCATTGAAAAGCTGGATTGCAGTGTGTCACCCAGAAGAGGCATAATGCTGCTCGACGCCCGGCGGTTTCCAAGTTGCAACCAATTGAATACATCTTCAAGGGGCATTCCAACCACGACATCCGTCTACTTTTCATGGCTGAGGAAGTCCAGAGTCTCTACCTGCAGTGAAGTGCCCTACGATGAGTTTCCCACCATTCCAAACCAAAGGTAGAGTTTTGAGGGTCTAGACTTGGTGGAGGTCTGCAGGGCAGTCAAGTGCTGGGTCCAACTCCACAGAAACCATACTGTCATCTGTGCTGTGACTGCAGCACCAAGAAACTGAATGATGACAAACCGCGAAATGCAGAAACCCAACACCTACTTTTGTCACTGCACCCATTGCCACCGAAGGTCACTGATGACATCCAAAGAAGGTATCGTCACCATCCAAGCCTTGTCGAGGTCCACAGTGAGTTTCAGCTTCGTGGGACTTCCACAGCCGGCATAGCAATCTGACCAAGGACACTACCGTGACAGACATTCACTGCTCCCTTTAGGGAACTGCGTGGTTCGCTTCTTCTGGTCGACAGCAACGGTCTGGAATTTTTCTTCCAGAGGGGGTCCATCCTCAAAGGCCCTTTCCCTCTTCCCACGTCCTCGTTGCCCTGCTTCCTCCCGCCCACCATCCCTCCCACCTCCTCTGATTGTCTGTTACTCGAGCAGCAGCTGAGGCCTAGTCTCGGAGACCCGCTCTCCCTTGCCACTTTATCCAGTGACTACAGGTGAGTGGAGCAGGCCCCTCGACCCCCGCAAACTTTGTTTAAAGATCTTTGCCTCAAAAATATCTCTGTGCACCCTCCGTGCTCCATGCCTCCAGGGCCTGTCCCTCTTCCCACTTCCTCATTGCCCTGCTTCCTCCCGCCAACCATCCCTCCCACCTCCCCTGTTTGGCTGAGACTCGAGCAGCAGCTGAGGCCTAGCATTGGAGACCTGCGCTCCCTCGCCACTTTATCCAGTGACTACAGGCAAGTGGAGCAGGCCCTCCGACCCCCGCAAACATTGTTTAAAGATATTTGCCTCAAAAATATCTTTGTGCAACATCTGTGCTCCGTGCCTCCAGGCCCTGCTCTTCTTCCCACTTTCTCCTACCACCAACACCATCCCTCCCACCTCCCCCGTGCTCCCTCGCCACTTTATCCAGTGACTACAAGTGAGTGGAGCAAGCCCCGCAAACGTGTAAAGATCTTTGCCTCAAAAATATCTCTGTGCGCCATCCATGCTCCATGCCTCCAGGCTCTGTCCCTCCTCCCACTTCCTTGTTGTCCGACGTAACGTAAAAACCCACCGCAACCCATTGTAAGCGCCCCTGCTGAGTCCTCCCGCCATTCTTCCTAGCTCTAACCAAATACTACCTTAAGTAATTACCCCAGTAGGCATTTCTGCACCTATTTAGCCTGTACCCCCAGGGTTATTGCATATTGTTTATTGCTGGATATACTGTTGTCCCCTCCCTCCCCCCCCCCCCCGGGTTAGGCCTTTCTCCCTCTATCCAGGTGTACCGAATTAAGGCACTGCTATTAAATCTAGGGTTACTGCTTTCACTGTCGTCACCCCGTGTTAAGCCTTTTCAGTGTCATTCATACATCGCCCTTGGGGGCAGGTCTGCCTTCCAGGACTTTTACAAGGAGTTTCAAAAACTGGTGTAGGGAAGCAAAGAAAAGATACCCAAAGCTTGAGGGTTGATCCCCTTTCCCCAAAGCCTTTTCATTGTCATTCATACATCTCCCCCTCCCTTCCATATCCTCTCCCCGCCCTTCCTTATCTATGTCTTAGCTCTTGCACTATCTGAAATGTCGTCAGACCGAGTACGATAGTTAATTTCACATTCTTACTGTTCATGGCCTGTAAGAATGCATTGTATTTTCCCATGTTCCCTCCCTTGCCTTGAAGCGCTTTGAAACACATTGTGTATAGGGGCTATATAAATAAACTAGAATATCATATATGCTTTGTGGGCAGGTCTGCCATCGAGGACTGTTACAAGGAGGTTCAAACACTGGTTTAGGTAAGCAAACAAGATCCACAAGGCTTGGGGGTTGATACCCTTTCCGCAGGGCCTTTCCAGATGTTGTTAAATTTTATTCCTTGTTTGCAGAACCACCTCCCAGGGACTGCGACAAGGTAAAATAGCTGGGTTCTCTTTTTGAAGCTGTGTTTTGCGTTTTTCTCTCACTTGATGTAGTCGCAGACCCTTCTGTTTATACCCCTCTTCTTGGTCAGCTCTCTAGACAAGTTTGGTACACCACCTTCTCCAATTCCCCAGTTTTGTCTCTGTGTTTTCAAGCTCACCCACAACCTTGGTTTACTCTCCTGATAAGGTCTCTAGGTGTTGCTGGCCCATATGAAGTTTGTACCCTCGTGAAGTATTATTTGGGGAGCACTTTACCTGCATGGGTCTCAGACCCACTTCACGTGCTCGTTCAGTGTTGCTTTGTTCCAATCTTTCTCTATTCCACAGCCCTGGTTTACTCTCCTGCCAGGGTCTGTGAATGTTCCTGGTTTCAGTAGAGTTTGTAATCCCCCTTGGTCTAAATTGGAGTATGACGTTTGATATTGGTTCCAGACCCCCTCTACTTGGTTGCACACAATGATATTTCTCTTCACTCTTCCTTCACTCCACAGGCTTGGTTCACTCTTCTGCCAAGGTCTGTGAATGTGTTTCACTTTTATAAAGTTTGTATTTCCACCTGTCACTGCACGTGGTATGGATTTTTGCTTTGTATCCCAGACTCCCTCTTCTAGGAGCCCCTGCCCCGGTGAGTGTCCCTGCTTCCCTTCGGTTTGTGCCCCTTGTGCTCCATGGGTCTCACCAACCCCTAGACTGGCCACCCTTGTGCCTGTTGGGTCTTGTTGCCTCTGGTTGTTCGCGTGTCTCCCAGGAGACATGGTGGCTTCTAGGGCTCAGCGGGATCTTCCACGGTTCCTCGCATATCTTTGCTGCAGGTCTCCGTTGGATCAGCGTAGCAGCTCTGGTAACCCACAGGTAAGTCTTGTCCTTCCTGCACCGCCACCTGCGTTGTCAGTCTCCTGTGGGTCCGCCTTCCCACTGCCCACAGTCGGTTCCTTCTTGCTGCAACTCAGCCTCAGTGAATTGCTCGGTCGGCACCGACCTGGGATCCAAAATGCCATCCATCTCATCCTGGTTAGCTTTAAATGACAGCTGACCAATTACATCATCACAAGGACTAGAGCTTATGCCTTTGCTCCACTGGGCGATCTTCATCCTCTTCCTCATCCCAGTGCTGTCATTGGCTACTGTTTGAGTGTCTTTTCCCTCAGTGGTTTTTACTGGAGAAACTTTACAACAGCACATTGTGGTACTGGGAGAAGGCTACAGAGAACGGGTTTGGGTAAAGGTGGGAGAGTTAAGGGGATACTCCTTTCTCCCTATGTGGTTACTGCCCTCAATGTACTACACCCTCCCCATGAGGTCCTCCCACTCAGCACCGCCCCCGGGGGGACTATCGGATAGCGACCTCGCCACGCTGGCCTCAGGTTGGCTGGGCTTCTCCATCTAAAGTAGTGACGATACCCTGGGATTCGTTACACTATACAGGATTTGACATTGGCGCAGACACTGGGCCAGTAAACGTTGCCAAGGTCCTGATCCTGTGTTTTCCCTATTCCCTGACATCCCGCTGTTAAATGGAAATGGCAGAGCTCCATGACTATCTTTCTGTGACTCCAAGGAATGACCAATTGGCTCTCATGGCTTCCATCTCCTTCCAGATACCCTCAGCATAATAAACCATTTTCTGTGAAGAGGGTGGTCTGTTTTGCTCCAGCCCTTTTTCTTTGGAGCCCTTCCAAAGGCTTCCTCATGGCGTTTTACTACTTATTTATTTTTCTGTAAGAAAGACCAAGGCAGTCTAAAGTGTCCCTAAGCATAGGATTGTGTGCCCTACTCTACAAAGAAATACATCAACGGGTGCTCTTCAGGATGTCTTGCATACATGAAGTTCTTGGTCCAGGATCCTATTCTAACCCAAGTTCTCTCCCTACCACTGCAAAGAAAAACACAAATGCAACAAAGACATACTCTGGGCCATTGCCCAAATAAAAAGATGGTGGCTGGTTTCTGCCCCCCACCGAGGTGTCTCTTAACCATGGGTGACATGCCTAGATGCCCAGTCCCAAACCATGCCCTGGGTGTCTTTCAGTCTCTTTCCTTCGCAACTGAAGTCTATCAAAAAGTTGTTCTCTCTACTGGTCTGTCTGGAATTCTTTCAGTCTTTCCCCTTCGGTTCTTTCCCAGACCAGGGTTTCTCCCTCACCCCACACTGTGGTTTCCTTCAGCCTCTTATTCCCCACTATGGGGTTGTTCTTTTCCTCTTTTCCCACTCAGGGACCTCTTGATCATATCCCCACTTTGGGGCTTGTCTCACTCTTGGCCCCCACTCTGGGGTTTTTCATATTTCACCCTGCTCGGGGGGTTTTCCTTGCATTCCCCAACTAGGGCTCTCTCTCCTCACCCGCCTTTGGGGCTTCTCTGTATTTTCCCCACCTTGGGATCCCTTTGGGCTCACCCCATATTGGGGCCCCTTCCAGTCCTCCCCACTTCTGGACTGTCCTATTTTTCCCCACACCTTGGGGTCTCTCTGTATTCTCCCTGCCTTGCGGCTTTTCTGTATTCTCCTGCCTTGGCTTTGCCGCCCTCCTCCTGCTTACTCGAAACGTCAACTGGATTCTGCGTTCTTATTTCCTACTGTCTTCATGTGGGACTCTGGAGGTGGCTTCTCTGGGTGCCGGTCTCTTGGCCCTCCATGGGTTCTCGCTCTCCTGCCCTTCTCAGGGCCAGGCCGTCCTCAGTTGGTGGGCTCTGCAACCTTTCTCTGGTGCTGACCACCTGTGGGAATGCCACACCTGCCGTGCTCTCACTCTGTCTTGCCACACCTCCCACAAGGATCTTGGCTCTCAAGCTCTGGGGCTTCTCTCTCTCTCTCCCGCCACTTCTGATTGGTTCTTTGTCTGATGCTCCTCCAGGGGCCTGGGCCATCCACTGTTCTGCTGTTTCAGGCCAGGACTGTGGATACATTGGATCAGAAACCAATCGAGCCATTACCATCATAACAGGAGGTTTTAGATTATCATACATTTCTGCTCCCACTTAGCCAACAAAGCCAACAAAGGTATTAGGGTTTATGGGTAAGGAAGGATAAGTTATATCCCTTTCTAGGGATTTACTGTCCCCCTAAGGGGAGGAAGTCACCCCCAGTGGAATCTCCAGGGGGTATTAAGCATAGCGGGCTCACCTCCCTAGTCCCAAAGGGTTGGCTCCCCCTTGGGGTGGGGGATTGATCTCCTTGGACTCGTCACAGTACACAGGACTTAGTGACATGAAATATCCTTTATGAAGAGAAAAGGAAGTGACAAAAAAAACCTTTTTGCACTTGGTCATCATTAGGGACATTTGGGGCCCCTATCAAACCAAATGGAAGGCATCCAAGAATTTCTATACACCGTCCCCGCAACCTCCCATCCCAATCACAACCCATATCTTTTATAAGTTTCCCTGGCTACGAACAAAATAAGCACAGGATATTCCTTGAAGTCCACAAACTCCCTCTATCTGTGATAGAAAGGGAATATTAAACACGTGGCATATTGAAGTGCCACATTAGCCATCCACAGGGAGGGTATTTGTGTTCTAGCATAGGTACTCCCACCTCTCTCTCTCTCTCTACCCCTTTATCTGTGATAGAATGGGACTGTTAAACATGTGGTAATTCAGGATCCACATTAGCCAACCACAGAGAGGGTATTTGTGTTCTAGCATAGGTACTCCCACCTCTCTCTCTCTCTACCCCTTTATCTGTGATAGAATGGGAATATTAAACATGTGGCTATTCAGGAGCCACATTAGCCGTCCACAGAGAGAGTATTTGTGTTCTAGCATAGGTACACAACACCGTTCAACAACAGCCATGAGAAAGGTATACCACCTGTAGTGCACATGGAGGACATGTATCGGCAGACATATGAAACAGGTAAACATACCACAGAATATATACAGAACTTGGATCGACAGCTACACAGGATGTACAAGTCCTCAAGCATGGATTAAGGAGGCCGATTGGAAGCAACGAGGAAGGTACACATACCATATCAACAGCAACAGTGGATATAGGTTATAAAATACCAGTAAGGTGCCCATACCATCTCACCAGCAGAGGATATAGGTTATACAATACCAGTAAGGTACCCATACCATACCACCTGCAGTGGACATAGGTTATAAAATACCAGTGAGGTGCCCATACCACCAGCAGTAGATATAGGTTATAAAATACCAGTAAGGTGCCAATACCATACCACCAGCAGTGGACATAGGTTATAAAATACCAGTGAGGTGCCCATACCACCAGCAGTAGATATAGGTTATAAAATACCAGTAAGATGCAAATACCATACCACCAGCAGTAGATCTAGGTTATAAAATACAAGTAAGGTGCACATACCATACCACCAGCAGTGGCTATAGGTCATAGGTTGCCACTAAGGTGCACACACCATACCACCAGCAGTGGATATAGGTTATAGGTTACCATTAAGGTACACATACCATATCACCAGCAGTGGATATAGGTTATAGGTTACCATTAAGATACACATACCATATCACCAGCAGTGGATATAGGTTATAAAATACCAGTAAGGTGCCCATACCACCAGCAGTGGATATAGGTTATAAAATACCAGTAAGGTACACATACCATACCACCAGCAGTGGATATAGGTCATAGGTTACCATTAAGGTACACATTCCATACCACCAGCAGTGGATATAGGTTATAAAATATCAGTAAGGTACACATACCATACCACCAGCAGTAGATATAGGTTATAGGTTACCAGTAAGGTACACATACCATACCACCAGCAGTGGATATAGGTTATAGGTTACCAGTAAGGTACACATACCATACCACCAGCAGTGGATATAGGTTATAGGTTACCATTAAGGTACACATTCCATACCACCAGCAGTGGATATAGGTTATAGGTTACCAGTAAGGTGCACATACCATACCACCAGCAGTGGCTATAGGTCATAGGTTGCCACTAAGGTGCACACACCATACCGCCAGCAGTGGATATCGGTTATAGGTTACCATTAAGGTACACATACCATATCACCAGCAGTGGATATAGGTTATAAAATACCAGTAAGATGCACATACCATACCACCAGCAGTGGATATAGGTTATAAAATACCAGTAAGGTACACATACCATACCACCAGCAGTGGATATAGGTCATAGGTTACCATTAAGGTACACATTCCATACCACCAGCAGTGGATATAGGTTATAAAATATCAGTAAGGTACACATACCATACCACCAGCAGTGGATATAGGTTATAGGTTACCAGTAAGGTACACATACCACCAGCAGTGGATATAGGTTACCAGTAAGGTACACATACCATACCACCAGCAGTGGATATAGGTTATAGGTTACCATTAAGGTACACATTCCATACCACCAGCAGTGGATATAGCTTATAGGTTACCAGTAAGGTGCACATACCATACCACCAGCAGTGGATATAGGTCATAGGTTACCAGTAAGGTGCACATACCATACCACCAGCAGTGGATATAGGTGATAAAATACCAGTAAGGTGCACATACCATACCACCAGCAGTGGATATAGCTTATAGGTTACCAGTAAGGTGCACATACCATACCACCAGCAGTGGATATAGATTATAAGTTACCAGTAAGGTACACATACCATACCACCAGCTGTGGGCAGTCCAGCACCGAAATGCTATGGCAATTCCCTTCTGAACAAGAGTACCATCAGCAAACCCATACACGTGTTTCAGCTTTGTCAGACCTCCTCAGTGAGGTGGAGCTGTGCCTCTCTGAGCACAGTGAGCAGGGAGTCCACATCGGGGTTCCCCAAGGTATCTTAGGGTGACCAACCCCAAGTTCCTTGCAAATAATTTTCAAAAAAGGTAGCAGGCTGCCCCTCTCCAGAAAGAACATGGCATGATAACCTGTTCTGTGGTAATTTTTCCCACTTTGAGAGTTCGCAGCCATCACTTTTTGCTCACTGTACATTTCACAGATGGGAACTATACATTTGCATATCAGTCTTTGTCCCGCCCACATGGGCAGTTCAGCACCAACATTTTATGACAATTCCCTTCCGAACAAGAGTACCAACAGCAACCCCATACACGTGTTTCAGCCTTGTTGGGCCTCATCAGTGAGGTGGAGCTGTGCCTCTCTCTGCACAGTGAGCAGGGGGTCCAGGTCTTGGTTCCCCCAGGTAACTCAGGGCACAATGGTGACGTCATGGCAAGGTGTAAAATTCATAATTTCTTTCCGCTTCTTTTATTTATTTATAACATTTATGAAAATGCCCAGACCCGAGGGTATCGTGGCATTAGTACAGGTAACAGAAAATTGAAGATACAATTGTTTTCTTTTGTAAAGGAAGTACCTCCCAGGCCTGACTCTCCCCCAATCTCCGCCCTCACATATATCATATCGTGATGTCTCTCATCCCCATATTCAATGTATTCTTATTTACTCATTTGAGTATGGTACCTCTTTGGATCTAGGTCTTTATCCTTCCACACCAGAAGCGGAATTTATGATGGCAGAGAAGTGATCTTAGTGTGTATAGTGCAGCTGAGGGGCATGTTAGGAGCTGCCTGTAATTACACTTCTATTGTAGCCAGCTAGCAGCCTGCCACAACCCTGTGTTGCGGTCTCACTTATAAATGACACAGCACACGCTTAAGTTTAACTAATCTGGCCCTTTATTCAGATTCTACTTGTTCTGACGGAGTTTGTGGGCAAAGCTCCAGCTCTGACAGGTCCTTGGCCCGGAATACTGTTCCACCCCGTGCCTCTCCCTTGCACTTGTGCCTGAGAGGAGACCACTGTGAAACATTGTCCAGGAGCGAGGGAGGGTGAAGAGGAAAAGGAGACCTGCCACAACACACTGCTCGAGGTTGTGGTGGCAATAGAGGGGAATGAGGTGCCAATGGGCCAAGTGAGTGGAGGGCATCAGCCTGATGGCACCAGCAATCAAACGATGACCACACGTAACGTCCATGCTGAAAAGCACACATACATAGAGAAGTATGGGGTGCATGTAACCCCTGTAATGGGATTGGCAGGGTGTCCCCAGGAGACCCCGTGCCTCTTGAGGACTGGCACAGTTTGTCAGCCTCGTGCCCACCTCATGACGGCCCAATCCAGACTTCAGTGGCTTTGTTCCTTGCATACTCATGTGCCCGGTGCCACTTGGGAGATGTTTGTTCACTGGGGTTTTTATCTTTGCATTCTTGGACTAAGCCATAGATTTTTCACATACATGCCAACCCTCCAGATTTAGGCAGGAGGCTCCTGAGATTGTTGATATTTTTTACCTTCTGCTTCCTAAAACAATCCTAACACTAACACAATTCAATGGGAAATATTTATTTCCCTGCTTTCCGGGACAAATTCTCCCTCGCAGGTGATGGAAAATGTTTGCATGTATGTTTTAATGGGACAAGGAAAACTGCAAGTCACAGAATGGTAAGATAAAAGGACTAGGTGAGCACCTCCTGACAACACGTGATCATACATGCCTATATTCACCTCCTGACAACCCGTGATCATACATGTCTATATTCACCTCCTGACAACACGTGATCATACATGCCTATATTCTGAAGCACCTGGGAGTAAGATTTTCTCCCAGAATCATTGGAATTATATTTTCACATTGGACTGCATTGGTGTCAGAACTTTTTTAGGAGGGAGAAAGTAAAAAATAGCTATACTTTTTTAAAGAAAAAGTGGGAGTCTCCTGCCTAAATCGGGAGCGTTGGCATATATGCCTGGTGCACTACAATGCTGAACAAATAGTATTCATGGAGCAGCACTCACTTTAATTGTGATGTACGGGTCAAATAATGGGGTCAGAATGAATCATGCACTATAGCATGGCACGACCACTGAGGGGGAGAGTTATAAATGCTGTGATGAATCTGTAGATGTCGTCCCTTTTCTCCTCGGGGAGAACTTTCCCATGGACCCAGGGAGGTGCGTCCTCAGTACAATAGTCCCCCTGGGGGTGATGCACACGGGGAGGATCACATGGGAAAGGAACCCCTTATCGGATTAGAGATGACCCTCCCCTGAGAATGTGGCATCCCCGTCAATCACCCGACCCTAGCGCCCCTTCCTACAACCCCAAGAACATCCCCTTCCCTAATAGGCTCATGAGTTATAGTCACGCTGCCATTTCCCTAGAAAGTACTGTGACTATGAAGAGCACAACAGGGAGATCAAGGGTAGAAATACTGAGAGGAGGAAGAATAGGGAGGAGTTGAAAGATCTATTGTTGACAGCCACTGAGACAAAGAAGACCCGCAGAGGAATGCAGAATGCCCCACGGAACCAACAAGAGTGGTCTAGACAATGTGGAATAAGTACTGGGACGAAGAGGAGGAAGCATGAAGAATAGTCCTATGAACCACAATGAGCAGTTTAGTTGTTTTTGGCTGCTTATTGTTCAACTTAGAGTAGAAATGGAAGAGAGACTCAGGAAGCAGTTGTCTACACCTCCCTATAGGAGTTAGCATGTTGCAGGATGGTTGTAGGAATCAGACCAGGATGCCAAGAGGGGAGCTGGACGGACCATGGCAAGTCCAGAGTGAAAGGACCAGAAGGCGAGCTGGCAGAAGGAAGCACCTCGTATTCCTGAATCCTGGGTAGCGTGTGAAGGGAAGACTGCATTACCCAGAGAAAGATTGATACTGCAGTGATCCCATATGCACCAGAGTCCACTGCAAGGCCCCCTAGAGTAAGGGAGAGCACTCAGGCTGGCTGGTGGGAAACTAAGAAGGTGCAGTCAGCATTGACATAGTCACAGTACCTGGCAGGGAAGTGAACCAAGTCTGTCCCGCAACAAGAGAAACTGAAGGGTCTGGGACCCACGAAACGAAAGCAACACAAGTCATCTTCCTCGTGGCAGTACTTGGGAGGAAAGGTCCCCAAGTACCCGCACACAAAGAAGAGGGGTCTGGGACCCTCCAAATGGAAGCAGCGTGAGTCATCTTCCTCATGGCCTCACTACGGAGGAAAGGGCCTCAAGCACCTGTATGCAAAAAAAGAGGGGTCTGGGACCCACCGCACAAGAGTAACACAAGTCATCTTCCTCGTTGCGGTATTTGGGAAGAAGAGGGGTCTGGTACCCACTACACAAGAACCACACAAGTCACCTTCTGAGTGGGGGTACATGGGAGAAAAGGGGCCCAAATTCCTGCATGCAAAGAAGAGGGGTCTGCGACCCACTATATGAGAACCACATGAGTCATCTTTCTCGTGGGGGTACCTGGGAGAAGAGGGCTCCAAGTACCTGAACATAAAGAAGAGGGGTCTTGGACCCACTCCCATCAGAAGAAGGGAAACCACAGAGCAGTTTACTAAGGACCATACTTGGCAGGGAAGTGAACCAAGTTTGCCCAAGCAGAAAGAGAGAGGAGCAGAGGTCCTGGACCTACAAGAGAAGGAACCAGGGTAAGGGAGTCATTGCCCCTGGTTGTTGTGTTACAAGAAATAAAGAATTGCCAAGAGAAGGAACCAGGGCAAGGGAGTCGTTGTCCCTGGTTGTTGTGAGGAACCATCTTTACGAGATCCCGGCAATCCGAGACTTTGCGCGGCAAGCGCACACAGCTCCCGGAATCCCACCAGACTCGCAGCAGACCGGGAGACAGGAGGATGCACCCCAACGCTCCTCTTTATGGATCCAGGCCCTCAGTTTGACGTGTACACATTACCACCAGGCTCACCCTGCCTGGTAGTGTTACTGAGCCAGCATTGCTAGAGAAACTTACTACAGGCATAAATCTACTGTTGTGAGTCCAACAGCAGTGGTTGGCAACCTGGCTGCATGCACAGACATTAACTGAAACATAATCCCACTGCAGTGGTTATGCAGAGACTCTCTTTATGCTGTACGCATCTGTACATGTACAATAATATATTAATCAGGGCGATAAAGCCTGCTATGCAACCAACCTGTGTCCAGTGTTCCTTTCAGATCACTGCAGTTGTATTACAAAAAAAAAAAAAGATTGTATGTGTAGAGAGTCCCTCCCGTTCAAGGCAATGGTTGCATATGTTATTAGCAGAGAGATGTGTCCACTAGCCACGCTTTTAATGTTAGATTATTTTAGTATTTCGAATACTGGTTGTATATAATGTTGCTTTTTTATATTTAATTCGCACATATATTCGGGGCAAACATGTCAAGGTTTTTGATTTTCTACCTAGGCAGGTATGTGTGGGACCGCGTGGCTAAGAAAGGTGACACTCAACTTTCAAAAGGACAATAACATGAGCTGTGAACTGAATCACTCACAGTGGCTTCAGAGGAGATTCAATGATTTGCTCAGGATCACACACTTTGGTTAAATGCAGAAAGTGGGAGGTGAACAATTAACCACATGTGCTCCCAGGTTTAGTTGATATAAATATTTATTAAGGTTTTGCTTTGAGTTTCATGTGCCTAAATAATCCTTTCCTTATAGCAATGTCTTGACAAGAACCCACATTATAATAAACTAGCCTTTCATATCAAACTAACCTTAAGCTATATAGTCCTAAAAATATGTTGAGCAATACTAGTATGACTTTAGTTTTGTTCTCTCCATCCTCCATAGGAGGTCAAAGTAGCACCCGGCAAAGTCCTGTGATTCTAATCTCACTTGGGTCTTAACCCCATAAGCTTTGCTGCAGTATTATGCTCCCTTCCCATTTCTTATCCCCCCATTCACATTTCTTGAAGGGCAAAAGCCCCTGCGTGTAGCCCCCTGCCCCCATCAGTGTCTACCCCTTAACATGTGTGACAGACATGGGGAGAGCCGCGCTGCTGCTGGAGCTCCAACTTCCACACACAAGCATGAGCCCTGGAAAGGCTGAATTTACAGGGGGGGCCTGCGTCCTGCAGACCCCCTATCAGGCCGCCTAAAGCAAAAGCGTGGCTTATGGCATCCCCGGGAGGGGCTCTGTTCCACGCGGGACCCGAGCTGTCATTTCTGAACAGTCTCACAAAAACAGCCGGTTGCAGTCGAGTGTTCTCTCCGGTGTGGGTGAGGGGCACCCTGGGATCTGGGGTGGGTGGGTGAGGGTCACCCTGGGATCTGTGTTTTCTCTGGTGTGGGGGAGGGTGACCCTGGGATCTGTGGGGCATTGTTTGAGCGGTGCAGTTAGGATGGCACTGGATCTGCCTGGCTGATCTGGAGGACTGTCCTGGGGGGCGGGGGGGGCGTGGATCCTGGGTGGCACAATGCCCCACGTCATTACGGATGTGTTCATCCATTCCTGCATTTCTTCTTTGCGTTCTGGCACTTGCATTCCTGGCTTTATGATTAGAAAAGCAAAACTACATGTCTGTGTTTCTTGTGATTTTTATATTTGTATAATTCCTTATGCATTTTTATTGCTTCAAATTAATTTAATGAAAAAGAAAAACGGAAAATAGTTGATCTCCCCTGAAGATACTAGGGTGTTTGCAAACCTCTTATCCTATTGACTCTCCAGGGCTTGTGAAATCAGGTGTGCTTGTGGTTGTGTGGTGTGTGGCCACATTGACGCCAATGGAAAGTATTGCATTTTTAAAATGTTGGTGAAAATGTTCCTGTGCCGTTGAGTCCATTGAAATATCTGGAAAGTAATGGAGTGTTGGGAGGGTGACAGTATGTTCACAGCGGGTGCCACCCACCAAATGCGGTGAGTTGAGAGGTATGTGTGGATCTCTCAACAATAGCAATCTATCTCTCACCCTCAACAGCATCCAGACATGTGTCTGACCTCACTTGGGCTGCTTAGTCGAGCCTTGCCAGCCACCCAAGTCCTAGAACGGCAACATGCACACATGCATCTCCTTAACTGACCCCTAGTACTCTCCAATTTCCTCTATCCATCTTGATGGCTTGCGTATAGTTCTCTGCGATGGGCTGCGTACGTGCGGTGTATCGTTTATTCTGCCGTCACTATCACTGTCATCAGCGTCTCTGTCCTCTTCTCTGTATTCAGAGTCTAAGTCTGACGACTCTTCAGCCCTGGTCTCGTCAGGGTTTGTCTTGTTTCTTTCACCTTCAAACGCCCAGAAGATCGAGGAGTTCCATGTAATGGTGCCTCGTGGGCTTGCTGCAGTTATCCTTGACCCCTGTATGCGAGTCACTGTCATGGGTTCCGGCTTGAATGCCGGAGTGTCTTTGGCATCTTGAATTTGTCACTCCAGGACTTGGTCTTATTTGGATGGAGTTTGATTTGACATGTCTCCTTAGATCCGCATATTCTTTCATCTTTGTTTTGCTCTCCTTGTCTTTCTGTCTTGCAACATCAACATAATTGTTGGGAATGTCAGCATGGGGGTTGTGCGGTAATGTGGTTCTTACTACCCGTCCAAACATCAGTGTGGACAGACATTCCCCGGTCGAGCTGTGTGTTGTATTTCTGTAGTCTCGTAGCAGTGTGCAGATTGCCTGCATAAACGAACCGTTGGTCAAAAAATAATTGCAACCTGAACACAGTCTTAACAGCGAGCTCTTTAATGTTGGCTATAAGTCCTGTAAACTAGAGTGTCTGTGGCTGCTAGTTAATAATACCATTGAGGTTGCCCGATGGATGCAAAGGTATAAAAAGAGAAAAAAGTATATATTACCGAAAGCGCCATCAGACTCAAAATGGTCAAAGGGTATATATAACAAACAAAAGCATGAGAGTTCGTTAAATATTGTATTTATTGGTAATCCAATCAACAGTTAAAAAAAAAAGTTTTATTTTTTTATTTTAGAATTTGTTATAAAGTAACCGCTTAGTCATGAGCCCTAATGTTAATTCACAGAAGGGAAAAAGTCTCAAAACGAAGATTTCTTTACAGTCCTTGAGTTTTGTTATAAAATAACAGCTAAATCATGAGCCCTAATGTTAATTCACAGAAGGGAAAAACTCTCAAAGCGAAGATTTGAAAGTTTAGTTGCCCTTAATGTTATTTGCACAGTAAGGGTGTAGTTTGGATCCTTGAGGTCCTTGTTATTTGCTTGTGGTGGGTTTTTGCCACTTAGTGATATTTTCCTTAGTTTTGATTTCTCTTGGTGTTATTTGCACAATAAGGGCTTTGTCTTTCTTTACAGTCCTTAAGGTCCTGAATGTAGAGTTCCGTAGTTTCCACAGTTTGGGATCCTTGGGTATTGTATATTGTCTTGGAATCCGTGATTAATAGTTCATAATGAGCTACGTGGTGTACATAATTGCCTCATGCACTCTTTCCCTTGGCACGTGTTTCTCCAATATGTTAATATTGGTTCCTCAGGAGGATTATTTGTTTGGTAGAACTATGTAGTAACGTGAGGGTTCATATTCCTGTTGGCTCGAGTTCTTCATTGGTTTTCGTCATTTAGGTATTGATTTGGGTGAGGGAAAGGGGCTCCTTTAGGAGCGAATTACTGGAAAGGGTCCAATTTTGACGCGGTATAGCCGAGCGCTTGTTTGTATCCGGGATCGCCATGGATAACGAACTGTTGGTGATGGAGCAAATTTGGAGAGCGCGTTTTAAGTTGCTCATGAATTTCTCCACCATCCCATTGGCTTGTGGCCACAGTGGAGTGATTTTTCGGTGTTGAAAGCCAAGATGTTCTGCGAACATGGCGAAATCATGTCAGCTGAAAGGGGGCCATTGTCTGACTTTACTATGGATATAATCCCATAGTCTGCAAAAGTTTTATCAAGAGCCGCTATTACTGCTTGTGCGCTTGTGGAGTGGATAAGGTGTACCTCTGGGAATCGTGACATTTCATCGACAATCACTAGCATGTACTTGCCATTTGCCAGGGGGCCGAACATGTCAATGGCCACCTCATCCCACACCTGCAGAGGCATTGATGACATTTTGAGTGGCTCTGGGAATGTACGTGGGGTGACTGCCTGGCATGCAATGCACTTGCCTAGTAGATATTCCACCATTTCATCCATCTGGGGGAACCACACCTTGGTTCTCAGTTGTCATTTTGTTGATACTTTTCCTCTACGTCCCGAGTGTGCTAGGGCTAGCAGTTGTTCTTGCAGACTTGTTGGGATAACGATTCTGTTTTCTTTTAACACAAGACCTTCCGGTGACATAGATAGTGTGTCTCTAATAAGTTTGAAAGTGCGGAAATGTCTCTCTTCAGTCGGAGATAGGGGTTGTCGATGGTCAGGCCTGATGTGCCATTGATTCGACTTTAGACATTCTTGTATCCTTTGAAGTAGTTGGTCTTTTTTCAGGGCCTCCTTTATCTGAGCCATGGTGATGGATTTGGGGAGTGCATTACTTCATAAGTAATGTATATATTGGTTCGCTTTGTCGGACTGACGTTCATCATGAGCTGGAAGTGGGTACCTGGACAAGAAGTCTGCCGGGTTGTTGTCTGATTGTATGATTTTGAAAGAGTACTCTTGCAGCCTTAGTCCCAACCTGGCGATGTGTGGCGGCATCTTGGCGGTTGGTTTGCCATAGATTGTGGTGAGAGCTTGGTTGGTGATGATTGTGAAAGGGCGTCCATATAGGAATAGATGATAATGTTCACATGCCCATACAACTGCCAGACTTTCCTTCTCGGGTTGTGAATATGCGCATTCAGTTGCTGAAAGACTGCGGCTTGCATAAGCCACAGTGCGCCTTGGTGAGTCTGGTGGCACTCCTGGTTTGACTGTGCTAGTATCGCCCCCAGCCCCACTGGGCTGGCATCCACTGTCAGTTCTGTGTCAAGGTCCGGATCGTAGTATGCCATGCAGGACGCTGATGCGATGCGTTTCTTGATCTCCTGGAAGGCTTCTTCGCATTCAGTTTGCCAGTGGAATTTTTGATATTTTCCAGTGAGTAATTGGAGAGGCATGCTTACTGACGCGAAGTCTTGAATATAGCGCGTGCAGTAGCTCGCCATCCCCAGGAATGAGCGTACTGCAGACACAGAGGTGGGTGTGGGAGTCTCCACAAGCACTTGCACCTTTTCAGGGTCCGGTTGTAGGCCGTTGCTAGAAAATGTGTCCAAAGAACTTTGAAGTTGACTTGCTGATTTTGCACTTGTCTGGGTTGAGGGTGAGGTAAGCGTCCTCGAGGGCCATGCACACTCTTCTTAGAGTGTCGTCATGTATTTCTTGAGTGATGCCAAAGATTAAAATGTCATCGCTGTAGTTTAAGAAATTTGGCATGTTCTTAATTAGTTGGTGGATTTCATTTTGAAAGATTTCGGCTGCTGATGCACCAAAGCTGAGCTTTTTGTACCTAAACAGTCCCAGGTGTGTTGAGAATGTGGTGATGTATCTGGAAGTTGGGTGCAATTCCAGCTGATGATATCCTTTGTTTAGGTCCAATTTGAAGAATACTTTTGCCCTGTGAAGTAGATGGATCATGTCAGTCATCCTGGGCTTGAGATCACGTTCTCTTTCTATTTCTACATTTGGAGCCCTCATGTCAACGCAAATGCAGATGCTAGTCTTGTTGTCTTTTTTAGGTACGGGAACAATGGGGGATACCCATGATGTAGGTCCTGACGCATGTTCAATGATGTCTTGTTTCAACAGAGATTGGATTTCATCCTCTACATGTCTCTGAATGTTGAGGGGAATGCCCCTGTAGTTTTGTGCCGTAGGTTGAATGTGTGGGTTTATATGTAGCTTAATTTATTTGTCTTTTAACTTCCCCAGACCCTTGAATAGCATCAGAAACATTTTAGGTATCATTTCCTTGGGATTGGTAGTATATGAATGGCCGACTTGAAACTCACTATACTTCCCCCTGGTACTTCTCCTTTGATGACATAGATCTTGACCTTTTGACATTTATCCTTGTATTGGCATGAAGCCGTGAACATGCCTCAGTAGTTGAGGGGTTTGTTTGACCCATATGGGTTGATTAGGGTGTCTGCTTCGCTTAGTTCCTTCTTTGTGGTGAGCGACTTGTATTTATCGTCATTTATCACATTTACTGTGGCTCCGGTGTCGATTAGGAATTCACGACTTTGACCATTTAGCTGTAGCGATAACGTCGAACTATATTCGGCAGCAATGCTGTTTCCGATAGCGTGAACGTATCCTCTTTTGCGATCTCTGCTAGAAGAGGACTTCCAGGTATCTGATTTTCTGTCACGGTTTTCTTTGTTGGGAGTCGTATCTGCTCCTGTAATGACTAGAGTGGTCTCTCTCCTCTTCATGTCATCTACCATGGTGTGATGACTCCCGTGATGCACTGTGAGAGCTGCGCCTGCTGATGGTGGGCGATCATCGGCCATCTTGTCTCCTGGAATCTCTGTTGGTTTCTGCTGGTTGGAATAATTTGATGTTCCGGCAAATGGACTGGAAGTGATTTTCACCTGCGCATTTTTTGCACTGATGACCTATGGCTGGACAAGGACCAACATGTGGGAATTTGAAGCTGCTTCTATAACATTGCTTGTTCGGTCGTGTCACCTGACGTGCGAATTGGGCATGCCATTTCTGTTGAGACAGAATGTGTTATTTTAATGTTACCAAGTGACGCTGTTTGTAGAGATAGGGCAGAGTCAGCTCTTGTTAGTTGTAGGATCTCCTCTAGTGTTCTGCTTTTTTGAAGTAGTTTCTTTCGAAATTCAGGCGATTCACAGCCGGCGATTGCTTGTGATTTAAGTGCTTCATCTGTTGAGTATCAATCAAAGTCACAATATTTTGCACATTTTCTCAGTCTCATTACAAAATTGTCCATGTTTTCCCCTTTTTCTTGAGTGGTGGTATGGAAAATATGTCTCTCGTAGTCTACATTTCTCAGTGGTGCAAAATAATTATTTAGGGAATCAATTGCACCTTGAAATGTGTCTGTGTTGTCGTCTGGCAGCTCAAATACAATATCTCTTACCAGAGGGCCAAGAGAATGCATGAGAATTCCCCTTAGGCGGCGTTCCTCACGGACCCCTGATGCATCAATATATATATTTGCATTTCTTTAAGCCATCTGGCCCATCTGGGCACCACGCCACTGGTGTCATAGATATCAAATTGTGGCATGGCCTGCAGCTGTAAGGACTCAGTGCTCTTCTCATCTCTGTGTGCAGGGTGGTGAGGTGTTGACCTGAATTGAGGGCTTTGTATGCTGCTGTCTGCTTCATTTGTTGACATGATGACAGAAATCAGGTGTGCAGGTTCTCACCTTGGGTGTTGGCTGTGTGAAGTCCTTGGTGCTCACTGGTGCTGAGAGTAGATCAGCTTGAAGCGTTTTTTACTGAGCACGTGAATTCCTGGCAGGGTTGCAATAAAACCATGTCTTCACGCTGCTGTGCGCGTTAGCTTTTACAGTGCTGGTTGCTCTCGTAAGATGAGACGTGATATTGTTCATAATTTGAACATTTCCCCGTGGCGGTGTTGTTGAGATGTAACGCACCAAAGCGGTCGGAATGTACGCAGCGCGCTGCACTGTGCGCATACTGTCATGCGCCGTGATACGCTCTCCGTTCCAGGCTGGCGACACCTGCTGCTTCCATGTGGAATTGTACCGTGGTATGCGGTTAGAGCTTTCACTGCGATGTAGAAATTATATGGCGGCCAGGGTGCGACTTGCTCACCATCTGAGGGATCGGAGTGCCTAGCCGCGTGCTGTCCAAGGCCGTGGGCTGGTCCAGGTGCTGATCGTGTGTGCCGCCGTCGTGGAGCTTCAGGCAAGATGCAGGTTCTGTGGCACGCTGGGTTCACATCAAATTTACTAGCCTCATCATCATTGTTAAATACATACTTGCATTCATAGTCAAATAATGAGGCAACAAATTGAAATTAGACACAGAGCCATGGGTAGTGCTTTATTTCTCAAGCGCGAACTGAAACCGTAGATGGAGCCCCGCCTACCAGCCGAACACGTGGGTCACAGCCCACTCAATCATGGTAACAGAGAGGAGACGTGTCTCCTCATAACAAATAAACATGGTACATTACACTCCCTATGCAGCCTCCAATCACTGGCGTCTCTGAGGAACCTTGAGGTCCAGTCCACCACTGTGTTGGTTAGCCCCAACAGATATTCCGCCATCACTGAAAGGTTCCTCTCCAGACAGATGCCAACAATTCTTGGCTAACTTCGCTAGGCGTTTCGAACGCGTGCCCCCTAAGTGATTTATGTATCTCACCGTCGAGACATTGTCCGTCCGGAGAAGGACACAGCACTTCACAGTCTGCAGGATTAGTGCTCTGGTAGCAAACGAACCTGCCAGCAGCTCCAGACAATTGATGTGCAGCTGGAGTTATTCAGGTGTCCAAATTCCGCTGGTGATCACTGGTGATCATTGAGCTGCATCGGGCTCCCCAGCCTGGCTGGCTGGCATCCAAACACATCTGTGAGACTCCCAAAAATTGCTCTCCCTTTCCAGACATCCATTTTCTTTTTTTAAATTGTTTTTATTAACATTTCGTAGGTTAATACACCAATAGAACAAGAAAAACTCAGTTTCCCTCTCTCCCAAACCGTCCTAATACCCACCCCGGATCATATGTCTGTGCCACCTGGGTCCGTGGAAATGAGTGAACGGTTTTGACCCCTTTTTGTCTGTGTAAATGGCCATGAGTATCTTTGCATGTCCAGGGTCCAAGTGTTTTGTGGGCACCGTTTTGTCATTCTGCTTGCCAGTAGTCCGCATTTCTTCCATAGTTCCTTTTGGGTTTTCCCACTTTCCACTGAATCATGTGGTGTTCTAGCTTTTTGGACTTTCAGTTATGAGGTCAATGATAGATTGTCCGGCAAGGCGGGGGAGGGCGGATAGTCGCATTATCCAGTCAGAGCGTCTTGCCTGTTTATTTTGGTGGTCAGCTCATCCCGGGTTCACTAGCCTGCTGTGTCCATCCCAATGGCAGTTCTCCTCCTATATGCTCCTTCCTGCGTTCCCTCCCCCAACCCTAATATAGAAACAAACTCCTAACTGTGCACGCTGCCCCTCACCGACCACCCCTCCTGATATCCCAGCCCCCCTACTGACCCCACCTCCACTCCGGGCCCCCTTTGCACTGCAGTCCTCTATGTCCTAGGTTTCATGGTGGCATGTCGTCTGATCTCGCAAACATCCTTAGGACCAGTGGGTTTCACCTGACAATGTCATTACTGGCTTTGCTTTTTTCCCCTGCATGCTGCTCTGTGCCATAGCGCTGTCTCTACTTCCGCCCATTTCCCCAGGTCTCTCAACCAGGGCCCTTCTGCTGTTTTCCATGCCATGGTGATCCAGCGTTTAGCCAGGATGCAGATAAGGTCTTTCATTCTGGCTAGCAGGGCGTCATTACACTTTTGTTTGAACAGCCCGAATAAGCGTGCCTCCGGCGGCCACTCATGCATATCTATCGCTGTCACCCGAACCCTGTCTGCTATTTTCTGCCAAAACTTGACGATCGTTGGGCACGACCAAAACATTTGCGTTATGTCTGCTTTCTCGTTTGCGCACCTCAGGCATTTCTGCTCCACCCCACCCGTGAAGTGTGAAATAGCATGTGTAACCTGCAGCTGTATTAGCTTAAATCTAACGTTACTCAACACGTTCTTTGCATACAGCAAGACCCTTGACCATTCCCTGTCAGTGAAGGCACGCCCCACATCCTTTTCCCATTTGGCCCTTGTCCGCAGCTCTGGCTTACTCAATGCATCTATTATCAGTTCATAGAGTCTGGAGATAACGTGGCCTCCTTCTGCTAGGTCGTATAGCATTTCTGGCATGTTGTCTCCAATGATTTCCTTCCTGACATCTGGCCACCTGTTAGCTACTAACCTCGTCACCTTGTTGTATGTGAGGAACTGCCCACCCGAGATACCATGCTGCTCTGCTAGGTCAGATAAGGTCTTCAATCCGCCCACGTGGGTCAGTTCTCCTAACGTGATTATCCTGTGTGGTACCCAGTGGCTTCTGATAGTGTGAATCTCTTTGCGCGTCTACTACAGCTATGGGTATGTTGTCCGAGTACGGGTCTTGTTTCCCCACCAGCTTCCACATTCTTCGCCACAGTGACCGCCCCAGTGTCACCAGTCCCAGCACCCTTCTTTTAGGTAGTACAGTTTGACCCCTTCCCCCAGCCATTTCGTGTCCAATGACTCTTCGTCCGCTAGCCAGTCTACAATAAACTGCAGCTGCCCCGCCAAGTAGTAGGCCTTAAAGTGCAGTACCCTAACACCCCAGTCGCTGTAGTCCCTGTGTAGCACCTATAGTAAGATTCAGAACTTTTTGCTTCCCCAGAAAAACCCCCACACAGTGGAGTTCAGTTTGTGGGAAAACTCTCTAGGTATCTCGTAGGGGATGTTTACAAAGTGGTACAATAGGTGCTGTAGCACCACCATTTTAAGGAACGCCACCTGACCCATCACCGAAAAGGGGTAGTTTCTGCCAGAATGCCATATATCTCCTTCAGCATGTTTGTGTCATGGCTTATATTCACCCGCAGGTATCTGAAGGTGTCAACCTTCCAGTGTAACCCCAGGTTTGGCAGCTGTCGAGGCTCCAGCTCCACCAGGCCTGCCAGAGGAAACATGCACGATTTGTCTTTGCTTATCGTGATTCCCGATAGCCTCTCAAAGTTGACCAGTACTGCCAGGAAATGCAGCAGATTCTTCTCAGGGTTCTGCACATACAACAGCATGTCATTCGCATATAGGGAGACTACATGTGTCTCTCCTCCTACCAGGATGCCCGCCTCCTTGTATTCCCTCCTAAGATAGACCGCAAGTGGCTCAAGCGCTAGTATGAACAGCATAGGGGAGAGGGGGCACTCTGTTTGGTGCCCGTTCCTAGTTCCCACTCCTCCAAGACATGTCTTCCTGTTTTGACTCTGGCTAAGGGTTGGGTATATAGCAGCTGTACCCACTGCGCGAAGTGCGGGCCCACTCCGAAGCGCCTCAGTGTCGCTTGTAACCAATCCCACCTAAAAGAGTCAAAAGCTTTTACCGCATCTAGGGAAGCAACCGCGTATTCAGCGTCCTCACACTTTGTCCGTTCTATAACATGGTGCAGTCTGCGCAGATTCCAAGACTTGCTCCGGCCTGGGATGTATCCCACCTAATCCGGGTGCACCAGTGTACCAATCAATCACTCTTTTCAGTCTGACCGCCAGTAGCGCTGCCAGTATTTTACAGTCCTGATTTATCATCGAGAGTGGCCTGTACGACCCGCATTGTAGCAGTGGTTTCCCAGGCTTCAGTATCAGTATTATTACTGACTCCCGCAGGCTAGTTGGGAGTATGCCCTCTTCGAATGCCTGCCCCATCATCTGCAGGATGTATGTGGGGCGTGAGTTCCGTTGCGTATTCCCTGTAAAAGTCTGATGGAAACCCATCTGTCCCCAGCGTTTTGCCCACGGTTAATGTACTTCTAATCTCACGTTGTTCCTCTTTTGTGAGTGTTAGGCAGAATCATATGCAGTACCCTTTGGGAACACCACACACAATTAAGACTACAGGAGAAAGTGAAAATGTACCTTTGGTACAAGCCTGTACTACACAGTAAAATGGTAGCGATGGCTGAGTAGCCAGACTTATCTCAAGAGTAAAGTGAGCAGTATCAGAAGTTACACAAAGGACAGCAATGACTATGGTTCAAGCAAACACTGATTTAAGGTTTCTGAGTAAAAGAATATACATTTATTTACACCATCAGTTATAAAACAGTTCACTAATATAAAGCAGCAGAAAATCACAATCTTAATACACTACACACCACCCAATCTATTCTGGACAAGTTAGGCTGAAAATGAAGTGTGAGCAAAATGGCACTCCAGCAATTTAAAGAGGGAGGGAAAGACAGGGTTATTCAAAATCAAGTAGCACCAACAAGTAATAGGCAGAGCAATCTAGAAAAGGCTTACTACAACTAGGATTCAAATCAATAGGCCTGGGACAATGTTAATGGTTCAGAGTCTTTGCAGAGGATCTCACAGTTCAGAGTAGTTCGCGGTTAAGTCTTTGCCAAGAGTTCGAGACGAAGTTGGCCGGAAGAAAAGTTATTTGAAAGAGTAGAGAAAGACAAGCCCTCGGATTAGCAAAAGATTTAAAACACTTTCACTGCGGTCAGACGGAACGAACGACCGGATTTGAACTGTACCTTAGTAGAAGAAGATTGCTGTAGCTGAGGCAGAAGGTCTTGGCAGGTCCTGCAGGCTCACGGTTCCTGAAGCGACTGTAGGCCTGACAAAAAGGAGGAAGACTGGAGGGTTCTGCACTGCACAGGGAAGAAACCAGCAGCAGAGCAAAGCAACGAATAAAAGGTGCGCTCCTTAAAATCCAAACAGGGTCCGGTCCTCCTGGCTATCCGGTTTACTGCAGCGATGCACAGCAAATTCGACTAGGAGAGGGAGGCCTTGCTTGCTGTTTGGTGAACTGGTTGGTCCCACCAGCTCAAAGGGAGAAGATTCCTTGCAGATCTTCCCTGTTGGAGAAGTTTCAGGCAATTCGGACCCGCAGCAGTGTTTCACTGGGAGGTTCAGTAGTTGCAGTACTCCTCTTTCTTCAGCTTCTCTTCGGTTCTCTCGATCCTTCCAAGTCCCAGAGACCTGCTTTTAAGCAGTTTTCCCTCATTCACACAGCCTGGCTGTCAATCACACAGCAGGGTGGTTGTCCTGGCAGGACAGCCACCTACCCAATCAAACTAGAATGCGACTTGGGTCTCCAAGGAGACCCTGTGCAGGGGGCCTCAAACCCCTCCCTCACATCCTGTCCACCCAGACACTCAGGCGCCTAAGGAGGGATTCTGTGCAGAAGCCCGCCAAAAGATGGCGAACAAAGGAACCAAACCTGGTTTGGCGCGCAGAGTAAAACACGAGAAAGACCATTACAAAAAGAAATGGCGAATAAACCCAGCCTGAACCAAATAAAATTAAAAGGGGTCCAGCGGATTAAAGTTCGAGGCTACCACCATAGCCTCTAACAGTACCAAGGCTATTTTCATAGTCTGCGGTAGGAAATAAATGGTAGATACCACTGCCACCAGCCAAATTTTAGAGAAAGGAGAACAAAATAATGTTCCATGAGAAACAGAGAAAAAGGGATAACTATTAACCCCTCCAGTACTCCATGGAAGTCTGTAAATTAAAAAAGACTAGTAAAGTCAATGGCAACTTTACATGTTCTGGGAGACAGTAGTCAGTCCCAGAAAATTGAGTTTAAAGTGGGAAGTCTAAAAGACAACCCTATGTCACTGCACTGAAGGTGCTGTGTAACACACAGTAAAAAGATGATGCCTATGGAGTAGGTGAAGCTCCACAGTCTATGAACACAAACATGTTAAACACACACAGCAAAACACATGTAAGAGTGGGAAAAAAGGCTCACACTCTTACCATGTGAAAAAAATAAATTCTAGAAATCCAGCAAAGCTGCTGAGGGACTCAGTAGGTGAGGGATATTAGCCATTCTGGAGAATTCTCCCTAACAGTGAGCGGTGCATGAGCATGTCCACCTGCTTCCTTTCCAGCAGGGCCAGCTCTATCTCCCCCCATGCTTCCCCAATATCCTCTGCTGTGTCATTCCCATCCGACTCATGCAGATCTCCCCTTGGGCCCTCCACTCCTCGCCGCATTCATCTTTAATGGCGCTGATCATCTCCCTGTTCTCGTCAGCCCTGCTTAGCCATGCCAATAGTCTGCCGTGTTTATCTCCTCCATCGTGGAGTTTTCCACATATTTGCCATAAGTCATGTCTACCTAGTCTCTCCCAGGCTGCTATGCATGTCTGTCTCAGCTCTGTGTATCCCCCTTCTCCATCTTCCTGCTGCTCTCTCCCCTACGCCCACGCTTTCATTTGTCCCTCTGTATCGGATATTGTGTTCAGTAGGTCCTTCTGAATTCTGCTTGCATTTCTGATTGCCTCCGCTCTAATCACTACTTTTAATGATTCCCACAGGGTACCCAAGCTAGCAACACTTCTCTTATTGATTGTGAAGAATTCCTCTAACTCTCTACAATACTCGTCTGATAGTGCATCCACCCTTAGTCGCCATTTTGGGATAGGGGCCCTGTGTGCTCTGTTCTGCCATGCTACTATCAGTGGCGCGTGGGCCGAAAGGGCCCTAGCTCTGTATTCCACTGCCACAAACTCCCCCAACGCCTCAGTGCCAGTGAACATGTAGTCAATGCGCGTGTATACTGCGTGTGGGCTAGAGTAATAGGAGTGCCCTCTCCTGTCCCCATTAAGCTGCCTCCATACATCCTTCAGATTTAACTCGCTAATCAGGCTCCCTAGCGCTTTACAGGGGGGTGCCCTTTTCTTGTGTTTCGTGTCTGATCTGTCTAGCAGTGGGTCCAGGGTGCAGTTATAGGAATAGTGCGCTCAAAAATGTTACTGTCCCGATCGTTCGGGCAAGTCGTTACAAGCATACAGTGATAGATCGTAAAAAATGTTCCGATGTATCTTACCTTAGTTTTACTCACTTTTACACATGCGAAAACAACCTGTTGGGCGTAGCCATCTTGTGCTAATCTTATCCGTGGATCGATCGCCCTAAGTTCAAGTGCGCTCGCGCAATAAATCAAAACACCCGCCCCTGAAGCTGACATCACTTGTCCCAACGATCTGCTCCACCTATTTTCATTACGTTCGTGGCCAGCGTAGCCCAACGTGCTACGTCATCATCCATGCCTGCAGAAACAGGACGATAAACACAAGATAAACACAGACATCCTCACACAGAGCGTACCTTCTCCGTCTTGCCCTAAATAGCATTTGCGTATGCAATATTTCAATAATACATCAACAATAGTCTGCAATGTTGCAAGTGCTTTTATTTTTCAAATAATGTTCACAAGAAATTATAAACTCCAGGACACAAACAATTTTTTAATTTTGCAGGTAAATTAGAGCTGACGACAATTGCATGACTTTCGAGCTACGCAGATTACGATGAACGCTCAATGTTCTTTGTCCTTTTGTGTCCTTGTCTTGCCATATGGCACATCAGCAAAACAATTCAATGACACCCCCCCCCTTGGTGCTCCGTGTGGGAGAAGACATGTCTTTTTTGCAGTTTCAAAGCCCAACGTTCTTGCTTCTCCGCGTTCTTACATCATGAGGCGGACATGTTGCCGTAAACGCAAATGGACATATGGGGCCATATCGATCGTCCCACATAACACTGATCGAAAAAACACTGTTTATGGTAATCCTCTAGTGTTGATTCCAGAACCCATCTGCTGCCATCTGGAAGCTATGCTCAATTGCCTATATTACTCAAGTGCCATAGGCCTAATCCAAAATGGCGGCAGTTGCAATAGCCCATTCTGGAATTGCAACCAATTGAATGCCTACCTTATAATAGTGACCAAACTGTTTGCAGTAGCCTCCTTGCTGCACTTGCCTGTTTTGTAATAGTAATCAGATAGAATGCAGTAGCTTTTTTGCTGTACCTTCATACTTTGCAACAGTGCCTATATTGAATGCAGCAGCTTCTCGGTTGCACTAGCCTATATTGAATGCAGCAGCTTCTCGGTTGCACTAGCCTATTTTGAATGCAGCAGCTTCTCAGTTGCACTAGCCTATTTTGAATGCAGCAGCTTCTCGGTTGCACTAGCCTGTTTTGACTGCAGTAGCTTCTCAGTTGCACTAGCCTAGTTTGAATGCAGCAGCTTCTCGGTTGCACTAGCCTATTTTGAATGCAGCAGCTTCTCGGTTGCACTTGCCTGTTTTGAATGCAGCAGCTTCTCGGTTGCACTTGCCTATTTTGAATGCAGCAGCTTCTCGGTTGCACTTGCCTATATTGAATGCAGCAGCTTCTCAGTTGCACTTGCCTATATTGAATGCAGCAGCTTCTCGGTTGCAGTAGCCTAATTTGAATGCAGCAGCTTCTCGGTTGCACTAGCCTATTTTTGCAATAGTGACTGAATTGATTGTAACAGCTTCTCAGCTGCACTAGCCCATTTTGAATATACCAGCTACCCCGTCGCAATAGCCTGTTTACCTCTAGCAACCAACTTGAAAGTAGCCAACCCTTGCACATAATGCTGACCTCCCTAATAACTATTATGATTCCGTTCTGTATAATACCCCAATCCACCCCCTGCACAAGAGGATCTTTCATCAAGTTCAATGAAGGATTAGCCAGATTGGGCTGCCAACGCCACCATCCGATCCCATGCCCCACTCATTCCTTCCCTCACTACCTCCATTTTCCACACAAATTACACCTATAAACAATACCCCCTCCAACACCACGAATAAAGCACTCCCAACTATTCCCAATCCCAGTTACAACTCTGCCAAACGACCCAGACCCAATGACACTAATAACAAGACCATACCCACCTTGGGCATAGATAGACTTAACAGACTAAGGGCCAGAACCAGAACTACCCATCGAGCCACCACACTCCCCACAACTACAAATACACCTACCAAACTAGGCACAAACTCACACAATTGCCAACACAAAAACCATCCCAAGAAACCTACCAAATTCCAAACCAATAGTCACACCCCCAACTCAGGTAATACTCCTGATAATGCTCCTCCCCGTGCCCCCATGCACCCCCACGTCCACTCTCAAAGGTACACTGATCAATGCACGATCCCTCGGAGCGCATGCCATAGAAATCCACGACCTCATAGTAGACCAACAACTTGATATCTTGGTAGTCGCTGAAACATGGCTACACCCTGCTGCTGGCCCGCTCCTAGCACTCGCTATCCCCCCAGGATTTAGTATCCTTAGAACAGACAGGACCAACACACAAGGAGGTAAAGTCGCCCTAATAGCCAGAACATCCTTGCAAATCAGAGCTTGCACACTTGAACAAATTAAGGGCTACGAGCTACTATTAGTAAAATACACACCCAACCCCAAAACCACTACCAATTTCTTGGTAGTGTACAAATCACCAAACAAAAACACTCACCCCAACTTGGACATCCCCTTCTTTTAACTCCCTGTATTGAGCTTATCATGAAATGCATTGTTCTCAGAGACATCAATGTAGGCTTTAGTGATCCCCTAGATCTCCACACTTCAGCATTCCATACAACTATGCTAGACATGAACTTTGTACAGTTGATATAGGAACCCACTCATTCCAAAGGAAGAACTCTGGACTGGCTCCTCACTCTGAACTCTCAACTCACCATTGACTCAGTCCTCCCTGTAGATTTGTCAGATAACTTCCTTATCAACTTCACATTGAATAACAACATCATGGACCACTCTAGTGCCACCAAACTTGATATCTTTGAAACCAGAAACATCAAGAAGCTCACAGCAGACAATGGGCCTCATTACACGGTAGGCGGTAGGGGTTTACCGGTACTGGTAAGGGCACCGGTACCGGTAAACCCCTACCGCCTTACTACGAGTTCCCTTTGCGGGACCCGACTTTAACGGCTGGTTTTACCAGCCGTTAAAGTAGGGTGCCGCAAAGGGACCTCGGAGCTAATTACGGTACCGCAATTTGCGGTACCGTAATTAGCACCTTCCCCATTACCATTATGCCCTATGGGGGCAAAAATGGGAATGGGGAAGAGCCTTGGTGAATGGGGAATTACCGGCCCCGCTCGCCTTGGAGTAGGGCGGTAATTCTGCCATCCACCAAGGCGGACATGGTAAAATACCGGCGGCAACCATGGCCCTAATAGCGCCATGGTTACCGCCTACCGTGTAATGAGACCCACTCTCTCCCCCGCCCTTAATGCAGCACTAGCCAATACTTCTCCAGAAACCAAGAATCCTAACTACCTAGCAGAACGCTACCAACAAAGCCTCACCCATACTATCGATTTACTTGCTCCCATCACCACCAAAAAAGATCACTGGAGCACATCCACAGGAAAACTAACACCCCAGATTCAGCTAAAGTCTTTGATGAAGCCAATAAAAAATACAAAGCAGCAATAATTACTCAAAAAACCAATGCCTTCAACCTTTGCACCACAAATGCCTCCTCAGATAGCAAAGAACTGTTCTCTATCCTCAGAGAGCTAGAACATCCTTGCCAAGTTATAGCACCCACTAATGCCAGCAAAGCGTGGTGCACCACAATACAAGACGCCCAAGCAGCTAAAATCCTACTATTGCAAAAGAAAATTGATAGCAGAAAATCACTTTTAGCAGAAAAAACTCTACCCACCATCAATGCGAATGTACCGCACAAGATTCCAGCCAATCCATTTACCTTCACACCAGTCCCACACAAAGAAGTGTCAGACACCATAGCCAAACTCAAAGCATCCAACTGCAAAGAAGACCAATTCTCATCCCATCTAGTCATACTCTGTGCCCCCACCCTAGTACCCATCATCTCTGAATTTGTTAATGCTTCCTTCTCTACTAATACAGTCCCCACCAGCATCAGAAAAGCATGGGTGACCCCCCTACTAAAAAAACCAACCCTAGACCCCTCAATCCCCACCAACTACTGACCTATTACAACGGTCCCGTTTCGCCTAAAAATAATAGATAAAATAGCCTGCTCCCAAATACAAAATCACCTAGAACAGCACCAACTACTGGGGGAACGACAGTCAGGATTCCGCCCTAATCATATTGCGGAGACAGCTCCCCTCGATTTGAAAATCCAAATGGATGCCACCAGAGAAAGAGGCAAACTCTGCCTACTAATGCTACTGGATCTATCGGCAGCGTTCGACTTGGTCGACCATGACAAACTCTGCAGTACACTAGCTAACAATTTCAAGCTCTCCAAGGATGCCACTGACTGGGTTAAATCCTTTTTAGCGGATAGGACATCAAGAGTCTCAATTGGCAAAGAATCAGCCGACCCCATACCAGTCCCCATAGGTGTCCCGCAAGGCTCCTGCCTATACCACTATCTCTACAATGCATATACGAAGTTACTCTTCGCAGCCTTGGATGCCATGGGTGTCCTCTACACCAACCTTGCAGATGACAGCCAGATCCTCATCCCATTAACAGGCAACCATGAGCAAGACTCACTACTCATCAATCAAATCTACTCACTTATCCAAAACTGGATGTTTAACAATAGTCTTTGCCTCAATGATGACAAAACAGAGCTACTCATTCTAGGTTCATCTTCCAAAATTGACGCTCTTCAGCCTTCATATAAATCATTCATCATTGATGGCACCACGATCCCAGTACTTAAACAAGTTAAGACGCTCAGTGTCTACTTAAGCGCCACCTTAACTGTGTCAAAACAAGTAAACACTCGAGCTTCATCCACATCATACACTCATCTCCCTCAGTCGCAAATTCCTCTCACCTGAAAACTGCGTTACACTAGCAAGAGCACTTATACTCTCCAAGCTCGACTATTGTAACTTTCCCTTCCTTGGCTGCTCCAAAACTAACATAGCCAAACTCCAACTTATGCAGAATAAAGCTCTCCGAGCGGCCCTAGGCATACAAAAATCTGAACACATCTCAAATATCAGGAGAGCCAACCACTGGCTTCCCATCCAAGCCAGGATACTATCACAATCCTAAGCATCACGCATAAATGCATTGCCACTGAAGCTCCCAAATACCTCATTAACACAGTCTTGAAGAAACCCCAAACCAGACCCCTCAGATCTAACAACAACTCTAACATTGAAGTACCACATTATAAAAGAGAGAAAGCGGGGGGTAGTAGATTTAAAGTCCTCACTCGCTCCCAGACACTGGAACTCCCTACCTACCAACATCAAAAATGAAACATCCTTTCCACAATTCAAAAAACTACTGAAAACTTGGCTATTCAATCAATTTTAAACAGAGCGAAGACTATAGACTTCTCTAACCTCAACCATCATTTGTACATACACTGTATGTAACATCACCTCTGTTTTATGTACTTCTTGTATTTTTTAAATATTTTGTTATATTATAAAGCTTGTATTTACCCATTGTCTGTAACTACGCCGCAATACCTCTGGGTCTGGGCGTATAACAAATGTAATAAATAAATAAATATGGCACGGGCAGTATGGCACGGGCAGTATGGCACGGGCAGTATGGCACGGGCAGTATGGTACAACGTATCTGCGAACAAAACACAATAAAAATACATTTCAGTAGCCATTCTTTATTTCAATATCACACATTACCGTGTAACTCATAACTTTTGGAAACTTAATCAGAAGCACAACACAACCAATATTTAACACACCATTGAAAACAAGGTGTACTACTTGAGACCATGAGTTGCGTACAATTTGAGCGCTGTGAAGTAGGTATAGCTCCCAATGGGATGGAGAAACACATGGAGAAAAAACGAAGAAACAACATAGCAACCATTCAGCTTCACCCAGGACAGATGTCATTGCAACAAAGCTTGCAAGATTACTGTTCCAAAAAAGCGATCACAGAGCACACGGACAACCTTTACCCCTAATAGTTTTTAATCCCAAATAAAGTGTTATGTGAACTTGAATTTACATAATTTCTGGAAATTCCATGGTTAGTTTGGGACCATGGGCAACTGCTCTGTACAATGTATCACACAGTTTCACATTAAGTTCGAGGGACATGCCTGCTCTCAATGGGCCTCATCACGAGTTTGGTGGTAACCCTTAAATCCGGCGGTAGCGCTATTACTGCCGGATTTAAGGGTCCGCCAAATCAGGGCTTCGGTGGATTTCTCCCCAGCTCTGAGCTGGGGGGAAATCCGCAGAAAATTCGCGCTCATACCGTCGGCGGGAAATCCGCTGGCGGTATGAGCGCGAAAATTCCCCACTGAGCCCAATGGAGAATGGGGCATTCCCGAATGGGCTCAGTGGGGAATTGGGAATTCCATTACCGCCAAACCCGTGATCCGGCGCTAATAGCGCCGGGGGGTTTGACGGTAGGGCTATTAACGCCGGCGCTAACCACCCAACTCGTGATGAGGCCCAATATACTTAAAGTTCTCTTTTTTTTTTCCTATTCCCCACAACCTATGTCCTTGGAGCAATTGCTGCATGGCGTCCAAGGCCATTTTACAATAAAGCACTTGTCCTATTCAAAGGCAGAGACGTTTAGCTTTTGATTTAGGCAAAGAATGCGGGAAAAAACAAAGACTTTGAGGCGGGACTTGTTTACATTCACGTATTGTGTGTGTTGATGCAACACGAGTGTTTATCAGCGTTCAAATGAAATTCAAAATAAAGCTAACCTCACCCTCCGCCAGAACTGTTTCATTCAACCAAGCGGATTACCTGTTGATGGAGTAGCCGGCTTGAGCATATTTTGGTGTCTTTCGCAATGTAACTTGTGTGAGTTAGATAGAACTGTGGCATTAGCTACATGGAGAGATGATCCTAGCTTACACACGCTGCAATCAATAGATGGATGGATGAGCAAAAAACCATTGCAGCCTTCCGCTCCCAATGTAGTACTTTCTTACCGATGAACGGAACATGTTCAGACACTGTGTGATCTCATTACTGGCGCTGTGGCCTTCCAAAAGGCACCTGGGGCAGCCCTCTCTGTAACCATCATGAAAGACAGGTGACATAGCGCATCTCTGAGCAGTGCGTCAACATGTTTTTAAAATGGCAGTATCTGGTGAAAGTGCATGATCGTGCCGCTGAATGAAAACACGTTTTTTCATGGGATGTCTGTGTCAAATCGGGAAGCGGCATGAGGCGTTGAAGAATTGGTTCCCACTATTCAAGTAGGGTGTGCCCTTGGTGTCAGATCAGTTTTCAGAAGGCTGTGCATACCTGGGTGGCACAGGATAACAAAGCCAACATCCAATGTATCTGACTGTCTGTCTGCTATCCCGGAGCGGTGTGCCGCCAATCATCTCACCTTCATCCAGATGCTCACTGTGTCAAGAGCACTGGTTCTGCCTAGGCCTTTCCAAAGGCACCAACATTCACTCAGTCTTGAGAGAATCTTCTTGTTTTCTTTTTTTTTCTGTAAGAAATCACACAATAAAATGAACTGGACAATATATTTGTATGATCTAGGGAAACTAGTGAAACTCAAATACTGGCACTGTATAAACCAATAACTGGGTGTAATATTCAATTAGTTTCTTTTGAATTAATTTTATTTATTTTTTTGCATTTATGATTTGGCATTGATAACACCCCCAGATGTGAATGTGAGCGCATTTTACAGAGAGATACAGATCATTTGAATCTAGAACTACGCTTTACGACAAGTTCGGATTTTGGAGGACAAGGCTCGTTTGCAATGGTTTGTGGCATTGTATGGGTCCTGGAAACAAAATCGGCTTCCAGTTCATGAGTATGTATGGCCAACAAAGTCAATGTCAGATCTTTGACGAATTCAAAATTCATATCCTCGTATATTGGATTGGCAAACCATTGTTTGCTTCGTTTTGTAAAGCCCTTGTAGTAACGTGGCACCCCCAATTTTCCTGAAATTCTCGCTTGATCCCTACCTATGTTATTGTTATGGGCAAGTATGGCTAATCTTGTTCTTTTGGGCCTGTAGTTTAGGCCCATATTATGGAACACCTCCAAATCTCCAGTGTGACAGAATTCTGTGAGTCCCTTCAGGTCTCTCGAAAGCGTTTTATTGTACACAATCTTTTCAAGTGCTTTGTGTGGAGGTGAAGATGGCTCCAACCACTTCTTCTTCCGTTCCTCCTCTCTCGGCAACGATCCATGTGCAAATTCGTGGAAATGTTGGTTTTCTGTCCATGCGTGTACTTTGGTACAATGGTGCATCAATGAATGCCATTTCTCAAGTAGAATTTCCTCAGATCCATCAAAAGTTTTGGTGCTCCACCAAAGATTGTTGCCAATGGACTGACACCATTTTATAAGGTTTTCCGAACCTTTATTTTTCCCAGAAGCTGTAATATTTTTATTGATTGATTTATCAACGTGCAACACATCAAATTGATGCAGAATGTGTGGAAACTGCTCTCGCATGGCCTTCGCTATCGAAACGTGCCTGTCGGTGGAAATCACGTCTATTTACATTCCCCTAGATTGCAGAAGTTCAACTGGTTTGATGAAGCCATGTTTCTCCATGGCAACAGACGATGAACATTCAGAAACCTGCGCAACGGCAGAACTCACAATTTCTTTTACTTTCTACATCTTGAAAGTGGTAAGTGCAGTACTGTGTGGAAAATCCTGGACTGTTATACTGTCCGTCGTCAGCTAGCCAGAAATGTTTGCCGGAGAATGTGCTCTCAATTGACATCTGTTCCACTTTCCAGGCTTCACTAATAGCAGTGAATAGGAATTCCCTTTAGCATTTGTAGTACTGGGTTTTAGCAAGGAACTCAAGACCCAGAAACTGACAAAACTGGAAATCTTGCAAAAGTAGACACGCTGAAGAGTCAAGCTGCTGAACAAAGTAGATTCCCAGCTGGCACTTTGCCGAGCATCGGTTGAGCAGAACATGTAAATGTATTATGGAGGTGGACAAAGGTTGCTTGGATTTTCAGGTTGGTGCCTTGCAATACGCGAGACACATTCAACAATGGCTCCCAGCATATCTTGGCCCCGATTGTATGTTCGCATTTGAGCATGTGTAAAATCTCTATCAGGCAGTTGTTTGATCCTTTAGTAACCAATCGTCCTGCATTCATGGTTTTTGTGAGTCAGCGGTGGTGGACAAATCCTCAAAACTTTGCAAACTGTAGTCGAGTTCTCGTGCAAGATCATCAGTCTATTTTGTTGAAGCTTCAACCTCTGTCAGTTCATGATGTGATAATTCAACATGAATTGGAGAAACAGCTACCTTTGAATGTTTTTTTGTTAGGACATTTTAGCGGGTGTAGATTGTGTGAAGGGGTCACCAAGCAGTTCCAATGCATCATCACTTCCTTAATTTTCATGTGTTCGACCTGGCACAAAGTAGCAATGCTCCAGAATGACTTTGTAAGGGTTGCACGCAGGCCCGCTCCAGCACGGGGGTGAAGGGGGCCAGGCCCCCCCAAGGCCGCCCACTGGCCCCCCTAGAAAGGAGGCCCTGCAGACCTGAGGGAGAGGGGGTGTGACTGGGTGGATTTCACTCGAAGCCTGCAGCAGCAACCTCAGAGACGTCATTCTGAGAGGCTGAACTACAGGAGGCCTGGCCAGATAATGAGGTATCCCCCACAGCCATCAACGCACAAATGACCAGTAAGATGGGGGGCCATTCACACACTAATTCAAGCAGGCTGCCTACAACTATTTTCCCAAACCGAAAATCACAATTTTGATTTCTGTAATTTAAAGTGTGTTTATTTTTTGTGGGAATATAGCAGCTTTTCATATCATGCTAAATGAAATGGTTAACTATATCAAACAATACAGGACAGGTAATGTTGCTTGAAGACGGATTTCTGCAGACAGCGCATCATCTGACAGGGGCAATTACAAATTACATTCAAAGTATATATTGTGCTGCATTAGCTACTTTATTATCATTGAAACGATAAGGTTAGTAGTAACAAAAAGGTCATTCTGGAGGAGAGAGTGTAGTAAAATCAAAAAGTGATAGATGCATTGCTTTGAATTGAAAATTACCACTAACATTGCTCTGTGCGACATTCCATGCCGTAATTCTGTAGTATGTGCATTACAGAATGGGACAAGCTATTAGCAAATGACTATTGGTGCTGCCACCAAAGGTTGCAGTTCAGTCTCAATTGCTAGGCATGTTCCCTCTGCACTGGAACACAAGCAACCACATGCATGTTTAGGCCTTGTGGTCTAGCAGTATAGGAAGGGCTTCTCACATTAGTGACAGGGTCATGACTGATTTGTAACACTGGTATGGCAGGCTGGCCAGAGCAAAGCCGGTGGTTATAATTAATTCAGAGGCTTTTGACTATTAGGTGCAACCGGAACTCGTGCAGTGGGACACAGAGGATGGAGATAACATGTGAAGAGAACCACACATCCTATGGGTGTGTTTGGTCATTTAAAACCCACAATAAACATGGGACCCGATGACTAGCCATGGCTATGTTAATGCCTATGGCATTACCACCAACTACCTACCTCTTGCCACCAAAAAGTAACCTTTCTGGAACTCTTTGATTGAGCTCTATCACAAAGTAACACCAAACCTGTTGCTGTATAGGGCCTGCCAGTGTTATATCTAAGCATTCTTTTGAGTGCTTAATTACTTAATTACCTTACGTACCTCTAGTACTGACTTGATAACCTCATACTGTTTGAGTAGCTTGACAGAGTTTGCATGCAAACAGAATACACCATGGGCCCAATTCATAGAAAAGTGCATTGATCCGACAAAGTACCTGTGCTGAGAATGCCATTGCGCACCCCTATGTGCAAAGTTTCCTATGCGCGCTCTGCGTATTCACAGAATTTAGACCGCAACGTAACCCTAAGCTACAAGTTGTGGCCAGACGCCCATGACACGCCCCAACACAAAGCACATCCAGCCACATTTACCTACATTTGCGTGCTCCTCGGCTGCAAAGTCCTGCCCGGGTTCCCCCGCAACCATTTCTATGCTGGAGCTTGTAGGCTTCCACGCAGAATGGGGAAATAAAGCTACAATCATAGGGGGTCAAGCAGAGTGGAAGAAGTGGCAATACATTCATTTATCACAGCAGATCAGACTTAATAAGGTCCCCCTGCCAAATCGATTGGTTTTCCACAAGCGCATATTTTTATGTTGGCGGGAAGACAATGGATTCCTATGGGATCCAACTGGCATTTACACCTGATAAAAGTGGGCAGATTCCAAAGGAATCCATTGTGGATTGCTCCCCCAATAATTCATTGCGGATATGATTTACACTTTTCCAGACTTGTAGTGGAAAAGTGAAAAGCAAAGGTGATTTTTGCCTGTGTTTTACTCTTTACTTTTCCACCACTTGGTGGAAACAATTAAATGAATGAATGGCTCTTTTGCAAATCTGTGCAATTTAGGATTGAAAACAAAATGCCCCCTTTCTCTTTTCATCAACATGTTTCTACAATGATGAATACATTGTCAGGATTGTTTATCGTGTGACTTATGCATTTTTAAAGTAATCTGTATAAAATGTAGTTATTTTAGATATTCAAAACCAAACTTCAACACATGTGTGTTCATGGTCAACTCATTTAATTTCACTACACCTAGAAGTGATTCAGTTTGCAATATAAGCTATTCCAAAAAGCCTCACTCATGGTTTGATAGATGGGCAGCATAGTTATTAGGACCTGCCAAGAACCCACACACACCTTTTATTGAAACTATCAGGCCACATTTATTGCTAATGTTAATGGATCTTGTTCCGCGCAAGGCTGCCACTTGCGTCGTCTCTTGGCACTCTGGTGGATCTGCAATGGAAGGAGGGTTTGGGGCTCTGTTAGTGGGATTGAGAGGGAGAAGACCAAGGGAGCTTTGATGTGCTGTTGGCAGTTTCAGTTCGGAGAAACCGGTCACTGAGCGTTGGTGCATTATTCGGTTGGTAGCCGTTGTATCCGGACCGGCAACCTTGTAATGAGGCCCAATGCCAGCCAAGGTACACAATAAAAGTTTGCATTCGACAGAGCACCTTCAAGCTAAACATTTTATACTTTAAACCATACACTTTCAGGGTTGCTGTCGCAACACAAATAGAACGTTAGTATGGACAAAACCTCGAATCAAATGTACGTGTCGTGATCATAACATTCAGTTCATATTTCAGCTGGTATCCATCCGAGTTCAAACATGGACTTGATTTGAGGTCACCCTGTAAAACATAGCGATTACAATGTTGCCCTGCAAAGTATTTTGCTTTGTAATGTGTCCTTGGTAACTGTTCAGCTTTAGGAGGGGAAGAGCAACGTTACTACCAAAATCAGAAAAGTTTCAAACAGTGCACGGTCACATACATTTATGTCTCAAAGTATATCTAATTTTGGATGTACTGTGATTCGTGAAAGTGAAATGTAAATAGAAATACCTCAAGCTGTGGACCTGTTCCAAAGGAGGACGAGATAGTAGTCGAGGTTCCACCATCCACCTATAATACAGCACTTGTTTTAATACAGATAAAAAAGCGAAAAGGAAACAGAAAATGCAATGCAGAAGAAGGTACATACTGAACTGAAATGCAGACAATTGTAAACATGCACACAAACCCATACCTGCCATTTTGTACAAATAGCCAGTACTGCACATAATACATTTTGATAGGTTTACATTGAAAGCATAAACAGGGGGAGGGGGGGGGTTCTGGCAGTTTCTCTACTACCGGCCTATATCCTGGGTTTGAGTCTCAACCAGAATCTTTAGCTCACCATCCTTTCACAGAAGAGAAATGTCCACTACATATCAGTCTATCTCTTGCCCAAGGGCAGTCCAGCACCAAAATGCCTGGCAATTCTCTTCTGAACAAGAGTACCAACAGCAACCCCAGACACGTGTTTCGGCCTGGTTGGGTCTCATCAGTGCGGTGTAGCTGTGCCTCTCTAAGAACAGTGAGCAAGGGTTCCACGTCTGGATTAACCTCATAATTTAGGGTGAAAACCCAAAGCTACTTAATATGCACAAAAAAGGGGGTTCTGGGAATTTCTCTACTTCTGGCCTATATCTCGGGTTTGAGTCTCAACCAGTCTTTAGCTCACTATCCTTTCACAGAAGAGAAATATCCCTGCATATCAGTCTTTGTCCTACCCATGGGCAGTCCAGCACCGAAATGCCTGGCAATTCTACTCTGAACAAGAGTACCAACAGCAACCCCAGACGCGTGTTGAAAGCATACCACATGCAAGTAGTTCAATGTCATACAAAGAGTAGTGTAATATAATTACTTGGTATGTGTATGATGTTGACTCTGGAAAAGAAATTGATGCAGAATCTTGCTCCTTCATTTTCAACCCAATGTCCGAAAATAGTAAGTACAATGGAAAAGGAAAATTAGTACTTGGAAAGTGGACTTATGCAACGTGATAACATTTCACTTTGTGCAGGTCGGTAGGGCTCACCATTGGGATAGAAGGCGTGTCGGTGGCTTCATCGCTTGCAAGGGTCTGTTCTTCCATCAATGTGCTCTAAGTGAAGAAGCATATGTCAATCAACACATTTCCCAAACATAATTTCTAAGGGGCACTGTGGAAGTTTTTATCAAGGATCACAATTAGTGGTTTGAGGCTGTAGAAAGGGGGGAAAGAAGAAGTATACTAAGATGAAATATTTGACACTTGTATTGAGTCCGGTGACTATGGAAAATTGAGTAATAGAGCAGTGATGTAGATACACCGATGAAAGATAATACCTATTAATGCAGACCATCGTCCTACATACCAACAAACATAACAAACACAACGTTCACTACTCACCTCACCAGTCCCATGTGGAAATTGAGTTGGAATGGCATTTGGAAGCAATTTGCAGTTGACGTTTTTTTGTGTACATTGACTGGTCTTATATATCCTGTGTGAAGTGCAGGCTGCAGACGCAGAATCGATTGGTCCTCACGTCAGCCAAGATTTCATGGGCCCTAATTTCAATCTCATACACTTTACAACCGCAATTTCTAAGCCATCGTCTTATTAAATCAATATCCTTTGGGAATACATGCAGTATAGTGCCCTGAACTTGCGTGGCTTGCAGAAGTGCAACCGACAACCACACATGATGGCATTCTTGAAAAGTGTGTAAGATCTGTATAAAGAAATATGAACTATTAGCACGAATAACACAGGAAGAATGTGAATGAAGCAATTTGCACCAGAGATTTGTCTTTAAAGTTTAATTAGAATAAAGACAGAAAAGCTGTGTGACCTAGCCCAGTGAACTCTGCGACAACTTTATTATACAATTGTTATACTGCACATTCAACTACAATGCACATTGATGAATTGTGGTAGTTATCGAGAAGAAAATACCTGAACTAATCGCTAATGCATAAGTCTTTGAAATACATGAACATTAAAATCCTGGGCACATTTGGTTGAAATCCACATAAACGTTCATAGTAGCGTTCAATGAACATAGGGAAGTAATTATTTGACTTACCCTTACTTTGGCGAACAGATGAGCCGATTCAGCAAGCAGAGGAACAAGTATCTGGTGAACAGGTAGCTCGATGACGATAAACCTAGATGATCTCCCAGATGTTCTCAAAGTAAATCTCGGGGTGTTTAAAAAGGCTTACACAAGTGGGTGTGTATGTGAATGGATGACGTGTACTTAGACAGCCACTCTGCCTCCATCCCAATGGTTCCCATCTGCCATATGAACCCATTCTGCTGACTTTCCAGCGCACAGGCATAGGCCTACGAAAGTCATAGGTGCGAAATGCCATTGATACTGTAAGGGTGGTTGGATGGGCATGAGGCGAGCCCGAAAAGGCCGGAACAATGCTGGAGGGACACAAACATTTGTTGATTGCAGGGCCTGGGCTTTGAAGAGGGAAGTCTGGAGACACAGGGTTGGCGAGGCCATGTGGACAATGGTCACCATGCAGAAGATCCCTTTGAAGTGTACTTAGTGTTTGACTACTTGAGCGGCCACACCCACCCAGCCCCCTTGGGAGCGCACGGTCATAGGTGTGATATGGCATTGATACTGGAAGGGGGATCGATGAGGACAAGAGGAGCACAAAAGTGCACCAACCAGGGCTGGACTGGGCTACTGGGTACTGTGGAGATTTCCTGGTGTGCCTATGCACTATGCGCCTATATTGTATTTTATTTTCACATTATATCATAGCAAAAGGGTGGAGCTAGATCAAAATGCGTAATATGGGATCAATTTGCAAATTATTTCCAGTGCCCTCATTCATTCAGTCCACCCGGGCAACAACCATTCTAGCATGACATTCAGACGATTGCGCGTGTTCATGACTCACTGAAAAACTCAAAAAATATCCTTATTTACCCAGTTGCATTTCATTTAATTGGGTGATGTTGATGGCACCAACAAACTACAAATTGTATGCTTGAGGTTGAAGTACAGTATGAGAAAATCCCCTGTACTGTCCGCTGTCACTGGGTAATTTGTGGCGAATGGCTCGAACGAATCTGGCGGGTATTACTCATCGATTGCGGTATCTAAGCCTCCCATAAAGCCACCATGTAAACGAACGATAGGCCATCAGCCTGTACCACCTGAGAAAGAGAAACATACATATATAAGTTGAATGAACCTGAAAAGTGTAGCAGTCAACTTCAAAAAGTGCATCCGAAATTCGATGGCATAGTTGCCCTCAGAAAAATGAAGGCTGGAACCCTTACAGCACAAGTCCCCACTATATGCTAAAAGAAATAATTATAACACACCAGAGGTTTCATCTACCATCTTCCTTGCTTGGATCCTAGTGATATAGGTGGACGTGTGTTGCTTTTGGAGAATATACTGATGCACAGCATTGGGACTGTTGCGTGTGTTCTGGAATGGTCAGTGGAAGGTGGTCAGATGAGTATCAGCATGATCACAATTCAGAGAAAGTAGGAGAAAAACATGATATTCTAATGGTCTCGGTAGCAAAAATTACATCAGATCTACAGTACACTTACTCATACTTGGATTGCACAACCAAACTTTTCCGCAAAGTTTGTGCATAAGCACCATCATAATCCTCAACACGGACCTTGTGAGGCAGGCTGCTGTGAAGTCAAGCAGCTCGGTAACGCAAAACAGTGGTGTGTCTTCTTCAGCTATGTAGGCCGAGCATCCAGAGTTTTCTCGGCAGCAGCAGTTCTCCACCTCGGTTGGCATGATCTTGCAATGATTGCAGGTACACCAGGTACAAACATGTTCCATGCGTCTCGGCTGTGGCTCATGCTCGGGTGTTTGATCTTGCAAACTATTGTCTGATTCCCCATCGTGTGGGCAGCCTTCTCTTTCCATCAGTTCCTCCTCTGACTACTCAGGCTCGTACTGGTAGGGCTGTATTGTTGACATTGTTCGACAAAGATAGGAAGATACTTGGAAGATAGCTGAACAGAGCAGAAACGAGTCACGGGCGATCGAAACTAAACACTGCGAAACTTTTGACAAGGAAACTCCAATGTTGTCTGATCAGATAGGGACTGTTTATACTTCTTGAGTAAAGAGGCGTCCTGCCATTTCCATGGAGACACGTCAATAGCTTGCGCACAAAGAACGTTGAAACGAGACGTGCATTGGCGTTGTGGAAAGGCCTAAGCGCGTCTAGTGACGTCTAGTGATGTCAGCTTCAGGGGCGGGTGTTTTGATTTATTGTCGCAAGCGCACTTGAACTTAGGGTGATCAATCCACAGATAAGATTAGCACAAGATGGCCGCGCCCAACAAGTTGTTTTCGCATGTGTATAAGTGAGGAAAACTAAGGTAAAATGCATCCTAATTTTTTTTTATAATCCATCACTGCATGCTTTTAGCGACTTGCCCGAACAATCGGGACAATAACATTTATTAGCTCACTATTCCTTTAAAGTCGCCTACCCACAGCCACAGAGCTCCTTTGTATGGTGCCAGGAGCGGACCCAGAGACCTAAAGAAGGCACTGGTGTCATGGTTGGGCGAATAAGTGTTCATTATACAGACTTCTCTCTGTTCCAGGAGCCCATGCAAGACCATCATCCGGCTGTTGCACTTATAGTCCAATAGCTTAAGGGGACCATAGGGGTGACCCATATAAGAGTGCCCCTAACATATGGCGAGTATGTCGAGCCCTTAACTACCTATCGCCATTTCTTCCCTATTGTGGATTGCCTGGCAGCAGTTAGATGCATCTCCCACAGGAGCGCGACTTGCAACCCTTTGTTGACCAGATATGTATGGACCCTGTTCCTCTTGATGTAGCTGTTAAGTCCCCTCATGATCCAAGAGGCAATTTTAATGCCACCCATTTTCCCTCTGGGGCCTTCTTTTTGGGGCATCCCACTCGCCCTTCTGCTTCTTCCCTCCCCTCTCTCCCCCCCCCCTGTGCTACCCTTCCCCAGCAGCGCTTGCTCCCTGACATCATCCCGCAGTCCCTCTAATTGTGCATTTTCTTCCTGCCCTTCCCTGATCCCATCCCAGGTTAAGGGACCTAGGGTGCAATTCAACATAACATAAAACTCCCCCCAACATTAACAAGTACCCAATGGAACTGGGTCTGTTCACGCTCAGCCGCTTCTTGGGCCACCCAATGTGCTCCCCCCACTTTCACCAGTTCCACATGCAGCAGCAGAGTGTTTCCAGGCGCACCCCAATCCGGGGTCCACCAGGGTCGGCTGGGATGTGCAAATCTCCATTCTTGCTCTGTAATCCTGCCGCCTGCTAACCGAGGTCCCCAAGTGTCAGGTAGACCGGCAGCAGCCTCCATCCTGTTCCTTGTCATTTCCTCATGCGCTCGCCTCGAATTCCCTCAAATAGGGTCCGTCTCTCCTTCCTTATTGCTCAGGTAGCGGCATATCGTCTGCCACACAGTGGGGGCACTCCGATCAAGTCCATCGACGCCTGTGCCCGCTTGTGCTGTCGAAAAAGTATGAGGTGTCATTGTGAATAACTTCTAACTTGGCCGAGAATATCAGCATTTACTTCATATTTGCCTGTCACAGCCTTTCTTTAGTGGGGCCAAAAGTTGCCTGTTTCTGTACTGCCAAGGTGTAGTCAGGATACACCGCTACCTTAGCCGATCTCCTCTCTATTAGTCCTCCTTGCCTTGAAAACGCCAGGATTGTTTCCTTGTCCCTGTAATCCAGGAGCTTTGCAATGAAGGGTCCTCCAGGCAAGGGCTCCTTTCCGAGGAGTGGTGTGCCCGTTCCACCGTGATGCCCTGTGACAGATTGCCCACTCCGACATCCTGCAGCAGCATGCTCTCCACGTATGTTGTGGGGTCTCCTCCTTCCATCCCCTCGGGTATGTCCCAATACGCGGATGTTGTTGCGCCAGGCTCTCCCTTCTGCATCCTCGGCCCTGTATTCCAGTGCAGCCACCTTCATTTCCAGGTACGTGACCTCAGCTTGGGTCGCCTTTATGTTCTGTTTGTTCTCCCCGGCCTATGCTTCGACTGACTGTACTCTCTCCGCCAGTTCCCTGCAGCCCTACATCAATTCTGACCTTGTCGATCCCCCTATCCAGGGTCGATTGAATCATTGCTATAGCCTTGAGGATATGGTTTTCGTCTGTCTTCCCCTCCGTCCACACAGGCATGCTGTCGTGTTGGGGTTCTGCGCTTCCTTCCCCTTTGTGGGCAAATGCTTCAATTTTTGTCTGTTTAGACTTGCTCCGGTTCCGTTTATCCGGCATGGGCGTGGCCCTCTTCCTCAGTTTGGCCGTCTGAGTGTTGGTGCTTGGTTCTTCAGCTGGCGCTTACAGTCCGGGTGGGTGATGTGCCTTTCCCTCTGTCAATCTGCTTATGAGCAGGCTCAGTTGGGGCTTGTTGCCCTGCAGTTCCTTTCCTTTCTCCACTGTGGCCCTGCTCTATGACACTCACAAGGGCAGTGGTCTATGCGCCTCAGGTTTATAAGTCCCTCAGTCCTGGCTTCTTTCAGCGCCCTGTCTGCCCCTTCCCCCACTGGGCGCCTGTTCAGTTACTGCAGCGTCCTACTTTTACCTTCTCCAATGTGGAGCTGGCGCTCTGCTCCGGTCATTCCGCTGCAAGCAGGTGTTTGAGGGGGCTTATCAGCAGGTCATGTTGGCGCTCTTGGCCCTTCAGTTCCTTTCCTTCCCCCTATGTGGCCCTGCTCTGTGACACTCACAAAGGACCGTGGTCTGTGCGCCTCAGGTTTATGAGTCCCTACATATTAGCTTCTTTCAGTGCCCTGTCAGCCCTTTCCCAGTTGGGCATTCGTTCAATTCCTGCAGCGTCCTGTTGTTGCCTTCTCTAGTGTGGGGCGGGCGCTTTGTTCCACCTGCAGTCCAGCAGTCTAATGTCCCGGCGGGTGTTCCAAGGGCAGGCCTGCCATTGCCCGTCCTATCCAGGAGCTCCCCCACACTCTTCCATGGTTTGGGTGCCCCTGCTCCTCTACTGCACACCATGGGGGCTCACAGAGCATAGCCTCCTCTTTACCTCTCACCGCAGGAGCGGATCCCTCAGTTTCGCCACTATTGAATCGCCTGTGTCGCTGGCTGCCAGTTATGGCATTGCCTCAGCCCAGTGCAGCGTGAGGATCCAGATGGCTCAACTCGCGGTCCGGTTTGGGGCACTGCGCTCTGCTTTACGTTCTTCGGCCACACCGCTGGCTCATCTGCTGTCTTCCCTTCTTCGGTGTGGCTGCTTCTCGCTTTGGTGCAGCTACGCCCACCACCGGGTCCACAGGGCTTCTCCCATCCATCACTTCACTCGCTCTTCCTGCAGTCCGCGGAAGGAGGGTCCCGTTGCCGGGCGTCTCTGTGGCAGTGCCCCCATACGTAAGTCGGACTCAGTTATGGCTTCTTATGTGGTCGCCGCCAACTTGCCGGTCCAAGTCTGGGGCTTTTTGCAGCCACGTTTGCAGTTATTTCTTTTCCATTTCTGAGGCGGCTCTGTTGCATTCAGGCCACTTTCCCAAGCTGGTGTGTGCTTGCCCCAGTTTCATGTTTATATTTTATCACTGTTTTCAAGGCATATCTTTTTCCGATCAGGCAGGAACACATAGGCTTGCTGTTTACTCCATAGTGCTTGCCACACCCCTTTTGTCCCCCATTCCAGGCATCCATGTGGTTTAACCACCAGTGCATCTCTGTCCTGGCATCTTTGGATATCAGTACTAGCTGGTCCTATCCCAGCCCCTTGCATTTGGATGCTGTATCTTGAGCCTTTGTAGGGCTCGATAATGCAGCTGTCACGATCCTACTCAGCACCGCTAAATGCACACATTCAGAGACTCACTTGCAAAGTTAAAACCTGCAAACTGCCTCTGCATTTATTTCCTTGTTTTACCGCTGCAGGGTTGGACCAATCTAATTGCATGTTCCATTCCGGCTTTTGGGTTAAACCAGCAGATGAATTCTGGGTCATGTATGCTGTTCAAAAGGCAGAGGGCTGGAGGAGGCATACTAAATACATTTGTTTGCAGCAAGCTACTAAGAGCTGCACAGGACCTGATTGCCTTCACCTGCTCCAAGCTACTGCAGGCTAGGCCTTAATTAGAACCCACTGCTGCAGGCTACTGAAGCCAGGGCTGGGCTTAATTGAACACAGCTGTCAGAGTTTGCAATCAGCTCCAACCTGCTGAGTGAGAGGGTCTTTATAAGCTCACTTTGAATAGAAGCAGTTGTCAGTCAACTGCGTCCACTGGGAGTTTGTTCTTGTGCTCCTGTTACCAGTTTTTGACCTTTCCTGGAAATCCTCTTTTGGCCTTTGAATCCTGTTGCTGTTTTGCTCTCCAATCTGCTGCTGCCTTCTGCCCTGCTCCTCTGGGCTCCCACCTGGAGGCTCTGCCGCACTCCGTTGCCTTCCGCCCTGCTCCTCTGGGCTTCCCGTCTGGTAGTCCTGCCAAACTCCGCTGCTTTCTGCCCTGCTCCTCTGGGATTCCCAGCCTGGCAGTCCTGCCACACTCCTTCTGCTCTGTACTGCGCCCCTTGCCTTGCAACCTGCCTGTTCTAGCTTCTGATATCTTTCTGTCTTGCTTCTCTCTCTTCCTTGTTCAAACTCAGTCTGTTGAAGTTCCTGTTTGTTCCTCACCTACCATATTTCCCAACTTCAGTCCTTAGTTCTAGTGTCTGAATCCTGTCCTGTCCTGTACCTGGTTTTTTCTTTCAACGCCGCTTTCTACTTGTATTACATCTTGATCCACTGTGGTGCCTCCGGAATCTACGTGCATACCATGAGAGATAGCCTCTGCCCTGTGCTCTCCATCCAGACTTGTGATAGCAGCAGACCTGGGAATATTGCCTAGACTGAGGAAGCCAACATGCTTACTAGCCTTGCCAGTTGCCTGAGGGAAGTGTGTTAGGCAGAATCATATGCAATACCCTTTGGGAACACCACACACAATTAAGACTACAAGTGACAGTACAAATTCACCTTTGGTACAAGCCTGTACTACACAGCTAAAGTGGTAGCGATGACTGAGCAGCCAGACTTTTCTCAAGAGTAAAGTGAGCAGTATCAATAGTTACACAAAGGACAGCAGTTACTGTGGTTCAAACAAACACTGAATCAAGGTTTCTGAGTAAAAGGATATACATTTATTTACACATCAGTTGTAAAATAATTCACTAAGTGAAGCAGCAGAAAAATCACACTCTTAATATACTACACAACACCTGATGAATTCTGGACAAGTTAAGCTCAAAATGAAGTGTGAGCAAATTGGCACTCCGGCAATTAAAAAGGGAGGGAAAGACAAGGATATGCAAAGTTAAGCAGCACCAACAAGTAAGTAGGCAGGGCAATCTAGAAAAGGCTTGCTACAATGAGGATTCAAATCAATAGGCCTGGGCCAATGTTAATGGTACAGAGTCTTTGCAGAGGATCTCACAGTTCAGAATAGTCCGTGGTTAAGTCTTTGCCAAGAGTTTGAAACGAAGTTGGTAGGAAGAAAAGTTACTTAAAAGAGTAGAGAAGGGCAAGCCCTCGGATTGGCAAAAGATTTCAAACACTTTCATCGTGGTCAGACGGAACGAACAGCCGGGTTTGAACAGTACCTTAAATGAAGAAGAAGGCTGTAGCTGAGGCAGAAGTTCCTGGCAGGTCCTGCAGGCTCACGCTTCCTGAAGCGACTGTCGGACTGACACGAAGTAGAAAGACTGGAAGGTCCTGCACTGCCCAGGGAAGAAACCAGCAGCAGGGCAAAGCAACGAATAAAAGGTGCGCTCCTTAAAACCCAAACAGGGTCCTGTCCTCCTGGCTATCCGGTTCACTGCAACTGTGCACAGCAAATTTGACCAGGGGAGGGAGGCCTTGCTTGGTGTTTGGTGAACTGGTTGGTCCCACCAGCTCAAGGGAAGAAGATTCCTTGCAGATCTTCTCTGTCGTCGAAGTTTGGAGATTCGGACCCGCAGCAGGGCTTCACCGGGAGGTTCAGTTGTGGTAGTGGTCCTCTTCTTTCAGCTTCTCTTCGGTTCTCTTGATCCAGTGGCAACTCTGCCTTCCAAACCCCAGAGACCTGCTTTTTATGCAGTTTTCCCCCATTCACAAAGCCTGGCTGTCAATCATACAGCAGCGTGGCTGTCCAGGCGGGACAGTCACCACAGCCAATCATACAGAGTGCGACATGGGTCTCCAAGGAGACCCTGTGCAGGGAGTCTCAAACCCCTCCCTCACATCCTGCCCCCCTCAGACATTCAGGCACCTAAGGAGGGCATCTGTGCAGAAACCCGCCAAAGGACGGCGAACAAAGGAACCAAACCTGGTTTGGCGAGCAGAGTAAAACACGAGAAAGACCTTTTACAAAAAGAAATGGTGAATAAACCCAGCTGGAACCAAGTAAAAGTAAATGGGGTCCAGCGGATTTAAGATTTAGGCTACAAACTTAGCCTAAAACAGTACCATGGCTATTTAAATAGACCCTGGTAGGAAATATAGGGTAGATACCACTGCCACCAGCCAAATCTTAATGAAAGGGGAACGAAATAATGTTCCATGAGAGACAGACAAAAAGGGATAACTATTAACCCTTTCCAGTACTCTATGGAAGATAGTTTGTACTGGGTCTGTGAATTTAAAAAGACTAATAAAGTCAATGGCAACTTTACATGTTCTTGGAGACAGTAGTCGGTCCCAGAATATGGAGTTTAAAGTGGGTAGTCTGAAAAAGACAAACCTGTGCCACTGCACTAAAGGTGCTGTGTGACACACAGTAAAAAGATGATGCCTATGGAGTAGTTGAGGCTCCACAGTCTATGAACACAAAATGTTAAACACACATCAAAACACATGTAAGAGTGGGGAAAAAAGGCTCACATTCTTACCAGGTGAAAAAAATAGATCCTAGAAATCCAGCAAAGCTGCTGAGGGACTCAGTAGGTAAGGGAAATGAGCACTTCTGGAAAATTCTCCCTAACAAAGTGTCCTCTCTCGCTAGCATTACTCTGATTACCATGTGAATCGTCTGCATCTTGTGTGTCGGCAGGCTGAGTGACAACACTACTGTGTCCAGCTAGAACCCTAAAATTGCAATTTTGTGTGCCAGTACTAGCTCCGACTTCTCCCAGTTCTTCAGGAACCCCAAGTCCTGCAGGAGGGACACTGCTCTCTGAACTTGTGTCAGTAAGAGTTCCTTGTCCTGTGACATGAAGATCGTATCATCTAGATAAATGATCATTCTGGTGCCTCCACCCAGAGGTTGCCCGCCACTGGCTTCAGACGTTTTGTGAAGCACCATGGCGCAAAAGACAGACCGAAGGGCATTGTGATGAATACTACTGAAAACATGCCCAAAGTCTCCTCCAGGTGGCCAGGAAAAGGCAGACGCTTCCTGGTCCTAACCTTAGGGGTGGTGTACTGTGGGAGGATCACTTGGGAGGAGAAAAGGCCCAGGGTGGCAAGGAGATCCCTGCAGCAGGGAAGAACTGAAAGTCAGAAAACCGCAATATTACGAAACCTGACACTAAAAGTGACCTATGCACCCGTCATCGCCAAAAGTCATCGAAGGGTTCCAGGGGTCTTACTCTTATCTCCCAGGCCTTCAAGGTGCCCACAGCAAGTTTGATCCTCACAGGATTTCTACAGTAAGAGAAATCATCGACATAAGGAGAGCATTGCGAAGAGCAAAACTGCTGCACATAAGAAAGACTTCAGTTGCATTTTTCTTCTTGGACTCAGCATCCCAGTGGCTCCTTCTTCCCATGCGGGTCCATCCTCAGGGGGAATCGTCGAGTGAAGCAGAAACTCTGCCACTTCGCCTGCCAAGGCACCAAAGGTGCTATGGCGAGGAAGAGCATAAATCGTCCAGGGTTCCCAGATTCATCTTGGATTCTGTTCTTTACTTTACTTTATAACACTTGTATAGCGCAGCCATGGACCCATGGGCATTAGGGCACTGACAAAACATAAAGCAGGAGAATGCCCTAAGAGGGAGCTGAGGGAGAGCATAAAAAAGCCACCAGGAGATGGAGCCAGATTAAGAGAACAGGCAGGTTTTCAGGTTCTGTTTAAAGGTCTCTAAGTTAGGCTGCGCTCTGAGATCAAGGGGGCTACAAGATAAAAGGCTCCCTTTTCAGCTTTCCTGGTTCTACTTCTAGGAATGCTCAGAGGTTCCCGGTTGCTTGAGCTCAAGGATCGGCTTTGGATTTTGTCCATAGCAAGTTGTCTCAGGTAACTTGGCATAGTGCCTTGAATACATTTGAAGGTGATCACCAGCAATCGATACTGCACTCGTGCCTCCACCAGAAGCCAATGCAGGCCCCTTCTTGCAAAAGAGACGTGATCACAGCGCTTAAGCCCCATCACGACACGACAGCACCGTTCTGAATAACTTGAAGTCTATTCATTTCTGTTTTATTTAAGCCCGCCAAAAGACTACAACAGTAGTCATTTTTGGCTCCAATAATCGCACCCCCGATATTTTCTGCATTAATTTGATTAATAAAAGGCCTGAGGTGGGCTAGCAAAAATATGTGGCCTCTCAGGTACTCTGGAGTGCTAGAACCTTTTAAGGAAAGCAGTAGGTTATTGAACATTATTGGACTGGGCTCTAAAAGACAAGATGAGTTACTCCCTAACGTTTCCCTTACAGGTTGCCCAGGTGGGGGGATCTTCACACAGAACTGTATGTCTAGTCTATAGAAAGCATTCTGCCACTGTTCACAACTAACCTGCCTTTCTTCCCTATTCTATGCTGATATACCTCACTTAAGAATTCACATGCCCTTTTAAAACTGTCTGCAGTTAGTGCATTTCTTACTGAATGTAAGTATTATGTATATTATTTCCAAGTACAACGTGTTATTATTTAAATGTATATATATTCCTGACTCTTATTTTATATAAAGAAGCTGTGTTATCACCTAACAGTGTGTGGAAATACCTTTGTGGGGGCTTTGGCGATTCACTGTACTTAAGAACCAGCCTGAATCACCTCCTGAAACCTTAAGCCTGGCTGCTCGTCCAATGCTACCAAATTGAGAGCCCTGGTTGGGGTGTTCTCTGCCTTTACCCTACCATATAAAGAGCAGAAGTACAGCTACTACCCCTAACCCCCAGTCTTTACACTGGTGGCAGTGGTAGGATCACTGGCTTTAAGACTCTGTGTTTAACCTAGCTACTAGAACATATCCACACTTCTTTATTAGAGTTCTATTAGTGTATACTGATGATTCTAAGTGATCCGGCCGTGGCTGATTTTGCCCCGGCCGGAACGTTCGCATGAGAAAGGTGCGAACTACCAAGTTTGCACCTTTCTCATTCGAACACACTTACATACTACGGGAGTTGCAGGGGTTTCCCCTTGCAACCCCAGCTCACTATACTGTAAAATATAGTGAGCGGGGTATTGCGGGGACACACCTGCAGCCCCCGTTATTTTTTTTGTGGGTATGCTGCGGGGGTGTCCCCAGCAACACCCCGCTCACTATGCCACACAGTATAGTGGGTGGGGTGTTGCGGGAACACCCCTGCAGCCCCCGCAGTTTTTTTTTACTTACCTGCAATGCTACCACCAAAGGTTTGAACTTTTGGTGTTCGAACCTTTGGTGGAAGCATTTTTCGATCGTTTTGTATGATCGGAACTTTTTTTTCGGTCCGATCGTACAAAACCTATACTGATAACTACACTGCAAACAATGGAAACTATTGCAAGTGGTAAATTGACCAGGATGAGCTTAGAGGCTCTCCAGGGTGCTTATGAAGTGAGAGAAATAGATTTTGAAGATAAGTCTGGGGCAGAGCTTATAGCTGCCCTTGTGGATTTCCAGGCAGATTGTGATACTCATGATGAAAATAGGGGAGGGGGGCTCTGATGGGGTCCTTACAACTGGTTAAGTCACATATGTTGCCACTGGGATTGCCACCTCTCCTGACACTTGTATTCCAAAACCCAGCATTGCTTCTTCAGGGAGTGCCCCGGAACTTGAGTTATTAACAAGTTTGTTTGTTTGTTTATTTTGTTTGTTTATTCATTTATAATGCGCACCAGACCCAAGGGTATCAGGGCGCAGACTGAAGCCGAGTTGAAGAAGGGGGAGTTGGCACAACAAGTTATACTGAAGTAAAGAGATATTTAACTCTAAAACAGAGACACTGAATGTCAAAGACTCCAGCTAGAGAAAGCTAAGGTGGAAACTTCAACCAAACCAGTTGAGAGTGTCAGGTCCCCAGCCACCAAGATTATGAAAAATTTAGTCGGTGTGTATGTGGAGGGTTCCGATATCCTCCAATGGACAGAGGGATTTAAGATGGCTTGTGCAATTCATGATGTTGATCAAAGAGATTGGGCTAAGTGTTTGTTAAGAAGGGTACCTCAGAATGGTTATGACTGTATTCTGAAACTTAGTGTGGAAGAAAGAAGCCAGTACAAGTGCATGAAAGTTGCGTTGGTTTCCAGGTTTGGCAAGACACCTGCCCAGTACCTTAAGAGGTTCAGGGATTATAAGAAGATAGATAATATGTCTTGGGGTGATTGGGTGAGTGCTGCACATATGAACAGGATGGGATGGGTTGATGGTAAGTGAAGTCTTTTGTCGAATTGTCTCGCCTGCTATTTCTTTAACATTTGTCTGAGGCTTGTTCACCAGAGCTGCGTCAGTACATTGCTGACCAGAATATCTTGGACCCCTTTAAATTGGCTGATAAGTGGGACTCGCACAGGGTGTCGCCTAAGGATCACAGTAGGAAGGACAAGAACAAAGAGAAAGGGACCCATCAGAAGGCTGAGGAGCCCAAGAAGCAGCCACATCCGAATACATCTAAACATTTGCTGTGTAAGGTCCAAAAATCTAATGGGGATAAGTCTCATGGGGGCGGGAGTAAGAGCAGTGGTGCTCCTTCTGCAAAACAGGCTCCCAGTAGATCCAGTTCAGTCCCTTGCATTCCTGGCACCTGCTGGGACTTTGACCACAGAAAGGGTGACCCCAAGTGTAAAGTTAAGCCACTTGGTGTCCAGGCTGGCATCCTGGCCTACTCTTACTTTCAGTGGAGTAACTTTGCTGAAAATGTTGGGGGGGACATCATGACAACTAAAAGAAAGGGGCGGGGTGGAGTGGGCGGACGTTGGCACTGAGGGATAAGACTAAACTACTACGAGACAAGAGTCCATTGCCGACGCGCTCAGTTATAACTTTCATAAGACTGATGGCTATTTTTAAAATTCAATTCTAAAGACACACCAGTCTTCTGAAACTTATAACACCACAGTTCGTCTTTAGAATTCACTGCATTGACAGCAGTAAAAAAGCTTGCCCCCCCCCTACCTAAAGAGGGCCTGCAAGCGAGCTGAATGTATTGCCACCAGGGCACTGACTCAAACAAGCATATAGACATAATATAAAATGGATGCCTCCAAGATTTTAAAACAGCGCATTAGGTTGCTTATTCTGATTTCATTAATTACTTGCAACATCTTTTATTTGATTTTTTTTTGATGTAGCGACAGTTTACACAAATAGAGTGCATTCCTGGTGATTTGCATTTTAATGTATGTATAGAGCAGTAAACGCAAGTGTTTAACAAGTAAAAAAAACTGTACAATTCAATTGGAAATAAATGAAACTACCAAATCAGCAAGCAAGCAAATGTGTTTTGAGACGAGAAGGGAAGTGTGGAAAAGAGGAGCGAAAGTGAAGGAGAGGAGTGCACTCCAATGTTTAAGGGCCAGTAAGAAAGAGGAGCAAAAGCAAGAAATGGAGGAATCGTAACCTGTGTCTCCTCTCTCTGCCCTGATCTCTAAGAAGGATGTCCTTGAAAGATCACAAAGTGGTGCCAGAAGGACTGCTGCAAGCACTCGTTCTGTCCTCCTCACCTTCAGATTATTAAGAAAATAGATGTATGAGCCACTTTAGTGCATGTGATCCAAATGTAGTTCAATACAAATCTTCATTCCGGAGTTGCAGATGGCAGGGAGTACAAGGGGTCTTTTGCTTAATGTTCCTGAAGAATTTTAGAAGAGGGAGGACTAGGTCTCAGTGTGGGCATGCCCAACCTCAATACAGAAACATCTATAGGGAATTATATCTACATACAGGGCAGGATACTGCACAAGAGAGACCCAATAACTTTTTCAAACTTTAGCCTGACCAGTAATAAGCTGATGAAGCGTTTTAAACAAAACTGGCTTCTAATGCATGGTAAAGGGTCCACAGTTCCTCAGCCGCTACCTCCTAACTATTACGCAGGCCTCAGGGGTTATTTCGGCAAAAAAGAGCAGGCCCATGTTTTATCTAACAGAGCTGGCATTAGCATCTCTTATTAGTTCTGGCCTGCAGCTAGTGAAAACCATGGTGCAGCAGTGTAGAAAAGGTGTATGGCCTAGGGGATTTACAATTTGAGGCAACTTCTTTGCTTTATGTGTTTAAGTGTGGGCACAGTATGGCATGTTTGTCAGAATCGTATACACAAAATATTCCAGTGTGCTCTTGTATGGACATTGGCTACATCAGACAAAAACAGGTATATGTGCTGTTACATAAGGGAGCACCACATAGGCGCCAGGAACCAATGGGGTGGTGATTTGTGCAGCGCACATATCATTGCTGCACGCATCACTGCACTGATTTGCCATGGCCTATTGTCTGCACGGTGATAGACAATGAACTCTACTTTCCTAATCAAGGTGCCAAGTGACATTGAGTTGCCATCTGGTGCGCTCGCTAGGCAGTGGCTGGCTTGTTTAGACAATTAAAAGTCCTCTGATGCTGAGCAGATGCATTTAGCCCATGTCCCAAAGCAGCCACTAGAATACTTAAGCAAGAAAATTAGAGTTAACCATCCCAGGGATGCGCCATATGTAATTAAAAGTAATATACAAAAAAAAAACGTTTTGGTGTGTCAAATAAAGAAAAGTGAAAATAAAGAAAATGGTTTTAAACTTTTCAGTGTGGCATTTGAATTCTCTTTGAAGAATGCATAGGTTTGGTCAGCTAACTGATACTTCTGCTGGCCTGGTGAATACAAATGCCCTATGTTAAGTTGTTAACACTGAAATGTTAAGCACAACATACTGGGCCTCATTATGACCCTGGCGGAACGGGTTAAACGGCGCCGTAAAAGGCTGTGGCGCCGTTCAACCCGTTCCGCCACATTACGAAATCCCCTCGCGGGACACGTTAAGCAGGCCTGGTAAAACCAGGTGTGCTTACCGGGTAATGGCCCGTTGTTTACTCCCTCTCCCATTCCCATTCAGCTCTATGGGGGCTGAAATGGGAATGGGGATGAACCGTGTCCGTGTCCTCGAGTGAGGAATTACCGGGCCATCCGAACTCGGAATGGCCCGGTAAATCCTCATTCCGAGGACACGGATGCAGTTTTTGGGGGACGCAATGCATACCTGCCCCTACACCCACCCAGTTACACTTGGTGCCACTAATCCAGGGGATATCCCTGTAACCTCCAGCACTTCCTCACCCAGGCCTCTTCAATGCCCGGTTGTTTCCCCTTCAGACCTAATTTCAGGGATGCTGAAGTGCACACCATACATAGAATAGCCAAGAGATATGATATGGCATTTATAACGCGCAATGAGGCAAAGGGAGGGGGAACAGAGGGCAGACAGAGACAATGATCTTTCTAGGTCGGGTGATATTGAGATTGCGCAAGTGCATTATTAGTACCCAACTTTTGCAAATGCGTTCAGTTTTATATGCATGAACGGCAGCAGGGTTGGCCAGGCTCTTATTTAAGCCTATGGAGATACGGTGGGCAAGACTGCTCTGGTGAGCCAGGCCCGAGATACGGTGGGCAAGACTGCTCTGGTGAGCCAGGCCCACTCCCTTCTCCTCGCCCTGCGCGAGGGACAGAGAGAAAGCGAGCAACACACACACGAGGGAGCGGGGAGACACCACAAGAGGGCACAATAGGCAGCCCGCACAATGTCAGATAATCTCTACATTTGACAAAACCCCACCCCCCTGAATCAAAGAACAACACGGACAGTCCACTTCAGTTCCATCTACTTTTCTTTAAATATACACATGTCTAAAACTGAAGCTTACGGTGTTGTACAATTTTACCTAACCCCAAAAGTTCGACCCCCAATTTCCTGCATATATATATGTGGGCGGGGGGCAAAGTATATAAAAAATGTATAGGGATAAAGGGGGGGCTATGGGAGGTCTCCCCCACATATATATTTACAGGAAATTAAAGAAAATATATATATAATAATAAAAAATTAAAATATCGAATGTGGACAGCTCAGCCGGCGGTCACAATGCGCCCCACCCAGCCCTGCTGCCAAAAGATGGGGGGGACAATAAGCATTGACACAAAAGTTGAGGGGGACAAAACCCCCCCATCCCCCCTATAATTATGCCCATGCTTACTCTATGCCTGAGGTGGAGGCCACTGTCCTCCCCTTCTCTGCAGGAATCACCTTTGGTGCTCCTACAGAGATTTCCTTAGTGTCCCTTGGGGCCGGTCCCCAGTACTCAGAAGTACTGGCTACTATCCCAAAAAATACTAGAAGATTGAGAAGTGTCCTCATACAGGGCCAGCCTTCCACTGGTTTGAGAGACACTGGGGCTAGCATGACAGTGGTGGACAGGGCTCTGCTCATGCCAGATGACTATGTAGATGCGTGCTCCTCTGAGAACCACCAGATTAGCTGGTGGGCCTCCCACACTTTCTCCTGTAGCCCTAGTCACCATTCAGATCGATTACAAGACAGCAAAGCTTCCGGTCCCGATTCTGTGCAAATGCACCTGCCAACATTCCATTGGGGAATGACTTATTAGAGATGGGCTTGATCTCGGATGGGTTACCCATGACTGCTGCTGCAAACACTAGGTCACAGGGCAAACAGGGTCCGACTGATAGTCAGTTACCCAAGCCAAAGGGGAAACCCAAGGCTAAGAGGAAGAGTAAGAAGACCACCTCTGTGAAGGGGCTCCTTCTCTTCCAGTTGTTTCAGCAGCTCTCACTGTGGTCCCAGGTACTGGGGGACTAGGCCCAGTGGTGACCCTTGACTCAACTCTTGAGAGAGATGAGCCAGAACACTCTCCCCGGGAAGAGGTACTTACCCTAGAGGATCACCCAGACCTCCAGTGCTTGTAAGCTGAAGGTGGGCCCTCTAGGGTAGATTTTTGAAGAGTCCAAGAGAGTGCCACTCTCTTGAGGTTCTAAGAAAACTGGCCCAGGCCCAGGCCCAGGCACAAGGTGAAGTGCCTAGTAACTTTTAAGATTTGTTGGGAGGGTGAGCTCCTTTGTAGTGAGCCCACTAAGCCTGAACCTGGTGCCTTCAAGAGGTTGGTGGTACCCCAGGTATACAGGCCCTTCCTTGTATAGCCAGCACATGAGGTACCCTTAGCTAGTCATCTTGGCACTAAGAAGACCAAGCAAAGGTCCTCAGCCCTCTTTTATTGGCCCAGGATGGGAGTAGAAGTGGAAGCTCACTGCAAGACCTATCCCACTAATTGTCTGGCAAGACTGGAGGCAGTGTCACTTCCCCACTACAGACTTTGCCAGTGGTTGGCACACCATTTGAGATGGTGGGCATCAACAATGTCGGTCCCCTTGACCCTCCCACATCAGGTGGACATCGGTTAATCTGAGTATTGGTAGATCATGCCACCAGGTACCCTGATGCTATACCCCGTCAGACCATAATAGCCAAGGTGGTTGCAAGGGCTCTCTTGGGCATCTTTATCAGAGTGGACTTTCTTAAAGAAGTAATCTCTGACAGAGGAACCAACTTCATGTCTAGTTACATGCAAGCTATGTGGGAAGAATGTAGTGCACCTTATAGGTTCTCCACCTCCTACCATCCTCAGACCTGTTACGGTTCCGCAATCCCATGCTTTTGTTTGGACTTCAGGACCTTACAGGCCAACATCTGCCTCACATGGGACCAGACACCTGGCTGCCTCGTTCCTTCATTTTTGGAGATTACCATGGAAACGAGCTGCGGCAAATCTCTGTGTCCGGAAACCCGTTGCCATGACAACCGCATCGACTGGATCACATGATCAGGTCAGCCGGTTGCAGCGGCAGGGTCCACCCCCTACCACCACATAAAAGATTTCCAATTCCAGCGTTCGCTGCTTCTGATTGCAGCTACTCACTTCCCTGTGTTACTAGTATTTCGGTATTCTTGCATTCCTACCCGACCTCTGCCTGTTTACTTGGACTCCCTCTGTCTGCCGTTTGATTCTAAATTGCTCCGCTATTGCCGACCACTGCACGGACTCCCATTGCCTCTGGTCCTTGTACCTGTATTGCTCCGCTGTTGCCGACCACTGCACTTTACACAAACTCTGATTCAGTCTACCTGCTGTTATTCCAGCACTTTTCCCAGGACTTCTCGCATATCTCTACCGTCCGTTGTTGGATTCCTTGCGCCTGTTGAATTAAGTGCACATTAGAAACGCCCTGCAGCTATTCTCCTGTGCACCACCCCGGAACTAGTACATCCCTCGTGCCGCACGTGCTCAGAATCCCTTACTAACTTCCCTTGTTGTCGTGTTACCCTTGTCGTTGTGTTTCTCATTTGGAATTCCTCCTGCCACAGTTCCTCTACAACTACCCTCACTATCCAACATAAACCAGTAAGAAAGGTAACTTCATCTATGAACCAAACTGTAGTCAACCATTGGTATTAGTTGGGTAATACAGATCTTACTGTTTTCTAGGACTCTAGGAATAGGGTTCTTACATGCTCGCCTCCTGATCGGTTCTGGAACGCTCTACAGCGCTGTGATAGGTCATTGACTATTACATAGGTTTTTCAGAAATTCAGAAATCTTCGATCTAACTTGACATTAACCATCTGTTTTTTTCCTTGCAGCCTGGTTTCGTGGTTGTGTGTTCTCCTTGCTCTTTTATGTGGTCTGTTCCTCCGACTGTTCTCTTCCTATGTCAGAGGGGTGTATCATAGAAAATAGTTCCCTTGAGTGAAGAGGCCTGGGCTAAGGAATAACCCAGACTCCTCTATCAAACCGGTGCAACCAGGAAACCATCACTCACCTATCGACGCCTTTGGAGAACCTGGTTCGGTGAGTTACAGAATCAGAAACCATGAAAGCATCTGATACTCTGGCCACATTGATGCAGATGGCCGCTGACCTCCGTACAGACATATCCGCTGCTCATGATGCTCTACGCCACAGGATTGATGCCTTACAGGATCTGGCCCAGTCCCGTGCTCAGGGTGGTTATATGCCTGGGGTCACTGCTACTAGCTCTGGTTATCCTCTACCAATACAAGAACCCACACTGGTTTTTATGTCCACCCAGTTCCCTTTCCCCCCTCTGAATGTTTCACTTGAGACCCCAACAGTATCCTACTTTTATAAACCAATGGAAACTGCACTTCCTCTGTCGCCCTTCCTCCTTTCTGAACTCTACCACAAAGGCAGCCTTTGTTCTGTCTTATCTAGGGGGTACCGCTCCGGCCTGGGCTAATCCCCTTTTGGAAACCAACAGTTATGTATTATATGACTGTGATGCCTTGATCACAGCCATGAACAGGATCTTCGATACCCACTTTAAGACCCAGGCAACTGACCTGGAGTTCTTGAACTTCAGTCAGGGGAATACCCCTTGTTGACCTACCTGGCCAGGTTTAATCAACTGGCCACCGAGACGTACTGGCCTGAAGAGAAGATGATGGCAGTCTTCTACAAAGGTCTCTCCGATGACCTTAAGGACACGTTGGCCACCGTCCCTGTGGTCCCCACAGCATTCAATGAATTGCTAGATTTGGTCCTGCAAATCGATGCCCTTCATACTGAGAGGATCAGTGAGAGAAAACCTGTGACACCTGTCAGCACTGTGCATGAGCCCAGAACCCATGCAGGTGGGGGCCATTCGTGGTCCATTGATGCCTGTCCAAAGAGAACACCCCCATTCACATAACCTTTGCATGTATTGTGGGTCCTTGGAACATCTCCTCCTGGAGTGCCCCCCAAAAAACCAGCATGAATGGTGGGAAACGCCAAATCCTGGCATTAGAAGGAGTCCCTATGGCAGGGATGTCTCCCATGCACTCCCACGAGACTGATCCCTCTGTTCCCTTCACCCTTCCAGTGGTTTTTTCCATGTCATCCACGAGTTCCTTCACAACCCTGGCTGTTATCGACTCAGGAGCCACTGGGAATGATATGGACCTTCAGCGTGCGCTCTAGTCTGGCATTCCTGTCATTGCTAAACCCATTCCGGAGGTAGTGAACGCCATGGACGGCACTGCCCTGGTGTCGAGGCTGGTAACCCAGCAAACCACACAGATCCACATGCGCATGGAGGGTGGACATGCAGAGGTTATCTCCTTTGACCTTATCACCACCCACCAGTTTAAGGTCACCCTGGGTCTCCCATGGCTACAGTTCTATAACCTGGCTATAGACTGGGGATCGCGATCAGTTCAGTTACCCTTGCCTGTGTGTAACGACAGGTGTTTTCAGTCCCATGGTGTAACCCACATATACTGTGTCGGGACATGACCACCACGATGTCTCTCATTGGTTTGGTCTCAACCACACAAGTTTCCAACATCCCGGCTGAGTACTCAGTGTTCCAGGATGTATTCGACAAGGGCAAAGCGGAAACATTGCCCCCACATCACCCTTACGATTGCCCGATTGACTTGGTTCCGGGTTCCAAGATCCCTGCTGGCAGAGTGTATTCTCTCACCCTGAAGGAAGATCAGGTCCTCAAGGAATACATTGACAAGGCGCTTGCCATTGGATTCATTCAGCCTTCTAAGTCACCTGCTGCCTCGCCTCTCTTTTCCGTCCCGAAGAAGGAAGGTGACCTCATGCCCTGCATTGACTATCGTGCGCGGAACACCATAACCATAAAAAATCTGTACCCGTTACCTCTAATTTCGGGCCTTCTGGATCAGCTGGGCACCTCAGTCATCTTTACTAAGTTGGACCTTTTGGGGCGATTACAACTTGGTCCGCATAAGGGAGGGGGATGAATGGAAAAACACCTTCAAGATCCGTTATAGGTTATATGAGTACCTTGTCATGCCCTTTGCCCTGTGCAACGCCCTGCAACCTTCCAATCATTCATGAATGATGTGTTCCATGATGTGCTGGACCAATACATGGTCGTCTACCTAGACTACATCTTGATATAATCCTACTCTCATGAACAACACGTCAGCCATGTTCGCTCGTTCTCTGCCTCTGGACACTCCGCTGCCCACGATATCCCAGCTGCTCACGCCTGCGTTCGCGACTAGGATAAACTGCGCATGGACATCCATGCACACCTTGTTTGGGCACAAGAAAGGGCCAAACACTTTGCGGATGCCCATCGAATGCCAGCATCAGTATACAAGGAAGGGAAGCGTGTCTGGCTCTCCAACCGGAACCATACCATCCCGGGTAAAAAAGCACTCATCCCTCGCTACGTAGGGCCGTACGAGATCTCCTCACCCATTAAACCAGTGGCGGTGCGCTTGTCCCTTCATGCCAACTGGCGCGTACATCCCGTTTTTCACATGTCGTTGCTAAAACCCTGACACCCTGATACACGCCTTCCTGCCCGTCCTGTTCCTATCACAGTGGATCACGAGGAGGAGTATGAGGTGGTGGCTATTCGGGATTACCGTTCATGCAATGGTCGCCCATTCTACTTGATAGACTGGAAGGGGTACGGCCCTGAGGACAGGACCTGGGATCCTCTTACTAACATCCAAGCCCCTGTTCTCCTGCACATATTCCATGCCTCGGGGGGGTGCCGCTGCCTTTGGGGGTGGATACTGTTACGGTTCCACAATCTTGTGCTTTTCTTCAGACTTTACGACCTTACAGGCCAACATCTGCCTCACATGGGACCTGAAGCCTGGCTGCCCCGTAACTTCATTGTTGGGGATTATCATGGAAACAAGCTGCGGCAACGCTCTGTATCAGAAACCGGTTGCCAGGACGACCGTGTCGACTGGGACACATGATATGGTCAGCCAGTTGCAGCCGCAGGGGTCGCCTACCATTGCCACATAAAAGATTTCCAACCTCAGCGTTCCCTGCTTCTGATTGCAGCTACCCACTTCCCTGTGTAACTAGTATTTCGGTATTCTTGCATCCCTACTCGACCTCTGCCTCTTTATTTGGACTTCCTCGGTCTGCCATTTGATTCTATATTGCTCCGCTGTTGCCGACCACTGCACTTTACACGAACTCTGATTCAATCTACCTGCTGTTACTCCAGCACCTTTCCCAGGACTTCTCGCAGACCTCTACCGTCCATTGTTGGATTTCTTGCACCTGTTGGATTTAGTGCACATTAGAGACACCCTGCAGCTATCCTCCTATGTATCATCCCAGAACTAGTGCCTCCCTCGTGCCACCCAGGCTCAGAATCCCTTACTAACTTACCTTGTTGTTGTGTTATCCTTGTCGCTTTTGTGTCCCCGACACTTACCCGAACCTTGCGGCTCCTATTAGTGGCTTCTCCCTGAGCGGGAAAGCCTGGTTGCCAGGTGCTTCTCAGCACACTCTGGCTCTTGTGCACAGCTCCGCCTCTTGACAGCGCCTGCTGCCCGCTTTCCCTTCCATGAGATGTCCATCCTGCACAATCACACCAGCAGGACTCCCATGGTTTTGGTCAGCATCTCGGTGTCTCTCGCTCCCGCACAGCTCCTTCTGCTGTGTCTTTCTGGTTCCCTGCTTCCTCTGTGTGCTTCAGCCTTCCACCTCTTATACGCCTGTGGTCCTTTAATTGGCTGAATGTGTATTCCATTAATTAAAGCTGCCTGGCTTTCATTACCAAGACATGCCTGACCAAGTGCATCTTCTTCGTCCAAGTACCAAAGTGGTGAGAGTAAGTGGTCTCTATTACTCTCAGTTGCTTCCTCCTCGTCTCGGTACTAGAGTCTGGAAAGTGTGTATTATTCATAGCTCTCAGTTGTTTCATCCTTGTTTCAGTACTGTTAGGTACCCCAAATCAGCAGCGCACATAATCCCATACAGAGTGAACATATTTAGGTTTAGTAAGCCATATAGCCCTTTTTTAATAAAGCCTAGGAGCCGCAACATACACAATGTTGTACTGCATTCTATTTTTGGTGCAGTGTGCATGTGGGTCAGCACACCGTTGAAGAATGCCTACCCAATACCTAAGAACGAGCTAACATTGTTGACATTGTCAGTACTTGCTTTTTATAGGACTTTTGCTTCGAGGAACAGATGTGGTTGAAGGCACACTTAAGACATTTTCATTTTACCAGTAACACATTTACAAACGCAATTAAGCCATTAAGTCTCAACAGACTACTAGTAATAATACTGGCTTGATGTTACAGTTTGATAGAGAAAGTTCTAAGACATACCAGGATGGTGGGCATTGAGTGGGGAGGGGCAGGTAATGACAATAGGGTTTAGTTTAGCAGTAGACAGTCAATGAGTGGGGAAATAACCAAACAACGCCCCCAGGCTGCGTGTCCATCCTCACATACCAGCTATACTCCATGCATACGTTTCAGGTTGCAGCCCAAACCAAAAAGGACATAACTTTGAACATAAAAAAGCCATTAGGGAACAATATATATAAATCACTACATATTTTAGGAGTGGATATATGAAAGCCTCAATATCATCCATTAGAAAGGGGAATGGTTTATTTATTTATTTGGACAATGTTTGTCGGGTCCGTGGACCCGATATTGCATAAATATATAAATTAATCGGGTCCACGGACCCGACAACATTGTCCAAATAAATTAATAAACAAGGCCATGGCTGAGGCCTGTCACTGCCTCTGGTGCCCCCTTGCAGGGGTCACCAGAGGCAGTAACAGTCCTCCCCACATCCCGCTCCTCTGCTGGTGGGAGAGCTACTTTCCAGACAGGGCCGGGGCCCAGGGCATGACTTACCTCAGATACTGAGGGCAGGTTGTGGTCAGGCTGCAGGCTGGATCCTCCCACTGACGGCAACAGAAAACAAAGATGAAGCTGGATCACTGGAGACTCTGGCTGCTGTCAGTGCTCTGGTGTTAATGGGCGTTTCTAAGTGCTTTTATGGTACCATAGTGCTGCTTGCATGAATGTGAGTCAGAGAGTGTTAAGTGATGCCACTTCCACACCAGCAGAGAGGCTAAGCTGCCTACAATGCACGCCCACTCCCCGCGCCCCAATGCACCTCGCTTCCCATTACAATGCTGGCACGAAACCATTCAGTGACTAATACATTAGCAGTTTCCTGCCAGCATTGTGATGGGAGGGGCTGGTATTAGCTGCAGGGGGAACTGAAGTGTCCTTATGGTTGTGCTTATGAAGAAATAAGCACAACAATAAGGGACTAATTGACAGATGAAGAAAAAAAAGCAGTTTGCAAAATGCACTCAATTCAACATTCGGCCACAAGGTGGCAATGTTGCATAATCATTTAAGTCATTAAATACAACTCTTTCATAGAGCTGCCAGGATAGCTCACCACAATGCTTCTGTCTGGAATACAAGACAACACGGTTTCAAATCATTATCGGGGAATCAGACTCCCTACTTATAATGACCTATAACGGTGGGGGGAGGATTAGCATCCCCGTATCCTCGTGACAACCATCCTGTGTTTTGGGCCAAGGTACCTCATCCCTAGTATTTCTCCTTTTCTGTCACAACACATCTGGGATGATAATATCTCCTGCTCTTCTCGGAGATAAACGAACCTGGTAAACAATATCCCATAACTACTTCTGGGATAGGGTTTTCCTCCTGAAAGGAGGCTGTGGCATACTGTGTCTCACCCAAGCGTATCGCACCTCCAATCCCGAAGGACCCTCCATCCAGGTGACCGCCCACGCTTGTCCACCCCAGGGGCAGGATCCAAAAGCGATGGTCTTTCACCGGCCACCTGAGAAGAGGATCCGAGGGGAGTAGAAGTGGGAACACCCTCAGGTTTCTGACAGTGTTAAGAACTGAATATGGGGCATTTGTATTCTGAAGGCCAGCACAAAGCATCAGTTAGTTGACGAATTCTATGAATTCTTCCAAGAGAATTAACGTGTCACACAGAAAAAGTGTTAAACTATGTTCTTTATTTTCAGGTCTTTTTAATTGACACACTAAACCTTTGTAGGTATATTTGTAGTTACATATGGCGGTTCCCTGGGAAGGTTAACTGCCATTTTCTTGCTTAAGTATTCTAGTGACTGGTTTGGGACTAAATGCATCCGCTCAGTATCAATGGTCTTTTCATTGTCTTAACAAGCCAGACCAGATGGCACCTCAACGGGACTTGGCTCCATGATCAGGAAGGCAGGGTTCATTGTGTGTCACCATGCAGACAGCATCCCATGGAAAATCAATGCAGTGATATGTGTGCAACAATGATTAGTGCGCTGCACAAGCCACCACCCTGTTGGTTAATAGTGTCTATGTGGTGCTCCTCTATGTAACAGCAAATATGCCTGTTTTTGTCTCATTTGTCCCATGCCCATACAATAGCACACTGGAATGTTTTGTGTATGTGGCTCTGACGAGCATGCCATACTGTGCCCACACTTATACACATAAAGCAATCAAAGACGTTGCTTCAAATTGTACATCTACTAGGCCAAACGCCCTTTCTATGCTGCCACACCATGGTGTTCACTAGCTGCAGGCCAGCACTAATAAGAGATGCCAGTGCCAGCTCTGTGAGATAAAGCATGGGCCTGTGCTTTTTTGCAGCAATGACCACTGAGGCCTGCGTAATGGTGAGGCGGTAGTGGCTGAGGAACTGTGGACCCTTTACCATGCATTTGAAGCCGGTTTTGTTTAACACTCTTCATCAGCTTATTACAGGTCAGGCTAAAGTTGGTAAGAAGTACAATCCTTTCTGTGCATTGTTTATTGGGTGTCTCTTTTAGGGTATCCTTTCCTGGCGGTAGATATACTTCCTTAAAGAGGTTTCGGTATTGAGGGCTGGGCTTGCTCACACTGAGACCCAGCCCCTAGAGCCCTTGTACCCCATTCCAGTGGCTGATGTTGCAGCTATTTTATAGTCCCATCCAAAAACGTAAGCTGTCCAAATGAGTATGACTGGTTCATGGTTACAAACATTTCAATGTCAGAGTGAGTGTTGTGAACAGTGATGTGAGCACCAAGCCATGTGTCTGTTATGTATTTAAAGATTCACACACAGAACCAGTGCTTAATTTGTGCCGTTGTTTGCCGGTGGGCAACAACGGCAGTCTTTTTTGGGCACTCTTTTTGGGCACGACGCGGGCCAGCCCTGTGCTTTGCCAGGCCCCATTTTCTATTTTGACCGTACATTGGGTTCTGATCCTTCCCGCAGACAGGGGAGCTGCAATGCCCCCTGCAGTGCATGCCTTCTGTTTCAGTGAAACAGTTTTTTATTCTTACACAAACATGTCTGAACGATACTATCGGAGTTCCTCTTTTGGTTTGGCCATGGACCTATTGCCCTATAGGCTAGTCCAATCCTGGGTGAGCCTCCCTCCTCTGCATTGCCACAGAGCCCTGGCCACCAGCCTGACACAAGGTAAGTCTCTGTATCATTCTAATTCCATGGCATTGTGAGCACACCCGTGACCCGACTGCAACGCAATGCACTGCAAGTTCATGCACAAGCACAAAGTACTGGCCATTTACACCCCATGTTCTGAAAATGGCTGTGGATAATTTAATTGTATTTTCGGTTATATGGAAACTGCTTCGTGAAGACCTGCTCTCTAACCTTCCTTCTAACCTTCTTTCTGTCCTCATTCTCCTTGATCTTTCTTCTGCTTTTGACACAGTCAACCATGCCCTCCTGCTCAATCACCTCCGTGATAACCTGGGTATCACTGATCAGGCCCTGGCCTGGCTGACCTCCTTTATCACTGACCGACCTTCCCAGGTCCAACTGGGGTCTTTCCTCTCTTCTATCCCTCTCTCTACCTGCGGTGTTCCCCAGGGGTCTAGCCTTTCTCCCTGGCTGTTCAACTAATACATGGAACCCTCTTGCCACTGCATTACTTCTCTCTGCTCCAACTTTCAATGTTATGCAGATGACACCCAGGCTCCCCTCAGCCGCCTCTTCTTCTCTCATTCCAGACTGTCTGACCGCAATTCAGGAATGGTGTGCCGCCAAAGATCTCTGCCTTAATGCCAGTAAGACTGAGATCCTCCTCATTGCAACACCAGCTCCTTCCTTTCCCCTCTTTCTCTGACCGGCCACTCTGGGCCCTCTTATTGCTTCTACCTGTAAGGCTTAGAACCTTGGAGTCATCTTCGACTCCACCCTCTCCTCCCATCTCTGTCTAAGAAATCAAGATATCAGCTGCACCTCCTCAGAGGTATTCTTCCTTTCCTCACTTCCCCCCCAGAAGCTCACCGTCTCCAGAGCTCCGATCCTCTCTAGGCTGGACGACTGCAACAGCCTCTTTGTAAATCTTCTTGGCTCTACTCTCCGTCCTTTACAACTTATCCAGAACAGGACTCTTGAGTCTTGTCTGAGTCTTGTCCTTGGCCTCAAGCCCAGGGATTGTATCTCTCCAGATTTCTCCAGATCTGAAATCTCTTCAATGGCTCCCAGTGGCTGCAAGGATCAAGTTTGAGACTCTCTGCATTGTTCACAAGGCTGCTCTGGGGCCTGGGCCTGGGACCACACTACCTTCAATTCTGTCTTTCTAAACATCTCCCTTCTCCAGCTCTCTGCTCGTCCACCTCCAACTTTCTGAGGGTCAGTCGCTTTTCCAATCTGATAGTTGGAGGCCTCCCTCTGGAATAGCCCCTCTCAAACTTGAGCAGAACCACCTCCAGTCCGGAAGCAACTCAAGACTTTCCTCTTCACTTCCGATTTCTCTCTTCCTCTGCCCTGCTGATGCCCCAACTTCTCCACGCACTGATCACCTGGCCTCCCTTTGAACTTGGGCCCAGGTCCCTGCATGTCCAGTTGCATCTTGCATTGCCTCTTGGCTCCCCCAGAACTTGTCGTCTGTATCTGTAACCCTACAGTCCATTCTCTTTGCACTTCTGAGCCCCCCGTTGGCTGCACTTTCTGTTTTACCTGCACTGAGCCACCCACTGGCCGCACTTTTGAGCTACCTGCACATCTCCCTCCCTCTTCCACCCCCCTCTGCACGTCTCACCTTCCATTTCCCTGACACAAGACCTAGTAAGATTGTTTTTTTGTCCTCTCTCAGTTTCCTCTTCCTTGTTTTGTCGCGCCTAGAAACACTTGTGTACAGAAGCAATATGAATGTCATATCATATGGTTGCGATTTGCAGCGTGCACACAAGGAGCACAATCATATCGATGACTCTGTGAATTCTAACTCTAGACCTTCCAGCTTATATCTTTTGGACGATTTTTAATGAATATTTGTTTCTAATGGCTGCCTCATTTGCCTGCTTTGTTGCTTATTCACTCATCAGTGTACAGTGTGTGTGGGTGGGTGTGTGTATTTTACCAAATATATGGCAGTTAACTTGTGCCCTGCATGGAAGCATAGACTTGCCCGACTAGGCCAGTCCTGACTCACTGCCCCATGTCTCTGCTTAGTCTAGTCACTGTGCTCCCAAGAGGCAAGCGTGCTGTCCTAGGCCATGCCCACACCTAGAGAGTATGGGGATAAAATAAGGTAGCATTCATGCAGATGAACACACATTGTCTAATTTCAGACCCTCGCGAGCTTGTGCCATCGCCCTCGCCACTGGTGGACCAGAACTTTCCTGTTTTGGCACCCCAGCACGTTGTTCTTTTTCTTTTTTTTGTGTTTACATTTGTTGGGTTTGATTTACTAATTTTTTTTAAAATGTATTTATTTTTTTATTTGAAAAACTACAGTTTGAAATTGTATTACAAACATTTGTTTCACAACAGCCGAATTAACTTTCGAACCAACACCAACAGATCAAATCAGAATCAAACACATCAAAACAATCTAAAAAGAAGAGAGAACAGAGGCGAAACAAAGAAGGAAGGAAAATTTAACATTAAATATCTGTTTTCAAAATCATATCAAAATAGTTCACAGTTGCACAAACAAGTTGTGTGCTGTGACCAAAGATGATCCTAGCCCACCACGTCTCCATGTCATCATCCAGAGGTGCAAATTGACCCAGATGCAACAATCGCTGGATAGTTGTTCGCTGACATTCAACTAGTAGATGTTTAGTGGTTTCTATCGAAGATTCACAAAAACGACACAGATTGTCTTTTAAGGATGGCTCCCTTCTTTGCCATAGGACTTCCTTGGTTTTTAGGATGTTGGCTCGAAACCGTAAGAATTGAGCTCTATGATAGCGGGATGGGCAATGTAAAAGGTAGCGAGCTGGTTCGTTAAGTTTCCTAGAGTCATGATCCATCACTTCTGTTGACTTCAGCTTTTTTCTTTCATCATTATTGATGCTCCATGCCCAATAATCAAATTTCTTTTTTGCATGTTGTGGCCGAAGTAGGAGTTCTTCATTGCTGATGTTTGCTGCAGATAGATACACCACTAATTTGCAAAACCAAGTATTAAGAAGATCAGACTTTTTTGGCATCTGGTTGAAAGCAAACAATTTGTATGCGGGTGCCGGCGACCTCCAAGGACATTTTACGCAGCTTTACTAATGAGTTCCATACCATTTTCATGTGTAGGGAGTTAATGGCTAGTTCATATCTCACAATAGCAATAGGAGTGGACTGTGGGAGCTTCAAAACCCTCTGCCAAAAGTGACCTTCTAAAGCATGCCAGGTTTGCTCACTTATATTCCAACCTGCAATAGCCCCGAAGATCATTAATGGCACCACTTTTTGCTGATAGAATTTAATGACAGGTTCCAGAGAAAATTTACCGTAGTTCCTGTTAATTTTTACAGCTTGCAGTGTTAATTTCTTCATCTTAGAAGTTAGTTCTGTCACCCATTGCTGTTCTCTGATGGAATTATTGAATTGTATACCCAAGTATCTTATTGAGTCAACAGATAAATTAATAGCTTCTGTAATTTTCCACCTAAAGGATTTATCCTTTTTTCCTTTGACATTTCCAATTGAAACAATCTTTGTTTTTGTGGTGTTTATGGTTAGTTCATTTAGATCCATATATTTTTGCAGACCTGTTAGTAGCCTCTGCAGCCCAATTTGCGTTCGATCCATTAGTACCAAATCGTCCGCATATACGATACATTTGATTGCGGTTTGGTTTATTTTGGGGGAGGAGCATGGAATTTGCATGAGAAAGGTTGGTAAGTCTGCCAGAAACAACTTAAATAGCTCTGCAGCTAAGGGGCAACCTTGCTTGACACCTTTTTGGGTCATGATGGAGTTGGTAAGCAGCCCGTTGTTATTCAACCTCACTTTGATTGAGGTATGGGCATGTAACACCATTATTGGTTCCAAGATAGATGCAGGGCAGCACCACTTCCGTAGTTTTGCCCACAACAGGTTGCGATTTACACCATCGAAAGCTTGTTTCAAGTCGATGAAGGCAAGATGTAATTTGCCATTTGATTTCATGATTTCCAATTTTAAGATTGTTAGGATGAGTAAGTTAACATCAGCCCCAACACCTTTTGTGAACCCGGTTTGCCATATGTCATTTATTAGCAAGTTTTCTGCCCATTTGGCAAGTCTGATGCGCAGGTTTGAGCCAAATATTTTACCAATCGTATCTAGCAGGATGATTGGGCGATAGTTGTTTGGGTCGTCCCAACTGCCCCGCTTATGGATCGGAACGATAATCGCAGTCCTCCAAGAGTCAGGCAATTTTTTAGCCAATCTGATTTTAGTGAAGAGATTTCCAATAAAAGCTGCCCACTCTTTTGGATATCGTTTTAGGTCGATATTTGAAATCAAATCTGGCCCAGCAGCGCGTGAGTTCTTTAGCGCCTTGATAGCAATAATAAGGTTGTCGTGTTCCATTAGCACGTCCCATTGCGTATCCACAGAGCTAGGCGTTGTCACATCGTTACCATCTGAGTTTTGGAAGACCAAAGAGAAATGCGATTCCCATGTGTCGCCTGAGGTGGTGTTTATTACATATGGGGTGCTTTTGGAGAAGTCCATATTCAGTATCTTCCAAATATCACGAGTGTTCTTTGTCCTGATTAGGCGTAACATGTGTTCCGCACGATCTTGCTCTATTATTTTTGCCTGCGACCTTGCCCAATTTCTATACCGCGTACGTCTAGCTTTTATTGCTTGTTGAGCCTCGGATTTTGGTAAGCGTTTCTTTAATCGCCTTAAATCATTCCGCGTTGCCTTTTTCTCATCGTGCAGCACCTTACAATAAATATGTTGGTGAGACCGACCTTGATTTTGAGACCCAACTCCAGGCATTTTGAAGGCAGTCAGCAGGGCAGTATAATCTGCCCCATGATTAGCTGGAATGTTCATAAGCTTTGTGCTGAGCCCTTGGATCTGGTTGACGCTTATTCGTAGACGATTTCCACCTGAATTTACTTCAAAAGTGATGTTACTTGAGCAACCTGGCAAAGGCATTTCCATCACCATGCAGAGTTGTAACAGGCAGTGATCACTATATTTCATTCGTTTTATTTCTAATTCAACAATCATGGTTGCAAGATTACTTGAAATCTATATGTAATCGAGAATGCTGTTTGTGGATTCACGATGCCACGTTGGCTTAGCAGGGATGTCTCCTTTAGTTGTTCCATTTAGCATGTGTATATCACGAATCGACATGGCAGTCTGCCAACAGCTCTCTCTATCGTCAATCAAGGCGAGAGGGACCAACTGATAATTCCCCGACAAATGTTCAAACCTGAACCAATTGCAATTCAAGTCCCTGCAGCAAATCACTGATATGTTGGTGTAGGTCAGCATTGCAACGTCGATTAATTCAGCAATTGCGGATATAAAGATGTCTGACCTGATCTTTGTCGGGTTCCAGTAAGTGTTTATAATCAGAAGGTATTTTCTCGCGTAAGCTTTTTTGACCGTTGTTTGCATAATTGTACCTTGTACATATGGATTGGGATTTTTAGACTCAAGCACGGCCCATGATCTTGATATCCTCACCATGGTTATAAGGCCAGAGCTTGGACGGCCTTTCGCATTTTTTACTGCTGGATTTAAAAATACAGTAAATCCATCGCAGATGGGAGGTGAGCAGAGCCAAGTTTCTGGCAAACATATAATGAAGACATTTGCTAGCGGTGTTTCAAAATCATTAAATAAGTGCTTGTATCCACATGTGTTCCAGGAAATGAAAAGGATTGAATTGCCAGAATTAATCAGTCATGGCTAATGTTGGTTTCTAGGCCCATTATCTTTGGTATTTTTTACAGTAGCTTTTCTTTGCGGGACTTGATGTGATCTTGAGGACAGTGTGTCACACATCGATTGTCTTAGAGCAGCCGCATCAACTGGTTTCATTGGTTTCTTAGATCCATCTTTGGAGCATTCAGGTCGATTTGAAACGTCACAATCTGGTTCAACCAGTATTTCGAAACCAAAAAACAACAGTTCATTACTTGCATTTAGAAGGGTGCTGCGTACAGTAGCTGAGTTGATATGTAACAAGACCTGGTCTGAACATTTTTCAGTAGCATACTCCACGATTCGTATATCGTCAGAGACGATAGTTCGCAGCGAAGGTACGCACTTGAACAGTTTCAAAATGTTCGTTCGATTTAAATTTACTTCAGCTTCGTCGCTTTGGATGTTTTGTAGCCGCAACTTGCGGCAGCCGCTTTGCTCTCTGCGGTTAGTCAACTCATGCACTCGACTTTTAAAGTGATTACGTAGGTTGCTTTGATTTGAAGTAAATTTAGGATTCAACTGTGACACCACTGCTTGTGCCTGGAAAGATTTTCCTGAGCTTCTCGAACCTCTTTGCCTGTGCGCTATCGTTGGTTTTGTTGGTTTTGCTGCGTCCTTATTTGGACTCGCATCAGAGGACTGAGAGGGGGGAGCACGAGAGCAGGACAAAATGTCTGCTACATCGTGCTCATCTTGCAATGAATAGGTGGACAGATCACAAAGATTTGTTGATGTAGAGGCAACTGTTATGTTACTAGACTCCGACTCAGAAATGATTCTTCTGCTTTTCAAGGCAGGTTTGAGTTTGGCCTTAATTGGAGGAGGGCAAGCCACTCTTTGCAATTCAGCGTCTGTCTTTGACTTTTTGTTGTTTTCTTTCCGTTTAAATAGGCTCTGTCTTGGTGGCGTTGAAAGATTCCTTATAAACGCTTTAGTCTTTGAAGTGCCAGGTGGTTTAGAGCTTTTTGAAAGATTTTTTGATGATCCACAACCTTGTTTCCCGATTGATTTAGTAGCAACCAGTGATGGCTCAGTTGACATAGCTTTGGCAGGGCCAGTAAAAATGCCAAAAGACGAAAACTGGCCATCGGGGGCTACAGGTTTTGTTTGACGTTTGTCCAAGAAATTCTCAGTGCTGACGCCTATTATAGATATTGCTTTCGATTGAACTACAAGAGGTCCTGCACAAGATTCATCAGCGATAGGAGAAACTGCAGTAGGTACACTAGGCGAAGACTTCGCTCCTTCAATCGCGATTTCGTTGTTAGTATTTTTTTTGTTTGGATTTTTTTGTCCCACTTTATCATTAGATTTTGGGGAATTTCTCACAATTGTTAAATTAGGATTATGAGATATAAGGCCCCCAACTGGACACGTGTTAGTGCTGTTATGACAGGGAGCGACCTTCTCACATAACATGTGGCATTGACAGTGTCGTAATTGTTTCATCAAGTCAAGTACGTCATCGACAAGTTTCTCTTGTTTTTGGCTATTTCGACGGGCTAGGTCATGGTGCTGTTGTTGCCATTCAATTGTTCGTTCCACTTCTCCCTGGATCATATTTTTGAGATACACGTTTGATGTTTCCACCTGACCCATTTTTTGGGTTAGATTCGCTAAAAGCACACCTTGGTCTTGTATCTTCTCACATAGAGCTTCATACAATTTGACAAAAGGAATCATTGCCATAGAGGAAGCGGCTAAGACATTGTTGTGAATTTGCATCGCGGCAGCCGCCGAGATACTGGCTTTCGCTGGGGTTTGCCCGCTTTTATCTCCCCCACTTGGCGAGAGACTTGATAAGTCATTCGATTGAGCATATGTTTCATTCATCAAGTGGCCTTTCCTTGTCGTCTCAAGGCAAGTAGTTGTTTTGTTCCTTTTGTTTTGCACTGTCGGAGTGCTTGTAATGAGTTTTGTGTGCTCAGATATTAAGGATGAGGTCCGCGTTTCAGGTTTTCGTGTATCCGTATTCACAGAGTTTCCATTGCTTGTCTTAGAGCCAGAGGGCATTGTTAGTCCCAGTGATGAATGACCAAGCTGTTGGGTGATATCATCACGCTGTTTGTCCAAGGTGGATGTTGTGGCCAGACCACGTCGGCAATCAAGCTCAGGCCGGTTATTAGCCGTACTCGATATCGGGTTCTTCACATGTTGCAATCGTGGGTTTGGAGTCAGCAACGATGATTCACACGGAATAACCACAGACTTATGACAAGTAATTTGCTCTGGAAGGTCAGGAGACAGGAATGAAGATGACTTGGCGATTTTATTTGCATCGATCTCAGTGTGCTTTCGATTTGCTGATGCATGAAAGCGTAGCATCTTGTCATCAAAAGGTGCCATTCCGGAATGAGTTGTATGAAATTGAATCTGATGAGGTTTTGTTGATGATATGGCATCTGGTAGCTTATGAATAGAGGCTTGAGCATTGCCTGACAGACAGACCGTCGCCTTGAGTATAACAGCTTCACATGTTTTGTCGTCATGCTGAGCAGTGGCTCTTACAGATCCATTAGGTTTGTTCACAGGAGGACAGGTATCACTGTCCTTGGCCGATGCCTGTCCCGGCTCACTGTGCACATGGCCAGTCAGCTCAGAATTTTCTGAACATTTTTGGAAAATGTTGGTTTCTAGACTTGATAAGGGAATTTCAGCATGCTCATTTGATGCAGAGACAACATGAGACGCTGCCATCAAGTCGGCATCCGTAATTTCAAATGGAGAAAAGAACGTTTCCGGAGAAATGGGGCTCGATGTAACTTTGTGAGGTGCGCAGATCGATTGTGAATGTGATAATGGCGTTAAGTTGGACAAAGATAACAACCTCAGTAGTGGTGGCAAAGGTGCAGACTCCTTGGCGGGCTCCTGTTGCAGGTCAAGTGCGGGGCGACCATTACATTCATATATGGGGATACCACAACGTTATTGAGTGGTTCAATGTTCACAGGGGTTGCGTCCGATGAGCCAGTTTGGTCAGGGTGCAGAGTTGAACTTAATAGAACAACCTCTGCCCCCGCAGACAATGGAATCCCCCCCCTGCACTCAACACAGGCGCTGTGAGCGTATCTAGCACGTTGGATAGGCCACTGCTAGTTCTGACAGGTGATTTCCTTGAGAGCTCACTTGGAGTAGCCGGAGTCGTCAAGGTAACAGTTTTTTGCTTACCTTGCCGTTAAGTATTGCAACCTTTTGTAAGGCGGTCCAAGGATTCAGCATGCGACGCTGCTGAAGTGTTTTATGGCGAGTCTGCGGTCCAGTTTTCTTGCTCTTAGGGTCCGTCAGGGTGCGGACTGGGGCAGACTGGGAAACTCGCCGCTGAACTCCGCTCCGCGCTGACACGGTGTTTAAATAGTAAACACAAAGGTAGGGCTCTGGCAGCAAAGTCACGTCGTGCAGCTCCTCCAAGGAAAAACAAAAGCAGACTGGGGCAGACTGGGAAACTCGCCGCCGAACTCTGCCGATTTACTAATAGAAGACACATAGTCCAATACAGTGGACAAATGAAACCAAGTAACAGACATACTATCGTCAAAACCTACTGAAGGTAAGTCTGTTGCCTTTCTTTGTAAAATACGTCAGACACTTAAGCTGCCCAAAGAAAATTCCGATTCCTGATTATATATATGTTTTTAAATTAAAAGGCAAACACCAGAAAAGGGCCCAATGATGATAGTAATTTCCATAAACATGTTCTTGTGTTAAACAGAATGTTGGGTTGCACAGAAGCATTCAGTTGTTGCATCCTAAGGCCATCGAGCAGCCTGACTCCAGGCGGCAGCTGCTGCTCGGCCTAGATTTCTCCTCAGCCTTCGCTAATGGTCATTTGACTGATCGAAGGGTAATAGATATCAGAGCTCTGATAATCTGAGTCCGCGACCAAAGGTGCAACACACCTGAGTAACTGTTTCCACGATGTGACCGGATCTGACACTATTCACGCCCACCACTCAGAGGTCCCAAAAGCTGAAAAGGCAAGCATGTGAACTTCAATGGGTGTTGACTGTCACATGTGATGTTATGAAATAGGAATGTATACTGTGCCCGCCTCGATGGTCTTCTTCTTTTTATGGTGATTCATAAAATCACCATAATGATTTTATGAATCGACACGCCTGGACACATTTCAGTTTGGGGGGCTACTTCGATCTTCAAAAGGGCAGGGTCCATGAATCTGAGGAAGCAGCTCTGACTACAGTCCACCTCGTTGACAGGGAGGGCCGCATGGGCGTATAGATTTGGGGGGCCGATTTAGGTCTAGCACTGAGCCGGCCCTAACGTCGGACCGGTATTAGGTGGCGCTGGCACTTATCTATTTAACAAAGTAAGCACTGCTGGAACAAGATTTAACTTGTAAGAAACAATTATAGGTTTTATTTAATGTACATCCATAGGTGGTGACTCCTAATGGACCAACATGCAGCCAGGTGCTGCTGTGCCAGGCTTTTGAGGTGTTCTATATGTTCCCACTGTTAGCGTGCCTGTGTCTCTTTAAGACAGAGACTGGGTCACATGGGCCATGATGTGGGAAGAAGGAGGGGGTGAACGGGAAGGAAAGTTAGTATCTGTTAATGAATGAATAAAGAAAGACGTATATCCTCCGTCCTGGTGTGCCTCCTTATTTCCAAAGGCCCAAGGGCCTTAACAGATGGGGACGAGGCTGACTCCGTAGCACACCATTCCTCCTCCTCCTGGCACGCGAGCGATCCCACTGTACCATTCCCGCTCCAGCGGCCACCCACGAGCCGCGTCCACAGCTGTTCCCGTGATCCCAAGTCACGGCGAGACCCTTTCCCGGGTCCTTCACCCCCCCTCCTCCTCTTTGTGCAGGCAGCACAAGCCTCCTCCACAGACAGCGCAGAGGGAGAAGAGCGCCGTCTCCATTGCCGCGTGGCAATCCACCAGTCGCTGGTGCACTCACACGTGCCGGAGCACATGGAGCCCCAGGTGGGTGGCCCTCACCAGCAAAAACAAAGAGGTGATAGCTGGAAGGTTTAGAATGAATCTTAACCTGTGGCATTGCTCTGGTCAACCCTCCAAACCATCGTTCTTTGCCTGCCAAGCCATTACAGAAGGGAAAAGACCATATGCAAATCAGGCTTTGTCCTGTTAAGGATTTCAGTCCGGCAATACACCCTGGTCTCAGCCTAGTATGCAGTGCGCAAATGAAATACTTATTTTATTGTGTCTATAGGTTCAATATTCTGCGTGATATACCACTCATATCACACCCCTTCTCAAAATACCCCCAGGTCACATTGGACCAGGAATCAGGCTGGTTGGCAAAGGTAATATTTATTTATTCAAACATATGTTTTGATATATGGGGCAGCAATCACCAATGTGGTGACAATACAAATAAGAAAGTAGGTAATGCAGTTGAATTCACCTTTAGCAACACAAAGGGCCTCATCACAAGTTGGCCGCTGGCGCTATCTGCCCTACCGCCAAACCCATCGGCGCTATTAGCACCGGATCACGGGTTTGGCGGAGCTGGAAATCCCCATTCCTCATTGAGCCCATTCGGGAATGTCCCATTCCCCATTGGGCTCAATGGGGAAATTTTACGCTCTTACCGCCGGCGGATTTCCCGCCGGCGGTATGAGCGCGAAATTTTGGCAGATTTCCCCCCAGCTAATAGCTGGGGGGAAATCAGCCAAAGCCATGATCTGGCAGACCCTTAAATGCGGCGGTAATAGCGCTACCGCCGCATTTAAGGGTTACCGCCAGACTCGTGATGAGGCCCAAAGTATAAAACACAGAGACAATAACAGTTTTGGCTTGTTTGAAAGATAGCACTTGAGTTAAGATTTACCCCTGCAAATTTCTAAACTCACAAATAAGCAATTCTACACAGATGTAAGTAAGCAGCAGGTATTCAGGAATAAAGAACTAGGATTTGAATAGAACCTTCCCTCCCCAAACAAGAGAGAAAAACGGTTTGGAAATCCTACACTTTTAAATTGACATTCGAAAATGGCTGTGTGAACCAATGAAAAATGTGTAAAAGTCCTTAAATCTGTACAAATCTCTATGGGAGCAGCATGGGAAGGATGCGAACAATCATAAGCTATAGGATGAGCAAAATTACACACTTTGAATCTTTATGGAAGTTTGGAAATAATTGAAATTGAAAATCACATGTGTAAAACTTTGCAGAATTGCGAATTCCCGCCTAACTTTCACTAAACGTTTTTCAAGAAAAACGAGTGAAATGCAGAGTTGAAATGAAGTCTCTAGCTAATAAATTGAGGAAGTTATGCAAGGTTGAATGAGAGGCGTTTTTAGAAAAATCGGGCAGTGAAAACAGAAAAGAGCTCAGTTTGGACAAGAAAATATTTACTATAGTTTTCTCTATGACTAGAGCATTCCGGCCAGAATACCAAGGAGGGACAAAGTAAGCTTTGGAGTTGGACTTCAACACCAAATCCCCAGTGTCCTCTCCTGGCGGAACCAGTCGGATCACTCAAAGTAGGATGGATGGGTTAAGATTTACACAAGATGAAAATGGCAAAAGAAATGGCGCTTAGCAAGGTAGATCAAAGACAGGATTGCAAAAGGATTCTCACAATATTATAGGTTCTTAAGGTAAAGACAGGATGGATTATAGATTGGGATAGGACAAGGCAAGGTAAGATACGACATGGTTTACTATGATTCCTATTTATGTTAAAGGTATTTGTATCGCGCACCGTCACCAACGGAATTGGTCCCCAGGCGCTCTGGCAGATCTGTAAACGATAAGGTGGGATGGGTTAGTAACGTGAAGAGGGAGTAGGATAGTGAGAGGAGTGGTGTTTTGTTGGCAGCTTTAGCTCGGTATACACCAGATACTGAGCTTTGGTGCAGGTATTGGATCGGTGTCAGTCCACGTGTTCTGTTGCTCCGGCGTATGCGTTGTTGCAGTGTTGTGAAGTGCGTGCGGTTTGTGGTGCGAGAGATGGTGATGTGAGTTTTTGAGTGAGATAAGTATGCAGAGTTTGAGGTTATATTAGTTAGTGGGTTACCTGACGTTTAGCATGCTAATATTCACAGTTTTCTCTAAGTGTGGCACTTGTTGGCCTTTCAAAGTCCTATCTAGGAGCGGTGCAGGCTGGTGTTCACAGTTCTAAGTGTGGCACATGCTAACATTCGAGTTTCATCTAGGCGCGGGCATGCTATCCTTCAATCAAAAACCTCTCTAGATGCGACGCAGGCCAATGTTCCCATTCTATCCAAGCGTTTATACTTACAGTCCACTGTAATTTAAGGTTTTGGACTGTCAAGGGCTCTGGTCATCACTCGGGTCGGGTCTAACAACGGACAGCAGGGCAACTCTCGCGGAATAGGTCAGCTGGGCGGTTCTGGTCAGCTGGACTGGCACCTCAGACTGGACTGGATTGGATTGCCCTTCTGGTTACTGGACGCTGTAGATCAGTGGGATGGCGAGTTTGGAGCAGGCAAGCATTTATGGTAGCAAGCCAGACCGGATCAAAATGCTTCCCTTAAGTTTTGGGATTGCTTTAGAATTTGGGCCTAGCTGAAAAAAAGTTCAGCAATGCAGAGGCTTTGGCTTTGCAAAGAAATATGGAATCAGGAACAAAGGTGGAGAATTCAGGAACAGGGCGCCACGCGGAAATCAGGATGAATCAGGAATCCGTGTCTGTGTGTTGTGAGGTTCACTTATTTATCCTGACAAATGACATCACTAAGTTTATGGTAGGGGCAGACCTACTACCCACAACCACACCGCTGTGATTGGGCAAGAGCACAGTTCCTGCCTTGCTCTTTGCTGGGCGGATGACAGACAGGTGTGTCATGTTTTATGAGATGACTTGGAAAGAGTAGACGTTCAAGCAAACCAAATGTCAGGGAGCACCACGTCCAGGCAAGACAAGGGTGAGCTAATTGCAGCGGTCCAGCCAGGCAACCCAAGAGCTGGGGACAAGAAAACCGGAGGGGGATACCAGCCAGCCCCCAGAATACAGAGGCAGTGTTACCGCTGCGGGATGGCGTTTACCCACTCAGGAACATGCCCCACACTCACCCAGAGGTGTGGAAACTGTGGCAGAGAAGGCCTCTTCCAATCAGTCTGTAGGGAAGGCAGGCCCTGCCACACACCGCGCATGCCACAGCCGCCACAGTACAGGGCGTACAGTCGGACCCCGCAAAACCTGGCATACCAGATGCACCCATACCAGCAAGGGCTGAGACGATACGTGAGGGTAGTAGAGGACCACTACCGTGAAGATGACTCAAGAACTCAAGACGTATGAACAGAACGTGTGGATTCAAGATGAATATGATGGACCGCCAAAGCCATTACGTGACAGAACCCCAAGGTCTGGAGTACGAAAGTGACCAGTACGACCAGTATGCTCAAGACGAATACGTAAACCTCATCATGGATGAGAGAGAAGCAAGAGAGGCACCTAGAATACCAGTGGAGATATGTGGCAGACAGTTCTGCTTCCTGGTCGACTCAGGGGCCACTGTGAACATCATGGGGGGGAGAGAATTCATTCAAATCCCGGACAAGCCGGCACTGGCCCAAACCGTGCCCAAGATTTCCCAATGGAGAGCGGACCTCTCCCTGCACTCCATCGGATATTTCAGGTGCCGGCTCATCTACAAAGAACTGTCCACCACCACAATCATTCACATGATCCAAAGCCTGACCAAGGGAAGATGTTTACTCAGTTACCGCACAGCATCCTGCCTGGGACTCATTGACATTCACGTCCAGGAGGGTGACACCATCAGCTCGACTGCTCCCAGCAGTGATGCAAAGGACCAAGTCTGAATCATGCAGGATGGTCATCCACCCGAATGGCCCATCACGAAAGACATGATCCTGAAAGAATTCCTGCTCCTGTGTGAAGGGCTAGGCAAGATGAAAGGTCCCCCCCGGTTAAACAGCACATAGACACATAGATCCGGCATCCGGCATGTCCCCCAAAACCTGAGGAGAGTAGATTTTCACCTACAAGCTGCTGTGTCGAACAAGCTCAATCAGTTACTGGAGAATGGCATTATCGAACCGGCCACAAGGCCGACCCCATGGGTCTCACCGCTGGTAATTGTGCCAATGGAAGGGGGATGCCTGAGACTCTGCGTGGAATTGAGGATGGCCAACACCGCCATCCAGAGAGAACGACATCCAGGACTACGCATTGAGGACATGATCGTCCAGTTAATCAAGGCTGTGCCTTTCTCCAAGCTTGACCTCAATTAGGGGTATCATCAGATGGCGCTTCATCCTGAATCAACAGGCATCACCACCTTCTGCTATAAACGCCTTAACTTCAGCATTGCATCGGCGACTGAGATCTTCCATGAGGCATTAGACAAGTCATCAGGCCGGTGCGTGGGGCACTAAACTACAGTGACAATATCCTCATCTTTGGAAGGTTGCAGGAGGAGCTCGACACTGCCTTGCGTGCAACCTGTGCCGCCGTCCAAGGAGCAGGTCTGGCACTCAATATCAACAAGTGCCAATTCAGCAAAACCAAGCTGAAGTTCTTCCGGCAAATGTTCTCCGCAGATGGCATTACGCCAGATTCCGGCAAGGTCTTCACCATCTTCAACCATCAGAAACCATGCCAAGTAGTCGACGTGCGATCCTTTCTAGGGATGGCAGGCTACTGTGCCAGATGTATCACACACTATGCCTTCATCACTGAGCCACTACAACGACTGCTACAGAAGGACGTCCCGTTTGCATGGTCAGCTGAATGCCAAGGGGCCTTTGACACCATCAAACAGGCCCTGGCGGAAGCCCGAAGACTTGCTTACTTTGGCCCGGACTGACACACCGAAATCGTAGTAGATGCAAGCCCGGTGGGGCTAGGAGCCATATTGGCTCAGACAAATGGGATAGACGCTCACCCCAGGCACATAGTGGCCTATGCCAGCAGAGCATTGGCCCCGCCCGAGTTGGCCTACTCCCAGGCCAAGAAGGAGAGTCTGGCAGCCGTGTGGGCATGCAAGCACTTCCACAACTTTGTGATAGGGAAGAGGTTCACCCTCATCACGGATCACCAAGCTTTGCTGTCACTATACGGAGAACCCAGTACCAAGATGCCTCCCAGGATTGAACGGTGGGGCCTCGGGCTCTAAGAATATGACTTTGAAATCATCCACAGGCCTGGGGGTGGGAACAACCTGGCAGACTATCGTTCGAGACATCCAGCGGGCAAGCCCCTGCCTAGGCCGGGTGACACCGAGTACATTGACTATGTGACATCAAATGCACTCCCAACGGCTGTCTCGCTCAAGACCATCGCTACAGCCTCAGACCCCTCCATGGCCCTGGCAATCAGCCTAACAGAGAACAATAGGTGGAGGGACTACCGCCGCGCAGTATTGAACCATCCGGGGGTGTGCAGAGACGAATTGGAAAGACTAGCCAAAGTACACGCAGAGATGGCCATAAAAGACAAAACGATACTCCTAAGAGGGTGCAGACTTGTCATCACAGCGACCCTCCGGTCTGAAGTTATCAAGACTGCCCATGAGGCTCACAGAGGCACAGACAACACAAAAAGGCAGCTCAGTTGCCATGTGTGGTTCCTGTTTCTGGACGCCATGGTTGACCAGCGAGTGAAAAACTGCACAGCATGCCAATGCACAGCCAGGGCTGAGGACTGCAGCCCCGATCCCACTTCAACCAACGTAGATCCCTGAACACCCCTGGGAAAAGGTGGCCGTGGATTGCTATGCACCCCTTGAGTCGGGAGAATATCTGTTACTCTTCATAGACGAACACTCGAGATTCCCAATAGTGAAGGAGTCAACATCCACAGCGTTTGCTCAGGTCGCAGCGATTTTTGATGAGGACGTAAGCGAATGGGGAATCCCGGACACCATCAAGTCCGATAATGGTCCGCCATTCAGTGGACATGAGTTTGCGACCTTTGCGAAACATATGGGCTTCGCCCACCAGAAGGTCACACCCTGCTAGCCACAGCCAATGGAATGGCTGAGAGGGTCATGGCCTCTATCAAGAAGACCCTACAAAAGGTCCCGCATTGAGGGTGCTGATCCCCACCAAGCGCTCTGTCGACTGCTGCGGGACTACCGCAATACACCTCACGAGGCCACCAACAAGACCCCTGCGGAAATAATGATGAAGTATCAAGTTCGTACCCGCATTGTGAGGCACCCGTTGGGCCAGCCAGAAGCAGACCAAGAGGTCATCAGGAGAGACACTGAGCGGAAGGAAAGAGCTTGCGTGGAGACAGACGAAAGGAGAGGAGCCCGACCAAAAGAGTTTCATGTAGGGGATGAGGTGTTGGTGCAGCAAGCCATAGCCAGAAATACAGACTCCCGGTTTACCCCGAACCCACTTCAGGTCCCTACCATCAAAGGGACTATGGTGACAGCCCCAAATTCAGAGAAAGAGGTAACACGCAATAGTTTGTTATTCAAACATGTTGTTAAGAGAGAGGATGAAAGGCCTCCACCTCCCAACCCTGGCCCAGATCCCTGCAAATCCGGTGACGATCTGTGGATCCCTCCTGGACCATCTCGTCATCACTTGGCAGAGCCGACCGACGGCCCTGATTTGGCCTTGAATGGTGATACCACTACCCGTCCACAACAAACCATAATGAAGCCACTCCGTCTAGTCGAAGAATGTTGAAGGGAAGCAAGGACATTTGTCCGGGGGTGTTGTTAGCGTGCCTGTGTCTCTTTAAGACAGAGACTGGGTCATGTGGGCCATGACGTGGGAAGAAGGAGGGGGTGAATGGGGAGGAAAGTTAGTATCTATTAGTGAATGAATAAAGAAAGACGTATATCCTCCTTCCTGGTGTGCGTCCTTATTTCTGAAGGCCCAATGGCCTTAACACCCACCATGCCAGTCGCTGATCTGTGATAAGCCCAAGGTACCGGTCGTGTGAAACTACATCCAGGACATGGCTGCTCATTTCGCAGGCAGGGACTTTCTTGCTGTTTGACCCATTAAAGATCATAATGTCGAGCCAGGGCTCTGCTGATGCAGCCTCCAGCCCCCAGCCCCTGATGCGCTGACACTGCTGCCCGTACAGCCAAAAATTATTATAATCATTGGGCACTTTTTCTGGTGTTTGCCATTTATTTAAAAAAACATAATAATCAAGAATTGGAATTTTCATTGGGCAGCTTAAGTGTCAATGCTCTTACTTGGTTTCATTTGTCCACTGTATTCGACTGTGTGTCTACTATTAGTAAATCCAACCCAAAAAATGTAAATGCAAAAAAAAAGAAAAAAGAAAAATAATGTGCAAAGTGCCAAAACAGGGACGTTCTGGTCCACCAGTGGCGAGGGCGAGGGCACAAGCTCGCGAGTGTCTGAAATTAGACAGTGTGTGCTCCTCTGCATGAATTCTACCTTATTGTATCCCCATACTTTCTAGGTGTGGGCATGGCGCGGGACAGCACGCTTGCCTCTCGGGAGCACAGTGACCAGACTAAGCAGAGACATGGGGCAGTGAGTCAGGACTGGCCTAGTCAGGCAAGTCTATGCTTCCGTGCAGGGCACAAGCTAACTGGCACATATTTGGTAAAATACACGCACCCACCCACAGACACTGCACACCAAGTGACTAGACCACAAAGCAAGCGAATGAGGCTGCCATTAGAAACCAATATTCATTAAAAAACTTACAAAAAATATAGCGGGGCTAACCCATACTATGGCCCCAGTAATGCATAATATCTCCTATACTTCGTTGAAAACAATTAATTTTATTGGAAACCCATGTTCGCTTTCTTAGAGTCCCAGGGCTCCTCAGGGCACTTGATGTGTCTGGTTTATCAGGGCGGTGTCGGAGCAGTTTTGCTATTAGATCTGTCGGCTGCTTTCGACAGTCGACCACTCTCTCCTCATCTCCCGGCTCTCTGAGGCGAGGATCTCTGGCCAAGTTCTTAACTGGTTCACAGCCTTCTTGGCGGATCGCTCCCAATCAGTCTCTCTCCCTCCTTTTCGTTCAGCCCCCGCCCTCCTCTCCTGTGGAGTTCCTCAGGGATCTGCACTGTCTCCTATCTTATTTAACATTTATATAAAATATCTCCTGCTCTTCATTGCGGCACACAGGTTCTGTTTTTATTCGTATGCCGACGATACTCAGATTTTGGTCCGCCTCGACCCAACTAAATCTGAAACGGCCTCCCGGCTAAGATGCTGCCTTGAGGAACTGGGAACATGGATGACATTGAACTGGCTGAAGCTGAACAGCAGTAAAACCGAGGTCCTAGTTGTGGGTACCTCTACTCCTCAACTGTTTTGGACGTCTGACCTTTGGCCCACCTCCCTCGGCCCTCTTCCCACACCAGTTTTGTCACTTCGGAATCTTGGTGTGCAGATTTCAGCATGATTGACCATGGAGGAGCAGGTCAATGATGTGTGTAAATATGGCCACTTTAAACTTCGGATTCTCCGGAAGGTTCTTCCCTTTATTCCCACAGTAAACCAGGCCCCGGTGGTTGCTGCCTTAGTCCTGAGTGTTCTGGACTATTGTAACTCACTCTATCTGGCTCAACCTGGCTATATAATTGGGCGGCTGCAACTGCTCCAAAATGCAGCGGCCAGATCCATCATCTGTTCTCCGTTTGGTGCTCATATGACCCCTTTGCTGAGGCAATTGCACTGGCTCCCCGTTGCTCATCGGATTATGTTTAAGTCTATGTACATAGTGCACAGAGCCTTCTATGATGCGGGAGCTGAAGTTCTCCCGTTACCTGCCTACTCATGCCCTTCGATCGCAAGCTGCCCTATGGGTGGTGGTGCCTCGCTTTAGGCTAGCTGGCAAACGAGGTTGTGCATTTTTTGGTTGCCGCCGCAAAAGTAAGGAATGACCTGCCTTTGCCCCTGCGGGAGACTGCCAACCACTTTGCCTTCCGGCGGAAATTGAACACTGCTTTTCTAGTAACGGCAACCTGGAACTACTCCTCACCTCCTTACCGCCATGATGCCCTCAGGTGAACGCGCACTCAACAAATACAGCTAAGATAACATCGCAGCGGACGGTCCCAGCCCTGCTCAGGACACTAGTATGACTGCGCAAAAAACATCATCCTTTCCTGGGCGGCTCTGCCAATACTGTCTCACAAAGTCCAATGCCCAAACCAGTGAGCCTTCTCGCTTCCATTTCCGCTCTTGCGAGAAAGGCCCGCCCTGGTATCCGACTGCCATTCAGACATTCCCATTTAGACAATGGAGCCAACTGTGATGGTTTTATTACACGGCACACTCCAGCCAGGGACTTCTTTTCCGACAATGAATGTGGCGCACAATAAAACACTTCTTATCTTTAATATACTACGGAGTCTTTATGAGTAGGCCTCCAACCCGTCTCGCCCCCAACCTTCACAAACATACGGCAGAAGAAGAAGCAGACCTACAAAAAATAGAAATTGCAGCTTTAGAAGATGACTGATAAGCTTGCTCGTAAAATCTGACACGAACGGCACTGATTACAACAGGTCATAGAAACACGTGCATTTTAAATAAACATGCAAAAGTCAAGCTGCAGTTTGCAAGGCGGTGAACACGGGGCCAAATGCTTGCACATTGTCTATCTTTATAATTCGTGACAGTAGTACATTTAAAATAATTATAGAAAATAGAAAAATGAACCATAGCCGTGTCATGCATCTTTGGGCAATATCCTTTAGAGTTTCACAAGCAATAATGCAAAAGGCGCTTTGTAAGCCGACTATATCATAGCACAGGCTTTCATTAATTGCAAACAGCCTGCGGCCCACAGTCCATGTTTAAATAAACGCAGCAACAATAAAGTCATAAAAATAAAAAAAAAAAAAAAAAAAAAAAAAAAAATAAAGCCGACTATATTATAGCACAGGCTTTCATTAATTGCAAACAGCCTGCGGCCCACAGTCCATGTTTAAATAAACACAGCAACAATAAAGTCATAAAAGAATGATGACTATTCTAACATGCTGTAATATATCCATTCAACAGCGAGTTCTTTTTCTCCTTTGATTTAGGCAGCACTATAACCACCAGAATAACGGTACATGCCCTGCCAATGAATGGTACCAAGTGAAATACAGAAATACAAAGACCAACCTTGAAAACAAAGCCACAGAAGTTGCTAATCTGTAAGTCAATTTAGTTCACTTAATAAATAGCCTGTAGTAGAAGTAACATAACACTAAGTAATGGTCGTTTCTAATTAATTATAGGAACCAAGACCAGAGATGGCAATACCCGGCCACATCCGAGAGTCTGACCAGTCTCAATAGTCCTAACTTCAGTCTATGGACCATAGGTGGGTTTAGTGTGCGTGTCTAGAACAGTGTAATCTAGCCATCGCCTTGATGCTATCCAGTTGGGAATTGCAACTCTTTTTCTATTTCATTCTTATACATTAATATATGTATATTTATCCTTTTAGATGTGCTAGTGTGCCTAATGGGGAACAAGAATAATCTACCACAAAGTAACCATTTGTCCTGAAGATGGCCCAACATTTACCTTAGTGATCACTGTTGACAGAGGTGGTACACTACAAAGGGCCGAAACATATGTCGACTGCTAAAGGGAAAACCTAATGTTTTTTCCCCTGTCACTAATGCATATTTTGACTCACTGTTATGCACAAAGCTGTTTAAGTTGTAGTATTCCCCTGTTAGAATAGATGAATGATGACTGAATGTTTTAATTGAAAATGTATTAAGTTTGCTATGTTTTGTTAAGCTTGTAACGTTTTTAGGTATTCTTGTGACTATTAAAAAGATAGAATTTTTTGCACCTAGCAGCATTTTTTTGCAATTCTTCCCAAAAAGGCGATAACCTTACTAACAAATTGTACAGGTTAACCTTCATCTTCACCTGTGACCCATACAGGACTTAAAGAGAGGGGTAGTCGATCTGTTTTTTCACAAACTTCATCTCCCACTGATCAATCAATTTAAATGAGGGAATGGTCTGGTCTTTTGGGAGTTTCCTGAATAACTCTTCGCTGATGAATCTTCTTACATTATTCCGGCATACTCTTGCGAGGACATTCTCCCCCCCTCTCATTTACCTGTCTGGGGAGGAACAGCTGTTCACCCCTTTTCTGAACATCAGCCATGCTTTGAGCTGGTTTTTCATCACTGTAAAGACTGGAGGGGGGTATCTGTACTCTTGCTCTCTATATGGCAGAGTAGAAGCACAGAGCATCCCAGCCAAGATTCTCTATAGGGTAGCAAAGGTCGAGCAATCAAGGCTTAAGCTCTCAGGAGCTGATGCGGGCTGGTTCTTAAGTACAGTGTAGTCCCCAAGCACCCACAAAGGAATGTCCACACACTATGTTAGTGAAAACACAGTTCTTTATATAAATAAGGTTTCGATTCCATACACAATAACACACGTTGGACTCCGACAATTCTAAAATGATAAATATATACAGTCTCCATGTGGTACCAGAATTACTTCTTAGATTTCATTAAAATGCATCAACTGTAGACAGTTTCAAAAAGCATATGAATCGATTAATAAGGTGAACCAACAGTAGACTTAGGAGGAAAACAAATTGGTTAGACAATTGGCAGAATACTGGCCCCGTTTAGCTAGACACAGTTCTGTGTGAGGATCCCCCCACCTGGGCAACCTGCAAATTAGGTAATAACAAGCCCAGTCCATATATTGTCTATTGAGAGTCTTATTTACTTCTATAAAAGTTCTACCACCCCAATGTACCTGGTTTGGCAGAGTTCAACGTCGGGATCCTTGACGGATCCTTCTTGATTGACTCCCTTTAAGGCAGGAGCCACGGATCGTTGAGATCCCATGAAGAAAAGGACGAACAAAAGTGGCGAGGCAGCAGCTTTGGTCATGGTGGTGCTCGTTGACGATCGATCATGGACGTCCTGTGAAGATGCGGCGTGCAGTGCACCTCAATGATGATAGTTTGTTGCTGTAAAGTGTCAATGCAAACCTTTTGGCCCAAAAAGGGTGTCGGGTTGTCGGCATCTGGCATCGGCGAACGGGACGTGACCACGGCTGGCTTCTGGATCTTCGTCAGCGTCTCTGATGTCTTCAGGTGGTGGGAAACCCACTGGCGGATTCTCCTCAGTTCGTCAGCAACCTTCACTTTCTCTGGCGGGACAAAGCGGTCAACGGTGATGAGCAAGGAGTCCTTGATTCAAATGTCTTAGGCAATGGAGCGTTGCTGCTTCGGTCAACGATGATAATCGTCGACAGTGATGGACTTCAATGTCTGGGCGCTTTGCTTCATGATTCCACGGTGGTCCCCATCTCCGGTCGGCAGCCTTTCGAGGACTGATTTCCAGGGAGCCTTGGCGAAGGTCAGCTGGTGCACGATGATCCCTCATAGCTCAGGAAGAGGTCTCCTAGCCAGGTCCTCTCTTGGATCAGTTCCTCGATGGTCACGCAGCTTTCAGATTAGCGAAGGACAGCAGCAGCAATTCCTCTTCTTCCAGCAGGCCTCAAAGTTAAGCATCAGTTTCGAATTCAGCTTCTGAATGATTTCCATCAGTGAGAGGTCCCCAGATATACTGTTGGTCTCTCATTCACTCTGCTGGTTCACACTCAGGCAACCAATCATTCAGAAGGGCATTCAGGCAGGCAGGCAGACAATCGGGCTCACAGTGCATTCAGGCCATTCACTTCCATCCAGACACTCACAACAAGGAATGTGTATTGGGACAAGTACCCAGCCATTCACCACTCCACGCTGCATTCATACCAGTTTCGGGCAGGGCTGTCTCATTCTTTGTGTCATCCACACAGAAACCAGACACCCACAACATGAAGTGCATATTGGTCACACACTCCATTCACACAGGTCCCACCCCAAGGGTGTGCCCACAACATACAGTCATTGGGAAGACTCCAGCCAGCCTGGCATGGACTTCCCCCACAATACCATATAAGGAACTTCCACCCAACAGCCAGTCAGGGGAAGGGACAGAGTCAGGGCTTCCCGGGACAACAAGGTAACAGGCAATAGAAAGCAAGAGGCCACAGGGGCCATCTTGTCTCCTATCAGGAATCAACTGATTCCAATGGCATGGCCTGGGTATCCCAAAATGAGGATACTCCGATCACCTGTCAAATTCAGCATGCAGCTGCCACCAGCCCATACCCTGCTCTTTGGGTCACACACAGGTGCCCAAAAACATACACTAGGGGTACAGAGTTGTACCCCACCTATGGGTGCCATAATGGTATCCCAAGTGTCGGTTCACCAAACCAAAAAGAGGAAGAGCTGCACTGCCAGGAGTCCCACATGGACTCCTGTACAGAAAACAACACAGGACACATGATAGAAATAAATAAAGGACAAAGATACGGAGGCCCTGTCCCTCCGATGCATTTTCAGCATCACAATCACCTTTTATAATCGAATTTGGGTTCACTTCAAATTGTGGATCAGTATAAAATGTCAGGGTATTTCCTTCCAGTGTGGAATGCCACTTATAACTGGGAGGAAGGTTGATTTTCAAGAATGGAGAAGGGTTCCGATCACCATTGTTCTCCTACAGCAATTACAGTTATGTCGGGGACTTGATTGTTCCGAAAATGGAACTCAATTTTGTCAGACCGCTGCTCAACCATGTGGCCTGTGGCTTTTAGGCTTACATAGTTGGTGCTCTGTTTTAATTTTATTGGCTGGTTAGTCTGGGTCCAGAGGACCTTGTTCACACAGTCTATTAGTGGTGACAACCTCTGAAGGAGGTCATTCCCTAAGAGACAAAGGGTTTCCTCTGGAGTAACAACTATAACCGGGTGTTTCACCTTGTGTCGCCCAATTTTGATCTCCAGATCCGCAGTCCCCTCGATGATAATGTAATTCCCATCAAAATTCTGGAGTTGTCCAGGAAGAGGTGTGAGGGGAATTTGGTGACTCTCCCCGCTCTCTGAATTAAGTTGTTCAAATGCTTTTTTGGACAGGAGGGTGGCTTGGGATCCGGTATCCAACCAGCGCTGAAATTGCGCATTGCCATTGCACCCGGACGGGGGCATATAACCTACCTTCCTTCTACTCCAGGGGGAAAAGGAAATGGACATTTTGGGTCAGTTGGGCCGTTAATTTCTTTATTTTGGACTCTGACACTGTGGAGTCTTTGGCAGTTTTCTGTGTCAGAGTTCAGGAATCTGTAAATAAAATATGGCATTCGGAGATTTGTGGGATTTTGGAATGCCCTTTTTCTCTTGATTCTGTGCTGCCCCCCTTTTCCTGGAGACAGTCACTTGAATTGGTTTGAGGGATTTGGGAATCCCCTTTTTCCTCTGATTCTGTGCTGTCCCCCTTTTCCTGGAGACAGTCACTTGAATTGGTTTGGTGGATTTGGGAATCCCCTTTTTCCTCTGATTCTGTGCTGTCCCCCTTTTCCTGGAGACAGCCACTTGAAGCGGTTTGGGGGGAGGATCCCTCATTCATTTCTGAGGTTCACGGATAGGTGGTTCTAGGTCAGTTCCCATACCTACCCAGTCTGAGTTATGGTCTTTTGGGACCCATTTTTCTCTGGGAGGAATAGCCCCATCCTTGAAAGAGAAGACTTTCCTCCCAGAATCCTCCAACGATTCTTCCTCTTCAAACTGGAGGGCGCTGACTTCCTCCAGAAAATTGGTCTTCTTTGTCACTGGGTTTCTCCTACTTTCCCTCTGTTCCCTAGGTTGCAGTTTTTCAGGGATCGGATATTAGGGTTCAGGTTCAGAGGTTTCTAGGGGCTTTTCCCGGTAAGGAAGGAAGCTTCCTCTAGGGCTTTGCATCCACCTTCCTCCCGAGCCTTCTCCTCTGGAACCTGCTGGTTGTTGGGGTTCTCTCCCTGTCATTGTTCTGGGGTGCCAGACCCTGGATTCAAGCTGTTCGGAGAAGCAATGTTAATCTGAGGGTTCTGCTGAGCCCCCAACGTGTGACTCAGGTCTTGGGTCAAGCTCTGGACCTGGCGATACAGTTGTGACACCCTCTCTGGCTGATACGGGGGTCTTGGGTCAAATCTCTGCTGCTCTCGGGAAGGATAACTGTCCCTTCTCCCAGAGTAACTTTGATATGGAATGTTTCCCTGGTAGCCCTCCATTCTTGGTCTCCCTTCTCCCTGATTTGGTGGTCTAGACTCCTGAAAGCAGGGATTGAAAGGAGGGTTGTTCTGAATGTTGGGGTTTTGAGGATATCTGGGGAAGAAACTTAAACTAGAGGGTGGAAGATTACTGCCCTCCTGAGGGAAGGTAGGAGCGAAGTTTCCCGAGGCCGCACTCCCCTGATTGGACCCCTGCTGAGCCGGGAGAGTCCATACGTACCCCAAGATGGGTCTGTTCTCCTTGTACTTTGGGCTGATGTAGGTGGCAGGGTCAGGTGACATATTTGTGGGTACCCTGCCTGGCTACCACCTGCTTGCGACTGGTCAGAGGGTCTTCTCTGCCTCTAGTTTGGTTGGTTAGTGTATTTTTAGGCCAACCCATTTCTAGGTCCAAAATGGGGTTAAACTTCACCTCTGCCACTTTGCCAGCATTAGGGGTGTTGGTTTGTTTGGGGTTTTTGGGGGAATTCTTATTTTCTACTGGCTTTTGGACCTCATAGATCCGGGTATCTTGCTCTATTACCCAGTCCAGGGTCCTTTCATTGTGAAAGTCCTGATGGTGCACAGTCCCCAAAATAATAATAAACTTTAGTAAATGGACACATCCAGAAGGGAATGAGACCAGGAGAGTGGTTGTGAGTAAAAGCCTCCATTATCACCAGCCCCTCCATCGGAGCAGGAGCTCACGTGCTTCATCTGTGCTGCTGGAGCAGCTACGAGTATCACAGACATCAGGATGCATAGGTAAGCTGCTGTGCACTATTACAGCGTGCTAGCAAGCCCCTCTTCAGCATCCCTGATCCGCCTGCAAAACTTCTAATTTTGACTTTGTTAATGAGAAAATAACATAATTTGTGCAATCCTGCATTATCAGCGTTCTACGACAACTATTTCATGACGACTACTCCATTTCACTGAGGAAGTGCACGCCTGTTCTAAAATGGCCACCGCTTTCTCTGCATACACCATCACAGCCTGACCATCATCATACTGGCTACTGCCCTGCGGCTCCGGTTTGACTACTGTGGATTACTTTGTCCAATCGCGCCACGCCGGCAGGTGTGCGCCGGCCTACCGAAGTAAGGCCCGAAAGAAGGCTCCTGTCCTGAGCCTGTTACAAGCCGACAGTGCACAGGCCCGAAACTATACTCAACTTGCGCCTCTTCGTGTAGTCACCCCAACATGCATGGACGTATTGTGCATCATTTCCCTATGTGCGTTAAACTGATCTGGTAAGCCACACACGCCTACATTTCAGCCAGCTTTAGTAATGACTTAACGCATTTATAGGCTCCCGCCGGTGCTTGAACTTCCCACTAGCCTGACATGGCCTCCCACTACCTCCTAACCAGTGGGCGTTTGTAGTACGTGCCATCCGACTTTCCGTGATGCGCACAACCCGCTCAGAGCATTACGCTTGTTCGTTTTCTGTCCAAATGCACTCCACACTGCAACCATAGACTTACCGGTCCAACTGTGTATGATCCATGCCCATTGATTTCACATTTTATGCATATGATCCATGCCTCTTGATTTCACATTTTATGCATATGATCCATGCCTCTTGATTTCACGTGTATGATCCATGCCTATTGATTTCACATTTTATGCGTATGATCCATGCCTATTGATTTCTCATATTATGTTATGTTATTTTGCATTTATATAGCGCCTTATATACCATTGGTATGGTCTGAAGGCGCTGGTAGGTTGAACGCCCTTGGGAACCGAAGTTCAGATCAGTAGAGAGAGTAGAGAGAGTCAAAGGTGCGTGTGAGCACCGGCTATGTGTGCAGCTGATGCGGTATTCGTGTAATAGCTGCTTCTTAGCGGTAGGTGTGGTGGTTGATAGATCAGGAGTATGTGTTAGTTCTGGCAGGATTTATCCAGACCGAGTGTGGCTGCGTTAGGCCTGAGGAGAACGCCTGGCTGGGGGGTGCGTAACCAGCAGTGTTTTACTTAGAATGCTGTGGAGTAGGCGGCGGATGTTAGTATGGGAACAGTTATACCGAATGGTGTCATAGTATCTCTGTGTTCTAGTTGAGTGGTGGTGTAGAGGGGAGAGTAAGCATGGTGGTATGATATGATGTGTTATATGCTCTTTCAAAACGTTCTCTGCATTCCAGACCATACTATATACGTTGTTTATTTGTTTGTTGTTTATTTATTTATTGTGCGCACCAGACCCTAGGGTAGCAGGGCGCAAGAGAACAAGGAGGTTTACAGCTTAGTTAACGTTTACAGGTTACAGATTAGTTAACGTTACAGGTTACAGGCATAGTGGACATTTCGAGTCTGCAGGGTAGGGCAAGTGCAAGTGCAGATAAGGCGTAGCTAAACAGTCAAATCTATGGCGATCAAACAGTAAAAGCAGGTTAGTACAAACATTATAAGAAGACGTTACGTATAAAGTGACATACGCTATGTCGCATTCTCAATAAGCCATTTTATGGTGTTCTTTCTGAAGTTATTGAAGGTTTGGTCAGATCTGAGTGCAAGGGGTAGGGAGTTCCATAACTGTGCTGCCTTAACTGGGAAGCTGGAACCTCCAATGGTGGCTAGTTTGAATCTGGGCACTAGGAGGCAGTTGGGGCTGGCTGTCCTTGTGAGTCTCGTTGGATTTTTCCTGTTGAAGCGTTCTGAGAGGTATCGGGGAGCTTTGTTGTTTAGGCATTTGTGGATAAGGGACGCAGATTTAAGGTTGATTTTTTCTTGGGTGGAAAGCCATTTGTGTCTTCGTCTTATTTCTGAAATGTGTGCACTTCTGGGGATACTTAGGGCCGCTCTAAGTGCATTGTTTTGGAGCACTTGGATTCTGTGGATGATTTGTTTGGTAGTCCCTATGTAGAGGGCGTTGCAATAATCTAATTTCGATAAAATGAGGGCTCTAGCTAGAATAAGACAACTGTCCTCTGAAAGGAATGGTTTCCCAGCTCGTATTAACTTGCATGTATAGGCAGTGGATGATGACAGTGAGTTCACCTGTTTGGTGAAAGATAGTGTCGCATCAAGGTAAAAACCTAGGGTTTTTACTTCTCTGGCGACCTTGATAGTGTTGCCATCTATGATGAAGGCGGAGTAGTTTTGGTTAAGTTTGGAGATACGGGCTGCCGTGCCCAGGATGATGAGCTCTGTTTTGTCATCGTTCAAGCATAGGCCATGGTTGGCCATCCATGCCTGAACGATGCTGTAGACTCTATTCACCAGAGCCAGGTCTTTGACGTAATCCCCAGTAAGTGGTAAGAGAATCTGAGTATCATCCGCATAGTTAGTGTAGGTGATACCCAGATTATCAAGATCGTCAAAGAGTGGCTTGGTGAAGATGTTATAGAGTGTCGGCGAGACGCAAGATCCCTGGGGCACTCCGCAAGTGATTGGGATAGGGTCTGCTGCCGCTGCAGGGGAGAACACCCTCATAGTCCTGTCACTAAGAAATGATTGAATCCAGACTATAGCCTCCTCTGAGAAGTGGGCAGCCGAGTCCAAGTGATTACATAGGACTTTATGGTCCACAAGATCAAAGGCGGCTGAGAGGTCTAGAAGGAGGAGGAGAGCTAATTTTCCCTCGTCTCTGAGTGAATCTATTTGGGCTTTTAGGTCGATAAGGGCAGTCTCTGTGCCGTGTTGCGGACGGAAACCGGATTGGCGGGTGCCAAGGAGATGGTTCGTCTCAAGGAAGTTCTGGATTTGGGTGTATGCTACCTTGTCTAATATTTTTAGTAGGAAGGGAACCGTGGTGATGGGCCTGTAGTTAGTAGGAATGTTGGGGTCCAATGTTTGCTTTTTTAGGAGGGGGAGTACCCAAGATTCCTTTAGATTGCGGGGGATGGTGCCTGTAGTAAAGGAGGCATTGATAAGTTTTGTGATAAAGGGGGCTAAATCCCTAGCCGCATCCTTGATCAGTTGTGCGGGGCATTGGTCGCCTTTGCAATTAGAAGGTTTGAGAGTCAAAATGGTCTTCTCTTCCTCAATTACTGAGACCTTGGAGAAACGGAATTGGGTGGATTCTGGGTTGTTGGATGAGGGAGTTTTGACTATCAGAGGTTGAGTTGGCAGAGAGGCTTTCTTTAGGGCAATTTTTGTTTGGAGGTTAGATACTTTGTTGGTTAGTGCCAGTTGTATGTCTGTGCACCAAGTTTTGTCTTTGATGGAGTCATCCTGTACTGTGATAGGAGTTTCCAATTCCTTTAGGATGGAGAATAGCTCCTTCATGCTGGAGTTGGATTGGGAGATCCTATTATTATAGGTTTCTTGTTTGGCCAGGATGATGTCTCTTTTGTATTGCGAGGAGATGTTAATTAGGTTAGTTTTATTTTCAGCGGTCGGATGTCGGTTCCAAGCTGTTTCGCATTTTCTCTTCTGTAGTCTTAAGTTTTTTAGGTGGGGTGTAAACCATGAGTTCAAGTGCTTTTTGGGTTTACTGATCCGAAGTTTAAGAGGAGCAATACTGTCAAGAGCAGAGCACATGGCTGCGTTGAATGCATCCACTAGGATGCCTGGGTCAGAGTGGTCAGGTAGGGAATTTAGTTTGGGTAGGATGTGGGGCAGAATATTGTCGGCTGTAATGTTTTTCTTGTTTCTCGTTAAGGTGGGTGTGGCTGGCGTGGGTGTTAAGACTATGGGTCTTTTGGTGTTGAGGGTGAAAGAGATAAGGTAATGGTCAGACCATATTTGGGGGGTGATGGCTGTTATAGAGGGGTAACAGTTGTGACTGGCAATCCAGTCTAGTGTTCTTCCCTTGATATGTGTAGAAGTATTCACGCACTGCGTGAAGCCTAGCACTGACAGAGTATTGCCTGTGACAGTAGCATGATGGTCGTTGATATCGTTGAGCCCTAGATTGAAGTCTCCTAGTACTAGTGTTTGGGAGGATTCTTTTAGCTTCTCGGAGATAACAGTGGTGATGTCTTCAGTGAAGGTGCTGACGGGGCCAGGGGGTCTATAGATAAGGTGGATATTTAGTGTTTGGGAGTTTGCAGTTGGTAATTTGATAGAGAGAAGCTCACAGGATTTGAGGGAGGGTGTGGGTGTGATTCTCATAGAGAGATTAGATTTGGCGATAATTGCAATTCCTCCACCGCGCGAGTCTGGTCTGTCAGCTCTGAGAATGGTATAATTCTCTGGGACTGCCAGAGTGAGAGCCGGACCTGCTGCATCGTGGAGCCAAGATTCAGTAATGGCAATGAAGTCAAGGCTATTATCCCGTATGATATCTGCTATGTCAGTGGCATGGGCGACTAATGATCTGGCATTGATTAGAGCAGCTTTTAGTTCAGGTTCTGGCTGTGCTGTGAGCGGAGGTTTGGCTATAAGTTTATTGATTTTATGGTGTGGTTGGTGTCTGAGAGGGGCGGTGATTACCGGTGGTCGGCATATTTTGGGTCGGAGGTGTTCTAGGTTAATGTTATATTTAGTAATAGGTTCGAATATTTTAGGTAGTCGAGCCCGGAGTCTAAGCTTCCTTTGTTCTAAGTTGCAGGGTTTAGAGATGAGTTGTATGTGGGCACCAAGGCCCTCTGTAGGCAGAACTGTAGGCATGGTCGTGTAGATGATGGTAAGGATAATTGTCAGTTTGGAGAATTGTGCAAGGTGAACTGGGTTGGGCATGTGGAAGTACATACTGTTACTACTAGCTGAACTAGGTGGGCTGGAATTAGTTGCCGTGGATGGATACGGGGCAGAGTTGGCAGAGTACAGGTCTCAAATACTTGGCGAGATTAATGCAGCAGTGACGTACTAGTCTAAGAGTAGCAGTCAGATACTGGGCTAAGTGCGACGGTCAGATGTAGGTCTAAAAACCGAGGTCAGATACTGGGCTGAGAGTGATAGTACAGTGGTCTCTGGGCGACCATAAGGCACTACACAATAATACAGTGGTCTCTGTGCGACCATAAGGCACTGCACAATACTACAGTGGTCTCTGGGCAACCATAAGGCACTACACAATAATACAGTGGTCTCTGGGCGACCATAAGGCACTACACAATAATACAGTGGTCTCTGGGCGACCATAAGGCACTACACAATAATACAGTGGTCTCTGGGCGACCATAAGGCACTACACAATACTACAGTGGTCTCTGGGCGACCATAAGGCACTACACAATAATACAGTGGTCTCTGGGCGACCATAAGGCACTACACAATAATACAGTGGTCTCTGGGCGGCCATAAGGCACTACACAATAATACAGTGGTCTCTGGGCGGCCATAAGGCACTACACAATAATACAGTGGTCTCTGGGCGACCATAAGGCACTACACAATAATACAGTGGTCTCTGGGCGACCATAAGGCACTGCACAATAATACAGTAGTCTCTGGGCGATCATAAGGCACCGCACAATTGCAGTGGTCAGTTAGCGAACAAAGGGCACGGCCAATAGCAGTCATGAGGCAAAAAGCACTAGGGGCTGAAAAAGACTGAACTATTAAAGAGGTGGCAGCAGTAACGCATAGAGGCGGCGGAGTTGGAAGCATAAGCGTATGTAGCAAACAGTTATCGAAGGTGAAAGAAACCGAGTTCAAATGTTTATGAATGCGGAATAGCAGAAGACATACCAGAAAGCACAATAGTGTAAACTGAGGGTATCCCCTTTACTCACAGAAGATTAAAGGTCCGAGTAGACACTGGCTCTGAGGCTCCGGCGGCAAACAAAGGTGATTACACAGGTGTTTGTGATGCCTGGAGCAGCACGGGCAGAGTTTATGGCCCCTGGCTCCTGTGGCTCCGAACAGGCACCCAACAGGCCTTAGAGTGGCCTTGGAGCTGGCCGCCGGCGTGATCCGCCTGCCGGCGGTTCCAGCTGATGTTAACGAGGCTCAGCCTCGGTTTCAGGCCGCGCTGCGCCCGGCATGCGCGAGTCAGGCGGCGTGTGGGGACAGGGTCAGGCAGGCCCTGTCCGTGTTGCTCGTGGTTCCTCTGCTGGGCTGGGGTGCTGGGGGGGCTCCTGCCCTCGCCCCACGATGAGGAAGAGTGAAGTGAGGGGGTGAGCAGGCACCCAACAGGCCTTAGAGTGGCCTTGGAGCTGGCCGCCGGCGTGATCCGCCTGCCGGCGGTTCCAGCTGATGTTAACGAGGCTCAGCCTCGGTTTCAGGCCGCGCTGCGCCCGGCATGCGCGAGTCAGGCGGCGTGTGGGGACAGGGTCAGGCAGGCCCTGTCCGTGTTGCTCGTGGTTCCTCTGCTGGGCTGGGGTGCTGGGGGGGCTCCTGCCCTCGCCCCACGATGAGGAAGAGTGAAGTGAGGGGGTGAGCAGGCACCCAACAGGCCTTAGAGTCATGCAGTTCTATGCGCTCCAGTCCGTTCCATGCACTCCTATCTACTCCATGCATCCCAATCTCCTCCACACACTCCGGTTCGCTCGACGCACTCATGCGTTCCAGTCCACTCGCGTGCTCCAGTCTGCCCCGCGCGTTCTAATCTGCTCCATGCATGCACTCTTGTCAGCCTCACACACTCCACTTCACTCGATCCATCCACTCTACGCATTCAGTTTCTCTACGCAACTCGTCCGCTCTAGTAACAGGTCATTTCCACTCTGGGCACTCGTTCGCTCCAGGCACTCGTCCATTTTATGCCTTCACACGCACTATGTATTAACCTGTTTTGCTCACTCATCGGCTCTACGCACTCGCCCCCTCAATGCGCTCGTCTCCTCTACGCACTCAGCCCCTTCTACGCACTCAGCCCGTTCTACGCACTCCTTTTTCATATGCCCTCTTTCGCTCATATGGGCTCATCTGCTGTATATACTTGTCGGCCCTACACACTAGTCTGTTCTATGCGGCCCTCCACTCAGTACGTTCTGCTGCTCAGCCCATCCATCCCGCTCAACCATCAGTTCACCACACTCATCCGTTGTACGCCCTCATCAGCTCTGCATGTATTCCGCACGCTTATCCGTTCTGTGCACTCACCCGGTCAAAGTAACTCCTCTGCTCTTGGCATTTGTCCGCTTTATCCCCTCGTATGCACTATACCTTCATCTGCTCTACGCATTCATCCACCCTGCGCAATCACGTGCTCTCTGCACTTGCCCGTTCCCTGAACTCACCAGCTCCTCACACGCATTGGCCCTCCGCACTCACTCACCTTCCGCACTCACCCACCCTCTGCACTCCTCCGCCCCCCGCACTCCTCCGCCCCCCGCACTCCTCCGCCCCCCGCACTCCTCCGCTTTCCGTGCTCATCCGCTCCCCGCGCATTCAACAGCAATATGTACTCATCAGCCTTATAAAGTCATTCGCTAATACGCAGTAGTCCTGTTCCATCTATTCGTCCGTTCTCTACACTCATCTGCTCTGTACACCCATCCGCTCTGTACACCCCTCCGCTCCGTACACCCCTCTGCTCGGTACACCCCTCCGCTCGGTACACCCCTCCGCTCCATACACCCAGGCGTTCTATACACTCAGGCGCTCTATATACTCCATCGCTCTATTCGCTCAGGCGCTCTATGCATTTATCCTCTCTTCATACCCAACCGCTTAGCCTGATCATCCATTCTATACACTCATTCAATTTACATATTCATTCAATTTATACACTCATTCAAATTATATAGTCATCTGTTCTTCTACTCGTGAGTTCTTCCATTCAACGCATTCATCTGGTCCACACGCTTCATCTATTCTAACTATTTCACCCACGCCATTCATTTCGTTCACTCCTCTTGCATTATGTCCATTTCTGGAGTTTAAGTATCTTTACTGTTTCCGTATGATTTGTTCTTATTAACCACTTCATTGCTTTGATCTATTTTATTTGGTTAATTCTGATTGTCATTTTAGTTTATATTAGTGCTTTACTGGCTGGTAATTCCTTGCATCAAGTAGTTTGTTGGATTGGTGTCATTGAGATCCTGTTAGTCTGTTTGGGTTAGTTTGGTATAGGTTGATTTTAGGGGAAGAGCCAGGTTTTCAGCAGTTTTCGGAAAGACGCTAAATCCTCAGTTATTACGTGTATGATCCATGCCTCTTGATCTCTCATTTTTGCATGACCTGCTTTAGTACTACGCTTACTCATTTACTGGTGAATGCAAATCTTGCCCCAGCTATATACCTACTGACCCACTTATGCATGATTCTTGCTAACCACAACCTATTGACTTTTGCCTCACACATATCCACATTGCGGATTATTATTTGCGACACTTGCTACGAGCATCCAACTGCTACTAACCTGTCGCAGCACCGACGTTGCGCAGAGCCCCCTGCCTTAACTGTCTGCGCATGACGCTTTATCTGTTCTGACCGATTAGGCCGTCCCACTCCTCCTGCATCCATTGCGCTTCCTTAATAATAATAATAATAATTTAGCATTTATATAATGCTACAAACCCTCAGGCATCTGAGCGCTGCTTATTACCCACGGTGTGTGGTGCTCATTTATCAACCTCGGAAGGATGAAAGGCTGAGTTTGGCCTTGCCGGGATCCAAACCTGCGTCAGCAGACTCTGCACAGATGTCAAAGCGAGCGCTCTACTATCGGACCGGCCTTGTTATTCGCTGATGCTTACTACCTTGTACTTCACTTTGATCTACCGCCGTGCAATTGTACAAACAGCCTCTTTACTAGCCTCCCACTCACAGGTGGGATTAGGGTGCCGTTATGCTCGCATAGCACATTTGATCTTTATCATTGCCTCAGCCTCTTGCCTGTAAAGCCAAACGTAGCACATTGGAGCCCACCTGGCCCAACTGTCTCACACTGCTCAGAAGGTACTTCACTATGTGCATACCTTACTTACTTCGCTGCATCCTCCTGGCCATATAAACATAAAACAGAGAATTGATTACCCCTCTCTATGCTGCTCAAGGTTTGAGATTGGTGAGGTTTTTACATCATACTTAAACACACATGATCAATGTATTGGGTACAATTTTACAGTATGGTCAATAAGGGAAACCATAGAACCACATCTATATATCATATTTTTTTATTAATCGTTCATCAACGTTAAAAATAATTAAGAATCTGGACATAATCAATACATTTTCATCACAGTTGACAAAAGACTAAAAAAACAAGTTATAGAGGGGTAGAACTCACTAAATGGACATCAATATACACTTCTATTATTTGTGGTCTTCGTTCAGATCGTCGACTTGTTACGGCCACAACTTTACATTGGACACTATCCCTAGTGTCCTTTCGGAGATAACTGTATGGGCCTTCTTCGGGATAAAATATTTCTTCCAATTCTCTTCAACTTAATGATTTACCCCATTGGTTGACATTCACAACATCAATGATCAATAAAACAACATTTCCAAAAGACAGTGGTCCATAGGAATTTCAAACATGTTTTTGACACTTATTCACACTACTGTTACTAAATGACGCATAAAGTGTGTACTGACTACTCAAACTTGTCTTTCTAGGCTTCCCACATTGGAATCTGTACCTATTCAGTTTGACTACATCGAAACAAATGAAGTTTTATGAAACATAAAACAACACCAACCTCTTACTTACATCTACAGACATCATGAGATTCCACTCTTGACATTATTTGGGGCAAATTAGGACATTTCTTTGGAGGAAATGTCCATGCATGTTGGTACTAAAAGCTCCATTCCATCATTGTGGCAAGAGAGACACTCTCTTTGACCTGCAATGCAATAATGACCATTATTCATTAATATGACTAATTAGTTACCAATCATTATTTGACAGTCTACTTATTCTGTACATCTAAGCGTCTGAATAATTTACTCATATTGTTAGTCGCATTTGAGACATTACCTAGCTAGCCTTTTATTTATTTCTAAAAGTGGTGCTATTACTCATTTACACGTGAATGTGCAAGAAAAACCCCTCTAATTTCCTTTCGGAAACACAGTTTATCTATTCCCCTTTATCACCACAAAAGGGGACTACATTCTCAAAAGAAGCACTTCAAAATTACCTCGATGACTTTTATATTCGTCTTTCTTCTGGTTTTAACAAAGACGAGATGCCGATTAAAATCCGGCGGTCATGGCGCGATTTCTAAAGCAATACTCAGTGGGCACACCTTTCATTGGTGTAAGACTGTAGGATGATACAAACATGGATAAGGTGTCAAAATAACTTGTGTATTCTGCTGGCTATTAGAGATGGACCTATTGGGTTAGACGTCATCGCTATCACAGAGACACGGCTACATGCAGCCCCTTTACTATCCTTAGCCATCCCCAGCGGATATGCAATTATTAGATGTGACTGCAACACCAATCAAACAAAAGGCCGAGGTGTCGCCATCATTCACATAATCTCCCTTGATCGGAGTCATCCCTAATCAACAAATGAACTCTGCTGAGTTACTGTCGGTTAAGCTACCCATCTCACCTAACCAAACTGCTACCCTGCACCTCATCTACAGGCCCCCAGGACCCATCACCACCTTTGCAGACGACATCACCTCCATCCTCGCTGATATAACTAAGACTAATTTGCAGGTTATTTTGCTAGGAGACTTCAATCTCGGTCTCCACGACCCCAACGACCTTAAAGCCTTGGACATTGCCAGCACTCTCACCAAAATGGAATTCTCCCACCACATTCTCGAACCCACCCACAACAAAGGGAGAGCCCTTGATTGGCTTCTCGACCTGAACTGTAGCATTAACCTGGTGGCTAACTCACCGTGCGTATGGTCCGACCACCACACTATCTCCTTCAATATTAAAGCCAATGATCATTGCCCTAGTCAAGACTTCGCTCCTGCAACATATACCAGAAATAAAAAGGACATAACAAGAGAGAAACTGACAGAGATAAGATGAAGCAACTGCAACACGCTAGCAGGGAATGCTGGGACAGGCTGTGTAATATAAGCTACAAGAAATACGTGGAAAGACAGCATGCAGGAGGAGATAAGCCGGGCAGGCTGCTGGCCTGGCTATACAAGAGCGAGAAGCCGTGATCAGTGATCAGAGAAATTGAAAGGGATGGGGGCAGACTCGGAACACCCAGGAGGAGGTGAACGTAGAGTTCTTGAAATATTACTATGAGGACACAGGTGGCCCGAGTGATCATGCAATCAAGGAGACGCTGGAGGACATGGACCTCCCCACCCTAGATGATGCAGAACGCGCTGACCTAGACGCCCCTATCACAATAGAGGAACTCGAGCTGGTAGTCCAGCACTTGCCCACCTGTAAGGCCCATGGGTCGGACGGGTTACCGAGCGAATTCTATTAAGCTTACAAACAGGAGTTGCTCCCCCCACTGCTGGCCATGTTGAATGAGTCGTACGAGCAAGGTAGATTACCCGAATCCCTACGGGAGGCGGTGATCATTCCGCTTCTGAAGCCGGGTAAGCCCAGCACGAACTGTGGGTCGTACAGACCCCTTTCAATGCTTAACCAGGACAGTAAAATCCTTACTGCTGTGCTAGCGAACAGGTTAAAGGCCGTTATTGGTAAACTGATACACACAGATCAAACAGGCTACGTCCCGGGCAGGAACATTACCGATTACCTCAGAAGGTTGCACCATATTATTGACCAGACAAAAGAAGACCCAGGGGAAATAGCCATAGCCTCGTTAGACGCGGTTAAGGCCTTCGGCTCAGTTAGATGGCCTTGGCTGATCGCAGCCTTAGAGGGCCACGGTATGGGTCCGGGATACCGCAGATGGGTGGAAATGGTATATAGTTCCCCGATTGCCAGAGTCAAAACAGGAGCTATCATTTCGGACAAATGGCAGCTAAGTGGGGGGACAAGACAGGGTTGCCCGTAGTCACCCATGTTATACATACTGGCGCTGGAGCCGCTGGCCATATGACTTAGAAAACAATATGAGGACCTGGTGCTCCAAAATCCAAGAAGCTCTCCTAGGTAAGATTGCCACTCTCCAAATTAAAATCAACAACAAACAATCTAGCCTTCAATCTAACCCTCTACCGATCCCTATACCTACCATAAACCTCTCTATCACAGACTCTCTGACTCCTTTTAGCATCTCTCCACTCTCCATTCTCGAAGTGGAAAAGATCATCACTAGCCTTAAACCGTCCAATTGTCAGGGTGACCTTTGTCCTTCACCTATTATTAAGGAAGCAGCTCACGACCTAGCACCATTCATCACTACGCTCATCAACTCCTCCTTTAGCTCTGGGATTGTACCGGACAATCTTAAGGATGCGTGGGTCATCCCGCTTCTGAAAAAACCTACCCTGGATCCCAGCATACCCACAAACTACAGACCAATTACCACTGTACCTTTTTTACTAAAAATCCTTGACCGCGCGGCCTACCTACAAATTCAGGAATACCTTGAATCAAATAAACTTCTGGGACTCAGGCAATCAGGGTTCCGGCCTCGCCATGGCACTGAGACCGCCCTTATCGATTTAAAAACGCAGATCGAAGATCTCAAAGACAAAGGCAAACTGGCGTTATTACTTCTCCTGGACCTCTCTGCTGCTTTTGATCTTGTCAATCACAAAATTCTCTGCCATCACCTCAAATCAGCCGCACATTTCTCAGAAAATGCCTCTACTTGGATCAGATCCTTCCTTGATAATAGATCAATGCGCGTGTTTTCCCCACTTGCGGCCGCACCACCCGCTCCGGTTTCTTGTGGTGTGCCTCAAGGGTCTTGTGTCTCGCCCACGTTATATAACGTGTTTACCAAACCCCTTTTTGATATTCTGGACCATTTGGGCGTCACGTATACTAATTACGCTGACGACACCCAGATACTAATCCCCATCACAGGAGACTACACAACTGACTGCCTCGCCATCAACGCCATCTACCAGGTCATCCAAGCGTGGATGGCCCAACACGGCCTCTGCCTAAATGATGAAAAGACAGAGCTCCTCATTCTTGGTTCACCACAAAAACTCACTAAACTTGACCCTGCTTTCAAGTCTTTCACCATTGATGGGAACACCATCCCTATTGCTAAGGACACGAAAACCCTAGGGATTTACATTGACTCAACCCTATCCTTGACTAGACAGTCCAACGCAGTCTCATCTGCAGCAGCGTATACTTGCAAGCTCATCACCGCCTGTCGCCCGTTCCTAACCACAGCCAACTGCGTAACCTTGGCCAGGACCCTCGTACTATCCAAGGTCGACTACTGTAATGCCCTCTATCTAGGTACTAATCTCCGCAATCTAAACAAGCTACAAATTGTCCAAAATAATGCGATCAGAGCGGCCCTTAACATTCCTAGGCGCCAGCATATATCTGACACCAGGCGCAACCTGCACTGGCTCTCTATCCCACATCGCATCTCCTTGAAGTCCCTGGCTCTCACACACAAATGCCTCCACAACCAAGCCCCTCGCTACCTGGCAAACAGATTTTCTTTCCACAATTCCACCAGACCTCGCAGAGCGGCCCAAGCCAACTGCCTTGTCATCCCGCGTTTTAATCTCCAAAGATCAGGTGGAACCAGCTTCCCCATCCTGGCAGCCAAACTTTGGAACTCACTCCCCAATGACCTTAGAGCAGAACCTTCCTTCCTGAAATTCAAACACCTTACCAAAGCTTGGCTATCCGCCCAAGACAGCTAACACCAGTTTACTGCCCTACTTGCACTTTGACCTACTCTGCATCCCTTATTAACTATCCTGTAAATCACTGCCTTATCGATATTCGCTTGAATGTATATTCTGTAAATTCTCCTGTAATACTCTGTCACATTGCCTTGTCATGCTTTCATCTTGTTGTAACTAAGTTAAGTGCCCGGTTGCCCCTGGGCCTGGTGCGCTATAGAAATAAATAAAATAAAAATACAAAATACAAAATACAAGGCATGCGTACCGTGGGGGGCATGAACCTCGTCTCTTTATATGCTGATGATATATTGTTGTATCTGCGCTACCCGGAGGAGAACATGCAGTATATACTGGATGTGACGGAGCAGTTTGCTGCCCTCTCTGGCATAGCGGTGAACCTCAAAAAGTCCAGTGTGTTTCCCCTGGGGAGGTACAGGCATGTCCGGCCTGAGAACTTGCCAACGCTGCCAATACCCTGGTGCACTAAGTCGTTCCGATATCTCGGAATAGACATATATCACAGAGCGGGAGAAGAACAGGTGCACAACACAGTTAAAGCAGTGGCAGGAATCAAAAATAGCATGGGATTTTGGTCCAGGCTACCCCTGGCTATGGTGGGGCGGGCCGCTTTGCTCAAAATGGTAGTCTTGCCTAGACTGTTGCATTTTTTCATAAACATTCCGCACGTTATCCCGAGGCGCTTTTTTGCTAGTCTCCACGGCATGTGCCGGGGCTTTATTTGGAACAACTCCAGGAACAGGGTGGCCCTGTGGAAATTGCAAAACTTGTGTGACAGAGGGGGGATAAACTTGCCGAACTTTGAACTGTGTTACCTAGCAGGGCAGTTGCAGTAAGTAGCAAGGTGGCTGTCTGATGACAAGACGGCGGAATCTAGACTGCTGTGCAGGGAACCGGCCCTCTTTTTACTCAAAGAAGTGGTGTGGCTGTCCAAACCCAGGGTCCGGGAGATGGCGGAGCATCTAGTACTGGCTGGGAGCTGTGGCATAGAGCGTGGCAGATGTCAGGACATTCGGTCCCGTACTCCACGCAGGTACCGCTGGTGGCACTATGCATAGGAGACCCCCAGCTGATGCAGGGGGTCCGCAGGTACTGGGAACCGGTGGGCTTGGCCACCCTGGGAGACATATGACAGGAGGGGGAGGTGTTGGAGTTCCTGAGACTGACAGAGGAAGTGGGGTAGCATGAGGGGCTGTATTTAACCGACATTAGAATGTTGAAAAGGGTGCGAGCAAGGTGGCCACCGGCGGTGCTCACAGCGCAACCGGATGCCACTATGGAGATGATATATAATGTCTCAGAGGGCGGACATGAGGTTTCACGTATATATGAGCTGCTAGGGACTAAGGTGGGGGAGGAACTGACTCATTTAAGACAAATGTGGGAAGAAGAGGTGGGGGAGCCCATGTCAGATGGGCTCTGGGAAAGGGCCCAGAGATATCATAATAAAGTGTCTCGGAATGCTAGGCTCCAACAGATCCAACTGTATGTTACGCATAGAGCATACCTCACCCCCAACAAGATCGCCAGGTTTGGTGGTCAGGTGGCCCAGAAATGCCCTAGGTGCGGGGAAGTGGAAGCCGGGCTGCTACATATGTTCTGGGCCTGCCCGGAAGTGGGAAAGTTTTGGTTGGAACTAAAGGCACGCCTGGCAGGATGTGGCATTGCTATGGAGGTTGAGTCAGCCTGGGCATGCATGTTGGGGGTTTTAGGCCACGTAATTTAAAGCACATAGCAAAATGAAAGACCTAGCATATATCCTGGCCAAACGAAGGATAGCAATGGGCTGGAAAGCGGCCCGGAGACCAAGGATAGAGCTGTGGCGGGCTGACCTGAAATGGGCCGAGGCAGAAAGGGGTCTGGTTTGAAATGGCATGCAGAGGAGGGGAGGAGGAGGTAGGACCCCTACTCGAATGGAGACAGCTAGTGGCCACCAAGAAAGGCCCACCTCAGCTCGAAAGCAGTGATGCTGATACAGACAATGAGACGGCAAACCCGCTCGAAGAATCACACGCTGGTGATAGGGACAAATTGGCTCAAGTTGGGGGGGAAGGGAGCGGGACTTAAGTACTTAGCATGTAACTTTACGATGCTGAACTGTATGCGGATGGCCCAAGTTTTGTATGTTTGGTGTGTTGTTATGAAACAATAAAAATGTTTTTTTTTTAAAAAGAGAAAAACTTCTCCGCCTCATCCTACCCTTACTCAACAATGCCCACCTGTCCTGCTTGGACCCCACAGCCCTAGTTTATACATTCAACCACACCATGCTCAAAGCAATGAACTCCATAGCCCCAATTAAACTGCAGAAACCTAAACCACGTGCACACCTCAATTCCTGGTTTACTCCTCACCTTAGAGTGCTATGCAAAGAAAAGAGAAACCTGGAAGCACGCTGGAAAAGTCACCCCTCCGATGCCAACAAGGACAATCTCATTTTAGCTTCTCTTAATTACAAAGAAGCCATCTTCCAAGCAAAAAAAGATACTCATAATAAGCCTATCACACAAGCAGAATCCAAAACCAAAGAGCTCTTCAAGATCCTCAAAGAACTTAAATCACCATCCACTCCCCTTGACACCTGTAGCAAAGATAGTACATGGTGCTCTAATATACAAAATGCACTTCTCGGCTACACTACAATCCAAAAGCAATGGCAAAAAGAATTGCTTACAAACTGACCCACAGCACAACTCCCCGCATGGAAAAAAATGCCCCACTACCTCACACCCATTCACCTTTCAGCTTCTCACCTCTAACCATCCTAGAGGTAGAAATCATTATCAGCAAGCTCAAACCCTCCAACTGCCAGGGCGACTCGGGTCCAGCTCCCATCATCAAGGAAGCCACCCACGAACTGGCCCCTTTCATCACCACCTTTATTAATTCCTCATTCATCACAGGTACTGTCCCTGATAACTTGAAGGACGCCTCGGTCATCCCCCTTCTCAAAAAACCTTCCTTAGACCCTAGCATACCCACCAAATATAGGCCTATCACCACCATCCCCTTTTTGCTAAATATCTTGGACAGGGCTGCCTACACCTGCAGATCCAGGACTATCTGTAGTCTAACAATCTACTTGGACTCAGACAATCCGGTTTCCGCCCTAGGCACAGAACCGAAACAGCCCTCATCGACTTAAAAACCCAAATTGAGGATTTAAAAGACAATGGTAAACTGGCCCTCCTACTATTACTTGACCTTTCGACCACTTTTGATTTGGTTAACCACTAAATTCTCTGCCGACACTTAAGAACTGCAGCACATTTTGCGGACAAAGCCACCCAATGGATAAACTCCTTCCTGGCCAATAGATCCATGAGGTTCTTCTCCCAGTCTGCTTCCGTTGAACCTTCTCCGGTCCTTTGTGGGGTCCCTAAAGGTTCTTGTGTCTCACCCACACTCTATAATGTGTTCACGAAAGCATTATTTGATATTCTGGACCATCTGGGAGTCACCTATACAAACTATGCAGATGACACCCAGATACTCATCCCCATTACAGTAAATCACACTTTGGACACTAAGGCCTTAAATGATGTTTATCTAGAGATCAAGGCCTGGATGACTCAACACAAGCTCAGTCTTAATGACGAAAAAACAGAGCTCCTCATCTTGGGTTCCCACCACCGTCTCAACAAACTAGATCCCATTTTCAAAATATTCATCATTGATGGTAACACCATCAAAGTTTCCAACAATACCAAAACCCTTGGTATCTACCTTGACTCGACTTTATCACTCTCTAGTCAAACTAATGCCGTAATCTCAGCTTCCGCGTGCACATGCAAACTCATCACAGCCTGCCGCCCATTCCTTTCCACCTCCAACTGCATTACCCTTGCTAGAACCCTTATCATGTCGAAGCTTGACTATTGTAAGGCACTTTGCATAGGCACTAGTCAACGCAAACTTAGCAAGCTCCAAGTCACCCAAAATAACGCTATCAGGGCTCTACTAAACATCCCTAGGAATCAGCACATATCAGAGACCAGACGCAGCTTACACTGGCTTCCAGTTGCACAAAGAGTTTCCCTCAAGTCATTTGCCCTCACGCACAAATGTCTTGCCAACCAAGCGCCTAACAATCTGGTGCGACGATTCACTCCTCACACCTCTTGCCGTCCCCAGAGAGCTGCCCAAGCTCACCGTCTCACTAGTCCTAGATTCAAGCTTCAGAAAGCGGGCGGGTCCAGCTTCCCAGTTCTCACCGCTAAACTTTGGAATTCACTCCCCAACACTCTTAGATCTGAACCCTCTTTCCACTACTTGACCAAGACCTGCAAACCATTGGTCTCATTAGCTACAATTCTCCTATCCAATGACCCACAACTCCCTACTCGGATCCTGCGGCACTGTCTACTGTATATATAATGTCATTGTATTGTAAATATTCTCCATGTAACATGTCTATAAACTTGGTCCCATATGTACATCCTGTTTTTCCGTTCAACTATGCCTGATGTAAATACTGTCGATGTGCTACTTATGCCTGTTGAATACTCTGCCATTGTGACACCTTGTAACCTATGATATGCGGCCAGATGCCTTTGGGCCAGGTGCGCTATATAAATAAAATACAAATAACGGTTTATATAAAATCAGCATACAGAGAACTCTGCTGCCTTGAGAGCGCTCTGCCAAACATTAACAAGACAGTACATTATAAATCATAGGAGCGTCACTAGAGTCGGCCCTCTATAGGTACATCATATCATAATTGGATTGGTGGACAACATAGACACAGTATGCATGTATATACTATGGCAGCTTGACAGTCCAGTTGGCATCACGTGGGTCAGCGGGGCCTGTCCTGGTGAGGTGAAGATGGTCTGTCCGATTAAGCTACATACTATTCCCTGACATGCAGTAAATAATAAACCATAAACTATAACCTGGTATGTGCAAGAGGCCTATAAATTGTACACAATTATTTACCCATTCCCACATCAGCTCTTTGTAGATAAAAAAGGGTGCAAGGGTCTTGCCCCCGAGGTGCGTTATCAGTGGGCTAGATTTGAATGGTGCTTTAGAGCTTGAGACACTGGAAAGATATGTGTTAGTATTAGGCGAGATATATGAGTACATGAGACCAGTTATATTGGGGGCACTCTAGGGTGGTCAGCGAGTAAGGGTCACACTCCTGCTACGTCAAAGTGTGAATGGAGGGGTACAGGGGGCAACCATGCGCTAACTTCCAAAGGTGGGGGCGAAGGGAGCAAGAGCAGGTTTGTGGAGACGGATGGGTTGCAGGGCAACATTCGGCCCGGTCACACACAGGGCAATGAGGCTCATAGGAAGGGAAAAAGAATACACTGTTTGTTTACAACAATTCACGCCGGAGCCTCTGTGAGAAATGGGCTTGTTTGACACAGGCACAGGAGGAGAGGGTGGGGGCTGTCAGTGTTCGCTATGCGCTGCGCTGCAGAAAGGGAGAGAAGGCTTCACATTGACCGGAATGCAGCCTACTCCAAAATGGAGTCAGAGGTTACACAAAATGGATTCTGACCGGCTCCTGCAGTAGGCCCTCTTCCACTGTGGCCAGGATTTCTCCTCTGGCACCAGTGAAGGGGGAAGGAGAGAGTCCCCCACACTATTGCAGGAGCAGGTTATTCCCTCTATGCTGTATGTATGGTGGGGCAAAACAACCCCTCCTTCCTTACATTCACTAACCAACTGCGTCATACTGTACTTAGGGAGTGCATGGAAATAGGTATTGATGAAGTCCCCACTGTTTGTTGGCACCCTCCAATTGCAAAGGCCTGGTTCAATTCTTGGACAAATTCTCTCAGGGCCTGATCCTCTCTGCACTGCAGGTTGTAGGCCACCTTGCGAGCCTCCTGGGGTTCCGGTGCACAGAGAAGTGCTACAAGATGGCCGCATTGTAGGTAGACCACCTTGAATGGTTCTGATCCTCCAGCCCAGCAAAGAAGCCGGAGTATTCTGGGGAGAATGTCCATTTAGCAAACTCCATAGAATTCTGGTCATTTTTAATGCCAAATGACGTCATCATCTGGTCATACAGCTCCAGATGCTCCCAGACTGAGTACTTGGCATTTTTATAGTACAAGCAATGCCAAATGACGTCATCATCTGGTCATCCAGCCCCAGATGCTCCCAGACTGAGTACTTGGCATTCTTATAGTACAAGCAATGCCAAATGACGTCATCATCTGGTCATCCAGCCCCAGATGCTCCCAGACTGAGTACTTGGCATTCTTATAGTACAAGCAATGCCAAATGACGTCATCATCTGGTCATACAGCCCCAGATGCTCCCAGACTGAGTACTTGGCATTTTTATAGTACAAGCTCATGAAGTTTCTAACGGCTTTTGTCTGTCGAATGGGGTATTTTACCAGAGTGCTCTTTTGTTTGGCAGCCTTCTTTTTCCGCTGCACCGGAGTCCATGTGCCCTCAGACTCAGAGCTGCTGCTATTTGAGGTCCCATCCCTATCCTGTAGGCGCTCCCTGAGGCCTAGGAGGATAGGGATGGGACCTCATAGACAGAGTTTCTCCCTTTCTCCCAGAATGATGTGTTCTAGTCTCTCTCGTCTTTGGGAGGATAGCTCAGTGGCATCGTGCTCGCCTTGGAAGCAAGACACCAAACGGAGCAACACAGGTTCGATCCCCGGGTCCGCGCTTAGAAACCTCTGGGTATTAAGTGTGTTATATCATAAATAGCCTATCATATCATATCTTCTCCACTGTTGTATTGTGGGCTTTCTGGGTCACACCCCTTGGACTCCCTCTTTCGCACAGGGGAGTGCTCCTCTGACTCCTCCCTTTTTCCGGGGTTGGTGGAGAACTCCCCCCCACCTTATGGGGCCTACACTCAGACTCCCTTTTATCTGCAAAGTGTACCAGGTGGTTCCTTTTTAGCTGGTGTTTCTGCCAGTCTAACTCCCGGATCTTCTCTTCATAGGAGTCTTCCTGGTCAGATACATTGCCACAATATTTTTGAACCTGAACAGGGATGCACGTCCATCAATCTCTGATAGACGCTGGCCTGCCGGCTCAATCATGCTAGGCCTAATTGAGTCCGGCTGCCTCATGGTTCCTGATTCTTGTGAACTTGTAGACATGAAGTTAGCAGAGCCTTGCGTTTATAGGGTGGTAAATTGCCTTGAGGCACTTGGTACAGAGGGCATCACACTGTGATCAAGGGTTGTCCCGCCACTCTCTAACTGTTCGGGGTTCCTCAAGTTCTTATTAAATCTAGCACACTCTTTCTAACCTCTCGAAATTTCTCTTTCTCAGCCCCCATTTCTTGATAGTATGCAAAGGCCTTAGCCTTTTGCTCTGCTATCAGGGCTTGACTGCCTTCTATGACCGTCCCTTGTGCTACTACTTGGCTTTGGAGTCCCCTGTTCTCATCACAAAGGGCCTTATTTTCTTTCTGGGCTTCTTGTATTGTCTGGGAGTACTCTAGAGCATTTCTGTTGTAGGAGACCAATCTCCTCACACTGCACATTCTTGGCCTTTATTGTTTGCTCTAGATCACACTATCTGTCTTATATGCCCCATTATTTTTTCTTTCTCTAATTTTAGGTTAGTCAGTTCCTGAAAACATGACTCATTTCTCTCCAAGTCTGTTTTTAATATGCACACTTCCTGGCATAGAGCATCTTTTTCCTGATACAGTGTGCCATTCAGTTCAGTCAGGTTCTCTCTCTGCTGCTTCATATCGCTTAACTTCCGGCACTCCTGGTCAAATTCCTTTTGGGAATGGACCTCCTTAATAATCAACCAGTTATTTTCCTCTTCTAATTACTTCATCTGATTTTTCTAAACGCCCATGTCCTCTAAGCAGATTCTATTGTATGTCACTTCTTGGTTCAATATTAGTTCACACACTTTCAGGGAATAAACCCTTTCTTGGCACTCTTCTTTTAGTGCAGATAATTGGGATTCTCGCTCTGAATTGGTTTGTTGCTGTACTGCCAACTCATCCTTTAGCGGCTGAATGATTTTTCCTAATTCTAACTCTGAATGTTGTCCCCATCGCATTTTCTTCCCCACCTGCCTTAACTCCACTTTTACTTGCTCCAATATCTCAGATTGATTCTGCCCAGAGGTTGCACTCTCCTGGTACCTCTCTTCCCTGACTATCATGTGGAAGAACATTTATGCAGTGAGTTGGACCATCTTACTTTGCTCATCTTTGATGTTCTGCATCATATAGAACTCGGTCAGGGCTTGATGTAACAGACCACTGTCCTGCCACACATTCATATTTATAGGGGTCACCTGTGGCATCATCCCACATAGCCAGGCTTCATGTTTTTATTCTGCCCATTCCCCTCTAATGAACAATTTGGACAGAAGGTGCTGCCTAGACATGCTAATTTCCACAGCGCTCATTATGAGGAGTGTTCTACTGCTGGTGGGTTATCTATGCAAGGCAAAATCTCCATCCTGCTCTTGCCTAGTTTATGGTTACAATATTTTATTTTGAGACACAGCCCTGTTACCTAGGGTACAGTTTTTGGATGGCGCCTTTACAAAGCAACCCAGCTTTCTAGCAACTAAAAGTAACACTACCTTCAATGAGTTAGTCTGCTGTGTTGGACTGTCAAAGGTGAAAACTCTAAACTCAATCATGGCACGAGCCCCCACTTGTCACAGTTTTATTACACGGCACACTCCAGCCAGGGTCTTCTTTTCCGACAATGAATGTGGCGCACAGTCAAAATGCTTTTTATCTTTAATAAACTACGGAGTCTTTATGAGTAGGCCTCCAACCCGTCTCGCACCCCAACCTTCACAAACACCCCATGCCGGTGTGTATCAATAAGATATTATTAATTTATTGTTGAATGGAAAAGGAAAACCAAACAATTTCACAACCACCAGTGTTGTGGCAATAGAAAATGCAATAATCTCTACAAAACAATTGGGTTAAGATATCCTATTACAATTCACACAGTCTTTAATGGCAACACAGAAAAAGTTAGGTTAAGATATTCTATCAGTTCACATGGATCTTTAATGGCAAAACGAAAGAAAGAACAATGTTTACTATGTGATGGCACCAATGGTTTAGCACTCCCCCCTGCAACACTCCCCCCAAACCTCAGCTAAACTTGATTCCTTAGAATGGAAGGCAGTGGCAAGGAGTAAGAACAGAGAAAAAAATCAGATTTGGAGTAAAGCCCACCACCACAAAATGGGAAGCCAGCAAAGAAACTGAAAACCTGTTTTTGGAGCAAAATGGCAGAATGGGATTCTGATTATACTCACAACTGCTAGTGGACAGATTGAAAATAAATTCTTATTGCTTACACTTGAGGAGATGGGGAAGCTTAGATAACACTAATCAGCAGACCAGGGCAAAGTAGAAATGAAATGGGAAAATCGGTGTGGGGAGAAAGCAAGGCAAAAGGGAAAATACAGTGGCAAATGGAAATTCGTTTTACACTGGATTTACAATGACAGGCAGGTTAGGGAAGGGGTTTAGCTTTGAAATAGGAAATCGGTTTTCAATGACAAGGACATGAGCACAAAACAGGTAGACATTTAGGTAAAAGGGATTGCTCACAATGCAACCACATTTTGGGGTTTAATAGGGCAGATGCAAATAGGAATTTTTGGGGTAATGCACACAATACACTGACAAATTTGGTTTTCAGTTACAAGGAGACTAATACTTTTGAGGCAACACTTTAATGACTATAATAATTAAAGAAAGACACCAGGGACAAGAGGGTTAATTTAGAATTTTAACACTCTTGAACCGTGAATTTCAAATAGGACAATTCATTGATTTACTAAAGAAAAATACTAAGGATTTATGCAGACAACTGAGAGGTTTACCAAAGGGAGATATGCTAACACACACAGGTTAACAGATTCTTCTATGGCAAGATGACTGAATTACACTGACAATTTGGGGCTTTCAATAAGGTTTTCAATGGGGTCAATATTGGAGGCAATGCTACAAAAAGGAAGGGTTTATGCAATTTAGGGCTGGGGTTATTTGTTACTTACAGAGTAAGCCTTGGTTTGTGATTCTGGAAAGCCAGCTAAATCTCAGGACACTCTGGACAGCTAGAGCAAGGGGTCTGGTCTCTGCACTCTGCCTTGGTTTGGGATTCTAGAAAGCCAGCTGGATCTCAGGACACACTGTACAGCTAGGGCAAGGGGTCTGGTCACTGCACTCTCAAAGATGGTAAGGTTCAGTCGCCTTTTCTCTGTCCTCCTTCTGTCTCCCTGGATTTCTGTGGGTCCCAGCCTTAGTACAGCCCCCCCTTAAATAGCACAAATGACATAGCTAACTTTACAATCTAGGGCGAGTACTCTGTAATTCTCCCTACCGTTCGGATAGGACAGTTTACCATTCCTCTCTCCACCCCCTGGCATGATTGGTTCAAGGGAAGAGAGCACCATCTGTTGGTTTGCATTTATTACAGTTCTTTGTTCTCCTTGCCACTTTTTGACAAAAACTAGTTATGGTCTCATAACTTCATATTTATACTAGCCCCCACCATAAGAAACAGATATGCGGTTTCAGTTGGTCATAGGGAATTAGGTAAGCCGATAGCGAACTCCGTACGAGGTAGTATGGCCCTTTGGCACATTTTTGTCCTTTTCATAAAATATACAACAGTTATGAATTTGCAAATGACCAGGCATGTTCCTAATTTCATTTTCCATCTTTTCACCAATGATCTTATTCGTCACCTGTTCAGATCAGCCAAAAACTAGTTTTAACTGGCCATTTCAGTCCCCAAAGTCCCAGGAAAATGCCATTTACATTTTTAAAAAACGCCTGGAATTTACATGAACAAATGGCATAAAACGAAATTACTTCTCATTCCAATTACTGTGAAAAATGCCTAAAATGAAATCAGTCTTTTAATGGCAAATGGGAGTGTCTGTCACATATGGGAGGGCTGCGTCATCCCCCACATCTATCTGTCTTCCCCTGGGCTCAGCCGGTGAACAGAGATTTTTATGACTCCTTTTGAAGTTGTCAGTTTGTTCTTTGTAGTGGGTGCAGGAAGGGCTCTCACCCTCCACCCCCGGTTATGCTCCAGTCACACTTTCCTTTCTTTGAACCCCTGAGCTCCTGCATTCAAGTCTGGCAGAGCAAGGAATTATGACGCCCTCAGCATCACATTTTATTGTGGGATAGTTCACTGGTAGGTGCGACTTCCAGAGGGAAGCAGGGCTTTTAATTGTGAAGTTTCCTGCCATAGCACAAACTAGTTTTTCTTGTATTATGGGCCTCTTCAAAGGTGACTATAGTCATGTGGTATGAAACATAATGTACATTGTTTTAGTCAATCCCCCACAACATATTTCCCTGACATTTTCTGTGCGAGCAGTGCTATCTTTTCACTGTGGCTTTTAAAGCCTTTTTTCACACGTGTGCAGGCTTTTTGTTTATAATGTTTAACATCCTGTCTTTGTAGGTCACAGTATTCTTTGATTTCTCCTTTTTGAGCCAGTTTTCATTTGCTGTTGCTCCATTGACAATAAGGGGTAGGTGCCCTTCCACATGGTTTTTTGGTTGGACATGAACAAAAGAAAAAGCCAAGCCGTTTTTCACTTGCTGTGTTTAAAGGGCTGCTGTTCAATATATATATATTTTAATTTTTTTAGGGGTAGCAAGGGAGACCACAGGGGTAGCAAAGGAGACCACAGGGGTCGCAGTTGTGACCCCTGGTGACCCGTAAATGACATACATGCAGGTGGGGCAGCTGTCCTGAACTGCTGCCCTGTACAACATCATTGAAATGAACTGCTCCACATGATCAGTCTTTGACCTTCAGACCCTTATCCTGACACCCCCCTCTGTAAATGTGACATCACCTGTCGCCAGTGCCCTTCCCGACTCATCGCCTTTCCCAGTAACGACTAGCTCGCTCACCGTAAGTGCCCTCCCTAAGTGCCCCAAAAAAATGCCACAGCAAATACTGCCTTGAAGAGCCTGACCTCAAACCCATGGGAGCAGACCCCTTCCAATGCACCCAGTAGCTGTACCAGCACCTCGAAGTCAATTGGTTTATGGCCATCCTTCTTGTGCCCCTCTAGCCTACACCAACCTTTGATTACGGCCCTTACTGAAAAACCCTTTGTGGGATCCCCTGCACCTCTGAGTTTAGCATAGAATGCTATGGCTGCCAGGTGCCCTGAGGTCCAGCTCCTGCTTTGCCCTTCTGTGTGTGCCCACACTACAAACCGTTCCCCTGGGCCTGCAAACCCAGGTCTGCACACTGCAAATGCTGTGCCACCCTCAGAAACTTACTGTAGCCTCTCTGGTACCTGGACCGCACTCCTGGTGTGAACGAGCGTTCCCCAAGATCCCAGAGCATCGGGTCCACATCACCAGGTGCCACCACTCCATCCTGAACTCTGCTCCCATCTGCTACACCCTTGGATGAGCCTTCTGGAACCTCTCCCACTGAAAACAAGAAAGAGCGTCAGCCGAAACATTCACAGTTCCTGGTACATGCAGTGGCCTAAACTCAATATTCTGATATAAGCATATTTCCACCAGTTTCCTGAGTAACCCTAGTACCACCGGGCATGAGGCAGATTGTAAGTTGATGGCCTGGACCACTGCTTTGTTGTCGGACCAAAAGCAGACCCTCATATGTTGCACAACTGACCTGTTTAGACAAACAATTTATTCGAATTACTTAATCCTATGGTCCGAGTCCCTATGTCTAACTAAATGTCCCTATATTCGCTAATTGGCCCTCTCTACAGGTAAGGGGCTCGCCCTCAGTGGTTACTAATATTACACCTGTCAAGGGTACACAAAAGGAGGTGACGTCCATCCTTATCCTTGCTCACTACTTTCAGGGAGGATTTCTCACCTGTCTTCTCTTCTGTACAGATGATCATGTGTGCTTTTCCCAAGCGTGTAATTCAGGTATCTGTAAAGCATTCATACAAATGACAGACCCTGGAAGATACAGGTACACACCATGTAAGCAGTGGTGAGACAAAAAAGATATTCCTATATAAAAAATAGATACAAAACAAATATATGAATGTTTTACAGATACCTGAATTACACGTTTGGGAAAAGCACACATGATCATCTGTACAGAAGAGAAGACAGGTGAGAAATCCTCCCTGATACACTACCATATGTGGTATTAATTCACATACACTAGATTAAAACAAACAAACACCCCCCCCTCCCCCCCACCTTTTCTCTTCCCCTTTAGGGCATGTGACCAGAATGCCACGGCCTACAGAAAATTGGGGAAAAGGATCCACAACCTATAAATGTGGCCACACAGGACAAGAATAGTCACCATTCTTGATGTTGTTTTTCTGCTCTGCTGTTCGGTTATTAATAATTAAGACCAGTAACGCTAAAATCAGTATATGTCCTGAAGAAAGCGGGTAGTAATGAGATACCGCTGAAACCGGTAGACAACAGATCCAGGAGTGATGACCTAGATCCCGTCTTCGATACAAACGGGAGTGGTAGACATGGCACAGACATAGTAGCATCTTTTTAAGATAAGTAGCCCCAACAAGATTGGTAGCTGTTTTTTGGTTTTAGAAATTCCTTGATTAGAAAAATCAAGGCTTCGAGTACTGTAAACCACACAGATCCCAGTAGATGACAATAAAGTAAAAATATCGACCTTGATGATGTGTGCAACATTTTAGCAGACAGGAAAGTAGTGAGCAAGGATAGGGATAGAGTTCACCTCCTTTTGTGTACCCTTGACAGGTGTAATATTAGTAACCACTGAGGGCGAGCCCCTTACCTGTAGAGAGGGCCAATTAGGGAATATAGGGACATTTAGTTAGACATAGGGACTCACACCATAGGATTAAGTAATTTGAATAAATTGTTCTATCTAAATGGGTTTAAAAAGCAGTCAGGCGAAGACAGGATAAGGAAGCCTCTGACTACGAGTCATTTGTGCACAACTCACCTAGCCACAGCAGGAGGGCAATCACAATAGGGAATAGTTCCAGTGCCATTATATTTCCCAATCTCCCCTTTTCGCGCCACTGTGTTGGCCACCTCTGGTCACACCATTGTATGCTTAAGATAACCCCGAAATCTTCCTTTCCTGAGGCTCTGTAGCTCGCGTCTGGTAACCCATGGCTTACAGGCTGACCCCATTGTGCCCTTGCAGGAACCTGCACCACATTAATAAGTCCTCTTTGATGGCAGCACTTAACCTGATACGGTGATGTTTACCCGTGACCACTACTGTTGCTCTTGCTAACCTCCTGGCGAACACCCTTCCCGCTGGTACTACCTTGGCAGAAAAGTCGTGTCTCCCCAAGAGTTGATGTACCTGACCCAGCGTAGATTTTTCCCTAGCTAAATTGCTGTCAATCTCCTCCATGAGCCCCTCAACTTTGTACTTCGGCAGCCTACATGCGCCCTTGCATGTATCAATTTTTATCCCCAAAAATGTCAACACCTGCACGGGTGTCTGCGTTTCCTCCAGAGCCAAAGGAATGCCCAATTCGTTCATCAGTTCCTGGAAGGATCCCAGTGCAGCTCCACAGTCCCCAGATCTTTCTCCACCAACGAACAAGAAATCATCCATATAGTGTATGATGACCCCTCTCCGCTCCCTAGTCCTTGCAGCCCATTCTAGGAAGGAGCTGAACTGTTCAAAGAAGGCGCATGAAACCGCCTAGCCTGTCCGGTGTTCTACACTTCTGCAGGCTCTTGGAAGGGGGGGGGGGGGGCTAGTCTTTTTGTCATCGAGTTCCCAGAGTGCCCTGTTGCCCTTTGGGTTGTGGTCCCGTCCCACTTCCCTTGGAACATGACAGTGTCACAAAAGAAATTAACAGCCATTTGCAACAGTGGGCCACTTTTTCCCTGGTGCCCGAGACAGTTTTATGGCCCTGCCCGAACCTGGCTCACCTTGCAGGCAGCTCTGCACTCCACAGCCCCCCTGAAAGAGCAGACTGCAGACAAAACTACTGGGCATATTCCATTCCCCTGATTGGCATGCTGCAGGCATTGGAGCATGGGAGGGCGGTGCTTACCTAGCAACTGGAGCCAGCTCCTGCACGGGCCTCGCCCCGCCACCAATGCCAGCCCTTGACTGCCAGCACCCAGCCACAATAGATGGGCAAGGTGGGGGAGGGGGCTCCGAGGGGGGAGCGTGTTAAGCTTGTCTGGCAGTTAACAAGTTCTGAAAGAGAAATGTTAGCAAACAGACAAACAGCATGTCTCTGACGCATGCTAATAGGCCCGCCTCACTACTGACTGCATGAATAAATCGCCACCACCTGAATGACTGCAGAGGAGAGAACATGATTAAACTTTTTTTTATTTGACTTGACAGCATACCAGAGAACAAAGGGAGCCACACGGCACCAGCATCAAAACACAAGCAATACACATCTTAAGCAGTACATAGTGAGCAGACTGAGGCATGTTGAAGAAAGACAATATACAAAGTATTAACAACTGTATCAAAGGGGTCAACATCTACGGGGAGCCTTCCGGGGACGAAGGGGGAGAATTTGACGGTGAAGCCATGGCAGACATAGTCTCGGAATCTCCGCCAGATGTCTCTAGGCCTTGAATGTGGGTGTTGCATTGCGTTCCAGGACTCCTCCGTATCATGAGCCCATGTGATTGTCCTGAGCCACAGTGTATTGGTAGGCGCCCTAGGGTGGAGCCAACATAATATGCAGAGGACTGCCAACAGCATGCAGAGACCTGCTAGTTTCTCAGAGTCACGGGCCAACTGAGGGAGATCATGGAACAAGCAGTGCAGTGGGGTGGGGACAATGGTGTGTTCCAGAATGTCCGATAGTGTGGAACAGATGTCTAGCCAAAATTGGGTCAGGCGGGGGCAGGACCATAGCATATGGATATAGGAGGCTTGATCCGCGCCACACCTGGGACAAGCGGGGAGGGACAGTGCAGAACATACGATGAAGTCTCATTGGTGTATGACGGTATCTGTGTAGGACCTTGAATTGGATTAGTTTAAATTTAGTGTTATAGGACACATCATGGGTGCGAGCACACATTCGGGACCATCTCTTGTCAGTAATTTCAACCCCAAGATTCTCCTCCCACCTGTGCCTCAACTTGGTGAAAGGGGGGGGATGCTCTAGTCTGCAACAAGGAGTAAAGTCTTGACACCTTGCCCCTGAAGGAGAGGAAGGAGAGCTCCGCAACTATAGGCTCGTCAGGGGGTAAGGCGGGGAAATCAGGATATCTGGATTTGAGATTCTCCCGGAATGAGGAGTATTGTAGCCACACCGAGGGCCGACGTTTGAGTGATAGAGGAAGATCAGGCCACTCGATAAAGTTTCCTTGTTCAAAGGCATCACGGATTGTCAAAAAGCCAGCATCCTCCCAGTGAGAAACTACTGATTGTGGAATATGTGGGACCTCAGGGAAGAAGTTTCATAATGGCAGATCCCCGTGAAATGGGTGAAGTGCGTCGACCATTGTCCAGAGTTTGGTCAATGCTAAGGATGTACTAGCTACAGGGTCTGCAGAGTTTGAGTCAGGGGGGATTGGCTTGAGGATCAGGGATCCAATCACTCAGTCACAGACCGTTAGTTTCTCAAGGCGAACATGTGGGGGGCGGATCGATGGTATCGAACCAATGTGCAGCGAACTGAGATTGGGCCACCACCCAGTATCTGATGAAATCTGGGGCGCTGAATCCGCCCAAAACCTTGGGGGCGGTCAGTGTAGACAGTTTGAGGCGGACTGCCCCTGAGTGCCAGAGGAAAGTGTTAGTTATGTGGCGCAGTGTTTGGAAAAAAGCATCCCCGGGCCACAGAGGCAGATTGGTAAATCGGTAAAGTAATTGAGGTAATTCAACCATTTTAAGTTTTCCAATTCTGCCTGCTAGTGAGATGGGGAGTCTGGTCCAACTGGAGGTTTTTGCCACCAGGTTAGTTAGGTAACTCCGGTAATTGTCGTCACGCAGCTGCGCCGTGTGCCGGGAGACCACCACCCCCAGGTAAGTGAAACTAGACGGAGACCAGTTGAACCCATATAGGTCAGGGGGGGGGGGGGTTGTGTGGAGTCTGAGTGGTAATAAGGCAGTCTTGGAGCAGTTTACTTTCAAACCGGATATGTCTCCAAAATGGGCCACATCCGCCAGTATAGGGGCAAGGTTGGTTTCAGGAGAACGGATGTACAGAAGGGCATCGTCAGCGTAGGGGGAGACTATATCGGATTGGCCGGCTGTGCGCAATCCCCTATGCGAGTATGATTGCCGCACCATATCAGCGAAAGGCTCCATGGCTATGGCAAAGATGAGCGGGGAGAAGGGGCATCCCTGACGTGTGCCTCTGGATATCTGGAAGGAAGCGGAGCATCTGCCTTCAGTGCGGACTCTGGCAGATGGAGCGGTGTAGAGCAGCTTTATCCAGGTTTGGAAGTTGGGGCCGAACTTGCACCTCGAGAACTCACCACAGGTATTTCCACGAGACCGAGTCGAATGCCTTCTGCATGTCCAGTGTAGCTGCAACCGCCTGTGTGGTCGGACTGATCCTGCTGATCACATTGAAGAGCCTTCTTAAATTCAGGGAGGTGGACCTACCAGGGACAAATCCCGCCTGGTCAGGGTGGATGATGTGGGGCATGTACGGGGCTAAGCGGTTAGCTAGTAGTTTAGCGTATATTTTAATATCGCTGTTAATCAACGAAAGTGGTCGGTAAGAGCCGCACTGAGTAGGGGGTTTACCAGGTTTGAGGAGTACTGTAATCAGTGCCTCCCGGAGAGATGGGGGAAGTATTCCCCTGTCGCACGATTCATCTCGTAGGGCCAGTAGGTGTGGTGCCAGGTGAGACTTGTATTGTTTATAGAAGTCCATAAGGAGCCCATCCGGGCCAGGGGCCTTCCCAGATGCCAGCGACTGGATGGCCTCGATAAGTTCCTCCAGGGTGAGGGGCCTCTCAAGGAAGCTGCTTGCGTCGATTGATAGGACTGAAAGGGGAAGATTCTCTAAATAAGAGTCGATTTCGGGAACCTGGGGCCCGTCGGCCTCCGAGTACAGGGAAGTGTAGAACGAGAGGAACTCAGAGTTGATATCCTGTGGGGAGGTGGCGAGTGAGCCATCAGGTCTCGTTATGGCCGGAATATTGGGGGCTCCAAGCTCACGGCGCAGCAGTCTAGCTAGCATTCGGCCGGGTCGCTCACCTTCACCGTATTTCCTCACTGACTGAGGGGAGTCTAAGAATTTAACCTTGCACTCGGCAAGGCCACGGAACCTGTCTAGCTCAGATCCCAGCGCCGCTAGGGTGGCTGGGGAGTGGTCTTGAGCGTATTGGGACTCGTGGGTAGCCAGGGCTGATTCGCTAGCAACAATATCGGCACAGATACCCTTCAGGATGCCACAGCTTTTGGAAATGGCGATCCCTCTTGTGTGCACTTTGAAGGATTCCCAGAGTACCGCTTGTGTTGACACAGAGTTTGTGTTGATCTCAAAGTATTCCTCAATGGAGGATTCAAGTTCGGACGCGAAGGCTTGGTCGAGAAGCGAATGAGGACTCATCCTCCACTGCCTGGTTTTATTGGTGTCCAGTCCCCAGTTTAAGGAGATAAGAACCGGTGAATGGTCTGAAAGTGTCCTGGGGAGGATAGCCAGGTGAGCTAGGCATCTGACCAGAATGTCTGTTATGAGCCATCTGTCTATTCTAGAATGGGAATCATGTACTGAGGAGTAAAAGCAGTATGTGCGAGAATCAGGGTTCAACAGATGCCAGGCGTCCACTAGTGCCAGACGGGGAAGTGTGGTAAGGACAGCATATGCTGCTTTAGACAGTTGGCGAGGCCTAGAGCCCGATCTATCCAAGGTGACATCCAGTATAGTATTAAAATCACCGCCCCATAAAATAGGAATCAGGGGGTAGCCTTCAAGTAGAGAGGCCAAGTGCAGGTAGAAATCGAGGACATCGACATTGGGACCATATATATTCAGGATGACTACCTCCTGATGTTGTAGTTCGCCAATAATCAATACGTATCTGCCAAGTGGATCTATGTGGGAGTGGTGACATGTGAACTTCAGGCTCTTGTGTATTAACTTGAGGGTGCCACGGCTTCGAGTGGAATAGTTGGTGTAGTACCTCTGGGGCCCCCATCGCTTAGCAAACCGTTCACATTGCTCAGAGCGAGCATGGGTTTCTTGTAGACATAGGATTTCAACCCCGTGACGTTCAGCATGGAGCTGAATCGGTCACATCTTTTTGTGATTGCCTAACCCCCGGTTGTTCCAGCTCATAAAGGTCAGGTCAGTATTAGCCATTTCTCAGAGAGTAATGATTGTATTACTGTGAAGGGGTTATCAGCAAATAGAAGTTGTACAATCTGGATGTATGTGGCCTCATATCTACATATACAGGGTGTTCTGCTGTGGCGCATGCGACGCCTCCGACGGCTGTCAAGACTTTTTTTACCCATGATGTCCCCTCCCCTACCCTCCACCCAGTTCCCTCCCCCAATCAGAGGGATGAAACCCAAACAGAACCAAAACAACCACAAACTTCTAGGCATCAATGCCTGGGGGTCTGTTAGCAGCCGGGCAATGGCGCACCGGACAGGGGAGAGTGTGAGGAGAGTTATGCTATACAATAGGATTAACCAAAAAATTTGGAGTAGGTGCGTGGTGCAGAGGGATCCCGTCATTGAGGCAGAGGGCCAATGAGAGCATGGGGATGTTGCCATGGGCCCCGACATACCATCTCAAGAACAAAATGGAGACCCAGAATGGGCAAGTCAGGATCCCGGGGTTTAACCACACCTGGGGGGGCCCGGCCGTAGTGGCAGGGTAGTTGCTAAACCGGGAGCACAACAGGAGGACGGACATTATTGCACACAATACAACAGTGTTGCGTACAGGTCCACTTACGCAAAGGATTAATGGAGCAACATTAACAAAACTAGCAACCAGTGAACTACGGTCGATGAGTGGCCATCATGAAGGGGACCTGCCTCAGAGGAACCATATGTGGCTTAGGTGCAGCAACAACCATAGTGAACGTGAATCTTGTATTAACAATGCATAGATCAACCAGGAATGTGTTCGTCTATAAACTTTGAGGCCTCTTCTGGGATGGTGAAGAAGAATGTTTGGTTAGAGTGTTCGATCCGTAGTTTAGCGGGAAAGAGCATGGAGTACTTAACTCCCAAGTCTCGAAGTCTCTTTTTGACCGCAAGGAAGGTTTTGCGCTCTTGTTGCACAGCCACAGAAAAATCCGGGTACAGGTGTATCCTTGCCGCCCCAAGAAGTAGCTCCTCCTTGGCTCTGGCCGCTCGCAGAAGAGCATCACGATCACGGAAACTTAGGATTCTGGATATGATGGGGTGAGGTGGTGCCCCAGGTCTAGGCCTCGCGGTCAGGGAGCGGTGACCTCTCTCCACTGCAAACTGTGCAGAAAGCTTGGGATTATCGAGGAATATTAGAAGGATGCGTTCCACGTAATCCTCCATGGGTTCTTTGATGTTATCCTCTGGTACGCCAACGATGCGGAGGTTATTCCGCCTAGAGCGGGATTCGAGGTCGTCATTTTTCTTTTTCACAGCCGAGACCCGGTTGGTAAGAGTGGTCACAGCGGCGCGTAGGAAACCAAGGTCATCCTCTGCGGTGCCGACCCTTGTTTCGATCTCGGCAACCCTACTGTCCGTTCTTTCGATATGGGCCTTAATAGATGAGATGGTACCGTTCATATTGTCCAATTTAGTATGCAGCGTGGTGAAGCCTTCGCGCATATACTCCAGCATTTTCTGTGAGTCATCAGGGGTTGAGGATGCCGAGGTAGTTGGTGATTCTTCTGGAGGCTCGGTCAGCGGCCTAGAGGGTGTTTTGGCGAACATATTTAGTGAGCTTTGCTTTTTTCCAGCCCCAGCTCCCTTGGTCATGGTGACGAGTCGTGTATGGTGCCCCGGGCCTTAGAGGGAAACAGCGATCAGGGATATCAAGTGCCACCCTGTTGAGTGCCCCGGGAAGGGGTAACACAAGGATGATAGTGAGGCACGTCGGAGCAGCGTTAAGGAGTTTCCTCTCAGTATCGTCGGGCCAGAGGCGTGCCCCTAGCAGCCGTAGGGGAGCTCCGATGTGGTGGTGCCACAGGATCGCTGCTTCAGTGAAGTAGTACAGGAAGAAGTAGCTCGGGTCGATGGTAGCAGGGGTCCACGTAGGTCAGTGCAGTGAGGCACGGGGCAATACGATTCAGTCCACGTGAGGGAGCTATGAGGAGGGCTATACAGGTGCCTGCATGGGGCTCCACCCCTAGGTCGGAGAGCGTGGGACACTTGCACAGTGCAGCGTAGCCAGAGGGTTGCGGGCGGACCCACGGATTCAGCTTAGCACAGCGAGGGGATCGGGAGCCAACTGGATCCAACACAACAAATCGTAATAGCAAGTATGGAAGTCAATGAAGCCACAGAGATTAGTACATTTATACAGTTGCACCGCTGTAAGGAGAAGGGGAACCGACTCCCATGAGACAGGGGGGGTGGAGGCATTCAGCAGTGTATTTCCCGGTTGGGCTGCCCAGCACAGGCCTGAAGTCACTGGATCGTGTGCTCAAGATCCACCGGTAAGTGTGCAGGAGGAGAGAACAGTGGTGGCGTGTGATCCAGGCAACGAGCAGGTGGGTTCCCCCAGGGACCACGGGCGGGGGGCAGCTCCACCGCAGTTCCAGCAAAAGGGGCCACGCGTCCAGCCGCGCCACCCAAGCTCGGCCGAGGCACCGCAGCCACAGATGAACTGTAGGACGGTCGGGCCGGAGGCACGGAACCAGCAGACGGGGCCGGCTGCAAGGGCCGACGGAGCCCGTCACAACTGTCCCCCCGCACCCTTTACCTTGCAGTTGTCTGGATGCTTGGTTCTTTAAGAGGGGGTGGCGGGGGAGGGAGGTCAGCGATGTGTAGAGGGGCCCGCCACGGCACACAAGGAGGCGGCGCCAGAGATCCAAGCCTCAGGAGAGCACTGATGCCAGTGAAGGAGGCAGCGGCCCCCTACAGGGGGGATAGGGGGCCCAAGGCTGGCCGCAGCAGGGTGACACAGTGACCAAAGGGCAGCCCAGTCGGCCGCAGCAGTGTGGCACACCCCGGGGGCGAGCGTCCCTCCCCTTCAGCAGGCCGCCGCGCCCCCGGGTGGCAGAGCGGGCCGCGGTCCCCGGAGCTTCGGGCGGGAAGAGCAGGCAAAGGCAATCCCAGCCCGATCGGGAGGCGTAGCTCGGCGCCCGGGATTTTGCGGAGAGATCTCTGAAGGGGCACCAGGGTTATCGTGCAGATTAGGTAGCGTTGATGGTGTAGGAGCAAGGATTGTTCGCTCTCCCCGTCCGGAGCTCAACACTTAGGCGGCCATCTTGTTTCGGTGCAACAGCGCTCCCCCCCGAGGACAGAACATTATACCATCCACACGCTTTATCTTAAAACTAATGCAATCATAATGCAGGCCGGTTTCAGTATTAGACACTGGGTGCCCGTTCCTCTTGCAATCCCTTTGTTACTCTTTTGCAGCCTGATCTGCATCCTTTGAATTGTGCTGGGCGGCACGTGTCCCAGACATGGGCAACTGCCACCAGCTTCCTTCCTGGCGGAGAAGACACGGTGGAAACCCGAAGAAGAGAGGAGTGAGTAAATGAGACACGTGAGAGAGAGTGGAGAAAGTGAGGGTGGAGAGTGAAGGGGGGCGCGAGGGAGTAGTATAGAAAGAGAGTGGAAAGGAAAAAAGACAATGAAGACAGAAGTGGGGAGGTTAGGGAAAAGGGGGAAAGAAAGCAGAAACATTTATTTTTTATTTAACGTGTTATACAGCAGTACCAAAGGCAGCTTTTCAACACAACATTAAAACAAACATCTATGTCCACCCCTTCCCTTCCCTTTGATCACCTCAGCATGTACTCAACAAGATATTCCACTCCTCACAATCAGTTGTTAGCATTACAATTCCCCCTCTTAGTATGCAGTTTCACCAGCCCAGGCTTCCACCCAATCTACCCTCAAGATCCCACAGCCAGATCACAGCCACCCAATCCACCCTCCAAATGTTAATGTTAAAGGATATTTGTACCACACACTATCACCACCGGAGTGGTCCCCTGGCGCTCTGGTGGCTCTGAAAAGGGAAGGAGGGTGAGTTAGTGGGAATAAGATGGAAAAGTGCAAGAGAGCAGTGATGTGATGTCGGCAGCCTCAGCCCGGTGGGTCTGTTGACTAGGCTTGGGTTGTATTATGGTCGGTAGTCATCGTGTGCTGTTGTGTGAGTCTATGTGTGGTTTGTTTTGTTGTTACAGTGTAGTGAAGTTTGTGCGGATTGTTGTGTTGTAGGCTTGTGGTTGTGTTTGGTTAGAGTTTGCAAGGTGTATGCAGAGGGGTGAAATTGTTAATGGATCGGTTAATTGGCATTGCTGTCCTTGCAGTTATGTCTAGTTGTGATACTTGCTATCATTCACTATTCCATCTGAGTGTGGCACTTGCTAATCTTCAATATCCTATCTAGATGTGAGGCAGGCTAGTGATCATGATTCCCTCCAAGTGTGGCACTTGGTAACATTCGCAATTTCATTTAAGTGTGGCGCATGCTAACATTCACAATCCCATCTAGATGCGATGCAGGCCAATCTTCACAGTTCTCTCTAGGTGTGGCACTAGTTAACATTGGCAAGAAAGTTAGTGTGTAATGCAATGCAACATTGACAGTACAGCCATGAATAGATTTAAGCTGGTGGTCACATAATAAGTATGCATGGTGTAAGTCTATGGCAGTCTATGTTATGGAAAAGGTAAGGTAGAGTGGCAGTGGCTTTCTGGAGTAGAGTATTTGCTCTACACCCCACCCATGCCACACTTACAGTTTTGTTGGTGTCTGTTGGCTGATGGCTTCACTGGCTTCCCCTGCGGACACTTTACAGACACGTCTTGGAGCTGCCAATGTGGGAGCTGCCCTTTGCCTTGGGCTCCTTAGCCGCAGGGGCTGCCGGGCAGAGGGCTGCCCTGGGGAGGTCAGTTATGACCAGGTGGACGTACCAATCAGGGGAGGTGGGTGGGTTGGAGTGAGAGGGTGGGACTGTCAAAAGGCCAGACTCAAACAAAGGACTGCACCCCACAGACTGCACTCTCTAGATGCAGCCCAGCACAGAAAAACAGGCTCAGAAGCCACAAAAACACTAGACAAAACACCAGATTAGCACACAGTGCTCACCAAAAAATATAAATACATACATTATTAAATAAAAAAGAAAAAAAAATCTTTTTTGAAAAAACTCTCACCACTCCAGAAGAGTGCATAAAGCAGGCCAAAAACGGATTACAATCATTGTGAAACTACTCACTCAGAATCAACAAGCCCCTAAAGATGCTTCCAGACTGGTTCCCCTGCCACATCCTTCCACATGGTAGTCCACAAAGCAAAAAAAATAATCCCACAGCCTGATCACAGCCAGCCAATCTCTCCTCCAAGTTTGCAAATTTAGCAGTGAGTGGCCACCCACACCATCCCCTCTAAATCCCCCTCCACTCAGTGCACATCTAAGGCTTTCAGTATCAATGCTACCTTCTTCCACATCACACTAACAAATATAATGCAGGGTTCCATGTTCCCATTCATCAAGAGGAACCAAAGCTCTTTCTCTTCTATGCCATTACAAATTCCAGCTGCCTTCAGGGCACTCGTTCTCAATAAAAGCAGGGACTCATACTTCATCAAAAAATGTGTGGCTGTTTCGGCACAAGGTTCACCGCACAAACGGCAATGGTGTTGGTTTTGCAGGATGTTAGTCCATACCCCTGTGATTTAACCACATTCAGCTTCAAGTAGTCCCATACCAGAGAGTTACCCACAAACAGCTGGAGATAACCCGGTGGGCCCTCTCTGTGCATGATGTATTAAAAAAAAAAACGTATAGCCATTATTCTTAGCCTGGAGTTCACAAATTTGCAGCTCATGATGAAAAGCCACAACCTTCTTCTTCATCTCAGCTTTGTAATGCAGAAAACAAAGCTTCAGGGGGTCCTCCATAGACATAGAATGCCAACTAGTGGAGGCAGAGATCATTTTTATTAGAGTGCTACATGGCATATATGGACTTTTGGTCCATGCACCTTCGAAAATAAGACAGTTTAAACTTCCATTTGGGGCATTGGCCAATTTCCAATGGGTATACAGGTTGGAGAGTTGGGCTCTTGCCATACATAAGACCATACCCAGTTCTAAGTATATAATTTCAATGGGTGTGCGCGTCGGAAGACGAAGCAGATTCCTCAGAAGTGAGCCTTCTAGCTTAGATAGCATAGCTATATTGGTCATACCCCAACTTTCCACTCCATACATAAGGATGGGTAATAGTTTGGCTGAGTACAATTGTGCCAAAATGCCCACAGAATAGCTGCCGCTCTTTTTTGACTAATCTACTCAAGCGTCCTATAACTTGGGCGCCTTTCAATTTAAGATGATCCATATGGCAAGAGCCAGATCCATTTTGGTTGAATGTAATGCCAAGATACTTGTACTCATGGACCACCTCCAGTAGAATCCAGTCCAGTTTCCATCCTGTTTTTTTGATTTTAGTATGACGGGGGCTAAAGACATTAACCTTTGTCTTATTGATGTTGATAGCCAGGGAGTTGCTGTCCGAGAAGGTCTTCAGGCAATCCAAGGAAGCCTGTAGGCCTGCCAGGGTGAGGTCCATGAGTACTACATCATCAGCGTACCCCATCCATAATAATGAAGAGGTGCCCAGTTTAGACACAATTGAAATGGGATTGTTCAATGACAGTCCCTTGTAAAGAATTACCTTTTAGATTAAATAAATATCTGAGATAGTGAGTAGTTTGTTTGGGTTGAAAAGAAAACCCAACTCTTTATTAACACTTGCTTTTCTTTCTTATATATTTCAGATAAAGGATACGTCTTCAAGATGAGCATTCCGGGATGCTGTTTCTGGATTCTCACTCCGGAATGTTCAAGGTAAGTTCTATCTTTCTTTAATGTTCATCAAACCTATTTCCTTTCTCGCTCTACACTTCTCTTCTTTAGTCAACTTGAGCAGGACTTCAGTCTTTCTCTTTTCACTTTTTCTTGAACTCTCTATAAGTTTTCCCTCTTCTCTGTGGTGTCCCTTTGTTTGCTTTTCACAGTATATCTTTACTGTCCTTGTTGCTTGCTTGAACAATAGGGGTAGCTCCCAGTGAGTTTTTCCTAGTGCGGTAGTATATTCAGAGCAGAAGCATTAAAGTTCAAGTAGTATGTATATTGGTGAAGTATATATCTTATAGCAATACGTCCTTCTCTTACATCTGTCAACGAACGTAAAACTTCCACTTATTCCCTTTAGTTTTCCTAGCCTCTTCACCTCCAAAGTTCTTTATTTATTGCTTCTTGCCAGGTCGGGTCCCACTTTGTTCTTAGGCCCCTCCCCTTCCTTTACTGTTCGTTTGGCTCTTCACCGACAGAAAAACACATGGGCTCTTAGACTCTGGCGTCTTCAACAGTCATCCGCCTCTAATTTCATGTGGCGGCTAATGGCTGAACAAACGGTCCTCTTCCACGTCAAGACGAACGTTTCATAATGTGGTTAGAGGCTTCTTTCATTCGTCCGCTTCATTCTGTATCAAACACACAGGGATTAATGGGGACTGCCTTCGGCAGCACAACGCCACTTCTACTCACGGGCTTCTATTTCTGTGCCTCCTTCAGGCTCCTCCGTTTCAACTCTGCTTCGGAGCCTCTCGCCCGTTCACGGTCTTCGACCGCGTCTGCTACTCTTCAAGCTGAAGCGACTACGATCGCCCACCTCTCCGCTCGAACTCAGCCCAAACACATTTCAGAGGAGGCGATCTCCTCTCAGTGACAAGCAGCAACGATCGCTTGTGAATTAATCAAATAAAACTCGTTTTCGCGCAACGGCGCAACTTTAACTGCAACATTTTCACTTTCTCCCTCTTGTCAATAAGCCCAGCTGTAACGGCTCTCCTCGCTCTCCCCCTCGTTCCCCGTCTCCTGGCAACCATAAGCAGAGACAGAAAACATTAGAGGAAAGTCCATACATGTATGACTTCCTGGATTTATACCTCGGCAACTGCAACCCTATAACATGCATTCACATTGTCACACGGGGCTAAAGACATTAACCTTTGTCTTATTGATGTTGATTGCCAGGGAGTTGCTGTCTGAGAAGGTCTTCAGGCAATCCAAGGAAGCCTGTAGGCCTGCCAGGGTGAGGTCCACGAGTACTATATCATCAGCGTACCCCATCCATAATAATGAAGAGGTGCCCAGTTTAGACACAATTGAAATGGGATTGTTCAATGACAGTCCCTTATCCGCTAGGTACAAATTAAAAACAAGCAGAGCCAGGTTGCATCCCTGTTTTAATCCCTGGCAGGTGGTGATCCAACCTGACCTCCTCCCAGTTTGATCTAGTCGAATTTTAACCTGCGTCCCCTCGTGAAGGGCAATAATCATTGAGAGCAGGCCAGCGGGGATGTCCCAGTCTGACAATTCTTTCCATAGTCAGCCCCTATTCACCGAATCAATAGCAGCGCTAAAGTCGACGAATGCCACATAGACTGGGCTTACCCGAATACCCGATGCCTGTTGTATGACTGATGTTAGTGCAAGGCAGTTGGTAGCAGTACTTAACCCCCTTTGAAAACCAGTCTGATTTAAGGGGATACGATTTGTGCCTTCTGCCCACTCCCATAGCTTGCCTAGTAATAGGTGGGAAAAGATCTTGGATGAGGCGTCTAGCATCGCGGGCAGGAAGTAGTTACTTGGATCCCCATGGCTGCCCTTCTTCCAAATCGGCACGATGATACTATTGTGCCAGGATGCTGGCATGGTCTGGCATTCGTCAATCCAATGGAACAGCCAATCCAGCGTGGCAGCCCAGTGTGTAGCATCCTTTTTGATCAACGTGCTACAGATGCCATCTGGGCCTGGCACTCCTGAAGAGTTACTGCCTGTGATCAACTTCAAGATATCGGGGAGCCCTTTACTGTAACTCCAATTCTCCAGCATGGGGTCTGGCATGGATTCACATGCTCATGAATATTCCCCGTCGTCAGGCTGGGAATCCTCGGTAAAGAAAAAACCAGTATCAGTTTCGTTTCTGATCTGTCTTTCGTAGTAATAACCAATCACTGGTCTCTGTGTCATACTGACCACAGCCAATGACTGCCCTTTACCTAAGCCCCGCCTCTGGCAGCCATCTTCAGATTTTTACCGCACGTTCATGTGTTGGGATCCTCGTGCTATTGCTCTCGAGCGTTAGTGCTATTTTTTCACGTTTTTTCTCAAAAACTTCATTTTTTTTCGGTCAAAAGAGCCTCAAGCTCCACCGACTCTCTATCCGATTAACGGGGACCCGTGTCGGATTCGTCTGCGCCCCTCAAGGGTGAAGATTCGTCGAGCTACGCTTTTGGAGGACTCCAGAAGTTTCTCAGGCCCAGTCATGGCCCAGGAAAAGGGAAGCTCGACGCCCGGAAAGCTGTTCAGGGTCTGCCCTGGATGCCAGCTTCAGAACGTCTTCAAGGAGGACGAACACTCCTTTTGTCTCTACTGCCTACATGAGGACAAGACGCACGAGGAGAAGGACTGTGCGTTTTGCGGCAACATGTCGGAGCGGACCATGAAGGACCGCCATCAACGTCTCGCCAACTGGCTAGAAGGGAAGAGCCCGTCCGGCGAGAAGAAGAAGAAGAAAACCGAGCGGTCTTCTAAGACCTTTGAGGACGCCCCGGCGACGGGGGTCCAACATAAGGCCAAGCACCGCGAGTCCGCTGGCACCGGGAGCGCCGAACGGTCGGGCTCTACGGGCGCCAGGCAGGGCGCACCCTCCCCGGCACCATCAACCACGAGCCAACGCTCTGGGTCGGGTAAGAGGAAGGCCGAACACCCGGCGAAGCTCCTGGACAGGCCCCGGTCGAGCTCGAAGGCGGAGGGGGAGCGAGGCGGTGTCCCCCCCCTCAAGGATAAGGCGGTGAGCGCACCTAAGGTGGTGAAGGCCTTAATCCATCCGGCCAAGCCCTCTATCGAAACTGTCGCGGCGGCCCTGGCTCAGCCTGTGCAGGCTACACCAGTGGTGGCGACCTCGGGGCTCAGAGTCTCCCTGCCACCTCGGAGGGAGTCCTCTTTTGTGCCCATCGATAGGACCCCCGTGAAATCCCCCGAGGGGAAGAGAAAGGGGGGGCAGGGCGTCGTCGTAGATTCGGCTTCAACCTCGGAGGAGGAATTGGTCGAGGTCTTAAGCCACGGCCTCGGCGTGGAAAATGACCGGCACGTCGGGATGGATCCCGACGCAGGTGACGACGACATCGTCGAGGGTACCGACGGGGCCCCTGATCGCCCGTCGGATTCCCCTCTGCCAGCACCGCAAGACAACTCGGCGGCCATTTTGTTGGCTATACAGTCCTTATGTTCAGAGATAAGGACGAGACTACCGTTGCCGACGGAGGATCCTCTCCCGTCGGGGGACCCAGAACCGGGACCTTCTGGTGCCCCCCCTACTAAGAAAAGAAGGATCCACCCTCCACCTCCTTTTCAGCCGTCGCGCCCCGTCCAGCCCTCCTCCCCGTCTACCCGAGGGGATGATACGGGGACTGACACGGCAGCGACGGGTACGGACGACGAGGTATACGACGAGGATTTACCGTCGTCGCCTCCCACCAGGGCTTCTCCGCCCGACGAGATTGGATCGTTCCACTCCATGATCACCAGGGCATCCGAGCTTTTCCAACTCTGCCCTGAGGAGAAGAAGAAGGAAGGTTTCCTTTATCAGCGGCGCGAGGCCAAGAGGAAGACGGTCCTCTCAGTGCCTCTATTGGACGACATTTGGGATGAGGGCCTCACCCTCCTCAAGAACCCTTCCACAACGCCAGCTAGAAGAGACCGGTACGAGAAGAAGTACCGGGTCCCGGACACGACCCCCCTGTGCCTCCGGGCGCAGCCTACCCCGGACTCCGTCGTCTCCGCGGCGGCCAGGAAGAAAGCGGGGGGGGGTGCGGCCTCCACATCGACTTCCCCACCGGACGGTGAGGGAAAGAAATTGGACGCTATGGGACGCAGAGTCATCTCGTCGGCAGCGACGACGATTAAAGCGGCCAACGCCTTGGCTATCATGGCCCGCTACGATAGGGAGCTCTGGTACAAACTGGCTCCCCTGCTGGACTTCCTGCCGGACGACAAGAGGACAGAGGCCCTGGAGATCCTGCAGGAAGGTGAGGTGGCTTCGGACCGCGCCATTACCGTTGCGACGGACATCGCCGACACTGGGTTCCGCCAGTTGGGCAACGGCGTTTGCCTTAGGCGGCGTGGATGGCTCAAGGCTACGGACTTCCGTCAAGACGTTCAGACCAGAGTCCTGGACATGCCCTTCGATGGGAACAACCTGTTTGGGAAAACAGTGGACGATTCCCTTCAGGCCATTAAAGCGGACACTGAGACGGCCGGGCCCTGGGAGTTTTGCAACAACGACGGACGCCCTTTCGGAGCAGCGGAGGCAAGGGCGCCTCCAAAGGTTCCGGCGGCGGTTTCTCCTCCTACCGTCAAGCGGCCCGCTCGTCGTCTCAGGAGGCCTACAGAGGACGAGGCAAGTCTGGCGGACCCCGCCGTCGTCGCCAAGGAGGTCAAGGCGGCAAAGCCTCGTCGAAGCAGGATTGAACCGGCCGTGGGGTCGGGCCCCCACCGAAGCACCCCGGTGGGAGGCCGGCTGGCGAGCTTCGTCAGCGTGTGGGAGTCCATCTCCACCGACCGTTGGGTGCTGGACGCCTTGGCCCGGGGCCACGCGCTCGAGTTCCAAAGAAGGTGCCCGCGCGTCCCCCCCGTGGCCAGGAAAGAACTTCACGTCCCTCAACTTCTCCTGGAGGTAAAAGCGATGCTCAGGAAGGGCGCCATCGAACTCGTCCCAAAGAGGCTTCGGGGCTCCAGAGTTTACTCGAGATACTTCCTCGTGAAGAAGAAGACGGGGGGATGGCGCCCCATCCTGGACCTGCGACGTCTCAACAAGTTCATCAAGGCGCAGAAGTTCCGGATGGTCACCCTCCAACACGTCCTGGGTCAGCTGGAGGAAGGAGACTTTCTGTCGTCGTTGGATTTGGAGGATGCCTACTTCCATATTCCCATCCTAAAAGGGCACCGCAAATTCCTCAGGTTTGTGGTCCAAGGGCGTCATTACCAGTTCAAAGCCCTCCCCTTCGGACTACGGTCGGCACCCAGGGTATTCACCAAGTGCCTCGCACCGGTGGCGGCGCAGCTGCGCCGCGAGGGGGTCCATGTCTACCCCTACCTGGACGACTGGCTCATCCGAGCCAAAACGAGGGAGCTCGCCGTGGTTCACACGGCAAGGACCGTCCAACTTCTCACGGACCTGGGATTCTCCGTGAACTACGCCAAATCCCACCTGGTACCCGCGCAAGACGCTCTGTTTCTGGGAGCGAGGCTCAACACAGTGTCTCTTCTGGCCTCCCCGTCGGAGGAGAGGACCAGGACCATCCTGGGCAAGGTGCAGCGGATGTTGGTGGCCGACGCGGCCAAGGTGAGGTCCATCAAGTCCCTCCTCGGAATGATGTCTTCCTGCATCTACCTCATTCCCATGTGCAGGCTCCGGATGCGCCCGTTGCAGGAGTTCCTGGACGCGCGCTGGATCCAAACGACGGGCAGCTTCGAGGAAAGGATCACACTCGACGAGAGCTTCCGACGAGCGATCCGGTGGTGGGGCACCCGCGCGCATCTGACGGCGGGCTTGGACTTCCAGACCCCAGCCCACCAAGAGACAGTGACCACGGATGCCTCCCTGGAAGGGTGGGGAGCGCACACCGAAAATCTGCACGCAAGAGGCCTTTGGCTCCCGACGGAGAAATCCCTACATATCAACGTCCTGGAGCTCCGTGCAGTGTTTTGGGCCCTCAGGTCCTTCCTTCCGTCCCTCAAGGGCAAGGTGGTGAGGATCTTCACCGACAACACCACCACCATGTTTTACATCAGGAAACAGGGCGGAACCAGGTCCCCAGCACTGTCCAAGGAGGCGCAGGACCTGTGGCATTGGGCCATCGCCCAAAGGATATTTCTGGTGCCGTTTCATCTGGCAGGGATAAAAAACACCATCGCCGACTCACTCAGCAGGGAGCTGCGCTCGTGCCACGAGTGGGAGCTACGGCAGGATCTAGTGGATCGCCTCTTCCGACGGTGGGGCACACCCCAGATCGACCTGTTCGCGACGGCGACGAACTCCAAGTGCCGGAGGTTCGCCAGCAGGTTTCCCCAGGCGAGGAGCATGGGCGATGCCTTCTCGTTCCCCTGGGAGGGCCTGTTCCTTTACGCGTTTCCTCCATTGCCACTGCTGATCCGGATCATCAACCAGCTCAAGAGGTCACGGTGCAGGATGATCCTCGTCGCACCTGCGTGGCCGAGGCAGATATGGTTCCCGGACCTTCTGGACTTGTCAGCGCCCCCGCCAATCAAGCTGCCGGTGGACGCGGATCTACTCTCCAGAGAAGGAGGCGCCATCCTCCACCACGACCCGAAATCGCTGAACTTGCGGGCCTGGCTCCTGCAGCGCTAGAGTTTGGAGGATACGACATACCGGCCGACTGCAGAGAGGTTCTTGCAAAGGCCAGGGCGTCCTCGACTCTTAAATGCTACGGACACAAATGGAAGAGGTTCTCTGTCTGGTGCCGCGCAGAGAAGATTAACCCTCTACGGATTACGGCCCCCCAAGTACTGCCGTACCTGCTGACGCTGGCCAAAGCTGGACTGGCACACGTGTCCATCAAGATTCATCTTGCTGCGATCTCCCGATACACCAGAACCACGGGGCGGGCGTCCTTGTGGTCTCATCGTCTGGTGAAAGAGTTCATGAAGGGACTGTTCAGATCGTTCCCGCCGGTGAAGGCTCCGGCCCCGGCGTGGGAGCTCAACGTGGTGCTGACCAAGCTCATGGGACCTCCGTTCGAGCCTCTGCACTCAGCTCCGTTGAAATTTCTGTCGTGGAAAACAGCGTTTCTTGTGGCCATCACCTCCGCACGACGAGTGGGAGAGATCCAGGCCCTTTCCTGCAAGGCCCCGTACTTGACTTTTCACGCAACGAGGGTAGTGCTCAGGATGCACCCCTCCTTCATGCCCAAGGTACCGTCGGACTTCCATCTCAACGAACCCTTGGTGTTGCCTGTGTTCTTCCCGTCGCCTTCGTCGCCGGCTGAGAGGACTTTGCACTCGCTGGATGTGGCTAGAGCGCTAAAGTTCTACGTGGACCGCACGAAGTGTTTTCGGAAGACGTCACAACTCTTTGTGAACTTTGGACCTGTAAATCAGGGGAAGGCTCTCTCGAAGTCTTCCATTTCCAGATGGCTCTCCGGCTGTATCATGTACTGTCACCGGTTGGCAAACCGACCGCTGCCTGGCCGTCCGAGAGCCCATTCCACCAGAGCGATCGCAGCTACCACGGCGTTCCTATCTGGTGTGCCCCTGCTGGACATATGCAGGGCTGCTACGTGGAGGTCGACGCACACCTTCACGAAATTCTACTGCGTCGACCGGGATTCCAGGGAGGAGTCCAGGGTCGGCCAAGCAGTGCTGCGCAACCTGTTCGCCTGAGGTGAGCCTGGTGAGGAGGTAAGATGCTTAATGTTGAGTTTGATGTAATGCTTAATGTTGAGCCTTTGCCACCTCCCGTGGTTGTGCATGTGTGTACTGCTATGTATTCTTTATTCATGAGCATGTGAATCCATGCCAGACCCCATGCTGGAGAAGGAACAAGTTACTTACCTGTAACTGTTGTTCTCCAGCATGGGTCTGGCATGGATTCACATGCGAACCCTCCCGCCTACCCCTCTGCGGCTCTTCACTTGGTCATACTGCCACTTCACGTGCTTCCAAATCTGAAGATGGCTGCCAGAGGCGGGGCTTAGGTAGAGGGCAGTCATTGGCTGTGGTCAGTATGACACAGAGACCAGTGATTGGTTATTACTACGAAAGACAGATCAGAAACGAAACTGATACTGGTTTTTTCTTTACCGAGGATTCCCAGCCTGACGACGGGGAATATTCATGAGCATGTGAATCCATGCCAGACCCATGCTGGAGAACAACAGTTACAGGTAAGTAACTTGTTCCTTACCCCATTTGAAGGGTGGCATAAGTAGGGGAATCCCTCCATTTCCTAAGGTTTTAGTATGGAAAGTGGTTCATAGCGGTTCAGGGACACCAATGATGTCGCGTTATATTGAACTATGTCCCGCAACCGCCCTTGAAAATTGCGGAGCATCCTTATCTAACGCCAGCCATACCAAAGATCGCCAATAAGCACACTACAGCCCTTCAGCCATTTGCAATATTTACTCTTTGCTAAGTTAGTACTGGAAGCAAGAGCAGCTTGGTCAAGGGGTGATCTTGAAAGTTCACGCAGGCTAGCCCACAGCTCCCTTCTTTTTTTTCACAATATGGACATCATACAAATGACAATGCGCAGCTCGTGTTGTCTGATGAGCTCTAGAGTTTCTCTTAACGAAGGTCCCTGCAATGTTCAGTGCAACCATATCACTGAATTCATTAATAGCAGCTTCAGGGGAGTTTGGCAGTTTTTTGGTGGCTCATTCTTTGCTATGCTCGACAAAGACTCCTAGGGCAGATTGCATGTTGGAAGAGACCTTGTTAAGACACTGATTATTCCAAGTGATGTGATTTTGTGCTGTGCTAATAACCAGTTCCTCTAGATGAATTGGCAATACAGCCAGGCTAAGACCAAAGGAAAATTATCGCTCCTTAGCCTATGCATTACCACAATATCAGAAAAGTAGCTGTATTGGCCAGAAAGGCATTGTCTAAAATGTTACAAGACTTTTGCCCAAACCGCGTATACTGCGGTGGGGAATCTGATGGAAACAAGCTATTGGTCATTGTTAAATCAAAGGGATATAATACACTTGCCCACTCTAGTCCCGGTTTGCAATATTTTGCAAGACGATCTCCCTCCTCTAACATCGGGGATGAGGTGATATGATTCGGCATTTATAACGCACCTATACACAAGTGTTTCAAGGCGCGACGAGGCAAAGGAGGGGGAACAGAGGGAAGACAAACACAACGATCTTACTAGGCCAGGAGACATTGAGATCGCGCAAGTGCAGGGGAGGGGGAAAAGGTAAGTTTGGGGGCGGGGCAGTGCAGTACACGGGATCAAACAGTAATGAATAAATAAAATAAATAAAAACAATAGGTAAAAGTGCGGCCAGCTAGTGGCAAGTGCAGGATTAAGTGCAGATATCAAGTGTCAAGAGCTGGTGCGGGTTGTAGGGATGCAGAAACAGCCCCCAAGTGCAGGGGTTGCCTGGGAGGCAGTGCAGGTGTCCAGCTGGTGGGGGAGGGGCCCTTGGACCGAGACAGAGGTGACCAGTGCATTTTCAGTCAGGAGTTCAGCAGGGGAGAGGAGGAGAGAAAGCAGGTGCAAAGAGGAAGGTCTTGAGGTGCTTCCAGAACCGGAGATGGTTCTCCTCAAGTTTCAGGGAGGCAGGGAGGCTGTTCCAGAGGGAGGACCCAGCCGAAGAAAGATCCACCACCAACTCGTTGCGCTCCTGTAGTAATGACACAAGCGCCTTAGGGATTTTCAAGCTCAAATCTCCACATATAATAAATGGCAGGCGTCCTATCGGTCAGTGATTCCACTTCCACTAAGACTGTTCCATGTACAAGCCTATATTGTGGATCGTAGATGTTGACGATGATAAAATCAATTTTAACGCCATTGGGAGTTCCCGGGCCAGATACCTTTCCCGCCAGAATGTTCAGCGAGTTTGTAACTAGCAGCTCTTCAATAGTCATTCGTTTGTTAAAATCCAGTAATAGCCCTACATTGGGACGCCCCAGTCGCCCTGGAATGCTAGTTCGTAAAGAAAATGGCAGCCCTCCACAAGAATTGGGTTAGTGAGCCAGGTCTCCTGTAAGGCCACCAGGAAGTATTGGTCAATGTTTTCCATCAATCCGTCTTCCTCAAAGAGATGGGAGTTGCCCGTGGTGTTCCAGCAGATACTTTCTGCAGTTTGCCCTAATGCTAAGAGCCAGTTTTCCCATGCTGCATGACTAGATTTGCCAGCCAAGTCCAGTGGGCCTCTTCCCCCGTGGGTCGTCCTTTGGCCCTGCTCCTCCTGACAAGCTAGGATCGGAAATGAAGTTACTACTTGGGGAAGAGGTAATTTTGCTGCTACCTGTTACTTCCCTATGTGGGTTCCTGTTCATATTAGGCGGGCAACATCTTCTCCCATATTCCACATCCACAGCAACACATTCATATCCCAGGCGATCCAACCACTCAGTATGTTCGAGGATATATAACAAGATACTATTCACATTGAAAAATACTATAGAAGTAGCCCTCAATACATTTTCACAAATGTCCACAGTTTTAGTGTCCTTGCTCTGGATATCTCTTAGCAGGATAACACTATGAAAAAGGTCCAACAAACAAGCACAATTTAAAGATAAGCCACCATTTGTACTGAAGAGGCTGCGGATTTGGAGGGCCTGCATACGGCTGTTTCGCTTCCCCGATGGCAGCTCTGAATCTTGGCATCATACCGTTGGCAAATGAGCTTGCACCACTCCCCTAATGTCGTATGTTTGGGCTAGCCCGAGTGGACCAGTACCAACATCCTGCCCAAGGCATGTGGTGGTCTGGACAGTGACATTTACTCCTTACTTTTTAGGTGGCAATTGTTTTTCAAGAAGAGGTTCATGTCTGTGTTCCTGCACTCCCCCTCACCCCCCAACAGGCAAGGAGTGGTCCCCTTTATCCTTCGTGGGTTGTACAGGACCTGAGTACTTATATGTAGGCCTCTCTCCGGGTACAATAGGGGCGCTTCTAGCTGAAATGACTGGTTCGAGTAAAGGGTGTGTGGCTAGGTAATCAGCCCCAGCGGAACTAGACGAGACACTGTCAGTGCCTTCGCAGTGCACTGCACAATTTGAAGCTGGAAAGGAGCTGCAGAATGCCTTTTCCTGGGGATCGTGGGATATACTAGGCGGGAAAAGCAGAAATAAGGTGCTCAGTAAAGCAGATGGTGGTACATTGTTTACTGTAAGTTTAAGGCCCTGTAATTCTTTCCTCAGTCTTTTCTTTTTAGTGGCCAACGGTTCATACATCAGAGCCTGGTCATATGATCTCCGTCTTTGCCTCTGTGTAGCAATATGTCGTTCCACAGGAGTCACCACCAAAGGTTGCAAGTGAGCCAAATCTATTTGCTCAGGGCAAGTAGAACCCAAAGGGGCTATAGCAGGCTGGACAAGAGCTTGAATATCTTCCAGAGTTGGCATACTGCTTGTGGAGTAACCCAGCTAGTTTAGTCGTTTTTGAAAGTTGTTCCCCATGGGAGTACAACTTACCCTCAATGGATGCATACTTTGCCAGCAGTGCCATGAACAAAGACTCCAGAATATTAAACATAGCTGCAGAGGAGCTGCTAGCATTGCTCAAGTCCACTGAGTCATCAAGTGACAGAAGAAAGGCCATGCACCCGAAAAAAACATGAATGGATGTTGGCTAGGAGACTCAGCCATGCCTTTAACACAATGTGGCTGTGGTTGTTACAGCCCCTTGAGGTCATAATCATGTTCAGGCCGAGGTTCATTAGATTGTAGTATGGCAACATTGGTGGTAAAGCTCCTTCCTTCACCTCTGACATCCATCTTAAGCTCTCTTCCTGCCTTTCTGCTATTAAATCCTGGATGCCCTCAGACTTTCTTACCCTAAATACTGACAAAACTGAAGTCCTATTCTTCCATGCTAACACACTCCCTCCCCCCCTCACCGCCGCCTTCCATTCTCTTTTCCCCTTCCCAACTCCCCATTTCTCCCCATGCCTGCAATCTTGGCCTTCACATCGACTCTAACCTCTCGCTCCCTCACCATATCTCTTTCACTTACCGGTCCTGCCGCTTCCACCTCTATAACATCCGCAAAATTCGACCCTTCCTAACCTTTCATGCTACTGAACTCCAAATTTCCTCCCTCATCTTCTCTAGACTCTTCTACTGCTCCACTCTCTTCTTCGGTCTCCCCTCCACACATCTAACCCCCCTTAAATCCATCTACCACTCTGCCATTTGTTCTCTCTGCCTTCTCTCGCCTCATGATTCCATCTCCTCTTCTCTCTCCTCCCTAGGTTGGCTCTCCTTTCACTCCCAACTCAAATTCAACTTCCTCTGTCTCGTCTTCAAATCCCACTATGGTCTTGTTCCACCATACCTTTCCTCCTTCCTCACTTTCAGCACTCCTTCTCACCCACTGTGCTCTGCCAATCTTTTCCTACTCACTCCTCTTCCTCCACCCTGTGCCCCATCCCGCTTCCGCTCCTTCTAGCTCCTTGCTCCTTTCCACTGGAACCGTCTCCCTCTCCCTCTCCCTATCCGCTCCATCTCCTCCTATTCCTCCTTCCGCACTTCTCTAAAATCTTACCTCCTCCAATCACCATCCTAACACCTTTTTGCTGCTTTCTCTCACTACGGTCCTATACCACACATGTTAAACTATATTGCTCATGTAAATTGTTCCATATACTGTTCTCTGGTACTTGATTCATATGTTATGCAATGCTTGTTATGTATTCTCTGTTGTCCTTATGTAAAGACCTTTGGCGTAAAGCGCTATATAAAATTTAATAAATACGAATACAAGTTGGCAGAGAAGGATCCTTCCACCGGAGTGGAGCACGCCTTAACACTCTTCTCCTCAATGTCCTTATTCATCTCAAAGAGTGACTCTTGATGCGGTCCTTGAGTAACTCCATAGTGGCCCCCACATGGTCGTTGTAATGTTGACTGCAATTCCAATGCGACTGTAGCTTGAGTTAGGTCGGCCGCTGCTGGGCTATGTGCAAGGGCCTTCACTACAATTTCTATAGTTTTTGAGCGCAGGCATGCAAGTGATGTAGGTTCCTCAGTAAGTTCCTTATAAAGACCTTTAGGAGCAGATGTGCCATGCTCATTACAGTAAGTTCCTTATAAAGACCTTTAGGAGCAGATGTGCCATGCTCATTACAGTAAGTTCCTTATAAAGACCTTTAGGAGCAGATGTGCCATGCTCATTAGATGATTCCACCGGTGGTTACTTTGCCACCTCCTTCCGGTCGATGGCAAGGGGGAAAAGGTCAGTCATAGGTTTTGAGTTAATCACCCCCCCCCCCACCCAAGAGTTTAGATGTGCTCTTGCCCAGCTTAACAGTGCGCTGGCGGCAAGCGCGTATTGCCATCTAATGTTATTGGCGGTGTGGTCCACGAGGGTCTTAGTTCCATCTTCTGTATGGGCTGCAGCTGTAAATATAGCAAGCGCTCAGCGCTATCAATGCCCCGCCCTCCCACGATGGACAAGTTGGTGGGTAAGGTGAGGTTAGTAAAGTTGATAATGTGGTCTGGGTAACCATTACATCTAAATCAGCCATCGGCCCATGAGGGCTAAAAGCCAACCTTTTCTCTCGGCGTGCGGCACTGAGGCTCCCTGTGCAGCGTTTCCTCTTGGACAGCGTGGTAGCTGAAGAAAATTGTCCCCTTTTCCAAGAGCAATAGAGGGTATGGAATCAGTATTAGTGGGGTTAAAAAGACAGTTAGCAAGTGCCTTAAGTATCAAAGTCAAAACCAAAAGTAACTGAATAAATTCCAGGGGTCACGAAAGGCCAGCAGTCACTCCCTCATTTCAAAACCAAAGCCAGTCGTGATAAGTAGAACAGAGCAGGGCGGTGGCAGGGCACGGCAAGCCGAGAGCGATTCCCATGCTGATGTCAAATGAAAAATCCACATTTTTCCCAGATGTTTGCTCCCCCACAAGCACACAACAGAGATTGTTACTGTTCACTTGCGACGTTAGCAGAGGAAAAAAAAGGAACCCAAAAAAATAAAATAAAGGCTGTTGGAGGCTATGGAAAATCCACACTCCTCGCCACACTCCAACGCAGAACGAAATCAAATACAAGTGCTAACTGAGCAAGATGGCCATGCTGGCACGCTAAAATCCGAACCCACAGCAAAGACAACTCACACAATGGCAATAGCGTTAGAAGTGGGGCAGTGTCGGGCCAGCGATGTAGCCACTTCTCCGGACCCGAGGCAGCAGGGGCAGCAAGGGCAAAGCACCCCTGCAGTCCTCAAGTTCACAGGTTGGGGAGACCCAGAGAGCACATGGGGCACAAACCGAAGGGAAGCAAGGACATTCACTGGGGCAGAGGCTCCTAGAAGAGGGTTCTGGGACCCAAAGCATAAACCAATACCACGTGCAGTGACAGGTGGAAATAGAAACTTTATAAAAGTGAAACACATTCACAGACCTTGGCAGAAGAGTGAACCCAGCCTGTGGAGCGAAGGAAGAGTGAAGAGAAATATCAGTGTGTGCAACCAAGTAGAGGGGGTGTCATGTCCCCTGCCCCTGGTCTTATCGGACAGGCCATCTGGGCTGCACCACGGTCTTCCATCATGGCCTCAAGGACCTCATCTCGCCCAAGACTCTCTTGGAGTCAGTCCTGGTGCCTTTGGCGCCAGGCTGATATGGGATTTAGAGAATTGAGACTTGCAATAGCCTTTGCACAACATGGATGCCCCCGCATGGCTCAGTTCCAGAACTGAGCTATGCGGTCTAGCGTTTTAGGTGTGGTCAGGGCACCACGGATACCTGCAGGCTATATAAACCACACCCAAGCCATGGAAGACGCTTCGCGTTACTCTGCTGGTTGCAGTGCGACGCTCACCGCGTTCTAGGATCCTCATCTGCATTCCTGGCCCAGTTACCTGCAAGAACAAGAACACTGTTAGCATTCACTTACCTGCGAGTGAGTCCTGCTTCTGTCCTCCGCTCCGGAATCCCAAAATTCCAGCATCTCTGCGAATACCCTCTCGATCTTGAAAGCCGCAACCTGGGAAGAAAGAGAACGAAAAAAACAGCATTAGTAAGCATTTATTCTTCAATATTGCAACAACCAAAATTAAGCACACTCTTACCTGGATTTGACTTGCCCTCGGCCCACATTCCTTCCGTGCCATTTAACGACCTGCAAGAAGAAAGAAAAAGCTGATTAACACACAGAAGTTCAGGAAGGCGGCACGTGCAACGCTTTACTCACCACTCTCCATCTTCTCGGCCGCATCCATTCTGGGACATTGCGGCGGCCTGCAAGAAAGGCAGAACGAAAAGGTCAGCACAAGAAAGGCACATAGCGCCGCGCTTCGCGCTTTCTCTTACCATCTCGTGCACAGCCCCAAGCAGCACGGCATCACCAGAACTCCTTTCGCACCTAAGAAAGAAGGAGAGACATTAATGGGGGCAATTGCAAAAGGACAAACTGCCAAAACAGCAGACTTACCTGACGAACGGAGTCGCAGCAGGTCTGGACTCTGAGGGGCCCGCACCAGTGGAGCAACTAGGTTGCGAGGCGCCCATCCACGACGCGCCCCTTCACAGAACAGCAGGACGGTGAACGCACCATACCCAAAAGCAAGGTGAGGAGAGCATTAAGGGGGTTGTTGGGTCCACAAGGGTAGTGGGCTCCGGACTAGTAGAGACAATCAAGCTAAACCCAAACTACTGTGTTTTCAGACTTGGTCCTCAGCCGAACAAGAGTTGAAGGGAGAGGGTTCAAGGTCGGAAGCAGTCCAGCCAGACTGAGTGACGTCCCCGTGGATATCAGGTTAGCGTTACAGAACGCAAATCGGCACAATCTACAATCCACCTGGGTGTCATGGAAACCTCAGAAACCGACCAGCTAGCGCAGATGCTGGGAAAGTTACGTGCTGAGGTGCATTCAGCCAGGCAGGAGACCAACGCCTTGTGGAGGGAAATGATAGTGGCTAAGGAACGCACTGACGACTTGAGTAGACAACTCCTCCAGTCACAGGCCGGACAAGCCCCATTGCCTGGGACCGTTTCATCGATGTCAGCGCTGCCAGCCAATCCGGTACAGATAACTCTTCCAGAAGCAGTTCCTTTAGCCCCACCTGAGCGTTTCACGGGAGACCCTACGAAGTATGCAACATTCATGAACCAATGTCGCCACCATTTTCTTTGCAGACCAGGGCCTTTCTTAACGATCAGTCGCGGGTTGCCTTCGTGTTGTCTTATCTGAGTGGCAGTGCTGCAGACTGGTCTGTACCTTTCGTTAGTCAGAATGTTCCACTGTTACGTTACTTCGGGGGCTTCCAGCAGGAGATGGAAAAGCTCTTCACCCGTCATACCCATGGACAGGCACTAGACAACGAACTCTTGTCTCTCCGTCAATGAAGCCAAGACTTATTAACATATATAGCGATCTTCAACAGGCTCGTGGTCGAAGCAGGGTGGCCAGAGGAGAAGAGAACCACACTATTCCACCGGGGCCTACGGGGGGGAGCTAAAGGATGTCCTTGTCCAAGTGTTGAATCCACCAAAAGACTGCAGAGTTTATTAACCTTGCGGTTCAACTAGATCACAGGTTGCAAGACCGAAGGGCAGATCGAGGCCGACCAGACACTCGCCCTATGTTTGTGTGGTCGAAGGACAATGCCTCACGGGTGGCAGACAATTCGGTGGAACCAATGCAACTGGGAGGGGGAAGACCCCCTTTAACCAAAGCTGAAAGAGACAAGAGAAGAGAGCAGCAGCTATGCCTATACTACGGAAAAGCAGGTAATTTCCTCAAAGAGTGTCCAGTAAAACCACTGAGGAGAACCGTAGGAGCCACAGATAAGGAAAATATGAATGAAGAGTCGGAAAACTACCAAGCCTGGCAAATGTAAGGGTCCGTTTGTCGAGCGATGAAAGTCAATTACAGACCTCCCATTTTGTGTTGCCCGTGATCCTATTCAACCACCAGCAGCTGTCTAGGATACATCGACAGCGGAGCAGTTGGGAATTATATGGACTAGGATCTTGCAGCAAAGATGGGGCTCCGTCTGTGCCCCAAGTCGATCACTGAGACAGTCACCACTGTTGATGGCACGGATATAGCTTCCGGTCCAGTATCCAAAAGCACAATAGTCTTAACCCTTCTGTGTCAGGATGGTCGCCGGGAATCTATTGCTTTCAACCTCATTGTTAGGCAGAATCCTGTGCAGTGCCGTTAGGGACCACTACACACAATTAAGACTACAAGTGGTAATACAAGTTCACCTTTGGTACAAGCCTGTACTAGTATGTTAAAGTTGTAGCAGTAGCGGAGCAGCCAGACTTATCTCAAGAGTATATGAGCAGTAGCAGAGATTGCACAAAGGGACCACAATTACTGTGACTCAAGCAAACACTGACTCAAGGTTTCAGGTAAAAAAATATAAGTACATTCATTTTTAAACCATTTGTTATAAACACAACACTTCTATTAATTCAAAACCACACGTAAAATACACTACAACCAACCAATTCACTTGGTACAGTATAACTCAAGGTAAGTACCCTATGTTTTAACGGACCGGTGTCGTGAAACAAAAGATGTTACCGGGAATACATATGCGATCACTTTTTGACAGTAATGACAGTTCGGTCTTACTAAAGATACGCATATCCGCGGCAAGAAATGTCACCGGGGCAAAAACACACTTAGCACCCGAGTTAACCAGAGAGAGTTGGGGGCAAAAATCATAGGCAATACTTTTGTCAAGGCAGGCAGAATCAGAGAACACTAGTTGACAGAAATTCAAGAGTCAATAGGCCGGGGCTAGTGTCAAGTGGAACTGGGTTCCTGTTGTCGAGGATCACACAGTCGGACAGTTCAAGATTCAACGTTGCCAGGAGTACTTAGATATTGTCAACAGAGGAAGCAAAGGTTATAAGAAGGAGGGAAGATAAGGACAAGCCTTGGAGGAGGAGAAAAGGGATTCACCCTAGCTCCTTGAAGCAGAACACAGTACCTTATTCAAGAAAGAAGCTGGTGCCCCGGCAGTTGTTCCTGGTAATTTTCTGCAGACCCATGGCTCCTGGAGCTTCGGCAAGAAGGAGGACGTGAAGGGGTCTGTACTACGCAGGGAAAAAGCCAGCAGCAGCGACGGTGAATAAAAGGTGCGCTCCTTAAAAACAGGAGAGGCTCTTCAGATGGCTTTCTGGACCACTACAGCAGTGTGCAGCGATTTCGACCAAGAAGAGGATCCTCTTGCTGTGGAAGATGAGCTGGTTGACCCCACCAGGCTCAAGGGAAGAATACTCCGGACTGGATCTTCTCTGGTCGTCGAAGGGTAGATAGCTCAGGACTGCAGCAGGGCTTCACCGGGACGGGATATTTGCAGCAGCCGTCTTCTCCACTTCTCTTCGGTTCCTTGTAGTTCCAGTGGTGACTGACTTCAAGCCCAAGAGTCCTGCCTTTTATGCGGAAAATCCCCATTCACACAGCCTGGCTGTCAATCACGCAGCAGGGGGGTTGTCCAGCCCGTACAACCACCTCAGCCAATCATGGCAAAGTGCGACTTGGGTTTCCTAGGATACCCTGTGCAGGGGGTAACTACACCCCTCCCTCACATTCAGCCCACCTAGACACCCAGGCGTCTAGAGGAGGGCTTCTTGGCAGAAGCCCGCCAAAAGACGGTGAACAAAGAAGGCAAAACTGGTTTGCCGCGCAAAGTAAAACACAAGAAGGACTTTAACAAAAAGAAATGGTGAATAAACCCGACTGGAGCCAAAAGAAAAAGTATTTGGTCAAGCGGGTTTATGTTCGAGGCTAATATAATAGCCTAAAACAATACCACGTTTATATAGTATAACCGCAGTAGAAAGGATAGGGCAGATACCACTGCCACCAGCCAAGTCTAAATGTTAAAAGAGCAAAACATGGCCCTAGGAGGTACAAATAAAAAAGGGCTAAGAAGTAACCCTTTCCAATACTCCATGTAAGATGGGGTGTACTGGATCTGTGGTTAAATGACTATGTAAAGTTAATGGCAACTTTACCCTTTTCTGGGGGACACACAAAAGAAGGGGCTACTGAAGTGGTGTACTCCAGAGCCCAAAATCACAAAAACAAATGAAACACACATGTCAAAACATGGATAAGAGTGGGGGAAAAGCTCACACTCTTACCAAGTGAACAAAATAACTCCAGAAATCCAGCAAAGCTGCTGAGGGACTCACTAGGTAAGGGAAATTAGCCATTGAATGAGAATTCTCCCTAACACTCGCCCCCCCCAGACTAAGGGACAGGAGGATTTAATCCACTCCTGGATGGTTCTCATACCTCTAGTCGGTTATAAACATCCTAGAGAGACCATCAGCATTTTGGTGGTGACTTCTTGCTCTGTGCTCAATGGAAAAATCAAATCCTTGCAGACAGATTGACCATCTGAGTAACTTTGGGTTTTCCCCTTTCATTTGCATCAGCCATCTCAAGGGTTGGTGGTCAGTCTGAATAATGAAGGTAGATCCATACAAGTATGGTCTAAACCTCTTCAGTGACCACACAATAGCAAAACATTCACGTTCTATTGTTGCCCACCTTGTCTCAGGATCCTTTAACTTCCTGCTGAAGAAACAAATGGGGTGTTCCCTACCTTTCTCATCCAGTTGACTAAGGACTGCATCTCTACCTACATTAGAAGCATCAGTTTGTACAATGAAGGGTTGGTGATAGTCAGGAGCTCTTAGGACTGGAGCTTGACAAAGGGCTTTCTTCAGACCTTAAAAGGCTTGATTGCACTCCTCATTCCACCTGACCTTTTTAGGGAATTTGGGAGAGGAGATGACATTCAAGAGAGAAGCTATGGTCCCATAGTTCTCTATGAAGTTCCTGTAATACCCAGTGAGACTTAAGAAGGCTCTCACTTGGGTTTGAGTAGTAGGGGTGGCCCAGGTCTGCACAGCTTGTACTTTGCTAGGCAATGGCCTTATTTCACCTCCTCCTACCTCATGTCCAAGGTAGACCACTGTACTCTGACCAATTTGACATTTGCTTGCCTTTATGGTCAGATGGGCCTGTTCCAGAGCCTGCAATACATATCCTAGGTGTTCAATATGTTCTTTCCATGTAGGCTGAACACTGCAATGTCATCCAAGTATGCCATGCAGAAGTCCTCCATCCCATTCAGAACTTGATTGACCCTCCTCTGAAATGTAGCAGGTGTATTCTTTAGTCCAAAAGGCATTACCTTGAATTGGTAGAGGCCAGCTGGGGTGGAGAATGCAGTTTTTTCCTTGGCATGGTCCGTCAGGGGTATTTATCAATAGCCTGATGTTAGGTCAAATGTGCTGAGGTACTTGGCTGCACCAAGTTTGTCCACCAGCTCATCTGTCCTAGGCAAAGGATGGGCATCAGTCTTTGTGACTGCATTTGGAGCTCTATAGTCCACGCAGAATCTCAACTCCTTGTATCCTACCTTTGGTACAAGCACAACTGGGCTAGACCATGGGCTAGTAGAGGGCTCTATAACCCCGAGATCAAGCATCATTCTCTACCCCCTGCTTTTGATAGGCAAACAGTCACCAGTGAGTATATCATGCTGGCCCCAAGGGGTCAAGCCTGGTGAAAGTGAGAACAGGGAGGCAATCTGATTTAACAGTAGTTTGCACTCAGCCTGCTGGTCAGATGTGAGACTGAAAGAGAGATTAACTCCTTCCACTTGCTCATCTAAAGGTAAGCCTCCGAGGAGGTCAGGCAGAGGTTCACTCTCCTCCTCCTCCTGAGCTGAATCTAGAAGTAAAGCTCCTATGTCAGGTCTAGAACCATAAGCCTTCAAACGGTTGGTGTGAAAGACTCTGGGAGCCTCCTTAGGATTGCCTAAGTCCACCAGATAGTTCACCTCTCCAAGTTTACCCACAACTTTGAAGGGTCCTATCCAATTGTCCTGTAAGGCCCTCTGCCTTGTGGGGACCATAACAAGAACAAGCTTGTCTTGAGTAACCTCAGCCATGTTAGCCCTCTGGTCATGCCAAAGTTTGACCAGAGCTTGACCAGCCTTCAAGTTATCACTTGCCTCTGCCATCATGTGCGACATTCTCCTCCGGAGACCTATCACATAGTCAGTCACTCTGACTGGCTTGGGGGAAGGAGCACTCTCCAACCCCTCCTTAATTAGGGCCAATGGACCTCTGACTGGATGGCCATAGAGAAGTTTGAAGGGACTGTATCCTTCTCCATCCTGAGGGACTTCTTTATATGCAAAGAGAAGGCATGGCAGTAGAAGGTCCCATTTTCTTTTAAGGGGTTTCTCTTAAGCACCTATCATGCTCTTCATAGTTCTGTTAAACCTCTCTACCAACCCATTGGTTTGGGGATGGTAGGCAGTTGAGAACTTGTAGGTGACTCCACAGGTTTTCCACATGGCTGCATATAATGGGACATAAAATTTGATCCCCTGTCAGATATCGCCTCCTCTGGTAAAAATATCAAGTAGGGCCTTAGCCACAGCCGGAGCAGTAACAGTTCTCATAGGTATTGCTTCAGGATACCAGGTGGCATGATCCACTACAACCAGGATAAACCTGTTGCCTGAAGATGTAGGAGGGTCAAGAGGACCAACAATGTAAATCCCGACCCTCTCAAAAGGAACTCCCACTACTGGAAAACAAACGCATTTATTATTACAAAAGTAATAGAGTCTTAAGTGACTACTATTAAAGTGCCATTGTTAAACATTTATAAAGGGCCAGTCAACGATGGGGAACATGAATGGTACTGGTAAGGCTGAAAATGTAAACTCTGGTCAATTTACCACACTGAGAAGATCTAAAAAGGTTATGTCTGGTAGCTGATGGACTGCCTTAATATCACCAAAATCTGGGAATCAAATATTGACTTAAGACATCAATGGGTCAATTGTTATCCCAAGAATCCTTTGACCAACCAAAAATGATTTCACTATGGTACATTGTTTTACCTATTCATTAATGGAAAATGATGGCCCGACTGTAGAAAGTTGATTTATTGTCTCAGTATTTATTTTCCGAGTGGGCACATATAAATAATAGTTTTTGATAAAATTCACAGAGAGTCAGAGGTTCCGTTGAAGGAACTAGAGTGGTAAGATGGATACAAGGTGGGATTGCTTGCTTGGACTGGATCCTCATCAGGTACAAGAGGTCTGAGAAACCCTATACGTTTACAGATTTATAAGGGCTGATTGCCTTATGCGTTTTGGGGTTATAGTAGTACTGACATTCTCAATGTTCTTAGCAGGAAAAGATCCTATCCTGGTGGCGTAAGATATTATGTAGGCTTGTTTCGCTTGCAAGTCTGCTACAGGTCCCAAGAGACGTTTAAGAGCTTATGGGGATTCCAGCCTATTTAACCAGAGGGGCTGCTGTGTCCAGACAGAATATCCCTTTTCCATTAAAGAGAGGTCCATTAGGTCTATCAGGTCCTGTCTTGAGCATATAAACACTTCAAGGGGAAACATGTGATCCTAGATTGAGGATACTTCCTCGACTTGCAGGCTATTACTTGCAGGCTATTACCAATAGTTTACCCAAACGTTTCCACCATTGCTGCTAATTTGACTGAAACTTTAAAATGCACAGCCCAGCAAACTGTCTGGACTAGGGAAAACCAAAAAAGCTTGGATACCCTGAAGAAGGCCCTGCAGGGTGAACACATCCTTAAGATGCCAGACTTTGACAAGGAGTATATACTCCAAACAAATGCATCCAAGGAAGGTCTTGGAGCTGTCCTGTCCCAGTTGCATGAAGACCAAGACCACTGGGGTTTTGTATACGAGTCAAAATTATGGAACTGTGGAATTTGAAACTCTAGCTATTAAGTAGGCCATTATCAATTTTACATACTATCTAACTGAAAGAAAATTCAGGCTTACTGTAGACCACTTGCCTTTAACATGGATGTGTCTGAGAAAGGACACCAATGCCAGGGTAATGTGGTAGCATGTAGACCTACCGCCTTTTTGCTTCATGGTAGAACATACAAAGGCAAAGACCAATGGAACGTAAACTTCCTCAGCCGCTGCCCCATAGGCTGGCTAGAGGAGGGCTTAAAGCAAACTGTGGCAATATGTGACGAATCTAAGGAGCTCATCCCCGCTCCCCAAGGGGGAGCCACCACCTTTGGGACTGTGGAGGTGAGACTGCTACACTAACACCCCCTAGCGGACAGGGCAAATGGGATTCCACTAGGGTAAAACCCCTTAGGAGACATGGAATCCCCAGAAAGGGATATGTTATCCTCCCTTACCACTAAACCCTAATACCTATGATGGCTATGTGGGAGCTAAAATGTCTGGTTATCTAAAACATCCTGTTAGAACACCTGGTTTGGTTTCTGACTCCAAGTATCCCCAGTCCTCACCTGAAATAGCAGAACAGCGGATGACCTTGTGAAGGTAAGACTGAAAGGCACTCAGTTAATGTTTGGGACTGGGCCTCTAGGTGAGTCTTCTATGGTAAAGAGGCACCAGGGTAGGGGGGACAGACCCCATCTACCCTCCTTTTATCCAGGCAATGGCCCAGAGTATGCCTTTTTTGTATTTGTGTTTCTTTGCAGTGGTAGGGAGAGACCTCCAGTTATGAGATTCTGGAACAAGGACTTTCTGTAAGACATCTTGACTGGTACCCTTTTATATATTTCTTTGTAGAGTATGGCACACAATCTTAGGCTTAGGGACAGGTTAGGCCTTGGTTTTCCTTAAAAAAGGAACACAGAAGTGTTCAGACACCATGCCTCCTTGCCTGTCTCCTGATTCTGACCCACCACAGTAAGTATGATTTCATGTGGTGCATGGCCACCATATTGGTAGAGGCAAAAGAGGGATATTGGGGCTGCTTTCTAGAATTATTATCACAATAGATTCTCCGTTGTGAGCAGAAACTAAACATTGTGGACAAAGAGGCAACAACTCTAGTGCCCTGGAGACTCGCCCCTGCTCAGATGCACAATCTTTCACAATTTTTAATCATAATTTAATGAAATGTCCCTTTTAAAATTAAAATGTTTGGGAATGTGTATATGCATATAATACAAAACTTAGGTGGAAATAAACCTTTCTCCAGTGGAGACACATGGCTTTGTTTTCTTTTATTTCAGGTTCCTCCATACAGTACTGCCCTGCATCTCCTGCTGGTGGTGCCAGGCAAATGCAAAGAATAGTAAGGGGCACTTCACCAAATATCATCCCCCCGACCCCTGAGCTTTGCAACAATGTGCAACAGCCCTGTGTCTGGACAAAAAATGCACAGAAATCAAACACTGTTTGCTAATTTTATACAAGGGTAACGGCGCATCTCACTAAGCCCTACAATTATTTGGGACCTTTCATATACCTGTGGACTGAGCCACAACGGGCAGTTACCAGTCCTATTTCTATGTCAACTGCACCAATGGACAGGAAATGAGAGAACGGAGAGGAGGGAGGGAAGGAGAAAAGGGCACAACGCAACATCAGCAGATCCTGTTAGACTAAGGAAGATTATAAACAAGCTTGTGCACCTGCTTAGAGCCCCTGTTTCTCTTTGTGCCACCAAATGACAATCCCCACACCAGTGAATACAATTATCATTGGACAATTCAGTGAGTCCACCGCCCTCATTTCATGTCCAAAGACCCTTCCCTGAGGTAACCAGAGTTCTACCCAGTCCCTACCAGGAAGTCCAACTTTGGGATTATCCTTTCCGGTGCTTTATACAAGTTACGTTTCTCTCTAAAGATTGTGATCCATCTTGGTCCACCTTTGGCTGAAGGATGTTTTTGGAAACAGTTCCCAGGATACTGCTGCAGCCTTGGACCTTGCAGGACATGTTGGATTCCTGCTACCAGCAGCTCCTCACCAGAAACGCTTGCACACTTGCCGTTTGTGGGGAACAGAGTAATCAGCCAGAGTGGGAAAGATTAGTATTAACTGGTGTCTATTGAATCATTAGTGGTGTTCCCACAAGGAACAGGGACATGGCTCTCCAGTGATTGATTCCCTTCTCCCTGGGCAGTTCAAGAGGGTTCAGTGCTGGGCTTCTGCACTGCAGAGGGCAAAGGGAGGATTAGTGTCCACTATTCCAAAGACCACATGGCTAAAGATTAAATACCACAAGGCTGTGACTGTGGGGAGGATTTTGTGGGATAAGTTCTCAGTTTATTACGGTTGGTCGGAGCATATTCATTCTCATCGGGGCAAAGACTTAGAATCCCACCAGAAAAAACAGGTGCTGGGGCTAGTGGGTGTCAGAACGTCCACACCATACCAGCCTCAGGGAGATGTGCATGCCGGCCGCTTTAACTCTGCTATATATGCTTAACTCCCTGCAAGCAGCACAGAAATCCCTCTGGGAGTCGGATATGGTCAGAGAAACGGATAAACAGAGGGTATTGGCGATGAAGGAAGGGGATTGAGAGGTGAGGCAATGGGGTGAGTGTGTTTAGGTAGGGAGGCAGTGTACCAGTCAGATAGTGGAGAGAAAAGAAGCAGGACTTGAGATGGGAGGGGTTTGGACAGGAGAGTTAGTAATCGAAAAGGAAGCACCATGTGAAGATACTTTATTAGTGAAGTAATTAGCAAAGTCTGATGAAGAAAGAGGAGATTAAAGAAGGGTCAGCGAGGCAAGGAGAAATAATATGATTTAAGAGCTGAACAAGACATCGGGATGAGGAGAAAGGGAAAGTTTAAGGTCAGAAAAATAACTTTTTTAGCAGAGAATAAAAAAGAGTTGTAGGAAGAGTGATGCACTGTGAGGGTAGACTAGTCGGTAGAAGCCCAAGATGTTTTCCATCTTCTTTCTGCATAGCAAAGAGGAACGAACAACGCAAAGGGAGGGTGTAACCCAACGTTGAGGGGGTTTAGGAGATTGGGTGAAAGGTGGGGGAAGTCCAATTACTTTGCTAGGGTATGCCGAACACAATCTCTGAGGGGGCTCCAACCACATATCAATCGGTTGACACTATTATATAATTTAAGTGTCTACTGTGCTGTATCAGTTTCATTATGTCTTCAAGCTTCACAAATAAGCTAAATATCCCATAGTAGAATAGTTTAATATGGATTTTAGTTTGTGCACATATCTTGAGACACCAATTTTATGCTAAAAAAAAGTACGCCGGCAAATGTGGTGGACTAAATGTTGGGACATAATAGTGGCGGAAAAAATCACCGCCCTCAGGTTCGGGAACAGAGACAAATTCCTCCACACGTGGTCTCCCTTCCTGGACTATGCACAGACATACCCAGGCCTCGCCCGACAACCTCCCTCTCTACGTTGGATGGACAAATATGACTGAAATAAAACACGGAAGACTAGCCGGGGACACCCATCTGGGGAGGTCAGCCCCTGCTAGCAAAAGAGAGCTGAAACAGCGAAAGCCTTGAACCAAGTGGCCTTCTCCCCTCCCCTAGCAGGATCCTGAAGCATGATCGACCTCCAGGAGTTCTGAATCCGACAAGGGGCCTCGAGGGGCTCACCCCCCACCAAACTTCGGCCTCCCCACGCAGTTAGAGCTTCCTCGCTGACCTACTGTTTGTTTATTTTTTTTTGTTTGTTTCTTTGATCTGTATTCTCAAGCGAGTCTTTACCGATTGAAACACCTTCAGTGCACACGCCATAATGTATAACTTGCTTGTTTAAAACCAATAAAAACATGTTTGGAAAAAAAAAAAAAGTACGCCGGGGGAGGAGCTCCCTTTGAAGTTCTGGTGGATAGGAAAGCAAAGTCAATGCTTGAACCACAGGCGTTTCGGCTCCTTGGGGAAAAGCCTTCATCTGGGCCTCTGGGTTTGTCTCTCTGGAGAAAAAAGGAGGGAAAGGGAGAGAAAAATGGGATGAGACTAGATCTGTGTCTCTAAAAATAGGTGTGCACCATGAAAACATTCTGCTGCATAGCTGGAGGGCTGATGCAGGACAAAGGATATTGTTAAAATTTCATGACAAAGAATACAAGATCTGGCTTGTAACAGTGGAACTAGGCAGAGACTGACCTGTTGGAAGTCCTAGGGGGAGGGCGGTGGCTGGAGGTGCCCTTAGGTTGTGGTAGTCATGATCAGGGGCACGTGCGTGCCTCATCGAGGAAAAGCAGGTCGTTGGCAAGCGTGGACTTCCTCTAGCATGGGGAAACCCCAGACTGGGTGGTGGAGCTGGGCAAGAAAAAGAGGGGGAAGAGCCGGTCACAATCAAGCGGCTGTTTATTGAAAGCAGAGCTACAGAATGGCTGGAAAAGATCAGCATACCTTATGGGCTTGTAAGTTGGCAGGTACCCTGTGCTTAGGGTGTTGAAGGGTATGGTGCCTCCTGCTGGCAAAAGAGGCTGTGTTCTTTGCCGTGTTCCCAGGACCAAGTAGTGATTTCTACAAGTAGTGAAGGGATAGACAGAGAATAATGTTGGGATTCCAGAAGAAAATTCTATGTGAATCCAGTATGTGTGGTAAGGCGCTCCTATGCGGCAGTTGCTTACCTTGGAACGAGTGCAGGAATCGCAGTAATGGCCGGAGTAGGATCGCGGGTGTTGTAGCAGCAGCTCCTTCACTATGAATGCGCGTTCCAAAGTGAGCTGTGCTTGATGAGCAGAATGCACATGTGCGTGGGATCAGTGTATTGATTCCCACGCATGCGTGCTGAGTTCGCTCACAAGTGGTTTCTCTAGCAACCTGATGACGCTACTGTACTACCGTAGTCAAGCGTAGTTGCAGAGGGTGAAGGTGGCATCTAGAAGGCGGCAAGGTGCCGTTTGGGATCTATGGTGCCGCAAAAATACCCAGAATGATGAGGACAGGCGCGGTTAATGCCGCGCCAGAGGGGCTGGATGGCTGATCCGAGTCTAAAGGCGGGCTACGGAGGAGGTACAAAGGTAGCGCCCAAGTTATGCTGGCTATCTGCTCGCGGTCATTGACTGGGCTTCTTAATTCAAAACGCATATCTCTATGCGTGTGCTGCAAACTGTGAGCTGTGAAAAAACGCTGAGTAGGGGAGAGTTTGCTGCAGTCTGCAAAGAGATATGGCGCTTAGCAACACACAGCCAATTGTGGGCGTGTGTAGTGGAGTCCCTACCGTAGAGGCCCAGATGGAGCCTATGGTTCAGCACAAGGTAGATTAGTGATAGATGGTCGGGGACTAGGTGTGAACTAGTGGTGCTAGCACCATCTTGGAAGTGGTGTGATGTCAGAATAATATATGGTTGAGGCGCAAGGGGTGTCAGTTGTTAAAGCAGCTTGAGGATAAACCATAGCCCTATAGCTAGGCAACCTAAGCTACTAGAGCAGATGTTGATGAACAGGTGACAATGCATGCATGGGAGGTCCCCAGGGTGTTGAAATCGAGGGCACCACCTGGGTTGCTCAAACCCTTGGAGCGGAGAAAGGGAGGATAACGTTCCTCCAGTATAAACAGAACTTATAGTGGTGCAGTGTGCAGTTATTCCCAGTGCACATCTGCCTCATTGAGTCCGCACGAGATGGTTTGGAGCTTAAAGATCCACCATGCTTCTTTGTGATTTAATGCGTTTTCTGTATTGGTATTACTGTCCACTTTATCTATAACCCACCAGCTGAAGTCATCTGGTCCATGGCGGAATTCCAAGAAATGGGACACCATTGGGGCATTGTGTACTTTGCACCGAATATGGGATCGGTGCTCACTGATCCTCTTGTTGACCGGTCTTTGGGTTTGGCCGATGTATCCGAGTCCACAGGGGCATTGCACTAGGTAGATTACATTGCTTGTCTTGCAATTGGAAAAATGCTTAACCCTTGAAGTGCCATGGGTATTTCCCCCCAGTGCCAGGGCCTTTTTTGGTGATTTCAGTATTTTGCCATTAAATGCCTTGCAACTTTTTTGTTACATGAGATATCTTGGCCAAATTTGGCTCCTTATTTCCCCACATGTATCCTAGATTGCTGTAGGGGGGTGAGAGAAAATAAGCAAAAAGGGCGAAAATGTTGTGTTTTTTCAAAAAATGCGAATAAAACGATGTACAAAGAAGCCTGTGGTTTTTTCCTTGTAAGAGCTAGGAACAAATGGTTTGCTGTGCTGAATTCCCCAATTTCCTGGCTTTCAAGAACAGGTTGAGTGGAAACGAAAAAACATTATTTTGATGTGGTTATCAACCGTTTTGTGAGAGGTAGGCGATTTTTGCTATTTTGGCAAATTGGACATGCATGGACGGAATGGAAGAAAAGGGTAGGAAAGCCGAATTGGAGGACAGAAAGGCATATATTTCCGAAAAGTAGACAACATTCCAAGTTTAGGAAGGGGTGATTTGCGTAGGTCAGGCAACAACTAGGTAGTGGAAAATGCCATAGATTGGGTAAAAAGCGGAAAAATGACCAAAAAAAGATATGTGTTGGACATGGTTGGTTTGGTACAGCAATCGCCTCTATGAATTTGAGAAAAGCAATGCTCTGCTACATTCCCCCGACTCTTGCAGTTAGGAAAGCACACATTTTTTGTAGTGTTTTACAAAACGAGCAATACCACAAGCCAAACACTGAGCCATGGTACACAGGAGTTTTACGCTCACGGCCTGAACAGACGCACTTAGCATGTGTAAATCGGGAAAACCAATGTGGTGAGGAACGGCAAGCATACATTTTTTGAAAGAGCATAGGCAGACCTTTTCAAGGGTAGGTGACTTGTGCAGGTTACAAAAGTGTATGGTGCCTAAAGCAGCGACTAAATGTAGGTCACATTTGGGAAATTAAAGGGTTGTGTGACAAAGGGCACCAGCAAATGGGTCAAAACGTTATGACAAACACAACAAATGTTATACCTTGCCGCGTTTCCACAGGTGTCCCGATGAAAACAGTAACTCACATGTGTGGGTGCACCTACCTGGGCGCCAAGAGGAAAGCCTAAAACACAAGTAACCCCAAGTCTGTTTTGACACCTGAATTTCAGACACTCTGCCGACCGGCACACCATACAGATATGGGCCTCGGGTGTTCAAGCCACCAAGGAAAACAGGGAACCCCATGCATTTCCGGAAAGAGGACACCCGTGGGAATCCGCAGAGGTACGATTTGCGCAAATCGGCCCAGAATTTATTACCCAGACACCCCCGCAAAGTCTGAAATGTGGGGGGAAAAAAACTTCCGCACATTTTGCTCGCCTCCCCCATCGAAACACGCCCCCAACAACACATGGCCTACTGTCCCGCGTTCCCACACGTGTCCCGATGAAAACTGTACCTCACATGTGTGGGTGCGCCTACCTGGGCGCCAAGGGGATGTTAGGGAGAATTCTCTGTAAAGGCTAATTTCCCAAACCTAGTGAGTCCCCCAGCAGCTTTGCTGGATTTTTGGGGTTTATTTTTTTTCTCCTGCTAAGAGTGAGACTCTTTTACTCCCACTCTTAGTCATGATTTGAGGTGTTCCTTTGACTTTGCAATGTGTTTAATGGGCTATGGGGCCTTTTACTCCATAGGGCCTCATGTATTTTTGGTATGTGTGTTACACAGCACCCTCAGTGCAGTAACACAGGGGTGTCATAGTGACCCCCAAACATAGACCCCATACCCTGGGACTGACTATTGTCTCCCAGGGCATGTAAAGTCACCATTGACTTTACTAGTCTCAAATTGTCAACAGAACCAGTACAAACCATCATATTGTGGAAGTACTGCTAGGGGCAATTCGATTGTCCCTGGATCTGTTAGTCGAGGGGGCACTATCCTGCCCCCCCTTGTCGAGTTTCTGGCTGGTGGCAGTGGATACCACGGAAATATTCCACAGGAATATTTCCCAATGGGATTTTCCCATTGATTTTTAAACCACTTTTTGGTGCAATGTTAAAGATACCGCCGGTTTATTTAATATTAATTCACCGGTTGGGATTTTTTCCCAGGACTCTGTGCCAAAATGGCATCTGTGTTCGCTTTTGTAACTCCAACCCAAGTCGAGCCCTTTGTTCCACTTTTGGCGGGCTTCTGCACAGAAGCCCTCCAAAGTGGTGCCACTATGTCTGGGTCTACAGGATGTGTGGGAGGGGGGGTTTAGGCACCCTGGACTGAGTTGCCTTGGCAACTCAAGTCGCACTCTTGTGTGATTGGCCCAGTGGTGAGCCCCCCGGCTCACCACTTAGCATGTTTGAGTGACAGCTAGGACTGATGAATGGGGGTGTGCTGCATAAAAGCAGGGCTTTGGGGACTGGAACTTTAGAAGTCACCACAGGACCTAAGAATGCAAAGAGGGAGAAGCTGAGCCGATCTACCATGACGACACCACCGGTGGAGCCCTGCGGAACCGTCTCACCACTTCCCAACGACAGAGGAGATCTCCAGTCCGGAGAGTCTTCTTCCTTTGACTGGTGGGGATAACCAGTCTGCCTTCCTTTTTTCGCCTTCCCGGATCATCTCATGGCCGCCTTGCCTGTGCCAAGCACCCCGGCAACCGGAATACCACGGTTTACCACAACCACGAATAAAAGGGTAGTACCTTTTAACCGGAGAACTCCGCAGCTGGTTTCTTCCCTGGCAGTGCAACAACCTTCATCTTTCCTCCACGTTGAGACATCCTCTTCCTCTAGACGAAACACCGACTTGCACCCGCTGCCAGGAACAACTGCCCCCGCTGGAACGTTCTCACCATTTCAGGTACTGTGTCCCGCCTGGCGTCCCGTTGCGACAGAGTGCTCGGGGTGACAGTAAATCCTTGACTCTCTAACCTGGGATAGCCTGGGGCCTGTTCACTAACTTTTCTGGAACTGATCTAAACCTTTTTGAACCATCTCCAAAGACTTTGAAGACTTTTGTGCAACTGTGTGATCTTGGGCATCTTCCGCCTGTCCCTCTCTAAGAGTGGGCCTGGCATCTGAACTTCCTTGCTCCCCAGTAGACTGTGCCTTCCAAAAACTTGCTGTGGTTCTTTAAAAAGTGTTTTGTGTTGTGTGCTTCATAATTCTGCCTTTTCCCTCCCTTTTTAAGTAACTCGTTGGAGTGCCATCTAACATTAAGCGCTCACCTCTGTCTGGAAATAAGTGGTGTTAACTAAGACTTGTCCAACAAGTAATGAGGGATGTATATATATTAATAGTGATTGTGTGTTGAACTTACTTACCAATTTAGTGCTAGTGTGTTTTACAAGTATGTTTTAAATAAATAATTATATACTTTTACACAAAAGCTCTGGTCAGTGTTTGCTTCTGCTACTGTGTCTCTGTACCTATTGTGTATGCTCTGTATACTGCCTAACTCTTCTTGCAGGAAGTCTGACTGCTCAGCCACAGCTACCAAATGAATCTGTGTGGTGCAGACTGCTACCAGGTGGGTTTACTGCCAACACCTGTAGTCTTAAGCCTTTTGCAGTGGTCCCAGAGGGAACTGCACAGGTTTCTGCCTAACACTGGTGTACAGCGGTGGGATTTGTATTGAGTATACATTTTAGTGTACTTTTGAGATACCTTAGTGCAACTAACCACAAAGCTTAGCACTAAAAAGTTATTTTCTAACCTGTCTACTATGCAAAGTTATAGTCAAGAGTCCCTTGCTACAAAAACTGCTGATTGTTTAAGAGTTCTCTGTAAGCATAAGAATCTCCTGACTAAAGGCAAGAAAATGGAACTAATAGAAAGGTTGTTAACAAACCAAAGTCTGGGTGGTGATTCAGAGGAATCAGAGGAAAATGTAGATAACAGTGAGGAAATTGAGATTGATGAAAGTACTAATAATCTTGGAATAGATTCAGAAGAGGAAGATGAAATTGTTGTAGATGTTCCCTCTAGGCCTCTGTCTGCTCTACCTGCTGTACCTACTGGACCTTTGCCAGGTTCCACACTTAGTCCTCAATATTTTGAACTACAGAAAATAAAACTGGACTTAGAGTATAAGAGAATTAGTACTCAAACAGAACAAAAGCACCAAGAACTAAGGCTACGAGAAATGGAGCTCAAGCATGAGCTAGAAATGAAGAAATTATCTGTTGAAAATGCTTCTCTCTCTGGCTCCTCTAGAAGTTCCAGTCACAAAAGACCCCGGATGCCTAAGGAATTGATATGTACGAGCCTAAGTTGGATGTGTTGGATTGGTTGTCTATGTTTGAGTATAATCATGGGCTCATGGGAAATGAGTTACTCACCTGGTTGTTCTCTAGGCGTCCCCCTGTTGCAACTGATGTGGTAATGGAGTTGGGGAGGAGGATAAGAAGGATTATGAATGTGTGAAACTAGTTTTGATAGCTAGATTTGGGAAGACCCCTCCCCAGTATCTTAAGAGGTTTAGAACCGTCAAAAAGCATGATGGTACCCCTTGGGCTACCTGGGTGAGTGAAGGGTTGAAAAACTTAGAGGGATGGATTAAGGGTTACAAAGTGAACACTTATGAAGGAATGAAGAATCTTGTAATGTTGGAGTCAATTTATGATGCCTGCTCTCCTGAGCTCAGACAGCACTTAGCTGATTCAAGGGAATTTGATTCCAGAAAACTAGCTAAGGCTGTTGACTTGTGGGTTGCCAACAGGGCCACTCACAAGGATTCTGGGTTAACTCAGAAAAAGGATGAGGAGAAACAGCCTAAGAAAGACTCCAAAGAGAATTCTAATAATTCCAATTCCAAGGAGGGCCCCAAACAAAACCATAAGGGTAAGCCACAAGGGAAACCAAATCAGGCTAGTGTACCTTCTGGTCCCAAGCCAGAAGGAGGTCAGAACAAGCCTCCATTCCAGAGGGCATTTGGATCATGCTATGTTTGTAAGGCTACTGACCATGTGAAAGGAGATCCCAGATGTAAGGGTAAACCTTCAGGGGTCCAACTTGTCTCCTTAGCATTCGCTCCAGAGGAGGAAGTCCAAATGGCAAGTGGAAACTGTCTACTACTAGCTGATGAACCCATTGGTGTCTCAGCCAGTGTTTCTTTAGTCTCTCTGGGGTTGTGGGAACAACAGAATTTAGATGTGTATAATTCTATCCCAGATAATACTAAAGAGTATTATAAGGACAGTGTCCAGGTGAATGGTCAGGAGACCCCTGCCATTAGGGACACTGGGGCCAAACTGTGGTGGATGAATCATTTTTCAAGGCAGAGGATGTTGCTAAGGCACCCAAACGCCTCACCAAGTTAGCTGGAGGGCCTGTGCAGATGTGTCCCCAGTTACCAGTTCTCATCCAGTGTAATGATATGGCTGTAAAAATACCTGTCAGTATACAATGTGAAGTGCCAGGAAGGGTTCTGTCGGGTAATGACCTGAAAGCTCTTGGAGTTGTGTCACATACCCCCAGACCTCCTAGTAAAAGGTTACAGGATCTCACTAGAACTGCAAGAGAGAAAACCATGAGAGTTTTTTCTCAGGAGATGACAGATATCACTCCAACTCCACTGGAGCAAACTACTGCAGTCTCTACCAGATCAGGAGCAAAGGGGCAACCCAAGACTCCCAGGAAAAAGCCAGCAGCAAGCACTCCAGTGCTTCCAACAAGGACTTCCCCTAGGTTGTCCAAAGTTACACCTGTAACTCCACCTCCAGCTGAGGCTGAGAGGGAGGTACAACCCTGTGTGGTTGAACTAGACTCTGAAGAAGAGCTAGTAGGAGGCCCAGACCTTATTGGAGATCTGGGTCCGGCTGACCATCCTGAGCTGCAGTCTTTACTGGCAGAAGGTGGACCCAGCAGATCAGCTTTTCGTAAGGGGCAAAGAGAATGTCCAACTCTGGAGGGTCTCCGCCACCAGGCAGCTTCTCAGCCTGATGGGCAAGAGCCTGGGAAATATAGGTTGCACTGGGAAGATGGCCTCTTCTACAGTGAACCAACTGCATCTGAACCTGGAGACTACAAACGACGTGTAGTACCCCAAGAAAACAGACAACAGTTCTTGCAACTAGCCCATGAGATTCCTTTGGCTGGTCACTTGAGTTTCAAGAAGACCAAGGAAAGGCTCCCTGTCTACTTTTATTGGCCAAAGATGGGGGCTGAAGTAGATAAGTATTGCAGGAGCTGCCATACCTGCCAGACCTCTGGTAAGGTTGGTTCCAAGAATGTGGCACCTTTAGTGCCTCTCCCAGTTGTGGGAGTCCCATTTGAGAGGATAGGGATTGACATTGTTGGTCCCCTTGATCCTCCAACCTCCTCAGGCAACAGGTCTATCCTTGTTGTAGACCACCATGCTACTAGGTACCCTGAGGCAATTCCTATGAGGACTGTTACAGCTCCGGCTGTGGCTAAGGCCCTCCTTGGTATATTTACCAGGGTTGGGTTTCCTAAGGAAGTAATCTCTGACAGAGGATCAAATTTTATGTCCAACTACATACGGACTCCTGTTTTGTTAGTTCAATTAAACTTCGCATGAGCAAGACAAACTTAAAGTCACTCGATCAATTTAGATCCACTGCTAAATGAAAAATAAACCCTTTATTTAAAGTAAGGCTGTATTTTCAGTTGTAAAAACCAGTCGGTCTGTATGCAGTTTTTTGCAGAGGTGCGGAATTGTGAATTAGGCTTCTAACAACGTGACAGGCACAATGCGATTGAGATACTCACTCTTTTGAACAAAATGCAAGGCGGTTTTCCCACTTCTAATAGCAAATCGGCTTGGATGCCGATTACAGAACGCGTGAGTGTAAATTAGGTTTACTATAATAGCTAAACTGCAATTTTACCAATTCTGCCACAAGGTACACATACCGGAACACCTAGTGGTTTTTGACAATATGGCAAAATAAAGTGTAATAGAATGTTTAACATAATATGGCCACAAATCGAACTTGGTCTCATGTGACTAGTTGTTTAAAATCGGGAAGTTACATATTTACGTGCTTCCTCTGTTTTGTCACTTTAGGAAATATACCAACAACTGGAACATTTCCAAAAAACTTTCCAAAAGCGTTTGGCTGCATTCAGTTCAAGCAAGACCAGTTTTCAACATACAAACAGCAGCTGCTAATTTGTAAGTTATTTGTCATTCATCATACATTAATCTGATACCAACAGAATTACCATACCTAAGTAGTTGTTTCACAATTAATTATAGGTGTGTACATCAGAGACGTCGATTCATGCCTCTCCTGTGAGCACGATTAAGTACAACAATTCAAGATATCGAGCCAGCCACAGTGACACCAAGATGGAATTCTAGACACACGTATAAAAGACATATATGTGTAAGTTCCTTTGGCCTTTCCAAAACACTTTTGCCAATCAGCATGAATATAATAGCCAGCATTTAGTGCTTCGTATTTAATACAGAAATCTCAGACAAGAGACTCCCAAGTAATTTAGAGACACCGAATAGTCGGATTATTCTCAATAGTCTAAATTATAGTTTATGGACCAGGCGTGTTTTGGGTGTGTCAAGAAAAATAAATGACTGGCCATCGCTCTTAATTCAGTCCAGTTGAGATACACAATCTCTCCGTCTTTTTTAAAAAAAAAAAAAGTTTTTATATTATATTAACATATGTACACTTATGTATTTTTTGTAGATGTATTTGTGTGCTAATGGGGAACAAGATTGATCCACCACAAAGTAATTGTTGTCCTGAAGATGGCCCCACATTCATCTTTGTAACCACCGTTGACAAAAGTGGTATACGATAACGGGCCGAAACATATGTCGACTGTATAAGGAAAATCTAATGTTTTTTCCATGTCTAAAATGCATATTTCAATGAAATGTTATGCACCAAATGCTCTCTTAGCTTTAGCATTCCCCTGTTAAATGAGACAAATGATGACTGAATGGTATGATTGAGAATCAAGTTTGAAATGTATTTTAAAAAAAATAAATGTATATAATCATTAAAGAGACAGATATTTTGTAATGAATTGCAGTGTGGGCGCAATTTTTCTCATCAAGGCGATAATCTAACGAACAATGCGTATGGATTGCCCTTAACTTTCACCTGTTTTCCATATAAGACTAAAAGAGAGGGGTAGTCAATCTGTTTTTCACACAATTCTCTTCACAGATTGTCCCTTCCTTCAGAGTTGACCCCCCGTTAACAAAAAAATAGGGATTACCCATTAATTTAAATCAACTACATGAAAGCCATGTGGAAAACCTGCGGAGTTACTTACAAGTTCTCAACAGCATACCACCCTCAGACAAATGGGTTGGTAGAAAGGTTCAACAGAACCATGAAGAGCATGATAGGTGCTTTGGAAGAACTCCTTAAAAGAAAGTGGGATCTTCTACTGCCATGCCTTCTCTTTGTTTATAGAGAAGTCCCTCAGGAGGGAGTAGGTTATTCTCCCTTTGAACTTCTCTATGGCCATCCAGTCAGAGGTCCATTGGCCCCGACTAAGGAGGGGTTGGAGAGTGCTCCTTCCCCCAAGCCAGTCAGAGTGACTGATTATGTGATAGGTCTCCGGAGGAGAATGTCACGCATGATGGCAGAAGCTAGTGATAACCTGAAAGCTGGACAAGCCCTGGTCAAGCATTGGCACGATCAGAAGGCTAACATGGTTGAGTTCACTCAAGACCAGCTAGTTCTAGTTATGCTTCCAACAAGGCAGATGGCCTTGCAAGACAAATGGATGGGACCCTTCAAGGTTGTGGGTAAACTTGGAGAGGTCAACTATCTGGTGGATCTGGGCAAACCCAGGGAAACTCCCAGAGTCTTCCACACCAACCGACTCAAAGCATCTGTCTCTAGACCTGAAGTAGGAGCCTTGCTTCTAGCTTCATCAGAAGAGGAGGAAGAGAGTGAAGCTCTCCCTGATCTCCTTAGAGGCTTACCTTTGGACGAAAAGATTGAAGGAGTTACCCTCTCTTCAGATCTGACATCTGAGCAACAAGAGGAGTGCAGATCTATGTTGAATCAGTTTGCCCCCTTGCTCTCACTTTCACCAGGCTTGACCCCTTGGGGACAGCATGATATTCTCACTGGTGACTGTCTGCCAGTCAAAAGCAGAGGATACAGAATGTCAGAAAATGTAAGAACCCACATCAAAGGTGAGGTCAAGAAGATGCTTGATCTTGGGGTAATAGAGCCCTCTACTAGTCCATGGTCTAGCCCAGTTGTGTTAGTACCAAAGGCAGGATCCAAAGAATTGAGATTCTGTGTGGACTATAGAGCTCTTAATGCAGTCACTAAGACTGATGCCCACCCTTTGCCAAGGACAGATGAGTTGGTGGATAGACTTGGTGCAGCCAAGTACCTCAGCACATTTGACCTTACGTCAGGCTATTGGCAAATAGCCCTGACAGACCATGCCAAGGAGAAAACTGCATTTTCTACCCCAGTTGGCTTATACCAATTCAAGGTTATGCCTTTTGGACTGAAAAATGCACCTGCTACATTCCAAAGGATGGTGAACCAAGTTCTAGCTGGGATGGAGGATTTCTGCATGGCATACTTGGATGACATTGCAGTCTTCAGCCACTCCTGGGAGGAACATGTGAACCACTTGGGGCATGTTTTGCAGGCTCTTGAGCAGGCCAATCTGACCATAAAGGCAAGTAAATGCCATATTGGACAGAGTAAAGTGGTCTACCTTGGGCATGAGGTAGGAGGTGGAGAAATAAGGCCTTTGCTCAGCAAGATTGAAGCTGTGCAAAATTGGACAACACCTACTACTCAAACCCAGGTGAGAGCCTTCTTGGGCCTCACGGGGTACTATAGGAATTTCATAGAGAACTATGGGACCATAGCTTCTCCACTGAATGTGATCTCCTCTCCAAAATTCCATAAGACGGTCAAATGGAATGAGGAGTGCAATCAGGCCTTTGAAAACCTGAAGAAAGCTCTGTGCAAAGCACCAGTACTGAGAGCTCCTGACTACCACCAAACTTTCATTGTACAAACTGATGCTTCCAATGTAGGTATAGGTGCAGTCCTTAGCCAACTGGATGGGAAAGGTAGGGAACACCCCATTTGCTTTATCAGCAGAAAGCTGAAAGATCCTGAGACAAGGTGGGCAAAAATTGAGAGAGAATGTTTTGCCATTGTGTGGGCACTGAAGAAGTTTAGGCCATACTTGTATGGTTCTACTTTTGTCATTCAGACTGACCACCAACCCTTGAGATGGTTGATGCAAATGAAAGGGGAAAATCCAAAACTATTGAGATGGTTAATCTGCCTTCAAGGGTTTGATGTCACCATTGATCACAGGTCAGGGTGTCACCACCAAAATGCTGATGGACACTCTAGGATGTATGTCATCGACTAGAGGTATGAGATTCATCCAGGAGTGGATTAAATCCTCCTGTCCCTTAGTCTGGGGGGCGGCTAGTGTTAGGGAGAATTCTCTGTAAAGGCTAATTTCCCAAACCTAGTGAGTCCCCCAGCAGCTTTGCTGGATTTTTGGGGTTTATTTTTTTCTCCTGCTAAGAGTGAGACTCTTTTACTCCCACTCTTAGACATGATTTGAGGTGTTCCTTTGACTTTGCAATGTGCTTAATAGGCTATGGGGTCTTTTACTCCATAGGGCCTCATGTATTTTTGGTATGTGTGTTACACAGCACCCTCAGTGCAGTAACACAGGGGTGTCATAGTGACCCCCAAACATAGACTCCATACCCTGGGACTGACTACTGTCTCCCAGGGCATGTAAAGTCACCATTGACTTTACTAGTCTTAAATTGTGAACAGAACCATTACATCATATTGTGGAAGTACTGGTAGGGGCAATTCGCCCTGGGTCTGTTTGTCGAGGGGGCACTGTCCCGTCCCCCCTTGTCGAGTTTCTGGCTGGTGGCAGTGGATTCCACCGGAATATTTCCCAATGGATTTTCCCATCGATTTTAAACGCACCACTTTTTGGTGCAATGTTAAAGATACCGCCGGTTTATTTATTTAATATTAATTCACCGGTTGGGATTTTTTGCCAGGACTCGGTGTCAAAATGGCGTCTGTGTTCGCTTTTGTAACTCCAACCCAAGTCGAGCCCTTTGTTCCACTTTTGGCAGGCTTCTGCACAGAAGCCCTCCAAAGTGGTGCCACTATGTCTGGGTCTACAGGATGTGTGGGAGGGGGGTTTAGGCACCCTGGACTGAGTTGCTTTGGTAACTCAAGTCGCACTCTTGTGTGATTGGCCCCTTGGTGAGCCCCCCGGTTCACCACATAGCATGTTTGAGTGACAGCAAGGACTGATGAATGGGGGTTTGCTGCATAAAAGCAGGGCTTTGGGGACTGGAACTTTAGAAGTCGCCACAGGACCTAAGAATCCGAAGAGGGAGAAGCTGAGCCGACCTACCACGACGACACCACCGGTGGAGCCCTGCAGAACCGTCTCACCACTTCCCAACGACAGAGGAGATCTCCAGTCCGGAGAGTCTTCTTCCTTTGACTGGTGGGGATAACTAATCTGCCTTCCTTTTTTCGCCTTCCCGGATCATCTCGTGCCCGCCTTGCCTGTGCCAAGCACCCCGGCAACCGGAATACTATAGTTTACCACAACCGCGAATAAAAGGGTAGTACCTTAACCGGAGAACTCCGCAGCTGGTTTCTTCCCTGGCAGTGCAACAACCTTCATCTTTCCTCCACGTCGAGACATCCTCTTCCTCTAGACGGAACACCGACTTGCACCCCCTTCCAGGAACAACTGCCCCCGCTGGAACGTTCTCACCATTTCAGGTACTGTGTCCCGCCTGGCGTCCCTTGCAACAGCGTGCTCGGGGTGACAGTAAATCCTTGACTCTCTAACTTGGGATAGCCTGGGGCCTGTTCACTAACTTTTCTGAAACTGATCTAAACCTTTTTGAACCATCTCCAAAGACTTTTAAGACTTTTGTGCAACTGTGTGATCTTGGGCATCTTCCGCCTGTCCCTCTCTAAGAGTGGGCCTGGCATCTGAACTTCCTTGCTCCCCAGTAGACTGTGCTTTCCAAAAACTTGCTGTGGTTCTTTAAAAAGTGTTTTGTGTTGTGTGCTTCATAATTCTGCCTTTTCCCTCTGTTTTTAAGTAACTTGTTGGAGTGCCATCTAAAGTTAAACGCTCACCTCTGTCTGGAAATAAGTGGTGTTAACTAAGACTTGTCCAACAAGTAATCAGGGATGTATATATAATAATCGTGATTGTGTGTTGAACTTACTTACCAATTTAGTGCTAGTGTGTTTTACAAGTGTGTTTTAAATAAATAATTATATACTTTCACACAAAAGCTCTGGTCAGTGTTTGCTTGTGCTACTGTGTCTCTGTACCTATTGTGTATGCTCTGTATACTGCCTAACTCTTCTTGAGGGAAGTCTGACTGCTCAGCCACAGCTACCAAGTGAATCTGTGTGGTACAGACTGCTACCAAGTGGGTTTACTGCCAACACCTGTAGTCTTAAGCCTTTTGCAGTGGTCCCAGAGGGAACTGCACAGGTTTCCGCCTAACAGGGGAAAGCCTAAAACACAATAACCCCAAGTCTGTTTTGACACCTGAATTTCAGACTCTCTGCCGACTGGCACACCATACAGATATGGGCCTCGGGTGTCCAAGCCACCAAGGAAAACGGGGAACCCCATGCATTTCCGAAAAGACGACACCCGTGGGAATCCGCAGAAGTATGATTTGCGCAAATCAGCCCAGAATTTATTACCCAGATAACCCCGCAAAGTCCAAAATTTGGGGACAAAAATGCATTTTCGGCATATTTCGCTCGGCTCACCCATCGGAAAACGCCCCCAACAACACATGGCCTACCGTCCCACAAGTGTCCCGATGAAAATGGTACCTCACATGTGTGGGTGAACCTACCTGGGCGCTAAGGAGACATGCCAAAAACACAAGTAACCCCAAGTCTGTTTTGACACCTGAATTTCAGACTCTCTGCCGACCACCATACAGATATGGGCCTCAGGTGTCCAAGCCACCAAGGAGAACAGGGAACCCCATGTATTTCCGAAAAGAGGACACCCGTGGGAATCCGCAGAGGTATGATTTGAGCAAATCGGCCCAAGATTTATTACCCAGACAACCCTGCAAAGTCCGAAATGTGGGAGAAAAAAAAAACACATTTTACGCACATTTTGCTCAGCTCACCCATCGAAACACACCTCCAACAACACATGGCCTACCTTCCCGCGTTCCCACAGGTGTCCCGATGAAAACGGTACCTCACATGTGTGGGTGCACCTACCTGGGTGCCAAGGGGGAAGCCTAAAACACAAGTAAGGAACAAGTTACTTACCTGTAACTGTTGTTCTCCAGCATGGGTCTGGCATGGATTCACATGCTCATGAATATTCCCCGTCGTCAGGCTGGGAATCCTCGGTAAAGAAAAAAAATCAGTATCAGTTTCTTTTCTGATCTGTCGTTCTTAGTAGTAACCAATCACTGGTCTCTGGGTCATATTGCCCCTAGCCAATGACTGCCCTCTCCCTAAGCCCCGCCCCTGGCAGCCATCCTCGGATTTGGTAGCACATAAGTGGCAGTATGACCAAGTGAAGAGCCGCAGAGGGGTAGGAGGGAGGTTTTGCATGTGAATCCATGCCAGACCCATGCTGGAGAACAACAGTTACAGGTAAGTAACTTGTTCCTTCTCCAGCATGGAGTCTGGCATGGATTCACATGCTCATGAATATAAGAATACATAGCAGTACACACATGCACAACCAAGGGAGGTGGCAAAGGCTCAACATTAAGTATTACATAGACTCAACATTAAGCAACTCTTACCTCCTCACCAGGCCCACCCTCATGCGAACAGGTTGCGCAGCACTGCTTGGCCGACTCTGGACTCCTCCCTGGAATCCCGGTCAACGCAGTAAAATCTCGTGAAGGTGTGCGTTGACCTCCACGTAGCAGCCCTGCAGATGTCCAGCAGGGGCACACCAGACAAGAACGCTGTGGTAGCAGCGATCGCTCTGGTCGAATGGACTCTCGGACGACCGGGTAGAGGTCAGTTTGCCAACCGGTGACAGTGCATGATGCAGCCGGAGAGCCATCTGGAAATGGAAGCCTTCGAGAGGGCCTTCCCCTGGTTCACAAATCCAAAGTTCACAAACAGCTGTGACGTCCTCCGAAAACTCTTTGTGCCGTCCACATAGAACTTCAGTGCTCTAGCTACATCCAGCGAGTGCAAAGTCCTCCCGGCCGGCGACGAAGGCGACGGGAAGAAAACAGGTTACACCAAGGGCTCGTTGAGATGGAAATCCGATGGCACCTTGGGCATAAAGGAGGGGTGCGTCCTCAGCACCACCCTCGTATCATGAAAAGCATGGAGGCTTGCAAAATAGGGCCTGGATCTCTCCCACTCGTCTTGCGGAGGTGATGGCCACAAAAAATGCTGTCTTCCATGACAGGAACTTCAACGGTGCCGAATGCAGAGGCTCGAAGGGAGCCCCCATGAGCCTGGTCAGCACCACGTTGAGCTCCCACGCCGGGGCCGGAGCCTTCACCGGCGGGAACAACCAGAACAGTCCTTTCATAAATTCCTTCACCAGGCGATGAGACCACAGGGATGGCCGTCCTGTAGTTCTGGTGTATCGGGAAATCGCTGCCAGGTGTATCTTGATGGAAGCATGCGCTAGTCCTGCCTTGGCCAGCGACAGTAGGTACGGTAGCACTTGAGGGGCCGTAATCCATAGAGGGTTAATCTTCTGTGCACAGCACCAGACAGAGAACCTCTTCCACTTGTGTCCGTAGCACTTGAGAGTTGAAGACGCCCTGGCCTTTGCAAGGACCTCTTTGCAGTCCGCCGGGATATCGTACCCTCCACACTCTAGTGCTGCAGGATCCAGGCCTGCAAGTTCAGCGACTCCGGATCGTGATGAAGGATGGCGCCTCCTTCTCTGGAGAGAAGATCTGCGTCCGTCAACAACTTGACTGGTGGGGACGCTGACAAGTCCAGAAGGTCCAGGAACCAGATCTGTCTCGGCCACGCCGGTGCGACGAGGATCATCCTGCACCAGGACCTCTTCAGTTGGTTGATGAGTCGGAGCAGCAACGGCAACTGAGGGAACGCATACAGGAACAGGCCGTCCCAGGGGAACGATAAAGCATCGCCCATGCTCCTCGGCTGGGGAAACCTGCTGGCGAACCTCTTGCACTTGGAGTTCGTCGCTGTGCAAACAGGTCGATCTGGGGTTTGCCCCATCGCTGGAAGAGTCGATCCACTTGATCCTGGCGTAGTTCCCACTTGTGGCACGAGCGCAGCTCCCTGCTGAGTGAGTCAGCAATGGTGTTCCTTATCCCTGCCAGATAAAAGGGTACCAGAAACATCCCTTGGGCAACGGCCCAATGCCACAGATCCTGGGCTTCCTTGGATAGGGCTGGGGATGTGGTTCCTCCCTGCTTCCAGATGTAGAACATCGTGGTGGTGTTGTCGGTGAAGATCCTCACCACCTTGCCCTTGAGGGACAGGAGGAACCATCCGAGGACCCAGAACACTGCTCAGAGCTCCAGTATGTTGATGTGGAGAGGCCTCTCCTCCGGGAGCCAAAGGCCTCTTGCGTGAAGATCTCTGGTGTGCGCTCCCCACCCCTCCAGGGAGGCATCCGTCATCACCATCCCCTGGTGTGCTGGGGTCTGAAAGTCCGTGCCTGCCGTGAGATGCGCGCGGGTGCCCCACCACCGAATTGCTTGGCGGAAGACCTCGCTGAGCGAGATCTTGTCCTCGAAACTGCCCGCTGCTTGCATCCAACGGGCGTCGAGGAACTCCTGTAGAGGACGCATCCGAAGCCTGCACAGGCGCAACCAGATAGATGCATGAGGACATCATCCTGAGAAGGGACTTGATGGACCCCACCTTGGCCACATCCGTGGCTAGCAGACCCTGCACCTTGCCCAGGATGGCCTTCGTCCTTTCCTCTGACAGCAAGGCCAATCGCGCTACTGTATCGAGCTTGGCTCCCAGAAACAGTGTGACCTGCAACGGCACCAGGTGCGATTTGGGGAAGTTGATGGAGAATCCCAGGTCTGTGAGCAGCCGGACAGTCTTCACTGTGTGTTCGATGGCGAGTTCCCTTGTTCTTGCTCGGATGAGCCAATCGTCCAGGTAGGGGTAGACGTGGATCCCCTGCAGGCGCAGCCGCGCCGCCACTGGTGCTAGGCACTTGGTGAATACTCTGGGCACCGATCTCAATCCGAATGGGAGGGCCTTGAACTGGTAGTGCCGTCCTTGGACTACGAACCTGAGAAACTTTCAGTGCCCTTTTAGAATGGGGATGTGAAAGTACGCATCCTCCAAATCCAACGACGATAGGAAGTCGCCTTCCTCCAGCTGGCCCAGCACGTGCTGGAGGGTGACCATCCGGAACTTCTGTGCCTTGATGTATTTGTTTAGTCGACGCCGGTCCAGGATGGGACGCCATCCTCCTGACTTCTTTCTGACGAGGAAGTATCTTGAGTATACTCCGGAGCTTCGGAGCCTCTTTGGGACGATCTCGATGGCTCCTTTCTTGAGCATCGCCCTTACCTCTAGCAGCAGTTGAGGGATGTGGTTTTCCTTCCTGGCCACGGGAAGGAATGTGGGGGCACTTCTTTAGAAATTTGAGAGTGTGCCCGTGGGCCAGGGCATCCAGCACCCAACGGTCGGTGGAGATGGACTCCCACACGCTGATGAACTTCGTCAGCCGGCCTCCCACTGGGGTGCTACGGTGGGGGCCTTGCTGCCTTGGCCTCCCTGGCGACGACGGCGAGATCCACCTGACTTGCCTCGTCCCCTGTAGGCTTCGTGCGACGAGGAGCGGGCAACCTGATGGTACATCAAGGAGCCGCCGCGGAATCCCTTGGAGGCACCTTGCTTGCCTCCGGAGTTCCGAAAGGGCGGCCGTTGTTGCTGCAGAACTCCCAAGGCCTGAGCCGTCTCCGTGTTGGTCTTGATGGCCTGAAGAGACTCATCCACTGTCTTCCCAAACAGATTGTTCCCATCGAAGGGCATGTCCAAAACTTTGGCTTGTACGTCTTGGTGGAAATCCGTCGCCTTGAGCCACCCCTGCCGTCGAAGGCAAACACTGTTGCCCAACTGGTGGAAACCGGTGTCGGCAATATCCGTGGCTACTGTTATGGCGTGGTCCGACGCCACCTCACGCTCCTGTAGGATCGCCAGGGCCTCTGCCCTATTGTCGTCCGGGAGGAAGTCCAACAGGGGGGGGCGATCTTGTACCACAACCCCCTGTCATAGCGGGCCACAATCGCTAGGGCGGTGGCCGCCTTAATCGTCGTCGCTGCAGAAGAGATAACTCGTCGTCCCATTGCATCTAGTTTCTTTCCCTCGCCGTCCGGTGGGGAAGTCGAAGTTGAAGCCAAGCCCCCCCCCCGCGCTTTCTTCTTGGCTGCTGCCGAGACGACCGAATCCGGGGTCGGCTGTGCCCTAAGGCACAAAGGGGCGGCGTCGGGGACCCGGTACTTCTTCTCGTACGGGTCCCTCTTGGCAGGCGTCGTGGACGGGTTCTTCAGAAGAGCAAGTCCCTCGTCCCAGATGTCATCCAGCAAAGGCACCGCAAGGACCGTCTTCCTCTTGGTCTCGCGCCGTTGGTAGAGGAAGCCTTCCTTCTTTTCTTCAGGGCATCGCTGGAAAAGCTCAGATGTCCTGGCAATCATGGCGTGGAAGGAGCCAATATCGTCGGGCAGGGAGGCCCGAGGAGGTGGTGATGGGAGGTCTGTCCCGTCGTCACCATCGACGTCATCCATCCCCCGTCATGGCTGTATCTGTTACCGTGTCATCCCCAGGGACAGGGGAAGGAGACAAAGGCTGAGAGGGCCGTGAGGGCTGAAAGGGCGGGGCTGGATGAACTCTCCTCCTCTTATTTGGAGGGCTTCCCGATGGGCCCGGTTCTGTTGGGTCGTCCATTGGGGGTAGGGGCAATCTCGTCCTTATCTCCGTGCATAAGTTTTGGATTGCTGCCAAAATGGCCGCCGAGTTGTCCTTTGGCTCGGGTTGCGACGAGCGCGATGGTTGCTCCTCCTCCACAGGAGCCTCGTCGGCGCCACCGTCGCTCTAGTCGTCGTCCTCCTTGTCGTGATCCCTCCCGTGGGACCGGGCCTCCCCCAAATTCTTGTCAAGGCCCTCTACGACTTCAACCAGCTCCTCCTTGGAGGCTGTGTCCGTAACAGCCACCGCCCCCCCTCTTTTTCCACCGGGGTCTTCACGATGGGCCGAAAAGAGGATTCCCTCCGCAGAGGCAGGGAAACTCTGGGCCCCGAGGTCGCCTCCACTGGGGTAGCCTCTACGGGCTTTGCCAGGGCCGTCGCGACTTCCTCAATAGAGGCCATAGCCAGGTGAATCAAGGCCTTCACCACCTTGTGCGTGCTTGAGGCCTTTACCTTGGGGGGGAGGGTCACCGCCGCCTCGCTCCCCCTCGGCCAGTTCCTTCGAGATCGACCGGGGCCTCTCCAGAAGCTTAGCCGGGTTCTCGGATTTTCTCTTCCCCGAGCCAGAGCGTTGGCTCGTGGTTGATGGTGCCGGTGAAGGTGCGCCCTGCCTGGCAGCCGAGGAGCCCGACCGTTCGGTGCTCCCGGTGCCCGCGGACTCATGCTGCTTTGCCTTCTGTTGGGCCCCCGTCACCGGGACGCCCTCACAGGACTTAGAAGAGCGCTCAGACTTCTTCTTCTCACCTGCTGGGCTCTTGCCTTCCAGCCAGTTGGCGAGACGGGTCCGATTATCCCTCATAGTCCGATCCCACATGTTCATGCAAAACGCACAGTCCATCTCTGTTACGCTCACCTGGACCCCACAGGGGCGTCGATCGGACCCAGACAGCTGCGGTCGCCGTCAACGTGATGCGTAGTGCAGAGATGACTGTCTGGACTGGCCCGCCTAGTCTTGTCTGCTGGACCCGAAGAAGTATTTTCCTTATGTTTGTAAAAGATGAGCTCTCCATCCTGCGTGTCTTGCAGGGGCGCGTAGATACCAGTTACTTCACTGGTTTGAAGGCGTTGGGAGAGTTCCGGTAAGCATTGACTCTGAAGTCCCAGGCGGGATTGGTAAGTATCAAGTTCAAAGAGTTCAATGTGCCCGATGTTCACTCTTGTCCCCTTCCTTCCTTAAGTTGCAACCGAGTTCGTGAGAAGAAGGTCTCGTAGCTGCTGCTGGCGTTCAGGTAAGAGTCTGTGGTACCCAACGCTGTCCGGTAACTATTGCATGCGTTAACGTGTTGTTTTTCTCCCTCTTTACAGATGCGGCATATGAAGATATGGAGAATAATACCGCCGGTGGTAAATCAGGTAAGTCTATGGTGGTAAGAGGTATTTGTTGATTCCCTTGGCTCACCTTGTTATTCTTGTGCCCCTAGGTGCCGGAGTACGGCGAAGAAATGATGGAGACCGTGCCGGATCGAAAGATGCTGTGAGAACTGGTGAGCATTGCGCCGTGCTGGAGCTGGTGAAGCGACGCGTGCAGGACTGATGTACTTTCCAGGTCGGGAGATGAAATGGATCCGGAATCAGGTGAGGAATTTGAAATAAGTTCGTTTTCTAACCTTGTCCTTTTCTTCCTCTTTATTCTAGGAGCTCCGGATTCGAGTCGGGCGTGGCAGAAGACTGGATGCTGGCTGCAGGCATGCGGGCGTGGCAGAAGACTGGATGCTGGCTGCAGGCACGGTGAGAGTCACGCTGCTGGATGCAGAATAACACGAAGCATGTGCTGCTGTTCGGGCGTGGTTTAAATAGCCTCCAAAATAGTCCCAGGAAAGCAGTTCCCCAGGACCACACCCGAGTAAAAAATTGTCCCCGTTAGGCGGAAACCTGTGCAGTTCCCTCTGGGACCACTGCAAAAGATTTAGGACTACAGGCGTTGGCGGTGAACCCACTTGGTAGCAGTCCGCACCACACAGATTCACGTGGTAGCTGTGGCTGAGCAGTCAGACTTCTCTCAAGAAAAGTTGAGCAGTATGTGGAGTATACAAAATAGGGCAATTCTTCACAGCAAGACAAGCAAACACGCAACGAGGCTTAGTGTAAAGATATCAAGGTATTTTTTTATAACACAACATCTATGGAAAACACTAAAGCAAATCACGGCAAACAAATAAAACACAATTACTCTACGAAGTAGAAAATGATCAATCCCCCTAGCAAAATATCGACAACTCTAGGTTCTACTGGTACCACTTATTTTCAGACAGAGGTGTATACCTGCACCTAGATGACACTCGAATATTAGTTAGGAAGGCAGAGAAAAAGATAGGCAGGTTATGAAATCAACACAGTTCAATCCTACGCGGATAAAATGCAAGGCAGGAAGGCAAGAATTACAATAGATCATAAAGTTCAGGGGCCAGGCCCACTCGGAGAGAGGCAAGGCGCGATGTCCCAAAAAGTCTCTAGTGGAGATGCATTCAAGTCTTTATAGCAAATTGTTATCGGCAGATTGAACCAGTTCAGAACAAAGAATGAGCAAAGCTTGGAGGCGACCCAGCGGAACGGAGAGGATCAAGACACCTCACTCGAACCGAACGAAAGGGAAGCCAGGCGGACACGGTACCTTGTTGTGGAGGGCAGCTCCGGCGGGGGCAGTTGTTCCTGGTGGTGGATGCACGTCGGGTCTTTGCCAAGAGTAGAGATGATCTCGTCGTCGAAGGAAAGTGAAGTCCGGTGCACCACCAGGGAAGAGACCAGCCGCGGAGTGCTCCGTCACAAGGCACCACCTTTTGGTCGCGGTACAGGGGTAGTGGCTATCCGGTTGCCGAGGTGCTCTGCACGGGCAATTCGACCACTGCGTCCTGAGGCGAATAAAAAGCAAAGGGGACTGGTTGTTCCCACCTGTCAGGGGAAGAGACTCTCCGGCAGGGAGATCTCCTCTGTCGTCGGGAAGTGGTGAGTCGGTTCCGCAGGGCTCCACCGGAGGTGTCGTCGTTGCAGGTCGGCTCAGCGTTATCCTCGTCGGATTCTTAGGTCCTGTGGCGACTTCTCAAGATCCAGTCCCAAAAGCCCTGCTTTAATGCAGAAGACCCCCATTCATTCAGCCTAGCTGTCAATAAACACAAGCTAAGTGGTGAGCGGGAACGCTCACCACTTGGGCCAATCACTCCAGAGTGCGACCGGAGTTGGCAAGGCAACTCGGTCCAGGGTGCCTAAACCCCCTCCTACACCCCTGTGGTAACCCAGACAGAATGGCACCACTTTGGAGGGTCTCTGTACAGAGCCCGCCAAAAGTGGAACAAAGGGCTCGACCTTTGATTTAGGAGTCACAGAGACGAACACAGACGCCATTTTAAAAACAGAGTTCTGGCAGAAAATACCATCCGATAAACTTATTTAAGATAAGGAGACCGGTGGTACGTTAGAGATTAACGAGAAAAAGAGTCAATCTCCAACAATGGGACGAATCCCATAGGGTTATGTTCGGTGTCGAACATAACAAGTAGTTTCCACTGCCACCAGCCAAAACTCGACGAGGGGGGACGGGACAGTGCCCCCTCGAGTAACAGATCTAGGAGTAATCAAATTACCCCTACTAGTACGTCCACAATAAGATGGTTTGTACTAGTTCTGTTAGTAAATTTAGGTCTAGTAAAGCCAATGTTGACTTTACATGCCCGGGGAGACAGTAGTCAGTCCCCGGGTATGGAGTCTATGGTGGAGGTCCGCTAGGACGCCCCAGTGTTACGGCACGTAGGGTGCGGTGTAACACACATAGAAAAACGTATGAGACCCTATGGAGTAAAAGACCCCATAGCCCATCGAACACACTGACATTTCAAAGGAATTACACACATACATGTCCAAGAGTGGGAGGAAAAGAGTCTCACTCTTGGCAGGATGGAAAAAAACAAACTCCCGAAATCCAGCAAAGCTGCTGGGGGACTCACTATGTTAGGAAATTCAGCCTAAACAGAGAATTCTCCCTAACACTCGCCCCCCCCAGACTAAGGGACAGGAGGATTTAATCCACTCCTGGATGAATCTCATACCTCTAGTCGATGACATACATCCTAGAGAGACCATCAGCATTTTGGTGGTGACATCCTGACCTGTGCTCAATGGTGAAATCAAACCCTTGCAGGCAGATCGACCATCTCAATAGTTTTGGGTTTTCCCCTTTCATTTGCATTAACCATCTCAAGGGTTGGTGGTCAGTCTGAATGACAAAAGTAGAACCATACAAGTACGGCCTAAACTTCTTCAGAGCCCACACGATAGCAAAGCACTCTCTTTCGATTGTTGCCCACCTTGTTTCAGGATCCTTCAGCTTGCGGCTGATGAAGCAAACGGGGTGCTCCCTACCTTTCCCATCCAGTTGACTGAGTACGGCACCTATCCCTACATTGGAAGCATCTGTCTGCACAATGAATTGTTGGCGGTAATCAGAAGCTCTGAGTACTGGGGCTTGGCAAAGAGCCTTTTTTAGGTTTTCAAAAGCCCGATTGCACTCCTCGTTCCATTTAACCTTTTTAGGAAATTTGGGCGAGGAGATGACATTCAGTGGAGAAGCTATGGTCCCATATTTCTCTATGAAATTCCTGTAATACCCAGTGAGGCCTAGGAAGGCTCTCACCTGGGTTTGAGTAGTCAGTGTTGTCCAATTTTGCACAGCTTCAATCTTACTGAGCAAAGGCCTTATTTCTCCACCGCCTACCTCATGCCCAAGATAGACTACCTTACTCTGTCCAATTTGGCATTTACTCGCCTTTATGGTCAGATTGGCTCGTCCAAGAGCCTGCAAAACATCTCTCAGGTGGGTTACATGTTCTTCCCAGGAATTGCTGAACACTGCGATGTTATCCAAGTATGCCATGCAGAAGTCCTCCATCCCATTCAGAACCTGGTTTACCATCCGTTGAAACGTAGCAGGTGCATTCTTCAATCCGAAAGGCATTACCTTAAACTGGTATAAGCCAACGGGGGTAGAAAATGCAGTTTTCTCCTTGGCATGGTCTGTCTAAACAGAGAATTCTCCATAACACCTGTAGTGAAATAGTCCCATCCAGGCCTCACGTTGGCTTGGATTTATTTGCAGCATGGTCTGCATGAGGTAAGTAATGTCTATGAGCCTGGTGCCTATGGCGCCAGGACTGAACCCAGACAGCCCCTAGCTGGGGCTGCTAGGGTTTTTGTAAATGTCTGGATGCCTGCTCCCGAGGCTGATGGGCTTGATCCGGATGCCCGGCAGTAGGCATCATGACAATCTCCACGTGCGTTTTGTCTTTGTGAAGGCAGTAGAGGCATCTCGAATGCTCGTCCTCCTTGAACACATTCTGTAATCCGCATCCAGGGCAGTTCCTAAACAGCTTGGATCCAGGTGTCGAGCTTCCCTTCTCCTGGGCCATGCCCGGGGTAGGCCTCAGAAACTTCTGGAATCCTCCAGAAGCATAACTCGGCGAAAACTTCACCCTTGAGGGGTGTAGAAAATTCCAAAACGGGTCCCCGTTGATCGGAAGTAGAAACGGTGGAGCTTAAGGCTCGATTGACCGAAAAAATGAGATAAATCTCTTGAAAACACAGTAAAAGCTTGAGAGCTATAGCACGAGGACTCCCAACACTTGAACGTGCTGTAAAAATCTGAGGATGGCTGCCAGGGGCAGGGCTTAGGGAGAGGGCAGTCATTGGCTGGCAGTATGACCCAGAGACCAGTGATTGGTTACTACTAAGAACGACGGATCAGAAACAAAACTGATACTGATTTTTTTCTTTACCGAGGATTCCCAGCCTGACGACGGGAAATATTCATGAGCATGTGAATCCATGCCAGACCCCATGCTGGAGAACCCAAAGTCTGTTTTCACACCTGAATTTCAGACTCTCTGCAGACCGGCACACCATACAGATATGAGCCTCGGGTGTCCAAGCCATCAAGGAAAACGGGGAACCCCATGCATTTCCGAAAAGAGGTCACCCGTGGGAACCCGCAGAGGTATGATTTGCGCAAATCGGCCTAGAATATATTACCCAGAAGCCCCGGCAAAGTCCGAATTGTGCCAAAAAAAACAACACATTTTTCACTTTGTCGGGGGTTCTGGGTAAAACTTTCTGGTCCACTTCACGCAAGTTGGACCTCTGTGGATTCGTACTTGTGCCCTCTTTTCAGAAATGCATGGGGTTCCCAGTTTTCCTTGGTGGCTTGGACACCCTATGCCCAAATCTGTAGATTATGTCCCCAAACCCTTTTGTGGTTACCAGTGGGTTACCCTTTTCCCTTTGCGGCTAGATTGGTGAACCCACACACGTGAGGTACCATTTTCGTTGGGACACCTGTGGGAACGCGGGGGGGTATGACATCTGTTGTTGGCAGCGTGTTTCGGTGGTTGAGCAGAGTGAAATTTCTGGAAATTGTGTTTTTTACCCCCAAATTTGGAATTTGCCAGGGGTTCTGGGTAATAAATTCTGGGCCGCTTCGCGCAAGTCAGAGTTCTGTGGATTCCCACGGGTGTCCTCTTTCGGGAAATGCATGGGGTTCCCTGTTTTCCTTGCTGGCTTAGACAACCTAGGCCCAAATCTGTAGGTTGCCCACATGAACAAAATGGGCTGCGCCGAAAGGCTTGGGGTTACCAGCGGATTACCCTTTACCTTCCCCCTTTTCTGTAAAATATATCTCTGGTGGCTAGTAGCACCCCCACTCCCACCCAAAATTCCCTTTTGTTTTTGTGCTTTTTGTTTTTTATTTTTTTATTTTGCCCCCTTCCCTGGGGGCAGATGATCATCCGACCCATGAAGCGTGTGTCAGTTGAGGCTTTCGCTGCTACCTTCTCGCCCCCCCTGCCCCTTCGGCTGACTCCCACCCTGACACAGCCCTCTCCATGCTCCACTCTGCTATATCTGTTACTCTTGATATCCTTGCCCCCGTCATGAGAATCCGCCTGAAGCCCAAAGCCAAATGTAACTCCTGGTATGACTCGGATCTCGCCACCCTAAAACGCAAGTGCAGGGTTGCAGAGAGGAAATGGCGTGCTTCATGTTCATCCTCTGACAAACTGGCCTGCCGCCTGCTCCAAAGGCAGTAACGGCTCTCCGTTCTCACCAAGAAGAGAGCCCTTATCCAAGCCCGCATCTCTGCGGCATCAAACAACTCCGCCGAACTCTTTAAAATCTGCAAGGAGCTGGCCAACCCTGTTGCAGTCTCTACCTCTCCTGTCCCCTCCCAGGCCCTCTGCACTGCACTGGCCTCTCACTTCATCTCTAAAACTCAGGACATCCTGTCCTCGCTCTCCTCCTTTCACCTCCCTCCCTCCCTACCCGGCCCTTCCTCTGGCCCTTCTGCGGTCACCCCTCCTCCCTCTTTCTCTGCCTTTCCACCTTTCTCTGCTGACGAGGTTTCCAGACAAGTCCGATCAATGAAAACCTCGTCTAAACAGGTTCACCCCTGTTCCTCCAAAACTATCAAGGACCACATCGACTCCCTGGCTCCTGCCCTGGCTGACTTTTGCAACCACTCCTTCGCCTCTGGAGTCTTCCCTTCCCCCCTCAAGCACTCCCTTGTGCACCCTCTTCTCAAGAAACCCTCTTCCGACCCCTCCTGCCCGGCTAACTATCGCCCTATCTCCATCACTCCCTTCCTGGGCAAGCTCCTGGAGAAACTGGCCATCTCCCAGCTTAACCTCCATGCTGAATCTGTTGGTAGTCTTCATGACCATCAATCTGGCTTCAGAGCTGCCAGAAGCACGGAAACTGCTCTCCTGAACATCCGTGAAGACCTGCTCTTGAACCTCGACTCCAACACTCCGTGTGTTCTCATTCTGCTCGATCTCTCCTCTGCCTTTGACACGGTCAACCATGCCATCCTGCTCAACCGTCTCTGGGAAAACCTGGGTATCACTGGTCTGGCTCTGGCGTGGTTGACCTCTTTCCTTTCAAATCGACCCTCCCAGGTCCAACTGGGGTCCTTCCTCTCCGACATCTTTTTCTCCACCTGTGGTGTCCCCCAGGGATCTAATCTCTCTCCCTGGCTGTTCAACCAGTATCTGGCACTCCTTGCCCACCGCATCGCCGCTCTCTGCCCTAATTTCCAGTGCTATGCGGACGATACCCAGCTCATTTTCAGGCTACCCTCAGCCTCCCCCTCTCCTTCCCTCATCTCTGACTGTCTGTCTGCTATCCAAGAATGGTGTGCCGCCAATGACCTCTGCCTTAATGCCAGTAAGACTGAGATTCTACTCATCGGTACTCCCACTCCCTCCTTCCCTGCAGCTCTCTGGCCTGCCTCCCTTGGCCCCCTCCCTGCAAGGCAAAAAACCTTGGGGTCATCTTCGACTCCACACTCTCCTTCTCTCCTCATATTTCTGACGTCGCCAAGAGGTCACATTACCAGCTGCACCTCCTCAGAGGTATTCTTCCCTTCCTCTCCTTCCCCCAGAAGCTCACTGTCTCCCGAGCCCTGGTTCTCTCGAAGCTGGACTACTGTAACAGCCTCTATCTTAATCTGCCTGCCTCCACTCTCCACCCTCTGCAACTCATCCAGAACAGAACTGCGAGACTTGTCCTTGGCCTCAAGCCCAGGGACCGTATCTCTCCAGGACTGAAATCTCTACACTGGCTCCCAGTGGCTGCGAGGATAAAGTTCAAAACCCTCTGCATTGTCCACAAGGCCTTCTGGGGCCTGGGTCCTAAATACCTTCAACTCTCTCTTACCAAATATCTTCCTTCCCGAGCCCTTCGCTCACCCGCCTCCAATTCCCTCAGGGTTAGCCGCTTCTCGAAGCAACGAGCAGGGGGTAGATCTCTCTCCGCGGCAGGGGCCTCCCTCTGGAACAGCCTTCCTGCCTCCCTGAAACTTGAGGAGAACCATCTCCGGTTCCGGAAGCACCTCAAAACCTTCCTCTTTGCTTCTGCTTTCTCTCTCCCTCTCCCCTGCTGAACAGCTTATTAATTCTTCACCGAAACTGCACTGATCGTGCAACTGGACCACTCTAAACGGCCTCGGTCCTGGGCCCTGCCACTCTCCACTTGCACTGATGCCCTGGAACCCCTTTGCACTGCGGGACTGTCTCTGTATCCCTACAGCCCCCCCCCTTCCCCAGCACTTGTTCTGCACTTACCTCGCACTTGCCACCAGCTGGCCCTATTTATTTATTTATTACTTTACGCCACTTACCTTGTACTGCACTTCCCCCCCTCCCCTTCCCCTTGCACTTTTTCCCCCTCCCCATCCCCTGCACTTGCGCGATCTGAATGACACCTGGCCTAGTAAGATCGTTTGTCTGTCTCCCCTTGTCCCCCCCCCCTGCCTCGTCGCGCCTTGAAACACCTGTGTATAGGCGCGTTACAAATACCATATCATATCATATATCATATCATATCTGCCCCCAGGGTTGTACACATATGTGCCCCCATTCTTTGGGGTCCGGGGGGGGTGAGGGCTGCTTACTGTAAGCAGCCCCCGCCTCCCCGCCCGCTTTCAAAGACATCCCTGGTGTCTAGTGTATTGCTGCCCGCGCATCGAGCGCCCTGCGCCCGATCTGCGGGCAGCAATGCTGTCACACAGGGTGTCCTTGGAAAGGGGAGAAGCTCCCCTTTCCAAGGACACCATTTCCAAATAAAATCCCTGGTGGCTAGGGCCCCCAAACTCCTTCCCCCCCTTCCCATCACATTTTTTTTTTGTTGCCCCCTTCCCTGGGGGCAGATGATCAGCCATCTGTCCCCAGGGTTGTACACATGTGCCCCCATGCGTTGTGGGCCGCGAGGGCTGCTTACTGTAAGCAGCCCCCTCCTCCCCCTGCATTCAAAGAAATCCCTGGTGTCTAGTGTATTGCTGCCCGCGCATCGAGCGCCCTGTGCCCGATCCGCGGGCAACAATGCTGTCACACAGGGTGTCCTTGGAAAGGGGAGAATCTCCCCTTTCCAAGGACACCATTTCTGAAAAAATTCCTGGTGGCTAGGGCCCCCAAACCTCCTCCCCCTTCCCATCACTTTTTTTTCCCTGATTATTTTTTGTTATGCCCCCACCCCTGGGGGCAGATGGTCCCCTGTCTGCCCCCAGGGGTCTTTCTATATGGGCCCCCATGCTTTGGAGGCCGGGGGGAGGGGGCCGCTTACTTAGTAAGCAGCCCTCCCTCCCCCGCATCACAAACGGATCTCCATTGATCCAGTGACATTGCTGCCCATGGATCGCGCGCCCTGCGCCTGATCCGTGAGCAGCAATGCCAGACAATGGGTATCGTTGGAAAGGGGAGAATCTCCCCTTTCCAACGATACCCGCCTCGATCTCTGACTTGAAATACAGCTGGAGATTGAGGCGGAGAAAGAAGGGCACTTACCGTCTTTCTTCACCGCAGCAGCCAAAAATGGCTGCTACAGTGATTTTACTTTCAGTTTCATGCCGATGTGCTTTATGCACGCCGACGTGAAACTGAAGGTAATCCAGGCCCCTGACAGTGAGAGGGGGGGGATCTCCCCCTCACATAGCCCGGGGGTTGGATTACAGTTTTGAGCGATCCCTGCTTTGCAGGGATCGCTCAAAACAAGGTGCCAAAAAGGAGAAGATATCTCGTCCTTGGCATTGAAGGGGTTAAGGACCCAGTCTTTATTACCAATTTTTAAGGATTTTGTTTTCTTCATGAATTTGCATGCGACGCATGTACCACAGGGATGGTGACCAGTGAGGTTCCTCAAGTTCCATAGGGCTGACCATGATGTTTTCTTCAGGCCTGCATGGGTAAGGCGTTCCTTCAGGTGTTTAGCTCGTTTGAGGGCCATCCTCGGGGTAGGTTCCTCTGGTAAAGGAAGTTAAATATTAGGGCGCCTGGTGGGATCCGGATATACCCAGGAGGGTACACATATAAATATCAAAAAAACAGGATGAGAGATCCTACAAGCAGTTGTGTGGTTCTGAACATATACATTTATTTCAAAAACACAGGTTTCTTTAAAGATGGGTTCTCAATTATTTTACACAACTTTCGATAAGCACAAAAGCGAATGACAACGGAAATGTGTGATTATATACAGTGGGAGTACAAGGTAAGTATCTACCTCTATGATGTTGAGGTAACAGCTCCACATGAGGGCACAGCCGCATATGACAGTAGGATAGACCTATAGTTGAACAAAGTGCAAACAGGATAGAAAATGGTCCAGGGTGTAGTTAACACAGGGTATACACAACAATATCTACAGAACATACACAAAACATTTTTTTTACAGTTGTGTCACGGAAGATCGACACAGGAGTGTTTCGGCCATGGAGGGCTGGATTGACGCCTGTCTGAGTGTTGGCCTTCATCAGGATTGACACCGGATGTGGTGTTGCCCGTAATATCTGTGGGTGAGATAAGGCCTGTCAGGATCTCGGGTGTAGTTCAATAATTTAGGGATTAATAAATAATGGCTTAGTGGTGCCACGAAGATACATTACATGGTGTATCAATGTACAGCTTACCTGCTGATGTGATAGCAGTGGTGATGCTGTACGTGGACAATCCTTAATTGGTTGCTGGATTGTAGGTGCAAATGCACTCTGAGTAAGCCATGGGTTCCTGATGGCTGGATTTGTCTCAGGATCCCGGGGGCTGGATGAGGGCCTGAAAAGGTCCCTGATCTAAGAAGAAAATATGGACCATCAGGTGTCAGTTTGGTCGGACATGCTGTTGAGAATGTCTTCTCAGATCCTTCTATTGGTTCCACCTCCTTGTGCATCTTCTCGTACATTAATTTCAACCTTTAGCTCCTATGTTTGGATATTTGTTATTATTTAAACTTAATGAAGTTCAAGAAACCTCTGAAGATTCATTTTTGCTTCCTGCTCATGTTGCTGTTTTGACCTGATTTGCTCTCTTTATCATATAGGTATTTTGCCCTTCATGTTTGTGCTATTTGATTGATTTTTCGTACCGATTATTGCTTTTAGAGCATTTTGGATAAAAAGGACTATTAAATGATATATAAAATATGTAAAAAAACAGCTAAATCTATTTCACATGAATTTATTTGGCACCACCAAATATCCATTTCTGGCCTCTTAGATTTTGCACTGAAATAGTTTTTTGTTACATTCCTTGACATATAACCATGCCTCATCACATTGAGGACCACCTGTTCTTGTTAGATAGGCCATTCCACCTTTGCCTGATCACTGACTACCTGAACGACACTGCCCTCCTCACCAATCCCTACTGCATCACTACCATTTTATTTTTATTTTCTTATGCTTGTCTAGATCTGGTTTTTAAAATCTGTTCTCTATTTTTACTATGAGCTTGTATCTACTACCTTCGGCGCTCAGAGGACACTGCCCATCCCTCATTCATTTAATTGGCCAGCTGTTTGAGCCCTTGTACATTTTCACCTACAACTCTTATCTCTTCAAAGTTTTCCTCCGGCTAGATTTTAGTACCCTGCAGTCCTTTCTCTATGCTTAGTAATATTTTTAGTGCAAACTTCCAAATTCGCTTCCTATCTCATCATATTGAGCACTAGACATGCCACATCATGCCCTGAACTCGTAAATAATACCCAAAGTAAGGATGTGCGCACCATTAATGTCTACACAACTGCATCTCACTTAGGGGGCTCTGAGCTTCATAATCCATAAACACTGAAACTCAGAATTTGATAGAGTGGTAAAACATCCAGTATTAAAAAAATACCTCTGGTTTTACCACTACTGCTGAACTCGTAGTCAGGCCAATAGGCTTTATGGCTGCACTGATGGAGGGTGGTGGGAAAAATGGGCACAACTTCTAATCATCTTTGCACATTTGTTATGTAATCAATGGCTGCTGATTCGCCTGTAAAGTCAGTTTTTATAGAAGGCTTTAATTGACTAAATATATCAATGTCTTAATTAATGTTTATTATTGCAAAAATGTTCTGATGAAAGTAATATGAATTAAATCTCTTTCACTGACTTGCAGTTTCACTTTTGAAAGGTGCTCAGAAACATGAGGGCGACTGAGATAAAAAGTGCTCACAAAAGGGGAGAATGTTCTGATGCACAGCGACCAAGCATATGGCAAAATTAAACAATGAAAAATACTATGTTCCATTTTGTTCCCATTTCAAACAAATACAAACTAAAAAGTTAAATGAGAAATGCAACGTTGGACGGTACTGTGGCAAAGATTTAGTCACTTCCTTAATACCCTCTAAATTGTCTGTTGGTAATAAATAATATGACGTAAAAAGAACCCCACCCTCCATGTAGCCATCTAGTGCAGGGCTCTGCCACCTGCGGCTCTCCAGGGGTTTTTAGTCTAGGACGCCCATGATCCCTCACCATGGACTATGCCACATGTAACCATCTAGTGCAGGGCTCTGCCACCTGCAGCTCTTCAGGGGGTTTAGTCTAGGACGCCCAGGATCCCTCACCATTGACTATGCCACATGCAGCCATCTAGTGCAGGGCTCCGGCACCTGTGGCTCTCCAGGGATTTTAGTCTGGATGCCCGGGATCCCTCACCATTGATTATGCCACATGCAGCCATCTAGTGCAGGGCTCCGGCACCTGTGGCTCTCCAGGGATTTTAGTCTAGGACTCCCATGATCCCTCACCATTGACTATGCCACGTGTAACCATCTAGTGCAGGGCAGATGCATGGATTTGGCAGTATTTTGATATGTCATCTGTTTTTCTTTTTTTTCAAAAGACTTGACAAATTTGAAACCATAAGAAATGTGGACATCAGTCTGGGTTATATATTCTTTTGGCACCTTAACAATAGACAGGCACTTGTTTATTTCACATAGGCAGATCATTATTAATGTATTCATGATTGATTTATCAAGTGCCATCATTGAAACGTAGTCCCTTCTTGGCATCACACATTGGGAGGGGGCTTCTGTCATTCACAGGCTCAGAACTGTGAAAAACCAGAGGGTGTTAAATATCCTAGTCCCTGGGGATCCCGTACTAAGGTGGCCAGGCAAAGGCCATCACTTTTGGATCCCGTCCCTAGGGGTGGACAAGCGAGAGAGGTTCACCCGGTTAGGGGGTCCTCAGGGAGTGGGGGAGAAACACCCGATGGCGAGACATGGAAACCCACCTTTTCCAACAGCTCATTTAACCCCTGTCCCTACCTATTGCATGGGAAACTACAACTCCCATAATTTGTCCCCACTTCACTTCTACAAGACGAGGAAGAGGAGGAATAAGGCCAGGACTACCTCCTATGTTTTACAAGAGCCCTGTCCCATTAATAAGATCAGGCAGAGTCAGGCACGCAACTCTAACAATGCACACCTGCCACTTGTTAACACTTTGTGTCATGATAAGAGGTGGCAAACACAAGCACACTGAGTGAGGCTGGATACGAGAAGGAACAACTCTTCCAGGGCTAAGGTGAACCAGGCTGACAAAGCGGAAAGTATATAGGACTGTGCGACATTTGCCAGGAGTACGCGGGAACCCAGCGAGAATCATGCATTGCTGACAAGACGTAAGTGTTCTGAGATGGAAGTTGAATGAGAAGGAGGGGCATACCTTCCAAATGTTCCAAGGCGGCTCGTTCCCCTCCCAAACAGGAGACGAGGTAGGGGATGTGAAAGGGAGATGCTGGCAATGGGCTTGTGCATTAAAGGAAAGGCGTTGCCAAGAGGAACCCGATTAATACGACCCGTGAGTCCGGTCTGTGTTCAAAGCAAACGAGAGAGAGAGTAACGTGAGTTGAAGTTTACGTCTGTGATGATAAATGCTGAATGCAAAAGACAATTACTGAATGATGAGAAAAGATACAAGGTAACAGAGTGATCCTGCAAGGAGGGCTTGCACATTCAAAAGACTGAACTAATACAGTTGAAATTATGTTACACGCTATACTGAATGCTAGAAAGTAAATCGCAATTGGGAGCGCAAGTTCATCAATGGAAAATCACAAACATGTGAACCTTATGAATGCCAAGAGGGAAAAAGCACAGAGACATTGAACATTATGAGAAATACAAGTAGAACTACAAGAACCAAGAAGCCTTGGTGTTGTAGGTTTTTGAATGTTGTGAAAGCTGGGAAATTGTTCCAAGGAAAGTCGAAGTGGTCATGCAAAAGTCAAGAAAACTCCTTTGCAGTCTTGAAAGTCATCGACAGGAAAAGCCAAATTGTAACTAAGTGGACTGAAACTTGGGGAAGGGAATCCCGAGGTGTAGAAAATATAGCACCCTTGAGTCCAGAAGAGGGAAGCCTGTGATGAACTGTGATCCATTACTTGTTACGAAGTTAATTCTACGTTGATGACAAGGTGGAGGAAGCCTGAAAGATCTGTTGAACTGTTATGTTATTCCAGTAAGCCAGAGTGTGCCAACGCAGATAGAACTGTGCCAGCCACCTGTCCTTTTTTACTGCCCCGTGTCTTTGAACGTGGGGAAGGGAGTGGTTACTTAAGCCATTCTGACATTTCTTTTCTGACCCTATCTTTTCTTTACTTACCATTACACACTTGTTACTCGAGAAGGAGGGCTAGGCTTTTTTTTCCTTAAGAATAGACCTTTTTATTACGACTGGTTTATCATTTATTTTATGGTCGAGATTACTCCCAGGTTAGGATTAGGGCTAGTCAGGAGTTATCCCAAACTTGCTGAAAGTAAAATAAAGGTTTTTGAAGCTTACATCTATTGTCTATGTGTCTACTGTTGATACCATGCCTTTCTTACAGAACACTGAGGTTAGATATGTATTAACGGAGAGGGAGCAGAGGGAAAGAGCAAGTGGATACATACAGGAACCCACACATTGCATTGAAAGGCCACACAGAAATGAAAAGGCAAAAAAGCTGCAGCAAAACAGCACAGTAAACCATTAAAGGAAGAGAATGGCAGGATGTACATCATCATCAATACTCTCAGGAGGCCCACAAGGGAAAAACAGGACTCATGAATGCCAGTTCCCAGGATGACTATGCAAGTCAAATAAGCTCGATGATCTCAAAAAACACGTTTCTCACAGGACATGATGCGGTCTCACTTCTCAGATGCATTGTTGGTTTTTCCAGGAGTTTCTGAACCCTTGAAAGTCACTTGTTTGTTTATAGCAGGCTTCCTAGGGGTTCCTGAAACCTATTACCAGCCCTAGATCCATGAGACTTACCAAGCAATTCCAGTTTGAACCACATCCAGCTAACAGTAGGTGTAGTTCCCGTCAGGTTGAGGTAGTCACACTTGGACACCTCCCATTCCTAACACCCCAGGCATACACCATCATTCTACAAAGTTTGGGGCTTCTTCCTCTTTGTCATCCGGACTATTCCTCCGCTGGCCTCCTTGCCTGAATCCTGTTCTGTCTCCTGAGCCTGCCTTGGGACATCCTGGCCTCCTCCTGCCTTTCTGATAAGTCCTGTTTGGGGGGGGGGGGGGGGGGGGGAGTGTCCCCATCCTCTTCTCAAGCCCGATCTCACTGCATGTTATTGACTCCTCCTTACTACATCTGCCTGTTCCATCTCTCATTGTCCCCAATACCTCCCTAATGTTCCTTGTATTGCTCTTCAACTACATGACTCAAGCTTCTCTAACAACCAACACTGTCTGAATAAGCTGTTAGGCAAGATTGTATACAGTTCCCTTTGGGTGCCCTGCAACAACCCTGGCCTCCTGGCAATAGGAACCCAACCTTTGGTATAAGTCTGTACTACATAGGTTGGTAGCGTGATTGAACAGCCAGGCTTATCTCAAGATGGGTCAATGGGAGCTGTGGTGGGGGGGGGGGGTTGCACAGAGATTCACAATGACAAGTATTCAAATAAACTCTTACACACAAGGTTTCTTGATTAAATAATTATTCATTTATTTAACAGTCAGTTTGAATAAGCCTTCTTCAAAAGAGGCAATATAATAGTAACACACAAATACACTCCATAATACACTCTCCTAATATTTCTAGATCAGTAAGTACCCTTTTGGGATGGCACACAGGCACTTCCTACACCCTCGGGTGATTTTATTAACTAGGACACTGTGGACATTGATATATCACTGTTAACATTTAGAATCCGATTTAAGATTATGTCAAAGAAAAAGGTTATTAGGACAAAACAAGAGATCTCACAAATATTCTGAAAGCAGGCAAGTACTTTTTAAACCCCCCAATGCAAAAAAGTTAACCCCATCCTGGAAGGAATACCAAACACAATGTCATAGGGAAGAAGAGTCATTCAGGTTGCCAGGCTAGGCCAAAGTCAATTGGTCAAAAGTCTAGGTGAGCTGAAGCACTTCTCAGGAGGTAGGTAAAAGTCTTGCACAATGTTTTAGAAGTCTTTGTAGAAAAGAAGAAAATCAAAGTAGGGACACAAGCTGTTTAAGCTTGTGAGGTAAAGAAGCTGTTGGCAACTGTACAGAATAACCAAGACCAGTCTCAGCAGAGAACAAGTGAGGTTACACGATAAGAGGTAAGTTCTCTTAGACGGTACAGTACCTTTGGTTAGAAGAAAAAGGGCTTTGGCTGGCTTCTGTTCCTGTGCAGCTGTGCAGATCCTGTGTTCCTGGGACTCAGCCGTGGGGACAAGAGGGAGGACGTCTGGAGGTCTCTGTTGGGGAGGAGCTAGCACCTTCCTGCACCCCTCAGGTGCTTTACAATTAGGCAAGACTTCTGAGCACTATAGCACTGAGAACGTTTTTTTCATGCAAATATAATCACATACAGACATGGGTGGCCACAAAGTGAAAATAAAGTTAAAATATAAAAGATGCACATTTTTTTATTTTTTTTTATTGTTTATGGTTTACAAATACATTCGATAGGAAAAGAAAAACATCAAATTGAAAAAAAGCATAGAAACATACATTACAAAAGATTTCATTGAAGATACATTGCGACCCCAGGATCCTTTTTCTTAGAGTGGTAAACATTGAGCAGACCAATAAAATCAGTGCAGAATTAAAATTCAATACAAAATTTAAAATTCAAAGTCATACTTCCCTCTGCATATATAAAAAAAAACAATTTCAATAAAATGTCAAATTTGTGTACATACACAGTACAATCGATAGCGTAAAGAATTAGAAATTCATCATATAGGTTGATCATAGAGAAGGCGCATACAAATCTTATGACTTACTAAAGCCCACCACCGCAAGTACATCTATGGTTTTAGAAATAGAGAGACACTGGGACAAAATAAGATTGTCTGCCCCCATTAGTCCCAGAGTGTTGAATCTGCCTAAATAAATGGCCCTAGGACCTTTAAAAGCAACACAATCTAAAAAGAAATGACAGGTAGCTTCAATAACCCCAGTAATGTGGCAGAAACAACATGTATGATCCAAGTCACTAATCTCCTTCCTTCTATGTAGAACTTCCTTGGTAGGCAAAAGGTTCCATCTAAGTTTCAAGAGAAGTGAGCGGTAGTGGCGGTTAGGAAATTGTGTCAAAATAAAAGACGAACAGCCTCTCTTCTTATGATCAAATTGTAGGTCGGAGAGAGATGAATAAGTATGCAATTTTTCCAGCGTATCATTCCAATCACAACAGAAAAGGCACGCTTTAACTTTGTTCGGATTGGTCAGCAGAGTAACCCTGTCGGTAGAGAGATCTAATAAGGTCTTGTCACAGAGGTCCCTACATTTTGAGAGAAATAGGTTTCGGTCTAGGGATCCCTGTGAGAAGAGCATCCTACCCACATCATCATAAAGTGTGTCATGTTTAGGAGACAGCAGGGCAGAGAAAAGTGCGAGAGCCCTCCAAAGGACTCTGGCTCGCAGAGAAACTAAACCCAGTTCATACCTTATGGCCGCTATCGGAACACAGTTGGGCCATTTCATGACCTTTCTCCAATAGATGCCCTCAAGGGTGTCCCAAAAGGTCAGGAGAACCAAATAGTGTAGTTCCATTCCATATATAAATTTTGGAATCACCTTTCCCTTGAAGAAATCTACAATTGGCTTAAAGGAGAACCTGCCATATTTGTTATCTAACTTAATAAATTGTGAAATAAGCGGTAGTACTTTATGTCTATGGGATCGTCTTAATTCAGCGGCTGATGGTTGGCCCAGAATAAGGAATCCCAGGTAAACAATTGTGTGCTCTCAATGTTTTCCCCACCAATTTTCCACACTTGTTTATTCCCTTTTTTCCCCTTAGAAAAGACCATTGTGCGGGTTTTGCTCGGGTTAATTTTTAGCCTGTTAAGTGTAGAGTATTCTTCAAACTTGCATACGAATCTTTGCAAACCCACTTTGGTCTGATCAAAGAGAAGGAAATCGTCAGCATATGCCAACCAGGAAAGGCCGAGATCCCCCAATTTTGCTTTCACCATGCCTGCATTTCCACGAAACTCCCCTACATCTGCCAAGCAGAGGATAAAGAGGCGTGGAGCTAAGGAGCAACCCTGCCTGACCCCAATATGTGCCCTTATTCTTCTAGAGAATGTTCCTTCTAAATCAATCCTAATATGGACCCCCGAATTCTCATACATTGCCATGATTAGATTTAGAAGACCTGCCGGGATCCCCCACTTTGATAATTTTTCCCAAAGCCTTGACCTAATTACCAGGTCAAATGCATTTGACAAATCAATTGAGGCAACATTTTCCCCATGTTGTACTTTGAGGGCAGTTAGAACAAAGCCATTTAGATTGGTTTAATGGCCAACCCTAAAGCCTGTTTGTTGCCTCGGGAGGATGTGATTTTCCTTAATCCAGACATTCAGATGAGAAAGAAGCATGGAAGCAAAAAGCTTACAGTCTGCATCAATAAGAGAGATTGGTCTGTAATTCTTGACCAGGGTTCGTTGACCTCTCTTAAAGATGGGAACAATGTGGGCAGTCTGCCAACTGGTTGGGACATTACCAGTATTTACTACATCTTGAAATAGCAGACACAAAGGTTTAGCCCAGATTTCTGGTTCCGCTTTGAATGTATTGTTTGTCAGGCCATTAGGACCGGGGGCCCTAGATTTCTTGGCTTTGGCAATAAGCCCAACTATTGTCTCAGTCAATGACGTGATCCCAGGTGGCGTTAGGTACACCCTCCCCAATTGTACAGAGTTCCATCCCCTCTTCCACTGGTCCGAAAAGTTCAGTGTAACGGTCTACCCATTGAACCTCTGAGATGGCATTCAATTGCTCAACAACCGCACCATCATCTTGGGCTGAAAAGATAGCCCAGAATGCCCTAAGATCTCTTTTGACCATAACATAAGCTCCGCGTCATTTTACAGCAAACTGGATTTTCTCGATTTGCAATAATTTTTATATTTTTGACAAATGGATTTGATTTTTGCTTTTTTGTTATCCCAGTCAATATCAAGCAATTGAACTTCTCTGATATGTTTCCGAGAATAGGCCTTTTCATTGGCCAATTCCTGGTCAAACCTATGAGCATGGGATTTTTTAGGGTTACCCTTCCTGAGTGAGTCATAAATACTGCTATGGAGAGCATTTAGGAAAGTATCGAAGTATAAGGTGTTGAAAACTGCTTGTATGGTTGAATGAAGAGATAAGTTGGCAATTAAAGAGATTAATATTAGCAGATGACCAACGTACCCCAGTCCCTTGTCCCACAGTGTGAAGGTGCCGAGGTCCCCCAGAGGGAAAAGGCTTCATGGGAAAAGGAGGAAAAAAAATGTAACCAGCAGACCCCCATGGTCACTCCATGGGTTAAAGGAGACCTGAACCTCAGACAAGAGAGATGACAAAGAGTGGTCTACAAAGACATAGTCTAAAGTAGAAGTTGCCAGACCTCTATGCCACGTGGGGCAGAGCGGGAAACTTGCATCATAGGAGCCATTAAGACATATTAAGCCAACCGAATCCAGAGCGAGATTCAAAAGTTTACCCCAAACATATTTCTGACCTCTCCGATTATCATCCTTCAAAACCAATCCCAGGTCGCCATAGTTAGCCTCAGACGATATAGAACAGTCAGAATTAAGGTCTCCAGCCAGGATCACTTTCCCCCTAGGATGTAGAGATCTCTATGCGAGAGCCATATCCATTAGATTTTCCAAAAAGGGCTCAAGGGCAGCGATGCCCTTGTGCCAATAAATATTAATCAAAAGAAGGTTAACCAAACCATCTCCAGAAGTAGCCTCCAGAGCCAAAATACCAAATGGCGTGTCCTGAAGAACCTTATTTCCAAGGCCCAGAGAAGCTCTAATTCCAATAAGAAGGCCCCATGAAGCCCTCCCTCCCAAACTACATTTGGCATTTTGAGAATAGATTTCGAATCCATCAACAAAGGGGGTGAGAGCAGCCAAGTTTCCTGTAGGAAGAAACAATCTGAGCCGATAATCATATGTACTGTGTCGGTATTTGTGAAAAGATGTAGATTTCCCCTGGAAGAGAATGCTCATTTCCATAGGCCAGAGGTAACCTGGGCCCAGTTTTTGGCATTACCATTGAATCTGGGTGTAAATTGCCTCCATTGAGGCTGCAGAGTTCTTTCAGGGTAATACACCTAATTGTAAGGTTACCCCTATATTCTTCACACTCTTTAAATTTACCAGGAAGCTTTGATTGTAGCAAACTTGCTTCAAAACCAAGCTGCCTTAGGCCCTCCTTTTGGCCCATTATTAGTTCCAATACCACTCTTGATTTCAGAACAATATTGCTCATATCTAAACGTTCTTTAGAAGGAAAGAAAATCCTTTCCATGTCATAGCTCGAGATAAGAGAGAGAGGTGTCAATTGATGGAACATTTTTAGAATATTTCCACGGTTCAGACAAATAGGCATATCCTGCCCCCAAAGACTGGTAATTGCAGGATCAATGATTGGGTTAGTGAGTCAGTTATACGTTTGGTATATTGACTTAAAAGGTCAACTTCCAAGTCAGTACCCCTTGCACCCCTTAAGAATGTCCTATTTTGGGATACTTGGGGTCCCACGAGAAATCTTTCATAGCCATTGGAAGAGGTCCTGTTTTGGGAAATATGAGGCTTAACAGGAGAGCCTTTGTGAGCATTGGAAGGGCCCCCATTTGGGGGCTTTGAGTGAACAGAATTAAGGGAATTGGGAACATAGAGATCCCCCACTGGTCTAAATCCCATAGCACGCTCCCCTAATAGAGACTCTGCGTTAGCCAGGTGACCATAGAGGTGGCAGAGTGGTTGACCATCTATACAGGAGGAACTAGTTGTGGGGGCCCTAACCAGAGATGAACCTAAGGTTGGATTAGCGTCCACCCCCGTAGGGAGTTTTGTACTATAGAGCTCCTGGAAGAGTTGTTTCACCATGTCGAGGTTAAGGATTGCAGATTGCCTGGAATAGTTGAGGGATCTGTATATAAAGAAGATGCCCTCAAATTGCATTCAGTTTGAAAGTTCGAAATAACTGGAGCACTATTATGTATAGGGTCCGGGAGGGTTGAAATTATTTTTGGAGTGCAAATGGCATGGGTTTCTTCAGCCAACACAACATTCCCCACCACCACAAGGGGAGTTTTGCCATTCGGCACAGAACTAACTGCCGATGATTCATTCTGACTGGATGCAGTTAGAATAGTAGGTAATAAGGTTGACCCGGCGAAAGCAGGGACAATAGTGGGGTTAACAATCGGAGGGACTGCTGGTTCCACCAGAATATTAACCCCCTTAGAAGAGGTAATAGTTGTTACACACGGGGGATAGGTTTAGCCAAAGTGCCCATATTAGATTTAGTTTTGGGAGTATAGTGCAGTGATTTTGTAATTGGAGTTTTAAAAACTGTAGATTTCACTGTAGGAGTAGGGGCACTACCAGCAGGAGTAACAAAGATTGACATGAATAGAAGTAGTATGGGTAACAGCCCCACCAAAAGAGGACACCTCCCGAGATAAATTGATGGGGGAAATGGTGTGAATCATGTTGCCCTCTAATATAGAAGATTGTGGAACAATGACCCCTTTAGGGGCATCAGGAGCTTCTATAAAATTTAAACCAGAATCACCCAGCGTAGAGGCAGATGCAAGTAACTTTGTTTGTGGCAAGGCGGGGATTAAGTGGGTAGTAATCATCATATTATTGTTCGGGTAATTGGAACACGTCCTTACCCTTGGAGAGCTGACACCCTCCTCCAAATTCAGAGCTATAGTAGCTGCCAGGCATTCTTCCTGGGCATCGGTGGAAATATCTTGGTTGCCATTGAAGATGCAGCTATTATTATTAGCTGGAATGCGTGGAATAATGCCCATCATATCAAGTACCTCACTCATATCTTGTGAGTGAATTTGAGCATGGGCCATGCTTTTAGGAAGAAAAGAATCAGAAGAGCTATCCACTGGTGTATGCGGAAGCTTACCCAGAGAGGTAGGAGAGGGGTTCACAGGAATGGTACCTTCTTTCAAAACAGGAGAGGGAGCCGCCTCACCAGGTTGAATGGAGTCGAGAGAAGCCTCCCTAACTGACTGGCTCCTGAGTCCCTTACGTGTCATCCAAAAGGGGGACTAAGCCTACAGAAGCTAATGCCAGAGAACAGGAGAAGCAGCAGCGAAACAGCTCTGTAAATAGTAGAAGAAAAAAGCTTCAGGGCTTGATATTTAGAATCAATATCACAAACAAGTGAAACACAGATTGGAAAGAATACGCAAGCCTTTGTAATGAAACGCAGTATTAAAAATGCACTGAATAGTAGTGGTAGCCAAATTAGGTCAATAGATAAAAAAAGAAAATATGAAACCACCCCAAATACATATTAAAATAAGAGACAGGCAGATATGGATCCTACTATAGAATCAGGAAATAAATAGGGAGGAATGTATCACAAAGTATATCATTTAAGTAGTAAAATTTAGAGTTCACAACCGAATATAGAGTCCCATAAATCCGCGGAAATCCGAAAAAGCCCCAACTCACAGGGTAAGGAATGCCCGACAGCTTAAGGAGCTGCCAGAGTCCGTCTCTCCCCCCTTACCCTAGTGACGGGTTTGAATTAGGGCATGTAATATAGCAGTATAAGAAGCCCAGTCCAAAGTACTCACAGGATCACAGTTGGCCGTTACACAGGGACACAGGTCACAACCAAACAGCAAAACAGAAGGTCCAGCCCTTACTGCCTCCAGGGCTTAACACTGCAAGGGTGGATGAGCTGGCAATAAATGCTGGGAAAGAGTCACGTGATCAGTCACGTGACCGCAACAAGGTCCGCCTCTTCCAGGAAGCAGAGTTGATTCAGCAAGAGCTCAGCTCACAGTGCTGTTCCTGGATAGAATGCTGCAGGCAGTAATGAGCATTCGCACAACAGAGCGGTCCTCTGTGTGCCGGCGAAAAGTCAACAAACTAGCGCTTCCACGTCCCGACCTCCTACGCTGAGAAAGATGCAAATAACCATAAGCTGAAAACACTTGCAAATGTTATTCTGTGTAGTTTAAAATCTCAAAGCACGGTAAACAGCAGAATCCTCTGTGCCAAAAAGAATGCAGTCTGTGCTAATAATAGACTACAGGTCTTGCGTGGGGCCAGGCTAGCTCTAGCAGAAAGTACAAGGTAATTCAGCAGCTGTTCCCTGTCCACACAAGGATGGAGACTAAAAAAAGATTCAATGCACAACAGAGTACTATGGAAATACAGGTTTTTTTTGTATTAATTACTGGACCAGATAAAATGAACAAGTTACTTACCAACTGGTAACGTTCTTTCGACTGGATGTTCCTCCAACGTATTCCACATCTTTGACATGTAATGTCCACAGCTGTGCCCTTCGGAAACTTTTTCGGCAGAGGGCGTCCTGCGTCAATGTCGTCGGGTCGATGTCCCTCGAAGGCCTCCGTCGAGGGCGACGTCACCGGATGTTATAAATAGGACGCACAGCGCCCGTAGCCTCAGTTTAAGTTTTTTCCCTCAGAACGTGTGGCACCAGTCTCATGCCTGCTTGACTGCACTTAGCCTTGCGGAAACGAAAGCTGCAATCGCATAGGAAATTCTCCCGAGGGGCAGGCTGGGAGGGCGGGCAAAGTGGAATACATTGGAGGAACATCCATTCGACAGAAACGTTACCAGTTGGTAAGTAACTGGTTCTTCGGATGGATTGTGTCCTCCAACGTATTACACATCTTTGACAGACTCCCAAAGCAGTACCAGTAAATGAAGGAGGGAAAAGAATTTAGAGTACCCAGTTAGATTTTGGATTAAAGAACCGCCTTCCCAAAGGCCATATCTCGACCATGGATTGTATTCAGGGAATAATGTTTAACAAAGGTGTGTATTGAAGCCCATGTGGCTGCATCACAAATGTTCCTAATAGGAACCCCCCGCTGGAGGGCTGTGGAAGTAGCCACGCCCCTAGTGGAATGAGCTTGCAACCCTTCAGGAGGGTCCTGACCCGCCAATCGGCAACACTCCATAATGGTGAGGATAATCCACCTGAACAAGGTCTGTTTGGTAACAGCCTGGCCCAATCGGTGTCCAGCATATCCTACAAAGATTTGATCGTCCACTCTGACCCTCGACATACTAGAAATGTAAAAGCTCAGAGCTCTCCTAGGATCCAACCGATGGAGCCGCTCCTTTTCCTTACCAGGATGAGGAGGAGGGTAGAAAGATGGAAGGACCACCTTTTGACTCAAATGATATTCAGAAACTACCTTAGGTAGAAAAGAGGGACGTACCCGCAGCACAACCATGTCTCTGTGAAACACAGTAAAAGGTGGCTTAGATGAAAGTGCCTGAAATTCACTCACTCTGCGAGCGGAAGTAACCGCAACCATGAACACCGTCTTGAAGGACAGTAATCTCAAAGGACAAGAGTGCAAAGGTTCAAACTGAGCACCCATGAGAAATTTCAAAACCAAATTCAAATCCCAAACCAGCACCTGGAAAGGGGACGGCAGGAATACATTAGTCAGTCCTTTAAGAAACTGAGACATCAAAGGAATCTTTAAGTAAGAACATTCTTCAGACGAGCACTTACAGATAGACAGCGCCGCCAGATAACCCTTAATGGTACCCACTTGAAGGCCCCTGTGGGCCAAAGAAAGTAAGAGACAAAACCATAGGAATGGAGCACTGAAAGTATCAACATTGTGATCTCTGCACCAGACGCAGAACTTACGCCAACAGCAACGGTACAGGGATTTTGTTGCAGGACGCCTGGCCGAGAGCAACACCTCCTTCACGTCATCCAGGAGGTCCCAATCCTTATACCACAACCTTTAAGATACCAAGCGTGAAGGTTGAGAGTCTTGACCTCTGGATGGAGAACCTGACCCCCCCCCCTCCGCCCCGTGCGCAAGAGAGCAGATCCTCTTGGTAGGGAAGACGGCGTGGAGGGCAGATGGACATTTCTAGAAGCTCCGGGTACCACGCTCTCCTGGCCCAATCCAGAGCAATTAGGATCATGTGGGAACCGAACCTCCGTAACCTCTGCAACACTTGAGGAATGACGAGGACGGGAGGAAACACGTCCAACAGTGGCAATGACCAATCCACCCCGAACGCGTCTCCTAAAGCTCCTCTTGGAGGAAATTCCCTTGAGCAGAATCTCTCGCACTTCAGGTTGACACTGGTGGCGAAGATATCCACTTGTGGGGTTCCCCAAAGGGCGAAGATCTCCTGAAGGACTTCCCGAGCCAACTCCCACTCGTGAGAGATCGTGCTTTGCCTGCTCAGAGCGTCCGCCACCGCATTTACGTCCCTGGATGAACTGCTGAGATCGAAATGTCCTGCTGGATGGCCCAGAACCAGAGCTGCATCGCCTCTCTGCACAACGGGAGTGACACTACCACCCCCTTTTTGTTGGGGTAATGCATGGCCACTGTGTTGCCCGTCATGATCAGGACACTCTTCCTCCATACAGAAGGCCCTTAGCTCTAACAGATTGATGTGGAGTCTGGACGCCGACGGAGACCAACGACCGCTGGTAGTCAAGTCGTTGGCATGAGCACCCCATCCTGTGAGGGAAGCATCCGTTACTAGTCACCTCCGGCCATAGTTGCCAAAACGGTTCACCCTTCATCAGGTTCCCTTCGTTGGCCCACCACAGAAGATCCTGGGAGACAGAGAGTGGAATCTGAATGGGATCCGACATCTTACGTGAGAACTGGGACCACTGCATCTTAAGAACCAATTGCAGGGATCTCATCCGCAGCCTGGCCTCTGGCACCAGAAAAATGCAGTATGCCATGAGACCGAGCAACCTTAAGAATTCGAAGGCCGGGAGACTCTGGGCATATTGAAACTTGTCCACCATCTGCACAATGTAATGAGCCCTTACCTTGGGAAGCTAACACTTCCCCAAGGACATGTCCAACACAGCCCGATGTACTGGAGCTGTTGGGAAGGTGTCAGATGCGACTTCTTGAAATTCGGGGAGAAGCTCAGCTTGTGGAGGGTGCGGCAGGTGAGACCGAGGTGATCCAACGCTTGCTCGGGAGAGCGCGCCCGGATCAGCAAGTCGTCCAGGTAGGGGTAGACGTGAATCCCCCCCTCGCCTGAGGTACGCTGCCGCCACCACCACCATTAGCTTGGTGAAGACCCTCGGGAGGAGGTCAATCGGAACAACAGGACCCGAAACTGAAAGTGCGAGTCGCCAGCCGCAAACCTCAGGTACTTTTTGTGTGCTGTGCTGGATGGATCAGCACATGAAAGTAAGCATCCTTGAGGTCCAGAGACACCAACCAATCCTGAAGTCGAAGGGCGTGGATGACTTGAGAAAGAGTAACCGTCGTGAACTTGTCCTTCCGTAGACGTTTGTTCAACCAATGCAAGTCCATGATGGGTCTCAATCCCCAGTCTTTCTTTGGGATAAAAAAATAAGGGGAATCCCATCCCTTGTTCCTCTCCGCTACAGGCACTAGTTCTATGGCACCTTTCTCCAGCAGGGATGAGCTCCTTCGCAAGGAGCAGATCCCAAAGCTTCAAAGAGTTTCCCAGGTGGATTGTCGTGAGGCCGCTGAAGGAAGGGAAGGCAGTAGCCGTGGGCTATGATATCCAGAACCCATGCATCTGAAGTACTGGCTCGCCACTCTTCGAGATGCTGAGACAGTCTGCCCCCAACTGGTGAACCATGGGACATGGCTTTATGACTGTTTAGAAGTGGCAGCGGCAGTGCCTGAAGGCAAAGAGACAGCTGCCTGAGCGGCGTGGGCACCACGATTTCCCCGACCACCACGGGTACTTTTTCATTGGCCCCTTTGACTGGTGGCCCCTCTCGTTCTACCAAAGGAGGAGTAGAAACGAAAAGAACTTCCCCTTCATTGCTGTCCCCTAGAACGAAAAGGCGCAGGTCGACGCACAGCTGCGCTCAAAGATTTAGCCGAAGCTTTCCAGGTCTGCAACCTCTCAAGGCTCTCGTCAGCCTTGCGGCCAAACAAATGTGCGCCATCAGAGGGCATGTTGAGAAGACGGCCCTGCACATCCGGAGCAAAACCCGACTTCCGCAACCACGCAAATCTGCGTAGAACGGTGCTCGCAGCCATGGATCAGCTAACACTGTCGGCCGTATCCAAACCCGACTGAAGGGATTCGCACATGGCATCCTTGCCGTCCTGCACGAGAGCAACAAACCCATCCCTTTCTTCCCCCTCGGGAATATGCTCAGCCGCTAACGAAACAGTTCCACAGAGTGTGTGAAAACCTTGCCAAGGCACAAGTGGAGTTGGCCGATTTCAGTGCTATACTCCCAGCAGAAAATACCTTCCTGGCCCAACTGTCAAAGCGCTTGTCATCCCTATCCAGAGGGATAGTAGGGTACGCCTCGAGGTGGCTGTAGCCGCCTGAACCACCAAACTCTCAGAAGTGGGGTGAGTAGATAAATAGCTGGGGTCGCTAACAGAAGGGCAGTATTTCTTAGTACATTTATTAACAGCCTGAAGAGATTCTGGGGACTGCCAAGCAACTGCCACCCTTTTCTGCAAGGCGAGATGAAATGGCAAAAACGGGTCAGAGGACGGACCTTGAGCCAAGGTGTCTGTTAGATCATCCTGCACAAAGTCTTCAGGAGGACGGGACCAGCCCAGATACTCCAAGACCCTTGCCATGAGCCTCCTGTATAACGACTCTGCATGAGCTCCAGGCTCAGGTCTACCAAATTCCACTTCCGGGGAAGTGTCCAACCCACTGGCATCATGGAGGGTCTGCCTCAACTCCTCCAACTGACTGTCTCCAGAAAAAAGTGGAGCCTCATCAGGTTCACCAGGGCCCTCAACTCAGACCTTTATTCCTCTTCATAAATGTCATCCAGAGGGGGTTGAAACCCAGGCCTGGGGACAGAAGAGGGCCTGGAGGCCAAAACAGGGTGCACAGACTTCCCAGTAGCCTTCCTTGGAGGATCCACGAGATCCGGGTACTCCAAAGGCAAATTTCGAGAAAAAATCCTGAAAGCCGCGAAGGCTTTGACGCAGAGAGCGTTGTCAACCTCGACGTCGAGGTCACGAAGGCTTCAGCGTCGACACAGGTGCCGACAGCGCCGTGGGCTGGTACGATGGTAAAGCGTCGACATCCGAGTCGGAGGGACACGGCGACGACCGAGTCGACATCAAGCCCTCAGTAGGTAGCTGCGGTCTCGCTGGGGACGAGGACCGAGACCTAGAGACACGTCTCTTGTGACTTTTCAAATCCTTGTCCGTACAGGACCTCGAAGGCTCCCGATGAGTTGCGTCGTGCACCTGAGCCTGAAGGCGTGTGAGCCACGGTACGAGACCGATCCTGGCCGGAAGATGTGACCAGACCCATGCCCTACGATTGAAAAATCTGTAACATTTGTTCTTTAAACGCCACCCATTCCTCCGGAGTCGAGGACTTTGGCGGGCATGCTACCTTCCTCGAGGCACCGTCCTCCGAGGAGGAAAGGGAAGGTGACCGCTGACGGTGCTTCCTAGAGTGCCGGGACAGGAAAGAAGAATGGCAGTAAACCACTCCGGGACCGAGATCTCCTGGACTCCTTCCGACACGGAGAGTCACCCCTCGAGCCGTCGGTGGAAACCCCCTTGGACTTGGACTTTCTGGACTTAACAGGCCTAGAGCCCCTACCTGCCTGAAGCTTCCCCTTCCGCTCTCGCAAGGCCTTTGCAGTCAGCGACTGGCATTTTGAGCAGTCGTCGGTATCGTGCGACTCGCCCAGGCACCATAAACAAATGCGATGCAGTGAGCGACTTTTTCGACTTGCAGTCCCGGCAGGTCTCGAAGCCAGACCGCGGAGTCAGAGGGGTCGAAGAGAAAGACATTATAACGATGAACACACGAGGCGCGCCGAGTTTCACGAAGCAACAGAACTGAGGCTATGGGCGCCGTGCGTCTTGTTTATAACATCCAGTGACGTCGGCCTCGACGGAGGCCTTTGAGGGACATCGACCCAACACCAATCGAAGCAGGACGCCCTCTGCCGAAAAATTTTCCGAAGTGCACAGCTGTGGACATTACATGTCAAAGATGTGGAATACGTTAGAGGACACAATCCTATTCGAAATAAGTGTTGAGAGTATGGCGGGAAAGTGTGATTATGTATGAATGTTTATAATATAGAAAATGATGCTAAGCAAGAGCTACAATGTATTCCTGCAGAGGCAGCATTATGTTAAGTAGCCTGTCCCGAACGGAACCCAGCCATGCCAGAAGGAAGAACTGCAGCTTCCCTTGAAAGGCAAGAAGAACAGTTTTGGATGAGCCACGCGGGTATCCAGTGACCAAGTCAAACAGTACATAAGTCCCCTGCTTGGCATTAGTCTGCAGGAGCCCGCCAAGGAAGACAGAATGCTGGTCGGAAGGGCAGAGCCCTCTGCCATTTCCCCCCAAGCCTCATCTTTGTAAAGATTAATATTTGTTATCCTTGCAAGATAGGCTCATGACCTTAATTTCCTAGAGAGGTGCTTTTACTCTGGTGTGAGCGTGATCAGTGGGTACCCCAATATATTTAAGGGGTACAAGTATGGGCTACCTTTCAGTGGTGACCCCTTGACGTGACCTTAATTTCACCCCCATACTTTGCGAAGCCCCAGACCAAGTCAGCCACGCCCAACTATTGTGACCGGTCCCGTAAATAAAAAAACACGCGTTTCCTGAGCATTATTAGTAATAAAAATGTATTTGGGATTTATATAGCGCTACGAACCCTCAGGTATCTGAACGCTGCTTATTATTACCCACGGTGTGTGGTGCTCATTTATTGACCTCGGAAGGATGAAAGGCTGAGGTTGGCCCTGCCGGCATTCGAACTTGCATCAGAAGGCTCTGCACAGATGTCAAAGCGAGCACTCTACTCGCTGTGCTATCGGACTGGCAGGTAGAAGCCATTTTAAAAGAAATCCTCTCTGCTCACTGAAGCAAGGTGTGGCTCCAGAAAGACAGGCCAGCATGGGACTTCGTAACGGAGGAAACTCGAGTGGACAACGCCCAAGTGAGTATACTCTTGCAAGTGATAACAAAATAAAATGTATGTATGATATTATGGTGATATGAATGGTATTATGGTGATGTGAATGATGCACAAGGTCAATGGAAGAGATGGAATAGGACTTGGTGATATAGTATTGAATAGGACTTCTGGTGATAAGGAATAGATAGGATAGATTGGATTGGATTTCTGGTGATGTCTAAAGGAGTAGATTGGATAAGAGGTGGGTTATGCATTGAAATTGTCACATATTTTTGTTTTTCTACTTTTCATAACGGAAAGGGAACCTCAGCATATAAAAGACTGAGATGAAAGGGATTCTCAGCATATAAGGACTGGGAGGTAAGGGATCCTCAGCCATAACAGGTTGAGAAGGTAGTACCAGGCATTATTATTTTATGACAATAGAAGCAATAGGTGGTATTACAAAGGTAGTGGCTCGGTACAAGGAATGGGCCTGGATTTTAGTCAATTATTTTGTACATTTTCTCTTGCTGTCTTTTGTGGTAAAAAAAAAGGAAGGAAGGTGAATGAGTCGCTTTGTGTGTGTGTGTATGTGTAAAATCAAAATGGAGAAAGTGTAAAAGAGAGTGGGGAAAATGTGGGTTGATCTGTATTTTTGTGTAAAAAAGCTGAAGCATAGCAGTAGGGTTTAAGTGAAGCATTATGGACGCGTGCAACATTATGGGGGAAGAAACTCCAATAAAATACATGCATAGGGTTCTGCCACTGTATTGGGAAGGAAGGAAGGAAGGAAGGAAGGAAGGAAGGAAGGAAGGAAGGAAGGAAGGAAGGAAGGAAGGAAGGAAGGAAGGAAGGAAGGAAGGAAGGAAGGAAGGAAGGAAGGAAGGAAGGAAGGAAGGAAGGAAGGAAGGAAGGAAGGAAGGAAGGAAGGAAGGAAGGAAGGTTGGCTCTGCTCCTGGCCAGAGCAGGGCTCCCATAACAAACAGGCTAAAAAAAAATGTCCATTTTGTAGCAGCAAAATAAGAAGAGAACAAGTCCCAAAAAAGAGAATAGATTCTAGATCTCTGGCAATTAGTTGAGGATATGGAAGATCAGGAAGGTGAAAGAGAGAACCAATAAAAGGGGAAATACCCCGTAACGCCTAAACCTGCAGTAGGGTGTACAAACCCACTCTATAAGCCTTCAGAGATAACAGGATTATCAGGATTAGCAAATGGGGGGAGGTGGGAGGGGAGCTCAATACTTTTTGCACCTCTATATAACCCATCCACAAGCTCTAATATGCCTGTAGTATTGGTGTACCCAGAGGTTCCACAAGTAGACAGACAACGAGTTAAGAGCATTGCAGGAAAGGTTAGTCAGGTTACAAGAACCTGAAGGAGTATCACCAGAAATAAGGGTACCGGTACAGAAAATGGGAGATTGAAGTCAGGAGATTTTTTGTTTAGATTCAACCCAGGGGCTATAAGAAATGTTTGTGTTGAAAAAGATGATGGGCAGAGGGTATGGACGGTCCTGGGAAACGAAGTAGAACAAACAAGGGAAAATGGAGGGGAAGATCAAGGTGGTAGAAATAATGAAGAGGCAGGGCAAGAAGGAAATGAAGCAGAGGAGGTGGCGAGAAACCCATCCCTGCCACAAGAGGCAGCGAGGAGGGACAGACCAAGAAATAGACCAGATTTAATCATGGTAGTTCAAGATCAGAAGAATACTAAAGGGGCAGAAAACAAAATAGATATGCAGATGCCTCTAATACACAAAGGAGTAGGGATAACGCAGTATGTGCCATGGCCTCAAATGGACAAAAATAATTTGATTAAAGCCCTCCCTCAGCTTATACCCGAAGCTAGTAAATGGATCTATGAATTTGAAAAACAAACAGCAGGGGTAGCCTTAGTACTAGGAGATTTTAAGAGTCTCCTGGTCACCATAGTTGGGGACCAGGCTGGGGACACATGGGCAATAGCTGGGGTTAGTCTTGCAGATAAAAGGCATGATGGAGAAGCCTTTGATGAGGTAAGGGAAAGGGAATGATGTGCCCTATGAAGGATGTATATTCTTTAATGCAGTGCACAATGGGTGATGAGGACCCAGTGAGGTTTATTCTTAAGTTACAGGAAATGCGGAGTGGTGAGACAGTACTATTTTATTTTATTTTATTGTAAAGAGGGGACTAGATAAAGAGTAAAGAGTCACTAGATAACATTTTTGGAATTGAAGCCAAAGCGTTGGCAGAGATACAAAGTATAATAGTCCACAATTGTAAGAGAACCAAGGAGCGGGACAGGGAGACAGCCCAGAAGCGGCAAAGGGATGAGGCAAAACTAGTGGAAAGAAACTGAACAAGGTTGTCGTCGAAGCACCAGTGAAGGCACAGACTCGGGGTGCAGGGGGGAAGGATAGGAGACACTCAACAAATTGAGAATGCCCCAATTGCGGCACTATGGGGTGAAGGACAGGGACAATGGGGTGAGGGGACAGTACCCCCAACCAATGTTCCCTCTAAGCTGTGCGCATGCCCAGCTGCCTCCTGGGTGCCGCTCAGAAGATTTTGTAGCAGCGCACACAGGCAATCCTCACCTATGCAAAAAGATTTAGGAAGGCACAAGCCACAGCAAATACCTGACATATGTTTTCTCTTAAAATAATTAACTAGTCATGATACTGTGGTCTAGCTCATTTACATTAACATACTATGCAAGCGTGACCTTAAAAACCTAAAAACAGGATGCAGCCATAAGAGCTAAAAAGTAATATGAAAACGTGGCTCCATGAACAGAAAAATCTAACTAACATATGCTTGCACACATTAACCAACTACTGTTCCCTCCGTACCCATGAATCCTATGCTTTTGTCTATGACGCGCTTACTCTAACCTCTACCCCAAAACATATTTGGATATTACCAGACAACCTTGACTCTTCCTCTCTTGGCTCTGCGAAAGGTTACCAGACATGTACCTGCAGCCACTTATTTTATCTTTGTTTTAATTTAAATAGTGTTCAAGTACCAGAACTTTTGTTATTCATAGTGCCTTTATATAAAGTTCCCTTTTGGAAGGCCTTCCAGCGACTACCTTGGCACCCCTGAGATGAAAGGACTCTGGAAATTCAACCTTGACCCTCTTCTAACTGCACGGGCTCCCGCTGCAAGCCTGTATCATCTTCAAATGCTGCTGCTTCATCTAAAGACTGTCACCCTGATGTCCCCAAGCTACCTCACTGAGAAACTTAGCATCTCCAGAGGCCTGCAATCCACCAGAAGTAAGGAAACGTTAAGGTTTGAACTCTGACGGTGCAGGAAGGATAAAACGAGAAGGACAGCCTTTTCCGGCTATGCTCCAAGACCCTGGAACCTCCTACCATCAACATCAGACTAACCCCATTGCTGCCACAGTTCAGGAAAGAGCTCAAGACCTTCCTCTTCAAGGAACGGCTCCTCTGTAACACATAGGTCCACACACTCTCCATCGTACCCGAGACTGATCTGCACCCACTGTCTCTTCCTCTCGTTGCTTGTAGATCTCTTGCTGCAAATTGGCAGCCGTTGCCCTCCCCTGTCAGCTCCCAACCCCTTGTCTGTTTCCCTTACTGTGTTCTTCCACCTATGATTGTTAAGCACTCTGGTGATTCCCGAAGCCAGGTCCGCACTCAACAAGTGCACTAATAATATTAATAATAATAAAAGATCACCCACACTATGTAACCTAATTATCTCAAATATCAGATACTGACTGTAGGTAAACAGGCTACCTGGATGTGTAACCTCATCCCATGCTTCCCATCCCATGCTTCCTATTCTTAGTACATAGTACAATTTATTATTATTATGTCACTCAAGTGCTTTGAAGTGGTCCCTTGCATGTTAACGAATTATAAAACTCAAATATTAATTTGCTCTCTAAGAATTTTGGGTAGACCAATGTCATGCTCAGAGTCTCCTACTTCAGCGTTGGTAACATTAGCCTATAAGTGGAGAGCCACATTGCAGTATCACTTACCTGGCCTGCAAGGGATAATAGGTATGGGCTATGCCAGGTATTACTGGTTTATAGTATTAGGGCAATGGATACAGACAGTAGAATGCTTTTCACACAATCTGCATCCTTTCTAAGTGTTCAGAGTTGCATTGGGCATATACCTTAATAAATTATATAGTAATTCGATGTTTCACTTATCAGTTGTATAATCCTACCCAACAATATAAGGGTGAAATAAGTTGCCAACGATCTTATATGCTCTGCAAAATAATTGTGAACCTGCAGATTCATGACATTTTCTTAAAATGCATATAATATCATGGTGAGGTACTAAATATATTTTTCTTGCAAAGTATTATGGGTATACAAATATTCCAGCGAGTGTTTCACTGCTAAGATCCCTCACATTTTACAGTGCCCTGTCAACTAGTGTTGGAGGTGAGCACAGGAGCTGGCAAAGGGTACGGGTGAAAGGGCACAGGAAAACACTCCTTGCGGGTGAGGAACAAATCAGTAACTTTCGAAAAGCAAGTCAGTTGTTTTGGCAGTATAGTGTAGAAAATGTGTTTGTTTGCTGAAGGAAAGGAAACTCTGGCAACAGTCTAGAGAACTGTACTTTGTTTCTTCCTATGCTCAGCTGCCGAGGGCATTTAAATTTAAACATATGTTCTGTGTTTACTGCCTGTAGCATCCCCCTGCATCTTGTTTAACTGATAATGTATTACAGAGGGATCCCGAGTTACAGACGAAGGCTCTCTAGCTTTTGTACACCTCTAAGCATTGATGCTATTAACCTAAAAAGGCATCAATATATGATTTACTTCAACAGGGCTCTATAAGAAACCTCAGTAAGCCTCTTGTTGAATTTTGTCTAGGCTGTGGTGAGGAAGGTCAGGTAAAACTATAGGCTGTATTATGTGCCCCGTCATTGTACTTCCTAGGTCAGGGCTACAAGCAGGGCTCTGATAAGAATGTGATTCCTACTTAGAGTAAAAGTACTTAGCTTTGCCAACAGGGATACTTCATACTTATTAAAAGATGTTCTTTGCCCTTAAAATTCGTCTTGAGATTGGTCAGAAATATTATTAGAGGTCCTTCCTATGCCACTGCTCTGCTGATCACTGATTTGAAAAAATATCAGTGGAGTTTTGTGGGCAAAAGCCAGGGGTTGGTTCCTATGTGTTCATTGTTTCCCATTTTTATTGGGTCCATTTTTTGGTTTTTAGGGATTAGAAATGGACGGTGTATATGTGTCACGCTCACCTGAATCAGCGATGGAGTCCGCCGACCTCTGCTCTGCTCTCTCCTCACCTGGAATATTGGGAATTCTACCTGTAAAGAGAACGACGGGTTAGTGAGTGGTGTTATCTAAACCCAGGGAACCCTCTTCCCCAATTCCCTGGGTGCTGGGATACAGTGTCTAGGGGGCTCACCTCTTAGTTTGGGATGGTGGGCTCTCCGTCCTGCCTCTGCAAGGGCGCTACGGTGCATGATCAGTTGGCTGTCGCGCTGGCTTGGTACTGGTTTTGCTGGCTGATGCGCTGGCCTGGTACTGGTTTTGCTGGCTCCTGCGCTGGTACTGCAATGTTAAACACCGCCGTTTATTGGGTTAGTGGAGTTCTGATTCTCCTGAAGATTGTCCCAGGGCCATTTACCTCACCGGACCCTTTGTGCTGCCAGAATGGCAGATGTGCACAATTGGATCACTAAAAGGATCAGGTAAGTGCTGTATGTCTGTGGTTTCCCAGTTGCTTCACTGGGTTAGAGCGTGTGAAAAGTTCAGGTTCGTATTGTCTATGGAGATTATTGCAAACAATGTGTTTTTCAAGTTCTAACCTGTCTTTTCCTTTGCTTTTCTCTTTGTAGTTTGCCAAAAGGTGCTCGGAGTCTGAAAAATCCGGAAGCGCCTGCTGAGAAGACGAAGCGGGAGTGACTTGCCGGTCCATGGAATGAAGAGGAAGTCGGGGAAACCTCCGGACGGCCGCTGGAAAAAAGGTCAGTAGAAAACCGCGGGTCAGCTAACGTCTCTGTTCTTCTCTTTTCAGGCGCGGGTGTCCGCAGTGAAGACGATTGACCTGCCGGTCGCGAGAGCTGTGGAATGCTGTAGAAGTTTCTGGAGTCAGGAATCAGGTAAGCATGTGCTCGAAGCTACAGAATGCACACGAAGCATGACTTGTTCATTGGGCGTGGCTTTTATAGAGAGCCACGTCCGAAGACTAGAGTGTTCAACTTAGTTCCGGGTTGGCACTAAAGGATCCATATTAATGGAAACAGGAAGTTCATGTTACTCTATGAGTGCAGGGAGTACCAATGGGTGAAATGAGTATTAACTCTATCCTTGCTCGCCATGCTCTCACCCACAATGCTCCTGCCCGTTTTCCCCCCTTGCCATCATGAATTGAATATGAAGGTGACTTGGTAGTGTTACCTAGGCTAGTACCCATGACAATATGTCTCTAAACTGTAAGGCTGGTTTTGAGCAACTGACAGGACAACATAATGTGGATAGTAAGTAGAAGCTAGGAAATTTGAATCATCATATTCTGGTGTGGTTATTCTGACGCAATTATCCTTACATAAATTACCAGAGGCACGTTCCCATGGCCTTTGAATTACTTCATTAAAGTGGCACATGAACTCCTATTGGCATGTTTTCTGACACATTTCTTTTAGTTGCCTTTATTCCATCTGCAAATATTGTATCCGGTCTGATTTTTGATGGTCACATCATTTATGAAAAGCAATATTTGTTTTTTTGTGATACACCCATGTGTTTTTCCAGTGTCATAAAGCACACATTTTACTCTGCACACAGGTACTTTTGCTAGCTACTGTGGCATATCTTGAGGTCTTGAACTGGTTGATGAGTTCTCTTAATGATCACGTATAAAATATTTTTTTTAACCTATGTGTTTGGAAAAAGTGTTATAATATGCACCTTTTATGCAGATTAGTGAAGAATTGCAGTGGTTTGGAGGGGCAATCTCTTTCCAAACTCTCTTCTGAGATGGTAGCTCACTAACTACGCATGCTCACAAAGTGGCTTACCACGTGAGTCAATTGCGCACATGGAAAATAAAGTGGCACGAAAGGCAACCAGTTCCGCACTTAGAGAAAAATAATTAGAGGGAACATTGCCCCCAGCCCACAGTGGCAGTATGAAGGAGCACCAAGGGTAAAAGGAGTATTTTCGATGAGCCAGAGCAAGAGGCTTTGGGAGGATAGGGCCCCGGGGAGGAGGATTGGGAACATCACAGTGCCGGTATTGCGGGAAATGGGGGCATTTCGCATGGGGATGCAGGAAAAGGCCTGGGATGAGATTTAATTATGGGCCATCACCTCCAGGGCAGAATCCAAGGGCCTCAAGGAAGGAGACAACTATTTGGTATGGGGATCAAAATCAGTTCCCTTATGGGACGGAAAGGCAAGGGCAACAACTAAAGCAGGGTACTCAGAGAAACTTCTGGGTATTAAGCGCATTATAAATAACCAATCATATATCATATCAGGGTGAGAGTACACGGTTTAACAGGATGGCAGGGGGAACAGGTGCCCCATTCCAAGGAGTTGCAATGGCGGGGGTGGCCCTTTTTCATTCCCCGGGACAAATACATATTCTGATTAGGACAGCCCACAGAGAGCACTTGTGTGTCCAATCCTATTGACAACCACACACCCTTGGTGGAGGTGGAGGTGGAAATAGGAAACATGCAATTTATATTTATGGTAGATTCAGGTGCAACCAAATCACGCATCATGGAGGGGAACTTTGCATTATCAGGTACAACTCTTTATGTGCAGGGATTCTCTGTGGCTATTTCTACAGTTCCATAGACTTAGGAGCTGGATGTAAAAGTAGGAAGGGAGGTAGTACAGGCCCCCTTGTTATATTCAGAGTTCCCCTGTGAACTTGTTGGGTAGGCATCTGCTCAGAAATATAACTATTATTCACAGATCAAGGGGTAGAGTGTTCCACTCCACAGACGTGTGTAGCTCGAGCAATGGTAATAATCAATGCAATAGCAAGGGAGTCAGTAGTCCGTGGGGTTCCTGTGGTCCCTGATATATTTTTCTATGGTATTACAGGTATTAGTAAATGCAGTGCCTCAAATTGTGACAAAATGTTGACAAGTACCTGATCATCGGTTGGTATACAGTGAAAATGAACATCAGTGCAAGTGGGATTCTGTTGCATTATTGCAATTGCTGGCTTACAAACGGTACAAGGCAGATAAAAAGAAGCTACAATACTGCCAACAGGAAGGACTATACTTGGGACAACTAATTTTTGCAATGGGGAAAACATGTTACCAGATAGGCTGGCAGCAGTACACGCCACCCCTAGGCTCAGTACTGTGAAGGAAATGTAGCAGTTGTTTTGGGCTTATGTAATTATTGTAGGGCATGGATCCTAGACTACGCAGTCTACACATGGCCACTGTTACAAAGTCTCAGGGAAGAACAGAGGACTTGAAGTACATCTGAATGGACTGAAAATGACTAGACAATTTGAGGTCTTAAGCTATTTGCACGGCCCCTGTTTTAGCAACTCTGGATTATATAAAGGAGTTTTATTTATTTTGATGAATGGCTCATGCTTTGACGGAAGGAGACATATGTTGATGGGTCAAATAATTGACCAGGGGATGGGACGGAAGCGCACAGGGTTGGTAGTGGAATGCGGTATGAGGAGAGAAATAGTGACAGCCCTGTAGAAAGCAAGACCACAGGTCCATACACATCATTACCCATATTACAACTGGATCATTACTATCTGGGGAACTGATCAGCCTCAGGTTTAAAGGTCCATATGAGGTGGTGTTCTGTACTCCTCTCACCGTCCGTATGAAGGAGTTAGATATTGGGTGCATCTCTCAGATGTCCGAAGAGCACCAGAGACATTTTGAGGATCCATGCCAGGGTGGTGTGCAGTGGCACATGCCTGATTTTTTTCTTTTTTCTTTCTTTTTTCATATTTCTTTCTTTATCTTTTGTCAAATGTTTATTTGTCAATCTATTTTTTTTTAAAGGTCTAGAACCCGGCTGGCCCTAGTGGAAAAAGGGCCCCTCTTTCTCCCTCTCCCCCTCTCCTTTCTCTTTCTTTCCCTCTCCTTCCTGCCCTCTCTCTCCCTCTTTCTTTCTGTCTTTCTCTCTCGCTTTCTTTTTCTCTTTCCCTTTCTTTCTTGATAACCTTTTTTCTCCTCTCCAGGAATAAGCAAAGATAGCTGAACGACCTCTCTTTTATGTAGGGATAATGATAGTAAAGATGTTTAATCCAGAAATGTTGTTTTGTATGACACTGGTCATGATTGTTGGAGTGGATGAAGGTATGTCTGTTATATGGGGTGACCATATAAAAAGGGGGGGTGGACAGTTGGAAAATAATGTTAGTATGAATATGTCTATTAAACAAAATCAATCAAAAAATGTCTCACTTTTTGCCGGCCACCCCTACAAGTTTTATTAGACGAATGAAACAGGAAGAAAGAATGCTGTATGATTCACATAAGGGGTTGGGCTTTGATACTATTTGTGACATCCAGAATGTAAACAACACTGAATAGCTAGTACTCTGATATACGCATTGCAGTAAGGAAATCAATGAAAGCTGTTACGTGTCTGCACTTATCCCGCACACATCAGGGGTTCCTATGGTTTTAGTTCCACATCCAGTCCCAATTACAGAGGCATAATGCCGGGATATCTTGCACTATAGGGGGATAAAGGGCACATTCCAGGCACATAGTGTGTAGTTGAGGAGCATTGATCTAGACCCAGCGTTATGAAATGGCAACACAAAATACTGCCAGTGTCTACAAGGACCATATTTTTCCTTGAGAGGTTACTCAAATAACAATGACAATGGCAGGGCACCACAGTGATGTGCCTGGCAGATGGGCTGATCAAGTACAGTGGAGAATTAATATCCCAAATAGAGACTATGTGTGCGCAAATATGGTCCCAACACATCACAAGGCTGACACGGATTGCAACAATGAAGGCGCCAGTGCGAATACTTAGAACCAAAAAACTTTTAACTTTGTTTTAACAATGAAGGAACAGTTCCTGGAGGCACAAACACAGTGCAACCACAAACCTGTGATCCCTGATATGGCGAAAGGTACAGCAGCAGTAATGGATTACTACTGGGTCTGTGGCCAACAAGCCTACCTGCACCTCCTACCATCTTCGAGAGGCCAGAGTACACTGGCCACCCTTCACTCAGTGCTACTAGTAATCCTGGAAGAACACCTGAAGGGAGAAGAAATGCCTGTCAAGGTGCCAACAGCCACTCTAGCAACAAAAGAAGCAGAAAGAAGCTTGCAGATCACACAAGAATTTGGTATGCTGCCAGAAAAAGGACAATTTCAACAGCAGGGGAGAAAGAAGAGATCAGACTGTCTCAAAGGACTGTTTCCTCACTGCTCAGAGGAATACCTGACGAGTATCGGCTTTTTAGCTCAGCAGACACTTTTTTCATCTTATTTGGCTCCTGGGGTACAAGCAGCTGCTGCACTTTCCTACCCCCGGAAGATGCAGATGAGTCACTATCACACGTCATCGAGGCCAGGCACAGTCTAGGTGTTCGAATAAAGAATGAAGGTGGAGATCAGAACACAGATTGGCTATCGCTTGCCTTTGATGGGGTCTCGTCATGGCTGGAGGAAGCAGTAAAAATACTGGTTCATGTGATTGTGTTCTTCTTGGTTCTCTTCTGCACATGCCAATGGGGTCTCCAATGAGGTGTTTCTATTGTCCCTAATAGTGCAAATATGATGGTATCAATTGGGGGATCTAAAACACCTTGCCATACAATAAACAGCGAAACTCAAACTAATATTTCTGGGTTATAGATATGTTAGGTGGGGATGAGTTTGTTACTGTAGAAGTAACGAAAGGGGCGAAAGTTGGGGAGGAGCTAGCACCTTCCAACACCCCTCAAGCGCTTTACAATTAGACAAGACTTCTAAGCACTATAGCACTGAGAAAGCGTTTTTATGCAACTATAAATCACATACAGACATGGGTGGCCACAAAGTGAAAATAGTATTTAAATATAAAAGATGCAAATAACCATTAGCTGAAAACATATGCAAATGTTATTCTGTGTAGTTTAAAATCTCAAAGCACGGTAAAAAGCAGAATCCTCTGTGCCAAAAAGAATGCAGTCTGTGCTAAAAATAGATTACAGGTATTGCGTGGGGCCCATCTCGCTCTAGCAGAAAGCACGAGGTAACTCAGCAACTGTTCCGTCCATCACAAGCCAATGAGACGAAAAAAAGATTCAATGCACGGCAGAGTACTATAGGAAAACAGGGTTTTTTTGTAGAAATTACTGGACCAGATAAAATATAAGAATATTGAGCGAAGTGTTGAGAGTATGGCGGGAAGGTGTTTTATGTATGAATATTTATAACATAGCAAATGATGCTAAGCAAGAGCTACAATGTATTCCTGCAGAGGCAGCATTATGTTAAGTAGCCTGTCCCAAATGGAACCCCGCCATGCCAGAAGGAAGAACTGCAGCGTCCCTTTTAAGGAAAAGCAACAGTTTTGGATGAGCCATGCGGGTATCCAGTGACCAAATCAAACAGTATAGAAGTCCCCTGCTTGGCATTAGTCTGCAGGAGCCAGCCAAGGAAGACAGAATGCTGGTCGGAAGGGCAGAGCCCTCTGCTCTTCCCCCTATCCTCATTTTAGGACAGATTAAAGTTTGTTATCCCTGCAAAATAGACTCATGGCCTTAATTTCCTAGAGGGGTGCATTTTGGTTACCCAATATACTTAAGGGGTACAAGTATGGGCTACCTTTCAACTTCTGCACTGCAACGGGACAATCAGCGACAGAAAAGGACCAACTTCTATTCAGTGGCACTTTGTGGTTTCAGCTCCTCGCATCTAGGCAAATAGCAACACCGCAGACTCTTGGCTGTCGAGATGGGCTTTCCTTGCATCTGGGGTCCAGCACTCTGTTGAGGTGGCTCATGCTCGGTCAGTACTGCTTCATGGGAGTCCGGAGGATCTTTCCTGGAGCTCTTCGCCAACTTAAAAGCAATGCACACAAACTGGTGTTCCTCTCCCAGGCTATTCGGTTCCAGCAGCAACTGCAGTGGAATTTCAACCAGCTCCGAGAGGATGTCCAGGTGGTTTACTTTGGAGTTGATTGGTCCCACCAACTCAAGGGGTCGAGGAGAATTCAGAGCTTCAGCACAGCAGCAGGGCTTCACCAGGCAAACCAACGGTCCAGGAGTTGCAGCAGGCGTCTCTTCTAAGTTCTTCTTCGGATTCCTTCGTCCAGTGGTCGATTGCCTTCCAAGCCAAAAAGCCTCGCCTTTTATGCAGGTTTCTCCCATTCATTCCAGCCTAGCTGTCAGTCACCCACCAGGGTGGCTGTCCTTGCCGGACAGACAGCCTGCCAATCACCTAAGAGTGCATTCCGGTCTCCTAGGAGACTGAGCACAGGGAGTTTCAGACACCTCCCTCGCATCCTGCCCTGCCAGACACCCTGGAACCAGAGGCGGGCTTCACTTGTGAATCCCGCCAAAGGCAAAGCGAACAAAGGGACCAAACCTGGTTTGGCACGCAGAGTAAATCTCAAGAAGGACCTTTCCACAAAGAAATGGTGAAAAAAGAAGACCAGGGCTATTTTGACAATAAGGCAGCCTGCGGTAAATGCATACCACGGTAGTTAAACGTAAACAACTGCCACCAGCCATTCATTGAGGAAAGGGTAACATAAAAATGTTACATGAGAAGCTAGACAAAGGGGATACTAAGTAACCCCTCCAGCACCCTATTAAAACAGTGTGTGCTAGGTATAGAAAGTTACAAACGTATGTAAAGTCAATTTCACTTCACTGCTCTTGGAAACAGTAGTTTATCCAAGAGAAGGTATTTAAACCTTTGGGAAATCTGAAAGACTTCACTGTGCCACTGCACTGAAGGTGCTGTGTGTCACAATGTAAATGATGATGCCTATGGAGTTTGTCAGACTCCACAACCAAAAGAGAAACAGAGTTCACAATCACATTCAATTACATGAGAGGGGGGGAAAAAGGGTCTCACTCTCTCCAGGTAAAGAAATTAAAGTCCTACAATCCAGCAAAGTTGCTGGGGGCCTCTAAGATAAAGGGAAATTAGCAAATTTCTGAGAATTCTCCCAAACAAGCTCTTTCAGTTGTAAAGTTCTTTTCCTTTTCCACTGGGTTGGGCTTTTGGTTATGGCATTGAACTGTGTTATGTAATTGAGGCAGGGTTAGGATTTGTCGCTTCTCCTGGAATCACTTTGACTGTAGGGGGACAGCACAGGCTTGCATCTGATCTGTCCGCCATATTGGTTGCCACTTCTCCCTCCCTGCTACTCTATAGTGTTGCCCTACAGGACCTATATGCTCCCTTTCCTTCTCAGCATGTGAGCTGAATGTTGGAAAAACTATTGGTAAGGCTTTGAAACCCTACATTTGTATAAGGAAATGGGCCTTATTACAAGTTTGCAGTGCAGAATAAAAGTGGTGGTAATACAGTTACTGACTTTTTTTGGTGATAGCAGAATTACTACCGCTTTTCACAAACCGTTGAATAATGCATTTGGCGGTAAAGTGGAGGATTTACCTCCAACAATACAGTGGGATTTCCCTACCTAAATAAACTAAGGATAGTCAGAGTCAATAAGTTCTACTTAAAAGTCTGCATCCAAAACCTATATTTGCCCTCACAACTAAAGCTAAACAATGCGTAGGGATACCAGCAACCAAAGGAATAGTGTTCAAACAAATGTTCTGAGCTTCTTCCAACTCCAGGCTTGCTCTTGGCTCCCTTCCCCAAGTTCAAGACAGATCCACCAAATAACCTGGGGGTTTCCTTCCCAAGTGCAACAGAGTTACACAAAATGGTCTTGGGGTTCCCTTCCCCCAAGTAGGCAGCTCTTCTGGCTTCAAATTCACAGTCAAATTAACTTGCTTAGTTTGCCTTTTCTTTCTGTCACTTGAACAATCTTATGCCGACCAGCCTCAGCCTTTTGACTTCCCTTGGTTTACTCCAAGTCAGGGTTCCTCCGTCTAGGCGCAGTTGTCGGACCACCTGGTATACCCATCACAGGTTGTGCAACGATAACCCTTGGAACTTTGCAACAGTTCATTCTTTCTCGTAGGACCTCCTTGACAACAGAGGTTTCCTTTCTGTATCTGTCATAATGTCACATATGTTTCTGTTTCACTTTAACAGCTTCTGGACTTTACCAAAATGTGACTCTCACACACTTTCCTTTGTGGTATTTCTCCTTTGTTTTCACACTATCCAATACTATTTTGCTTTATATTTGTTTCACTTTGTTCGCAAATGCTCTCTGTTTAAATTCATCTTGTTCGCAAAATGCACATCACCTGCTGTTTCATTTGTTCGATATACTCATATCTTTTCCACAGTTCAGCATTACGTGCTTGGTAACTTGTTCGGTATTCAATAGTTCACGTTTGGTCTCCAGACCCATTTGTCATGCATTTTCACTTGACCGGCATCCGCTGTTACACACACCATACCCATGGAGTGCCCCGGCCTGAGTGATCCTTCACTGTCAATCACTGGTGTGCGGCTGCTCCTCCAGGTGCTCTGGTTACACTCTCGGGTTCTCGCTGGATCCTCTCTCACTCCTGGGGAACTCCTGCGAGCAGCGCTTGCTTCCTCCAGATTATCCTGCAGCAGTCAGCGGCCTCGGGGAGATCTCCATGGTGCCCACATCCAATGGGGAACACAAAGCATAGGGTTCTGCACAGCTCGTGACCCTTTCACAGCCCGCTTTGGTCTCAGCATCTTTCTGGCTTCTCTGCAGTAGTGGAGTCCTTTTCATCGGCCCATATTCGACCTGCTCCACCTCAGATTGCCACACTCTGCTGCCACCCTGGATCTCGACCTCCACTCTGCTTCTGATTTCTCCTTTTATACACCTGCAACCATTTAAGAGGTTGTAGGTGTTGCCTGCCCATAGTTTTTGGGACATGCCTGACCCTCACAACAGTCCTCAGGTCTCTTCCTCGTCTCAGTACCGGAGTGCGGAGTGGTGCAATGACAAGTTGGTATGCACTACTCCTAGTTGCCACTTCCTTGTCCCAGTACTTATATATATATATATATATATATATATATATACATACATACATACATACATATATACACATTTTGTATAACACGCCCGCCTATTAGCCTACCTGAGTTTGGTTTCTAAGCACAGATCTGGGATTTGAACCTCTGTTGCTCTGCGTGGTCTTGCTTCCAAGACCAGACCAGAACATTGCCCCTGTGCTATCCTTGAGTCACAGGGATATGAATATATAGTGATATAATGTGGGGAAATGATGGGAAGTGATTGGTAACAACCTATAAAGGCAGGGGGAGGGTAAGGATGCTCTGACATTCTGTGCACTAACTAAGGCCGTCTGTGTGTGGCTTCTCCAAGGTTTAGTTAGGCTGCTTTTCTTAATAAGCTTTTCTGACATTCAGAGCACTGATTAAGGTGTGTCTTAGCTCCTGTGTGGCTTCTCTCATGAGTAGTTAGGTGGTTTTTCACATTGAAGCATTGCTGACATTCAGAGCACTGATAGGTTTGGCTCCTGTGTGGCTTCTCTCATGGGTGGTTAGGTTGCATTTGTGACTGAAGCATTTCTGACATTCAGAGCACCGATACGGTTTGGCTCCTGTATGGCTTCTCTCGTGTGTAGTTAGGCTGCTTTTCTGACTAAAGCATTTCTGACATTCAGAGCACCGATAAGGTTTGGCTCCTGTGTGGCTTCTCTCATGGGTAGTTAGCTTGCTTTTCTCACTGAAGCATTTCTGACATTCAGAGCACCGATAAGGTTTGGCTCCTGTGTGGCTTCTCTCATGGGTAGTTAGGTGGCTTTTTTGACTGAAGCATTTCTGACATTCAGAGCACCGATACGGTTTGGCTCCTGTGTGGCTTCTCTCATGTGTAGTTAGGTTGCTTTTCTGACTAAAGCATTTCTGACATTCAGAGCACCGATGAGGTTTGGCTCCTGTGTGGCTTCTCTCATGGGTAGTTAGGCTGCTTTTCACACTGAAGCATTTCTGACATTCAGAGCACTGATAAGGTTTGGCTCCTGTGTGGCTTCTCTCATGGGTGGTTAGGTTGTATTTGTGACTGTAGCATTTCTGACATTCAGAGCACCGATACGGTTTGGCTCCTGTGTGGCTTCTCTCATGGGTAGTTAGCTTGCTTTTCTCACTGAAGCATTTCTGACATTCAGAGCACCGATAAGGTTTGGTTCCTGTGTGGCTTCTCTCATGTTTAGTTAGGCTGCTTTTCACACTGAAGCATTTCTGACATTCAGAGCACTGATAAGGTTTGGCTCCTGTGTGGCTTATCTCATGGGCAGTTAGCTTGCTTTTCTCACTGAAGCATTTCTGACATTCTGAGCACAGATAAGGTTTGGCTCCTGTGTGGCTTCTCTCATGGGTAGTTAGGTGGCTTTTCTGACTGAAACATTTCGGGCATTCAGAGCACTGATAAGGTTTGGCTCCTGTGTGGCTTCTTTCGTGTCTAGTTAGGTTGCCTTTATCACTGAAGCATTTCTGACATTCAGAGCACAGATAAGGTTTGTCTCCTGTGTGGCTTCTCTCATGTTTAGTTAGGCTGCTTTTCACACTGAAGCATTTCTGACATTCAGAGCACTGATAAGGTTTGGCTCCTGTGTGGCTTATCTCATGGGCAGTAAGCTTGCTTTTCTCACTGAAGCATTTCTGACATTCAGAGCACCGATAAGGTTTGGCTCCTGTGTGGCTTCTCACATGGGTAGTTAGGTGGCTTTTCGTACTGAAGCATTTCTGACATTCAGAGCACTGATAAGGTTTGTCTCCTGTGTGGCTTCTCTCATGTTTAGTTAGGTGGCTTTTCGTAATGAAGCATTTCTGACATTCAGAGCACCGATACGGTTTGGCTCCTGTGTGGCTTCTCTCATGGGTGGTTAGGTTGTATTTGTGACTGAAGCATTTCTGACATTCAGAGCACCGATAAGGTTTGGCTCCTGTGTGGCTTCTTTCATGTCTAGTTAGGTTGCCTTTATCACTGAAGCATTTCTGACATTCAGAGCACAGATAGGGTTTGGCTCCTGTGTGGCTTCTTTCATGTCTAGTTAGGTTGCATTTGTGACTGAAGCTTTTCTGACATTGAATGCACTGATAAGGATTTACTCCTGTACGGGTCCTCTCATGTTGAGTTGGGTATGTGTTTTGATTGAAACTGTTATGACATTCTGTGTACTGATGAGGATTTTCTCCTGTGTTGGTTTTCTCGTTTTGAGCGTGATGGGTTTTCAGACTGAAGCTTTTATGGCATTCATTGTCCTGGCAAGGTTTCTCTGGGGGTTTCATTTCTCCAGCTTGGATTGTGTTTAGCAAGAATGCCACAGCAAAGTTAACCACATTACAGGGTCAGCTATTTGTATAGAATGTTCTATATTCATCTCTCAGTGCGCTATTGGTTACAATTCCATTGCGCAAAGGAAAGCTCTTTTTCGGAGCTCCAATTCTTCACCTCTGTGCATCCATGCAGGTTGTGTGTTTGACAGCGTCTCCCATTCGGGTGTTCTCAGAAAAACTTTATGCTTTAATGTTATGTTATTTTCACAATCAGCATACTAACATGTTTGTTAGGTTTATTGAATCCAACCTCGTGAGTAGTGTTTTCGAATTCAATGCATTGATCTGGTTTTCTGCTATTTGCAATTTTTATAAATAAAAAGCTTTGACTTTTGAATTACTTTTTTTATCCAAATGTTGAACTTTGTGTTGGCTCTGCTGGACACACGTGTATTCATTTAAATGTTTTACTTTTCAGAAGCATTTCCTTCTTCCGGTTACCTTGACACTGAATACGGATTGTAAGTGATAACAGAAATCATTTTCTTAATCCATAGCTTACTCCACCCCCAGTTCCTGACCAGACTGGGCTTCTAGAATCTTCCGTTCATAGATATCTGACATCCTCTCTTTTGTTACATGTAAAGCCATTCTTGAGGCATTTCTCTTCATTACCCTTTGCGTTTTTTGTGCAGGCTTTAGAAAGCTGTAAAAGAAAATGAACACATTATCTTTCTAAACATAAAGAACGATGTAGCATTAGGCATTTATAGTTTCTTTATTGTTGAAATAGTGTTTTATATGTGTACAAATATGTCACATGTCTTTACGGCTTCAAATTCTAAACAAAAGTCGTAACATAGCCAAAATTAAGGCAACTTCCTTTCCCCTTAAAGCTCCAAGCCAGAATATTGCATCTTTCAGAGCCTCCCATTTCCCTACAAATCTCCTCTGCATTTTATTCAGTCTTTGTGCAGAGCCCTAAATGGTGCAGATGCCTTAGTGACCGCACACTTCCCTTATCTTTTTAAAAAATAATCTTTTAATTAGTATGCCGCATCACAAACAGCGCCATACAACAACATTTAAGCACAATATAATAACTAATAACACCCCCGGGTCTCTACATTGGTGGTTTTCATAGCTCCCCTTTTCCTCAAACAGCTCTTACTTCACAGCAATAGCACACCTTAGACTCATGTTACTTGGTTTTTGGTGGGTAGGTTATCTATTTTCTAGCATTGGCCCTGTGCGTGCCCCCCCGCAACCCTCTCCCGTACTAATATACCACTTTCAGTTATACGTTTTTCATCATGTGCACGCCCGTCGTATCCGGGTGGTGTACATACGGACCCCAGATTTGCCTAGGTGTCGATTGGGTGTGCGTTATCCTGCCGAGTTCTGTCTCCATTTCATTGCAATACAATATATCGACCCTCCATTACTCCATCTTTGGTGATTCAGACCCTTCCCAAACCATCGGCACACGCCTATTTGCTAGGACCAACAATAGTCCAGCCAATCTCCTAGTCCCTTTTGGAACCCGGGCTGTGTATCCCAGCAATGCCATCAAGGGATCGGGCTCTAGGTCTTCTCCCACTGCCTCACTAAGTACTCCGAAGACCTTTTCCCAGAATAACAAAAGCTTTGGGCAGTTCCACGGCAGGTGGAGAAAGCCAGCCAGGGCATTGCCGCACCTCGTGCAGCTCTCAGATTTGTCCAGGTAAAACCTATGTAGTGTGGCGGGTATGTAATGGTATTGATGTAAATATTTGAAATGAATCAGTTTAAAATTTTGAGTTTATACCTACTCTCTGCGTCTCTCCACAGAAATATTTCCATATTTCGTCTGTTATCTCGCCTCCTAACGAGCTCTCCCATTTACTTCGGGATGAGCATGCTCACCCCACCTTAGCTGCCATACAGGTCTCAGGCAGTGTAGATATTACCCCTCTCTCATGGGCCTTCCCAAGCATCTTGTCTAAAATTGGGGCCATTTCTGGTTCCTGGGGAAAGCTCGGGCACACTTCTTTCAAGGAGTTCCTTAATCGGAAGTAAAAAAAAACAAAATAAAAACATATCTAGTGGGGTGGCAGCCCTGCTTTCTTTCAAATGCCTCCAACGTTAAGAACCGCCCACCCGGGGGAACATCTCTCGAAATTTAGTAATCCTGGCCACATGCATGTCACAGTGTTTTTTGCTGGTCAATGAGACCGTGGGTATGTAAGACACTGGAAGATTTGGAGAGTAGACTACCCCTCGTTTGGTTTTCCTCTCCATAGGGACCCATGATCTGCAGGTCAGTTCTACCATGTTTGATGCCCTGGCTGCTCTATCTGGTGCCGTCAGTATAACTGATCGCAACATAAACGGGGACGCCAGTGCCCTCTCCACCTTTAGATGTCTCCGATCTGTTCCGGGGTCATACCAGTAGAGAAGAAACTCTGCCTGGACCACCTTGTAATATGTTTCAAAGTCCAGGAGTGCTGGCCCCCTCTCTCCAATGGTGACACCAGTTTCTCCCAGGAGATTCTGACTGGTTTCCTGGCCCATATGAACCGCAGAATGATGGATTTTAACTCCCGGAATTATCCCTTTGTTACTGCCAGTGGTGCGTAAAAGAATACATACAGAAAGTGGGGCAACAGCACTATATTAACCAAGGATATTCTCCCATATAGTGCGAGGGGTAAAATCATCCATGTCTGTTGTCCCCCTGGCCTGTGCCAATATTAGTTTGTCTATATAGGTCCTCAGGAGAGTGTGCAATATTTATCCCCAGGTAGCGAGTGAACGCCCCATGCCATTGAAACCTGAAGCGTGCAGTGCTCTCAGTCAGCAGAAACAAAACCGATTTTGTGGCATTCATTTTCAGCCCCGAGATGTCTCCAAATCGAACCACATCTTGCATGACCAGGTGCAGACTGCCCTTCGGGTCCCTGATGTAGAGCACCATGTCGTACGCATATAGTGAGACAATGGGACTCATTACGAGGTGGGTGGTAAGGGATTACCGGTACCGGTAAGGGCACCAGTACCAGTAATCCCTTACCGCCCTATTACGAGGTCCCTTTACGGGTTCTCCCTTAACGCCAGGTTTTACCATGCGTTAAGGACGGGACCCGCAAAGGGACTTTGGTGTTAATAACGGTACCGCAATTTGCAGTACCGTTATTAGCGCCTTCCACATTCCCATTGAGCCCTATGGGGGGCTCAAATGGGAATGGAGAAGGGCCCTGGTGAATGGGGAATTACCGCCCCGCCAACCTTGGAATGGGGCGGTAATAGCTCCATTCACCAGGGCGCAGTCGGTAAGGATTTGGAGGCAGCCATGGCGCTAATAGCGCCATGGTTACCTCCAAACTCCTAATGAGGCCCAATGAGCTTATGTTTGCAATGTTGTATCCCTCTATCCAATTGAAGATTCCTAATCAGTCCCGCCAGGGGTTCTATCGCCAGTTCGAAAAGTAGTGGCAAGGGGCACCTCATCTCATGCCTCTCTCTAGGGCTATTGCATATGTGAATGAGCAGTTCACCCTGATCCTGGCCTTGGGCTGGGTGTATAGCAGTGAGACCAGAGACAAATCCCTCCCCCAGTCCCATTCTCAGTATAATTGTGAACAGAAAGGACCACTCGACCAAGTTAAATGCCTTTGTGGCGTCGAGAAGTGCTGCCACCACCGATTCATCACGTCGTACTACGGACATTAATCCAAATATTCTTCGTAACCCATAGGAGGTGGAGCGCCCCGGGATGAACCCAGATTGGTCTACCTTCAACATCCTGTGCATTAATGGTGCCAGTCTGGACGGCAATATCTTGGCGAGAATTTTATTATCCAGGTTTATCCGCCTGTATGATGAACAGTCGTTCAATTCCTTGTCCAGCTTGAGCAGGACCACCACCGTTGCCTCCCTCAGAGTCTCCGGTAGTCTGCCATCCCTCAGAGCTTGTTGATACATTTCCAGCAGGTGGGTATCCAGCCTCCCAGCGAACTGTTTATAGAACTCTGCTGTATACCTGTAGGGGCCCGGAGCATTCCCAGGCGGTAAGGATTTAATCACTGACATTACCTCCTTTAGCGAAATAGGACGTGCCAGATATAGGATATGGCCTTTGTAACGCACCTACAGATAATTATGACAAACAACAGACAAATACAAAAACTGTTTACCTGACATATCCCAACCAAATGGTCAGGGTAAATCAGGCAATTGACCAAAATCACACATAAAGGAGTGAAGCGATCTTGCCCTTTCCATCCCAAACCCACAAAGCCTTTGTAGGAGGAAATATAAGACCGCGAACGATAGCCCAGGTGTGTTGCAGCGGATGTCAACGGTACACAGAGCGTGCCTATGCTGATAAGCCAGAGCGAGGGCACCTTCTACTACTGTGGTACCTGCCTTAACTCCAGATACAAAGAAAGCCAAAGGGGTTAATCACAGCCAGTGGGTCGAGGAGTGAAACAATAAGAAACCGAACTGTGTTCTTAGATTTAGGTTTAGATTAGGCATTTTTCCAACCTGCATACAGTTTAAAAAAACACCCTTGAACTGTGATCACTTGTGTTTGTCTTTACTGTTGCCACCATGAGTTCCTTACAATGTTTACGCCACCGACTTAGTTGGGAGCAAATTACATGGAAAGCCATACAAAATGTATTGGTGACTTTGTTTATGTTTTTACTAGATCTGGGAATACTGACCAATGGCTTCTCCAGAAACTATTCAATGAACCTTGAACCCGAGATTGCCATTATTGTTGGAAGCCTTAGGGCCTCATTCCAAGTATGGTGGTAGTCATGGCGCTATTTGCGCCATGACTACCTCCCATACCGGTACCGACTCCGACCTGGTTCAATGGGGACTTACCGGTGTAGTCCGACCTCTTAGGGACCGGTAAATCCCCATTGAAAAATCCATTCCCCATTCTCATTTGAGCCCCCATAGGAAACCTGGATAAAAGGAGGCTGGAAACACCACTACCAAGTCGATCTCCTGAGTTCTCACGAACAAAGGATAAGGTGCCAAGTATTCTGCAACTAAGAGGCTGAACCGAGAAATCGCTGGTGACCCGCTGAAGGACTGCTCCTCTGCACTGCTGTCGCCCTGTGAAACCCTTCTGCCTCTGATTGAACGAGAAGGCCTGTACTGGGCTAACCAGCCTACACAGGAGACTTGCTCTGTCACCGCCGTCAGGTTGTGCTGTGTTCCGAGCCCCCGTCACTCTCACACGATTCGTACACTTGGCATTCCCAGGTCTGAAGTGAGGAGTGTACATTGGGCTGAAATACACACGGCCGCTGCGTTGCCCTGCTGTGGTAACAAACTGTGCGGGTCCACTACGTTTGGGACATCCTCAACTCCAACTTCTGCTGCCGCGGAATCTACACGACGCTGAGACGTCCCCTACTCGTATCTGAACCTGCCAGCACTGAAACTGACACGGAGAAGCCTGGGTCTGCCTGCATCGGGGACCGGCGAGTAGCAACGCTAGGAACCGGTCGCCCTCTTGCAGTAGCCTGTAGCTTTTCCTCGCTGTGTCAAACAGCATGCCTTTCTCGCACTCGCGCTCTGCTTCTGCCCGCAAGTAGAAGCTGCGCCCGTATTCGTTCACCTCTCTGAACTGCCCCATTCCCTGGAAGAGACTCGCCTTGTCCCTCTTGGCACTAGCGTGTGCAGGTACTTTTGGGCACAAGGCTCCACTCTCCGTAGGGCTCGGACTTCCTTCTAGTTAGGTGGCCGCTGCTGGCGAACTGGGTCTAACGATTATTTGCACTACCTGTTTTCCTCCCCATCTAGGTGGTTTACACAATTCGTGCTTCTAACGCTTTAGACCCCTCTGGTCTTGTATATATATTGTATTGAGTGTGATGTGTTGGTTTACTTGAGTTTTATCGTGATTCTTCGCTATGGTCAATGTTACAGAGGCCTTGTAATAAATGTGTCTATATTTTTAATATAACACCTGCCTGGAGTAATTTGTAAGTGTCCTTGTTCTGTGTGCTCATTGCGGGCTCACCCCTCACCCCTCTTGAGACCTAGTCTTGACCGCCGCGATCGCTATCTTGATTGGTCTAGCTTGTCCAGAGGTTACCCTGTTCCAAGAAACTAGGCTGGCCTTCTGAACCTCTGTCCTCCTGGACAGAGTTCAGAAATCCGTCTTAACAGCGGGCTTCTGCCAAGAAGCCCTCCTTTCGGCGCCACTGAGTCTGGGGTGGACCCATTGTGTGGGAGGGGGAGTAGGACCCCTGGACAGGGTTGCCTAGGCAATCCAAGTCACACTCTGCCCTTATAGGCTGGAGGGTCTCCCGCCATGATGACCACTCCACTGTGTGAGTGACAGCTAGGCTGTATGACTGGGGATCTTTTTGCATAAAAGCAGGGTCCTGAGGACTGGAAGAGCAAGACGTCGCCACTGGAACTAAGAAGCCGAAGAGGACAGAAGCCAAAGACATCTGCAACGACTGAACCATCGGTGAAGCCCTGCTGCAGCGTCTCACCACTTTTCTCCACACGACGAGAGGAGATCTTCATCTGCAAGAGCCTTCTCCCCTTGAGCTGGTGGGGCCAACCAGTTTGCCAATCGCCTTCCTGGACCTGCCTTGGTCGAATCGCCAGTGCCCTGCACTTGGAGACCGGATAACCAGGCACCCGTCCACCCGGACCGCGATTTAAAGGAGCATACCTTTTATTTTCGTTTGGCAGCACCGCAGCTGGTTTCATACCTGGGCAGTGCAGTAACTCGAACCTTCCTCCACGACGAGAGCCTCTCTTCCTCTGCTGGATCTCCCGAACTGCAGGAACTGCCAGGAACAACCGACACCGCAGAAGCCTCTTCTACATTTAAGGTACTGTGTTCCGCCAGGCCGCCCTTTTCGTCCGGTAGCACTAAAGGTGTTTTAAATCCTTTACCTACCTGTTGGGTCGGCCACCCCTATCCTCTAACATTGTCTTTCACCTTCTGTAACCACCTTTTCGAATCGTTTAACAAAGACTTGACTGCAGCTACAAGAACATTTTGCTCCTGGACCCTTTTGCCCTGTACCATTGACCCTGGCACAGGTCTATTGACTCTGGCTCAATCTGTTACACTGCCTTCACTAGATTGCTTCTCACCTAGAAGAACAGGTTATTTTCTTACCTAGTAACGTTCTTTCGATGGGATGGTCCGACGACGTATTCCACATCTATGACAGTAATCACCACAGCGGTGCTGCTTCGGAAAATCTTTTCGGCGTCTGCGTCCTGCGTCAATGACGTCGATACGCTGTCCTCGAGGGCCTCCGTCGAGCCGACGTCACCGGATGTTATATGTAGGACGCACAACGCCCGTAGCCTCGGTTGTAGTTTTTTCCCAGAACGTGTAGCACCAATCTTCTGCCGGAATGACTACAGAAAGCCTTGCGGAAATGAAAGCTGCACTCGCATAAGAAATTCTGTAGCGGGGCAGGCAGGGAGGGAGCGATGTGGAATACGTCGTCGGACCATCCCATTGAAAGAACATTACCAGGTAAGAAAGTAACTTGTTCTTCGAGGGCATTGGGTCCTCCGACGTATTCCACATCTATGACAGACTCCCAAAGCAGTACCAACGTATGGAGGTGGGAAAAGAATTTAGAATTTTAACATGCCCAATTAAATTGCAGAATAGAGGACCGCCTTGCCAAAGGCTAAATCTTGCCCATGGATGGAATCCAGGGATTAGTGTTTGACAAAAGTATGGACAAAGGCCCATGTGGCTGCTTCACAAATGTTACAAATGGGGACACCCCTCTGCAGAGCAGTGGAGGCAGCCATACCTCTAGTGGAATGGGCCCGTAAGCCCACCGGAGGGTCCTTACCCACCAAGCGGTAACAGCGGTAATCCATCTAGACAAAGTCTGTTTAGTAACAGCTTGTCCCAAACGCCTTCCAGCGTATCCAATAAAGAGCTAATCGTCCACTCTGACCCGGGACATGCGTGAGATGTAGAAACTTAACGCTCTCCTAAGATCCAACCTATGGAGCCTCTCCTCGTCCTTCCCAGGATGCGGAGGAGGATAGAATGCCGGAAGAACAACCTTCTGGCTTAAATGAAATTCCGACACAACTTTCTGAAGAAAAGAAGGACAAACTCTGTCCTTATGAAACACAGTGAAGGGTGGCTTAACTGAAAGTGCCTGCAACTCACTCACTCTGCGAGCGGAAGTGACCGCAACTAAAAATACAGTTTTCAAGGTTAGCAGTCTCAAAGGACAAGAATGTAAAGGCTCAAATGGAGCTCCCATCAGGAATTTTAGAACCATGTTCAAATCCCAGCCGGGCACCTGGAAAGGTGACGGTGGGAACACATTAGTGAGCCCTTTGAGAAACTGGGAAATCAAAGGAATTTTGAAATAAGAACACTCCTCAGATGAGCGCTCCAAGATGGACAGCGCCGCCAGGTAACCCTTAATGGTACCCACTTGCAGGCCCTTGTGGGCTAATGAAAGCAAAAGAGACAGAACCACAGGAATGGCACATGAAAAAGGATCCACATTCTTAACCCTGCACCAGTCGCAGAAATGTTTCCAAAGGCAACGGTACAGGGACTTAGTTGCTGGCCTTCTGGCCGAAAGCAACACCTCCATCACGGCTTCAGAGAGGTCCCAATCCATATACATCAACCTATCAGAAGCCAAGCATGAAAGTTGAGGGACCTGACCTCTGGATGGAGAACCTGACTCCCCTCCCGTGAGAGCAGATCGTCTCGTAGAGAAGACAGCGTGGTGGGCAGATGGACAAGTCGAGAAGGTCCGGGTACCACGTCCTCCTGGCCCATGCTGGAGCAATGAGGATCATCCGGGAACCGAACCTCCGCAGCACTTGCGGGATGACGGGGACCGGAGGAAACGCGTACAGCAGTCGGAAGGACCACTCCACTACGAACGCGTCCCCTAAAGCTCGTCTTGGAGGAAATTCCTGCGAGCAGAATCTTTTGCACTTCCGGTTGACACTGGTGGCGAAGAGATCCACTTGAGGGGTCCCCCAAAGGGCGAAGATCTCCAGGAGAATCTCCTGAGCCAGCTCCCACTCGTGAGAGACCGTGCTCTGCCTGCTCAGAGCGTCCGCCGCCTCATTTTCGTCTCCGGCCAGATGAACTGCCGAGATCGAAATCTCCTGCTGGATGACCAAGAACCAGAGCTGCATCGCCTCTCTGCACAGAGGAAGTGACCCTGCCCCCCACTTTTTGTTGAGGTAGTGCATGGCCACTGTGTTGTCCGTCAAAATCAGGACATTCTTCCCTCGCACAGTCAGCAGAAAAGCCTTCAGGGCTAGCCTGATGGTCCTCAGCTCCAACAGATTGATATGGAGTCTGGACTCCAATGGAGACCAACGACCGCTGACTGTCAACTCGTTGGCATGAGCTCCCCATCCCGTGAGGGACGCGTCCGTCACGATCGTAACCTCTGGCCAGGGTAGCCAAAACGGCGCCCCCCCTCATCAGATTGCCTTCAACGGCCCCCCACAGAAGATCCTGGGCGACTGAGGGCAGCACCTGAACGGGGTCCGACATCCTGCCGGAGGACTGCGACCACTGGAGCTTGAGAGCCCACTGCAGAGATCTCATCTGCAACCTGGCCTGTGGCACCAGAGGAATGCAGGATGCCATGAGGCCGAGCAACCTCAAGAACTCGAACGCCGGGAGACTCTGGGCATGTTGAAACTTGTGCACCATCTGCAGAATGTGATGAGCCCTCACCTGGGGAGGGAAACACTGCCCCAGGGATGTGTCGAGCACTGCTCGGATGTACTGGAGCCGCTGGGTTGGCGTCAAGTGGGACTTCTTTAAATTGAGGGAGAAGCCCAGCCTGTGAAGGGAGTGGCAGGTGACCGACAGATGATCCAGGACTTGCTCGGGAGAGCGCGCCCTGATCAACCAATCGTCCAGGTAGGGGTAGACGGGAATCCCCCCTTTCCTGAGATACGCTGCCACCACCACCTTTGTGAAGACCCTCGGGACGGAGGTCAATTCTAACGGCAGGCCCCGAAACTGAAAATGCGAGTCGCCAACCGCGAACCTCAGGTACTTCTTGTGCTTGGGATGAATCGGCACATGAAAATAAGTGTCCTTGAGGCCTAGAGACACCAACCAGCCCTGAAGTTGAAGGGCCTGGAGAACTTGAGAAAGAGTAACCATCTTGAACTTGTCCTTCCTGAGGAGCTTGTTCACCCATGCAAGTCCTTGATGGGTGTCAATCCCCCGTCCTTTTTCGGGATAAAAAAATAAGGGGAACACCATCCCTTGCTCCTCTCCGCTACAGGCACCAGTTCTATGGCGCCTTTGTCCAGCAGGGATTTGATTTCCTGCGCAAGGAGCGGATCCGGACTCTTCAAAGAGAGATTCCCTGGTGGATTGTCGTGAGGCCTCTGCTGGAAAGGAAGACAGTAGCCATGGGCAATGATCTCCAGAACCCACACATCTGAAGTAATGGCACGCCATTCTACAAGATGCTGCGCCGGCCTTCCCCCAACCGGCGAACCATGGGCCTCATGACTGAGCTGGAGCGGCTGCGGCGTTGCCTGAGGGTAAAGAAGCAACTGCCCGAGCGGCTTTGGCACCACAAGTACCTTGTTTTCCACCTCTGGTACTCCTACACTGGCCCCTTTGACTGCCGGCTCCTCTCGATCTATCAAAGGAAGAGTAGTATCGAAAGGAACCACCCCTCCATTGCTGTCCCCTGGGATGAAAAGGCGGAGGTTGACTAACTGCAGCGCTCAACGACTTCACTGCAGCTTTAGTGGTCTGCAACTTCTCAAGGCTCTCGTCAGCCTTGCTGCCAAAAAGATGTACTCCATCAAAGGACATGTTGAGGAGCCGGGCTTGTATGTCAGGAGCAAAACCCGACTTCCGCAACCACGCAAATCTGTGCATCACGGTGCTCGCCGCCATGGACCGGCTGACACAGTCTGCCATGTCCAGACCCGACTGAACGGATTCACACATGGCGTCATTGCCATCCTGAACGAGGGCCAGAAAAACATCCCGTTCCTCCCCTTCGGGAATATGTTCAGCCGCCAAAGACACACAATTCGACAGAGTGTGAGTGAAACGTGACAAGGCACACACGGAGTTGGCTGCATGTAAAGCCATACCCCCTGAAGAAAGCACTTTCTTCGCCCAGCCGTCAAAACGTTTGTCATCCCTATCAGGAGGGATGGTAGGGTATGACGCCTGCTTTGCTGGGGCCGTAGCCGCCTCCACCACCAAACTCTCCGGAGTGGGGTGCGTAGTCAAGTAGCAAGGGTCGCTACTGGCTGAACAATATTTTCCTCGGCAAAGACCTGTCCACTGCCGGGAGACTCTCCAGAGCAGTCCAAGCCGCTGCCACCCTTCTTTGCAAGGCCATATGTAATGGCAGTACCGGGGCAATTGGTGGACCTTGGTCCAGGATATCCATCAGGTCATCCTGCAGAAAATCCACTGGTGGTGCAGACCACCCCAAGTATTCCGTCACCCTCGACATGAGCCGCCGGTACGAAGACTCGGCGTGCGTGCCCGGCTCAGGCCTGCCAAACTCCACCTCAGGAAAGGTGACCAGACCACTAGCGTCATGTAAAGACTGAGGCAGGTCTTTTAACTGGCTATGACCAGACACGAGTTCTTCAGTAACCTCACCAGGAACCAAACCTTCATCAGACCCTTCATCCACCTCAGAGATGTAATCCAGAGGCTGGTCTAATAAATCCCTGGATGAAGGCACAGAAAAAGGCTCAAAAACAGGCCTAACTGACTTTTTCAGGGCCTTCCTCGGAGTATCCACCAGTCTCTAGGGCACCTCCGATAAAGCCTCCTCAAAAGGCATTGAGGGCGTTGACGGAATCGGCGTCGAGCGTGGCGCTGATGGCTTCGACACAGGCCTCGAGGGGGCGCCTCGAGCCTGTCCTTCGACAGCCTCAGCGCAGATGTCTTCCTCAGAGGCGGAGCCTCGAGAGAGTCCCTCGACGGACATGGTGCCGGAGGCGTCGATGTCTTCTTCGAAGATCTCACAGGCTCTACGGGTCTCGAGGGCGTCGAGGACCAGGACCTGGAGCGGGCATGACTAGAGTGATCCACCTTGTCCTCCCGAGCCCGAAGGCGTGCGAGGGGTGGCTCTAGTACGTTCACAGCCGGCCTCTTTCGAGGGCGCGGATGGAACAGAGGCCTGCGATGCAAAAATAACAACATCTCCTGATGAAATGAATCCCATTCCGCAGGAGTGGAATGCTTGCTGGGACAAGCAACCCGCCGACGGGCGGAGTCCTCGGACAAGGACAGGGAAGGCGACCTGTGACTTCACTTCCGCGAGTGCCTTGAAGAGGAAGAGGAATGGCGGGACCCACTCCGGGACCGAGACCCCCCCGGACTTACGCCAACGATGTGGACACCTTACCGACAGAAAGCTTCTTCTTACGCTCCCGCAAGGCTTTCGAGGTCAACGCCTGCCACTCGTCACAATCATCCGTGGCGTTGTCCTCACCGAGGCACCAGAGGCAGGCGTTGTGCGGGTCCGTCAACCACATCTTGGAACCGCAGTCCCGACACTTCTTAAAACCCGACCGCGGAGTAGAAGAAGATGAAGACATCTTCAAGAATTCACAACAAACAAGTACAAAGTACCTAGAGAACAACTCAGAAGAACCGAGGCGCGCCGAGATCTTCGACGCGAAAATCCTTACCGCCTTACTACGAGGTCCCTTTGCGGGTTGGGGAATTGAACGCCTGCTTTTTGCAGGCGTTAAAATCCAACCCGCTAAGGGACCTCGGAGCTAATTACGGCACCGCAAAATTGCGGTGCCGTAATTAGCGCCTTCCCCATTCCCATAGAGCCCTATGGGGCAGAAATGGGAATGGGGAAGGGCAATGGTGGAAGGGGGATTTACCGCCCCTCCAACCTTGGAATGGGGCGGTAAATCCCCTTTCCACCAAGGCGGTGCCGGTATTTTACCGGCATGAGCCATGGCGCTAATAGCGCCATGGCTCACCGCCTACCGTGTGATGAGGCCCATATTCTTTTTAATACAAAGCTTTGGTCAGTGTTTCCTTGTACTATAGTACTGTAGTCCTATTGTGTAAACCCTGAATACTGCTCATCTCCCTCTTGAGATAAGTCTGACTGCTTAGCCACAGCTACCAACTAAATCTTTGTGGTACAGACTGATACCAAAGGGGATTTATTGCTGACACCTGTAGTCCTAATCTTCTGTAGTGCTCCCTAAGGTAACTGCACAGGATTCTGCCTAACAATCCAATACATATCTCTCAATTTCCTGGTTGCCTTAGACGATGAGTTGCATGCTCCCGCCGTTCTTTTCTGATCTAGGTCCACAACAGCATTAAAGTCTCCTCCCCAGATCTCCCCGGGAGGTGCACTCTCTAGTTGGTGATCTATACACTGTAAGGAGTCCAACATATCCTGGTTAGGCCCATAGCAATTTATTAGAGTGATTTGTCAACCTTGAATAGATCCCAGTACCAAAATACATCTCCCCTCCTGGTCCTGAACTATTGAGTTCAAGCAGAACCCCACTGAGGCTAGCAGGAGAATGCATACTCCCCACAAATAGGAGGAATAGGAACAGAAATACCGATGACACCCCCAGGATTTCTCAAATTTGGATTCCCCTCCTGGGGTCAGACGAGTCTCTTGTAGGAACGCCACATCGATTTGGTAATGCTGCATGTATAGCAAGACTCTACGGCCCCTGGGCAGTTCAAGTATCTAAGTGATTGAGCCATGTTGCTCCCGTAATGACTATGCCCCCCCCCCCAGGATATCCAACCCACAGTTTGTGTTGTATTCCCAGTCCTCAGTAGTACCACTGTTGGTTAATCTCTTTCTCCACCATGAAACCCCTGCGACCACCACACTGACCCTCTCTCCCTCCCCCCTACCCAACCAGCAACTCGAACCTGACAGTTTCCCCCACCCCCTTAACCATCACAACCATTTTAACCAACTTGTGCTCCTGCTTGGGGACTCCCCAGGGACCAGCCATCCACGCAAGCTCTAACTGTGCTGTGATCGGCCCCAAGTCTGACAATAGTATTCAAGTACCCAAGGTTCAGTGTCTTGATCAACCTCTGGTGCGCTTGCCAATGTGTATCTCGTCCCAGCTTCTCATTCCTTCAGCGGTGTGGCGCTCTAGGTAAGGTCTCCAAAAAGGCATTCGCCTCTTCTGGTGTGTGGAACAAAAGCACTTTCCCATAGTGTTCCACCCAAAGTTTGGCCGGAACAGCATTGCGCATTTCAAGTTCCTTTCTCTGAGCCTTCGTTTAATAGACGCATCAGGGAGTTCTGGTATGACAAGGGGACCTTTTCCCTGGCTCTACGCAGCACCAGTTCTCTGTCCCGGGAGTCCAGAAGTCGGGCGATCAGCGGTCATGCTGGGCTGACCAGCACCAGCTTCCTGCAGCTTGGTATGCGATGTGCTCGCTCCACTATGAAAACCGCCGAGAACCCCTTGTCTCCCAGGACCTCTTTCAGCAGAGATTCCACCATTCCCTCCAAGTCCTGCTGATCCGCCGACTCGGGCACCCCTATGATACGTAGGTTATTCCGCCAAGATCTTGATTCGAGGTTGTTCTGCTTGTCGGTCAGTTCCTTGATTGCTCTTTTATTGTTGGCCACGTCTCTTGTGGCGGCTGTGGTCTCATCCTCAACTGTGGACACTCGGCCCTCCACCTCGTCCAGGCGTTCCCCATGCTTATCCAGGTGGTCTTACATGTGGTCCACTTTGCACGTGTGGGTGTCCATTTTGCCATTGCAATAATTGGATGCTTATCTGTACATGACCGAACATTTTCTTAATTTCACCCAGCGGTCCCCGAGGGTCCAGAATTTCGGCTTTGTGGGGGCCTCCTCCGTGTGGTTCTCTCCAATTGTTGTTTTGGCCAGGGTCGAGGCTTCAAAGTGCAGCTTCGATTGTTGCGACCCATATTTTTGAGATTTGACTGTATATACAAAACAGCAGCATGTCCAATTCTGTGGGGATCACTGAGGAACACGGTGGGGGGAGACGGAGGTTACCTGTGCCCTCGGTAGGGAATACTACCTTCGCTGTTAACGGGGGTCCTAGGTTACTGTGTTCTTCTGCCCCTGTCTCAGGGGTCCGAACATCTACACTCAGATCTCCCCAGTGTTGTTGGGCCCCACTTCTAGGTCCCTGACTCTCCCCAATTGGTGTTGTTGCCTCCCATTTATTCTATCCGGTGGGATGACTATCCTGCTGTCCTCTGGGCTGATTGTCTTCTCCCACTCTCCCACCGCGTCCACCGCTCCCGTGCTTGCTCTTCCCTCCTGAGGTGCCCCCCAGCGCTGGTCCACCGGGCCTAGATTATTTACTGGGTGCTCACTCTGGTATTTTGCTGTCCTGGTTATCCCTCACTCTGGGGTGCAGGGTCAGCATCATTAGGGCCTGGGTCCTCACCTCTACTCTTCAGACCTCCTCTCTGTTGGAGCCTCAGCCCCTCCGTCTCACCTGGCTGCCCACCAGGTGTTTATTTTGGCCCTTCCCCCGCTCCATGCCGAGGGCTAATGTCGGCACTGGGGCCAGGATCCTTGTTATACGCCAGCCCCTCCCTCCTGCAGTTGACTGTGATCAAAGACGGTCAGGTGGGGGTGTTTCCCCAAGCACTGCGCTCCCCTTTCCGAGCACCGGCCCCACTCCTGGGCCGTGCGCTTCTCTCCAGCTCCCTCACCCCTGCAAGCGTCCGAGCCATCCTGTTTCGTGGCTTCTTCTCAGCAGAGCACCTCAGATTGGTACTCTCACGGTGTCGCTTCTCAGATATCTTCTTGCCTGCAAGTCACTGGGTCCTCATACTTCGATTTGCACCTCTTCCGGTGCCCTGTCAGCCTCCAGTCCTTGCCGGCATACTCAATGGTACTTCTCTTCAGTCTGCACTTCTTTTAGCCCAAGTGCACTTTTCTTATGATGTACGGCACGGCAGGTCTCCAAACTTTCCCTGTGGTTCTGTTAGGGTATCCTTTAAATTCTTTCCCCAAATCGGGTCTACAGCAGCTTGATTAAGACAGGTTACTGGCCGGATATTGATTAGGTCGCCCTGGCACTCGCGGGCCTGTGGCCATTTTGACCGGGCTCTCTAGCGCCCCCTTCCCTTTTCATTGCATACTCTACAAATAATTTCAATGTTTGGAATTTTAATGCGATCTCCCAGCACCCGTCTTAACTGGTTCACCCACAGCTCCTCTTTCAGCCATTTCAGAAACATTCTGGGCTTTCCCTAATGTCTTAAAACCAAATAATGTTTGCTTGTAAGTGAGGAGCCTTTTTTGTTGGGTGCCTACCCTAGTGGACCTCAGCGCCCTCTCTTTGATGATTGCTGACTTAAAAATCACGGTTGCATGACTAAGTAACAACGAAGTTTCCTGGCTCCCTTACTCCGTTTGAATTCAAAATATAAAAAACTGTGTTACTTTAGCTAGTATCATGTGTTTACTCCCTATGTCCCCAATGGCCGTCCCCACCATCATCAGGCAACGCCAACATCTCCGGTGCTGGGGTGAGGACAGGTGCTCCGTGGCACAGTAAGTTGTTGCCTGTCTCTTGTATTTCGATGTCACCCCGTTGTATGCATGTGATGCTTACATGCTTAAAGCCTTCATCTAGCTGTCCCCCCCACCCCAAGACAGCCCTCTCCTGTCATCCCCCCATGCATCAACAATCCCTCCCTGCCCATTGTGGGAGTTTGTATTGACACATTATGGTGACACCATCACCGCCTTGTTGCTGATGCTTTGATTGGATTTATGGACTCATGTGACTCATGTTGGTTCATCCATCTCGAATCTCGTCATTCTCATGCTGGACTTCCTTAAGCATCACGTAATAATGGTGACCAGGAGTCATGTTGTGCCCATCTACGACTTGAATCCTGGCTTGCACTTGCTGATCTCTTGCAACATTATGTGTTCAGTACTGGCCTCTGCAACTTGATGTGCTCTCCCCACTTGCTTATGTGCTCTATAACACTGTATGTTGCCGGCTTTGCTTCTTGCTCTCTTTCACCACACTCACTGCTTCTCAGTCTTCTCTTCCTCTCCCTGTCTTTACCCGCTCTCCCCCTCCCATCACTATATTCTATGCACTTACCCTATCAGAATTGTAGTCCGACCTAGTATGATCATCGCTTGTTTGTTCCTCTACCCTGCCCCCTCACGTTTTGTCATTCTCCAGCACTACCCGAAATGTCGGCAGGCCTAGTACGATAGTAGCTTGTTTGTTCCTCTTCCCCCCCCCTTCCCTCCTCCCTCACCTTCTGTCATTCCCCTGCACTACCAGAAATGTCGGCAGGCCTAGTAGGATAGTAGCTTGTTTTGTTCTACTCCCCCTCCCCCCTCACCTTTTGTCATTTTCCTGCACTACCAGAAATGTCGGCAGGCCTAGTACGATAGTAGCTCGTTTGTTCCTCTCCCCTCTCCCTTCCTCCCTCACCTTTTGTCATTCCCCTGCACCACCAGAAATGTCATCAGGCCTAGTACGATAGCCGCTTGTTATGCGCCTCTCCTTCCTCCCTCTGCCCCCCCACCTCCTTCCCTCACCTATTGTCAATCCCTGGCACTACCAGAAATGTTCCCAGGCCTAGTATGACAGTCGTTGTCTGTCTCATTTCCTACTTTCCCCTCCTTATCATTGTCAAAGCTCTTGCACTATCTGAAATGTCATCAGGCCTAGTACGATAGTTAATTTCACATTCTTAATGTCTCAAGGCCTTGTAATGTCACTGTATTTTCCCTTGCTCGCTCCATTGCCTTGAAGCGCTTTGAAACACATGTGTATAGGCGCTATACAAATAAACTATCAATATCAATTACACAGAGGGCCTCATTACGACCCTGGCGGTAAGGGGTTTACGCCAGCGTTAGCTGCGCCGACCCCTTACCGCCAATTACGAGGTCCCCTAGCGCCATGGCGCTTTTAACACCTGCTTTTAGCAGGTGTTAAAATCCATGGCGCTAAGGGACCATGGAGTTAATTACGCCACCGTAATTTACGGTGGCGTAATTAACGCCTTCCCCACTCCCATTATGCCCTATGGGGCAAAAATGGGAATGGGGAAGGGTAAATGGGGATTGGGGACTTACCGCCCCGCCAAGGTCGGAATGGGGCGGTAAGTCCGCCAACCACCATGGCGTAAACGTAGTTTACGCCATGGTGGTAATGTCACGGCCCAGGCGGTAACTTACCGCCTGGGTCGTAATGAGGCCCAGAGTCTCTTGTACTCATGAGTAAAACTTAATATATGGGTTATATTGATGTTGGTATTGGGTCATTAATTGGGAACGCATTTCTGATTAGAAATAAGCATTCTTTGCAAGCGTATTGGTACTGTGATTTTTTTTTTGCGTATCGCAACCATTGAAGATGTTTTTTGCCTACATTTTTGGGTGGAAATGAAGGCCTTATTAAAATAATTTCTGATGTCAGCCAAAAATAAAATTTAAAAGAAGAGTGGCCAGGATTCAACCTTGCTTTAGGCAACTGCTCACGTGACTATTGTCCACAAGCTCCACCCCCTTTAGTATGTAGATGCCCCTGTAATGGTGCAGTAACTAAAGCCAGTGTTTTACCTGATACACATGATAAAATGATTCTGAGAAATCTGTAGACGCAGGATATACTGGGTGTCAGAATGCTGCCTTACCCGAGGCACCACTCGCCCCACTGGTGCTTGGGTGCAGGGGGTTTCAGTCTTGTTGCCACATTCGCAAGCTTGGGAGCCGCCATGTTTTCCAGTCTGGGCAGGGGCAGGGGTGGACGACGGAAGAGACCAGCAGCACAGTTCAACGCATGCACTTTGCATGGTCCGTTGCTCTTGGCAATGGTCAGGCTGGCTCGGAGGCTCATTCTCATGTGAGCCACCAAAAAACCTGAGGAGTTTCACAGGCCTTTGTGCCACAATTGCTTTCAGTTGCATTGTGAAGATTAGTGTTGACGTTTTCTGCCTCCTGCTGCCTTGTGCCCGTTTTGCCCAGGGGCCTCCTTGCCTCTGCTCTGCCCGATTTCTTCTCTTTCTAGTAATTTCTTGTTTGCCGAGGGTCTCCCTGGCCCCCTCCACCTGTTCCCTCCTTGGGGCAAGCTTTGTCTGTCCTTCCATTCTGACTCCCTTCTTTCTGGATACCCTTGATCAGTGTCTATCGCTGTTCCAATATCATGTTAATACATGGGTGGCTGGTCTTTCGTGGTGGGGCGGGGGAGGTTCTTCCACCTAACAGGACTGGGTCATTCAGTACTGGGTCCAGGGAGAGAGGGATTTCTATTCCCCACACGGTCCTTCCAGACGACCAGACTAGACTCCAGGTCCTAGAAATTTACACTGGATCATCAGGAGACCCGGATATCTGGTACAAGGGGGCAACAGGGAGTGGGCTGCTCGAGAGATTGTGACACCTAACAATGCTTGGAAGCATTGCAGGACCTATGGGATGAACTGCAGGTTCTCCAAAAAGAAGTCATACTGACGCACAGATCTTGACTTGCAGTACTGCACTACTGTTAAAAGATGCCAGCCTAACGCTGGCTGCCCTCACTCTGTACAGCTCTCCAGTGCTCTCGAGGTAGGTCTCCACTTTAAAAAATAAAATTAACCATGCGCACATAGCTCCTTCAAAGTCTCATTGGGATCTCCTCTCTTTTTCACGTACAAGAAAGAGGGACCACTTCAGCCCTGCATTGATTACAGGTTATTGAATGAAATTACACTCAAGGATCGATCACCATTAGCCTTGATCAAAATATTCTGGAGTCCTCAAGGGAAGCCAAGATTTATTCCCACCTGGAACTCTGCAGTGCCCATCAATTAGTCTGAATTAGCCCAGGACAGGAGTGCAAAACTGCTTTTTAAATGCCTATTGGGCATTACGAATACAAGGCGATGCCCTTTGATCTTGGTATTGCTCTGGCAGATTTGCAATGCTTTATGTGGGTTTACCTTGACGATATCCTGGTATTTACGTCCCTCTGAGCCATGCGTGTGTCATGTTCAAGAAATTGTGGAGTGCCTCAGGAAACATAATTTATAGGCAAAACAGGAGAAATGCATGTTTGATGTCACTTTGATTGACTTCCTGGGGTGCATACTCAGTCCTAAGGGTATTTATATAGACTACAGGTACAGGCCATCAAACTGGAAAGGTTCCCCATGATCTCAGTCTGTTCAGCGTTTCTCGGCTTTGAACATTATTACTGTGGCTTTATAGCAGACTCTGCACAGCTATTACAAGATCTGACCCATCTTCTGAGCACCAGACGAAGATTCCAGTGGGCAGAAACGGAAAGGGCAGGCTTCCAATCTCTCAAATAGGCCTTTACTACTGTTAGGCAGAATTGCATGCAGTACCCTCTGGGACCACCAGATACAATTAGGACTACAGGTGTAAGCACAATCTCACCTTTGGTACAAGTCTGTACTACACAGTTTGTGGTAGCAGGACTGAGCAGCCAGGCTTATCTCAAGAGGGAATGTGAGCAGTATCGGATGTTAAACAGAGGACTTTCAATCACAGTGGTTCAAGTAAACATTTACTCAAGGTTTCTTGGTAAAACAATAATAATTTATTTACACCATCATTTAGAAAACATTACACTAGAAATAAGCAGCTCAATATCACACTATAATACATTCCAGTACTAGACCAATACGTTTCTGAACAATTCAGGCTCCCCAGATGCGAGAGCAAAATGACACTTCAGTAACTTTTTAAATGGGAGTAAAAGGCACAAGTTAAGAGAATCAAGCGCAAATACTTTCTTAGGCAGGGCAAATAGTTTCAGTTCACTACCAGAGTCAATTCAATGCAATAGGCCTGGGCCAAAGTCAGTGGACCAGTGTCTTGGATAGGAAAGAGCAGTTCCTGTAGTGAACGGTCAAGTCTTTGCCAAAGTTCTCAGAAGTAGTTTGCACGAAAAAGAGTTAGATGTCAGATTAGGAGCGGATTAGACTCCAAAATTGGGAAAGTTCCACAAACTTTCACTGCGGGAGAGAGGAGTTCGCAACCGCGTTTGCACATTACCTTTTAAATAAAGAAAAGCTGCAGCTGAGGCTGCTGTTCCTGGTAGTTCCTGCAGATCTTGCTGTTCCTGCACCTCAGTCGTGAACACAAGAGGGAGGATTGTGGAAGGTTCCTGCACTGCACAGAGACGGACCCACAAGCTTGGCAAAATGTCGGTTTAAGGTGGTAGTGCCTTAAAGTCCACAAGCTTGGTTCCTTCTCACTGGCTATCCAGTTTTCTACAGCACTCTGCAGAAAATTCGACCAGTATGGTGACGGTGTCCAGGTGGCTTGCGAGTTGGTTGGTCCCACCATCTCAAGAGAAGAAGTTGTCCTTGAAGGGGCTTCTCTGTCAAGGGAGTTTCAGGCGATTCAGACCTGCAGCAGGGCTTCACTTGGCAAACCAACGGTCCAGGAGTTGCAGCAGTCATCTTCCTTCAGCTTGTCTTTGGTTCTTTCGTTCCAGTGGTTGACTCTGCCTTTCAGTCCTTGGGACTCGCCTTATAAACGGTTTTCTTCCATTCATTACAGCCTAGCTGCCACTCACCCAGCAGAGTGGCTGTCCTTGCCGGAAAGTCAGCCAGCCAATCACGCCAGAGTGCATTCAGGTCTCCTAGGAGACTAAGCACGGGGAGTTTCGGGCACCTCCCTCACATTGTGTCCACCCCAGACACTCAGGCGCCAGAGGCGGTCTTCAGTACTGAAGCCTGCCAAAAGCAAATGAACAAAGGGACCAAACCTGGTTTGACGCGCAGATTCAAACACTAGAAGGATCTTTCCAAAAAGAAATGGCGAAAAAAGTCAATTGGGACCTGTTTTTCCAGGGGGGCTCAGACGCCATCTTGGAAAAAATGGCTACCGCTGGTTTTAGCTACCGGAGCGTTTAAACGGTTTGCGGTCGGGAAAATCATGGTAATGGCTCTGCCACCAGCCATTCTGAGAGGAAAGAGTAGCATTTGAGTGCTACATGAGTTTTCTAGACGTAGGGCATCCTAGGGACCCCGTCCAGCACTCTGTTGTAAGACAGGGTGTACTGGGTCTAGGAATTTAAAAAAGACTAGTAAAGTCAATTTAACGTTACATTCTCTGGGAGACAGTAGTCAGTCCCAGAGAAGGTATTTAAACCTTGGAAAGTCTTAAAGACATCCCTGTGTCACTGCACTGAGGGTGCAGCTTGACACAAAGAGGAAAAGATGATGCCTTTGGAGTTGTTTAAACTCCAAACCTAAAGAACACAAAAGTAAAACACACAGCAAAATACATGAAAGAGTGGGAGAAAAGGCTCACTCTTTCCAGGTAAAAAATAAAGTCCTCAAAATCCAGCAAAGTTACTGGGGGTCTCTAAGGTAAGGGAAATTAGCACATTTTTGAGAATTCTCCCTAACAACTACAGCTCTGGTGTTGTAGCAAAACTAACATTTAAAAAAAAAAATATTTATAAAAAGGAGGTCACAAGTAGAACATCCCGAGGCCTACTATTCTAGGATGCCGACTGCTGTGAGAAAGGCATGGTGCTCAGAGGTAGAGACAGACACACGAATGTAAGTTTCAAAAACCTTTATTTATAGAAATGGGGTTCGGAGAATGCCTAACTGGCCGTATATCTAAGTGGGAGTAATGTCGACCATTAAAATAAAGGAAAAAGAGTCCACAAGTCGTCGGTTTTCTTTCGTGAACCCTTCCGGCTTCTTGGAGACACGCTCTATCAGCATGCTTTCACCTGCTTCAGCCTGCAGCCTTGTGCCGTCCCGTTCTCTCAAGCCTGGTTCTCAGTAGCTTCTGCTCAGCTGCTCTCCTTCTCGAACTCGCCAATGCCTACCTGGCTGTCCGTGCTCCCTTTGTGAATCCAGGTTCCACCTTTTATACTTAGTTCGGTTCTGCATTGAACTCAGGTGTTGGCGATCATAGTCAAGTGCCTGACTTAGCATGGCCTCATTAGAGGGACATTCAAAGAAAGAGAAGAGTTCTTTGGAGTGTATGTGTTCCGTTGTAATGTTATTAGGACAGGAGAAACATTGTCTCTGGGGAAACCCGAGGTCTGGCTGACAGTAGGCTAAGGGAATGTCGGGTAGGGGGTTTTCTGAGAAGGGGGATACCATGTCTCACCCTCCGGTAATCCCTCCCCAAGGGTGGAGGATCCCTTGCGATTGCACCCAGGTGGTCCTCCCTCGCTAGTCCGCCCCCAGGGTCGGGATCCAAAAGTAATGGCCCTTCCCTGGCCATCTATTTGGAAGGTCACCCAGGAGTGGGAAGGGAAAAACCCTCAGAGCTTTCACACTGTCAACAACTACTAATCGATAACAAGAGATATGACTTACCTTCAACTGCGTTCATTAACTGTACAAGTCTTAACTTAGTTTACTGACCTCAAGTTGCATTGGTGTTCTATTGTGTTTATTATTTTTGAAACAGTACTTACCTGAATATATCCTCATCCTTGTGCATATAAAATAAATAACTATTTTACTATAACTCCTGGTATGCAAGTGTTTCTTTGGGCCTTTGGATACACTGTACTTACCTACAACTCACATCTCCTTCCTAAGATAAGCCCAGCTGCTCTGCCATGCTACCAAAACCTTAAGTAGTACAGACTTATACTAGAAGTTGGTGCTCTGTATACCAAAGAGAAGTTTTATAAAGTCTTACCACAGGTAGACTTTAGGAAAACACCCCTAACAGTGCTTTATTTGGTCCATGGGGTGGGCAGCAAATCAAAATAGCACCTTACCTGGGACACATCTCACTCTTGCTGTAGTGGCGACGTTGGTCCCGTGGCATTTGCGGAGCAGGAGATTCAGTTTCGTTACCCTTATGCAGCATTCTGCAGCTCAGTGGCCTCCTATGTGGGCTGCCATGTTTTCCAGACTGTGCAGGTGCGGGTGACCAGCAGCAAGGTTCCACGCATGCACTTTGTGTAGTCTGCTACCCTGATCAACAGTCAGGACGGCAGGGCACATCCCACTCATGCCGGCCACAACAAAACCCGATGAGTTTCACAGGCCTTTGTCGTAATTGCCTCCAGTCTGCTGAGAGGACGCTTAGTGTTTGTGCTTCCTACCGCCCTGTGCTAATGATTTCTTCTTTTCCCAGTCATTTCTCCCTTGCCATGGGTCTTCCTTACTATCCCCCTCCCCTTGGCCTTTTCCCTCCTTGGGACTATCCTCTGGTAGTCTCTGTACTTCCATTGTTTCTTCCTCCCATCTGGCTACTCACGTTCAGTGTTTATCACTGCTCCAATAAAACATCAATACATGGGTGGGCTTTCTTTCGTGGTGTTGGGAGAAGGTTCTTCCACTTAATAGGACTGAGTCATTCACTACTCAGTCCTGGGAGGCAGCTTTCCCTCACACTGCCCTGGCCTAGAACACTATGCTGGACCATCAGAAGACCCAGATAGCAGGTAAGAGGTGGTAAGAGGAGTATGGGGGTGGGGGGCTGCTTGACACTGGGTGCCACCTCTGTTTAATTGAGAGACTAATGCCATGGTGTATATATTCAGACATACATGCACAGAGACAAATTTGGGAGTCAGAGAGAATACCCCAAAACCTTTCCCATGTGGTAATGGTTTACATTTTGCATGCTAATATATTGAGAGGCAATACAGCTTTTTGGAAAAGGATGTTGGGAATTTGGACAACTGTGTAGATAGAGGGCATTTGATAAGTGGAAAAAGCAAACATTTCTTATGGTGGGACTTTTGAAACTAACAAAGATGTCACACATACTCTACACTGGGAGCCCTGGTTTGTTATTTATTTATTTTATTGGGCATTTGTAAGGCACGTATACATCAAGGGATTGTGTTTCAAAGCCCCCACAGGGCAGAGGGAAGGGAACAAGGGACAGCAAGAGAATGGATGTTTCAAAGCCCCCACAGGGCAGAGGGAAGGGAACAAGGGACAGCAAGAGAATGGAATACGTTAATAGTGATGAGCAAAATACAATAGCAGTCCTACTAGGCCTTGTGAACATTTGGAGCGTGCAAGTGCAGAGAGAGAGAAGGGAACAGGGGAGGGGGTAAGTGCTAGAGGTTCCACGTGGGGGGGGGGTAATGGGGACTGCCAGTTGCAAAGGCAAATAGGTAAGCATCACTTGGTGGAAGATGGGTCACCTACCAAAACAGTAAGTGCAGGCCTGTAAGGCATCACAGGCCAGTTGGTGCCCGAAGGCAAGTGCAGGGGGAGGGCGGATGATGCAGACGTTTGGACAGAAAGGCCAGGACCCAGGAGGACACAAGGGCCCAGGCCACCAATCACAGCGACTGTGGGGGTTTAGCACGGGAGGGAAGGAGGTGTTGATAGAAGAGTCTTGAGGTGCTTGTGGAACATGAGGAGATCCGGCTCAAGATGGTGAGAAAGGGGGAGGCTGTTCCAGAGGAGGGAGCGAGCCGAGGAAAGAACGGCCACCGCTCACTGCTTAGAGAAGCGCTAGACAAGCAAAGAGTTGGGACCCGGAGAGAGCAATTTGCAGATAGCGTGCTCCCCGCGCCTAGACAGTCTTATGGATGATGCAGAGGGATTTAAATATGATGCTTGCAGCAACCGGGAGCCAGTGGAGAGATTTTAGGGCTGGAGAGATCCATTCCCTGGGCTTGAGGCCAAGGATAAGTCTTGCAGCCCTATTCTGGATTAGCTGGAGGGTCGGAGAGAAGAAAAAGGTAGATTGAGGAAGAGACTGTTCCAATAGTCCAGCCTGGAGAGTACCAGAGCTCTGGAGACATTAGGCTTCTGGGGAAAAGTGACAAAAGGGAGGATGCCTCTGAGCAGGTAGAGTTGGAAATTGGCCTTTTTGCCAAGGTCCAAAATTTGAGGAATGAAAGGGAGAGGAGTCGAAGATCACTCCCAGGTTTCTGGTTTCAGAGTAGAGGGAGGCCAGAGAGAAGGGGGCAAAAAGAGGGAACAATAGTGATAAGAAAAATCTCACTCTTGCTGGCATTGAGACCGAGATCATTGGAGGTGCACCAGGACTGGATGGCTGACAGGCAATCGGGATTGAGAGAGGAAGTAGGAAGAGATGCAGAGGGTAGTCTGAAGAGTTGGGGGGAGAGAGAACTTAGGATGTTCTGAGTTTTAGCAGTGAAGTGGGTGGACATTGCAGTGAAAAGGACCTGGGAGAAAAGAGGCAAGGTAGAGACTGCAGCTGGTTTGGCTAGTTCCTTGCAGATTTTAAAGAGTTCAGCTGTGTTGTTAGAAGCTCCAGAGATGCAGGCCTCGATGTGAGCCCTCTTCTTGGAATGAATAGAGAGACAATATTGGCTTTGGTGAAGGCGACAGGCCAGTTTATCAGAGGATGAGCTTGAGGTCTGCCACTTCCGTTCAGCAGCTCTGCACTTGCGTTTCAGGGCTGCTAGATCAAAATCATACCAAGTGTTACTCTTGGTGACAGGTTTCAGACGGATCCTCACGACAGAGGCAAGAATATCGAGACTGTTCGTGATAGAGAGATGGAGACTGTTGAGAGCAGAGTCAATAGTTGGGTCGCAAGTGAGAGGAAGGGGAGGGGGGAGAAGGTGTTGGCGAATGCCGCAACTGACACTGGTTTCATTGGACGGATGTCCACAAACGAGGCTGGCAGAGCTGGGGGAGGTTCGGTCAGAGGGCCAAGAGGTCCCAGGTGGGAGGAAAGGAGGAAGTGGTCAGTCCAGGAGAGAGGGGTGGAGAACAAGAGATCTGTATGGATGAAGGCATCAAGAGTGTGTCCAGCTGAGTGGGTGGGACCAAAGCAGCGAATAGAGAGGGAGCGAGAGGCCCAGAGGTCACGGAAGAGAGTGGAGGCTGTGATTGAAGAATCAAGGTGGAGTTCAGAGGTGGCAGTCAGGAGAGCCGAGGAGAACTTGGCCTATTCTGAAAGAAAAGATAGTAGCAATGGTGAGAGAGGAAGTAGGAGAGATGCCAAGCTTGCAGACCAGGATTTCAAAGGAGGAGTAGGGATGCATGGGTATGAGGGAAGAAGGGGCACACTCCGGGAAGATCAAGGCTGCTCCACCACCAGCAAGGTTGGGATGAGGCTTTGAGATGATCTTGTAGCCATCAGGGAGAAGGGAGTCAAAAGCAGTGACTGAGCTGGCATTGAACCACGTCTTGGTGAGAGCGAGGACTTTGAGACCAAAGTCTTCAAGGAGGAGGCAGATGTCGGAGGAATGCTCAATAGCGGAAACGGGCATTAAGTGTGGCTAAGTGAAGCCGGTCACCGCCTTTGAAGGTTTTCCGAGGTGAGGCGCAAGGGGGGCGGTACTTCCATTGAAGGTGGTGAAGGAGGTGCTGAGAGAGAGGAAGGAGGGGTAGCAGGAGAGGGAAGGAACTTGATTAGAGCCGGCAGGCACCAGTCAAAGGAAGAGATTGGGTGGAATAACCCAAGTCATGATAGTGTCATTGTGGTAGGCACTAATGATGCGCCTGCAGGATGAGAAACCCGCCAAGAGAACTTCCCATCTAGTGCCACCATTAATGTATGAGTGTTAGACAGAAACCTGTGCAGTTCCCTTGGGGACCACTGCAAAAGATTTAAGACTACAGGTGTTGGCAGTAAACCCACTTGGTAGCAGTCTGTACCACCCAGATTTACCTGGTAGCTGTGGCTGAGCAGTCAGACTTCCCTCAAGAAGAGTTAGGCAGTATGCAAAGTATACACAATAGGTACTCAGATACAATAGCACAAGCAAACACTGACCAGAGCTTTGGTATCAAGGTATATAATTATTTAAAAACACACTTATTGAAACACTCCAGCACTATTATTGTAAATCACTCTAAACACAATTACTATTATTATATATATACACTCCTTATTCCTTATCAGACAAGTCTTAGTTAACACCACTTATTTCCAGACAGAGGTGAGCGCTTAACTATAGATGGCACTCCAATATGTTAACGAAAAAGGGAGAGAAAAAGACAGAATGTAGGAAAATACACCACACTAATACTTAGGAACTCTTAAGCAAGGCAGGAAAGTCAAAAGTTACTTGTGAGCCAAAGTCCATAGGCCGGGCCCACTCTTGGAGAGAGCAGGGCACAAATGCACCCAAGATCACACAATGACAACAGGCTTAAAAAGTCTTCAGGGGGTTCAGAAAGGTTTTAGTTAGGCTCAGAAAAGTTTAGCCAGGGTGTCCCAGGCTAACCCAGGGTCGAAAGCCGGGGGCTAAATCTACCCCGTACAGTCGGTTGCAAGGGAAGCCAGGCGGAACACGGTACCTTATGTGGGAAGGATCCTCCAGCGGGGGCAGTTGTTCCTGGCAGCGGGTGCAAGTCGCGGCGTCGTCCAGAGGAAGAGAAAATCTCGACGTGGAGGAAAGATGAAGGTCGTTGCACTGCCAGAGAAGAAACCAGCCGCAGAGTTAAAGGTACTACCCTTTGATTCGCGGTAGTGGTAAAATGTGGTATGCCGGTTGCCGGGGTGCTTGGCACAGGCAAGGCGGCCACAAGATGTTCCAGGAAGCGAAAAAGGAAGCAGACTGGTTATCCCCACCAGTCGAAGGAAGAAGACTCTCCGGGCTGGAGATCTCCTCTGTCATTGGGAAAAGTGGTGAGACGGTTCAGCAGGGCTCCACCGGTGGTGTCGTCGTAGCAGGTCGGCTCAGCTTCTCCCTTGTCAGATTCTTAGGTCCTGTGGCGACTTCTGAAGTTCCAGTCCCCAAACCCCTGCTTTTATGCAGAAAACCCCCATTCACTCAGCCTAGCTGTCACTCAAACATGCTAAGTGGTGAGCCGGCCGGCTCACCACTTGGGCCAATCAGGACGGAGTGCGACTTGAGTTGCCTAGGCAACTCAGTCCAGGGTGCCTAAATCCCCCTCCACCCCTCCTAAGTACCCCAGACAGAGTGGCACCACTTTGGAGGGCTTCTGTGGAGAAGCCCGCCAAAAAGTGGAACAAAGGGCTCAACTTGGGTTGGAGTCACAGAAGCGAACACAAACGCCATTTTAGAACCGAGTTCTGGCAAAAAATACCAACCGGAGAATTAATATTAAATAAATAAACCGGCGGTATGTTCGAGGCTATAGGAATTAAATAATTAAAGTTGGTAGCCTCGAACAATGGGAAATCCCACAGGGATATATTCGCGGTCGAATATAAAAAGTAGTATCCACTGCCACCAGCCAAAACTCGATCAGGGGGGACGGAGACGTGCCCCCTCGACTAACAGACCCCGGGGCAATCGAATTGCCCCAGCCAGTACGTCCACAATATGATGGTTTGTACTGGTTCTGTTCAGAATTTGAGACTAGTAAAGTCAATGGTGACTTTACATGCCCTGGGAGACAGTAGTTACATGCCCTGGGAGACAGTAGTCAGTCCCAGGGTATGGAGTCTATACTGGGGGGGGTCACTATGACACCCCTGTGTTACTGCACTAAGGGTGCTGTGTAACACACATCACAAAAACACACGAAGCCCTAAGGAGTTAAAGACCCCATAGCCCATTAAACACATCTAGATTCAAAGAAACACACTCAAATCATGCCCAAGAGTGAGGGTAAAAGAGTCTCACTCTTGGCAGGAGAAAGAAATAAACCCCAAAAATCCAGCAAAGCTGCTGGGGGACTCACTAGGTTAGGAAATTCAGCCTAAACAGAGAATTCTCCCTAACAATGAGGAAGTGGAAGGAGAGAAAGTGGAGATCAGATCTGGAGTCCAAAGGTCAGTAGAGGGGACAGAAAAGAGGATATCAGTCACAATTTGTTTGGAAGCAGCACTGACATAGGTGTCGGCGATAGGTAAGCCAGGATTAGAGGAAAGGAGATCTTTCTTGAACTTTTTTCTTCCACACTTTGTGAGAGAGAGAGGATAGATAATAGAATGGCAATTAGAGTAGATAGGAGAGCTGGGGAGAGCCATGGAGGTGGTAGAGAGAAGTGTAAGGAATAGGCAGAGATAGTGCACAGGCACGAGTGACTGACCAGGCGGCCTAGTCGCCGTAAGTAGCGGGTAATTTAAAAAAGCACACTTAGATTTGAATTTGGCAAAGAGCACTAAAAAGCACAAAAGTTTATGATCAAGTGAGTAGCCATAAACATGGGCAGAGGAATGTGTGCCTTAGCCCCCACAGTCCCAACTGAAGGCAGTTGTTGCGTGTAGAATGAGGATAGAAGGGTGAAGGCTTACCCGTGAGGCGGTCCAGGAGAAGCTCCAGGTTGCAGGATCCTGGCGGGGAGTAGGGTTGGCTGTCCACGATCCTCCCAGGCACAGACTGGGCCAGACAGGGTGAGACGTGCCCTTAGGTGAAGGCCCTTTGGTGGGGGCAGACACTCGCTTGCCGGCGCCCGGGTCAATAAGGTCTTTGTCCTGCTTTACAGCCAATCGGGCTGCTTCAGAGAGGCATGTGGGAGCCTCGGTGTGCAACGGACCTGGCGGCCATGATGGAAGGCCTGAGGCAGGATGAACGGTCCTCGTGGCCACGGAAGCCTCCCAAACGAGGTGCCCTGCTACAGAGTGGAAGGGGAAATGACCCCCAACAAGGAGGTCATAAACCCATTAATGGCTCCCAGTGGCTCTACTTTACTGAACTTCTCTAATCTCCACCATCAATAGGCCAGGTACCACACCGCAATCAATGGCGCCAGCCAGGTGCACTTAATGCAAAGGCTTTGAATCACCTCACATTTCTTTATGATCCCTGAGTCCCAGCATAGAGTCATCTGCACCCTTTCTCTCACCCCAACCGATTCCACAGGAGTAGTTATTGCAGCACACCAAAAGGTGTTGGCAGGGGAAGAGTGGTGTCAATAGTCTATAAATGATCCCTTTAAACATCACACACTGACCATAGCATGAACCGATTGTGTGCCTACTCCACACAAACAACCAAAACTGCAAGGGGTAAAAATGTTGTGTTGAAAGATACTAGCCAGCCATACAAAGTCAGCCCCCACCTCAATTCTTTACATACAGAGGCACACAATTCCTTACTCGCAAAAAAACAATTACCTCTAGCCAATGGCTAGTGGCAAGTGCACATTTTGCACTCTGCTAACTGCTATTGTGAGTTATTGCCATCTGGCAACGGTGAAAAACTAGATTTTTATTTTTATTAATACAGAAAATTATGCAGGTAATTCCATCTCCAAAAGGGGAATTGCTAACCTGATTCCACTGGTCTTCAATTCCATGCCAAAAGCATAGTGTGCTTGTGCCCGGCTGCCTCAGTAGCCTGATCCGGAGCGCCTGCTCTAACCGTAGCATAGAGCAGGTCCCAAGGTCTCAAGATGCCCACTCGACAGAAGCAGCAACAGCAAAGTCTCTGCAGCACAGGAGCAGCATTTAAGATATGCGCCCCTGTAACAAAACCATAATAATCAGAGGTAACCCATGTTGGTGGCAGGGTAAACTCTCAAATAAAGCTATGCCCGAGTTTGGGCATAGGGCATGGCACTACTTGATCATGGCTGCAATATCCCAATTGATTTCACACACGTGTCAGCTCTGCTGTGGAAAGTGATGGGCATTCTGGCCAGCTGGCGAGAGACTGTGAAATGGCAGGACAAGAACCTGAAGGCCCGGGCCTCTTCTTTGATCTCTTTGTGAGGGCAGGTAACACCCTCTGCCAGAGACAACCACAAAGCAGGCATCTTTCCTGGGCCCGGCCATCAAGGGAGCCCACCCATTCAGAAGGAATAGCCTCATCACTAAAGGCCTTTGCTCTTAGTGAGAAGGGGCAGGATTAGAGTAGGCAGGAGTGCTCTGGTCAATGGACGGAGCCTTCCACCATCTTGTTTCTCTCTGCCGCTCTCTTTCATGCCCCCTCCACTTCCTCTGGAGAAAAGCACTTTGGGTGTAACATCAGAAGGGCAAAGTCTGCTTAGTCCAAGAACAGGGATTGGACCACTAAGGCAGGCTAGCTTTAGTCCAATCACCTGGGGACTTGTGTCTTTAAAAGAAGGAGACTCCCACCCCTTTTTCAGATTCTCTCAGATCCTCTCAAAAGACAAAGGCCCTCATTACGAGTCGGGCGGTACGGGGTTAACGGCACCGGTAAAGGTGCCGTCAACCCCGTACCGCCCGATTAAGAGTTCCCCTCGCGGGACCCGTTCTGCATGTCTGGTCTGACCAGACGTGCAGACCTGGTCCTGCGAGGGGAAGAGGGAGGAAACAACGGGCCGACTCGTTATCGGCTCGTTGTTTCCTCCCTCTCCCATTCCCATTCAGCCCTATGGGGGCTGGAATGGAGAAGGACCGGGTCCGGGTCCTCAGAGGGAGGAAATACCGGGCCCTCCGAACTTGGAATGGTCCGGTAAGTCCTCATTCCGAGGACCTGGACCCCGATGCGATTTCGGCGGCAGCCATGCCGCCAATAGCGGCATGGCTACCGCCGAACTCGTAATGAGGGCCAAAGATTTGCTCTGTAAGAACTCTCTGGACTTTGGGAAACTTTCCAAAGCTCTCAGCCTGATGTAAAGGACGAGTGGTCCAAGGCAGAAGAACAATCAGCCCCTTACCCACTCCCAGGGCATATTGGGACTGTCGTTTGCTGTGGAGCAGGACCTGCCATTCTGCACCTGAATAGCCTTATCTTGGAGAGCAGACCCTAACCAGAGCCATCCTGTCCTCTAGTCCCCCAGAGTGGGACTCACAGCAGCTGGAGTGCCAGATCAGCCTAAGCTCCCTGTTCTGCCGCACCTTGAACGAGAGGGAAGATGCCAGCGCTGACTTTTGCGCTGATCCACCAATTGTACTTGCACTTCAAAACCAGCTGGACGCTTCATCATGCCTCAGATGAGTCCGTCACCTGCTAGGCCCAGATCAACTACACGACGCTGGGACCCAATCTGAATCACTGGCTAGTCACACACAGACTGACCATGGTTACAACCAAGGCTTGACCTGGCTAGCCCTTGAACGGTCACTTCCCCAATCTGCACATGAACACCCCCTAAAACCACCACTTCGAAGACCTTCGCCCGCTGACTCGAACCACTGGACGTCATGCATCGATCCTTCGCCGCAGCTGAAGCCCAACTCGGCCTGGCCCAACTGCAAAGAGATCCTGAGCCACCCTACCTGCGTCTTTGAAATCCCCCGGTAAGCTGCCATTTGGGAACCATGACAAAGTAACAGTACCATCTTCCAAAGCTTTACCGTAGGAATGAATAATTTATGGTTCAAGTATCCTCAACCGTCTGTGAGGGTCAGACCAAGAGCCTGAAAGGCCAGAGGATCCTCTTTCCGTAACTTCAATGTAGCGTTAGACACAGACTGTAGAAAGCTTGATATCTCATGAACAAATCGGGCTTTGGGATAGAGTGGTTCCATTCTGAACTGAGACAGTTTGGCTACATCTCTCCTAGATAAGGCATCTGCTTTGAGGTTGACTCTACCCGGGATGAAAGTAAAGGCGATATCGTAGGGGGAAAAGAAATGAGCCCACCGGGCCTGTCTACTATTTCTAGTCTGCGCATATTGTAGGGCCCAGAGGTTATGGTGGTCCGTACGGAGTTCAACAGCATGTGAGGCCCTCAATAGCAGATGTCTCCACTCTTCAAAAGGCACGCTCGATTGCAAGCAGCTCCTTCTCAAGTACGGTATAGTTTAATCCAGAAGGTGAGAGAGTCTTGGACAGTTATGCCACGGGGCATTCTACTCCTTGTCCATTTTCGTGAAGGAGAACTGCTCCTAAAGCAAGGTGGGATGCATCCAGCTCCACAATAAACTTCTTGCTCTGATCAGGAGATACAAGCATTGGGCCAGAGGTAAATCGGGTCTTAAGAATGTCAAAGGCACGTTGCGCTTCCACTGACCACAAGTACCCCTTTCTTGAGGAGCATTGTCAAAGGAAGGATGGTCTCTGAAAAATTGGGAATGAAATGCTGGTAAAAATTGGCAAAACCAAGGACACTCTGAATGTCTTTGACACAGCAAGGAGATACCCAGCCCAGAATAGCAGAGACTTTACAGGGATCCATGGAAGTTCCTTGTACTGACAAAATGTATCCCAGGTACGTCACCCTGTTCTGATGAAACTCACATTTGTCGAGTTTGCACAACAATTGATTATCCGATAGGGAGCGTAACACCTCTTTGACATGCGACACATGTTCTGCGAGTGATGAGGAAAAGATTGCATATCTTGACGATATTCTAATGATGGAATGTAGAAGAAAGTCAGAAAAAAGATGATCCATGAAGCATTGGAAGACGGCAGGTGCATTAGACAATCCGAAGGGCATCACTCGATATTCGTAATGTCCAAAGGGAGTACAAAATGCTGTCTTCCGATCATCGCTGGGTTTGATTCGCATGAGATGGTATGCCCTCCGTAAGTCTAGTTTTGTAAAGATCTTTGCCCCTTTGATGGCTTCCAAGATATCTGGAATTAACGGCATGGGGTATCTGTCTGGAATAGTGATCTTGTTCAGGCCTCGAAAGTCAATGCAGGGTCTCAGCTCCGTGGTGCCTTATTTTGGAATCAAAAATAAGGAAGCCCCTGCGGGAGATGTAGAATCAGTAATCAGACCCTTATGTATATTCTTCTGGAGATATTCTTTGAGGGCATCCTTCTCTCATGCAGAGAGAACATACATATGGTCAAAGGGTATGGGTTGATCTGCGACTCATTCGAGGGCACAGTCCCGTCGGTCAGGAGGAAGTTCTGCATACTCTGTTTGAGAACACTCCTTGAAACTCCCGATAGGGTTCTGGGATGTCTCGGATTTGATTAAGAACCGTGATCTTTGGTTCATGTACAGAATGCATGGCCGTCGAGTGGAATCCCACAGACCCACTAGAGAGACAGAGTTCTAAACAGTGTTCGGATCCCGAAAAAAATGCATCAGCAGACCAGTTAATGTAGGGGTTATGTACCCTAAGCCATGGCAATCCTAGAATAAGCACATAAAGGGCGGTGCAGATGATGTCCAATATCAGTGTTTCCCCATGAGAGATTTCATCTGAAGTGGGGCTGTCTGTCCCTGAATTGGCCCAAATATTAGGGGACTCCCGTCTACTGATTCCACAGGGATGGCAACAGACTTTGAAGAACGAGGTACTCCATGATTGGCTGCCCAGAGATATTAATTCCCTGTGGCTCCACTTGTCATCAGAGCAGGAACTAAAACAGAATTTACCGAATTCCATGTGAAAGTGGCCATCACTACCACCATGGGGAACTCGTTTCCTCAGTAACAAGCAATGAAAAAGGATGGATTTGAGGAACTGCTCACTGATTTCCCTAACCGTGGTTCCTCAGACAGTCAGGTTCGAGCGTTTCCCTGTCTGGGGGGAGCAATCGGCCAATTCTGGATCAAATGTTCCTTTGAGCAGCAATACATACAAAGACCTAACGACCGGCGCAGACTGCATTCCTCTGGAGACAGAGAACCCCTAGCTGACTCGACCTGCATGGGTTCTTCAGCTGGAGTGGGTTTTGGAGCTGGATGCCGAGAATCAAAAGGAGTACGAAAACAACAATGTCTTTGTTTCTCCTGATGTCTCTCCTGGAGTCGGTAGTCCATCTTCATGGCCATTGTGATCATCTCAGCTAGATTGGGAGCCTGTGGATGTGGAACACGAGAAATCTTGTCTAAGTTTGTCATTCAAACCTCGTCTGAATAAAGTGAGATGGGCATCATCTGCCCAGGCAGTTCCTGTGGCCAACTGTTTAAAGCGTATGATGTACGTTAATAAATCTTGAGAACCCTGCCGGAAATCAAGTAAGTGTTCCTGGGCTGAGACTCATTTCTTGCCTTCAGAACATGGCTCTCAGGCTATTCACAAAAGCTGGATATGAATCTAAAAGAGGGTTGCTGGTGGTAGCCCAAGCCAATGCGGGACCTGTAGGAGGAGCTATCATACGCCCAATCTTGTCCACATCACTGTGAAGAAGGCTGCCTTAAATGCAAATTGCACTGTGCATGCTTCTAGAAACTCTTAATTTATGGGGGTTCCCGTCATATCGACCCCCTGGTAAAGGCCCCACAGGAAGTTCAGAGCAGCTGGGTGACCTAACCATATGTTGCCTTAATACGGCATTCTCCTGTTTTAATGCCTGTACTTCGGCTGTTAAGGACTGGACTGCCGCAAACAGTTGCTGCTGTTGTGTCTGATCCATTTTAGGATTATGTCTGTTGGTGAATTAAGCCCATCTTGTTTTGGCGTTGCCAACTGTAACTAGTACCAGAAATCATGCGATTATGTCATTAATTCACCAAGAAGACATTCTCCACTAACCTGATCAGAAGGTCTGCAACGTTGATGCAAATTAAAATTCACCTGGGATACCCTCCCCCCGCCACAGCAGGTTCAAAGGATTGAGGGAAAAGAGAATCCCAGGGAATCCCTCTGGGGAATAAAACCCTGTTGGCTGTGGGATGTGGGTTGTTTCTGCTGCCTGGAAGTCCTGGTCCCACAATGTTCTAAAGGCTGGTGCTGTGATGGGTGGAGAATTTCAATGGTATTCTATGGTCTTTCTGGTCTAGCACACAGGGTAATAAGAAAAGAGGTAAGTAGAGATCAGAGTTTGAAGGACATGTGAAGAAATAGAAGAGAGAAAACAAGCTTGTACCCTTTTCACCAGGAATCCTCAGAATGTAAAGGTTACTCTTTTCTGAGCAATACGGTTGAGCGTCTGGACCTTCTATGACACAAAAAAGCAGTGTTAATCATGTGAACGGAAGAACCAAGTATCGGATTAGAACGTGAAAGGAGTAAACACAAAAGGGGTCTGCAGATCGGTCGGTACCAGACTTGATACACCGAGGTGTGACTGAAGATTTTTCGAGTCTACAAAAAAGGGGGGGGGGGGTAGGTACGATTTCCTTCCGTTTTATAATTGATTCGCGTGCAATTAACAAAGTAGTTGCTCCTCAGTTCCCGATGTCACTACTATTATGACTAGGATTCCAGCCACAGCTACACATTTCAGTGTTGTTGATCTGAAGAAAGCTTTGTTTAGTATTCCTGTGCATGCTGACAGTAGGTATTTGTTCACGTTCACGTTAGGGGGACGCTCGTTCACATTCACTCGTGTTCCGCAGGGATACACCGAGAGTCCAAGTATTTACAGTAGGGCTTTGAAAGAACAACTTGATATGCTTCCACTGCCTTCCACGGGAATGTTGTTACAATATATTGACGATCTACTCATTGCCGCAGATTCTGAGGATGCTTGCAAGGAGGGCATGGTGTTGCTGCTCACACATTTAGCAGAGCATGGTCACAAGGCTTGGTTGAAAAAGTTCCAGTATTGTCAACAGGAGGTCGGCTATCTCCTGTCGAAGGAGGGTAGACGTTTAACACCTGAACAAATACAAAGCATCTCTTATATGTCTGTTCGAAATACACAGAAGGAAGTCCAGGCTTTAATTGAATTGACATGGCTTCATATTGTAGGCAGTGGATTCTGAATTTTTCATTAATGATCAAGCCTATATTGGCACTGACTAAGAAGGACTGTCCCTCGCCTTTGCCATGGAACATGGATTGCCAGTCTGCATTCGATTTGCTTAAGGCTGCATTGTGTTCAGCTCCAGTTTTGGACACACCAAATTATGAAAATATTTGTGTGCTGTTTGTGCATGAAAGAGACGGATGTGCTTTGGCTGTTTTGACACAGGACCATGGGGGCAAAAATAGACTGCGGTTATTTTTCCTCCACGTTGGACCCTGTTGCATGCGCTTTGCTGCACTGATTGAGAGCTGCTGCTGCTGCCAACGCGTCCGTAAAACAAAGTGAAGGGATGGTTTTAGGTCATTCTTTAACCGTGATAGTACCCCACCCAGTGGACGTTCTACTAAATAGAACGCAGACACAACATCTCACATCGACCCAACTAATAAGGTACAAGCTGATTCTGTTTGCACCGCATATCCAAATTAAGAGATGTTCTTTGAATCCAGCTGAACTATTGCCTTCTCCACAAGAAACAGAGTAGTGACAGAATGTCACATGATTGTCTTTTTGTAACCGAACAAGATACGAAAGGGAAAATTGATTTAACTGACACATCTTTAAAAGATCCAGAGGGAGAGTTATTTTGTGACGGCTCTTGTTTTAAGTTACCAGATGGTACTTCTACTGCTGCCTATGCAATCACCACATTAACCACCATTGTAGAGAGCAAACAAATCCCACACAACTCAGCACAAGCAGCAGAGATAATCGCTTTGACTAGAGCATGCGAGATTTCAGAAGGGATTAGTGTAAAGGTTTTTTACAGATAGCCAGTACGCAGTTGGGGTGGTTCATAACTTTGGGCGCCTATGGGCTGAAAGGGGATTCTTGACATCACATGGAACGAAAATTCAGCATGGTACTTTGATAGTACAATTATTGTCCGCACTTGCGCTTCCTACATGATTAGCGATAATGAAATGTGCCGCACACCAAAATGTAACGGACAAGCTAGGAAAAGGAAACGTTTTTGCAGACAGAATTGCCAAACAGACTGCCAATGATTTACACTCGAAAAGGTTTATCCTTGACTCATCCTTGATGGAGGAAGGGGTTAGCAGCGTGAAAGAGATTCAGGCAGAAGCTACTCCCGAAGAAATTAAACAATGGTCAGAGGGTCTGGTGGGGTTAGACAAGAAGGGTTGTTGGGTGGATAATGACAAACAAAGATGGATGCTGTCCAATGCTCATGTCACTTCTATGGTCACCATGACTCATGGGCCGACACACATCTGCGATAAAAAGATTTCTCAACAATTAGACCCCGTTTGGCACAATGACAATATTCAGAAGGTTGCTGAATGATTGGTCCATAATTGCATGATCTGTTTACAGCATAATATTGGGAAGGGAACACAACGACACCAAGGGGTAGTTTTGGTCCTCCCTCTATGCCTTTTGAGGTAATCCACTTTACATTCATTGAAAGTGAACGTTGGCAAAATTACAAATATGTTCTAGTACTGGTCTGTGCTTTTAACAAATGGGTTTAGGTCTACCCACTAAAAGACTGTACAGCAATGTCAACAGCTAAGTCTATGCTGAAGGAATACTTTGCGAGGTTTGGCTTACCAAGTGTAATTTGGTCCGATAATGGCCCGCATTTTATCGCAGCTGTAATACTGCAGATATGCGCAGGCCTACAGATCGATAAACGTTTTCACTCGGCCAGGCACCCGCAGAGTGCCGGGCTTGTGGAACATCACAACGGAATTTTGAAAAACAAGTTGGCAAAAATATGTGCCCACAGCAAACTGAAGTGGCCTGACGCTTTACTGTTAACCCTATTGTCAATGCGAACAACCGCACAGTCAAAAACAGGGCTCTCCCCCTATGAGATTGTCATGGGGAGACCAGCCAATGTATGGAATACGCCCCAGCCTAAGAAATTGGGGGAAATAGAGTACACTTTATTGTCCGACTATTGTGATCAGTTGACTCAAAACTTGCGTTTGATTCACCAGCAGGTACGAGAGGCTCTCCCTGCCAAATACGAAGGGCCAGGCCATCGTCTGCAGTCAGGGTACTGGGTCCTCATCAAGAATTTTGAAAGGGGCACCTGCCTTCCACCTCGATAAAAAAAGGCCCCTTCCAGATCCTCCTGGCAACGCAGACGTCTGTACATGTGAGCGGTAAACGACATTGGATCCACACGGCACACATAAAAATAATTACTCTTCCATACAAGTGGAACGAAAAGGACGATGACTCCAACTCCCAGAATGCTTCAGCTCTGATCGACAGCAAAGATTCCAAATCTGATTCAAATCTGCTTCCTGAGCCTGTGGGGCCTGGCGAGACTGCACCATCCGTGCTGCCTTCTTCATAGTCTTCTTCATCACTGATAGACATTGTTTCTGCATCTCCTCTAGACAGCGACAGCACGCGGTTTACAGACCACTCTGTGCCTGGAGCCACAAGGTACAATCTACGTCCACAAAACGGGAATTAGCTACACTTTTGCAGTAGCCTTTGCCTCCGGCCCTGCCACTTGAAGGGCTGGGAGAAGAGGGCTAGGGAACAGGGCAACCGTGTATGTGCTGGGGACAATGCTCTGACACGTGTTTTCCCCGATGATTTCTCCATTATGAGGTGAAGGACTTTGACCCATGTGGGGACAAGCAGGTGGTCACTGCTCCGACACCATAGTGCTTTGGAATCGGTCTTGATCGGCACTTGAAAGATACCAACACTGAGTCAGTCCCTCGTCGTTCCTCTGCTGCAGCCTAACAGTGAGGCTTCTTAACAGACACTGAGAAACTTTGTAAACTATGCCCGCGTTTGGGGCTGTTCGTACCAATGATGACATTGATCATTTTGCTGGAACTGGGCCTATCCATAGAGGCCATGGTCCTCCAGGACCAAATGGATACTGGACAAAATAACTGCCTGTATTACGATTATTCTGGTACCTGTTCTGTGGTACCTGCAACACATGCATCCACTTGATACTCTATTGGCAATTGCTAGTGTTTCTACCATGATTCCACCACATGTGCTTTCCCATACACTTCACCCTGGGGACCTTAAACACAGAGGGGGATACGACAATAACACTTTCTTGATAATGAATGCAACGCATGCTATCCTGAACAAGACCAATTGCTGGGTATGCTAACATTTGCCTCAGCATGGGGAAAGAGGGTTGGGTTGGTATATACACCCTCTACCTTTACCCACTGCCTGTTATGCTTCACTTAGAGCTCTATTTTTTGGTAGGTGGAATGACAGCATCACTGGGAATTTCGATGGAACTAACATCAATGAGTTTGAAAGATTAGTACTGGCTCCCTTGGGCTGTTCTGTGGTCGCAAACAGAAGCAAGCTAAATGTTGCTTCAACTAGGCCTGTTGATAGACTTTCCAGACCTTATCAACCCATGATCACTTTCAAGATGGCTCCAGTAGATAATAAGGATACCATGCCTCCTTCTTACACCATCAATCATAGCCCACACTCTGTCCCATTCTGCATGCGAAAGGAGGGCTCTCGACCAATGGGTTCATTTGACAGATGTATAAACACTGCGTTACTTGTGTATAGGCACGTTATAAATGCCATATCCCATCATATCATACTAGGACATGAAAACAGGCCATTATATATAGGGGACCCCCCCCATCTATTTTGTATGTCGTGATGAGGCATATCCATGGCAGCCTAGGGATTGGGGAGGTACATGCTACTTGGGAATACTCTTTTCAGGTGTAGATCTTGCTACTACTGCTGAAGTGTCCAAGTCTCGCCACCGACGGGATGACGATGGAGACACGCTCCTTCAGATATTTGGGGATATTGCTAAGTCTTTTATACCTTTCTGGGGACAGGTAAAAAATTTGCAAAACATCTGAAATTATCCAGGGTTTTGGAGAAAACCATTAACGAAACTACTAATATTGTGTACAATATGACACTAGAACAAAAAGCCATCAGGTTAGTAGCACTCCAGAATAGGATGGTGCTTGACATTATTTTGGCTGAACGTGGTGGTGTTTGCAAAATGGTGGGATCCGCGTGTTGCGTTTACGTACCTGACTCCTCCCCCACAATATTTAAAGCAATAAAAAGGTTGCACGTCCCGAGCACAGAGATACACGTTCCAAAGGGGAATTGGAACCTGAGTGCATGGTTCTGGGACTTGCTACGATCCTAGGGCTGGAAGATATACTAGCCTTAATACTCAGTATTGTTTTATTCTGTTGCTGCTGCATTCAGTGCCTACCAGCCAGTTGCTCCATGATAGGGGTTTGTTGTGCACAAGCTGTTGGTAAAGTGAAACAAACCTAAACCACGTCTGCCCAAAAATGTTAGTAATGCAAGACGCAACCATCAAAGAGTTCATGTCAATCAATGTTTATAATGATAGCGTTTCGGGGTGTTTTTCCGACAACACATGGTCCGATGAGGGCGCTGTATTTGGATGATGCTCTTGGCTTAAGGCCAAAAGGAGTGTGCATTGCACAGTAATATCACGAATGATCAAACCTGAAAATACTGAGAAACCATTTTGTATTCATCAGCCATTTTGATGTTCCTCTGTTCTCTGCTCCCTGTATATATTCTGAATTTTAGGCCTGAACGTGGTAAGAACCCGCGGCTTGAACTTTGAGATGCTTACATAGGCAGGAATGTTAAGCTATTAAAATGTATTGGTCGTCTTACACTGTAGAACCTTGAAGCTGTGCATGAGCACAACTAATCAGCAAACCAGGTGCCATCCAGTGTCGTTAGTGCCTTTCCTAGTGGGCAGTAAAGAAGAATTATGTGCGGCTGTATGTGCTCCTCTACGGAAGCCGTTATTTTCTCTGCTTTAGAACTGTCTAACCTTAGTCCAAGAAAGCAGCAACAAGATAACCTTAGCTGGTAGAGCAAGGAATGTCACCTTGTTGTAGAGAATGCGATAATCTCCCCCATGCAGATGTGCCCTGTTCCCAGACAGTAAATAGTCTTGGAAACGGCGGCAAAGAAGGTTTGATGTTTAGGTAAAATGAATTACGTAGACGGTTCGTGAACCCTAGCTCATGACTTACGTGATGGGGGGCTGGGCCATGCTTTTGATACTATGAATTGACCTATATATGTGACTTCTCTACCGATGCTCGCTCCCTCTCCCCTCACGGTGTCTGTATGCACACGTTTTGGGGTGCTGAGACCCGTTCGCCCAAATGTGAATGCAAAGAAAACATGTTTTGTCTTTGAACCTGTATGGGAGAATAGGTCTAAAAGACCCCCCCCCCTCTCCCCTACAGTCCCCTCCTTGTGACGTCCATGGCTCATCAGGGGCCCATCCTGCCGTCAGGGCCCAGGTGGCGGGCAGGCCACTGGCTGACACATTGACTAATCGTACTGTATTTTGGAAGGCCCAGAAAACCATTTTGAAACTACAACTCCATCTTGAAACACGAGTCCCCGTGCGCTGCAGCAGGGCTCCCACTTATGGAGAAGCCCGCGCTTGCTCCAGTCGCCCTTAGTCTATGGCAGATCCGCTGAGAGTCCGTTCCCACGAGCAGTCGGACATGAGCTAATGCTAGAGCCAAACACTATCATTCACCTTCCAAAGGGCATCATCATTCTCCGTGTGATACAGTATGTGAAGCTGGCCTGGAAAATAACTGTGAATCGTCCCCAATAACACAACGCCTTAAGTCTGTATTAAAACCATTAGTTTGTTAAATATGCTGTGTTAATGCCTCTTGTGCACGACCCCACATCTAAAACCTATAGAGAGTGCACTACTTGCCCAAATGCACAGGATGTCTAAACCTTGTAGTACAGTATGAATAACTTATGCGCCTAGTCTCTTACTAAGTGCTTCCTCAGGTATAATGCAAACAAACCAATACCAGGTTCTTATACAATGACTAAACTGATGCTGCTAGAGTGCAAAGGAACGCAGATATAACGGTACTGTGAGCACACACACACACACACACACACACACACACACACATTGCTTCAAAAGATACGTAAAACACCTTGAGTTGTGTGAATATATAACGTGTATTGCTGTCTTCAAACCACATTGTTCTGTTGTTCCTGCGAGCTCCATCAAACCTAATGCTACCTCAAATGTCGCTTTAACCATTGAAAGCAAACACTGCTAGTTTACAAATGTATATTTCCGCAGTAATGAGTAGAAACGTTGATATGCTATATTTGCATGATATGATTATGTAAAGGCATACGTGATGTAGATGTGTGACCCTTTAGAAAACCAATAAGTATTATATATCGAATGTATTCCTCTCATTATTTAATATGCTGCACACAAGAAGAACCTAACTGCAGAGTTGCTCAAGGTCGCTTCCCCTCCCTTCCCATTGAAGTTTGCCAGGGAAGGCTAAAACCCAAGCTGTACCGCCTCACCTCCCCCAATTTGACTGGAGCCACCTCAAATATTCGTGCTCCCCGCAGCTCGCATAACCACGGTCAGCCATCTGAAGTATTTACAACTTGGCAGTAAACCCCCGCTACAATCGAAGGCCAGAGGTGCACCCTCTCGGGCCCCATGGCCCACCAGATCACCCCAACTTAATGGTCCTTGCAAGACAGACACCTGATATTGTATCAATACCATGTAAAAGCAGCTTGTCATTACTTCCAACAAGACCAGAAAAACCAGTCAATTCACCCAATGCCCCGAGACCTGACCCCACAGTTCACGGCTCCTAGTCAACAGGATAAGAGTAACTGTGCCATGATGTATTGACTCATTCCCTCAGTTACGTACATTCCTGCTGTGCTTTAATAACCTCTAGAATAACTTTTCTAGGATTTACAGGACAACCAGAATTATGTTGACCGGTGTGTGTGTGTGGGTATACGTCGCCAAAGGGCAGAAATCCAAGAAAGATGTTCATCAATGACACTGACCACGCCTGACCGGGTGGCACCATTCAGATGAGCCCAGCTGGCCTCCTCACTCCACATCGGCACCGTGATGATGTCCACCAACCACAACACATCACAGCTGCATATATAGTTAGACGACGCCACCCAATCCCAATGAACATGTTCCCCCTATAGTGTGTAGGTTCTTATGACGCTTTTTGTAAATATAAACGCCTGTCTTTGCTATTGTCAGACAGAACGCTCTCGGAGTTTGCAGAGTTCTTTGCATGCCCTATTTTTGACTTAGATAAAACTCCTACTTTATACTCACCCGCACTTGGTCCTAGCCTTTTTCCCCAATTGGGAGAGTCCATTACTGCCTCTCATTGTGGGGAGGGTCGTGCTATTTAGGGGACGCTCGCCTTCAGTGGTGACCCCAAATGCATGATTACAATTTTTTTTTAAATCCCTTCCGTCCCCTCTGGCACGAAAATCTCCGGTCAAGAAGGGATACGCACGGTGCGCCTGCTCCGGAAAGCTACCCGCCTACGGCAACTGGTACGCTTAGACGTGCGCACGCAATTGAAAAGGGGTACAGGATCCCATTTCAAAAATCCCCTTTGAGTACCGCTCGCCGGAGCTGGGGCTTGCCGTTGAGCGTGTGGCAGCGCCGCCTGGACGGACCCAGTTCGGAGACTATCGGTTCAAGACGGGCACGTGAGTATTGAGTGCGAGTGACCATAAAGGGGGGTAGGGGAAGGGAGCAGGAAAGAACGATGTCATTTAAAAGGGGAACCTTAAAAAAAAAAAATATTGAACTACTCTATACTTTCTTTACATCTTCTCTGCATATGGCCATTAGGATTAAAAGGTGATAAGAGACAGGAACCTAGCTCTGAAAGGGGGTAGAAGGTGGCGCTGCATAGTACTATCTAAACTAGTACTGGGAATATATGAATAAGTGAAAAATACGATAAAGGTGTCTGGTAAAAAGGGAGACACAGTGAATATATTAGTATCTGCTATTCTTTCTGTTCTTTTCTTTCTATGAGTAAAAAGGGGTCAATAAAAGGTAACCAAACTAAAAGAAAGGGGAGAGCTCGTACACGAAAGAGAAAACAGGGGCTTATAAAAAAAAAAAAAAAAAAAAAAAAAGGGGAGAGGAAAAATATATGTATATAACAAGGGGGGTTTGGACGCTGTTAGCTGCTTACAGGGTGTCAATTATCGTTCCACATATATATGTGTACATGCTGTGTGTGTCAAAAAGTTACTATGTTTTGGTAATATTGCTAGATGGTAAAATGTGTATGCTTATGGTATGGTCATGGTAAGTGTGACCAAGTAACATTCCCAAGTGGTAAATTTAATATAACAACACTGTCACCTATTTTGATTAGTGATTTGAAGGTATCAACATCGTGTAAAAGGTAGTTGCCCCCATAACCATTCCAAAAGGGGGGGGGAAGAAGAGAGAGAGAGAGAGAGAGAGAGAAAAAGAGAGAGAGAGAGAGAGACAGACAGACAGACACACACCATGGGGCGGAAACACCCCTGGATCATATCACGATCAGTGGATCACAGAGTTAAAGGGGGAGGGGTTACCCCAAATTTGGCCAGAAGGAGGATCCTTTCATAAAAGTGTACTAGATATGATAGCCACCTGTATTTATTTTTATGGAGTATAAGGGGAAGCAGCTCCATAACAGAAGAGAGCTACAACCACCCCCGCCCCAAGTGCACCCCCACCATATGAGAGCCATAGACAGAGCCATAGACAGCGCGGCCAGGTGAGTACACCCACAGTAGATGTAGAAAAGTTAACAGAGGATTTAGATTCCAGGCTCTCCTTAGCAAGAGAAGAATTATTGAGAATGAAAGAGATTTGTGAACAGAGTGGGACCAATATTGTCCGGTCAGAGCAGACGTCAAGGACACAGGGCCGTGATAAGAAAACTGAAGAGGGATGGAAGAAGGGGGAAATACTGTTCAGGATGCAGGAGGAACCGACACGAATAATAGAACTAGAGGAGGGGGGAGAAAATGGTGATGAGGAAACAATGGCCACTGGAGGTAGAGAAGAATTGTGGTGTGACAAGGAGGACAAAGAAGAAGATGGAGGGAGATTGAGTGTGGCGATGGGAGGTGAGAGTCGGTGGCACATCACTAGAAAGAACCATGGATGAGGAATGGACAGGCAGGTTAAGAAATAGATTGGCGAAAATGGCGCTACTAGGAAAAAAGGAAACAAAGGTGAGTACAGGGAAGGAAACAAAGGGAAAACTGCAACTCCCATTGATACACAGGGGAGGTGGGAGGCCGAATTACATACCCTGGGCTCAAATGGATAAAGCCAATCTGTTAAAGTTATTACCACCGCTGTCGGGAGGGGCAAGTAAGTGGATATATGCATTCCAAAAGCATACAGCAGGAGTACCGTTAGCGATAGGTGATGTGAAAAGTTTATTGGTATCAGCAGTCGGAGATCAGGCGGACAGAGTGTGGGTAAAGGCGGGCTTCCCAGGAGTAACATTAGACTGCGATCGCCATGATGGCGCCTCTTTCAACACAGTGCGAGCAAGAGTATGGGATGCCTTGAGAGAAACATTTCCGGATACGCCAGATCTACAATCAGTTATGCAGCGTACAATGAATGATGGGGAGGATGCTATGGGTTCAATTTTTCGGGTTCAAGAGATGTGGAGAGTGGAAACGGGCACGCCCTGGTACCAGTCAACATCATTATTTTATTTCATAATAAAGAGAGGGCTCCCAAAAGAAGTACAGAAAGCACTTGACAAAATTGCAGGAATTGAGGCAAAGGGGTGGCCTGAGATACAAAGTATAATTGTCCACCACTGTAAAAGGATAAAAGAACGGGAGAAGCAAATAGCACACAAAAGGTTGGCAGATGAGGCCAAGTTAGTACAAACGAAACTGGTGAAGGTCGCAGCAGCAGTAGCAGCGCTCCCACAGAACAGGGAGGGAGACGAAGAGGAGGAGGGGCTGGTAGCAATACAAGGGAGGATGGCAGCAAATTGGGCGGCAGCAGGACAACAACAGTGGAACGGGCAGGAGCAATACGGAGGTCCGCAGAGGCAAGACTGGGCCCTTCGAGGGGGACGAGGTGGGTACAGGGGTCACAGAGGGGGTGGTCAGGGGTACGGAGGTAACGGAGGATATGGGGGCCAAGGTCCTAGAGATGCACCAGGGGGCTGCTGGAATTGTGGGAGGTGGGGACACTTTTCACAGGAATGTAGAAACAGACCAAGCAACGGGTTTCAGGAGGTGGAACAGTATGGTAACCCCCACCCAGGGAGCCCATAAGGCCTTCCAATGGGAGGACCGCAGAGACAACAAGAGCGAGGGTATATGGAACAAAGACCAGCGCAAAACAATAGGGCACAGTGCTACCCACAGAATGATGAACACATGCAATATACACCAGGAAACCCTTTCGCAACAGTTGCCAACGGGGCACCTGCCCCAGCCCCGTACAGTGGAGTGGCTGTAGTTCCAGGGAATGTCTTTAGCCAAGGGGGAGTGACGAGACAGCCCGCATAGGACAGCCCACAGGGAACACTTGCGTGTCCTGTTCTATCTACCACCTACAATGCAGCAGAGGAACCATTGGTAGCGGTGCAGATAGGAGACAAGCAATTCATCTTTATGGTGGATTTGGGAGCCGAGAAATCATGTATACGTGAGGGCCGGTTTCCGCTATCTAACCGAAGGTTGGAGACGCAGGGGTTCTCTGGGGCTGTCGTAGAAGTTCCTTACACCGAAGATTGGATGTGACAGTGGGGGGTAAAACAGTGAGGGCACCCCTACTGTATTACAATCAGTCCCCGATAAACTTACTCGGAAGGGACCTTCTGAGTAAGCTCAATATGACTATCTCATTCACAGAAAGAGGGATAGTTTGCTCCACCCCAGGAATATGCCCTTTACGCGTGATGCTGGTGGTGCATGCGCGAGCAACAGCACCAGAAGTGCGCGGCCTACCAGTAAATCCAGATGTGTTCATTGAAGGGTTGAAGACATTATAAGTGGTACCTGAGCTAAAAAGGTTGGAATGGCGAGTGCCAACGGAATTTATCTTTCGCCCAATAGTGTGCCCATATATTGCCCCTGGCTCAGTGATATCATTAGACTTGCATGGAGTTCAGATATCGGCAAAAAGAATTGCGGTAATTGGCATGGACATAGATGGATCCGAATGGCGCAGTGTTGTGCATTAATGCTGACATCGCCTTACGTGATCTATCAGATGAAGACCTCTTTTCTGATTCGGAAAGTGATGGAGAAATAATAATGAAAATAGCGATACCCTGTGATATCTTGATACAAGTAAGGCAAGTGCCCGTGCAGCTGATGGCAGCGGTAGGGGCACTGCCTTTCTTTTTTGATGACGACATGAAATTAGTGCCCAGTACTCTGTGGACTACAGGGCCTCATGATGTAGGACTGTTGCACGGAGTAACTCCAGTCACAATAAAACTTAAACCAGGGGCTATTCTGCCTAGAGTCAAGCAGTACCCACTGTCCCGCGAAGCAGAGGAAGGGATAAAAGAAACAATAAGTGCTTTATTAGCCCAAGGAATAATAGTGCCCTCAAATTCGCCATGTAATGCTTGTATTTATCCGATTAAAAAAGCAAAAGGAGGGGCGTGGAGGATGATCCAGGATCTACGCCCACTCAATGACGTCATACAAAAAGAGTTCCCTCTAGTGCCGAACCCTGCATCAATACTTTGCAGTATTCCAAAAAATGCATCACACTTCACAGTAGTGGATCTGAAGAACGTCTTCTCCTCCATCCCGCTGGCAGAAGAAAGCAGATACCTGACAGCCTTCACATTAGGAGGGAAAAGATATGAACATTGCAGGCTGCCCCAAGGCTACTGTGAGAGCCCAAGTATATTTAACCGCATACTCCACGAAGACCTAGGGAACTTGGCAGTTGAAAGTACGGTCATTCAGTATGTAGATGATCTACTTATTTGTGCACAGGATGAGGAAAGGTGCAGAAAAGACTCAGTCACCCTCTTAACATTGCTTGCCCAAAAGGGGTACAAGGTGTACAGGGAAAAACTACAGTATTGTCAAAAGGAAGTATTATACCTAGGAGAACTGATATCGAAAGATGGTAAAAAGATAATACCTGACAGAGTGGAAGCTATTACTGCAGTAAAACAACCCATTACAGTAAAGGAAATGCAAAGATTCCTGGGCATGTGCAATTATTGTAGAGCATGGATACTGGATTATGCGGACTACACTAGGCCCCTACTACAGGCACTCAAAGAGGCCCAGCGGGAGAACAGAGAAATAAAGTGGTCGAAAGAGATGAGTGATTCCTTTGCGTCACTAAAAGAGTTAATTTTGAGTGCGCCAGTACTCGCCAATCCAGATTATGAACGCAAATTTTACCTGTTCTCCCACTGTAAAGGGACTCTTATGACAGCTGTGTTGACACAAAAGTCATCGCCGGGACACAAGACACTCGCCTACTACAGCGGCACACTGGATGCAGTGATGCAAGGTCACTTCGCATGCGAACAGTCTCTCGCTGCCACCGCATTCGCCATTGAAAAAAGCGCCACCATAGTAATGGGTTGCTCCCTTACACTATTTGTCGAGCACTCACTGTTTGCGATATTGGAAAGATCAAAGAGCACACTGACAACACACGGGCAACCGCCTACGAAATAAATCTGTGTAGCGCCAACATCCACATAGTAAGGTGTAAAACAGTAAATCCAGCAACATTCATCACAGAACCATGCACACTTGACATGCAAGAACACAATTGTGCAACATATACGGGAGAGAAAGGGGATGGGCCAGTGGTGAGTGAAAATGCCCTGAATGAGGGAGAGGTGTACTTTGTGGATGGGTCAGTATTAATCGACATGGACACAGGGGAAAAGCATGTGGGAATGGCAGTTGTAAGATTAGAAGAAGGTGAGCACGAAGTGCTAGTACAGCACCGCTTACCCTCCCATTTCTCAGCGCAAGCAGCAGAACTCATCGCCTTGATAGAAGCTTTACATGCAGCCAAGGGGTGCACAGTGACGATATATACAGATTCAGCATACATGACCACTACTGTACATGGGGGACTGGCAAGATGGGGTAGAAGAGGGTTTCGCAGAGCAGATGGGTCCGCAGTACAGCATGCGGAGCTCCTAAAAGAGTTGATAAAAGCATTACAGGAACCCACTATGGTAGTCATTGTCAAGTGCCAAGCCCATACGTCCAATACGGACGTTGTGTCTTTGGGGAATGCGGCAGCGGATGCTGCCGCCAAAGAAGCTTCATATTTTAAAAAGGAAAGTGCAGGTGAGTACATAATGCACCATCAAACAAGCGAGGAATTACCAGAAGGGTACAACGCTATGCCTACATCCCAGTTACTGGAATTGCAGGACGGAGCTGGTGATGAAGAAAAGGAATTGTGGAAGCAGAGGGGATGTAGCCAGTCGGCAACAGATCTATTGTGGCACCAAAACAACACAGGTAAAGTAGTAATGCCACTCAAGTTGCTGGAAATAGCATTTCAGCAGTTACACTTTCCAGCACATAATGCTAAACAGCATATAGCAGCCGAGATACAAGAGGATTGGTTCGTGCCGGGGCGGCAAGAGCATATTTCAAGACAAGCAATGGAATGCACAACCTGCCAGATATACAATTCAGGGATGACCTTTCGAACACTCAGAGGAACAATACCAAAGCCCTCAGGACCCTTCCGAGAACTGCATATTGATTATGCGGGTATGGGTGGAGAGGTGTAACGGGGCGTGCTACATGATAGTGGTCGTCTGTCCGTTCTCAAGGTGGGTGGAAGCAGGCCCATGTGCACGTCCTGATGCCAAGTGCGCCGCGAAGTTCTTAGTGCGAGAGGTATTCCCGCGCTGGGGAATTTGTGATGTAATTCGCTCAGACAACGGGACTCATTTTGTAAATTAACTATTCAAGGAGGTGACTGCCTTATTGGGATAAAACATAAATTATGCTCGATTTATCATCCGTAAAGTAACGGTTTTGTAGAGAAGATCAACGGTTTGTTGAAAGGGAGATTGTCAAAACTATGGGCCTCATTACAAATCAGGCGGTCCGGAAATAACGGTGGCGGTAAACCTACCGCCACCGTTGTTTCCGGACTGCCTGATCCAGACTCCTGCAGGCGGGAGTTGATGTTCCAGCCAGGTTTGACCTGGCCGGTTTTAACACCGCCCGCCTGCAGGCGGATGAGGAAACACCGGCAGCATCACAAGATGCTGCCGGTGTTTCCATGATCCCCATTGAGTCCTATAGGACTCAATGGGAATGGAGATTAACACCATTCCGTCTCCGTGATTCCCGGGAAACCGGGCCTGTAATGCCCCGGTAATTCCGGGAATCACGGAGGCGGAATGGTAATACGAGTCCGGCGGTAACCAGGCGGTTTTACCGCCTCGGTTACCGCCGGACTCGTAATGAGGCCCAATGTTTCTCACTTAAGAAAAATTGGGTCTACTGCCTACCCCTGGCACTGTTTCAGCTGAGAAATCAGCCCAGCAAAGATCACCATCTGTCAACGCACGAGATCGTGACGGGAAGACGGATGCACACAGCACACTCTCCACTGCGCAGGCATTCTGATGCACAAAGAAGTGCAACAATATTAGGAGAGGAATTCACTGACTATTTGAAAAAGCTGACTAGGGCAGCGCGCGCGATATCAAGACAGCTGTCACCGCCATTCACGAGAGAGGAAGGAAACACAACTGTAACATGGGTTGAAGAAAGCCCCCAAAAACAGTTAATGCCAAGGGATTTCATTTACGTTCGAAGCTTCGTGCGTAGATGGAACACCCCAAGGTTCTATGGCCCATATGAAGTGGTATACTGTACGCCTACTGCTGTTAAGGTGAAAGGACTTCGCTACTGGATCCATTTGACGGATGTGCAGAGGGCGTACAGTAATGTCCAAACGGAAGCCAATGAAGAAGTACAGACATCAACAAATGAAAGCACTGGGAATGTGGAATGAAGTGATACCTTGGAAACGAAGGAATAAAAGGAAAATGTAAATTAACGTATTAACATGTTAATGAAAAAAGTTTCCTTGCCGGTAACAGAATATAATACTGATTTGGTGGAAAAAAAAAAAAATGATTAATGAATGAATCTCTCCCTCTCCCTCGACACAATTACCCGGCAGAAGGAAGGCAGCGCGAACATGAGTATAAGCACAGCTTCCCCTCAAAGTGTCTCTGATGCCCCTGCTTATGATGCGCACAGTCTGAATGACCGCAACCCATCTGTCATATCATGGTTTTACAATTCACCCACACAACCTGTATGTACACCCACCCCCACAGTAGGTAGCACACCACCTACGGGAGTAAAAGAAGAAAATGAAGAGATGGCAGCAAAGTTTGCATCCCTGTATGATGAATGGGTAGAGGGGGGTGTGGAAAAAGGGGGGACTAGGTTACACTTCGCCCGTGAAGCAAGGGGATATCTTAGAAATAATAGACGGAAGAGAGAGGTGGGGAGCAGGAAATATGACGAGTACTATGGCTTGGGTTTAGACAAAATGGCAGACCCGAGACACCCACACCAGACCAATAAATGGTGTGCAGACATGAGTGCAACTGCAAAACAGACAATGAATGAAAGTTGCTATGTCTGTTTCCTCATTCCCCACGCCTCAGGAACACCCAAAGTGTTGTTACCGAAAGAATTGCCTCTTAGAGATGCCCAATGTCTCCATCGTACGCTGTGCAGAATTAAGAACACCTTTCAGGCACACAAAGTATTTTTTAGAATGATGCAAAATGAGAAAACGTGCTATGCGAAAGTGGAAGGAGTAATTTGCCTGGAAGAACCTTTCTTCATAATAAAAGGGACGCTATTCACAGAGAACAAATGGAAAGACGAAGAAGTGATGTGCAAAGCTGAGGCACTACGAGGGGTGTCACCAGAAAAATTGCAGTGGATTGAAAAAACGTGCACACCAATATGGAAAGAGCACATCACTAAGCTGACATGGGTAACAGCCATTGAGAGACCATTCAAACTGCAGAAGGAGATAACATATGAACTGTGTTTTCAGGAAGAAGGGAAAACACCAATGGGGGCGAACAAGAATTGCAACAGGACACTCACCATCCCTGACATGAAGAAAGGGACAGCAGCAGTTATGGACACCTACTGGGTATGTGGTAACCAGGCACACTTGCATCTGCCACAATCATGGAGCGGGATCTGCTCATTTGCCACATTGCATTCTGCTTTAATGGTGATACCAGAAAGTCACATCAATGGGGGCGAGAAAGTGCAAAATGCCCCTCGCACACGTAATGCCCGGCCAACGGAAGAACCACACATGTACGTCCTGTCATCTAGTAACAAAGAAGAAATGCTGTCCAGAAGCAGACGATCATCAAATTGCATATCTGAGGCATCATCAGAACTATTGGCACAGATGCCAGACAAATATCGATTGTTCAGCTCCGCAGAAACTTTCTTTGCTTCACTAATTCCTAGTATCCAAGCATGGGCGAATGCAAAATGGCTCCAAATAACTCGCTGGGAGCGGATCCAGTTAGCAAATGACACTGAAGAAGGATTCAATGTGATTAAGGTGGAACTGAGAGCCCTGCGGCTAATGACAATGCAAAATAGGTATGTCCTAGACCTATTAACAGCGATGGACGGAGGTGTTTGCCGAAAAATCAGAAGTGCCTGCTGCACTTTCGTACCTTCTGAAGACGCGGAGAACGGCACATTGTCACACGTAATTGGGGCGATACACAATCTAGGAGAAAGGATGAAAAGCGAAGGTGGGGCTGAAGCAAGTACATGGTTCGACAACATCTTCTCCTGGGTCCCGTCATGGCTGGGACTGACTGTCAAGCTATTAATGCCCGCAGTGGTCTTTTTACTGCTAGTTTTTTGCATATGCCAGATGGGTCTTCGGTGTTGTACTAATGCGGTACCGAATGGTACATTGATGATGGTGACAATGGGCAATGGTCGAGGCACAGTACAAGTTAAGCAAGAGGCACAGGTGCAAACGGGTGAAGATGGTGGGCCCAAATACCAGATGGTGCCTATGTATCGTGGTGGGGATATAGTAGATAGATTATGGCACACAACAATAAGGGAACCCCGTGAGCTTGAATGGTATAAGGAAGTATGGGTGGATTTGGAAGGAGATGGAGATTGCATATACATGACCTGTACACCAGACGGATATGCTAGGAGGGGGGAAAGTCTGAGAGGGGTGTGTAGAGCCTGGATGCCCATAAAAGGCACCCTGGCCTGGGAGGAGGCGGAAGCAGATGAAAAAGAACGGCAGAGGTTGGGGGAACTACAGTATTCGTTACTTAAGTAACGAAAGGGGGGAAATGTATGGGAGAATAGGTCTAAAAGACTCCCCTCCCCTACAGTCCCCTCCTTGTGACGTCCATGGCTCATCAGGGGCCCGTCCTGCCGTCAGGGCCCAGGTGGCGGGCGGGCCACTGGCTGACACATTGACTAAACGTACTGTACTGTATTTTGGAAGGCCCAGAAAACCATTTTGAAACCTAGAACTCCATCTTGAAACACGAGTCCCCGTGCGCTGCAGCAGGGCCCCCTCTTATGGAGAAGCCCGCGCTTGCTCCAGTCGCCCTTAGTCCCTGGCAGATCCGCTGAGTTCCCACGAGCCCGTTCCCACGAGCAGTCGGACATGAGCTAATGCTAGAGCCAAACACTGTATCATTCACCTTCCGCAGGGCATCATCATTCTCCGTGTGATCCAGTATGTGAAGCTGGCCTGGAAAATAACTGTGAATCGTCCCCAATAACACAACACCTTAAGTCTGTATTAAAACCATTAGTTTGTTAAATATCCTGTGTTAATGCCTCTTGTGCACAACCCCACATCTAAAACCTATAGAGAGTGCACTACTTGCCCAAATGCACAGGATGTCTAAACCTTGTAGTACAGTATGAATAACTTATGCGCCTAGTCTCTTAGTAATTGCTTCCTCAGGTATAATGCAAACAAACCAATACCAGATTCTTATAGAATGACTAAACTGATGCTGCTAGAGTGCAAAGGAACGCAGATATAACGGTACTGTGAGCGCACACACACACACACACATTGCTTCAAAAGATACGTAAAATGCCTTGAGTTGTGTGAATATATAACGTGTATTGCTGTCTTCAAACCACATTGTTCTGTTGTTCCTGCGAGCTCCATAAAACCTAATGCTACCTCAAATGTCGCTTTAACCATTGAAAGCAAACACTGCTAGTTTACAAATGTATATTTCCGTAGTAATGAGTAGAAACGTTGATATGCTATATTTGCATGATATGATTATGTAAAGGCATACGTGATGTAGATGTGTGACCCTTTATCCTCTCATTATTTAACATGCTGCACACAAGAAGAACCTAACTGCAGAGTTGCTCAAGGTCGCTTCCCCTCCCTTCCCATTGAAGTTTGCCAGGGAAGGCTAAAACCCAAGCTGTACCGCCTCACCTCCCCCAATTTGACTGGAGCCACCTCAAATATTCGTGCTCCCTTGCAGCTCGCATAACCACGGTCAGCCATCTGAAGTATTTACAACTTGGCAGTAAACCCCCGCTACAATCGAAGGCCAGAGGTGCACCCTCTCGGGCCCCATGGCTCACCAGATCACCCCAACTTAATGGTCCTTGCAAGACAGACACCTGATATTGTATCAATACCATGTAAAAGCAGCTTGTCATTACTTCCAACAAGACCAGAAAAACCGGTCAATTCACCCAATGCCCCGAGACCTGTTCACTGCTCCTAGTCAACAGGATAAGAGTAACTGTGCCATGATGTATTGACTCATACCCTCAGTTACGTACATTCCTGCTGTGCTTTAATAACCTCTAGAATAACCTTTCTAGGATTTACAGAACAACCAGAATTATGGTGACCGGTGTGTGTGTGTGGGTATGCGTGGCCAAAGGGCAGAAATCCAAGAAAGATGTTCATCAATGACACTGACCACGCCTGACCGGGTGGCACCATTCAGATGAGCCCAGCTGACCTCCCCACCCCACATTGGCACTGCGATGATATCCACCAACCACGACACGACTCGTCACAGCTGCATATATAGTTAGACGACGCCACCCAATCCCAACGCCACCCAATCTCAATGAACATGTGCCCCCTATAGTGTGTAGGTTCTTATGACGCTTTGCTATTGTCAGACAGAGCGCTCTCGGAGTTTGCAGAGTTCTTTGCATGCCCTATTTTTGACTTAGATAAAACTCCTACTTTATACTCACCCGCACTTGGTCCTAGCCTTTTTCCCCAATTGGGAGAGTCCATTACTGCCTCTCATTGCGGGGAGGGTCGTGCTATTTGGGGGGACGCTCGCCTTCAAACCTCATGACTGGCATGTCATTAGTATATGGTTGTAAGCCTCAATTCCTTTTATGGTCTTTCAATCTCTGACAGGGGATCAAAATGTATGTCCCACTACATACAAGCTATGTGGAAAAACTGGAGTGACTTACAAGTTCTCAACTGCCTACCATCCCCAGACCAATGGATTGGTAGAGAGGTTTAACAGAACTATGAAGCGCATAATAGGTGATTTAGAAGAACCCCTTAGAAGAAAGTGGGACCTTCTACTGCCATGCCTTCTCTTTGTTTATAGAGAAGTCCCTCAGGAGGGAGTTGGATTCAGTCACTTTGAGCTCCTCCATGGTCATCCAGTTAGAGGTCCATTGGCCCTAATCAAGGACAGGTTGGGGAGTGCTCCTTCCCCCAAGCCAGTGAGTCACTATTTGTTAGGTCTCCAAAGGAGAATGACACACATGATGACAGAAGCTTCAGATAACTTGAAAGCAGGTCAGGCTCAGGTGAAGCACTGGCATGACCAGAAGGCCAACATGGATGAGTTTACTCAAGACCAGCTAATTCTAGTTATGGTACCTACGAGGCAGAGGGCCTTACAGGACAAATGGATTGGACCCTTCAAGGTTGTGGGAAAACTTGGAGAGGTCAATTAATTGGTGGACTTAGGCAATCCTAAGGAAGTCCCCAGGTTCTTTCACGCCAACCGTCTAAAAGCCTATGTCTCGAGACCAGAAATGGGAGCTTTGCTTCTAGCCTCTGCTCAGGAGGAAAAGAGTGAGCCTCTACCCGACCTCCTCAGGGGACAACCTTTAGATGGGAAGATAGAAGGAGTTAATCTCGCTTCTGATCTGACATGAACACCAGGAGGAGTGAAAATCTCTGTTAAATCAGTTTGCCCCTCTGCTTTCACTCACACCAGGCTTTACCCCTTGGGGCCAACATGAAATTCTCCCAGGTGACTGTTCACCTGTTAAAAGCAGAGGTTACAGAATGTCTGACCAGGTAAGAACCCACATAAAGGAAGAGGTCAAGAAGATGCTTGATCTCGGGGTGATAGAGCCATCTACAAGTTCTTGGTCTAGTCCAGTTGACCTAGTACCAAAAGCAGGATCCAAAGAGTTGATATTCTGTGTGGACTACAGAGCCCTAAATGCAGTCACCACGACCGATGCCCATCCTTTACCTAGGACAGATGAGCTGGTGGACAAACCTGGGTCAGCCAAGTACCTCAGTACATTTGACCTAACCTCAGGCTATTGGCAAATAGCCCTGACAGACCATGCCAAGGAGAAAACTGCATTTTCAACCCCTGGAGGCCTCTACCAGTTTAAGTTTATGCCTTTTGGATTAAAGAATACACCTGCTACATTCCAAAGGATGGTCAATCATATTCCAAATGGGATGGAGGACTTTTGCATGACATACTTGGATGACATTGCAGTAATCAGCCCCACTTGGAAAGAGCAGATTGATCACTGATGATATGTATTGCATGATCTTGAGCAGGCGAATCTGACCATAAAGGCAAGTAAATGTTAAATTGGTCAGAGTAAAGTGGTCTACCTTGTAGATGAGGTAGGAGGAGGTGAAATAAGGCCATTTCCTAGCAAAGTACAGGCTGTACAAGACTGTGCCACCCCTACATCTCAAACCCAAGTGAGAGCTTTTCTATGTCTCAAAGGTTATTATAGGAACTTCATAGAGAACTATGGGACCATAGCTTCTCCCTTGATGTGGTCTCCTCACCCAAATTCCCCAAGAAGGTCAGGTAGAATGAGGAGTGCACTAAGGCATTTGAAGGACTGAAAAGAGCCCTTTGTCAAGCTCCAGTCTTAAGAGCTCCCGACTGCAGCCAAACCTTCATTGGGCAAACCGATGCTTCCAATACAGGTATAGGTGCAGTCCTTGGTCAACTGGATGAGAAAGGTAGGAAGCACCCCATTTGCTTCATCAGCAGGAAGCTGAAGGAACCGGAGACAAGGTGGGCAACAATAGAAAGAGAATGCTTTGCCATTGTGTGGCCTCTGAAGAAGTTTAGGCCATACTTGTATGGATTTACTTTTGTGATTCAGACAGCCCACCAACCCTTGAGATGGTTAATGCAGATGAAGGGGGAGAATTCTAAATTGTTAAGATGGTTAATCAGCCTACAGGGGTTAGATTTTACCATTGAACCCCGGTCAGAGTGTAATCACCAAAGTGCTGATGGTCTCTCCAGAATGTATGACCGACTGGAGTAAGGAGATTCATCCAGGGGTGGATTAAATCCTCCTGTCCCTTAGTCTGGGGGTGGGGACAAGTGTTAGGGCGAATTCTCAGAAATGTGCTAATTTCCCTTACCTTAGAGACTCCCAGCAACTTTGCTGGATTTTGAGGACTTGATTTTTTACCTGGAGAGACTATGGCCCTTTTTTCTCACTCTCGCATATATTTTGCTGTGTGTTTTCCCTCTGTGTTTCTTTTGGTTATGGAGTCTAACCCACTCCATAGGCATCATCTTTTACTTTGTGTCACACAGCACCTTCAAATACCTTCTCTGGGATAAACTGTTTCCCAGAAACAGTAGAGTGAAATTGACTCTACTTAGTCCTGTAAATTCCTAAACCCAGCACACCCTATCTTACCATAGAGTGCTGGAGGGGTTACCTAGTATGCCCTGTGTCTAGATACGTATGTAACATCCATATGTTACCCTTTCCCCACAGAATGGCTGGTGGCAGTGGTTTTACAACTACCATGATTTACCCTGACCGCAAACTATTCGCAGCTCTGGTACTGTTAAATCGCAGGAGCCATGTTTTTCAAAATGGCACTGAGCCTCCTTTGTTGAAATTGTCCCAGGTCTTCTTTTTTGACATTTCTTTGTGGAAAGGTCCTTCGAGTTTTTCTCTGCGCGCCAAACCACGTTTGGTCTCTTTGTTAATTTTGCCTTTAGCTGGCTTCTGGAGTGAAACCTACCTCTGGCTCCAGAGTGTCTGGGGTAGGCAGGAAGCGTGGGAGGTGCCCGAAACTACCTGTGCTTAGTCTCCTAGGCGACCCAAATGCACTCTGTGGTGATTGGCTGGCTAACTGTCCGGCAATGAGAGACAGCTTGCTGGTTGAGTGGCAGCTACGCTGGAATGAATGGGAGACAACTGAATAAAAGGCAAGTCTTTTGGCTTGGAAGGCAGAGTCGACCACTGGACGCAGGAATCGAAGAAGAGCTTGAAGAGGACGCCGCTTGCAACTCCTGGACCGTCGGTTTGCCCACTGAAGGCCTGCTGCAGTGCCGAAACACCAAGTCTCGTCGACAGAGAAGCCCCTGCAAGGATGACTTAGTCCTTTGAATTGGTGGGACTAATCAATTCCAAAGTAAGCCACCTGGACACCCATCTCAGAGCTGGTTGAATTTCCTCAGAGTTGCTGCAGGAAACCGTAGAGCCAGGTAGAGGGACACCAGTTTGTGTGCATTGCTTTTAAGCTGGCCTAAAGCATTTGGAAGATCCTCCGGACTCGCACAACGTCGGACCGACCGAGCCTGACCCCCCTCAGCCGAGTGTGGTACCTCAGAAGCAAGGACAATCCACCTTGCCAGCCAGGACAAGCGTTGTTACCAGTGCGGTAGCTGAAACGCAAAACAGCCACTGAAAGTGAAGTTTGCCAGTGCAGGAGTAGTCCCCCGACGTCCTCCCTCTTGTCCCCACGACTGAGGCCCGGGAATAGTGAGATCTGCAGGAAGAGAAGTCATCAGCTGCATCTTTTTCTTCATTGGAAGGTGCTGTAAAACAAGACTAAGAGAACTTACCTCTCATGGTAAAAGTGCTTGAAACTTCTGCAACTCACAAGTCTAATCAGCTTGTGGCCCAACATTTGATTCTTCTCACAAACAACTTCTAAGAACTTGTGCAAAGACTTTTTCGTTTACTCACCAGAAGTACTTTTCCCTATACAAGACTTTAGCCCATTGACTTTGACCTAGCCTATTGAATTGAATAACTCTTCTCTTGAGCTCTGAAAGTATTTGCACTGCCTGTGAAAATTGTGGTCTATTATGTTCTAAATAATCTATGCCTTTTACCCCTCTTTAAGAGTGTTCTGAATGCCAACAGTAAGATATTAATGTCCCCCAGCACCCTTGTTACTGAAGTCACCTGTGGGTGTAGGTTGTGTCTGTTGGCCATCCCAAAAGGGTATTTTCTGATTCAGAAACTCAGAATGTACAGTATTGAAGTGTATATGGTTTAACTATATTTTTGCTCCCCTCTAATGAATGCTTAATAACTGACTGATAAACTAATTATGGTTCATGAAAGAAACCTTGAGTTTAAGAGTTCATTTAAATACCTGTAATTTTGTACAGCTGTGTAACATCACTACAGCTCACATTTCCCCTCTTCAGATAAGCCTGACTGCTCAACACGCTATCAAAACTGTGTAGTAAAGACTTATACCAAAGGTTGGTTTGCCTATACCTGTGGTCAGAGTTGTGTGTAGTGTTCCCAAAAGGCACTGCATACAAACTTTGCCTAACGGCCAGGACCAATGCTGGCACCCTCCCTCCACCAGCAGTACTGCGCTACTGTATAAAATGCCAAGGTCAATGCTGCCATCCTCCCTCCACCAGCAGTACTGCGCTACTGTATAAAATACTGAGACCAATGCTGGCACCTTCCCTCCACCAGCAGTACTGCGCTACTGTATAAAATGCCAAGGTCAATGCTGCCATCCTCCCTCCACCAGCAGTACTGCGCTACTGTATAAAATACTGAGACCAATGCTGGCACCTTCCCTCCACCAGCAGTACTGCGCTACTGTATAAAATGCCAGGACCAAATCTGGTCCCCTCCCTACACCAGCAGTACTGCCCTACTGTATAAAATCCCAGGACTAATGCTGGCCCTCTCCCCATGTAAAGCGCTTGAGCTCAAACAAACTATGAAACAAGGAATGTGGAAATGGCTGGTCCTTGCACTTAAAATGGCAAAATGTAAGGAGACACGCAGAACCAAAAAGGAATGTTATGCCTGCAATTCCAAGACAATACCGTGCATGGACAGATCATCACCTAATACTATTTAACATCAAGGATAGCCCACAACTCACACGGACCAACCTAATGGCACCCCCTTTACTCATGAGAAACAAACGGAATATAACAGTGAACAATGTACTGCTGCTGCTGCAACCCATTACTAATCTGATGGTTGCCAGCACTGACCCGGCAGCTCTAGTTGACCTATACAACTCTACAATTAATCAAGCCATAGATAACATCGCACCCTTAAAAATGTGTAAAGGTAAACCTAGAGCCCACCTCAACTCCTGGTTCACCGCTAAGCTCAAAGCTTTATGAGCAGAGAAAAGCAAAGCTGAATCCCTGTGGAAATACAGCCCCTCAGCCTTAAATAAGGCTACTCTCTCTAAAATCTCATTGAAATATCAATCTGAGATTCTCCAAACCAAACGTGATATTTATAATGACAGGATCAACAAAAGCGAGTTAAAGCACAAGAGAGCTCTGTGTTATCCTGAGAGAACTTGAGTCCCCCGCCCCTCCACTAATACGTGCATCAAGGATAAGACTTGGTGTACTAATATTCTTCAAGATAAAATTGAAGCTAAAAAACTAAACATCCCAAGCTCCCTCCCACTGCAAGGATATCTGCCAGTCCCTACTAAACCACCTAACCAATTAAAATTCTCCCCGGTGTCTATCCTGTGTTTGGAGAACATTACAACATCCCTCAAACCTTTCAAATACCAGGGAGACACTTACCGGGCTTCCATTATCAAAGAAGCGGCTAGAGACTTCGCCCCGTTCATCACGTGTTTAATTAATACTTCATTTGACACCTGCTCTCTTCCTAACAACCTCAAGGACGCCTGGGTCCTCCCGTTACTAAAGAAACCTACTCTGGACCCCAATGTCCCAACTAATTATAGACCTATAACTAATATATACTATAGTACATACTACAACTATAACTACGGTCCCATTCCTGTTAAAAATCCTTGATAATGCTGCTTATATTCAAATTCAGACCTACCTAGAGACTCAATCTACTGGGGCTTCGGCAAATCAAGTTTTAGACCCAAACATGGCATGGAAACTGCCCTAGTCGACTTCAAAAACCAAACAGATGACCTAAAGGACCAAGGAAAACTGGCTCTCCTCCTTTTACTAGACCGCTCCGCTGCGTTTGATTTAGTAGATCATAAAGTGCTTTACAAGCACCTATCCACAGCTGCCCACTTCTCTCCTGAGGTGACGGCCTGGATTCAATCCTTTCTAAACCATCGCTCCATAAGAGTCTTCTCTCCTTCTGCTTCAGCCAAGCCTACACCAGTAACGTGTGGAATTCTGCAAGGTTCATATGTATCGCCGGCGATGTATAACATCTTCACAGACCTAGACAATCCGGGTGTCACCTACACTAATTACGCAGATGACACCCAGATTCTCATTCCCATGTCGGGCGATTAGGAGTCTGACTCTGCCCTGCTGAATAAGATCTCTCTCTTCATTCAGACATGGATGGCCTCGCATGGCCTCTGTCGGAATGATGAAAAGACTGAGCTCTTGCTCATAGGAGCTCCAGCCAGACTCAACAAACTAAGCAACCAATTCCAATCATTTAAGATCGAGGGTATGGACATTAAAGTTGCTAAAGAGGTAAAAACACTGGGCTTCCACCTAGTCTCAGCTCTCAAATTAAAAAGGCAAGTAAATGCGACTGCCTCGGCGACAGCATACACTTGTAAGCTTATCCACGCCTGCAAACCATTCCTCTCTACTGCCAGTTGCATTACACTTGCAAGAGTCTTCTCTCAAAATTAGACTATTGTAATGGACTATACCTTGGTTTCAGCAAGCAAAACATTAACAAATTACAAATTCTACAGAATAACGCTCTCAGAACTGCATTAAGCATTCCGAGAACACAAGATATTTCAATGGCCAGACGCAATACCAAATGGCTTGCAATTAATAACAAAATACAACTCAAAGTTGTATCCCTTACCCAAAAATGCCTAGCCAACTCTGCACTAAAATACCTTGTGGAGAAATTTTACCAAAAACATAATCGGCACGCCCAACAAGGACAGCGTATTCACACTCCCTTAAAGTCCCCAGATATAACCTTAAAAAAGACAGGGGGAAGCAGCTTCCCCATCATGGCAGCACAGCTACGGAACTCCATGCCCACAGCCTTTAAGATCTCACCCATCATTCTTCAGCGTCGGCTTCTCGCTGGGGACCAGCATCAGACGGCAGCTTCCCCATCATGGCAGCAGAGCTATGGAACCCCCTGCCCACAGCCTTTATGATCTCACCCATCATTCTTCAGCGTCGGCTTCTCGCTGGGGACCAGCATCAGACGGCAGCTTCCCCATCATGGCAGCACAGCTATGGAACTCCATGCCCACAGCCTTTAAGATCTCACCCATCATTCTTCAGCGTCGGCTTCTCGCTGGGGACCAGCATCAGACGGCAGCTTCCCCATCATGGCAGCAGAGCTATGGAACCCCCTGCCCACAGCCTTTATGATCTCACCCATCATTCTTCAGCGTCGGCTTCTCGCTGGGGACCAGCATCAGACGGCAGCTTCCCCATCATGGCAGCACAGCTATGGAACCCCATGCCCACAGCCTTTAAGATCTCACCCATCATTCTTCAGCATCGGCCTCTCGCTGGGGACCAGCATCAGACGGCAGCTTCCCCATCATGGCAGTACAGCTATGGAACTCCATGCTCACAGCCTTTAAGATCTCACCCATCATTCTTCAGCGTCGGCTTCTCGCTGGGGACCAGCATCAGACGGCAGCTTCCCCATCATGGCAGCACAGCTATGGAACCCCATGCCCACAGCCTTTAAGATCTCACCCATCATTCTTCAGCGTCAGCTTCTCGCTGGGGACCAGCATCAGACGGCAGCTTCCCCATCATGGCAGCCCAGCTACGGAACCCCATGCCCACAGCCTTTAAGATCTCACCCATCATTCTTCAGCGTCGGCTTCTCGCTGGGGACCAGCATCAGACGGCAGCTTCCCCATCATGGCAGCACAGCTACGGAACCCCATGCCCACAGCCTTTAAGATCTCACCCATCATTCTTCAGCATCGGCTTCTCGCTGGGGACCAGCATCAGACGGCAGCTTCCCCATCATAGCAGCACAGCTACGGAACCCCATGCCCACAGCCTTTAAGATCTCACCCATCATTCTTCAGCGTCGGCTTCTCGCTGGGGACCAGCATCAGACGGCAGCTTCCCCATCATGGCAGCACAGCTACGGAACCCCATGCCCACAGCCTTTAAGATCTCACCCATCATTCTTCAGCGTCGGCTTCTTGCTGGGGACCAGCATCAGACGGCAGCTTCCCCATCATGGCAGCACAGCTACGGAACCCCATGCCCACAGCCTTTAAGATCTCACCCATCATTCTTCAGCGTCGGCTTCTTGCTGGGGACCAGCATCAGACGGCAGCTTCCCCATCATGGCAGCACAGCTACGGAACCTCATGCCCACAGCCTTTAAGATCTCACCCATCATTCTTCAGCGTCAGCTTCTCGCTGGGGACCAGCATCAGACAGCAGCTTCCCCATCATGGCAGCACAGCTATGGAACTCCATGCCCACAGCCTTTAAGATCTCACGCATCATTCTTCAGCGTCGGCTTCTCGCTAGGGACCAGCATCAGGCGGCAGCTTCCCCATCATGGCAGCACAGCTATGGAACTCCATGCCCACAGCCTTTAAGATCTCACCCATCATTCTTCAGTGTCGGCTTCTCGCTGGGGACCAGCATCAGATGGCAGCTTCCCCATCATGGCAGCACAGCTATGGAACCCCCTGCCCACAGCCTTTAAGATCTCACCCATCATTCTTCAGCGTCGGCTTCTCGCTGGGGACCAGCATCAGACGGCAGCTTCCCCATCATGGCAGCACAGCTATGGAACTCCATGCCCACAGCCTTTAAGATCTCACCCATCATTCTTCAGCGTCGGCTTCTCGCTAGGGACCAGCATCAGACGGCAGCTTCCCCATCATGGCAGCACAGCTATGGAACTCCATGCCCACAGCCTTTAAGATCTCACCCATCATTCTTCAGCGTCGGCCTCTCGCTAGGGACCAGCATCAGACGGCTACATAAACATTATGCTAATATTGATTTGTAACCAAGTTAAAGTCATTATACAAATGTGCAACTTGCGGATTCTTGCATTAGCAACATTGTAATGCGAAAAAGTATTTATATGCAACGTGTAACGCGCCCAGATACCCCCGGGTTTGAAAAGCTATATAAATAAACAAACAAATTTAAGAAAAATATGCACATCTGTTAATTTCCTTCTTTTTCAGCACCTAATATTTTCGAAAGGCACTCAGTCTGGCAAGCCACATTTCACCCCTCACGTATTCATGAGTATCCTACTTCTCCTAGTCACTGTCCTCTCTGCTTACTCCAAGCGACATTCCACTCCAAACGTGTTCATTTTTAAATACATTGGGCTTATTAGGAGTACAGTGGTGCGGTACAAATGGGCGGTAACAGAGTGGTAACTCAGTTACTGCTTCGCTGTGCTACAAGTTAGGCGGTGGAGTGGAGGATTCACTTCCAGCAAAAAGCTGGGAGGTAAATCTGCCACTTTACCACCACAAATCACTGACACTGCCTATCACCACTTATAATCCAGAGGTAAATCCGCTGGAGTAAGTGGATGTAACGGTAATTCACTTTGGTGGTATTCTGGTGGATTTACCAACAGAATACCGCCAAACATGTAATGAGGCCCGTTGTGTTTCATAGTGCAGCAGCTGCCCACCGAACAGCTCGCTGTATTCTTTTACAGGGAACCCAAATAATAACCAATAGGGAACATATCAGGAGAGAAGTCTCGTGCAACATACCTGGATGTATTTTCCTTATTCGCGTTTTCTTTACACCGTTGAACTTGGCCTGTCACAGCACCTATTCAAGGATCACCTCTGCCTCATCTGATGTTTTACAGGTGCATCGTTTCTGTTAAAAATGACATTGTTCAATAAGTATAAAAAAAGCCACGTGGTGATGCCAACTATAGAAGCATTTCAACTACAATTGTTCTCAAATTTGGTGAAATGGCATTGCTGCTCAAACATCTCATTGTACATACTGCAAGCTCCAGCACACAGTGAAGTCATCCCCACTGCAGACTATACTGCACCACTCTCAGCCCACCACCACTCTCCTTAGCACAGCCAACCCCACTCCACTCAGCTGAGGCTTTCCCTAGTAACTAAACTCTCCCACTCAGCCTGTAAGATCTAGTGAATTACACCTACCCCACCGTTCAGTCACCTCCACACCCCAGAGACCCAGCCTGCTTTCCTCCTCATAATCTCCCAACCAACTGCTTTCAGTAGGCAATTCTCAACCCTGGAATGCTCCACCTCAGAGCCCCTTCCTGTAACCTTGGAAGGGTTTCTCTGAGCTCTTTCCTGACTCTCCTCAGAGTCTGTACTCTTGCACGTTAGAGAGCCTGAGCTTTAGAGCCCGTGATCCCCTTGAACCCAATCCTCCTTGCCCAGATCCCCCCCTTGACACTACGGAGAGGCTTCATCTCCTCTTACATCACCCTCCTTATAAGATGCCGTGCTCTTCCCCTTCAGAACTCCCAATCACTCTCATTTTTCCCCAGTACTGTATTTATATCCACGTGCACATTTTAAGTTCCCCATTATAAAATGAGCCAATAAACCCAAGCATGCTAAGTGCTTTAGTTTTGAGTGTCAGGACTGATGACATGGAATAGTTTAGGAGATATGCCAGGGGGCGAGATGGCACCTATGCCCTCCCCTCAGGTCACATGCCTCTGAAGCCCTGTTGGTCAGTTTTCAGAGCCACCATCTGTCAACTTTCAGATTTCAGATGAATCCCAGGAGCCTGGTCTGGGTGCTAATCTCCCTCAAAGAATCCAGTAACCTTCAAAGCCCCATCTGATACTACTAAAAGACCCCCTTCTGCAGTCTCTGCAGTCACATCTATGCTTTTCCTGAGAATGTTTCTTCTTGTTTTCCTGCTGCTAGTCTGTTTGCTAGCTCTACTGTGAAGGTGGAACTTTGATACAAAACCCTTCTCCCGCCGCGGAGCGGCGGCGGAGTAGCTGCTGAGTAGCAGTCTCTGCAGTTACATCTACGCTGTACCTGAGAGTGTTTCTTCTTGTTTTCCTGCTGCTAGTCTGTTTGCTAGCTTTATTGTGAAGGCGGAACTTTGATACAAAACCCTTCTCCCGCCGCGGAGCGGCGGCGGAGTAGCTGCTGAGTAGCAGTCTCTGCAGTTACATCTACGCTGTTCCTGAGAGTGTTCTTCTTGTTTTCTGCTGCTAGTCCGTTTGCTAGCTCTACTGTGAAGGCGGAACTTTGATACAAAACCCTTCTCCCGCCGCGGAGTAGCTGCAGAGTAGCAGTCTCTACAGTCTATGGCAGCGCGGGCATCCACAAGCAGAGGGGAAAGTATTCTTCCGCGATCTTGCTCCTCCCCTCCAACCGCAAGCCCCTTATCTGAGGCAGAGGGACGCCGGCTTCGGAGCGCAAGTAAGCTAATGGAAAAACCACCAGCAACGTTCCATGGCTCTGGCTCCAGCCGAGATGCAGGGCCCTCGCAAGCATTGGCAAGAAGACTTTGATTCAGGGGTATTCCCTAAGCGGGACGTTACAGATGGCACCCCCGCAGCCTGGCCGCATCCTCGCCCCCTCCCTCCGGCAAGAATTCCACGCTTTCTGAGGTGGGTCTGAGGGCGCACCTTGGAGGAGAAGCAGAGCCGGACAAATCAGGTGAGGTGGTGGGGTTGGGAGGGAAGGGTACAGTGGGGGTGAGGGCCCCTGTTCCGGTGCCTCCGTCTACACCTCTATTTGTGGGGGCCTCCTTGGGACGTGCAGTTCCCCCCCCCCCCAGACGTCACTGACTTCACGTTCCAGCCTGGAGGGAGACGGGGTGGGGGAGCGCCACGGGCGCACGTGAGCCCCTCCCGCCCGCCGCCATCAAACCAAACCGTGGTCCATATTCAGCAGCATCCCCACCCTTCTTCCGTGGAGGCGCAGGTGAACCTGGACGATCAAACGGGAGTGGCCCCTATGTCCCCAGCCAAGATGGGCCCTTTCGAGGAGCAGGAAAATTCAGGGGGCCCCCCCTCCAACTAGGCCTTCAAAGGTCTCTGCATACCACAGCCAACTAAAAACACAATATGCTTCCACAAACCAGCGTCTCCAGAAAATAAAGACGGCACCTGCTCGCAGAAAACGCTGTGCCCACCTACGACAAAAATCTGGTAACAAAGCGCAGCTGAGTTTGCGACCAAGATCCTTAAACTCGACCCCCAATCCAACAAGGGCACCCACCAAGGGGGAATCTATAATTCCAGCAACAACCTCGCCCACCAAAAACTTCTTTGCAAATTTCTAAAGATGAAAGTTACCGCCTCTGAGGAACTTTCTAACGCTGCGATCCCGAAAGCGGTCCTTGATCAGGCGCCACCTACCAAAGTGCTTGTCAGTCTCCCACGTCTGGCGGGGGTCCCTTCCCAGGACCTGGCCGGTGGCCCAAAAGCTTGGGACCCGCCTGCCTCCTCCGTCAGGTGGCACTTTGGCTCACCAAGCCCTGCTTCATCGCCTTTGCAGTGGTTGCCCAATCCCATCGCGCAGGCAGAAGTGGAGGGAGGACCTAGGGCTAGTCTTGGATCGTCGTCCGGGCCCACGGCTGCCGACTAAAATCCCCTGAAAACATTACCTGCAGCCTCGGTGATGTTTCTTTCCCCGCCGACTGTCGCTACCTTACAACCATTGTGCTCTTCTCTTTCTGGTTCCCCAAACAGAGACTCCAGTCTATCACAGAGGGGAAAAGAGGCAAAAGAGGATTCTCAAAGAGCAGCCCTGCCTGTGTCTCCACCTTTGGAACATCCTAAGGAAATCAACAACTTTCGCCCCTACCTGATTCCTCCTCGATGAGGCATGGCCGCGATCTACAGCTGGGTGCAAATGTTGACCCGGACGCCCGACCTAATTCTATTATGCCCGACCACGACTCCAGCTCTACGCTCCCGTCTGGCACAAGTTCTTCTTTCCTGCTAGAGCCTGCTACTGGCCTAAGATCCTCTCTTCCTTCTGATCAGAGTAGAGGGCCGAGGTCCCAGCACAGCCCTCCCAGAAATCGACGACTGAGCGAGCTTCCATCAAATATCTCTAAAGACTCTCCGGGGAAGAAGTTGGACATAATGTCGATTATGTCAGCGGTTACAATGGCCCTTGCCCCGTTCTGTAAACTGTACGAGTCCATCACTGAAACATTAAAAGACCATACATCCATTTCCGCTATAATGAACAGCCGTCTGATTTTTCTCAAAGGATACATAAATGCACTAACAACCGAGTGGAAAAAGGTCCCTGTGGCTCCTGTGATTCGGCGATAGATCATGCCCATGGAACCAAAGCACCCTCGTCATCCCACCCTTCTTCAAGTTCAACAACAACCGCCGAATCCTGCACACAGACGCTCCTGTCTCGGCCAAGAAGTCCGGCAGAGACTGCTACTCTGAACCCATACTCAAGCAGTTTTCTTAACGCTGCTTTGCTTATTCTCGGCCAAGAAGTCAACTAGAGGCTCATACCGTAAAGATGAACGTAACCACAAAAGGAACTACGACTACAAGCAACAAGAGCAAGTCAGGCGGTCTAAGCATAAATGGCGCTATTAATAACGAGGTGATCCTCATTCTCCCTGAGTTGGAGAACCCAGATGAACCCAATTTACCATCCAAAGCTGCCTCAAATAAAGAGTTCTCAATCTTCAACAGCTCAAAAACAAACGAGCCCTTATCTACCACACATTCCCAGCCGCGAGCTGAGGCCTTGCTAAATATTGAGGGAAGGCCCTCAATTTGGCTCCCTAATCCTACATATGCAGAAAAAGTCCAGAGCACCAAAGTTAGCAGAACCAGAGGCCGGTCAGCCAACCCTAAACACGCAGGTGTCGCAATCCCTGCCGGTCCCTCATCTCAATCCGGGTTGGGGAAAGCGGACGCTGATGATGAGCTAATGAACATAAGTGTGTATTCGACATCTGAGGCGCAAGAGGAAAACCTAGAAATGCTGTAGCCGAAGACCTCCAGTTCCAAACCTTGGAAGATCGATGCAAGAAACTCATTGCGAAACCTACTTGGGGCCCTGTGGAAACAAGGAGCCCCTCCAATGAGCATTCAAGACGCCCCCTTAAAACAGATGGCGCAGGGCACTCGCGTCATGTACCGTCAGCAATCAGAAACGAGGAGGTTAGACTTTGCACCCTGTCTCCCGATTACCACTCCAGTAAAAACCGTTGGGTACATGCGACCCGAGTCCGCCAGCCCTCTGAATTGTCAAGACATCGTAAAGAATCTCATCTAGAGAAAGCTAATCTCTGTCGTCAAAGACCAACTACAAAGTTGGACAACTGGAAACCTTCCGCTAGAGCAAAGTCGGAACGTTCATTCAAGCTTGAACAACTATTGGACAACAAGAAATACGGGGGTTTCGTGCTCAACCTGTTCAAATGTGTCCCGTCCCTGAGGCGCCTGAGGACGGATGACATTCCTTTGGTTGAGCCCATCCACAAAGGAAAAAAAGCGACTGCTTATCTCTATGTGCCTTCCATCTCGGTAAAAAAACAGGATCTCCGACGCCGCAGAAAATCTCCTGAAATTGGGGTTTGACCTGCTTGAACTAGCAGGCAATGTTTCACCATCATCAAAAAGGAAGTCGGCCGAGGAGGCCTGGACTCAAAAAGCAAAAAATCGTGTTGACTCTGAGCCCCTCATGCATCACCCTTCATCACGGACGACTAATGAAGACTCAAATAAAGGCACTCGACTGAAAGAATCAGGTTCAAACGCCATGGAGGACCGGTTTCCCTGCTCCCGCCAGGACTTGTGTATGGTGAAAGCCAATACACCATGTCAGCAGGGGAAGCCATCGGGCGAAATTGACTACAAAGACCCACTGGGAATAGGGCAATTCCCCAAACGACCTCTGGACAAAATTCAGCGAACCATCTTACAAGTCTCAAGCCCGAAAGAAACTGAATCCCAATTAAGCACTAAGCAAGCACCTCTCGCACAACTTTGGTCTTGGATCCTGAAGGCGCTTACCATCCACAGGAAGCAATAGCAATGCGCCAAGCTCATTACGGACCCCCCTTTCATTCGACCGACTGTGTTGAAGGAGGAGCTGTCCTTGGGGTCCTGGAACACAAGGGGCTTTCACCACCTGACGAATGAGGGGGATCTAAATCTAGGTCTCTTCGACATAATTTGTATTCAAGAATCTTGGATGATGGACAAACCTACTATGGATGGATATGTAATAGCTTTCGCTCCAGCAAAAAAAAAGGAGCACTGGGTCGCCCGTTCTCCGGTCTTATAACAGCATTTCGCTCAGGCAGTGGGCTATAGCTTCAGAAAAAGCTGATGGTATCAACTTACCTGCTAGCTCCACTACTCTGATGGAATAAATCAACTGGTGAAAACTGCATGGCATCGTCATGGACGTTGATCATTATTAACGTTTACTGGAATCCTCTCGATGATTGAGCAAGCCATCGACGACAATCTTGCGGAGTTTCCAGCTGCTCTTGTGATAATCTGTGGTGATCTTAAAGTCACATGTCGCCCACATGACGCAACAAGCACACAGGCGTTGGCCTCCTCACAGAGAGAAGACAGAGGTAACAAGTGGCTCGCCCTTATGTCATCAAGAGCATTACTCAACGCAGGTATTCTCTTTCCAGGGGAAAGGCGACTGCCCTCTTGGGCGAGAGGAAGTTCCTTGGCCGATATCGACCACATTTTTGTGAGTAGACCCTTAGCGGCACTAGCCACCTTATTTGAAGTGGTCAATTGTACTGCCAGCGACCACAATCTGCTGGCTTTTAAATGGAAATCATGCTCATCCCAGAAAATTCTTATGCCAAATCAAGTTGAGTGCAATCAACAAAGAAACTGCCTCAAATTGTCTGCAGAATCACTGGTGAAGATAACTCTACACTATCAAAGGGGAAGTGATGTGAGTTGTCTCAAGAATGTCCCAGCGGCCCAAGATTACCAGCCTCTCCTGGTCCCGTATACATCAGCTGTCAACAAGGCCAGACACAGTCCTAGATCTCATAGCCACGTATGGTATAAGGCACTGATGGAGAAACGTTGTGAGCTAAGGAAACTGAAGCGGCTAGTACGGTCACAGCCCTCGGCAGAAAACCACGACCGTCTCCGAACAGCACAAACAGCCTACAAGTCCTGGCTTAGGCATTATCACCTAAACCTATATCAACAGGACGCGGAGTCTATGCTGAGGCTCGTGTGTGGACACAATCCCCGTGAATTTTGGTCACTACTCAGATCCACTGACACATCTATGGAGGAAGCCCCCGTAAATAACATCGGCGAGGAGACTTGGGTGAATATGTTCGAACAGCTCTTCCAACCCCCCCCTGCATCCTCGATCCTTGAGGAAAACATTCAGTTGGAATCATGGATCGATTTGAGCAATAAAAAGGACATAATAGAGGTTCTACGTAGACTCAAACCTTTCAGAGTGCCTGGCCCTGACGGCATTACCAATCTGGACCTAAAAAACATCCTGACGAATGGTCAATGCTGATCAGTGAAATCTTCAAACATTGCTAGGAGGCCAAGTCTATTCCATCTTCCTGGACGACCTCCATCGTGGTCCCAATATTTAAAAAGGGCTGCAAAGGAGGAGCCAAGAAACTATCGTCCTATTGCACTACTGGACACAATTTGTAAGGTCTTTGGGGCCTTACTTCTAAAACACTTCCGGCTATGGGCAAGAAACGCCCCATGTGCAGACCCCTTTCAAACGGGATTTAGCAAAAACGTCGGGACCACGGCGAACATTATGTTTCTGAGCGCACTGAAGAGCAAAATCATTGATGGGGCTCCTCGGGTCTTCGTGGCCTTCATGGACCTGGCTCAAGCTTTTGACCAGGTCAATAGAGATTCTTTGGAAAAATAGAGAGTGGCATTGCCCCCACGACATTGCCCAACCAATCCATGCCCTTCACAAGAACACTAGGCTGCTAGTTAGACTAAACCAAGCTGGCCTACTATCTGAGGAAATCCCGGCTGGAAGAGGAGTCAAACAGGGCTGTCCATAAGCCCCGGCCCTTTTCATAGCATATATGGGCGACTTTAAGGACTCAGAATCTACCATCCGATCCTTTCCACCCTCTATGGGCTCGCAGAAAACAACATGTCTGTTGTAGGCAGATAATATGATTCTAACGGACCTCACGCCCATTGGCTTACAACGCCAACTCGACAACTTGGCAGCTTACATATACGCCAATGACTTGCAAATCAACGTGGCGAAAACCAAGATCCTAGTCTTGGAAAAATCTAAACGCCCGAAGGAACGACTGAGCTGGTTTCTTGAAGGGGTCGCCCTTGAAAAAGTACAACACTTCCAATATCTGGGAGTGACCCTAGATTGTTCCAGTATAAATGCAGCACTGCAACACACTCTTTTGGAAAAAGTAAAGAAATTGGCCGCCCAAGCCCGAGCACTAGACAACAAATATGGTCGTTTTTCTCTGGTGCCAACGATAAGATTCTACCGAGCCAAGGTGGTTCCATCTTTAACTTATGCCGCAGAGGCTTTACCTTAAACACCTGTGAAACTATTGCTCAGACTTGAAGGCTATTTTTGGCGCACCGTCCTGGGCCTCCCAAAATCTACTTCTATGCTGCTTATTAGAAGAGAGCTAGGGCTTCTCTTGTTGGGAGCGACAGTCGCAATTAACAGCATGATGTTCTACAGGAAGACTTTGCTGCCTGACCGTCCAAACATCTTAGAAATAATCAGAGAAGAAACCCTAGGCATGCGATGCAGTATGCTGAAATCATGGGAAACCACTCGCAAATTCAAGCTGAATGAAAACACTCGTCGGAGGCCGAGCTCATTCAAAATCCGATGAAAATAAAAAAGAAAATGGCAGAACTCGATTGGATTGTGATTCTTGAGGGGGCAGCTGCGCCAAAATCAACCAGTCACTTACCCCCACACCTGAGCAAACTAAGCTCTGTCCCGAATTACCTGAGCAAATTCCCCAGTAAACAGGTTAGAAACGTCTTCATGAGGGCACGTTTAAATCGCCTCGAAACTAATGAGATCCTGGCAGTCCGAGGGCAAAGCAAGTCAAGCAAATGCCGTTTCTGCCACAATGTTGAGGAAATTGAAACTATTCGGCATCTGTTACTCAACTGTCCCGGAACTAAGTCCATTGGGGAAAAGTATTTGCTGCCACATTTGTCTGTTTCCTACACCCAAGAAGAAGAGTTGTGGTGGAGCAGACTAATGTGTGGCGAAAGGACAGTGTGGACGATTGCCACAGCACAGACTTTGAAACAGAGCTTGGCCTCCTAATTCAGCATACAAAATGTTACTCTTTTTCTGCTTTTAAAACTTCTTTTTGTAAAAATCATTAATTTGATTGAATCAAATAAAATTTAAAAAAATTAAAAATTAAAAAGCCCCCCTTCCCGAATGATGTATTTTTCTCTTTCCTTTCAGAGTAACCCTGATCCACACACATAAACCCTGGAGAGTTAGCAACTTGAGAGGTTTGCAAACTCTCCAAGTATAACACACTTATATTACAACATGCCACATTCCTCTGGGCAGATAAAAGCACACTATGATTAACGATACTCCTTGCAGCTCCCTCTTCTGTGAAGTGACCTCTGTTGGTGTCAATGCACATGCAAGGTAGGAGGCTTTCATGCACTTTGCCCCATAGGCCCTGGACAGAGCAGGACTAGGCGAGTTCCCTGCATGTGTAATGGGGCTAGTTGTGCAGAGTCATCCCTGTTGGTGTCAATGCACATGCAAGTCAGGAGGCTTGCATGCACTTTGTCCAATAGGCGCTGGACAGAGCTCGGGTAGGTGACTTCCCTGCATGTGTAATGCTGCTAGTTGTGCAGAGTCACCCCTGTTTGTGTCAATGCACATGCAAGGTAGGAGGCTTGCATGCACTTTGCCCCATAGGCCCTGGACAGGGCTCGGCTAGGTGACTTCCCTGCATGTGTAATGCTGCTAGTTGTGCAGAGTCACCCCTGTTGGTGTCAATGCACATGCAAGGTAGGGGGCTTGCATGCACTTTGCCCCATAGGCCCTGGACAGAGCTCGGCTAGGTGACTTCCCTGCATGTGGAATGGGGCTAGTTCTGCAGAGTCAACCATGTTGGTGTCAATGCACATGCAAGTCAGGAGGCTTGCATGCACTTTGCCCCATAGGCCCTGGACAGAGCTCGGCTAGGTGACTTCCCTGCATGTGGAATGGGGCTAGTTCTGCAGAGTCAACCCTGTTGGTGTCAATGCACATGCAAGTTAGGAGGTTTGCATGCACTTTGCCCCATAGGCCCTGGAAAGAGCTCGGATAGGTGACTTCCCTGCATGTGTAATGGAGCTAGTTCTGCAGAGTCAGACCTGTTGGTATCAATGCACATGCAAGTCAGGAGGCTTGCATGCACTTTGCCCCATAGGCCCTGGACAGAGCTTGGCAAGGTGACTTCCCTGCATGTGTAATGGTGCTAGTTGTGCAGAGTCACCCCTGTTGGTGTCAATGCACATGTAAGTTAGGAGGTTTGCATGCACTTTGCCCCATAGGCCCTGGACAGAGCTCGGCTAGGTGACTTCCCTGCATGTGTAATGCTGCTAGTTGTTCAGAGTCACCCCTGTTGGTGTCAATGCACATGCAAGTTAGGAGGTTTGCATGCACTTTGCCCCATAGGCCCTGGACAGAGCTCAGCTAGGTCACTTCCCTGCATGTGTAATGGTGCTAGTTGTGCAGTCACCTCTGTGAGTGTCAATGCACATGCAAGGTAGGAGGCTTGCATGCACTTGGCCCCATAGGCCCTGGACAGAGCTCAGCTAGGTCACTTCCCTGCATGTGTAATGGTGCTAGTTGTGCAGTCACCTCTGTGAGTGTCAATGCACATGCAAGGTAGGAGGCTTGCATGCACTTGGCCCCATAGGCCCTGGACAGAGCTCAGCTAGGTCACTTCCCTGCATGTGTAATGGTGCTAGTTGTGCAGTCACCTCTGTGAGTGTCAATGCACATGCAAGGTAGGAGGCTTGCATGCACTTGGCCCCTTAGGCCCTGGACAGAACATGATTAGGGGAGTTCCCTGCATGTGTAATGCTGCTAGTTCTATTTTTGTTTTCTCTGTATGTGTTAAAATGCCATCTGCAACTCACCCAAAAAGTGGATCGGGGGCCCCCAGGAGGACACTTCTGATGCGCAACCACGACCAAAATGTCCAACCACAGGGCGAGCCCAGGATCACCCAGCATGCCCCCAGGCCACCTTTACCGCCCTCGGGAGCAAAGCGCACTCTAGCGACCAACTCGTCCTACTCCGACAGGTTTTACTTTTGAGCATGCGCAGATCTTCGCTTCCGGCACCATCTGTGCGGGACGTGTCTTTCATACGGAGCATGCAGACATGTTCGCTTCCGACACTGTACGTAGGCAGCCTTTACTTCTGATCATGCGCAGTGTTCCACTTCCGGCACCATCACTGTGCAGGACCTTTGCTAGAGAGCATGCGCACATGTTCGCTTCCGGCACTGTACGTAGGGCAGCCTTTACTTCTGATCATGCGCAGTGTTCCACTTCCGGCACCATCACTGTGCAGGACCTTTGCTAGAGAGCATGCGCACATGTTCGCTTCCGGCACTGTACGTAGGGCAGCCTTTACTTCTGATCATGCGCAGTGTTCCACTTCCGGCACTATCACTGTGCAGGGCCTTTGCTAGAGAGCATGCGCACATGTTCGCTTCCGGCACTGTACGTAGGGCAGCCTTTACTTCTTATCATGCGCAGTGTTCCACTTCCGGCACCATTACTGTGCAGGACCTTTGCTAGAGAGCATGCGCACATGTTCGCTTTCGGCTCGTTCTGATGTTTTTATCATGGAGCATGCGCAGATGTTCTCTTCGGGTCCAGCTCTCGAGAATAGTATAATATCACTTGCAATTGGAAAAATATTATCATACAATTTCTGGTGGAACTCTATTTGCTCTATCCATCGAATGGAACATTGTCATGCCTTATCATCTAATAGCTTGTATAAATTCGACAAAAAATTTAATATATTTACACAATATATGAATACACATGTTTGATGGTTATAATTTTATATTTAATTATTTCCCCCTGCCTTTCTTTCCTCTTGTTCCATGTTTAGTCTGTTTCATGTATAGTCCGTATGTCCATGTCCCTCTAAATGATGATATCATTGCTACTACATATCAATTCATTATATCAAACATTTAACAGAACTTTGACTCCTAATTTGCTGATTTCAATTTTGCATGTTTTTTTTATGATAGTATACTTAGTATTTTCCTACAATGTAATTCATCTGTTTGTAACCAGTTGTTTATACTAAATATCAATAAAATATTTAAACAGGAGAATACTACGGATACCTTAGCGCATGCGCAGACCCACAAGTTGGGCACCGTCAGATGATTTTGTCATGAGGTCCACGGGTATTGTTAGCGGCCTGCCCGCCACAGGTCACCAGGGCGGGCCGCACCAGATGTCGGGATCACCCGACTCACCAATGGTGCTGCAAACACGCAGCACACGAACCGCAAGGGACACCCTGCAACGCCCAGTCCACCAGACGTGTTACTGTGCGTGGGGGCACCCAGCATATGGCAGCCTCGGCTCTTGGGGCACCCAGGTCAGGGCTGCTGCACAAGGCCGTGGTCACACGGCGAACAAAGAGACACAGACACGAGTTTCCACTTCCTGGGGCTCCGCTGCACTGCCGCTTGCGTGCCAGCACTAGAGCCCTTTTTATTAATGAGTGAAACTCATTCTTAAAGGGGCAACATGCCCACACTTAAAAGGGCCACACACAACAGGTTTTAATCACAAACAGACCTTCGTACAGAGGTCAGTGTGAGAGCACTGAAGAGTACGACGTACCCTTACCTTTTCTCGTTATTCCCTTACTTTCTGCAGTGCCGGCCTTAGTGGCAGCAGTGTCCTGGGAAGAAAAAGAACAATTTGGCACCCCCTCCCACCGGGCCCTTGATCAATTAGGGGGGGAGGCGACAAATGTTTCTTTCTGTAGTGGGAGAAGTGTCATTTTAAAAATAAATGTGCTCGCGGGAGCTCTGGATGTCCAGGTAGCCCTCTGCACCCCAGGCCTCTTTTGTGTGGCACCCTTTTTTATCTCCACATTTTCTCATAGGAAAAGCCCTGAGCTTGCTGAAAATGTGCATTTTGGGCCCACTTTGAAAATTATTTCCAGGGCTTCTTTTCATTCGGAGTCCAACCCTGGGGGCAAGCATAGCTTATGCGTGGGGTATCTGGACCTCATTAGCACCTGATCGCCCACCTCCATCGGTTCATCAGTTCATCTTCGCCGGGTCTTTAATATTCGCTTTGTCGACTCCCTCTCATTGGCCCATTCATGCGCCTGCTGGATTGTTGTGGGATCCACCATCCCCATTTGTCGGGAGCAGTGCTCGGGAATGTCAGAATGTACCAAAGTATTAACTGAAAAGGATACAATACTCAAAAGGATACAGGAGGTAGGGTCTTCCGGATCCCTGTTCACACGATTTGATAGTTGTGAAGTCAATTGAAGACCTTCCAAATGATACAACCCTCTGGCTGATAAAACAGGCAGAGCGATGGATCACTGGAAAGGGCGTGGGTAAGGTATAGAAAGCCAGCCTAGAACAAATTAAAGTATCATGAATAACTGCTCCAACCTGAGTATGATGAATTAGATAATGACAGGAATGTTCACACTGACCTTTAGTTTAGGGTAGAAGAATCCAGAAGTCCCTTGATGAAATGAAAGTAGAACAAACGACAAGGAAGGGGAAATTAGTAAGGGAGACTTATCCCGAACGGAACGAGGCTCACGCTAGATACGGGTTGAATTCACCACAGGATAGCGTCCAAAAGTTCAGTTCAATGTCACCTTCCAGTAATCCTAGCTTTCTTCCCACGGAAAGTAATGTCTATAGATAGGGATCAATCCTTCTGTTAATCTCACAGATGCAGGAGTTAGAAATAGCACTCTTTTTAAGGAAAAACAAAGTACACGCGGTTATAAACAGCCGCAAAGAAAATAACGTGTGCGTGTGGATTACACGCGGGCAGGATTCACGCAGTCTGGGCCAGCCGCGTTTGAAGACAACGTGCGCGTGTGGATTTTACACGCGGGCAGGATTAACGCAGTCTTGGCAGCCGCACTTGAAGACAGAGTGCGCGTGTGGAATTACACGCGGGCGGGGTTCCCGCAGTCCGGAACAGCTGCGTTTAAAGACAACGTGCGCGTGTGGGATTACACGCGGGCAGGATTCACGCAGTCTGGGCCAGCCACGCTTGAAGACAGAGAGTGCGTGTGGATTTACACGCGGGCAGGATTTACACAGTCCGGGCCAGCCGCGTATGAAGACAGAGTGTACGTGTGGATGTACACGCGGGCGGGATTCCCGCAGTCCGGACCAGCCACGCTTGAAGACAGAGAACGCGTGTGAACTATCACGCGAAGGAATAGCTCCAGGAATCAGCGTGCGGCGGAACACACGCTATAGAAGGTCCAAAAGTAGCTGTAGAATATGCCAGGATGCAGATCCGAGGTTCAGCTACACAACGCCAATAGATTCGATCAGAAGCAGCGAGTGAAGTTTCTACGCTGCTTAAATACGTAATACCATGGTTCACGTGACGAAGCAAAAGTCACGTGGAGTTAGCGACGTGAAAAGTGCAAACGTCGTTTTCCCGGTAACGTATCGAATAACCTCCATTTGGAATAGAACGGTCTAGCTGTTCTACGAGCGTAGCGTCCAGCATGCATGACAGGGAATGGGTGACCTCACTTTGCATCCAAGGTAGCCTTGTGCTGGTGCCACACTTCTGTTGGAGTGGGGAGTGGAGCAGTAACAAGAAACAAGGTTAGCGCCAGCGGTTGCTCCTAGTCTACTGCTATGCAGAATGCCTTATTTAGGGCCCCCATAAACCTATCCACGTTGCCATTGTCCCTCAGCCAGCGGGGAGTTATGCGCTTGTGCACCACTCTGTAGAAGTCCAAGAACCTGTCCATCTCTTCACTCTGGAATGGGGATCCATTTTCGGATCGTACAGACTCGCTGTCCCCTATAGGCTGAAAACATCTCTTCTAGGATGGGGATGATCGTGCTAGCTGCCATTGATGTGAAATATTGCATCACAGGATATTGTGAAAATTCTTCTAGTACAACTAGGAAGAGCTGGGACTGAAGCATTATACCATAGTCGAGTCTGGGCACCTTTCACAGTACTGGTGCTTGCTCTGGCGAAGCAATTGGAGGGCCTTTCACTAGCAGCCTGGCAGCCATACACTACATGCACCTGCTTATGGCTTCGTCCACCTTCCTTTCCATGTCCGCAAACCACACCTTTTCTCAGAGATGAGCTTTGGTCTTGTTGGTCTCTTGGTGATGGCAGCCCGATTGAACCTTGCTACGAACTCTTCGGTCGCATCATCGCCTGGGACACCCCTGGGCCTTGGTGAGACTAGGTGGCAGGACAGGTAGTCTGCTGGATTTTCGGTATAAGCATACTTGATCGAAAAACATTTGCAGACATACCAACCCTCCCGTTTTAGGCGGAAGACTCCCGATTTTTAAATGAAAAGTATTGCAAAATATTGCTATTTTTCACATTCTCCCACCTAAAATAATTCTAACCTCAATACATTCCTATGGGGAAATTAATTTCTCCTGAATTCTCTCATGAAATCTCCCTCCCAGGTGTCTCAGAATGTCGGCATGTATGCATTTGACCTTTTCAATTTGACCAAATTCTTTTGATTGTTTATTTGGGTCAAATTCAATTAAACATATGGGGAGGGGTAAGGCAATAGGCTATGTTGGGGGAAGTGAGAAGGAGGAATTGCGGGGGTCTCCCTCTGCATTTTCGACCCAAAAAACAACCAAACAAAATTAGGTCAAATATTTTCAACCAAGTAGACCTAAACCGGATTATCCACTCCGGCCCTGAATACTAACGTGACCCTGTACTCTTGCAGCTGAAGCAGCCACATTTCAAGCTGAATTGGAGGGCAGGGCACTGATCCACCCATGATTGGCAGGAGGTGTTTGTGGTCTATGACCACAGTAACCAGGTGGCCATAGATGTAAATGTGAAAGTGCTTAAACACCCACAGGGCAGCAAGAGCCTCCCTCTCATGTGAGAGCACCGATGTTAGGTGGGAGTTAGCTCTTTGCTTGCATAAGAAACCACTTGCCATTCACCTTGATCCGAGACTTTTAGCAGTACTGCACCAAGACCGACAGGGCTAGCATCAACTACAATCTTGATTGCCTTGGTAGGGTCGAAGTATGCCACGGTGGTGTCGGCGGCCAGTGCCTCCTTGGTAGCTTTGAATGCCTCCTGTTCCATGTGTCCCCAACACCAAACTTGAGCCTTTTTTGTTTGCACTCATGGACTCGGTGAGTGTGACTAGATTGGGGCTGAACCTGTCACATAAGATCACCATCCCAAAGATGCGTCATATTTCCGATTGCGATGCCAGGGCATCTGCATTCTTGATGTCCTCGACCTTTTGTGGGTCTGGAGGCAGCCCTCCGTCGTGTAAAAAAAACCCAAAGAAGTCAACTTTCGACTCCATAAAACTGCACTTTCTTAGTTTAGTGTTAACCCTTGTTGGGTGATCCTTTCAAGCACTGCAGTGAACCTTGATCAGTGCTCCTTGTGCGACTGTGACTAGATAAGCACATTGTCACTCACATTGGGCACTCCCAGGAGACCATGCAGCACACCCCTGATAATGTGCTGGAACACTTCTGCTGCCGATAACACTCCAAAGTTCAAGTGCTTGCAGTGGAAGAGCCCCACATGCAATAAAAGTACAAGTTACTTGTAAAGATGGCCTCCACACGTTGCTTGATTGGCAGTAAGGTATTTATTGATAAGTTACACAAACAACAAAGACCCCCAACCTGCAACCAGCAAGTCCTTGAGCCAACTGATCCTAGAGAAAGGATAACATTCTACTCAGTTGCTGTACACTCCACATTCCACCTGCATATTCCATCCCTTCTCCCAAGCACATACATCACAACACACCTCCCCCATTTAGACACACACACATCAACTATGTACAAATAACATATCAATAAATTCATGTGTTAACATAAAGTGCACGGCAACAGTATATACAAGAAACATACACGATCTAGATATGGTATCACTGACAGCTTAGTCCTTGACCCTCTTTCACCACCCCTCTGCAGTGGCTTAATTATCACCTGTGCAACTCTAGACAAATTCCATACTTGCCCACCTTAAACTCTCCCCGCACCATCCAAAACATGCGTCTCCCGCACTGGATTGCAATAGATGAAGTTCCCTTTTCTTTTAATCACTTCCTTCCTGATGCAAACCCAAACTTGTTGTGAAATAAACCACGCCAGGTAGGTTCTTCCATGTGTTTAATAAGGATGTGCAGGATACATATATAAGACCCCCAACCAGCACAGCATCTCATCCCCAACTGATTCACTACAAACCATACCAAGCATCACAGTTCTACAGCAACACTTTGTGACATCAACCTTCTACTGGCCAATGGGAGATGCACACACATAAATAGCAACTACAGAACATTCCCAACAGAACATTCCCATATTACTGACAGCCCATATATAACACAACTCCTACATCAACCTTGAGTTTCTTCCTTGCCGATCTCTCATTGGGTTTTCTTACCCACTCACTTTTCTTACTGATCATCCTTCCTCTCACCTCTTCCACCACACAATCAGACTCACAGGCTCTCCCCAACCTCTCATCAACTCAAAAGGACTCACACCAGTGTTCACATGAGGGGCCAACCGTAATGCATATAATCTCTCTCTCACCGTCATCTTTGTGTCCTTTCCACAAGCTCTGCTCATGCACACAGCTTCCGTAATGCAGCGATTGACTCTTTCTACCATGCCATTCGTCTGGTGCTGGTACAATGCAGTTTTCTTGTGTCTCACTCCACACAACCTCAAGTATTCTTGAAAATATCCACCTATGAATTGCTTCCCATTGTCCTTCTGTATAGAAACAGGAAAACCCTATCTCTCAAAAATACTTTGCAAAAACTCCACCATACTCTGTGCAGTTATATCTCTCACTATCTTAAAATCCGTCCACCTTGAAAACAAGTCAGTCACAACAACAATGAACCTACCACGGCGACTTCCCATATCCATCAGACATACAATGTCCATGGCTAAATCACTCCATACACCAGACGGCGCAGCAAAATTTACCACAGATTGCTGCTTTGCCACCATGTTCTTACTAGACACCTCACTTTCAACGTACTTCCCCAACATCATGATCGAAACCCAGCCACCAATAGTTCTCTTAAAACTCTCTTGGTCTTATACACTCCAATATGTCCTTCATGACCAACTTCCACCAACCTCCTCCGTAGAGCACCTGGGACCACCACTCGATCCCACGATACAAAATCCCATCTCTCACACTCAATTTGGACCTCACTTCCCACAATGACCTCTCTTCCCAACTGAAAAGTCTCTTTTTGGGCCATCCCTCCCGAACAAATCGCACGACATGCACCCAATTCGCATCCGACCTCAATGCATCCAGCCATTCTCCTCAAGTTATAACCCCATCATGCGACACATAAACCATATCCATCACACTATCTTCCATCATCTCTCCGTGGGTCTCACCATCTACCTCACATAACCTGGACATGTGATCGGCATTTACATTCTCCTTTCCAGAAATAACCTCTATATCAAACTTGTGGCTTGTAATCTGGCCACCCAATATGCTACTCTCCTTGACAATCTTTCCAAAACCTTCTTCTCGAAGATAGACTTGAGAGGTTTATGATCAGTTCTTATGGTAAACTCCATTCCCCAAACAAAATTTGGAAACTTCTTAACTCCCCAATGACAGGCTAGGGTCTCCTTCTCTAGGACAGAGTAGTTCCTCTCAGCTCCCCTGAGCATCCTCGATGCATGTGTTATAACCATATCCTGACCATCCTTTCCAATCTGGGTCAACACATCACCAATACCAGTCTCACTGGCATCTACAGATATGGTGCACCTTTTCCTAGTTTCAAACATCGTCAAAGCATTGGCCATATTGATTTCCCTTTTTATACCTTGAAATTCCTCCTCACATTTGGTATCCCATTAAAACTCTACTCCCTTCTTCAGCAAACTCCTCATTTTAGTGACCTTGTCAGCAAAGATTTCCACAAATGTATCAAATTCTATCATGCCAAGAAACGAGCGCAGTTCCCCTTTATCTTTGGGTGACCCCCACACTTCCACCGAAAACTCTCACTACCTTCCTCACATTCTCTTCATGCTTCTCCATACACCAAGATGTCATCTTGACAACACTGTATCCCTTCCATGCCGCCAAATAATTTGTCCATCACTTTTTGAAAGACAGAAGATGGGGACACTGAGCCAAAAGGCATCCTACAAAATTGATAGACACCTTTATTGCTGTGAGCTCTTTCGATGACTGGTCAAGCTGTATCTGGTGATAAGGTGTTCATATACACCACACGGGTGTATATGAACACTTTCACATACACCAAAGCAAGCAGCTTCAATGTTGTATTGTGCAACGTACAGCTGCTTACTTTGGTGTGTATGAAAGTGTTTATATACAACTGTGTTCTCAGCAGCATTTTTGCAAAATAACCAATATGGTGTTATTTTACAAAAATGCTGCGGAGATTTCAGGATTGCGCCCGTTATGACAAAAACATGTGCAATCCTGAAGTTGCACTGTCGTGCACTACGAGGACGCCCAGGCCCACTTGAAAATACTGGTGGAGCCTGGACGTCCTGATTTGGTGCAGTGAATCCTGCTCTTTAGCAAATTCACTGTGCCAAGTTCCAAATCGGGCATTTAGGGTGTTCTAATAGCTTTATAGACCTGCAGCGAGGGCCGTACCGGGCGTTATGGTCCCTCATACCCCATTCTGATAGGTGGATTTTTGTTGGATATGATTCAATAATCGATCGTAAATAAGTGAGCTCGGACACAATTTCTATACTTCGATGGTCCATTTCCCATGAACAGTTCCTCACTATTTTTTTGGGATCTTTGAAAATAAGAATTCTCGATTTATCTGGATTAATCTTCAAATTGTTTTTATGGGCATACTTTTCCAAAGCACTCATCAGTCTCTCTCTGCAGGCCCACCTGGGAATGATCCAGAATCACCACGTCATCGGCGTAAGCCAACCAGTTGATTTTAGTTGGGCCGAGGCGCGGTGAAACTAGACCAGTGTCCTTCAAGTCTATTCCCAGGTCGGCCATGAAGAGTATGAACAGAAGCGGTGCCATCAGGCAACCCTGACGTACCCCTCTGCTCACCTCTATTGGCTCTGGTAAAAAGCCTGCTTTAGAGAGTCAAACTCTCATCTTGGTATTTTGGTGTAATTCAATCAGGATTGAGAGTAGATTTGAAGGCACTTCCCATGTATATAGTTTTTTCCATAGAAGACCCCTCTTGACCATATCAAACGCATGCGTGAGATCAATCCAGGCCCCAAAAAGGGGGCAACCATTTTTCTTTACCTGATCTCCCGTCAAGCAGCTCAAGACCAGACCATTTAGGGATGTAGATAGTCCCTTTCTGAAACCCGTTTGTTGTTTCGGGATTATATTCATTGAACTCGCCCAGTCTTCCAACTCTCTTAAGATCAGGCCAACAAAGATTTTACTGTCAGCATCCAATAATGAAATAGGTCTGTAGTTCACTGCTAGGATCTCCTTTCTTGAAGATTGGTATAGTAATCAAGTTTTTCCAAGATTCTGGGAAACATTTTAATTTGATTATTTGATCAAACAATAACTTAAGTGTATAGGCCCATATTGTTGGATTTATTTTTAGGGTCCAATTACTCAGGCCAATCGGGCCCACCGCTCTGGAGCTAGATGACCGTTTGATTAATGACTCAATGTCCGCCTCAGTATACGTGAGGGACCATTGAGAGGTATCCCAGTCTTCCAGAGCCGATGGACCCACTGGACCATAAACCTGGGAGAAATGATCCACCCAAGTCTGTTCTTGGATAAGGACATCTCGATTGTCCATTTGCGGTTATTGTTTGCCTCCCAAAATTGCCCAGAAATTTCTCGAATTTCTCTGGCCTAGAGAGTTTAACATACGTTCCCCATCATGTTGATACAAAGATGACTTAATCGATCTCTTCCAATTTCTTTGACTGTTATTAATGAGGGCAAGCCCTGTCTTATATGAATCACTATCCAAATTAGCTCTTCTTAAATCTGCTTTCTGCAATCTAAACTTCCTCTTCTGTTCCATGACCTGTTGGTTGTAAGAATGCCTATGCGACAATTTACATATTTGGGTATTCTGTTTTTGAGGATCCAAATCCAACAATAGCAGATGAAAATTGGATGGATACCAAGATTCATATATTTGATCTTCATGGACGTTAGCCACCCAATTTTGCAATTTCATAGTCCAGCTTTCCCCTCCCCAAAGACATTTTTTAATGCGGTTACCCGCCATATTCACCAAGAGTTTACATGTATACGAGGAAACAGATGAGGCCAGATTGACATTAATTACTAATTTAAGCATTGCATGGTCATCCTCATTCCCTTCTTCTATAGTCAACATCCTATAGTTTTTCACGATTTCCCCAGAGGCAAAAAAATAGTCAATCGTGGATGATGACACTCCCCTATGCCATGTTGGATTACTCAGGATATCTCCCCAGATATTTCCATTCAGCATCCACAAATCCCATCCCTTCATGAAATGTGTCCATTTTAGACCATTTTGTGTTATCTGGCGTATCCCTGTTACTTGATCTTTGGACATCACACATTGGTAATTTAAATCTCCTGCTATTAACACTTTGTCCGTAGGAGAGAGGGAAAGTAAATCCACCAACAAATCTGACAATTTTGATAGAAACCCCAAAAGTTCCCTCCTCCCCCCAAGAATTCCAATACAGATTGACCAAGATCCAACTATGACCAATGTTAGATGCTTTAAACTCCAATCTCACTATCAGGATACCTTGAACCTCATTCGATAGTAGTCTGGAATCATACAGGGGACTATTTTTACACACAGTCAACAGTCCCCCCGAGGGTCTACCTCCTTCCGACCCCACTGCCAGTTGCTGGAACATGGTGAATTCATTTGTCCAATCAGGGATGTTAAAATAGGATCAAATCAAATGTTCCAAAGATGTAAGATTTTCTTGGCTCTAAGCAGAAGGAGTTATAGCCCCTTGAATTCCATGACAATATGGTGAGTTGATTTTTTACTAGAGGTTCTGCTGTTGTATATCCATCCTAAGGAGTACTTGTGTGACTATTTCTGGCACCATCTCCCAGGCGGGCGTTGAGACAGGGCCCACACTATGTGTCTCGGTTTGGGGCAAATTATGATGTTGATTTCCTGAGGCCAGAGATTGTGTATTTGTTTGCAATGGGCATGTTGTAGATAACTTAAAGCCCCTTTCTTCCCAGGCTTCAGTTTCCCCCAGAACCAGATCTAGACCCAGAGTTGATTTTAGTAAAAGTTCCACAGTATTTGTATCTGGAAAAAAAGGGAATTGTATCACTTCAATATCCTCTGAGTAAAAATATTTTAAGCCCGGGATTGATTTCATTTCTTGTAAGATCTTCGATCGATTCAGTGGTTCTCCAACTTCCCGCCTTGCTGACAATCTTGACACATAAACTCTTAAATCTTTATTTCGTTGGAAGTTCTTTTGACTTTTATTGCCCGGATCTAGCTTAACCTCTGTCTGGGACTGTATCAGAGTATTTTTATTTAAGTCAAGAACCTCACCCAACAGACCTGTGGTTTTGACTGAGTCTTTCTTACAGCCTGATTGTAGGATTTTTACAGGCAACATCTGAGAGCTTTCCTCGACTCCTGACGCTGATGGCCCGCTTTTACCGGACATGGCTGAGCCCCTGTCTCTGAGTCCCACGTCTTGAGACTGCTTTTTTAACAAGAAGATTGGGGCAATCTTAATTGTCGGGTTCACCACCTTTGCTTTTTTCCTTGGAATAAGAAAAATTGGCGCAATTCTTTTTGGTGGTTCGATTACATCTGTTTGAATGCCCACAGTTATTTTCTTTAAATCATCCTCGGGCATCTCCTTTGATTTTTCTTTTCTTTTTCTTTGATCTGTTTTTTTCTGGTTTTTTCCCTTTCCACTCCCTGATACAGACTCTTTTTCTTCTCTTAATGCCTGTCCTGCTTTCGCCTTGAGACTCTTCACAAAGCGATTTGTTTCTGTCGTCAGATGTTTCTTCTTTGCTTTACGTTTCCCTTTTGCCTCCCCTTGTACTTTTGCCACCTCCTCCAAAGTCATTTTTTGCTTTTTCTTTCTTGCTTTCCCGGACAATTTCTTTTTTTTTCCCTTTTTCCCGATCTTCAGCATTGGTAGATGCATTAGCTGGAGGCTCCAATATAATATCTTTAGATGTTACATCTAAATCAATGGCCTGTGCCATACGCAAGAATTCCTCCATCACTGATGCTGACAAGGGAGAGTCAAATAACGTTATCTTCGGTATTATAGTGGGTTGCTCTGAACTAGACGTCTTCTCCATTACCTTCTGAGGAGGTTTAGAGTTTTCCACCAGTTTGTCTATATCCTTTTTTAACATACTAACACACTGGATCGATAGTTGGTCAAATTTCAATGATTGATCTTTTGATGTTTCCTGGAATTGTCTTTGAAGCTGTCCCATTCCTTCATTGACCTCTGTTTCATTGCAGTCATCATGATATCATTTAGTTCCAATTCCTTTGACATTTCCAATAGTATGCCCGTGTGTTGTTGGACCTCTAGCTTGATAGCTTCAAACACATTCACAAGTGAACTTAACACAAAATTTAGTGCGGTAATTGTTTGGGGAATTAGGGTGGAGTTGGTCTCCCCCAACCCTCGCGGGTGGTTATTTGCGTCACCTTCAACTAGCCTCCTCGGGGAAGAGAATGAGGCCTCATTGCTCAAGTCACTGTGTTGTATTTCCGGTATTTTATTTAAATCATACGATACATTCCCCGGTATTTGTCTTTCCAACTTCAAGAGTTCTTCATCGCCTAAAACAGACCGGTTATCTGTTCTTGAGCGGTTACATTGCATTGGTCTTGCAACGATGGCCCTGTTGGGCACGTAGTTGTTAACTTTGCAACTTGAGTAAAGTGATTGGAAATTGCATTTTTCATTGTTGTAGTCCTCAGGGTATAGCCTAGGTTAGCAGTGATAGAGTCCCGTATTATCTGAATCACCAGCGTTGATATCCCCTGTTCCTGACCTTGGCGGAATCCGAAGGCCAACAGATGAATTAAAAAAAAACCGAAGTTGAGGGTAGTTGATTGTCCAAAAGGAAAACGCTGGGGGGATGACGGAAAACCCCACCACCAGCCTTATAGCGTTTTAAGAAAGATTTACCTTGAGTACCTCGTGTCCCTTCATCTTGGACTTTACCCATGGTCCCCTTTGCAGATTTCTTAGCAACAATTTCCTCAGGGTTGTCTGAGCTCCGTAAGTTATACATTTCCACTTATCTCTCACTTCTTCGTATAACAGGCCCAACACCCCTCTCTTGGGTCAAAGGCTCTACGGCCCACAGTCCCCAAGGAATTAGTCCGGGAGGAGAAAACACAGTATGCTAAGTCCAGCCCTCAGGTCAAAGGTTCGACACCCACAGTCCCTGAGAAGAACCTAGCAAATACTGAGTGGCAGATTAGGCAGCTTTAAGTTCACAGTATCACCTCGCAGAGCTTTGTGTGGGCCGGCCCCTAGACAACAATAGTCAAATCACCAGTACCTTATAGCTTCTTCACGAGTGTGGTGCTTTATTGCACCCGTTCTCGTCCAATCCGTAACTTCTCCCTCCGTCCGTGTACCGCGCTCAGCAAACAGCCAAACAGCCAGAAGAAAATCTGCACCCTTTACTCCGCGGGCTTCACATAAATGACCTCCTTGAGTGCCTGGAATGCTTTGTGTGGAATTAACGCTATACAAGCGCCCTTTGGCCACAAGTCACTAATTTCCTTCTCACCTTCTGGATCCATCAGTTTCCTCTACTGGGTGTTTAACACAAAATGATCAGCTGAACGCGCTCGCCCTTCTCCTGGGGTCCTGGGCACACACGGTACTTTTACTGCACATAGAATTGCTTCCGCGCAAACTTCACCAAGACAAGCACATAATTCATTAAAACCAGTTGGTCAACGTATGTGTTGACATTGGCGTGTCGCTATGGGAAGCTGCGCCCTCCTTTCCTGTCTGCGATTCCGCCCTGCGGAGGCACACGGGAAATCAGCTGATCACTTTCAGCGTTGGCCGCTATGGAAAGCCTTGCCCTCCTTTCCTGCTCGCGATCACCGCAGCGTACCAGCTTAACACTGCAAAGGCACAAGGGGCGTTACTATGGCAGCAGTGTCTTACGCAACGACACTACAATGCAGCCTCTCCTTTCCGTATTACGTACAGACCGAGTGATTCTTGGAACGTCAGCATGCTCCCTCTCCCCTGCTGATAGTGCTGATGCGTTGGAATATGGCTTGCACCAGAGCGCGCGTATAATTTGAAAGTCAAGTTGGCTTCACAACGAATACAACAAGGCTGAAGGTTGCCAACTTGCTATAAAAACACGATCGCTCTGTTCTGATGTGCAGGCAAGCAAACACTAATAATGTCAATTTCTTTCAACGCGGGTACAAGTTAACACTGATACTGACAGCCACAGTTACTCTCCTCCTTTGTTCATATCCCTCACCATCGCTGGGATAAATCGCTTACCGCAATTGGCTTAGAAGTCAGATTAGTGAAGTCCTTTTGTTCCTTGGTTGCTGGATTAACACAAAATGAGCTTGTAGGATCTTCTTTGTATCTTTGTTGGGATGGTATATCCTTGTCACTCAGATAGCTTTCCTGTTCCAGGTTTCCAGTGCTACACCATCTGTTCAGGGTGTTGGGGGTCTGCAGGGCCTTTAATCCTCATCGCCAATGTAAAGATGGCCTCCACACGTTGCTTGATTGGCAGTAAATTATTTATTGATAAGTTACATAAACAACAAAGACCCCCCCCCCAACCTGTGTCCAGCAAGTCCTTCAGCCAACTGATCCTAGACAAAGCATAGCATTCTACTCAGGTGCTGGACACTCCACATTCCATCCACATATGCCATCCCTTCTCCAAAGCGCATACATCACAACATTACTTAACCCTGGTATGTTAGTCTGAAAAAACAAAACCCCTAACCATCGTGTTGCCCCCCCCGGGCAAACACGCTCAGGTCTCAGACAATCTTTGACAACCTCCTAGGGGGTTATGGATCACTATACCCCCCCTTGCTGCATTCGTATCTCAGGCCCTATGTGCACTGTGTTACTCCTATCTTACTACCGTGGACACGATAACAAATAACATAAAACACCACACAAAGAAAACACAAAGAATCGATTCAATTTATAACAATGGGATACATTTATTTATGATCACACAGCTAAGCATAATGCATAACAATGCAGGTAGTTCTAATGCTATGTCTAATTTGCACCTTTTATACTTCTGGTGCAAAGCTACTATGTAATGACTATTAGCCTTTCAGGTTTCTAATGCAAGCCTGTGCTGCCTAATGCAGTCTAATGCAAGCGTCAGCATCCATCTCCTCCATGGGCAAATCCACCCCAATCCACACCATCTTCACACTCTCACTCTAGTTTCCCCTTCACCCTAAGCTCTTTGTGTGTGTGTGTGTGTCTGTTGTAATCAATCAGTCAGCCTAGGCCAAAACCATACTTCCCATTCTGCATGTGTTTCCAGCTCTGTCTTTGCCAGGTCAGTCAGTGTCTGCCTCTCAAGATCCGGTCACTCGAACTCCCAAGCTCTCAATCTCATGAGAGCCCCATCAGGTTCTGCTGCACCAAGACACCTCTCTCTCTCTCTCATCTCGTCTTGCACCATCTCCAGTCAACTCTCTGCAACTCTCCCGAACTCCCTCGAACTAGCTCATTCCTTTCTCTCCAGCCCTTCTGGTTATAGTCTCCAATGACGCACATATCTCTCCATGGTTTCATACATTCCCTAAGCTAAGAATGTCTCCTTCTGTGTCAGCATATAGCAAAATGCCTGCCAGTCTGTGTTTGCCTGTTCCTTGCACGGCATGTCCTGTCACTTCGTGTGCTGTCAGCGTGACATTTGGACTGGTATCTTCTTTCATGGCCATTCTGTGTGCGGTGAAAAATACCATCTATTCCCTATTTCTGCATTCACTTCGCTGTAGGCTCTCTCTGCATTACAAAATGCTCATGGAGCAGTCCCACCCTCGCGTTGTCTCTGCGAAGCACACCAGCCAAGCTAATTAGGCTCCCTTCTCGGACAAGGGTGCGTTATCTGTGTCTGCCAAGCAAATGTTTACAAATTCCTTCTACATTGTGTTAACCATAACATTTTCGCGCTGAGCCCAGTGCAAAACAACTTCTGTCTTTCTCCCTCAGCAGATGGCTCAGGCCTCATGCTAAATGCTTCCTAGCGTTTACCGCAAATCCAAGCACTATAATGCAAACTCATTCTAAGTGACTCAACATACATACATACATACATGTTCATTCAAACATATCTCTAAATGTGTCTCTACAAAGCATACATGTGTGTCATTCTAAATGGCTCTACGTGCATTTCAAATATGCCTGTGTGTGTCATTCCAGGCCTAATTCGTTCTGCTCTCCTGCAAACAATACGTTTCTCTCAGCCTAAGCACTATTTCTAATGCAAACATAAATACATAGCATATCATTCTCTACATGTCAAATATACCGTGTCTCTAAAACACAATCATGGCACTTCAAGTGCAAGTGTCATTCTATTGCAAATTGCAAATGCATACAAAGGTGGCAGTCTAATAATGTGGATAGTGTCTACTTCAGCAATGTACTAATCAGAACTGGATGCAATAATGGATAACTAAACATGATGCCACTTCTGCATGTACAATGGATTATGATTCTTCTAATGATAACAATCCAGGCTCCTCATTTTATCCAATTCCACAGTAAGGGTCTTTCAATTGGATGTTCCTATCAAGTATCCCACATCTTTAGGTATCTTCCCATCCAGCTATAGCTGCTTCGGCAAAATGACTACGATGGAGAGCGCTGTGCATCGATGCAGTCAATTCAATGTCCCTCGAGGGCCTCCGTCTCGAGGACGTCGTCATCACTGGTACATATAGCATGCACAGCGCCCATTAGCTTCAGTTCTGTTTTTACACCTTCTTTTACTTTGCATAATTACTGGCATTAGTGTGTCCAATGCAGTATAAGACCTTGGAAGAGCGTAAAGTGTAATGCATGGACATTCTGCTGTGGGGTAGGTTGGGAGGGGAGATGAGGAATACATGTGAGGAACATCCAATCGAACAAACGTTACCAGGGGTGAGTAACTTGTTCTTCAAATGGATTATTTATGTAACTAGTAGTTGGCAGATTCTTAAGGAGAAAATTATCCATGACTTAGTCAAATGCGAGGACGTTGCAGACTTTAATGCATGGATTGATTCCTTTGATAAAATAATTGCCCAGCTAGTCAGCATTGATCGAGAGTGTCAAACAGATCATTGTACAATGCAGGAAGTTGCTAGGAAGATGGAGGCACGTTGCCAAACTGACTTGAGGCCAGCCTCTAGTTTAGTTGTGGCACATAATGTATCTCCTTTGGGAAACATCAAACTGCAGGGCTCAGTCCGTGACTTGGCCATCTCACATGGTTATACTCCCCAACTTGTAATGAAAAATGATATAGTTCAAAACTGCGGATTTCTAGATGCTCCATGAAAAATTCAAGGTGCCCGTTATTGAGGAGAGACTTGCGCATTAGAAAGAACTCAATGCCAGAGATCATAGATCCACACTTAAAAGGATTGGTCAAGGACCAAAGAAATGTAATTGTGAATGTTAAAAAAATCTGAAAGGCCTGAGCCGAGAAATGCTCTTCAGAACAAAATCCTTGATTGGTTACGGTCTAAAGCCAGAGAGCGTTATATTAGAACTCAGGATTTTAGACTTTTGCGCAGGATACAAATTAAGGAGTGGTCCTCGATGAATTATCTAGACTGTATTGTCATTGGTTGTGGCTGTAGTAATCTCCCTGTTTCTCAGCCGTTGCCACAAATTGAGAAAGGTTACATCCACTACGAGTTTAAGAATTGTAACTGATTGAATTGGTTAGTTTTTCTGATGTTATTTTTTTAATGTTTCTGTTTTTTGTTTGTTGCACTTCTTGTAGCACTTAAACACCTATGTTCTAAGCACAGACTGTAGATTATTTTCCTTTTCCTGTTGATTTTCTGCTTGTTGCTAGTCTTTTTTGTTTCATGTGAGTTTGTCCTTGTTTCAGCGCTTCTGTGCCTGAGGGCCATGTTCTAGGACTTTAGAAATAAATAAAATAAATAAATAAAGATTGTGCTCTCCCACATATTTCTCATCTTTAGATAGACTCCCAAAGCAGTGTTTTTTCTGGAGGAGGGAGTACGTATTTAAGATGTGCACTTAAAAATCGTTATGGACCAAATGCAAGACTGCCTTTCCAAATCCTCCTTCCTGACCGGAGGATGAATCTAGACAAACAAGTTACTTACTCCTGGTAACGTTCTTTCGATTGGATGTTCCTCATCTTATGATAATTATCTCTCCAGCTTCAGCTGCTTCGGAAATGTATGTCGACAGGGGGCGCTGTGTGCCGTCTCATTGAGTCAATGCCCCACGAGGGCCTCTGTTAGACTGTTGGCATCATCATCAATATAAGTAGCGCACGCAGCGCCCGTTGGCTTCAGTTCTGTTTTTCCCCCACCTCCTGAAGAGGAATTACCAGGCGTACCATAGGCTCACAGAAAGCGTAAAGTGTAGGAACACATTAATTGTACTGTGGGGTAGGATGGGAGGGGCGATGAGGCATATGTGGGAGGAACATCCAATCGAAAGAACGTTACCAGGGGTAAGTAACTTCTTCGTCAAATGGATTGTGTCCTCCCACGTATTCCTCATCTTATGATAGACTCCCAAAGCAGTAATAATCTGGTGGTGGGAGTACAAATGTAATGTAATATTTTGTTCGAATCATGGATCGAATGAAGTACTGCTTTTGCAAATTGCCCTCCCTGACTGGAAGATGAGTCCAAGCAGTAATGTCTCACAAAAGTATGAATAGACAACCAACTGGCTGCTGAACAAATGTCTTTGATTGGGACACCTCTTTGAAGAGCAGCAGAGGTTGCCATGCCTCTTGTGGAATGTGCCCTTAGACCTGCCGGCGGGTCCTTTCTTGCTAATCTGTAACATTCACAAATAGCCAGGATAATCCATCTGGATATGGTTTGTTTAGTAACAGCTAGACCCAATTTGGGGCCAGTATAGCCAATGAATAATTGGCAATTTTGGTAAAATTGGGCCATTCTGGCTATGTAAAAACTGAGAGCCCTTTTTAATCTTTCCTCCTCCTTCCCTCGATTGGACGGTGGAAGTCGGAGACTACCTTCGGTAAGAAAGAAAGTTTAATCTTGAGAATAACTTTGTCTTCATGGAAAACAGTATGAGGAGGCTTAAAGGACAGGGACTGCAACTCACTTACCCTGCGGGCTGACGTTATTGCAATAAGCAAAACAGTTTTTAATGTCAAAAGTCTTAATGGGGAAGGCCACCAGGGGGGGCGAAGGCGAAGGCATATTTGAGGAGACATGGAGATTAGCAGTACCTGCCTCCCCGTGAGACTGACCCCCTAAACGTGGGAAGTTGCAGAGACTCATCGGAGCCCCCCAGGCTTAAGGCGCTTCAGCAATGACCCCATTGGCTGGGGCTGACTCCAGTGGCAGCGGGCTCATTGGCCCTGTGAACCTGTGTAGAGGCTGCCCAGAGGAAGCTGGCCGGATTGGGGCGACTGGGTGTGGGTCCGGACCCTCGTCAACGACGGGCGCCGGCCCGCACCTGCAGAGAGGCAGCAAAAGAAGTCACCAGCCAGCCTGGAAGGTGAGGCTGGTGGGGTGCATGTGCCCCACCCCCTCTGAGAGGCCAGGCTCTGTGGTGCCACAGCCGAGGGGCAGCTGAGTTCGGTATCAGCATTTTTGGGCACAGACTGTGTGGCACACAGTGGGCCTCGGGAGATCTCTCGAATCCACACTGTCGGCGAGTGCCGGTCCACACTAGCCGAGGTGAGGAGGAGGAGGCGCCTGCCCGCCAGTAGGACATGCCGGGCGGGTTGTATGTGGTCCCCGAATATCCAGCTTGCCTTGCTGTGTGGGATCACAGCTGTGGGACAGCTGGAGCCCGCACTGGTGCCAGTGTGGACGGTGAGCAGCGGATCCTGGGAGGAGATAGCTCCCTGCGGGGCTTGGAGTGTTGGCCCGTTGAGACTTTGCTGTTCCTGACCCCGCGAGCGAGCGGGAGGTGTGGGAGGCAGCCCCAGCCAGAGTGAAAGCTGCCATGGAGGTGCAGGGCAGCCACCAGGAGTTGCTGAATATCCGGGAGCTACGCTCACAGTGCCTCCAGAGCGAGGAGACGGCAGCGTGGGGAAGAGGAGGAACGTAGAATCCCGGTGAAAGTTGGGTGGTCCCCCACCCTTGAAAGCCCCACTTGCTGGGGGAAGAAACGAGCAATAGAAGGGCCCTTGCAGTGGTGGAGATGCAGGCCGGGCCTCTAGGGTGACCCCCCGTGTGCTGAACTATACCCCACTGGCAGTCTGCACAAGTGCAAATAGAGGCCCAACCCAGGAGTACAGAGGAGGTACAGAGGGGCACCTTCTGTGGGACAAGGACCTTGGACCAAAGGAGACAGGAGTCAGCCCACTTGAAGATTCTGGTCGGGACTCCGGCGCCTCAGACCAGAGGGGCTGGTAGACCAACTACTGACCCCGAGTATATTAGACCATTCTAGTTCCTCCTGAAGAGACTTTCGTGTGTGATGTTAGCCAAAGCCTGAGTAGAGACTGTGGCCCCCTGACATCCCCCCTGGGGCACCGGAGGTAGCTTTTAAGGACATCTATGAGCTGGCGGGGTACCGTAGCACGCTTCCATTACCAAGGCACAGGAATGATGGCAGAGGAACTTGACTCAATTAAGATTGCTATACAAACCATCTTGGAGGATGAGGACAAACATGGGGGCAAAACTGGCGGACCTATCGGCCAAGGTGGTCATCCTGGAGGATAGAATGGACAGGGTGCAAGCGATCAGGCCTCCAGTGGACTATTGGAGACAAAAATGAAGGCACACTTCATGGAAATGGAGAGGCAGGAGGAGGAGTTGTGCCTTAACTTTGACGACATTGAGAACTGGGAGAAGCGCAATAACCTCCGGATTTTCGTGCTGCAAGAGGTGAATGGCGAGACTCCAACGGGCCTTGAACAAAAGACACAAGGAATAATAGGGATGGTCCTCAATTCCAGGGAAGGACAAAGAGTCATCATAGACAGGGTGCACAGAGCCGGAGGAGGCTCTCGTGGCCCGCGCTTAGTTCTGACGCACATGCAGTACTACGGGATAAGGCGAGGATCTTTGAAAAGGTAAAGGGCATGAAGGAGGTGATCTACAGTGACTGCAGGGTGGCTATTTTCCAAGACTCATCAGTGCACACGTTACTGAGGCAAAAGAAGTGTGGGGCCCTCACAATGTGGCTTCAGGAGAAGGGGGTGAGGTACCGCTGGGGCTATGCCTTTGCTCTTGTGTTCGGATGGGAGGGAGAGTGGCATCATCTGGTGGCAGAGGAGGAGATACAGTGAGTCACGGAGGATCTGGTGGACCGTCAAGAGGGTTCCACTTCGCAGCTCAGAGGCTATGGACCAGACCACTCAGGGCCCAGAATCGGCGCAAGGAAAAGGCAAGGCTAAAGGAGTTTGGAAGTTCCAAAAGCTCAACACCCCTCCATCTCGAAACGAAGCTACCTGAGAAAGGGGGCTGAATTTCCTATGTTGGCCTCCCTAACTACTGGGGAGATACCCTGGGGCCCTTTAAGGGGGCTTCTCCAGAGTTGTAAGTTCAGAGGGGGTGGTCTTTTGTTTTAAACCTTGATAATGAGTTTGAGGAAGGGGGTGAGTGTAAGAAAGAGGCTTACAGAGAGTGGGGAGGGATCCAGGAGTTGGGGAGTTGTTTGAATGTTTCACTTAGAGATGGGGGCGGTCTCCCCCCAGCCCCCTGGGTTGACACAGGATAGAAGGGGACAGAAGGGTTGCCTAATATGGTATCCAAGGTAGGGACCGCATTCCTGGCGGTTCGACAGACGTGCCCAACATGACAGGGGCACGAGATGGAACACCTCAGATTGGGGTGGGGAGGGGCAGGGAGGATGGGGAGGGGGTTTGGGGTAGGGAGAGAGGGTGGGGAGGGCAGGGTAAGGTACCTTAGGCAGCAAAGCATACACGCAACAGAGGTTAGGTACACCATAAGGAAAAAAAGGAGCAACCAACGAAGGGTGAGGACGGGGTATGGTTGAGGTGGCAGTAGGTACACTGAACATGAAGGGATTGAAGAGAAGCAGAAACACGTGATCCTCTTTTTGCAGGAGACCCACTACAGGCAGGGGGCAGAATCGCCAATAAAGGCCAAGGAGATAGGCAGGAGCTTCTGGGCTTCCCATAAAGACTCCAAGAAGGAAGGGGTGGGTATTCTGCTTGGCAAGTCCTTCCGATTGACGGGAACCCAGGATAAGAGGGGGTTTGGGGGAAGATTCTTCGGTATAACAAGGTATAAATAAGGGGACGCAGATCATACTAGCTACTCTCTAGGCACCCAACACGGGGCAAGAGGGGCTGTTCCTGCGTCAGGTTTTTAAGATGATGGATGGTTGGGCGCAAGGCGCAAAACTCCTAGGGAGGGATTTCAATCTAGTAGTTGATCCCATGTTAGACTGGTGGTCAGTGAAGGGGACAGGTACTAAAGTGGCGACGAAGGATAACTTGGCCTTTCGGGATCTCTTACGGGATCATTTTGGAGTGGACGTCTGGCAGAAGCAGCGGTCGGGCCCTGGAGGCTACACGTTTTTCCCCTCTACATCAGACCCACACGAGGATTGATCTGCTTCTGGTCCCGAAAAAATGGGAAGGTGAAGTAGGGGCATCTAGGGTTGAGGCAATCACGTGGTCAGACAATGAGCTGGTGGTGGCTAACTGGCGGCTCCCGGAGCCTCCGTGATGCTTCAGGTGGAGGTGCAATGACACCTTGTCCAGGAACCGGGCGTTTATGGACTTTCTGGGAGTGGATAAACAGGCCTACTATAAAACTAATGACAACGGCAAGACGGGCATGGCAATTGCCTGGGAGGCAGCTAAGGCCACTCTTAGGGGATTGGTCATTGCTGAGGGGTCTCATAGGAAGAGGGAAAGGGGGCTATTTGAAAGTGGGCTCCAAGAAGAACTGAATGTGCTAAGGTCCCAATTGACCCAGCTGGACACCGACAGGGAAAAGCTCCTTGGTGAAATGAGAGAAAGGAGACAGAAACCCCACACGGTCTTGATAGGGGAGGTCATAAAGAAGATGAGATACACCCGTCAGAGATATTATGAAAAAAGGAGACACAGTGGGGACCCTCCTGGCGAATATGGTGATTTTGTTAAATGTTAAATGTTAAAGGTATTTGTACCGCGCACCGTCACCAACGGAATTGGTCCCCAGGCGTAGTAGGTTGGAAAGGAGGATAGAGGGAGTGCGAGATGCTGAGGGACGCGTGGTGAAGGGGGCTGGGCACATCGCAACCTGTTTCACAAGTTTCCACAGGAAGCTATTTGCCAAGCCCGTGGAGGGGTCTGTGGGGGAAGTGCGTCAGTACTTGGCTGAAAGGATCCTCCCCAGCCTCACAAAGGCAGAGAAAGAGACCATAGATGGTGAGATAACCCGGGAGGAGGTACTGGGGGCCATCGAATGATTAAAGACAGGCAAAGCCTGACTGTTTCACCGCTGACTTCTATAAACAATACCAAAACCAACTGGCGGTGCCTCTGGCAAAGCTGTTTAACTCTATAATAGGGGTTGATACAATGCCGCCATTGTTTCTCCAGGCTCTAATAGCAGTCATCCCGAAGTTGGGGAAGGATCAAGCCAGCTATGCCTCGTACAGGCCCATCTCCCTCAATGCTGATGCAAACATCTTCTCCAGAATCCTTGCATCGTGCCTGGAGCTGTGCCTCCCCAGGTGGATCCATCCTGACCAGGTGTTTTTCACGATCAAATTGCCTGTTTTTTAGATAGTATTTGACTATTTATCATGTAGAGTGACACCAGATAGCTACTGATGTTTCTCATTTTTTAAACGATGAATAGTTCTGAATAAATTATATTTTTTTGTATAAAGTAACAGTTTTGATTTAATGCATAATTATTGTGACTGTTGATAAATGCTAACTACCTTCTGCTTATTTGAGTCCTGGATGAGCCGCCACTAAGTCATGAGCCCACTGTAGGGCCAACGTACGTGGTTGGCCAGGTGGAATGAACACCCGCCCTTGGATATAAGGAAGGCTTCCAATCACATTGAGGTTCAATTCATCCACCTGCCCCGGATGGGAAGAGACCCAGTGTTCTATATGCTTTCTCATATGTGGTTGAACAGCACAGGCACATATCACCTTAGCGGACAATAGACAATAGGCTCAGGTTGAGCATCACCCATACTGGAATGTAGCCATGAAAGGGCATCAGCTGAGGCCTGGGCTTTAGCCGGACGGTAGGTAATGGAAAAGCGGTACTGGAAAAAAAATATGCCAACGGGCCAATCTAGCAGTGAGACATTTCATAGACTGAAAGGCCAGTAGGCTGCGATGGTCAGAATATATAGTAACAGGGTGGCGGGCCCCCAGTAGGTGGTGTTGCCACTCAGCGAAAGCGTCCTTGATGGCCAGTAATTCCCTTTTGGTTATTGTGTAGTTCCTCTCGTACGGAGAAAGCTTCCGAGAGAAGTAAGCTACTGGATGGTCTTCCCCAGACTGGGGCATACATGCGATAGGACAGCCCCAATAGCAAAGCCAGAGGCATCAGCTTCCACAAAGAACGGCATCTCAGGATCAGGATGTTTCAGAATTGGTGCTGTGGTGAAGGCTGTTTTCAACGTTTCGAAGGCTGTCTGTGCTTCCATAGTCCACAAGAAAGACTTCTTAGAACCGGTCAGAGCCGTTAAGGGAGATGAAATGGCAGAGAACCTGGGAATGAACTGCCTGTAAAAATTGGCGAACCCCAAAAAAACTGTAGGGATTTTATGGAGTTTGGAGCAGGCCATTCCAAGACCGCTTTCACCTTGGTTGCACTTTTACGGACGCCGTTTTTTTGTGAGGTCGTAACCGAGAAACTCAACTTCCGAAGCATGAAAAACGCATTTTTAGGCTTTTGCGAAGAGACTTATCTCATAGTCGCTGCAACAATGTACGAACATGACAAATGTGCTCCTGTAAGGAGCAGGAATAGACCAGGATATCGTCTAAATAGACTACCACGAATTGATCTAGGATATCGTAGAACAGGTCATTCATGAAGGCTTGAAAGGTGGCCGGGGCGTTGCAAAGCCCGGAGGGCATTACCAGATATTCGTAAAGGCCGTAACGGGTTTTGAACACGGTTTTCCATTCGTCACCGTCTCTTATACATACCAAATTGTACGCCCCTCTCAGATACAATTTGGTAAATATTTGTGATGACCCCAGTTGATCAAGTAGAACTGATATCAAAGGCAAGGGGTATTGTTTTTTTACCGTCACGGCATTGACTGCTCTATAATCGATACATGGCGCTGAGGTCACCTTCTTTCTTTGGGACAAAAAAGAGACGCGATGCAGTCAGAGACTTAGAGGGACGAATGAAACCCATGGCTAAAGCCTTAACAGGGTATTCCTTCAGCACCTCATCTTCCTTGAAGGCCAAAGAGTAAACTCTGCCAGCTGGAATTTTAGAACCCGGTACTAGATCGATCGGACAGTCATAGATGCAATGAGGCGGCAGTGTCTCTGCCACACCCTTGTCAAAGACATCAAGAAAATTGGTGTATTCTGAGGGAACACGGACCATACAAGCGCTGGAAACTGCCCCTATGTGGAAAGAGATGGTTGCTAGCACTGAGCTGGGACTCTGAGATGTAACGGTATGTGTAGTCATGCACTGTGCATTACATGTAGCAGAAGGGAACTGAATAGTCCTACATGCCCAGTCTATGACCGGATTGTAGAATTGCAAGCACTGGATGCCTAGTATCACTTTGTAAGTAGGAGCCATGATAATATCAAAGCAGATGTCCTCGGAATGACCCTCATTGGTACACATAAGCAGTGGTTCGATTTGATGAGTAACTGTTAGGCAGAAACCTGTGAAATTGCCTCTGGGACCACTGCAAAAGATTTAGGACTACAGGTGGTTGGCAGTAAACCCACTTGGTAGCAGTCTGTACCACACGGACTCACTTGGTAGCTGTGGCTGAGCAGTCAGACTTCCCTCAAGAAGAGTTAGGCAGTATATAGAGCATACACAATAGGTACAGAGACACAGTAGCACAAGCAAACACTGACCAGAGCATTGTGTAAAAGTATATAATTATTTATTTAAAAGACACACTTGTAAATTACACTAGCACAAAAAGGTAGGTAAGTTCAAAACACAGTCACTATTACTATATGTACATCCCTGATTACTTGTTGGACAAGTCTTAGTTAACACCACTTATTTCCAGACAGAGGTGAGCGCTTAACGTTAGATGGCACTCCAACAAGTTATTTAAAAAGGGAGGGAAAAGGCAGAATTAAGAGAGCAGCAATGCAAAACACTTTTTAAAGAACCACAGCAAGTTTTTGGAAGGCACAGTCTACTGGGGAGCAAGGAAGTTCAGATGCCAGGCCCACTCTTAGAGAGGAACAGGCGGATGATGCCCAAAATCACACAGTTGCACAAAAGTCTTCAAAGTCTTTGGAAATAGTTCAAAAAGGTTTTGCTAAATTCAGAAAAGTTAGTTAAGGTGCCCCAGGCTAGCCCAGATTAGAAGGCCGAGGATTTAACACACCCCAGACAATCTGTTGCAAGGGAAGCCAGGCGGAGCACAGTACCTTAAATGGAAAAGATCCTCCAGCGGGGGCAGTTGTTCCTGGCAGCGGGTGCAAGTCGCGGCGTCGTCCAGAGGAAGAGAAGATCTTGTCTTGGAGGAAAGCTGAAGGTCGTTGCACTGCCAGGGAAGAAACCAGCCGCTGAGTTTTCCGGTTAAAAGGTACGACCCTTTTATTCACGGTTGTGGTAAACCGTGGTATTCTGGTTGCCGGGGTGCTTGGCACAGGCAAGGCGGCCATGAGAAGATCCGTGAAGGCGAAAAAAGGAAGGTAGACTGGTTATCCCCACCAGTCAAAGGAAGAAGACTCTCCGGACTGGAGATCTCCTCTGTCGTTGGGAAGCGGTGAGACGGTTCTCCAGGGCTCCACCGGTGGTGTCATCGTGGTAGGTCGGCTCAGCTTCTCCCTCTTTGGATTCTTAGGTCCTGTGGCGACTTCTGATGTTCCAGTCCCCAAAGCCCTGCATTTATGCAGCAAACCCCCATTCATCAGTCCTAGCTGTCACTCAAACATGCTAAGTGGTGAGCCGGGGGGCTCACCACTGGGCCAATCACACAAGAGTGCGACTTGAGTTGCCAAGGCAACTCAGTCCAGGGTGCCTAAACCCCTCTCCCACACATCCTGTAGACCCAGACATAGTGGCACCACTTTGGAGGGCTTCTGTGCAAAAGCCCGCCAAAAGTGGAACAAAGGCTCGACTCGGGTTCAGGGTTACTGAAGCGAACACAGACGCCATTTTGGCGCAGAGTTCTGGCAAAAAATCCCGACCGGTGAATTAATATTAAATAAATAAACCGGCGGTATCTTTAACATTGCACCAAAAAGTGGTGCATTAAAATCAATGGGAAATCCCATTGAGTATCCACTGCCACCAGCCAGAAACTCGACAAGGGGGGACGGACAGTACCCCCTCGACAAACAGACCCAGGGGCAATCTAATTGCCCCAACCAGTACTTCCACAGTATGATGGTTCGTACTGGTTCTGTTCACAATTTAAGACTAGTAAAGTCAATGGTGACTTTACATGCCCAGGGAGACAGTAGTCAGTCCCAGGGTATGGAGTCTATGTTTGGGGGTCACTATGACACCCCTGTGTTACTGCACTGAGGGTGCTGTGTAACACACATACCAAAAATACATGATGCCCTATGGAGTAAAAGACCCTATAGCCCATTTAACACATTGCAAAGTCAAAGGAACACCTCAAATCATGACTAAGAGTGGGAGTAAAAGAGTCTCACTCTTAGCAGGAGAAAAAAATAAACCCCAAAAATCCAGCAAAGCTGCTGGGGGACTCACTAGGTTTGGGAAATTAGCCTTTACAGAGAATTCTCCCTAACAGTAACCAAACCAGACACCAAGGTAGAACCGTCCACGGCATTGACAGTTTCCGGGTGCTCCTTTGATATTGAAGATATCCCAACCATGGAAGCATAATTGTCAATATAATTGCCGGTGGCACCTGAGTCCAAGACTGCTGTGGCCTTAACTGAAACCCCGGTTTCTGTGGTGAAAGTAACCGGAAGATGGAAAAGCAAGGAAGGACCATCCAGAGGGGAGTCCAAAAAGACCTTTCCTGATGTAGGGACTCTGTCTATGGTCGGTATTTGGCGTTTCCCGCCTTCCATTTGGGTTTTTTAGGGCAGTCGGGCAACAGATGGTCAGAAGCCCCACATTACATACAGAGGATGTGTGTCCTGTGGTACTCCCTTTGTGCCGGCGTTAAAAGACCCCTGACAGCGCCTATCTGCTGAGGTTCTGCTGCAGGTGCAGAAGGCTCAGTCAACTCGACAGCAACCGGAAAGAATGCAGATTTCTTTTCTCCCCATCATTCAGAGCGGCGCGTGTCTATTTGTAATACGATATCCAGTAACTCTGGAAAAGCGGTAGAGACAATTGGTACCGTAGACGAGGTATCTTTAAGTTCTTCAGATAAACCCTGATAAAACGCTGCTGCCTTCTTTTCCTTGGGCCAATCTGTTTCAGCGGCTAATTGATTGAAGCGATCCAACTAAGTGAGGGGGGAGGTGTTGCCTTGTTTGTGTTTCAGGAGCTCCAGGTCTGATGCCTGAGTGGTATACCGGGTATCGAATACCTTGCTCATCATGGCCAAAAGAGCATCGCAATCATACAGCACGTTACTATTACCAATAATGTATTCGCCCACGCTGCGGCGGCACCGCTGAGATGGGATAATACAAACGCAGTCTTAGTAGTTGATGTGGGAAAAGAGGTAGGACAGCACAGGAAATGCAGCCTACATTGGTTAACAAAGGTGCGGTAGGTTTTAGGGTCACCCATAAACCGCTCTAGAGCGTCTAGGGGAAACTGGGTGGATACTACCACCAGAGCCGGGTCCTGCCTGGGGGCAGGAAAACCCGAGCCAGAAGCCCCGGCCGAATCTGCTCTGTGTGCGGCAGAGGTGGTGATTAGAGACTGAATAGTGTCAATGCACTGTCATAGTGCTTCTTGAGCGTTTGTCATATCGGTCCTTAGATCCGACACCATTTGAACGACTTGTGACAGAGCCTCCGCAGGATCCGTAGACATTATCGGCTTCTGTTTCTGTTACTCACCGCACCTAAACTGCCAGGGGCAATGTTGTCCTGGGGTTGGTGAGGAATCACAGAGTAGTTTCAACAGCATGTCTGATTCAAACGTTCTCCCAGAATACAGGCCTCCTCAACTTGAGGAAACTCTTTTTTACGATACACCCCTCTGTTATTTAAGTAAATAGACAGAGGAGTTGATCCCACAAAAGAGCGGGGAACACACGCACCGCTTACCAATGCTGTAAAGGGAAAGACAGGCGTAAATGGCTTCAAAATAAATAAACAGAGAAAATCCCACACTAGAGGTGAATAAGTACCTTGATAGAATCAGGTTAGAGACAGGAACCCTGGAACTAAAGAAACAACTAACCGTTATTACCAGTAGGGAAGAAAGGACTATACCCTCTTGCCCCCTTGGTCAAAGTTTGGATCTTAGCACCGGAAGTATGAGTAGTCAACTGTACACAAACAGACAACAGCAGGATAAAATAACAAACAGGAATGTTAGTGAGGGAAACTACCCCGGGGGCGGCACGAGGGACGCACTGGTTACAAGATGGTGCACAACTGCAGAGCGTTCGACATGCACAAGCAGAATCCAAGGATTATGGTGTTGCAGTATTCAAGGAAAGAGTCCTGGGGTACTGACAGCAAAACGTTTGATGTTTATGAGAGGGTGGTTCAAGCAGAATGGAATTAGTAGTTCAGGAGCACTGGTATGGATGATTGATATGGATGACAGAAGTTATCAACAGTGATACAAGTTAATTCCCCACAGAGAGCATTGCTCTTACCATAGCCAGATAAATCGGGATAACAGGAAAAGTTGATAGGTCACCGTAGAGGCTGCGAGAGGTTTTCCGGTAAGAGCAAGAGACAGAAGTCAAAAGCCCAGAAGAGAGCGGGCATGATTAGGATAGGAATCCTACACAGGGAGGCGTCATAGTGGATTCGTGAAGCAAAGGCGGGTCAAAGCAGTCCGAGGTCGGTTAGCCAGGAAAAGAGTACCATAACAAATCGACAGGCAGGGACGGGTCCACCAACGAAGCAGGAATCAAAACCAGATAATCCAAACACAGGAGAGCTTCTTAAAAATGACGAAAAGTAGCTTGTCCGAGATACGGGCACAAAACCATAACTCTAAACAGAAGCACCGGAGTCCAGGAAGGGGCGTCATTTAAACACCCTGCGAGGGTGGGGACAGAGCATGAGCGTGCCTTCGCAGCATACGTCGGCTCCTCACATGATCCGAGAGGAATTCCGTGGCTGACAATCGCCATGGCAACCTCCACTGGCTCCAGAGGAAAGAGTCGCTGTACCGAAACTTACAGCTGGGCTGTAGCCCATTGTCAGGTGCATTCTGAAGTTGTTTAGCGGACGCGACCCGCGTGTGACACCAGGCAGGTTTCGTGTTGCATAGTCAAGGAGCGGACAACATGCGCAAGACACTTCACATTCTTGACTCGCCGATAGCGAAGGAGGAGGGGGTACGTTTGTTCACCCTGGACGCCGAGAAGGCATTCGACCAAGTCATCTGGCCTTTCATGGGGGAGGTCTTTGCATCCTTAGGGGTAGGCCCAAGATGGAGGGGATGGATGACGAACCTATTTTCGAAGCCGTCGGCCAATGTGGTGGTAAATGGGACTGAGTCACAGGCCTTCCCGTTGCAACGGGGTACACACCAGGGGGATCCACTTTCCCCACTGATCTATGCATTGTTGACAGAACCATGGCAGCGTTGGTTAGGAAAAATTAGATAAGAGGTTTGACGGTCGGGAGGTGAACTGCAAGATGACTCTTTTTGCGGATTACACCTTGCTCTGTATTACTAGACAGTCCCACTCAGTTCCACTGGTGTTGGAAAGTTTGGAGCGTTATGGGAGGTTATTGAGGTTCAAAATCAATTTGAGAAAGTCAGTGACATATGTGGCGGAGAGGCCGTCGGAGGGGGAAAGGGAATATATCGTGGGGCCCCCATTTAGGGTGCAGGAGGACGCCTTCCGGTACCTTGGGGTCCAGGTGATGCAATACTTTGAAGACCTATTCCATAAAAACGTCCTCCCCCTATGGGCCATGATATAAAGAGATATGGAGAGATGGTCGAGCTTAGGACTCTCCTGGATGGCACGCCTGACCTGTATAAAGATCATCGTGCTTCCCAAATGTTTGTTTTTATTTCAGATGCTACCTGTAGTAATACCTACTTCATTTGTTGCCGAGGTGAAGGTGGCTATGTTGAGATTTCTTTGGGCGGGGCCAGGCACATGATTTCATATAGAACACTGATCTTGCCAAAGGTGGAGGGGGGAGTGTAGCCTCGTGGAGGCCTCGTAAAGGAGGACGCGCACGCACGGAGATTTATAAACTGCTTCTTTATGGCTCCCAACGTAAACTCTAACTGGCGCTCAGCGCGCCTTACCCATAATCCCCTTCTCTCTTCCTCCTCCCGCCGTATCATAGCTCCGCCCCCACAACGGTGGGGGCAGCACTCCTTAACCACTGAGTGCTTGACAACATCACCCCCGAACAATATATTCAAACATCGAGATCAACATTCTTCAACAAGTCTCATAGGTTTTCTTACAGTTCTCCGTGGCCTCTCCTCTTGGTCACCTGCCTCTTGCAGTTCCGTGGTCCTCACTTCTCTGCTTGTCCCTCCTGGGTCTCCTCTTGGTGGGACCCACAAGTCGTCCCGCGACTCTCGCGGCTCTGGAGAGGCCGATCGATGTAGCGGCTCTGTTCCTTCTCGTCTGGAGTAGTGTCTAAATTGTTGACAGTTCCTGGTGACAGCTCTACTTTGATCCTCGGCTGTCACCATCGTGCCTTTCACTGCGGTTACTCTCATGGGACTTGGAGCGAACCGCGGATCTGTCTTTCTGGGCGTTGGTTGCTTTACGAGTACTTCGTCTCCAATGTGGAAGTCTGGTATCACTGCATGGCGGCGGGCGTCTGTTTCTCGTCTCGCTCTCTCCTTTGCTTCTGCATCCCTTCGGAGCACGTCCATGTCAAGCGGCTCCTCATCAGATGGGTTGTACGGTATGCGGGTTCGTACTTTGTAGCGAAACATGAGCTCGACAGGTGTCTTGTTGGTGGCTTCGTGAGGAGTGTTTCTGTAGTCCCGTAGGAGTCGGCACAGCGCTTGGTGTGGGTCGACCGCTTCTACTCTGGCTCTTTGTCTCGTTTTTTTGATTGATGCCATGAATCGTTCAGCCATCCCATTCGCTTGAGGGTGGCGAGGAGTTATCTTCGTATGTACAAACCCAAGGTGTTCTGCTAGTGTTCCAAATTCATGTCCACTGAACGGGGGCCCATTGTCGGATTTGACTATCTTGGGGATCCCCCACTCGCTGAGCACTTCTTCTATTGCCGCTGCTACTTGGGGGAATGCGGTGGTGGTGACCGTTTTGACGATTGGGAAGCGTGAGTGTTCATCTATTATGAGCAGGAGGTAGTCACCCTCTTCCGTGGGTCCATAGAAGTACATGGCTACACGTTCCCATGGTCGTTCGGGTATCTGTGTGTGTTGGAGCGGGGGTGGATGTTCCGCAGGGGCTGTGCACTGACAGGCGTGGCAGTTCTTCACCCATTCTTCTACTGCCGCGTCCAGGAACGGGAACCAGACATGGCGCCTCAGCTGCCTTTTGGTGTTTTCTGCTCCTCTATGACCCTCATGGGCCGTGCTTACTACTTCATTTCTGAGCGTGGCGGGGATGACGATTTTGCACCCTCTGAGGAGGATGTCGTTGTCCTTGACGGCCAGTTCGCTGTGTACCCTGGCCAACCTTTCAATTTCTTGTTTGCACGCTCCTGGGTGTGCCAGCGTTGCTCTATGGTGATCCCTCCATTTGCTGGACAATTGTGAGGCTGATGGCGAGTGCCATGGTGGGGTCAGCAGCTGATGCAGCAGCGACTCTCTCCAGGGACAGCGCCGGTGGTAGCGAGTTTGACGCTATGTATTGTACATAGGCGATGTCTCCCTCACGGGTCAGTGGGGCCCCAACTGGGTGACGTGACAGGTAGTCAGCGGGGTTAAGGTCGCCCCCGGGACGATACATGATGTCATAGTCATACTCCTGTAAACGGATTCCCCACCGCTCGATTCTCGGAGGCATCTTGGTGTGCGGGTTGCCAAAAAGCGATAGCAGGGCTTGGTGGTCCGTTATTAAAGTAAACTTTTTCCCAATGATGAAGTCATGGAAATGTTCGCACGCCCAGACGGTGGCTAAGCTCTCTTTTTCCGCCTGGGAGTAGGCCAGTTCTGGGGTGGACAGGGCCCTACTCGCATACGCGACAACGTGTCTCGGGTGGACATCCGCCCCGCTGGTTTGGGCTAGGATGGCACCAAGGCCCACCGGGCTCGCGTCCACCACTATTTCAGTGTGCCATGCGGGATTGAAGTATGCCAGGCGGTGTGCTTCCATCAGGGCCCGCTTGATGTCGGAAAAAGCCCGGAGACACGCAGGGGTCCATTCAAACACCGATTCTTTCTGGAGGAGTTTCCGTAGAGGGTCGGTGAGGGACGCATAGTGCGGTATATACCGCGCACAGTAGCCAGCCATGCCGAGAAACGAGCGGACGTCAGCAACCTGTCGCGGTTCTTCTAGGTTGGTGATAGTGTCAACCTTATCAGGATCCGGCATCATACCCTCGCTGGAAAAGATGTGTCCAAACAATTTCAGCTTGGTCTTGCTGAAACGGCATTTTGCAATATTGAGGGTGAGGCCTGCTTCTTGGAGCGCTGCACATGTAGCGAGCAGAGCCTTGTCGTGAGACTCTTTCGATGCTCCAAAGACGAGGATGTCGTCGCTGTAATTCAGTGTGCCTTTGATGGGTCTGATCACCTGCTGGATGGCCTCTTGGAAGATTTCTGCGGCTGATGAGATGCCGAAGTTCAGGCGCCGATATCTGTATAGACCGTCATGGGTCGCAAACGTCGTGATGGGTCTGGATTCCGGATGCAGCTCCAGCTGATGGTATCCTTGGTTGAGGTCGAGCTTGGAGAACATCTGGGCGTTGTTCAGTTGCACTATCATGTCCTCGATGCAAGGGCCCGGATGCCTCTCGCGCTGAATGGCAGTGTTTGCCACCCTCATGTCCACACACAAACGGATCTTTCCTCCCTCTTTTGGTACAACCACGAGTGGGGAAACCCATGGTGTCGGACCTGTGGCTGGTTCAATGATGCCATCAGACAGCAGTTGTTGGAGTGCGTCTGATACTGCCACTTGCAGGTGGAAACCCACTCTCCGGGGATGTTGCGGTACCGGCCTCACCGATGTGTCAATGTGGAGTCGGATGGGAGGGGCCTTGAGTTTGCCCAGCCCCGTGCAAAGGTTGGGGAATTCTCTTATGATGTCAGCCTGTGTGACCAGGTTCTGCAGCTGGTAGCATGCGATGGCGCCAACGGTATCTCTCGTGTTTATGCTCTCAGAGGTAGCTGTGATGGAGTCTCCCGCCCTCACGTGTATTTCGATTAAACCCAAACGGGACGCCGTGTGATAACTGAGGAGGCATCGGCTTCTAGCAAGTGACCGGATGATGTGTATTGTTGTGTCCACTTTCCGGCCATTCAGGAGAAGGCGTTGTGTGAAACATCCTACTGTCGGTAGGGGGGTGGTGGCGCCCCACTGAAATATCCTTGAGCGGGACTGTTGAAGTGCAGGTGGGTTCGGTAGTATGGCATAGTCCTGTTCGCCCATGATGTTAACAGTAGCGCCTGAGTCAATCATGAATTGGAATTGTCTATTCCCCATTTTGATGGGGATTTTCGGGGCTTCTCTGGCCTCTTCAGTGTCGAGTATGAGGTTGACAAACTCATCTTGGTCGTATGAGTCATACGGTATGTCATATGCGGCTCCCTGGACCTCCTGGTAGAGAGTTTCAGGCCCATATTCTTCTGGTGGATGGTCATATTCATCGGTGAAGTATCTGGTCCGATCAGTCTGCTCTGGCTGTGGTGGGTACCCCGGCGTATGGTATTCGTCAATGGCTCTGACGTACCGTCTCTGTCCTTGGCTTTGTTGGTAGTATCGGGGTTGAAAGTGTCTAGGAGGTGGCGGCTGGACAAACGTCCTGACTGGCGTTTGGGGTCTCGCGGGAGGAAATGGTACGCCTTCCCTGCACACCGAGTGGAAATGGCCTTCTCTTCCGCAGTTTGTGCATCGTTGAGACAGAGCCGGGCAAGATCCTGCATGCGGAAAAGACATCCCACAGCGATAGCATTGTCTCTGTAGGCGGGGTGTTTGGATGTTTTGAGTTCTGTATGGCTGTGGCCCCCTGTCACCTGGACGAGATGGTTGTATGGTTGCGACCAGTTCCGCTGCGTCGGGTTTGGGGTTGCTTGGACTGGCCATGGATGTAGCTTGGGCATCGACCCTCTCATGTATGCGAGCGAGCTCGCTCACTTCCTGGATGGAGAGGGTTTTTTTCAAGAGCTGTTTCTTGAGGGCAGGGGATAAACAACCTTCAATGACCCTTAATCTTATGGCTTCTTGCACCTTTTACTCTCAGGCGGGTTATGAATTCATCAACTGTCTCCTGTGGCATTTGAGTGCACTTGTTGAAAAGGTAGCGTTCATAGTCGCGATTGACTTCTATGATGAGGAGTTTGTCTAGGGCCTTTATTAAGTCCTTGAAAGTGTTCTGTTCAGCTGCAGGAATAGTCTTGACCACAGTCTTTATCTCGCCCCCCACCAGATTAAGGAAGATGTCTCTGATATTGGGGGAGTTTCCATCCCCAGATCCCCTGACGTAGTGTTGGAAATCTTCCATCCAGTCGGTCCATCTGGGCCCCTTCGTGGCTTGTGGAGTCATGGTGAAAGGCGGTGGAAGTCGCAGCTGAATTGGCTGTACAATATGGGCTGATGTGGGCGATCCAGGGTTGGACCCAGAGGCAGATGCCGGCGTGCTCATGGTGCCAGGAGCTGGGTATGGTACTTGTGTATGAATACGTATGTCCTTGTTACAATTTTGCCCCAATTGTTTTTGATGCAGTGCAACAAACAAAAAAACAAAAAATTTTTTTTTTTTTTTTTTCTTTTTTTTTTTTTGTGGGCGTGGGCGGGCTGTGCCGACACGCCGCGCTGAAGTTCCCCTGGGCAGTCCCTGGGGGGGGGGCTCTTCACAGTACCGTGTGGCTCAGGCGAGCCTCCAACGAACGATGTGCTCTGGCGCAGCTGCAGGGTGCCTGTGGAGCGGCCTGCGCTTCCCGGCCGTGTGGGAGGCTCAGGAGCGACATCAAATGCGCTTGCAGCGCGGAGGCGGCAGGAGCTTAAAGCGGAGGAGAGCCGGCGGACTGGCGGCAATGTTGCGGATGTGCTCGTGTCACAGGAGACGGTGGAGGACCACAGGAGGACGGCGGATTGCCGAAGGAGGACTCCGTGGGCATACGGGGATGGTCCTCGTCGCCAGTGTAGCCTCGTGGAGGCCTCGTAAAGGAGGACGCGCACGCACAGAGATTTATAAACTGCTTCTTTATGGCTCCCAACGTAAACTCTAACTGGCGCTCAGCGCGCCTTACCCATAATCCCCTTCTCTCTTCCTCCTCCCGCCGTATCATAGCTCTGCCCCCACAACGGTGGGGGCAGCACTCCTTAACCACTGAGTGCTTGACAACAGGGAGTGGGGTTCCCTGATCTGATGATGTTCTACAGGGCGGCCCAGCTCCGGGTCCTAGTGGATCACTTTGACCCACATTCAGGGAAGCAATGGGTGGCCATGGACAACGCGGTACTAGCTCTGGTCACACTACATGAATGGCTATGGGTCCCTAGGTCCCGTATCCCGAGGAGAGTGTTGTATCACCTGGTTTTAGAAGTTCTGTGGTCCATATGGAGGGAAGGGGGGGCCAACAGATGGCTCACAACGTGGTCATCGCCCTTAAGCTGTATCTGGGTCCCTCCGCTGAGGGATGGGATAGTGGAGCCACGGTCATTCCAGTCCTGGTATGAGGCCCGATTAAGTAGAGCGGGTCAAATGTAGGAAGGGGACACCTTCCTCTCCCTGAGCAGGCTAGAGGAAGCACTGGGCCTTTGTAAACTGCTGCCCTTCTGATTTCTGCAACTGAAGGGGGTTTTACCAGAGGGCCGGTGGGGGGAAAATCTAAGGAGGGAGCTGACGAGTTTTGAAAGATTCCTGATCACGCAGAGTGGTTCCAGAGAGCTGATAACCGGGCTGTAGAGGAGGATCCTTTTGGCAATTCCTGGAGACCCCCCTCTATCGAGAATCAAATGGGGGCAGGACTTGGGCAGGGACATTGGACACACCCTATGGGCTCAGATGTGCAGGTGGGCTAACCGCTCAAAGACCTCGCTCCAGTAACATCAGTCCCTGAAGTTACTACATAGATGGCACTACCCTTCAACGAGGATTGTGCGAATGAGAGAGGGATACGACCCAGGCTGCTAGAAGTGTCCTCGGGGCAGGGAAAAAGGTATTACATTCACATGTGGTGGGTCTGTGCACGGGTGAAGGTGTACTAGAGGGAGGTCCTGTCTTGGATATAAAGGGTAGACGGGATTCAGAGGGAATGCGCGCCGTGCCTTCTCCTATTTGGGGTAGGCACGGCAGAGGAGCCGGAACCAGAATGGGGACATGTTTCATGTCATGATGGTCTCAGCTAGATGCTGCCTGGTCCAGCTGTGGAAAAGCCCGCGAATGCTGGTGGAAAAGGAATGGGTATTAAAGACTTGTGCCATATATGATATGGAGTACCTTACTCACCTCCTGGACAAGTCCAGGTCCAACATCGCAAGGTTTATGGTTGTCTTTCTTTGTTAAGTATGGCCGGAGTGGCTGACAGGGATAGGGAGAGGGTCGGGAGGTGAGGTGGGGGCAAGGGATGCCCACCAAGAGGGGAGACGGCATTACGTGGGAGCCCCCTTGGACAATGGGAGAACAGTGTGCATTTTGGGAAAGACTCTCCCGATTCACGGACAAGCGTACCCTTGAGACATCAGGTCGGAAAAAGGGTACCATCCTCTGTTTGAACTTTCTAGGGACAATTAAACTTCGCTGTGCAGGTGTTTTATTTTGTGTGATGGTTATAGGTTGAACACCTTGTGCCTGTCATGTGTTGGTCTGACTAAAATGGCAATAAAGTTTGATTTTGAAAATAAAAGTCTTAATGGGAATGAGTGTAGAGGCTCAAAAGCAATGCATGTTAAATATCTTAACACCAGATTGAGGTCCCATACAGGTGCATTGAATGGAACTGGTGGAAATACATTAGTAAGGCCTTTTAGGAATTGAACAATCAGACAGATCTTAAAATGAATCCTCCTCTGAAGAGCGCTTGAAAATGGACAGCGCCGCCAGGTAACCTTCAATTGTTCCAATCTGGAGCCCCAGATTTGCCAAATGTAACAAAAAGGAAAGCACCATAGGTGCGTCACATAGAAAGGGATCCAAATTCTTATCCCTGCACCAGCTGCTGTTGCAGTGGCAGGAGGACAAAGATTTAGTTGCTGGCCTTCTGGCTGAAAGCAAAATCTCCATCACTTCATCCGGAAGGTCCCAATCCTTATATCTCAGCCTTTCAGAAACCATGCATGAAGGCTGAGAGTCTTGACCTCTGGATGGAGAACTCAACCTTCCTCTTGCGAGAGAAGATCCTCTCTTTGAGGAAGACGCATTGGAGGGCAGATGGACATGTCGAGAAGGTCTGGGTACAACGTCCTCCTTGCCCAATCCGGAGCAATTAGGATCATGGGTTTCCCAAACTTTCTCTATCTCCTGATCACGTTAGGAATGACGGGGGACTGGAGGAAATGCATACAGGAGTGGAAACTCCCAGTCCAACACAAACACTTCCCCTAGAGCTCCTCTTGGAGGAAGGTTCCTGGAGCAAAACAGTTGGCACTTCTAGTTGACACCGGTCGCAAATCCTTTGAGGGGTTCCCCAAAGGATGAAGATCTCTTGAAGAACTTCCCAAGCTAGTTCCCACTCGTGGGAGACTGTGCTCTGCCTGCTCAGAGCGTCCGCCGCTGTGTTCCCCTCTCCAGCTAGGTGAACTGCTGACAGGGAGCTTCCTTCTTGAATTGCCCAGAACCGGAGTTACATTGCCTCTCTGCACAGTGGTAGTGACCCTACACCTCCTCTCTTGTTGAGGTAGTACATGGCCACTGTGTTGTCTGTCATTATCAGGACATTCTTTCCCCGTACAGAGGGCAGAAAGGTCTTCAACGCTAGTCTAATTGCCCTCAGCTTCACAAGGGTGATGTGTAGTTTGGACTCTGATAGAGACCAACGACCGCTGATTGTCAGATTGTTGGCATGGGCTCCCCACCCCATGAGTGAGGCATCTGTCACTACCATTATCTCCGGCTATGTACTTAGGTCTAATGCTAGTAGCCTACTTGAAACACCAAGAGCAGATTTGGCTTATGTGGAGCACAGATCCTTTCCTCATGTTGCACCACGGCTGTGGAATATGCTTCCACTAGATGTGAGGTCATGCACTAGTCTGCAACTCTTTAAGGGCAGACTGAAAACACATCTTTTTGAATAAATGCTCACCTATTACTTGACCCTGAACTCATCGGCTCCGCCATCTGATTGTGTGCGGTGAATTGCTTGTGGCCTGTTTGTCTGTCTACGTGGGCGCTATTATGCCTCTGGGTGTGTCTCCCAGCATTGTGTAAATAAAATAAATGAATAAAGACCAGAAGCAGAAACAATGTATAAACAACATATAAGCACATAACCGGTTTTATAGAGACGCAGAAACAAGACGCACAACAGATATGCGGCACGTTACAATATTGAAGCATGGCCATGGATCAGCGGCAACACAGACTCTCTCTCTTGACATTCTCTCCGTGAATTATGCCTCCGTAGTATGGGAGAGGATAACTACCCATATGTCCAATAGCAGTTCTTATTATGCTCCAGTATTGTCTATGGAACTCAAAAATGCCCACCACACGTTACGTCCTCTCACACAATATGCAATTGTCAGCTTGGTACTTATTTCTGGCCTGGGGAACCGTCCTCGGTCTCCCCAGGCTGTCAAGGAATGAGTGTTGCACAAAACCACCAGCCCCCGATCACTACTGCAGGGAAATGGAATCCGAGTGAGCCGGTCTCTGGGCTGGCAGGAAACAAAACCGCAAGGAGCAAAAAGCTCACAAGCACGTCATCGCTGCAACCACACTCCTGCCTCCTCGCTCACGCTCTGCATCCACACAAGGTCCTGCCCTCGGCCCATGCCTGCATGACTGCAAATCACCAGCAAGAAGCATGTGCTGAGACAGGCTTAAGAAGCCGGCTTGTCAGCCTTCTCCCACATGTCCCATCACATGCCTGCCGATCGGCCTGGTGGGAAACGTAGTCTCCCAGAGAAATGCGGCCTCCTGCTGCCTTATCCTTTCAGACTCTGTTGGACCTGGACTCCAGACTCCTGACACAGCACACCAGTCCAGCACTCCACCTCCCAATCCTTACAATAATTATACCCCTCTACATTTGTCTAACAAGGAAAATGGCTTTGGAAGTTAAGGGGAGTCGCACACTAGCTCAGTTGATGTTAAAGTGATCATAGGCCAGTCATGATGTTGAGGTCCATGGGGAAGTGGCCCGGGTTTGCATCTACTTTCTTTTTACAGAAACTTCAAAATGAAACAACGCAAAATACAATCACCCACTCGCACCTCAAAATCCCCCCTGGAACACTGAACCCCCTTCCTACCTAACCTGCCACCGTCCCACTCCCAGACCTTCAATGTACACACTGTAAGAGAATCTAGATGGTATAGTCCTTAATTGAATACGTCCAAAATATGTAGCCTTTGCAGCACCAATTCTCACAAAAGTCTTTGTGGAGAAAGTCCAAAACAAACTCCCAGTCCTTCCTGAAATACTTTTGATCCCCTTTTATGACATAGGTAACTCAATCGAGGGAGACATAACCACTGAATCTCTGACCTTGCAATGCCTATGTCTTTCTCCCACAACTTCGCATAACTCCATTGTGTTCGGTTCAAGTTCTCTCCTAGTATCTTATACAGTGTCCCCACCATATGCCTGTCTCCCAAATAAGTAATTATGTACGCCTCGAAAACAGATAGATGCCTTGTTATGTATTGTTTGTTACCCATTAACCAATGCTGTAATTGAGCATAACTTGATATTTCATTTTCGTTCAATAAGAATGTCTGTTTGTATTGCTGGAAAGTTCCAAGACAAGAGTCTTTCAAACATATCACCCATCTTCGAGCATCCTGCTTCCTACCACTGCTTGAATGCATTCTGTTCTAATCCCAGAGTAAACTGGGGGTTACAAGAGAGGTGTAAAAGGAGAGGGAAATGTTGTAATGCCTACTCTCCGCATCACTGTATCCCATATCTGGGCCATCAACGCTATTATTTTACTTCTGTACATATTAAGAGGACACTCCTGTTTTCCGCACCATAGTACTTCCTGGATAGGTCTACCTACTTCTGCTCTGTCCATTCGTACCCACATCTTTTCTGAGTCCCCTCTGAACCAGTCCCTGATAATCTGCAATTGGGCAGCCTGATAGTAAATCTGGAAGTTAGGTACCCCCATTCCTCCTTTTTGTACTGAAGTTATTCATATTTTCCAGTCAACTCTGGGTTTCTTATCTTGCCAAATGTATTCCCTCAAAATCTTGTTAAGTCCCTTAAAGAATTTCAATGGGACCCTGATCGGTAGAGCTTGGAAAAAACACAATAGCTTCGGGAGAATCATCATTTTAATTACATTTATTCTTCCCAGTCATAATATTGTCAAAAAGTTTCATTCTTTAAGCTAATGTTTAGTTGATATCAGCAGAGGAAAGAGGTTTTCTCTATACATTGACTCCAGGTTACTATCTTAAGTTCAAGTAGAAAAAGAAGGTAAGGCGCGCACTCTGGTTCCAAGTCATTTAATCCTGATGTAAGTAATAACAGGGTTGAATCCCAACACAGTCCAAAAAATAATAATAGGGCTGAATCCCAGATGCAAATAGTCCCAACAATGTTAAAAAAATTACCAGGGTTAAATCCCAACTGCTACAGTTCCAAAGCACAATAGTTAGTTCTACTCCTCCAAGTACTTTCAAGTCTCAAACTCTCATCAGGGAGGCTGTGTTAGCTGTGTTCCTTTTCAGGTGTTACTAATTACTTTTTTCAATTTCAGTCTCAAAGGATTCTGGTTATTGTAGTGATGGCCCAAGTGTTTCATTCAGGAGACCAGGAACCAACTCCCCTCCAAACACAAATCTTACCCACAATTGGGGGAGGGGGGAAAACCATGAATATGGCTCTCCAAAGTGGGGGCATAATAGCCATGGTGCTGCTGCCTCTGGAGCCCGGGTCTCCTGTAACATTAAGTAGAAAAAGAAGGTCAGGCGCGCACTCTGGTTAAATTGAAAAAAGTAATTAGCAACACCTGAAAAGGAACACAGCTAACACAGCCTCCCTGATGAGAGTTTGAGACTTGAAAGTACTTGGAGGAGTAGAACTAACTATTGTGCTTTGGAACTGTAGCAGTTGGGATTTAACCCTGGTAATTTTTGAACATTGTTGGGACTATTTGCATCTGGGATTCAGCCCTGTTATTATTTTTGAACTGTGTTGGGATTCAACCCTGTTATTACTTACATCAGGATTAAATGACTTGGAACCAGAGTGCGCGCCTGACCTTCTTTTTCTACTTAATACTATCTTAAGTTCACCCATCTTTTCCGGTTTCCATCTCCACCATCCCAGCTCCCGCTCTCCTTCTCTTGTTTCGTGGTGAATGTCTGTAGGCCAGCCCCCTAATAACTCCCCCAACTTCCCCTCCCACCCTTCACTAACCTCAACAATTGCCCAGTACAGAACTGATTCTCAGGCATCCCTGCTTCTCCCTCCTTTCTTGGCCCATTGCCAGTACTTGGAGCACAGCAGGAGGATACTTTACTACCAGTATCCCAACTAACTAATCTACTGGGCGTAAGAGTGATTCTTGTGCTGCCCTTTCTTGTGCAGCACACGTTATTCCTGCATTTTGTTAATAGTACTAGGACTCAAAACATGATTACACAATAGTCCAAGTGTCTCTATCTCCACCGCCCATGTCGTCTTCACCTCCCTACTGGATATGCCTTAGGGTCGCCACCGCTGGGTCACTTATCACTTTCTTCGTCGGTCTGGTCCTGCTGCTCTGGCGGCATGTTCTGTGATTCCAACCAGTTGTAGACATCCTCTCAGGTTTCAAAGAACAGGGCACAGGCCCTCATTACGACCCTGGCGCAAAGCGAAAAACGATGGCGGTAAACGATTACCGCCATCGTCTTCCGCTAGGGCCGATTACGACCCTTGACCGTAAACTACGATGTCATTAGCGGCATCGTAGCTAACGCTGCCGCTGACTGCGCCAAGGGCGCGCGCACGCGAACATCCACACCGTACTTAGCGCCATGGCGGAAAGGTACGCGAATGCCGACCCAAGCGGACATGCCCCTAACGCCATCACCCAGCCCGTTAAGTACCTTACCGCCATGGTGCTAATTACGCCATCGCGAACCAACCGTAAAGGGCCATGTAAAGTGAATGCAGCTGCCACAGGTGCACAGAAACAGCACAGGTGAAGGCAATACAGACTCAGGAAGTACAAAAAGAGCACACCCCACCCCTTCCCACACCCAGTCACACTCCACAATGATACCAATAGGACTAGCAATGTTGGGGCTGGAGGACCTGATAGCAATGCGAGTGCTACAACAGCAACTACAACAACAACAACAACAACAACAACAACAGGCTGCACAGAGGAGACGCAGGAGGAGAAGGAGGGCAAGGCAGGCCCAGCAAGCCCCACCAGCACAGCCAGTGCCACCACGCAGGCAGCCCCCAATCCCACGCATCAGAGCCAGCCCATTCAACCTCACCGCTGAGCAGATCCACACCCTGTACCGACTGGACCGGGACACCATCACCACCATTGTGGACATGATACACAACAACATCGTCAGCATGATTGAAACACCCACTGCCACCCCCCCCCTACTGAAGGTAGTGTCCGTGCTCCACTTCCTGGCCACAGGCAGCTACCAGCACACAGTGGGGCACTTGCATGGCATATCACAACCATTATTCTCGCGTACACTGATGCAAGTGCTCGATGCCCTCCTCAAGCACACAGATGACCACATCTCATTACCACGGTCTGCCCAGGAGATTGCCAACACCAAAGTGGGTTTCCATGCACTGGCCGGCATACCTGGTTGCATTGGTGCCATTGACTGCACCCATGTTGAATTGGTGGTCCCACATTCCATGGAGGTACCGTACCGCAACCGTAAACATTTCCACTCAATCAACGTGCAAATGGTCTGTGACTCCAACAGGATCATCACACATTGTTCTGCCAGATTCCCCGGATCAACCCATGATTCAATGGTCCTTCGGAACTCCACAATACCACGCTACATGGAGCGACATGCAGGCCCAAGATCCTACCTACTCGGTGAGTCTAATGTCATGAGCATGGAAATGCAAAGTGGGTGTTGAATGACGTACCAATGCATATTTCATCTGGCAGATACAGGGGGGTGATGCATACGTCACATGGGTGCAACTAGCAGTAGCCAGATCATTCCCTGTGGCAGCACTGACGTCAACAGAGTAGTGTACACATTATGCCTGACCTAATCATCCCAACATGTGAATGAAAGTGTATCCCAAAAACGACACAACCATCTGCAAGTGCATTGTGCAAATTGTGACCGCATTGACCCTAAAGAAAACCACCAACATGCACGTCACCATGCACCAACTACTGAAAGGCCTGTCCCCCACAACTGCGCACAAAGGAGGCACATGACAGTCAGGAACATCAATGCACCACTACAAGACCCACAAACTGTCCCCATTGACACCAGTAATGCTCACTGGGGTCATAATGAGCCAGACATCAATGTTGCTATCATGTGAGCTTCAAGCTCACAGGACACGTGCAAGGTCACATGAATGACGGCCTGAACAGACATAGTGGATGGCCATTCACAAGGCAATCGTCCCCCCTGCATTGTGTTTTTGCATGCAAAACAGTACATGAGAGCCATGAACACATACTGGTTGCACAGTGTAAATCCATTAGCACAACTCTAATTGGTGCACAGTAACAGTCGGAATCAAGGCATGGTTGTGCGTCATGTTCACAAATCAATCTCGTTCCTGACACATTCATTTCTCACATTTTACAGGTGATGCGGGCTATCCCCTGAAGAGGTGGCTCCTCACACCAGTGCGGAACCCATCGAACCAGCATGAGGAGGACTACAACCGTGCCCATGCACGTATCCGTGTGGTGATAGAGCAGGCTTTTGGACTACTGAAGGCACGTTTCCGCTGCCTCAGCAGGTCTGGCGGGGCACTCCTGTACCGCCATGAGAAGGTTGCAAAGATCGTCATGGCATGTGTCATGCTACACAATATGTGCATCAGACGAAACGTGCCTCTGCCCCCTGACGCAGAACCACAACCACCTGATGATGGGGATGATGATGATGGGGATGGGGCAGCACCTCAGGGAGGCAGCGATGCACAGGAGGGGCATATAATGCATCAGAATGTCATTGACCGATACTTCTAGCACACACAGCGTGTGTGTAACATATGGATGGCACTTGGGGCACTGTGTGTGTCTGGTATGTCAACACTGTGGACTGTAAAACAATAAAGCACACATACGCAATGAGCAATGTCCACACATTTCGTTTGTGAGAAATGAAAAAGTGTATTGTTCTTCTGAATAGGTATAACAGAACCCCTCCCCCTCCCCCCTGAACACTCCAACACACCCAATTCCCCCCTCCCCCTCCCCCCTGAACACTCCAACACACCCAATTCCCCCCTCCCCCTCCCCCTGAACACTCAAACACACCCAATTCCCCCTTCCCCTCCCCCCTGAACACCCTGCAAACATGTGACAGTGCCCGTGGTGAAGTGTGTATAGTTTTGCACACTATTGACTGCCCCCTCTCCCGGAACCTGGGGCCCCCCTGCCTGTGCTCCTCAGGGTCCTGGATGACCTGCGGACGGGAGTGGCTTGTGCTGAACTTGCAGCTGAGGATGTACCGGGCTGCTCAGTACGGCATGTGTCCACAATTGTCTGGATGAGCTGGCTCATCATCTGCCGCACTGCAGCAAGTTCGGTGCATATGTCCCTGCTGGCAGTTTGGATGGCAGACCTGATGCCATCAGCACTCCTCTCCATGGCTGCACTGGCACTTCCACATTCTGCAACATGCTGCGTGAGGAGTGTGCCCAGTACTTCCTGCCTGTTGGCAATCTGCTCCAGCGACAGCTGGAAATCTGGCCCCATGGAGGGTGCCAATGGGGGACCAATGGGACTACTCCCATCTTCCCCAACTCCCACTGGGCTTGGAGTTGCTGGCCATGAATTAGCAGGCGATTGGCCCTGGGTGTCATCTCCATGATGGCTGATTGGGGATAGGTGTGGTGAGTGAAGTTGCGTGTTGTGGTCAAGTCCAGTGTCATCCTCCACAACACTATCGGAGCAGGCAGCGATGGCTGCAGTCTCCCCAACAGTACTGCTCCCTGCTGACACATTGCCCTCAGTGGGCAACAGTGGGTGTTGTTGGGCTGCAGGCGCTGTCACGACCCCTTCCTCGGGGGACTTTGCTGCCCTGGCCTCTTCAGCCTGGCGTGGTTTCGGCCTGGGTCCAGCAGAGGTGGATGCATGGTTCCCTTCTCCCACTTTCCTGGCCTTCTTGGCTGGGGTGCTGGTGCTGTCGTCCCTGCCAGTGTCCGATTGCGAGCCTGTGGTGGAGCAGAGGAGGGTGACTGTTATTGATGGTTCAGCGGACATTGAGCAGGCATTGTGAAGAGTGTAATGGATAGATGGTGGAGTTAGTAGCCCGTGACATACAGGTTGCCTCCCTTTAGGTTCGGTTTTGCATGCAGGTGTGTGTCTGCCTACTGTACAGTGTACATGCTGCATGTGCGCAGGGTGTGGCTCATCTGCTGATGTGTTGCGTCTGCCACATTGTGATTGTCACGGGCAAGTGTATCAGGGTGTCTTGCAAGGCTGGATATGAGGCACCTACCTGTGTCTCCAGATGTCGGGGCCCCTCTCTCCATCTCGCCGACACCTTCGATGCACTCAATGCCAATCAGAGAGGCACATGTCTCCTCCCATGGCTGCATCTTCAGTGGGGAGTCTGCTCCCCCGCCAGTTCCCAGGGCCAGGTTACGGTTGGCAGACATAATGCCCCGGACCCTGATCCGCAGGTCGTCCCACCTCTTGCAGCACTGTTTGGAGGTGCATGGGGTGGTTCCAACAGCACTGACACGTTGTGCCACAAGTTCCCACACCTCCTTTTTGCGGCCTATGGCTGACCGGGTCATCTCAGTGGAGAAGACAACATCGGCCTTCTCCTGGAGCGTGTCTGCAAGCATTTGCAGTTCCTCACGACTGAAGCGCTCCTGCCGCTGCCTGTCACATGCCTTCTTCACAACTTTCGGCATGGTTGGGTGAGGAAATGGGTGGGTTATGGGAATGACAGGGTTTGAGGGTTGGTTGTGGTGTGGTTGGGTAGGATGGCAATGGATTGTGTTTTTTAAGATGGCCGCTGTGCTGTTTCCCGTTCCGCCGCGATTAGGCTATTTCCGGTTCCGCCTAATTGCGGTCACCGCTAATTACGGTGACCGCTGACTACGGTCGGCGCAATGATGGGTGGCGGTAGGTCACCCTGCGCTGTTAATGAGGCCGGTAAGGGCTATTTACGGCATTGCGTAGTTTACGTTACCGCCATGGCGTAATGCTCGTGCGCGATGGGTCGTAATATGGCGCTCTTATCGCCATCGGACCATGGCGTTAACGCTCATCACGCCATGGCGGTAATTTCGATTACTTACCGCCTGGGTCGTAATGAGGGCCACAGTCTTCGTGCAGCACCTTCATCTTTGCCGGATACAGTAACAGAAACTTGAGTTTAGTCTTCTTTTCACCATCCCGTAGCTCATTGTTCGCTTTTGTACTAATTATTGGCCTCGGTGGGGCACCGGGGTGTGGTCTTCTCGTTAGGGCTCTATGTGCCCTTTCTATTGTGAATCCTTGGGTGAGCCTGCCAGACCCTATTTCTTGCAAGATCATGTCTTCGATATAGTTGGTCGGGTCCTGGCCTTCCTCGCCTTCCGGTAGTCCGATGATCCGCACATTGTTTAGCCTGGCTCAACACTCTGCTTCCTCCGCCCTATTTTCCAAGTTCTGCACCTGCCGTTTCAGGGTAGAGACATCCAGGGAGTTGTGTTTGCAGCTACTGGTGTTGGCTATCACTTCTTTTTCCAGCGCCCTAGTGCATTCTGACGTCTTGCCTCAAAAGGTTCATGTCTATCTGCAACGCATTTATTTGGAACTCCAAGGACGCTTTCAGTTCCGCTATGGCGACCAATATTTGCTTGTCCATCCGTCCTTGTGTATCTCCTTCATTTGATTCTTGTGGCTGCGTCGTTGTTCCTTCCATCGTTTGAGTAGGTCTGGCAAACGTGTCTAAGGATGACTTCTTCACCTTACTATTATTTGCCTTAGCTGTCATTGCCTTCTCTCTGCTGCTCTTTTTTCTCCCTAGAATCCATGGTCACGCTAGCTGCAGGCACCGTGCCTAATGTGGGTGGGTGCACCCTGGCATTCCTATGCTGGTGTGTCTCCCTTAAAGGGTCTTACCCCTTACACCTAGACCGTTCTTCAATTTGCTATGTCCTTTCTCATTAGTTATGCAGCTAGGGGATTGTTGTGTATGCCCACTCCATATCTTGCACCTCCTTGACGTCCCTTCTCGGTTTCACACTATCTTATTGTAAAAAGAGGTGTGCTGCAATTCTTCACCGTAGTCTGTACTTCTGCTGTAGTCACGTCCATCCGCTTGCTTCTCTTAGTGCCCGTTCCGGCTTGGATTGAGAGGATCTCCTGAGCGGTCTTCATGGGTCCAGATGTCTCCCTCAGCGCCTCTTGGCTATCTCAGGCATGTGCAGCCCTTTGAGTCTTCAAGCTGTTGTTAGTGTCTGAGCTACTTGCCCCCAATTGTTGTTAGCCCTGGTTTCCTGTACGTTGGGAGGACGCTCTGTGAACCTTGTCTCTGGTGTCTGTTGGCTGACAATGGTTATGAGTACTGGCGTTTAGACTTTGTTTGCTTTGGGTTCCAAATGTCTCCCACAGCACCTTTTGGCTATCTCAGGCGTGTGTGGCCCTTTGGGTCTTCAGGCTGTAACTAGCTTCTGAGCATCTCACCCCCAATTGTTGTCGATCCTGGTTCTCTGCACTTTGGGGGGGATGCCCAGAGATCTGTGTCTCTGGTGTCTGTTGGCTGATAGTGGGTATGTGCGCCGCTGTTTAGCCTTTACTCGCTTGCTGAGGAGGAACATGCTTCAAGTCTCAAAATTCAGGCTGGTTAACCCCTCACTGCTTCTTCACTAACCTCCAGTGCCAATTGCTTCGACTGGCATTTAATGTTTCTTACGTGCCTGCTTCTCGTTTATTAATTTGCTGTGGGGGCTTATCACCCCTCCTATAACGCTTCTCCTCGGATTGCCTTGTGGTGCTTGGAGGACACCGAAACCGCTGTCTGCTGCCTGTGTCCCTTATGTGCCGCTTCAATCTTTTTGCACGTATGACGGCCTGTGCTTATTGTCTGGGTGCCTTCTCTATCCCGAGGTTGGTGGGCCTCTTCGCCGGAGGTGCTCTCCCCTTCTCCACGCTTCAGCTTGTATGTGGCTCGGACGCCACTGATCATCAGCGATCTTGCTGATCCAGTCTTACTACTGTCCGGGCACTTTCCTTTATTCCACGGCGTGTGTTAGTTCCGTCACTGTTACTCTTTTGTGTCCCACTTGAGTTGCGTTTTAACACCAGTTCCCGCCAGCCTCTCGTGTGTTTCTCCTTCCTGGAATCATTTGCAGCAGCGGGGAGTTCCTCCGCTCACTCGGCCGCGATGCAGTCAGTTTACTGAGTATTCACCTTGCGGCTCTCTGTGCATATCCTTGCCTTCGTCGGGTGACACAATGTATCTGCCTTTATCCGGTGCACCGTGCCTGCTTTCCATGAAGAGCAGGGCTCGGTTTCATTTCGCCAGCTCTTCTGTGAGCCTTTGTCTTATTCACGGGTAGGCGTCATTTTGCTTCCTTTGTCCGCGGGATCTTACAAATTACTGTGACTCCAAATTCTTTCCTGCAAGAGCGTTTCGCATCAGGCTTTTCACCGCTGCATGCCCGTAATGTTCATAATGCAGCAGCTTCAGATCCACTCCTTACTGCAAACTTTAAACACCTATTCTCAGCTGGATCATTGTTGGATCTCCAGGAGCACTCAGAATACATGTCTTAGTCCGTGGCCATGTAGCCATGCACCCACATTGGGTCTTATCTTTCCCTGGATTTGGGAAAAGCACCCCCTTTGCTTCTTCTATAGAGGACGTAATGTTACCCTGTCCCCTGAAAGAATTAAATAGTGAAGTCAACACTGCCATTCATTCTTCACTATAGGTCTTATAAAATATTGCCGTGAATCCATCTGGTACCAGTGCCTTGAGGAGGGGCAATAACTTTATTGCTTCACAAACTTCCTCTGATGTGATTTGACCCTCTAGCTCTTCTGTGTCAACTAATTCTAGTTTAATCAACATTGCTACAGGTACAGATCCCAAGCCATATTAAAATCCCATGTGAGGATGATTTGTCCCTCTGCAAACCTTTCTAGTTCATTTATTACTTGTTGTAAAAACACATTTTGCCCCATATTTGGAGCATAAATCGTTGCGATCGTTGACAGCATTTTTAAAATTCAACCTGTTGGTACTCTGCATGTTTCCTTGTCTCTTCCTTGACTCAGTCATAATAGGTTTAAAAAGAGGAGAAGAAAGAAATCTTACAAGAAGCAGTAAGTATCTTCAGGTTCAGTGTCAGAGCTATTTCCAGGGGACTGGATCCCGAGGAGTTCCTTCACATAAGGAGAGTCCTTATCCCCACGAGGGAAGTCTCTCCCTGTGAGGTCCTGCTTTCCACAAGCCCTAGCGGGACGATTGGGTAGCGGTCTCACCTCCCACGCCTCACAGAGAAGGGCTCTCCTGTAGGGAGAAGTGACAAGATCCCGTGAATCGTCACAGTACATAAACACTGTGGATAGTAAAACTTACTATGCAACAAAAACAATCTACATGCAAAAAAGTGCTCATTAGAAAACTAACGTGACATCAATATGGTGCAGGTCTACTTACCATCCCTACTGTGGAGCAAAATGCATCAGTCAGGAGAGGCTGTTACGGAGGGAAATTAGTGCAATGAACCAACCTGCCGAGGTTAATCTCCCAGCTTGGCTCTAGGATGATACTGTGATCCTGGACAGACCATCGTAACTGACTGTGCAGTACTGGGCTGTCATTGGTGAAAAGGTTTATTTCCTCACATTCTGGTGGAAATCTTTAGCCTATTGCCTGCCCTTTACTTTCCTGAAGGCCTTTTTAATGAAAACATCTTAGACCGGAAAGAGCTGACCAAATATCAAAGGCCTCTGGTGAGCATTTTTGACACAAACGCTTTTCTTTTTTCTAGTATTTCAAATGTACTTCAAATCCTGAGTAGCAATCTGCAAATCTGTGTCAAGCAAGGACTATACGCAGGTGAACCTATAATACCTTTTCTTTCACCTTGAAGTATGACGAGACCTGGAAAGGGTAATTCATGGAATCAATGTGCCCTGAAAAGGGGAGCGCAAGCGTGAAAATCGCAGCGCAAGCGTGAAAATCGCAGCGCATGCGTGCCAAAGCCGCGCACATCGATTCATGGAATGCGCTGCGCTTGTAAATGTGCGTTAAATTTGTGGCCGGCGCACACGTCACTAAACGGCGTGCGCGACGCGCACAGGGAAAGCGCACATCGTGTAGCGCACACAAGAAAAGTGGCTGGAACACGGGGCGTAACACGCGGAATGGGGATCAACGCGTGTAAATGTGGGCATTAAGGGGGAAGTATGGGAGGAAAATTCTTGCAACGCCCACACACGCGCTAACAACACGTATTCATGGAATCGAACAGGGGAAACCCGTGCGCCAAAAAAGAGCCGCTAATCCGGAAACACGTACGCCAGCAGGAAGCAGGCGTAAGCGGCCCCATGCAGCATAAAAGTGGCACAGACAACAAACAAGCACATACACTACGATGAATATACCGTTCCTCGCAGCAGTGGTCATGGGACACCGCAGGCTGAGGGGGAGGATAGCCAGGCCCTGCATTTTTTTACCCAGGACCAGCCTTTTTGGGATGCCTGATGACCAGGTGTATGGGAGGTACAGGTTTCCACCACTAATAATCCTAGAACTGGTCAGGGAGTGGGAGGATGACCTCACATCACCCACCCTGTGCTCCCAAGCACTGAGCCCCTTGGAAAAGGTGCTCAATGTACTGCACTTCTTGGCTACTGGGTCATTTCAGCGGACAAGTGCCATAGTTGGGGGTGTCACACAGGCCACGCAGTCACGCTGCCTACACCAGGTGTTGGCCATCATGACTGCACGGCAGTCAGTCCGCAGGTACATATACATGCCCAGAACACCCGCAGAAAGGCTGTTTGTGGTCCAGGACTTTTACGGGGTGGCACACTTGCCCAAAGTGCTAGGTGCCATTGATTGCACCCATGTGGCTCTACGTCCTCCCAGGGCCACTGAGCACATCTATCAAATCCTCAAGCACTGGCATTCCATCAACGTGCAGGTAGTATGTGATGCCAAGGGAATCATCACTTCAGTATATGCCACCTATCTAGGGTCAAACCATGATAGTTTCATATTCAGAATGTCACTCCTAAACCGGGACCTGGAAGCTGGGCGGCATGGCAACACATGGCTAATTGGTGAGTATAAATGCCTCTGCACATGCATGCATGTCAGACACTGAGAAATGTGAAAATCCAACTAATGATAACCATTATCACCTCCCCAGGGTACAGTGCCTACCCTCTGAGCACCTACATGATGACGCCAATTCGGAACCCCACCACACCACCCCAGGTAAGATACAACACAGCCCATATTGCAACCTGGGGCATAGTGGAGTGCATGTTCGGAGTGCTCAAGTCACGCTTTCTCTCCCTTGACCGCTCTGGTGGGCAGCCTATATATGTGCCCCCAGTAGTGTGCAGGATCATATTGGCAGCATGTGTCCTGCACAACGTTGCAACCCGGCGGGGTATATCGGTGGACATGGTGGTGCCCCCACATCCCCAACCACATGCACCGCCGCTGCGCATGGGAGGTGAAAGGGCATGTGGTGAGGCAGCCCGTAACCAGCTTGTGGCAAATGACTTCAGCTAAAATCCCACCCCTGCGGATTGCACACAGCCCTGGCACATACCCGCTGACAATCAATGATGATAACAAAAGGGATAGTCAACTGTCACAACCATACCAGCCTGAGATTGTTCACCTGGAAGTGTTACATTGTGTGCATCCCTATCTACTTAAAGACACCCAATGCTGTGTCACAAAAAGCCACACATTCATGCAGCAAGAACGACTACCCCTTTGCAAAATACCACATCAAAATAGTGGCATGTCACCCAACCCCTCCCCATCTCAGCTACCCAACACACCATGGCATGACATGCAATGTGAAAGCAACCAAATGAATGCATAACACATGACACAAGTGTCACAAAGTGCACTGTCCCAAATGGAAACAGGCCACAGACAATATGCTCCCAGTAATCAATCAAAAACAGCACACATGAACAAATACTTACAAGCAACACAAAACAGCAGCACAGGATGAAGCAGTGGGAATATATCACAGTATAAAATTAAAGTAGTGCAAGTGTCACAACCTGACTAAGGCATCACATCGACCCCTTCCAACTGCAGAGTGTTGCTGTCAGGCAAATGTGTCAGTGTACTGCATACAACATGAACTGCATCTGCAAAGGAGACAGGCTTGTTAAGACATGAAGAAGCTACATGTATATAAGGAGAAAAACATGGATTCACAAGCATATATCATTACACCATGGAGTGGAGAATCCAACAACAATCCCCACTAGGGATGTACACACAGTTTTGACTACAGACAGCCCACACAACTCATGGGAGCCCAATGTCACTGTGTAAGTTACTGTCACTTGGTCACACCCTTTGCAAGCCCATGGAAAGGGGAAGCAGGAGGGGTGTGTGTATCAGGAACCCAAGCATATAACCCAAAGACAGGACAAGCCTGCATATTCCCAGCTGGAATACACAGTGGATGACCACGGGAGCCATACAAAGCAACACACCGTAAAAAAAAATATTTAAAAAAATATAAAAATCAAAAATGGCCATGTGTGGACCAGGGGGTGGGGGGGCACCCAGGAGGGACGAGGTACAGGGTGCCCCCCAACACCCACATGCGTGGATGTTGAGAAAAAAAAAACCTCCATGGGCTCATGGCCTGCACAGCTACGCTACAGTGGGAGAACTGCCGTCGCTGTCATCACCCTCTGGTGCTACATGAGGAGGTGGCCATGATATGGGAGGCAGCCCACGCAAAGCCCTGGTATGGTCCTCCATGGCAGCAAGCACGCGGGACTGGAAGGTTTGGTTCCGCAGGATGATGGTACGGAGATCCCCATGCAGCACCTCATAGGTAGCATGCATTTCTGCCTTCATGGCCTCGCGTGATGCCTGGATCTCTGCACGGGTTGCCTGGAGCTCAGCTGCGAGTGAACGTGTCAGCTGCTCCAGCTGGTGTTCTGACCTAAAATTCCGGGAAACCTCAAGTTCACTCAGAGTATCCCTGAGGGACCTGTGTTCTAACCTCAGGGCTTCCCTGTGGGCCTGGGACTCTGCAGATATGGCTGTGCGCAGAGTTTCCAGTCCAGCCCATCGGTCCCTGTCGGACGCCAACATGTCCTCCCTGTGTGAGTGGCAAATTGACTCTGTTGCCTGCTGCTGGAGCTCGACCTGCCTTTCAGGGGGGAGAATGGAAGTGGCCACCCTATCCATTGCCTGAGCCATCATTTCACAAGATGCCCCCTGCTGTGCTGCTATAATGTAGATGGAGTTCTCCCACACAGTATTGCCTGGTGGCGCACGGCCACCGCATTGGCGGGCACCACCTCTGTTTGGGGCAAGGTGGTGTGGACCTTGTTGTGCTGGCACTGCCTGAGGCTGCAGGACTGCATTCCTCCTTTGATCTGCTGGCCCAGGAACAGGAGCAAATATTGTGGAGTGTGACCCTGCATCTGTAACCGCCACAGGCGGACTTTCCAACACTGAAATCCCCACAGTGGGGCCTACCCCTGGTGCAGGTGGGTTGGACAGAATAGCATCCCTGCCAGAAACACTCACCTGCGACGGCACATTTGTCTCAATGTCCGATTCAGCACCTGATTCATAGAGGTCTCCGGAGGTGTACCCACAGACACCCGTGGACAGTATGGTCTGTAGGAGTAATGGGTTTTCACCCACCACCACCCCACGTCCTCCACTGGTGCCTGGTTGTGGCAGTGAGTACTCCTGGCTCTGCACCATCTCCTCCACCTCAACAGCATCAAGTGCCTCATCACCTGCAAAATCATAAAAGATCAGTAATGGAAACAGGCATGAGCACCATAAGCCACACACATAGACATCCAGTACATAAATGACACGTCACACATGACAATAACCATGGCATGCATGCAGTGGCAATGAGTTGGAAGGGGAGGCAAAAAGCAGACACTGAGGACTCCAAGATGGTTAAGCAACACATGTGCTGCATGCTGGATAGCACTGGCAGCACACATTAGCCTGTGAGTGGCATGGACAATCGACATACATGACACCTGCCCGCACACAGATGGCACGTAGCATAGCCATGGCAGATTTGACAAGGACACCCAGATGGAAGCAAATCAGTACTGTCACCCATCCATGTGAGATGGACATCATGAAATTGAACATGCCAAATAGTGTGACAAAACACCCATGTGCCACACGCTGCAACAAAGCCAGTGTTCACTGATGTAGTGGTGGCAGGCACATGGATACATCAATGGTTGGTCACTTTGACATGACAGAACACAATAGTCATGTGCAACATTCAAACAGGGCCCCGAAGTGATTGTGTGCAGGCCATGTGTGGGTGCACATTACTCAATTAGCCTGATTGGTGAAATCATTCCCATAAAAAGGTTATAAATGTGGTCCATTGTGGGGTGTAATCTATGTCTGAAGTATGTTACATTTGGGGCAGAACGGCACAAAAATGTCTGCCAAACATGCAAAGGATTTCATCAATCAGGCAGAATGAAAAGGAAAACAGTATGAACAATGTTGTGGCAAGATGGCAGTTGAAGGGCAAGTGCAGTAATCAGGTGCAAATTGTCAACTGCTGTCAGAAGTGATACAGTGAAACCCAAACCCAAGGCCGGGGAATGGATTGGAGGTACCACATGGATGACCCATAGCAGTCATGAGTACAGAGCCTCACCTGGCACTCAATCAGGACACATCACACAAGCAACATACACATGGATTGCACAAACATGCATGGCCACTCACCGGACATTGCCTCAAGATCTGTTAGGTCTCCCACGCCTTGGATCTGATCCTCTGTGATGAAGGCTCTAGCGATAGACTCATGTTCAGTGAGTTCTTCCTCCTCTGGTGGAGACCCACCGCCAGTCACCAGAGTAGAGGCATGATTGGAAGCCAGCTTGTTCTTTGTTCTGCGTTTCAGGTCATTCCCCCGCTTAGAGCAATCATCAGCTTTGCGCCTCACAAATCCAAGAGCACTAATGCGGTCCGCGATGGTCTGCCAGTGGGCCCTACGTTGAGCAGGCATAGTCTTGCACACTGCAGTCACCACCATTTCGTGGCATGTAGCCCACAAGTGCGTCTAGTTCTGCATCATTGAAACTGGGCTTGTTTGACGTGCCGGAGTGGGTTGCCGTGCCTGGGGTCCCAGCCTATACTGAAGGAGCACCCTTCTTCCTCTTGGGAGGTGGTGCGGACCCTGTGTGACTCACACCGCTCTGGTTGGTAGGGGCAGAAGCGCAGGTGGACCGGGCACTGGAAGTTGCCAAAGGCACGATGACCAAAGGTCTCACTGCAGGTATTGGCTGCTGGGTGATGTTGTCAGGACCAACCTCTGTCTGATGGACTTGGACTAGCACTGTCTGGGCTGGGAGACTCGGAGCTGGGGTGGTTTGAGCTGCAGCTGCCCCTGCAGCCTCCTCGCCCTGGCTACTTGGGGCAGCAGATGACATTGCTGCCCCAGATCCACGTGGCCTGGTGACAGCAACTTTCACCGCCACACGTGGCTTTGACTTGGTGACACGGGAGTCAGCCTGGGAGTCATCCTGTGCTGGTTCGGTTGACAATATGGGCCGGGTTAACAAGGCCTGAGCTTGGATGGTGTCAGCTACATCTCCCCGACCCATAGGGGGGGCATAGGTGTCCCTGATTGGTGCTCCACACACTGGCCTCCTGGGCCACCCTGCACATCCTGGCCACGTCCCCTACCACGCCCACCTCTTGAAGGTCGCCCACCTTTGTCTCCCTTACCGCTTGGTCACCTCCCAACCATGGCACTGATGTTGTTGTGCAAATGGGAGGTGCAGTAAACAATTGTCCTGGGCAATTGGGGTGAAAGGGGTAGGGTACTAGATGGAATACATACCCTAGTGCTCTAGCAAGGCTGTCTGTGACCCCTGGGGGACAATGACCTCGGAATGGGTACGTGACACACGGGGCAACCACAGTAGAAAAATATGTGCGCGACTCACCGGCTGCCTGGAAAAAGAATGTGAAAAAGACAAACGTGTGCACGTTGGCAACACCCCGCCAAAAGAAGAATTGAACGCTGTCTGAGTGAACAGAGAGTACGAACTGGAACTGTTGTGAAGTAATCGCGTGTGAACCGACAAGAAGTACAAGAATCACCCGCTCGCTCTCCACAAAAAGCATATACAAGAAAATGGCATCCTACGCGTACCTTTTAAACCAGCCCACACGTGCGACGTCACTTACGCGCGTACGCTCTAAGGGCCTTTCCTCCAATTACACGCAGTGACACCCGGACGTGCAGTTTTTGCACGTGTACAATGAACATGCACCTGTGTTGTGGGAAACAACCGTGCGCGTAACGTCACAGACGCGCTTACGCGCTAAGGGCCTTTCCTCGAATTACACACTGACGTGCAGTTTTTTCACGTGCCAAATCACTCCGTATGAAGCTGGCCACGCGACAACACACGGAAGACCACGCTCCTGCCCAGAAGGCCATTTTCCTGCCCCTCAGAGCCCCGAGCACGCTCCCACCTGCCATCTGCTGCTGCCTGCCTGCCTGCCTGCTGCCCACGTGCCCTGCTGTTTGGTGCCTGCACGTCTGCCATCTGCAGGGGTCCAGTTGCTGTGACCACCCCTGCTGGAACAGAAGACTCCCGACTGGGATACCATCGCTCCACAGCCCAGCCCCAGGACCCAGTTGCCCACCCACACCTGCCTCTGGGGTTGCCATGTCGGACACAACACCATCTGGAACCACTGGCAACCCCCAGCCAGAGAGGCAGAGGGCTACCAGCTTCAGCGCCAATGAAGTTGGTATCCTGGTGGAGCAAGTCCTGGGGCAGTATGATGCCCTCTTTGGAAGTTCGCGCGCCGACAATGAAGGATGGAAGAGGATCGGGATGGACATTGTGACTGCCATCAATGTGGAGGAGGTGGCAGCCCGCGACATTCAACACGTCCGGAATCGCTGGGAGGACTCCAGGTCCAGGACCCTCAACAAGGCCCGGCGCCTCTTGAAGGCAGCGGATGCTGAGGGTTGCCGGGTCCGCCTAACCAACAACCAGATGAGGGTCCTGGAACGTATACACCCAGCGCTCCACATCCAGGTCCTGGAGAGGCAGACCCATCTGGAGTCGAGCGGTAAGTGTACATGCGTACTGATTGGACGCTGTGCATGTTGAGGTGTGGCAGAAGTGTGCAGGTTGCACATATGTATTTGTAGGGCCATGTATGGATGTGTATGTACAGGGACATAAGCATGCCGCATGTGAGTCCTCTCATGTGTGAGACACATCCATGGTGTATGTGTTGGTAAGCATGCTGGCCAAATGCAGGTGTGGGTGCACACATTTTTGAATTTCTGTGTATGTACTGTGGCATGGTTGTGGTGTCACACATGGATGTTGGTTCCACCTGCATGTATCTGCACTATGTACATGTGCATGTGTGTGTATTTGACAAGTGTGCAACTGTGATACAACATGGATGCATGTGACACTGACATGTAGGAGGCTGACTGCCAGATGTGACATGGATGGCGAAGTTATCACTGCGACAGGTGGTGGAGATGTACAGATGCATGTAAGTCTGGTGGCGTGTGTGCATGTGTTCTGCACTCCCCGTGTTGCATGTGATATCAGGCTCACCTTCAGCTGCTCATGCTGTTGTTTGTGTATGGATGGTGCTGCCTGGTGCAACAGTCCTGTTGATTTGGTCATGTGTGTGAGTTGAAATGACATGTGTGTTGGGGAGTGTGAGGCCATGTCTGAAGTTTGACACTGCCACTCGTGTACAACTGTCATGTGTGTATCAGACCATTGTACAGTGCCCTGATGCCTGTGTTCTATCTCTCCCTGTCTGCAGCGTCAACTGATGAAGAGGGCGGAGCGGGTGCTGTGGAGCAAAGCGGCAGGGATCGCACCGCCAGCCGGAGACGCAAGGCCCAGCTCCCCTCCCATGTTGTCATCTCGTCGGGGAGTGAGGAGTCTGGTGCCGCATCACAGGCCGCAGCTGCCGAGGGTAGGTCCAAGAGGCGGAGGTCGGAGGTGGACTCCTCTGCAGCAGAAGGGGCAGCTGAGATCCCACAGGGTCCGATGGAGGAAGATGGCATGGAGTCATCCAGGTTGGTGGGGGGTTTGGTGGAGGAGGAGGCCGTGGAAGGGACACACACGGGGTGTGGAGGGGGGATTCCACTGGTGCTAGTGGTGCAGTCCAGGGGCAGGGACAGGAGGCAGCACAGGCCGCCGTGGAGGTGCCTGTGTGTAATCCTGTCCCCGATCCTGTGACTGCATCATCCTGCACCAGCAGGGATGCCTACGTCCAGACCCGTTTTCAGGGAGGGGATGAGCGCACAACAACTGGCCTTCATCTCCCTGTGGACGTGGCAATCCGGGACCGTGTTGAGAATGTCCTGGCTGGGTTGGTGTTGCGTCAACGGGGCATGCAAGATGACCTGCAGTGTTTTCGTGAAGACTCTGCACGTCATCTCGGATTCCTCTATGACCACGTCGACCTACTAGGACGGGTCACCAGTGCTGGATTCCTCCGTGTGCTGGACCTTCTGCCGACCCCCTCCTCACCTGAACCCCCTATGCGCCAGTCGTCCTCCGTGCCATCTTGCGGCCCAAGTATCACCTGGGTACCCTGTGGAGCTGTCTCTGACCCAACGGCCAGGCTGGTGGAGGACACATCCCTGCCACTGTCGGGAGTCGGAGGTCCAGCAGGGGTGGCCACCCCAACAACTGCACCCCAGCAGGAGGAGGACGTGCAGGCATCAAGTGCCAGGGCACAGACACGGCAGCAGCAGGCTCAAGGTGGGAGCGATGATGGCTCAGGGCCATCAACATGAGAGGGGCAGGCATCGGCCGGAGGGCAGGAGGACCCTGGATTGGGAGTGTATTCCATGTGGCAGCGGTTGGGCAGCACATAGATGCGGAGCGGCGGCGGGCGGAAGAGGCACGGCTCACTATGGTCAGGGCGGAGAACTCCATGCGCAGGGCGCTGAGGCGGGCCGAGTGCCTCGAGGCCATTCGCAGGGAGTTGGAGGTCGAAATGGCGTTATCTCTGCGAGACCTCGGGCCAGGGAACAGGCCCGCCTCCAGGACGTTGAACAGGAGTTTGATGATGCCCTGGCCTGGGAAATCGAAAAGTGAGCCGTAGGACTTGCCCGCCGCCATTGTATATAGTTAGTTAGTGTTAGGTTTCATTTATGTTTTAATTTCATTTGGGGCACTTGGACTATGCCCCACCTTCTTGTAGATAGTTCTTTATTAGGTAGTCTTTTTGGTAGGTTTAATTTCCATAGCTGGGGTCATGGACCCTGGATTTCTTATTTGTATATAGTTGAACAGTGGATTTATCATTATTTTTCTTTTTCACCATGGAGCAATGGTTTTCACTTATTTCTTTCCCTTTGGATTTGCTTTGTTGGACGTGGACTTTGGACACATTTTCATTTAGATTTATTTGGATTCTGATTTCATATATTTCTTTCATTTTGGGACATGCTGCATTTCATTTCGTATTTCCATTATTGTGTGTTTTCATTTTATTCCCTTTGTTTTGTGTTCAATACATTTTTGTTTCATACTTCAATGTGTCGTATTCTCTCATTGGTTTGATGCATGTCACGATGTGGGTTTTCACATTCACTGGCACCCATTGTGTGTGTGTGTGACGAACATGTGTTGATGTACATACATGCCATTTGGGTTTAATCATGTAATGGCCATTTCAATGTGGGGAGGATGTAATAGTTGATTGGTTCTCTGTGCAGGGGTGGCGTGCGGTGGGAATTGGGTGGCCATGAGGGCCATGATTGTGGTTCATGATGACGTGTTGGGGATGGACATGAGTCAGGGCCTGCTGGCAGGTGCCCCTCACTGCTGGGTGGGTGGGGGTGCAGGGACATAAGTCGGGGCCTGCTGCCAGGTGCCCCTCACTGTAATACACATACCCCGCTCGCCCAAGGCCTATCGCGTTTGACACTTCCTGTGCACCCCAGAAATACACGTACCCCACCCACCAAAGGCCTATCGCGTTTGACACTTCCCGTGCACCCCAGAAATACACATACCCCGCTCGCACAAGCCCTATCACGTGTAAAACTTCCTGTGTACCCCCGAAATGCACGTACCCCGCTCGCACAAGGCCTATCGTGTGTGACACTTCCTGCGCCCCCCAGAAACACACGTACCCCGCTCACCCAAGGCCTATCGTGTGTGAAACTTCCCACGCCCCCCAGAAATACACATACCCCGCTCGCCCAAGACCTATCGCGTGTGACACTTCTCGCGCATCCCAGAAATACATTTACCCTGCTCGCACAAGCCCCATCACATGTAAAACTTCCCACACACCCCAGAAATACACGTACCCCGCTCGCACAAGCTCTATCGCGTGTACAACTTCCCGAAATACACATAGCCCGCTCGCACAAGCCCTATCGATTGTCAAACTTCTAGCACACCTCCGAAATACACGTACCCCACTCGGCCAAGGCCTATCCTGTGTAATACTTCCCGCGAACCCCCGAAATACACATAACCCGCTCGGCCAAGGCCTATCGTGTGTAGAACTTCCTGCAAAACCCCGAAATACACGTACCCCGCTCGGCCAAGGCCTATTGCGTGCGGAACTTCCCGCGAACCCCCGAAATACACGTACCCTGCTCGGCCAAGGCCTATGGCGTGTAATACTTCCCGTGAACCCCCAAAATACACGTTCCCCCCTTGCGCGATTGCAGTGTAACGGCCCTGTTAGCTGGTCCAGGGTTAGCGCGGCCCTTTGCGCTGCATTGGGGATTTCAATGGTTTTTCCTTGCGCAAGGGGCGTTCTTGGGGGCGTAACTGGCGCTGCAGGATGTTCTCTGCTCCAGCGCTCAAAACGGCTTGGTAATTCCATGAATACGCGGTGCACCTGAATGCTGTTTAGTGCACATGGCTGGCGCACGCTCCCTCTCTGCGCTGCTCGCGTGCGCTGCCTCTGCGCTGAAATCTATGAATTACCCCGTTAATCTCATAAGGGCAGATTCTCAAAAAAGCAGCGCAGAGGAAAGAAGCGCAGAGAATGTGCTTAGGTCAGTTTATTCACAAAGGTGGCCTGTGTATTTCTGGAGGGAGTGTAGTGTAGTGCAAAGATGCGCTGTCCATCCCCCGTTCATATATTAGTGTCGGGAGTGCGCTCCCAGCAACCAGCGGTTACTGGGAGCGCATTTCACTGAGACAGTATGGTAAAGGACCCGTCTCAGTGAAATGACCGGGGGGAAAAGCATTTCTATTCCCGTTTGCGGGATGGAAATGTTACTGTGACAGGCGCGGTTTAACACTTAAAACAAGAAATCAGGATCGGGTCGGAAGTGACCTGGTCCTGATTTTCACCTCTCACTGCGACCATTTAAAAAAGTGCATGGGGGATTCCAAAATGGCCGCTTTGGAGTGAGGATGTGTTTTCCAGTCCTCCAAGCCGGCTGACACAAGCAGGCCTGCGGGCTGCCAAGGCAATTACATACACTGTTGCAACATCAGAACATGGCGCCGCGCAGCAGAAAGGTGGCTGTCCTGTCCCTCTATGTACGAGGTCATCATGACATCCGATCCAGATCTCACGCTGAACTTCCAAACACACCCCACTTTTCCTCAAGGAACCAGTGTCTTGACACTTTTTTTCTAAGCTTTCTCCACATGCAGTACATCAAGGACACCGCAGCCTGCCTCTACAGGGAAGCGCCCCAGTGGAGAATAGTAGCTGTTTGAAGTAAGTCTTCATTCAATTGTGTGATCTTGAACAAGTCTTTGACTACTATCATACAGCATTCTCTGCAATATTTTGAGTTAGCCCTTTACACCAAGGACTGACAGGACTATGTGTTATGTCTCTCTATGTCTATAGGGATTTCACTGGAGACTGCAACACTATGATTCTATGCAGTACCTAAGGACTGCTTACCTACACTAAGAGACGGTAAGAACCTACTCTAAGTACATCTTATAATTACATTTGATTACTGATGTACCCATTGAGCAACCACACTAACCAAGATGTGGTTTTCTTGTATTTTGCATAAATAGGTTTGGCCTGCATTTTCTCTCTTGTATTAAGACCAAGAAAGTATGGACATATATCTCCCTGAATTGTCCACAAAGAATTATTGATAAAGACTTCACATTATCAACAACAGTCTCTATTGGGCTGGGAGTGTTTCCCGCCCCGAACCCCACACACTTTCCCCTGAAGAAGTTCCTATTACTAACCTAAAGGACTACAGGAATGAAACATGTTGGGCTTTTCTCAGATACTATTATGAAGTGTTTGTTCTACGAACAATAACCCTTTGATGCACTTTAGGTATTTCTCAACGAGCGCATCATGACTAGAGACACCTAACAAAGAAGGTCTTAATTTATGCACTTTGTGTGGTTTTTGTTTGTTTGAAGCTGTAGATTGTACTTGTTAAAAACTGTATAGCACTTAGCACTTTAACTTGGAAGCACTAGTCACTTTGTTTAGCTTTTATATGTTAGATTTTACATGTTAGTTTTTATGTAGTTGGTTTTAACACAGAATGTCTGTTTATTAAAATTTCATTATTAACTGTATTGAACTATGAAGTCAGGTTGTATTTTCCTTGGACTTCCATTCTTCACTGTCCCAGAATTACTTTCAAGTGTGATTTGTCAAATGATCCAGTAGATTGTGTACCCACACCCACCCGAGGTGCGGGAGCCCCGTTTTTGTTGTGTTTTAGATATAAAATGTCAGGTTCGCTCCCTCAAAACCTATAGTTATACCTGCTTTCCTTCTAGTTTTCTTTTGTTGGCTGTCCTTTGAAGCAGACCTCCGATGGTGATATTTGGCAGATCGGCTCCTGATAGTATGGGAAGGGACGCACCAAGAAGAAGAGGAAGCTCCACCAGAGGAAAACGTTCCCGGCAAAGTAAAAAAGCTGTGCAGTGCAATCAACGCTGAGGAAGGAGGGATTTTGTGTGCCAGACTACTGATCTGCAGAGGGCGGAGGACGGAGAGGAGACTCGCGGTGAAACCGGGAGTGGAGGTCAGAAGTCGGGAGTCCCAGGCAAAAGGGGACTCCCCTTGGTGAGCAATTCAGGCGTCTCCCTGACGTACGGGGCAAGCGTGACACTAGGGAACAGCAAGGACCACAAGCGTGCCACAAGCGGAACCCGTCCCATAGATTCAAGGCGCAAACAAGAGAAACGGAGCAGTGAAGTAGATGGCCACAGTACTGGTGGAGTGAGATCAGTGCCTCCAACTTCGTGGGAGGAGTATGATAGATCTGGAGTCTCTCCTCAGCAAGTGGTAAAGGACACGCTGGGAGGGCTCTTCATTAGCCACGCGCTGAAGCATCCGTAGAGGGGAAAAGGTGAAGAGTTGAGAGCCACTTCTCAGCCCTCCTATGATTCTGAGGACAAAGTCCAGAGAATATGTTATGTTATCGGTACTTATATAGCTCACCGTCACCACGGAATTGGTCCCCAGGCGCTCTGGTGGATCTGTAAACGAGAAGGTGGGATGGGTTAGTGAGGTGAAGAGGGAGTAGGATAGTGAGAGGAGTGGTGTACTGTTGGCAGCTTCAACTCGGTAGACACCGGGTGCTGAGCTTTGGTGCGAGTATTGGATCGGTGTCCATCCGCATATGCTTTTGGTGCGGCTTATGTGTTGCTGCAGTGTGGTGAAGTGCGTGCAGCTTGTTGTGCGAGAGATGGTTGTGTGAGGTTTTGGGTGAGATAAGTATGCAGAGAGTTTGAGCTTATATTGGTTAGTGGGTTATATGACATTTAACATGCTAACATTCACAGTTAGGTCTAGGTGTGGCACTCGCTAACCTTCACAATATTATCTAGATACAGTGCAGGCTAATGTTCTCAATTCTAAGTGTGGCACATGCTAGCAATCAAGTTCCATCTAAGTGTGGCAGGTGCTAACAATCCCTTAGTGCCTGATTACGAGGTCCCTTTGCGGGTTCCCGACCATAATGGCTGGTTTTACCAGCCATCAAGGAAGGGACCCGCAAAGGGACCTTGGTGCTAATTACGGTACCACAAATTGCGGTACCGTAATTACCGCCTTCCCCATTCCCTTTGAGCCCTATGGGGCAAAAATGCGAATGGGGAAGGGCCATGGCGAAAGGGGGAATTACCACCCCGCCAACCTTGGAATGGGGTGGTAAGTCCCCCTTTCTCCATGGCCGAGTCGGTAAGTGGCCGGCATGGACCATGGTGCTAATAGCCCGGGTCGTATAGGCCAATCGCCTTGCTAAACCTGGACGCCAAGATGAATACAGTTATATTGGTGGCTAGGCACTCACCCCTTCTTCCAGATCTTATTGGGGCTGATCAGTAAGGATTAATGAAAGGGTGGCAAACGTGGGATAATACCAGAAAATTAACACAGGTCTTGGCAGTGCTGATATGTCTCGATGCAGAAAACGCATTTGATCAAGTTGAGTGGCCATTCTTGTTTGAGGCTGTGTCTAAAATGGGGATAGGCCCTAGGTTTATTCGCATGGTCTGGGCAAACTATATAAATCCTTTGATGCGGTTGTCTATTAACTCGCAACTATCAGACCGGGTACAAATAGTAATGGGAACGAGGCAGGGATGTCCCCTGTCCCCACTCCTCTACGCGATCTACCTAGAAGCCTTATCAGCATCCATCAGACAAAATCAGGACTTACAGGGTATACAATTTGGAGGGCAAGACCTGAAAATAGCGGCACTTGCTGATGACATGATGAGAACCCTGACTGCACCAGTAACATCTGTCCCTGCACTAATAAAGGAATTATCTACCATGAAAAAAGTGGCAGTGCTGAAGAAAAACATTTCCAAATCGGAGCTCTTGAGCCTGGGGTGTTAGGGAGAATTCTCTGTTAAGGCTAATTTCCCAAACCTAGTGAGTCCCCCAGTAGCTTTGCTGGACTTTTGGAGTTTGTTTTTTTCTCCTGGTAAGAGTGAGACTGTTTTACTCCCACTCTTAAACATGATTTGAGGTGCTCCTTTGACTCTGTATGTGTTTTATGGGCTATGGGGTCTTTTACTCCATAGGGCTTCATGTGTTTTGGTATGTGTGTTACACAGCACCCTCAGTGCAGTAACACAGGGGTGTCATAGTGACCCCCAAACATAGACTCCATACCCTGGGACTGACTACTGTCTCCCAGGTCATGTAAAGTCACCATTGGCTTTACTAGTCCAAAATTGTGAACAGAACCAGTACGAACCATCATATTGTGGAGGTACTGGTAAGGGGTAATTCGATTGCCCCCTTGGTCTGTTGTCGAGGGGGCACTGTCCCGTCCCCCCTCGTCAAGTTTCTGGCTGGTGGCAGTGGTTACCACGCAAAATATTCCACCAGAATATTTCCTATGGGATTTTCCCATTGATTTCAAACGATTTTGGTGCAATGTTAAAGATACCGCTGGTTTATTTATTTAATATTAATTCACCGGTCGGGTCTTTTTGCACGAACTCGGTTTTAAAATGGCGTTTGTGTTCACCTCTGTAACTCTGACCCAAGCTCGAGCCCTTTGTTCCACTTTTAGTGGGTTTCTCCACAGAAGCCCTCCAAAGTGGTGCCACTCTGTCTGGGTTTCTTAGGAGGTGTGGAGGGGGGAATAGGCACCCTGGACTGAGTTGCCTTGGCAACTCAAGTCGCACTCTACTCTGATTGGCCCAGTGGTGAGCCCCCAGGCTCACCACTTAGCATGAGTGATTGACAGCTCGGCTGATGAATGGGGGTTTTTCTGCATAAAAGCAGGGCCTTTGAGACTGGAACTTCAGAAGTCGCCACAGGACCTAAGAATCCGACGCGGAAGAAGCTGAGCCACCTGCAACCCGACGACACCACTGGTGAAGCCCTGCTGCAACGAACTCACCACTTTCCAACGACAGAGAAGATCTCCTTCCAGAAGAGTCTTCTTCCCTTTGAGCTGGTGGGACCAACCAGTTCACCTTTGTTCGCCTTCCAGGACGACTCATGGTCGAATTGCCCGTGCCAAGCACCCCGGCAACCGGATAGCCAGGTTCACCACTGACTGCGAATAAAAGGATTGCACCTTTTAATCGAGAACTCCGCGGCTGGTTTCTTCCTGGTGGTGCAATGATCTTCAGCTTTCCTCCACGTCGAGATCTCCTCTTCCTCTGGACAAAGCATTGATTTGCACCCGCCGCTAGGAACAACGGCCCCCGCTGGAGCGTTCTCTCCGTTTAAGGTACTGTGTCCTGCCTAGCCTCCCCTTTCAACGGTCTGTGCAAGGTGTCCCGTAAATCCTTGCCTTTCCAACTGGGTTGACCCTAGGCTGGCTAACCTTCCTTGTTTGAACAGATCCAAACCCTTTTTGACTTTTCTGCAAAGACTTTAAAGTGCATTTCAACTGTGTGATCTTGGGCTTGCTCTCTCTAAGAGTGGGTCTGGCCTATGAACTTTTTGCTCTACAGTGACCCTGCCTTTCTCGACTTGCTGTGATCTTTTAAAAGTGTTGGGATTGTGTTAGTTTCCTGCTCTGCCTTTTTCTCTCCCTGTTTAACTGAATTATTAGAGTGCCATCTAAGGTTAAGCGCTCACCTCTGTCTGCAAATAAGTGGTGTTTTGAACCTAAGACTTGTCTAATATTCCACTAGGGATGTGTATATACATATAGTGACTGTGTTTGAACTTGCTTGACATATTAGTGCCAGTGTATTTTTTACAAGTGTGTTTTTAAATAAATAATCATATACTTTTATACCAAAGCTCTGGTCAGTGTTTGCTTGTGCTACTGTATTTTGGTACCTAGTGTGTATACTCTATATACTGCCTAACTCATCTTGAGAGAAGTCTGACTGCTCAGCCACAGCTACCAGGTAAATCTGGGTGGTGCAGACTGCTACCAATTGAGTTTACTGCCAACACCTGTAGTCTTAATCTTTTTGCAGTGCTCCCTAAGGGAACTGCACAGGATTCTGCCTAACATGGGGCTCCCAAAGAAGCAGGGGGAACTAAAACTGGTATCACTGTTTAATTCAGCCAAGGGGGCCATTACTTATCTGGGAGTCAATTTAACTAACTCTATAGCGGGATTATATGAGGCAAATTACCCAGCAATGGTTTACCAGATTAAAAACAGACCTAAACAAGTGGACTCCTACGTATGTCCATCTCGTGGTTGGGGAGAATAGCCACGATGAAGATGGCTACGTTTCCCAGACTACTTTACTATTTCCAGGCACTTCCTAATCTGGTCCTGTGGTCCTTCTTTAAGACCATTAATAGACTTATAACAAGGTTTATATGGCAGAATAAACGGCTGAGAGTAGCCTTAGAGACACTGATGGCCCCCAGACATATCATGAGGCAGCCCAAATACGGGTGATACGGGAAGGGTTGTCGAATGATTTGACAAAACCGTGAGCAAGGATGGATAGGGCAGTGGCATGGACTCCCCTAAAAGGGCTTCTATAGTTGGAAAAATGGGACATACCACGGAGCGCTAACATGAGCAAAGCATTATCAGTGACCTGTGATACATGGGATCACCTGCTCAAGAGAGGACGTCTGTCTACACGCCCCTCCCCATTTACCCCGCTATTTGGGAACCCGCAATTTTCACCAGGGATGGTACAGGGTACTTTGAAAAAATGGCATGCCATAAAATGTACAAAAAGGGGACATGATAGTTAAGGGGGGGGAGGACCGGACGTTTGAGGAATGTAAATAGCAGATTGACCCGACAGAGAGAGACAGAATGGAATATTATCAAATGCGAGACTGGTTAAAACAGGCAGCGCAAAGAACCCTCACATACATCGAGGAATGTATTGCAGCACATACCGGGTATAGGCAATTGGTATCCAAGTTATACTCGATTTTAATGGAACGAAACCCGGACAGGACGTGATCATAGATACAGAAATGGGAAAGAACACTGGGGTAGGAAATACCGAAATATTTCTGGGAAAATCTCTGGGGGAACATAACGAAACTGACAAAATCGATTCAAATCACGGAAGCAGGTATAAAGTAATGGTTCAGTGGCACTATACCGTGGAACGATTGCATGAGGTGTATTCAACCATAACCCAAGAAAGCTGGAGGGGGTGTTCAGGAAGAGGGGATGGAAGACACATCTTGTGGGACTTCCCAGTTCTGCAAAGGTTCTGGGAGGAAGTGAAGGGGCAGATACAACAGATGGTGTGGAAGCCATAGATTTACTCCCTCGGGGAATGGATATGTGGGCTCTTTGACCCAGAGTCCCAACCACTTTTGAGGCTTTCATGATTCTACTCATAGCGGTCTGGTTAGAAATAGCAAAAAAAGTGAAGCAAAACGTACGGCCCACGAATGTGGAATGGCTACACAGGATCTGGGGGATAATAGCTATGGAATGTGTTGCATATAGACTGCAAGGAGAAGCATGGCTTTGTTTTCTTTTATTTTTAGTCCTAAATGTAGGACTGCCCTGCATCTCCTGCTGGTGGTGCAAGGCAAATGCAAAGAATAGTAAGGGGCTTCATCAAATATCCCCCACCCCACCCTGAGCTTCACAACAACTTGCGGCAGCCGTGTCTCTGGAAGGAAAATGCACGGTTTGCTAATTTTATACACGGGTAACTGTGCATCTCACCAAGCCCTAAAATTATTTGGGACATGAGCCACAGCGGGCAGTTTCCAGTCCTATTTCTATGTCAACTGCACCAGTGGACAGGAAATGAGTGAATGGAGAGGAGGGCCGGAGGGAGAAAAGGGCACAGCGCAAGATCAGCAGATCCTGTTAGACTAAGGAAGATTATAATCAAGCTTGTGCACCTGCTTATGTTAGGGCTGCAGGGCCTGGACATAAAAGGAAGAACACGCCGAGGAGGTTTTAACGTCTCTTTATTTCAACATACCGGCATAAACTGCCGAACCCTTTTCTCCCTCCCCCTTTCGTCATGAGTCATGTGGTGTGGCCCACGTGACTCTGTGTCTCTCTTAAAGGGACACTAGCCCTGCAACAACACCCCCGGACAAATGTCCTTGCATCGTTATCAGCATTCTTCAACTAAACATCCTGATTTCTTCACGATCCTTTGGGGTCGGCTGCTGGTGGCTTCATCTGGGTTTTCTTCTGGTCGATCCATTCTCTTCATTCCTGGTCAGGGTGAGAACCTTGGGGGAGTCCCTAGTCTGTCTCTAACATCATGTGGTTCTGGATCCGGATCTGGAGGCTGGAGTTTGAATAATGAACTATTTCGAGTTATTTCCTTCTCTTCATTTGCAGCTGTCACCATGGTTCCTTTTACCGCCGTAACTTGGAGAGGGTGCAGGGCAAACCGAGAGTTGGTTTTCTTGACCATAGTTTGTTGTACTAGCACTTCATCTCCGATCTGAAATTCCTTCGGTCGTGTCCCTCTTCTTTCATCTGTCTCTTTGCGAGCTTGTTCCTTTCGCTCTGCATCTCTTCTTAAGATCTCAGGATCTGCTTCTGGCTGGTTTGCTGGATGTCGTATTATTCGTGTGCGAGCTTGGTATTTCACCATGGATTCCGCTGGGGTCTTGTTTATGGCCTTGTGCGGCGTGTTGCGGTAATCGCGAAGCATCCGGCATAGTGCTTGATGTGGATCAACATTCTCAATCCGGGCTCTCTGTAAAGTCTTTTTGATGGAGGCTATGAACCTTTCGGCCATCCCGTTGGCTTGGGGCCAGCGAGGTGTAACTTTCTGGTTTCTGAACCCTAGGTGCTTGGCAAATATTGCAAATTCATGCCCTGCAGAACGGCGGACCATTGTCTGATTTGATGACTTCTGGTATTCCCCATTCGCTCACTACTTCGTCGAAGACAGCTGCTACCTGAGCAAATGCCGTGGACGTGGACCGCTTCAAAATCAGGAACCTGGAGTGTTCGTCGATGAAGATAGTAGTAGGTATTCACCTGATTCAAGTGGTCCATAAAAGTCTACTGTGACTTTTTCCCCTGGATGTTCTGGAATTTGTGTTGGCTGCAGAGGTATGGGGGCTTCTGCTATGGCTGTGCATTGACATGCTACACAGTTTTTTACCCATCGGTCCACCATGGAATCTAGGAAGGGGAACCATACATGGCACCGTAGCTGCTGTTTGGTATTGTCTGTGCCACAATGCCCCTCGTGAGCTGTCTTGATTACTTCTGAACGTAGGGTGGCTGGAACCACCAGCCTGCATCCCTGTAGGAGTATGGCTTTGTCTTGCACGGCCAGTTCTGTGTCCACTTTTGCCAGCCTCTCTAGCTCGTCTCTGCATGCTCCGGGATGTGTTGTTAGTGCCCGCCGATAGTCTTTCCACCTGTTGTTTTCAGTGAGGCTGATCACCAGGGCCATGGATGGGTCAGACGCTGATGCTGAGGCAATGGTTTCCAGTGATATCGCTGGGGGAAGCACATTCGTGGTAATGTAGCTGATGTACTCAACATCACCAGGTAGTGGCACTGTCTTTCCTGTGGGGTTTCTAGATAAGTAGTCAGCTGGGTTGTTTTCACCCCCGGACGATGGATGATGTGGTAATCATATTCTTGTAGACATATGCCCCATCGTTCAATTCTGGGGGGCATCTTTATTCTGGGGTTCCCAAATAATGATAGTAGGGTCTGGTGATCGGTGATGAGGGTGAACATTTTGCCTATTACAAAGTTATGGAAATTTTCACACGCCCATACAGCTGCCAAACTCTCTTTTTCAGCTTGGGAATATGCAGACTCGGGCGGCGCCAGTGCCCTGCTGGCGTATGCCACAACATGTCTCGGGTGGGCGTCAACCCCATGGTTTGGGCGAGTATGGCCCCTAATCCTACTGGACTTGCGTCTACAAAGATTTCAGTGTGCCATTCCGGGTCGAAGTAGGCACGTTTCCTGGCTTCTGCTAGGGATTGTTTGATGGTATCAAATGCATCCTGGCATTCCGCTGACCAAGCAAAAAGGATGTCTTTTTGGAGCAACTTCCTGAGGGGGTTCTGTGATCGAGGCATAGTGTGGTATATACCTGGCGCAATATCCTGCCATGCCAAGAAATGATCTGACATCCGCAATTTGTCTGGGCTCCTGCAGGATGAAGATTGTGGAGACCTTCTCAGGGTCCGGGGTCATGCCGTCCACGGAGAAGATGTGCCCGAAGAATTTTAACTTGGACTTGCTGAAACAGCACTTGTCGACATTGAGGGTGAGACCTGCCTCTTGGATGGCTTTGCAGGTGGCTCAAAGGGCTATGTCATGTTCCTCCTTGGATCGTCCGTACACGAGGATGTCGTCACTGTAGTTCAGTGCTCCTCTTATTGGTTGAATGATTTGGCTGATGGCCTCATGAAAGATTTCCGGGCTGATGATATGCTGAAATTTTTGTAGCGGAGAGACCATCATGGGTGGCGAAGGTGGTAATGCCTCTCGATTCCGGGTGGAGTACCATCGGGTGGTACCCTTGATTTAGGTCAAGCTTGGAGAAGAGGATGGATTTATTCAGTTGGACTATCATGTCCTCAATTTTTGGACCTGGGTGTCGCTCACTCTGGATGGCGGTGTTGGCCATTCACATGTCTACGCAGAGTCTGAGACGCCCTCCTTCTTTTGGCACAATCACTAATGGTGAGACCCAAGGGGTCGGGCCTGCTGCTGGCTCAATGATTCCGTCTTCCAAGAGTTGTCTGAGTTCAGCCGACACTGCAGCTTGCAAATGAAATCCAACACTCCTTGGGTGTTGTGGAACGGGTCGGACTGTTGGGTCGATATGTAGTTTCATGGGCGTGCCCTTCATTTTTCCTAGCCCCTTGCATATGAGTGGGAATTCGCTCATTATGGTCTCCTTTGTCATGGTACCTGTTTGAGCAGGCCAGTTTTGAATGTTGAACACATGATTTCTTGTGTCTGGTGTTGGTGCTGTTGAGCGGAGTTGTGTCGCCTTCTCTGACATGTATGTCTATGAGCCCTAAACTGAAGGTGCTCCGATAGCTTAGGAGACATCTCCTTTTGGTCAGACTGCGAATGACATGGATGATGGTCGTCGTGGAGTGCTTGTCATGGATGAGTCGACGCCCAAGCGAGCCAATGGCTTGTAGGGAGACTGCTGCGCCCCACTGGAATATCTTGGAGGCTGATGGTGTTAAAGCTGGTTTTTCATGGTACGGGTGAAACTCCTTTTCACCCATTTTGTTTACGGTAGATCCAGAGTCGACTAGGAAGCAGAATTGTTTACCACCTTTTTCCACAGGTATCTTGGGTGCTTCTCGTGCTTCTCTTTCATCCATGATGAGATTGACGTATTTGTCCTACGAATATTGGTCATATTGGTCAGCTTCGTAGTCGAATTCTTGTTGTTCTATGCCGTAGTAGTTCTGGTATGATGGGGGTCCATCATATTCGTCTCTTATGCGTGAGACCTGGTCATGTATCTCATTGCCCTGCGTCTCAGCATCTGGGTAGATGTCTTCAACTACTCTGAGGTATCTTCTTGGGTTTTGCTGATATGGGCGCATTTGATAGGTCTGTGCTTGTGGGTTTCTGTTGAATGTTTTGTGTTGAGGGGCCATGGTCATTCGTGGTGTCGGAAAAGGTCTACCTTCTCTGCAGAACGACTGGAAATGTCCTTCTCTGCCACAGTTACCAAATCTCTGGGAGAGTGCGGGACAGGTCCCTGCATGGGGAAAGGTCATCCTACAGCAGTAGCACTGTCGTTGTGTTCTTGGGGAAGCTGAAGTTGGAGGGCCTCTCTGTTGTTCTGGTGTTGTTTGGTTGTATCGCCGCTATCATTTCATTCTTGTCTTGTTTTTCTGAGGTGCTGCCTGCTATCTGTATTACTTGCTTGTCAACCCTTTCTAGAATTCTGGCCATTTCACTGACTTCCTCAGTGGTGAGTGGCTTTTTGAGAAGTTTCTTTTTTAGGGTCTGAGACACACATCCTTCAATAACTCGTAGGCGAATGGCCTCATCTAGTGAAAAGACATGAAATTGGCAGTGCACACCTTTTTTTAGGCAGGTGATTAGTTTGTTGGCTCAATCACCAGTCTCTTATTCAGAGCTGTGATTAGCGCTGGAAAGTCAGTTTGTTCAGCGGTTGGAATGGTCTTTATAAGAATTTTAACTTAATTTCCTGCTAGATTGAGGAACATGCTGCGTAACCTCGGTGAGTTCTCTTCGCCTGCAGCTGCAATGAATGTGTTAAAAGTCTTCTAACCACTCAACCCACCTCGGGCCTTTGTTGGCTTGTGGCGTCATGGAAAGGGGGGGGGCATGCGCCAGGCAGTGGCAGCCGTGTTCCCAGTGCGGGGCGGAGGAGTTGGAGCTTGTTGGTCTGTTGGAGAGCTCATGACGGTGGCGGTGACCCTGGTGCTGGGGCAGCGATTGTCCTCCTGTAGGCTGTGGTGTGGTGGTGCTGCAACTGTGTGCGTGTCCGGTGGACCCCAGTTCGGTTGCTATGTGGCTTTCTCTTGTATGTGGCACATGAGGTGGTCAAGGTAGGGTACACCCGTGTGGATCCTTCTTGGTCTTGTCCCTCTGCTTGCTGTCGTTGAAAAGCAATGGGGGAAAATTGGGGGGCACCACCCACCTGGGTCCTTGTTGCTTGTGCTGGCTGGAGCTGGATTGAAGGCCTCCAGAGCGACCGCTGGCGGGTTGCCGCACAGTCGTGGTGTGGTGTGCACTCCCTGTGCACACTTCCAGGCAGGGTTTGGCTGTGTGCCTCGACCGCTGGCGGGTTGCCGCGCGGTGTGTTAATGGAGAGGGAGCCAAACCCTTTTCTCCCTCCCCCATTTGTCATGAGTCACGTGGTGTGGCCCACGTGACTCTGTGTCTTTCTTAAAGGGACACTAGCCCTGCAACAGCTTAAAGCCCCGTTTCTCTTTGTGTCTTCAAATGACAATCCCCATACCAGTGAACACAATTATCATCGGGCAATTCAATGAGTCCACTATCCTCATTTCATGTCCAAAGACCCTTCCCTTGGGTAACCAGAGTTCTTCCCAGTCCCTACCAGGAAGTCCAACTTTGGCATTATCCATTCTGATACTTTATACAAGTTACGTGTCTGCAGCCCTGGACCTTGTAGGACATGTTGCGAGTCATGCTACCAGAAACTCCACACCAGAAAAGCTTGCACACTTGCCTTTTGTGGGGAGTAATCAACCAGAGTGAGAAAGATTAGTGTTAACTGGACTCTATTGTATCATTACCAGTGTTCCCACAAGGAACAGGGACAAGGCTCTGCAGTGATTGATTCCCTTCTCCCTGGGCAGTTCAAGAGGGTTCAGTTCTGGGCTTTCTGCACTGCAGAGGGCAAAGGGAGGATTAGTGTCAGCTATTGCAAAGACCACAAGTCTAAAGATTAAATACCACAAGGCTGTGACTGTGGGGAGGATTTTGTAGGATAATGTCATGCCTGCGCCATGGGCACATCCATTTATGCTCCATTTGGACTTTGCTGCTTAATGATTATTGTCAACTAACTACGCATACCATAATGCACCTGGCCGCAAGCATTGTTTCCTGGCCGTTCCTATTGGTTTTCTATGGAACTACACCTCCCAGAAGCCTTAGAGTCTGGTCCTGCTTCCACCAGCCCAGGAACAGAAAGGGAGGTGGCCGATTGCCTGCAGGTGTGATTCGCCAGGTGAAACCAATTAGCCTGCCTCTGTGCTGGGCTAGGCAGTATAAAGGCTGCTGCCTGCAGTGGCTCAGCCTCTTGCATCTGAGAGTCCTTCCTCCACCTTTCGCGTCTGTCTTCGGATCCTTGTATGCTGTTTACCCTCACTCCTGCTTGGACCCTGCCTTGCAGCTTGTTACACCCTGCTGCCTACAGCCCTAGCCTTTTGGGCTCCCTGCCTTGTTGCTTGCTCCACCCTGCTGCCTCCAGCCATAGCCTTCCAGGCTCCCTGCCTCTCAGCCCTGCTCCTCTGGGCTCTCCACACTGCAGCTGATCACGCTCTGCTGCCTTCCAGTCTCCGCCCTTGCCCTGCCGGGCTCTCCACATTGCAGCGGATCACGCTCTGCTGCCTTCCAGCCTTCGCCCTTGCCTTGCCGGGCTCTCCACATTCCAGCGGACCACGCTCTGCTGCCTTCCAGCCTCCGCCCTTGCCCTGCGGGCTCTCTACATTGCAGCTGATCACGCTCTGCTGCTTTCCAGCCTCAGCCCTTGTCTTCTGGGCTCCCTGCTCTGCAGCCTACCTCACACCAGCTGCCTTAGCCCTTGTCCTCAGGGCTCCCTGCTCTGCAGCCTACCTCACACCGGCTGCCTTAGCCCTTGTCCTCAGGGCTCCCTGCTCTGCAGCCTGCCTCTCTCCGGCTGCCTTTGCCCTTGTCCTCAGGGCTCCCTGCTCTGCAGCCTGCCTCTCTCCGGCTGCCTTTGCCCTTGTCCTCTGGGCTCCCTGCTCTGCAGCCTACCTCACACCAGCTGTCTTAGCCCTTGTCCTCAGGGCTCCCTGCTCTGCAGCCTACCTCACACCGGCTGCCTTAGCCCTTGTCCTCAGGGCTCCCTGCTCTGCAGCCTGCCTCTCTCCGGCTGCCTTTGCCCTTGTCCTCTGGGCTCCCTGCTCTGCAGCCTTCCTCACTCCGGCTGCCTTTGCCCTTGTCCTCTGGGCTCCCTGCTCTGCAGCCTTCCTCACTCCGGCTGCCGTAGCCCTTGTCCTCTGGACTCCCTGCTCTATAGCCTGCCTCTCTCTGGCTGCCTTTGCCCTTGTCCTCTGGGCTCCCTGCTCTACAGCCTACCTTTCTCCGGCTGCCAACAGCCCTTGTCCTCTGGGCTTCCTACTTGCAGCTTATCACTCTCCGCTGCCTACCCCCTACCTTTTTTCCCGCTGGGTCCCCGGCCTAGCAGCCCTCTACAGTCCTCTGCAACCTTCTACATTCGGCGGCCCTGCCCCTCAGGGTTCACTCCTTACTGCCCGGCCCTTCTGGGATCCTTGCCGTGCAGTCTGCTTTACTCTGTTGCCCTAAGCCCTTTTCCTCTGATATTTCTACCTTACAGTCCCACTCCTGTGGGCTTACTCATTGCCTTCATGCTCCTCGGAGCTCTCCACCTACCCTTCTGTCCTCTGTCATCATATCCTGTTACTCGACTTTCCCTTCATATCCTTCTGCTAGTTTGCTATCATCTCCTTTCCTGGATTTGTCTGTTGTATCTTCTCTTGTACTGTTTGTAGACCCTTTTGTACAGAGCTTGTCTGCTGGTTCCCATCAGTCAACCTCTGCCCCTTCCCTTGTCTCGTTTCTACATCACAGACACCCATAGCTGCTGTTCCAAGTCATGAGCAAATAGCGTGGGCCTCTGTTATAGCAAACTGTGCAGAAGGCTAGAGTATTTCCAAGGTTCGTGGAATACTCTTTTCCTATATCTGCATACACCCCAAGAGGGTATTCATTCTGTATCCTTTCCCTTGCTACTCTTGCCCACTCTTCGCTCCCTTTCCTTTCCGCTGTGTGTGTTCCTATCTGTCCACTTTATTTGGCACACCACCCAAACCCTTTCTGGGTGTCCTGTGCCGCTCTTAATAGAGTGCCATCCTTGACAGAATGCAAGAGCTAAAAATTTCTTATTCCATTGGCCGGAAGGGCACACACAGACCAAAGAGGCTTTCCTTTCGAGTTAAGAAACCTTTGCATAAACCTATGGTTTCCCTAAGGACAGCAAACAAGAAACTTAGTCTAAAGGACAGTCTCGCCTTAGAAAACAAAGATTTACAAGCACGGTACTATACTCACTGGCTAGCTGACCCTTCTTCCATGTACAATTATTATGACATTTGCGACTATGATCCGCAGTCCTTATCTGTTGCAGAGCTACAGCAAGATAATGAATTCTTACAGATCTTGTTAGACCAAACAGTGGAAAACTCTCCTGCGTCTCCTGACAAGCCTTCTAACACCGCAACAGCTCAGGACATATCACTCATTGTGAGAGAATCTAAACCAGAATACGCTGTTGCCAGTGTGATATGCGCAAGATCAGCTTGGCAAGCTCCCCAGAATGCTGGAAAACCTTATTCGACAGGACAAGGCAGTCATTATCCTGAGGTTTGTGCATCTGGTTCCGGGTACAAAAGACCTATACTAACCATCGGTTGTCTTAATACTTCCACAGTATCTATTAACCACAATAACCCTAAGGTCAGTCTTCCCATTGCTACAACCAAATTTTCTGCCACACCCGCTTCTGAAGCTGTAGATCAAACTAATGATACTTACCTGCTACACAAACAACTCCTACGACTTAAAAGAAAGACCGAAGACCTTTATGATGACTTTGTTTATTTGTATCACAAGAATCTTATGAAGGGACACAAGTCACCAGACCTTCTGACACTATGTCCAACACCTGACATCTTATCTTTTGAGATCGACATGATAAGGCCTGGAACTGCCATACAGAAAAATATACAGACTTTTACCAAGCAGATGGAAGACCTACATATAGCCTATGTATCCCTTCTAGAGATTGACACAGCTCTTTCACCTTCCAGTCGCAGAAACTCAGGTTGTTGTACTGACAGAAAAGAATTAACTCCTCCGGTGGGTCAAATCACGCACACAGTCATTACACCACAAGACAAGGGTGGTCTACTGATTGAAAATCCCTCTGAGTCAAAGGATGATTCCGCCCTCACCCTAGCCCATCGTCCAGTACTCACACCTACAACCTCCTCTGCAATGACAATGGCAGCTGAAGAGACTGGCACAGTTCACACCGAGCATGCTGAAGTGGCAAGCGGGGCTTGCCAAAGTGTGGTTGTGCTATCAGACATCACTCTCGAGCAATTAACATCTTCTGTTTCTTCGATACCCCCTGAATCGCCAGTGGTTGTGGTACCCGATCTACCAGTAGTTGCAACACCTGATCTGTCTGTAGCTGCTATAGCACTCGAACTTCCTACTGCTATTCATGATCTGCCTGCTGCTGTGGTTCCTAAAACCCCGGACACATTTGAGACTCCTGAAGTCCCTGCTACAGATCTTGAGGTTGCTATAGCTATTGTGAATCCTGAAACTACTACTCCAGTTGTTCCTGCTGGTATATCTATAGCACTAAGACTGCCAGACTCTACTCTACCAGTCTCAGGTGCTTTCCAGCCCGCTGGCTCTCTCATGGCTCCCTCACACCTAGTTGTTACAGCATCGATACCCCCTACAGCCATCCAAGATCTCACTGCTGCTGTATCCTCTGAACTCTCTATGGCTAACCCTAATGTTGTCATTACTACTTCGGATGTCTTGGAAAACCTTCCTAAAGATACCAACTCTGCTGTACCTATGGCTCCACTTTCCAGCATCATACTGTTGCCCGTCAAGGCAAAATCTATCTTGGAGCCTGCAGCAGTTTTTCGCAGTTCCTCTCTTCATGCACACACAGTTGGGGTCTGTGTTCCAAAGACTTCATCTTTTCTGAATTCTACATCAAAGGTTCAGAACATTGGTACCGACTCCGTCATTCAAGACTCTCACCTTACAACTCGTTTCTGGTGCCTCATGATGTGTCTTTTTGGAGTAAGACTCTTGTACTGTGGAACAGACACTCTTCCTACAGGTCGGTCTTCAGGGAGACTGGAGAGGGGCCTGGAGAGGGGCATACTGTCATGCCTGCGCCATGGGCACATCCATTTATGCTCCATTTGGACTTTGCTGCTTAATGATTATTGTCAACTAACTACGCATACCATAATGCACCTGGCCGCAAGCATTGTTTCCTGGCCGTTCCTATTGGTTTTCTATGGAACTACACCCCCCAGAAGCCTTAGAGTCTGGTCCTGCTTCCACCAGCCCAGGAACAGAAAGGGAGGTGGCCGATTGCCTGCAGGTGTGATTCGCCAGGTGAAACCAATTAGCCTGCCTCTGTGCTGGGCTAGGCAGTATAAAGGCTGCTGCCTGCAGTGGCTCAGCCTCTTGCATCTGAGAGTCCTTCCTCCACCTTTCGCGTCTGTCTTCGGATCCTTGTATGCTGTTTACCCTCACTCCTGCTTGGACCCTGCCTTGCAGCTTGTTACACCCTGCTGCCTACAGCCCTAGCCTTTTGGGCTCCCTGCCTTGTTGCTTGCTCCACCCTGCTGCCTCCAGCCATAGCCTTCCAGGCTCCCTGCCTCTCAGCCCTGCTCCTCTGGGCTCTCCACACTGCAGCTGATCACGCTCTGCTGCCTTCCAGTCTCCGCCCTTGCCCTGCCGGGCTCTCCACATTGCAGCGGATCACGCTCTGCTGCCTTCCAGCCTTCGCCCTTGCCTTGCCGGGCTCTCCACATTCCAGCGGACCACGCTCTGCTGCCTTCCAGCCTCCGCCCTTGCCCTGCGGGCTCTCTACATTGCAGCTGATCACGCTCTGCTGCTTTCCAGCCTCAGCCCTTGTCTTCTGGGCTCCCTGCTCTGCAGCCTACCTCACACCAGCTGCCTTAGCCCTTGTCCTCAGGGCTCCCTGCTCTGCAGCCTACCTCACACCGGCTGCCTTAGCCCTTGTCCTCAGGGCTCCCTGCTCTGCAGCCTGCCTCTCTCCGGCTGCCTTTGCCCTTGTCCTCAGGGCTCCCTGCTCTGCAGCCTGCCTCTCTCCGGCTGCCTTTGCCCTTGTCCTCTGGGCTCCCTGCTCTGCAGCCTACCTCACACCAGCTGTCTTAGCCCTTGTCCTCAGGGCTCCCCCTGCTCTGCAGCCTACCTCACACCGGCTGCCTTAGCCCTTGTCCTCAGGGCTCCCTGCTCTGCAGCCTGCCTCTCTCCGGCTGCCTTTGCCCTTGTCCTCTGGGCTCCCTGCTCTGCAGCCTTCCTCACTCCGGCTGCCGTAGCCCTTGTCCTCTGGACTCCCTGCTCTATAGCCTGCCTCTCTCCGGCTGCCTTTGCCCTTGTCCTCTGGGCTCCCTGCTCTACAGCCTACCTTTCTCCGGCTGCCAACAGCCCTTGTCCTCTGGGCTTCCTACTTGCAGCTTATCACTCTCCGCTGCCTACCCCCTACCTTTTTTCCCGCTGGGTCCTCGGCCTAGCACCCCTCTATAGTCCTCTGCAACCTTCTACATTCGGTGGCCCTGCCCCTCAGGGTTCACTCCTTACTGCCCGGCCCTTCTGGGATCCTTGCCGTGCAGTCTGCTTTACTCTGTTGCCCTAAGCCCTTTTCCTCTGATATTTCTACCTTACAGTCCCACTCCTGTGGGCTTACTCATTGCTTTCATGCTCCTCTGAGCTCTCCACCTACCCTTCTGTCCTCTGTCATCATATCCTGTTACTCGACATTCCCTTCATATCCTTCTGCTAGTTTGCTATCATCTCCTTTCCTGGATTTGTCTGTTGTATCTTCTCTTGTACTGTTTGTAGACCCTTTTGTACAGAGCTTGTCTGCTGGTTCCCATCAGTCAACCTCTGCCCCTTCCCTTGTCTCGTTTCTACATCACAGACACCCATAGCTGCTGTTCCAAGTCATGAGCAAATAGCGTGGGCCTCTGTTATAGCAAACTGTGCAGAAGGCTAGAGTATTTCCAAGGTTCGTGGAATACTCTTTTCCTATATCTGCATACACCCCAAGAGGGTATTCATTCTGTATCCTTTCCCTTGCTACTCTTGCCCACTCTTCGCTCCCTTTCCTTTCCGCTGTGTGTGTTCCTATCTGTCCACTTTATTTGGCACACAACCCAAACCCTTTCTGGGTGTCCTGTGCCGCTCTTAATAGAGTGCCATCCTTGACAGATAAGTTCTTTGTTTATTACGGTTGGTCGGAGCATATTCATTCTCATCGGGGCCAATACTTCGAATCCCACCAGAATAAACAGGCGCTGGGGCTAGTGGGTGTCAAAATGACCAGCCCCTCACCATTGACTATGCCACATGTAACCATCTAGTGCAGGGCTCTGCCACCTGCGGCTCTTCAGGGGTTTTAGTCTAGGACGCCCATGATCCCTCACCATTGACTATGCCACATGTAACCATCTAGTGCAGGGCTCTACCACCTGCAGCTCTCCAGAGGGTTTAGTCTAGGACGCCCATGATCCCTCACCATTGACTATGCCACATGTAACCAACTAGTGCAGGGCTCTGCCACCTGCGACTCTCCAGGGGTTTTAGTCTAGGATGCCCATGATCCCTCACCATTGACTATGCCGCATGTAACCATCTAGTGCAGGGCTCTGCCACCTGCGGCTCTCCAGGGGGTTTAGTCTAGGACGCCCATGATCCCTCACCATTGACTATGCCACATGTAACCATCTAGTGCAGGGCTCTGCCACCTGCAGCTCTCCAGGGGTTTTAGTCTGGATGCCCAGGATCCCTCACCATTGACTATGCCACATGTAACCATCTAGTGCAGGGTTCTGCCACCTGCGACTCTCTAGGGGGTTTAGTCTAGGATGCCCATGATCCCTCACCATTGACTATGCCACATGTAGTCATCTAGTGTAGGGGTCGGCCACCTGCAGCTCTCCAGAGGAATTATCTGGGACTCCCATGATCCCTCACCATTGACTATGCCACATGTAACCATCTAGTGCAGGGCTCTGCCACCTGCGACTCTCCAGGGGTTTTAGTTTAGTACTCCCATGATCCCTCACCATTGACTATGCCACATGTAACCATCTAGTGCAGGGCTCTGCCACCTGTGCCTGTGCAGGGGTTTTACTCTAGGACACCCATGATCCCTAACATGGACTATGCCACATGCAGCTATCTAGTGCAGGGTTCTGCCACCTGCGGCTCTCCAGAGGGTTTAGTCTAGGAGTCACCATTCACCCACACCATTAACTATGCAATATGTAGCCATCTAGTGCAGGGCTCTGCCATCTGCGGGTTGTTAGGGGTGGACCCCCAGGCAGGCAGAGCCTTTGCTAGGAAGCAGCAGATGCCGACCTCATGCAAGGCCTAACTCCTTCCTTACCCAAAAGAAAGCAAGGTCCACACAAGTAGCCAGGTGTAACTGAGGTTTATTACAGCCAACACACCCCAGAGATCACATGCGCAGAGGGAAGTCCAGGCACATCTCTGCGAACTCTGGCTCGCAGGCCAGTTTTGTTGTCAGGTTACGTCACAAGGGCGTCACACAGTTGGCCCTTCTCCCAAACCTATCTCTACTCTGGATAGTCTGCTGAGTAGTAGTTTGCCTATACAATCCCTTATAGGTGTTAGATTATTGGACTAGGCAATGTCAGGTTTGGACTATCCCTGAAAACTGTTACTCTAGAATTGTTACAGGGAGCAGGCCTCGTGATTGGTCAGTGACCCCCGCTATCCACTCCTAGGGCCATGGATTTTGGTTGGCTGAGCTACAGGCCCCCAAGCCTGGGACAAACTTTGTTCCCAGCCTGCGAGTCACCTATGAACGGTACATGTGCAATTATGTGTCTGCAAGGTGCTGCTATGTGTCAGTGTCATAACAGTGTGTGGGCCATTACTGCCGTGAGCGTGCTGCATTCCCAGTGCAGAACTGTAGCTTAGACTGTAATAACTTGTTGTGCCCATTGTCTGATCCATGCAACAGGTTGCTCTTCCCAGCCACAAGATCTTGGCAGCTCCTCAGTTCGGCCGGATCATGTGCTTGGAGACCACGTTTGTGAGCGCAGGAGCTCTGAATTATTCTGTATTTGTGGGAGGGCGTGCCTCTCCTCTAGCCATTGCTACTTCAGGGTAAGAAATGTCATTTGCAACATTGCGACCTTGGCAGTGTCTTTGTTTCCCCTGCAGTGGTTCTGCTTAAACAGCATTCTATGAGGCTTGAGGTTTCTCTCAGATGATCATGGCCTACTAGATTTCCCTGAGCCATGGTCTGGTTTTTACTATATACGTCTTCCATAGCGTCCATAAGTTAGTGCGTCATGGCTGTCAGGTCCCTTGAGTGCTCCTGTTATACAATAGGGTTATTTGCATGTAAGCAATTGCAAGCATTTACACAAGTCCTTCTTGCTTCTTGCGTTTCTGTGTTGCTGCAGCAAGCCTAATGGCAAAATAATAAACGTGCAGATAGTATGTTTATGTCACTATCCTGTAACTGATAGAACTGTACACGTGTGTTCTTCGTGTAATTGGGTGTGGGAATGTTCCGAATGTGTGTGCTTCCTGTATAACGGAGCTATGCCTTCGTGATGTCTCTAACGACTTGAGGCATGGCTGTTTGGCGCGTTAGTCACTTCTATCCATATAGCTGTCTCCAGCTCCTTCCGGTGCAACTTCTTCCACTCTGGGTAGAGTTCGTACAGCTGCAGGGTTGTAGGGCCTGCTGAGAGGGTATCTTTCATGGTAGTTGTCCATCGTAGGAGCAGTGGGAATTGATGTGAGCTCATGTGATCGGCGGCCATATTGTCTTTGATGCGTCTTCCGGTTGGAGGGTCTTTCGGGACGGAATGCATATTTTGACCTTCCCTCTTCAGGGTGTACAGGGGTTTTAGTCTGGACTCCCATGATCCCTCACCATTGACTATGCCACATGTAACCTTCTAGTGGTTGATTTGGCAGTACTTTGAATTGTCATCTGTTTTTTGCAAAAGACGCGACAAATTTGAAACCATAAGAAATGTGAATATCAGTCTGGGTTATATATTCTTTTGGCACCCCAACAATAGACAGGCACTTGTTTATTTCACATAATCAGTTATATATTCATAATTGAATTATCAAGCGCCATCAGTGAAAAGCCGTCCCTTCTTGGCGTCACAAATTGGGAGGAGAGTGGGGGATTCTGTCATTCACAGGCTTAGAACTGTGAAAAACCAGTGGGCGCTTCACATCCTAGTCCCCCGGTATCTCGTTCGATCGAACTTGTCGACCACACCACCATTGTCTCTTCCATCGTCTATCAGGTGCCACACCTTTGTTATTCCTGCCAAGTGTCCGTAGTAGTTGACATGATCTTCGAACGACCAGTACATGTAAACGCATCCGCCTTCAGGTTTGCAATAGACCCACTTCCCGAAGTACATCTTTGGGTTGCGTGGATTTTCTACCTTCATCCCAGGTGGGAATAAGTTTGATTCTGCCATCTTCGGTCTTAGTCTCTTTCTTTCCTTTATAATGTCATCCATTGCTCCTCCATTTTCCAGCTCTATTAGTATTTGCTTTCCAACCACTTCTTTCACAGTTTTCGGGCATTTTCAGATGCATAATTCTATCCCACACAGAGATGGTGCTCCCAGTACTAGATCTCCTGCTATCACTTTTAATCCATCAGCTAGCCATGAAGGCATACATGACCAGAGATAGGCGGACCAGCTCTTGTCCTTCCCCGTCCTCCTCGCTTTGTCTTCCATTTTTGCGTGCATGTGGGGCAACTGCATCTGAGAATGTTCCGTTATCTTCATCGTTGGCAGGTATGAATGTGCATCAGGAATTCCCTATTTTTGCGCAAACTCCTCCTTCCATAGCTGTGAGGAGATCCAGAACGTATCTATTCTGGAGCGCCACTAACATTATCACTCTGAGCTTTTCTTTGATTGCGTTGAATCCGTTTACTGTCGAGTTTATGGTGACCATCAACTCCCATCTAGTGATTTGCAACCACTTGGCATTCGCATACGCCTTTAATCCGAGAAATAGTGATGCAAAGAACATGTGCGTCCTGCTGAACAAACTGTGAAATGCTGGTACTTCATCCAGTGCTGCTTCCGATCTTCCCCATCGTTTCCCTCCCTCTTCACCCATCTGAGCATTTCGTGCTGGTCGGCACAGTTTGGTTGGATAGTTGCGGCAGTGTTGAGCGATCTTTTCTTCCTTTTGTTGGGTTGCATTTTCAGGAATTCATCGAGCTTGAGGTCCTTCCTTGGTACCACTAAAGAGGGTATGTTGACATACGCTAGAGAGCATACTCCTCCCCAGTTTGGTGGCAGTTTGTCATATGCCTTAGCTCTACAAGCCCAATAATGGTCCATCAGTACAACTGTTCCTGTTCCCATCTCTGGTATAGTTTCTATTCTCTTGCACACAGCGTTTCCTCCTACTTCTTTTTCCCCATTGTGTTGGTAACACAGCGCTGGTGTTGTTAAGGGGAATTATTTGCATAGGCCCAGCTTCATTATACACCCATGTCACTAGTTTTGCACTTTTGTCCCACTCCCACTCCTTGAGGCACTTATCGTTTTCTTCTTGCACCTTGTTCACTGCTGCTTTTGCTAATGTTACTGCTTTGCTTCCCACTACTCTGTCTTCCCAGCCATCGTCTGTGTATACTTGTCCATAGATCAATATCTGTGGCCTTTCCCAGCATCCTGGCTCTCCTACTTTTCTCGCTCTCCACTTGCATGGCAGGTACTGCAATGTTATTGTCTTTGTTCCTCCTTTTTCAGGTCCTTCTGTTATATACTGCAATCCCTTACTGAGCTGCCAGTAATTGACCATCAAAGGTAACGTCTTGATATAATTGTCCTCGTATGGAAAGGTCACCTTGGACATCCATCTTAAGGTGGCTGTTCTCCCTTGGAATCTCCCTCGTTTTTGGAACATTGCTTGATACATCAGACACTGTGCGGGGAAGTGTTAGTGTGGGATACAGCGGAAACATGTAAAGTAAGATATAGCTGCCAGAGGGCAGTGGCTAAGAGCCCAGTGTACAGCAGTAACCAAACAGCAGACATAACAACTTTTATTAAATCTACCATAATTACTTACGCTGCTGTTGAGCAGCTGATGAGATGATAAAGTTGCCTGCCTGAAAATCGCGATAAAAAAGCATTCTTTTTTAGTATATGTGAGTACTTTCAAGCTCTGCGAACTAAATAGTCACTAAGTGCCCATGCAAATATCTCTTCCCAAATCTTCTGTATAGATGCGTTTGAGCGTGGGCAGGACAACGTATGCACTTTGCTCAAGTTGTGTGTATGTTTGGGCCAAGTATTCCATAAATACTAGGAAGTAAATCTCGGGTGATCGTGCTCTAAAATGTCTGGGTCTTATAGCGTCAATAAATTGGTGGGAGACCGCTTCAGGGCGGTCAATAGGAGGCAACATCAAGGAATGTTCTAACCCTTGCAACTTTTCCTAACAATTTACATCAACAGTCACAGAACCCTGCATGTGCAAGAGAAGGAGAAATGTTAATAAGACAGTTTGACGTCCTGCAGGTGATTCAAAACCGTCTTCCCTTGTAGCTTTACTGCTCTTTCAGTGACCGCCTCAACAAGGTGGGGGCCAGTGAAGCGTGGTGCATTCCAGCGCTGTGTAAAGTTCTTTAGGAGGACGTAGTCCCCAATTTGAACAGGTGGTTCTTTGTGTACTTCCTGGTTGGTATCTTCTTGTATGTTGTCTTCTGGACTCCCCTGTGTCTGCTGTATCTGGTGAGGGATAAATGAGACGCTAGAAACAAGTGAAGTTACGTACTCAAACATTTCTTGTCCTAATACTTCAGCCACATTCTCACAGTGCCTCAGTGCCCTTGTGGGCAGAGCCAATGGGAGGTGCATGCGCTGTCCTGTCACTACCTCCGTTGGGGGTTAAATGGTGGTCGGACCCTGGTTTGTTGCACTAGTCGAACAATGCTAAGGGCAGGCAGTGTAGACAATTCTTCTTGGTGCTTTGCTGTGTCTTTGCTATGCTCTCTTTCAGGAGGCAATTGAGGCGTTCACACACCGCATTTGCTTGCGGGTGGTTCGCACATGCAAATTTGTGCTTTATTCCTAGCAGGGTAGTGATGTTCTGGAACATTTCAATGGTGAAGTGAGGGTCAATGTCAGACCGCAGGACCTCACAAACGACCCATCTTGGGAATACTTCCCGGATCAGAAATGTTGCAGCTCAGAGGGCGTCAGCATGGGAACATGGTCCAGCCTTTATCCATCTCAAGAAGGGACAGACCACCACGATCATGTAGCGGTATCCTTGACATACTTGAATCATGTCCACGTAGTCAACATGGAGGTGCAGAAACGGGCCTTCAGGTCTAGGTATAGTTCCTCTCACAACTCTGTGTGTGTCTGGCAGTAAACTGCTGGCACCTCAAACAATTGCTAATGAAATATGCTACCTGTGCGTTTAGGTCGGGAGAGAACCATGATTCTCCAATGAACTCTTTCCCTGTGTGTGTGGGATGATGCAATTGTTTTAATGCTGTTTTCAGTAATGCAAGTGGCATGACCACTTTTCCTGTGTTGTTTTGCCCCCATAGGGCGTCGGTAGGGGACACATCCTCTCTGTACCCACAGATCATTTTCATCTGGTAGTGCAGCTGCCTGCAGCTCCATTATCTGTGTCTGGTAGGTAATTATATCCATCCTTTAATAGCATCTGTCGCACCCCTCCCCTTTGCTTTTGCTTATTCTTCAAGTCCCACATTTCTCCGAAATATGATGCACATTTTGCCTGATAGTCTGCAGCTTCATTACCCCTTGAGATTGCGCCCTCCCCATTTGTGTGTGCTTGGCACTTCACCAATGCTAGTTCTTGTGGGTATGTTATTACTTCAATTAGCTCCCCTAACAGCAGGGCGTGCCTTACTGGAGTCCCATCCTCCCTCCTGAACCCTCTTCTGAGCCACCTTGCCAATCCTGAATGTACTGTTGAGGTGACATAAGCACTATCTGAGTGTATTGTCACCCTCTTCCCTTCACATTTTTGTAGTGCCAATATTAGTGCCATTAGTTTGGCTGCTTGTGCTGAATAATGAGGAGGTAATGAGGAGGTAAACGAGCACTCTCAACTACCTCACTTGTCCAATCTTCCTTCAATCTCACTATAGCAGCTCCAGTTCTCCAGATCCCATCACGTTGATCGATAGTTGAAGACCCATCAATGTACAGTACGTCTCCCCCCTCAAGTGCGTCTTCCTCTACCTTGCAGGTTTCAGTGACTAACTCGATGTTTTTGGTACAGTCATGAGCCCACTCTCCTGGTTGGTAGACATCTGCCACGAATAGTGCTGGGTTGAGATTTTTACATCTTACCATCTTCAATTCTGCTTTTGGTAGTATAATCTCGTACCAAGATGCTCTTTGTGTTGTCAGTGTGCTCTTTAGCTTATGCAGTATCGCAAAGAGGGCATGTTCCATGTAAAATGTTGTTGTGCACCCCATTGTTATTGATGACGCCCTTTCTACTGCGAAAGCTGCTTTGGCCAAGTGTTGTTCGCACGGAAAATGTCCTTTCATTACTGGGTCAAGTTGTCCGCTATAATAAGCAATTGGCTTATGGCCCATGCTTGTTTTTGGGGTCAGTACTGCTTTCATAACCACACCGTCAGCGTTTGAAAACAGAAATAATTATTTTTTGTAGTATGGGGTCCCTAACTGGAGCTGTGCATATTGCCTCTTTCAGCTCGCTGAATGCCTCTGTCATCTCTCTCATCCATCCCAGCGGTTCTGCTCCTTTTTGTGCTTCCTTGAGGGCAGTTCGAAGTGGACCTGTGTAAGTGCTGTAGTCAAAAACCCATGCTCTGCAATCATAACACAATCCCACAATCCAAGAACTGCTGCAGCTCCCTCCCTGTTTTAGGTTGTGGTGTGTTTTGCATTGTCTGGACTCTTTTTGGATTAATGTGCCCACCAGTTTTGGATAGTAGCTGCCCAATGTTTAGCACTTCCGTTTGGCAGTACTGGAGTCTGGGCTCGTCTACCTTGTACTCCTTTTCTGCTAATACTGAGAGCATGTGTTCCAAGTCTTTTCTGCATTCTTTCTCTGTTTCACTACAGATGAGTATGTTGTCTACATACTGCAAAACTGTGCTTTCTGTCCAAACATTCCCTCGGTCCATCTGTATTATTTTGCTAAAGATAGATGGTCACTCGCAGTACCCTTGTGGCAACTTAGTGTGTTTCCATTTCTGGTTGCGGTACATAAAGCTGGTAAAATCGTGTGAGTCTGGGTGTAGTGGTACTGAGAAAAAGGCATTTTTGAGGTCAATGACCGTTAAACATTTTGTTTCTGCTGGGATGCCACATAGGATCGTTGCAGGGTTTGCTGCTACAGGATACTCTGCTTCTACAATGTGGTTGAGAGGGCGTACATCCTGAAAAAAATGCTATGACCCCCCCCCTCCCCTTTTGCTTTGCATACAGGGTACACTGCAGTGTTGCATGGAGATTCTGATGGTACCAAAATGCCTCTTTCAATGAGGGCATTGATTGTTTCATAAATGCCCTCATCTGCCTCTTTCGTCAGGGGGTATTGTTTTACCTGTGGTAATATTGCACCTGGCTTCAATTTTATCATTACCCACCCTATGCTTTTTATGCACCCCACATCATAGGAACATGTGGTCCATAAGTTGCCGGGTACCTGAGCCAGATCCTCCTCCCAAAATGGTGGTGGTGGCACCTGTAGTGCCATTGCCATTTGTTAGGCAGAATCATATGCAGTACACTTTGGGAACACCACACACAATTAAGACTACAAGTGACAGTACAAATTCACCTTTGGTACAAGCCTGTACTACACAGTAAAGTGGTAGCAATGGCTGAGCAGCCAGACTTATCTCAAGAGTAAAGTGAGCAGTATCAATAGTTACACAAAGGACAGCAATTTAATATGGTTCAAGCAAACACTGACTCAAGGTTTTTGAGTAAAAGAATATACATTTATTTACACATCATTTATAAAACAGTTCACTAAGTAAAAGCAGTTGAGAAATCACACTCTTAATACACTACACCGCACCCAATAGATTCTGGACAAGTTAAGCTCAAAATGAAGTGTGAGCAAAATGGCACTCCAGCAATTTAAAAGGGAGGGAAAGGCAAAGTTAGACAAAAGTTAAGCAGCACCAACAAGTAAGTAGCCAGGGCAATCTGGAAAAGGCAACTATGGTGAGGAGATCAAATCAAGGGCCTGTGCCAAAGTCAATGGACCAGAGTCTTTGCAGAGGATCACACAGTTCAGAGTAGTTTGCGGTTAAGTCTTCGCCAAAAGTTCAGAACGAAGTTGGTCAGACGAAAAGTTACTTTAAAGAATAGAGAAGGACAAGCCCTCGGATTGGCGAAAGATTTCACACACTTTCACTGCGGTTGGACAAAACGAACAGGGTTAGCACAGTACCTTAAAAGCAGAAGAATTCTGTAGCTGAGGCAGACGTTCCTGGCAGATCCTGCAGGCTCACGGTTCCTGAAGCGACTGTCGGACTGACAAGAAGGAGGAAGACTGGAGGGTCCTGCAGTGCTCAGGGAAGAAACCAGCAGCGGAGCAAAATGGCGAATAAAAGGTGCGCTCCTTAACACCCAAACAGGTTCCAATCCTCCTAGCTATCCGGTTCACTGTAGCTGTGCACAGCAAATTCGACCAGAGGAGGGAGGCCTGGTTTGCAGTTTGGCGAACTGGTTGGTCCCACCAGCTCAAGGGGAGACGATTCCTTGCAGATCTTCCCCGTCGTCGAAGTTTGAAGATTCTGACCTGCAGCAGGGCTTCACCGGGAGGTTCAGCCGTGGTAAGGGTCCTCTTCTGTCAGCTTCTGTTCTCTCGTTCCAGTGGCGACTCTGACTTCCAAGCCCAAGAGACCTGCTTTTTATGCAGTTTTCCCCCATTCACACAGCCTGGCTGTCAATCACACAGCAGGGTGGCTGTCCCGCCGGGACAGTCACCACAGCCAATCATACCAGAGTGCGACATGGGTCTCCAAGGTGACCCTGTGCAGGGAGTTTCAAACTCCTCCCTCACATCCTGTCCCCCTCAGACATTCAGGCGCCTAAGGAGGGCTTCTGTGCAGAAGCCCACCAAAGGATGGCCAACAAAGGAACCAAACCTGGTTTGGCACGCAGAGTAAAACACGAGAAAGACCTTTACAAAAAGAAATGGTGAATAAACCCAGCCAGAACTGAAATAAAATCAAAAGAGTCCAGCGGGTTTATAGTTCAAGGCTACTAACTTAGCCTAAAACAGTACCAAGGCTATTTAAAATAGACCGCGGTAGGAATAATAGGGTAGATACCACTGCCACCAGCCAAATCTTAAAGAAAGGGGAACAAAACAATGTTCCACGAAAGACAGACAAAAAGGGATAACTATTAACCCTTTCCAGTACCCTATGTAAGATAGTGTGCACTGGGTCTGTGATTTAAAAAGACTAATAAAGTCAATGGCAACTTTACATGTTTCTGGGAGACAGTAGTCAGTCCCAGAAAAATGGATTTTAAAGTGGGAAGTCTGAAAAAGACAACCCTGTGTCACTGCACTAAAGGTGCTGTGTAACACATAGTAAAAACATGATGCCTATGGAGTAGGTGAGGCTCCACAGTCCATGAACACATAAAAATGAACAACACATAGCCGAAAACACATGTAAGAGTGTGGAAAAAAAAAGGCTCACACTCTTACCAGGTGAAAAAAATAAATCCTATAAATCCAGCAAAGCTGCTGAGGGACTCAGTAGGTAAGGAAAATAGCAATTTTGGAGAATTCTCCCTAACACTCGCCCCACCCCCCACCCCAGACTAAGGGACAGGAGGATTTAATCCACTCCTGTATGAATCTCTTCACTCTAGTCGATTATAGACATCCTAGAGAGACCATCAGCATTTTGGTGGTGACATCCTGACCTGTGCTCAATGGTGAAATCAAACCCTTTCAGGCAGATTGACCATCTTAGTAGTTTTGGGTTTTCCCCTTTCATTTGCATGAACCATCTCAAGGGTTGGTGGTCTGTCTGAATCACAAAAGTAGATCCATACAATTATGGTCTACACTTCTGTAGAGACCACACAATGGCAAAAAATTCACGCTCTATGGTTGCCCACCTTGTTTCTGGTTCCTTCAGTTTCCTACTGATTAAGCAAATGCGGTGCTCCCTACCTTTTTCATCCAGTTGACTAAGGACTGCACCTATACCTATATTGGAGGCATCTGTCTGCACAATGAAGGGTTGGTGGTAATCAGGAGCTCTTAGGACTGGAGCTTGACAAAGGGCTTTCTTCAGGTTTTCAAAGGCTTGAGTGCACTCCTCATTCCATATAATCTTTTTAGGGTATTTTGGAGAGGAGACTACATTCAAAGGAGAAGCTATGGTCCCATAGTTCTCAATGAAATGCCTGTAGTACCCAGTGAGAGCTAGGAAGGCTCTCACTTGGGTCTGAGTAGTAGGGGTGGCCCAGTTTTGTACAGCTTGTACTTTGCTAGGCAATGGCCTTATTTCACCTCCTACCTCATGTTATGTTATGTTATTTTGCATTTATATAGCGCCTTATGTATCATTGGTATGATCTCAAAGCGCTGGTAGGTTGAACGCCCTCGGGAACCGTAGTTCAAGTCAGTTGAGAGAGAGAGGGTCATAAGGTGTGTGGGTGCACCGGATATGTGTGCAGCCGGTGTGGCAGTTGCATGATAGCTGCTTCTTAGCGGTAGGTGTGGTGGTTGGGAGGTCAGGTATATGTGTTCATTCTGGGGGGTGGACACCCAGACAGATTTCTGGCTGTGTTAGGCCTGAGGAGAATGCTTAAGCTGGCAGTGTGTGCTCAGCTAGCTGTGTTTAATTTGGCGTGATGAGGAGTATGTAGCAGGTGTTAGTATGAGAACAGCTATACCGAATGTGTCATAGTATCGCTGTGTTCTAGTTGAGTGGTGGTGTATAGGAGAGAGTAAGCGTGGTATTGTGATATGGTGGTCGTCAGTAAGGCGCTTGAGGTCGAGCATTCCATCTGTACCATCTATTCTATCCGTTTTATTCACTATGTCCGTTCATTCACTTCGTCTGTTCATACATTTCGCCTGGCTCATCATTTAATTTACTAGTCTTTCCATCATTAAGTTATTGTCCATATAAACTAGTCTATCCATTTCGTAGATCAATTTTGTCCTACCCATCTGTTTAGTGTGTTTCAACCAATCTATCCGTTCCATCCGCTCCATCCCCTCCGTCTGCTCCATCCGCTCCATCTGTTCCAACCGCTCCATCTGTTCCAACCGCTCCATCTGTTCCATCCGCTCTGTGTGTTCCACTCTCTCCCTCAGTTACATCTGCACAATCCAATCCATTCACTCCATCTTTTCCATCCGCTCCATCTGCTCCATCTGCTCCATCTGTTCCATCTGCTCTATCCATCCGCTCCATCCATTGCATACGCTTCATCCGTTGCATCCATTCCGTGTGTTCCACTCACTCCATCAGTTACATCTGCTCAATCATTCCATCTGCTCCATCTGTTCCATCTGCTCCACCTGTTCCATCCGCTCCATCTGTTCCATCCGTTTCATCAGCTCCATCCGTTTCATCAGCTCCATCCGTTTCATCAGCTCCATCCGTTTCATCAGCTCCATCCGTTGCATCAGCTCCATCCGTTGCATCGGCTCTGTGTGTTCCACTCACTCCATCAGTTCCATCTGCTCAATTGTTCCATCCTCTCCATCTGTTCTATCCTCTCCATCTGTTCCATCCGCTCCATCTGTTCCATCCGCTTCACCTGTTGCATCCGCTCCATCCGTTTCATCAGCTCCATTCGTTTCATCCGCTCCAACCGCTGCATCCATTCCATCCGCTTCATCCATTCCATCCGCTCCGTGCGTTCCACTCACTCCATCCGTTTCATCTGCTTAATCCGCTCCATCCGCTTCATCTATTCCATCTGCTTCATCTGTTCCATCCGCTTAATCCGTTACATCCGCTTCATCCGCTCCATCCGCTTCATCCGCTCCATCCGCTTCATCCGCTCCATCCGCTCCATCCGCTTCATCCGCTCCATCCGCTTCATCCGCTCCATCCAGTTCATCCGCTCCATCTACTTCATTTTCTCCATCTGCTTCATTTGCTCAGTCCATTTCATCCCTTTCATCCCTTCTACTCAGTTTTTCTGTTTTATTTATACCAGGCATTTTGGGTTTCCATTTTCTCGGTCAGGTCTCTGTGCAGGATTGTTATTTTTATTCAGCAACCTTGGGTTTCTGTTTATTGCGGCTGTCTATACTGTTTGTGCTAAGAGTCGATTTTAAGGGAAGAGCCATGTTTTCAGTAATTTGTGGAAAGACATGAGGTCGAATGTGGGGAGGAAGTGAGTTCCACAGAGTGGGGGGCCAAGGCTGAGAATGAAGATCCACCTAACCTGACTGTGTTGGTTTTTGGTATTACTAGGAGGCGGGCAGAGCTTGATCTTAGAGTGTGCAGTGGATGATTGTCATAAATCACCACTGTATCAACTTCTGTCATAAATCACCAATGTATCAACTGAAAAGGATACGGTAACCAAAAAAGGATACAATTTGGTAGGGCTCTTCCGGATCCTATTTTCACACGACTTGATTGTAGGCAGGTCAAATTAGAACTTCCAAATGATACAACTCTCTGACTGGATAAACAGGCAGAGAGATGGATCACTGGAAAGGGCGTGGGAATTGTGTAGGAAGTATGCCTAGGATAGATAAAGTATCATAAGAAACTGTCCCAATCGAATTACTAAGATAACACAGTTTTAGCATTAATTCAGGCACTGACCTTATGGCAAGAATTGAAGAAATCCACAAAGGTTCCTTGAAGAAAACCAGGAGTTGAACAAACGACAAAGGAAGGGAAGATTAGTAAGGGAGACTTATCCCGAACGGCACGAGGCTCTCACTAGATACCGGGTTGGTGCACCACAGGATAGCGTCCAAAGTACTGTGCACAATAACCTTCCAATAGTTCATGAAATACTTCCTTTCCCACGATGAACACAAATTAGAATTTCACCTGTTAACTGTCACAGGCACCAAAGGTTCAAAAATAGTTCAGAAAACCACGTGTAGGATAGCACGCGATAGATTACACGCAGCCAGGCCAGCCGCGCTTGAAAACAGAGTTTGCGTGTAGATATTAGTACGCGAACAGGATACACGCAGCTCAGGACAGCCGCGCTTGCAGACAGCGTCCACGTGGTGATTTGACACGCGAACAGGATTCACGCAGCTCAAGACAGCCGCGCTTGCAGACAGTATCCGCGCGTAGATTTGGCCCGCGAACAGGATTCACGCAGCTCAGGACAGCCGCGCTTGCAGACAGCGTCCGCGTGAAGATTTGGCACGCGATCAGGATTCACGCCGCTCAGGACAGCCGCGCTTGCAGACAGCGTCCGCGTGGAGACTTGGCACGCGAACAGGATTCACGCAGCTCCGGAATTAGCGTGTGTAGGAAACACGCTCAAAAATAGGCCAAAGAAGTTGCTGAAGGGAATGCGAGCACGCAGGTACGGAGTTCAGCTACCAAAACGCCAAAATTGACTTAATAAGAAGCAGCGATCGGAGTTTCCAAGCTGCTTATGTACGCACTGCCGTGAAACACGTGACAGACCTAAATCACGTGAATTTTAACGACGTGAAAAATGCAGACGTCGTTTTCCGGGCAATGCATCAAACAACCTCCATTTTGAGTAGAATGGTCTAGTGGTTCTATGGGTGTAACTCATTTTGTATGGAGAAGTCGTTCCTGGTCCAGAGGTATGTCCAGCAGGCATGACAATGATAAGGTTTTAGTTTGGCCTGAAGGTATTGAGGTCCGGTTTTATGCATTGCTCGGTGAGAGATTCATAAGGTTTTGAAGGTGACCCTTCGAGCAACCGGGAGCCAGTGGAGAGTTTTGAGAGCTGGGGAGGCGTGATCTCTTGGGCCAAGTGCTAGTAGCAGTTTGGCTGCAGCATTAAGTACTCTTTGTAGTTTAGTCAGGTGGTATGCTTGGATTCCGAGGTAGAGGGGGGTTGGCATAGTCCAGTCTTCACATTACAATTGATTGGACCACAGTGAGTCTGTTGGGAAAGGAGAGGTATGGAAAAATGCGCCTAAGAGTTTTGAGGTGGTAGTGGCAGGACTTAGAGATGTTGGTGACCTGGTGTCTAGAGTGCATCCAAGGATTTTTACTGAGGATGAGGTTGACGGGGAATTGCCCATGGATGATGGCCTGCGTAGAGAGTGTGGGAGAAGTTTGGTGTTGCCACACACCATAATTTCAGTTTTGGTGGGGTTTAAAAGGAGGTGATTTGTGGTCATCCAGTGATCAATGTCAAGGAGGCAGGCAGCAAGGTAGGGCCGGCTGCTGGGTAATGAGTTATGGAGTTTTAGGATTAGTTGGGTGTCGTTGGTGTAGTTGTAGCACAGGATATTGTGCGAGTGGATTATTCGTGGGAGGGTGGACATATAGAGGTTGAACAGGAGGGCTGATAGGCATGCTCCTTGTGGAACTCTGGTATTGACTGGTCGGGAGGCGGAGGCAAAGGAGGAGAGTAGGGTTATTTGGTTCCTATTGTTGAGGAAGGATGCTATCCATTTGAGAGTGTTTCCACAGATTCCTAGGGAGTGGAGGCGGTCGAGGAGGATTGAGTGGTTGATTGTGTCAAAGGCGAAGGATTAGTGGCGTGCATCCCGCAGAGTCTGCAGTGTTTTTAAGGTCATCCCAGATTGAGGTCAGGGTGGTTTTGGTTCCGTGTCGGGGTCTGAAACCTGATTGAGCAGGGTCTAGGAGATTGTTGGCTTCGACAAAGACATTTAGTTGGGAGTAAGCGGCTCGGTCGATGAGTTTAGCAAGGAACCTGGTGTTTGAGATGGGGCGGTAGTTTTTGGGGTTGAGAGGGTCAAGGGAAGGGTTTTTTTTTAGAAGGGGCTTGACATGAGCAGTTTTGAACGCATCGGGAAAAATTCCAGAGGAGAGGAAGTCGTTTATGATGGTTCTCGCATATTCTCCTGCACAGGTAGATGCAAATATTTCTTTGAGGGTTGAAGCTTGGCAGGGGTCTAGCGGAGAGCCGGATGGTTTCCGGGCGGAGAGAAGTTTGAGAAATTGGTCAGTTGATACTAGAGTGAAAGAGTCGAATGTCGGTAGGGTTGGAGTTGCAGGCAGAGGGTTTGCAGGTGGGGTAGGAGGATTGTGTGGGGGTGCAAGAAGGCCAGTTTGTTGGTTAGAGAATCTGTTCTTTTGAGAGCAGTGGTGTAGAAGTGAAGAGAGAGTGTGTCACAGAGAGATTGAGAAGGGGCTGATTCGGTGGTGATACATGATGGTTTGGTAAATTCAGAGATGATTTTGTGGAGTTCCTTGGTGGGGTTTTCACAGTTCAGTTGGAATGGGCTTTTTTTGCTTTCCGGATTTCGGCTTTGTAATGGCTATGGTGCTGTGCCAAGGTGGATCTGTTCAGGGTGGTTTTATCTTTCCGCCACTTGCGTTTGAGGGATTTATATAGTTGTTTTGTGGTCTTCAGTTCTGGTGTAAACCATCTTGGAAAACGGCCATGGCAAGCGGATGCTTGGCAGGTGGGGGTGAGCGGGATTAATGAGGTATTGAGCCATGAGTCAAAGGCATCAGAGGTTAAGTCTTCATTGCGTGTGGAGGTAGGGGAAGTAGATTGAAGGAGCGCCTCGGCTAGGTCGGGAAGGATTATTTGTTTCTTCCAGCATTTGCGTAGATTTGGGGCTTCTAGTTTGGGTGAGGGGAGCGGGGCGGGTGAGCGTATGTTGAAAGGGACAATGAGGTGATCGGACCAGATGATGGGGGTGGGGGGTAAAGGTGTATCTGGTTGTGGGAGCTGAAGATGGCATCAAGGGTGTGTCCTTTGTAGTGTAGTATAGGGCCGTTTATGTGGGTGTGGACGTTAATTGCGTCTAGGCAGTCGATCAGAGAGTGGGTCATAGGGTTGGTGGGTATGTCAAACCACATATTGAAATTTCCTAGAACAGTGAGGGTGGGATGGTTCAATTGGATGGTGGCTATCGAAGCGCAGAGGTTGCTCGAGAAGTGTCTGTCGTAGCCTGGGGGTCTGTAGATGAGTAGGAAGCTGTGGGAGAACATTGGGGTAAGGGATAGTTTGACTAGAAGCAATTCGCAGGAGGGGATGGTAGGCTGGCTGTCAATGATTGAGGCGGAGAAGTGTGACTCGAAGGCGATTGTTAATCCTCCTCCTCTGGAGGGTCGGTTGAGTGGGATGAGGGAGTAATCTGGGGGGGAAGGCTTCATTGGCGATAGGGGCAAAGTCGTCGGAGAGCCAGGTTTCCGTGATAAAGGCTAGGTCTGGTTTATCTGAGGCGAGGAGGTCAAAAGATGCTGTGTCTGTATTTTGCTACAGATCGTGCATTAAACAGGATGCATCTTAATTCGGTGCAGGAGGTTGCAGAGGTAGAAGATGGGAGGAGAGGGGGAGTGGGCGGGAGGGGTGGTGGGGGTGGTGGGTTGAGGGGGTGATGGGAGAGAGTGGAAATTGTGGTGTTAGAGGGGGGGTGGTCGATGGCCGATGGGAAGAGTAGGCGGGCGGTCAAGGTAGTGGGCGTTGGGGGGGGTGGGGTTGGACGGGTATGTGAGGTTCGTTGGAATTGGGTCAAGTGGGGAGTAGGGGGTTAGGGGCTCCAGTTGTGGTCGGTGAGAATACAAGGGAGAGGGGTTTCAGGCAGGGTGAGGGAGGGGGGAGGGGGGAGGGTGGTGATGATTGAGATTGGGAGAATTAGGTAGTGGGTCGAGACAGGATTGGCGAGGAGTAATGAGAGATTGAGGGAGACCAGGTATGTTTTCTTTTCAGGGTATTTTGTTGTGGTTGGTGTGTGAGAGAGTGTAGGGGGGGTCGGAGGGTGAAAGCGATGAGGCTACTGTTCTTGCCACGGCGAGACATGCAGTTTTTAGGGATGAGAAGGAGTGGGGTCGGACGAGGATGTTTGGGGGAGTTGATGAGAGGAAGGGGGAGGTTGTGGGGCTGGGTGTGTCTGGGCAGCTGGGCGGGCTGTTAGTTGGGTGGGCCATTAGTTGGGGGGTGGCAAGGGGTGCGGGTATGATGATGGTGGGTGGGTGGTCGGAGGGGATGGGAGGAGCAGGGGTCTTGGGATGGTTGGCTCACCATCCATCTCCTCTGGCTTGGTGTTTGGATAGGGGATGGGGAGGGGGCGAGGTGGAGGGTGGGCTGGATTGGGATGGGATGGATGCTCTGGCTTGAGGGTTGGGCAGCGAGTGGGCTGAGAGTGTGGTGGTGGGTGGGTTGGTTTGGGATGGGTTGGTTCTCTTGTCTTGAGTTGGATTTGGAGTTGGATAGGGAGTGGGCTGAAGATGTGGTGGAGGGCGGGATGGTTTGGAAAGATGGGGGAAGGGAAGTGGGGCGAGAGTGAAGGGAGGCGGGCGCGAGCAGGTCTCTCGGCAAACGTTGGTGGGTCGGGTGGATTCATGGCATGGTTAAGTTTGAACAATGTTACAGTTGGCATAGAATGGTTTTGTTCACACTTTCCAGGTTCAACAATACCACAGGATGTTAATTATTCACACTTTCTAGGTATACCTATACGACAGTTAGGGACAGTTTCTAAGTTCAATAAACCCACTATACCATAGGATTTTAGTTATTCACACTTTCTAAGTTTACCTATACCACAGATATGGGCAGTTTCTAAGTTCAGCTGTGCAACAGGAAGATATTATTCGCACTTTCTAAGTTTACCTATACCACAGTTAGGCACACCTTCTAATTCGGCTGTATCACAGGATGATATTGTTCACACCTCCTAGGTTCAATTATACCACAGAAAGATATTATTCACATGGTCAAGGTTCAGTTATACAACAGGATGATATTACTCACATCACCTAACTATACCAGGTAATTCACAACTTCAAAATTAAACTGGACCACCGGGTGAGATTATTAAATTTTTCTAAATTGGACTATACTACAGGATGATATTATTCACACCTTCTAATCTTACCAATACCACAGTTAGGAGACGCTTTCTAATTCAGCTGTAACAATATTATTCGTCTTCTCAGTTCGACTATACCACGGGAAGATATTATTCAGACTTTCCAGTTACCTTTACCACAGTCAGGGACACTTTCCAATCTGGTTGTAGCACAGGTTGATGTTATTCACGCATTCTAAGTTCAATTGTACCATAGGAAGATATTATTCACACTTTAAAGGTCGATTATCCCACAGGGTGATAATTATTCACACTTTCCACAGTTACGCTATTAGGCACACTTTCTTAGTTCAACTTTGGCACAATGAGGTTAATAGTCAAACTTTCTAAATTGAATTGGAGCACAGTAACGCAAATAGGCACACTTTCTAAAATTGAAATAGACCATAGTGACGCTATTAGGCACACTTTATAAATTGAACTAGACCAGGTTACGCTATTAGGCACACTTTCTTCATTCAACTTTGGCACAATGAGGTTATTAGGCACAATTTCTAAATTGAATTAGACCACAGTTACGCTATTAGGCGCACTTTCTAAAGTGAATTAGACCACAGTTACGCTATTAGGTGCACTTTCTAAATTGAACTAGACCACAGTGACGCTGTTAGGCACACTTTTTAAATTGAACTAGAACACAGTAGCACAATTAGGCACACTTTCTAAATTGAATTAGACCACAGTTACGCTATTAGGCGCACTTTCTGAGTTCAACTTTGGCACACTGAGGTTATTAGGCACACTTTTTTAAAAATTGTACTAGACCACAGTAACGCAATTAGGCACACTTTCTAAATTGAATTAGACCATAGTTATGCTATTAGGTACACTTTCTGAGTTCAAATTTGGCACAATGAGGTTATTAGGCACACTTTTTAAATCGAACTAGACCACAGTAACGCAATTAGGCACACTTTCTAAAATTTAACTAGACCAGGTTACCCTATTAGGTAGACATTCTTCATTCAACTTTGGCACAATGAGGCTATTAGGTACACTTTCTGAGTTCAACTTTGACAGAATTAGGTTATTAGGCACACTGCTGCTTTTTGTCCCTGCCAGTATGCAAACTCCCGGCTGTAGCAGTCGAGTGCTGGGCCAGAAGCATTAGTAAATCCACACACGCTACACCCTCACTGAGCTTCTTGCCGATGGGACACGTTATGCCAAGTTCATAAAATCTGCTTTCAGGCTTCTAAATGTATTCTGATGCCATCGACGGACAAGGGTTGATCCACATATCTACCAGAGCCTCTAACTTGCTGCCCCAACATTTAAACCAGTCAGTGAGTTTGCAAATAACCTTTTCCTTTATATAGAGAGAATTACTTTGTGGCAGTAGAGCGTTGCATACTATAATTGTCCACATAAGCTTCCCCAGCACAGCCCCCAGTAACTTTGATGAAAATGTTGGGGGGGGGGGGCATGACATCTGAGGAATAGGTACCCCAGCCAAATGAATGGGGACAAAATGGTGTGCCATGAAAGTTGGAGGGGGGACAAACATCCGTGTCCCCCCTAAAATTATGCCCATGGATAGCAGTGGGAACACTTGCCATGTCCCTTTCTGTGACGGAAAACTAATTGTGACACACACGTTTGTACACACTTTGGCAACACCAATTGTTGTAACTACCTTCAACCTAGACTATACTCCCAACAACATTGAGGGCCCCCTGATTAGTGAACATTGTATGCAATATTGTATGCACAAACCTCACCAACCCAGAAAGCCTCCCTAATAGCATAACTGTGTTCTAGCTCAATTTAGAAAGTGTGCCTATTAACCTCACTGTGCCATGATTGAATGTGTCCCTAGTAGCGTAACTGCGGTCTAGCTCAATTTAGAAAGTGTGCCCATTAACCTCACTGTGCCATGATTGAATGTGTCCCTAGTAGCGTAACTGCGGTCTAGCTCAATTTAGAAAGTGTGCCTATTAACCTCACTGTGCCATAATTGAATTTAGAAGTGTCCCTAGTAGCGTAACTATGGTCTAGCTCAATTTAGAGAGTGTCCCTAGTAGCGTAACTGTGGTCTAGTTGAATTTAGAGAGTGTCCCTAGTAGCGTAACTGTGGTCTAGCTCAATTTAGAAAGTGTGCCTATTAACCTCACTGTGCCATAACTGAATTTAGAAGTCTCCCTAGTAGCATAACTGTGGTCTAGTTCAATTTATAGAGAGTACCTAATAGCATAACTGTGGTCTTGTTCAACCTAAAAAGTGTGTCTAATAACCTCATTGTGTCTAAGTTGAATCTAGAAAGTGTGACAATAGCACAACTGTGGTCTAGTTCAATTCAGAGAGTGTGTCTAACCTCATTGTGTCAGAGCTGAATTTAGAAAGTGTATCTAATAACCAACCATCTCTAAGTTGAATCTAGAAAGTGTGCCGATAGCGTAACTGTGGTTCAGTTAAATTTAGAGAGTGTACCTAATAGCATAACTGTGGTCTAGTTCAATTTAGACAGTTTCAAATTAGAAAGTGTGTCCAATTAACCTCATTCTGTCAAAGTTGAATTTAGAAAGTGTCCCTATTAACCTCACTGTGCCATAATTGACTTTAGAAGTGTCCCTAGTAGCGTAACTGTGGTCTAGTTCAATCTGAGAGTGTGACTAAAATAACCTAACTGTGTCCAAGTTGAATTTGAAAGTGTGTCTAATAACCAATTGTCTCGAAGATGACCTTAGACGTGTTCCTAATAGCATAACTGTGGTGTAGTTAAATTTAGAAAACGCATTCAACAATCTCACTGCGTCAAAGGCTGAATTTAGCGGAACTGCAGTGCAGTTCAATTTAGAAAGTGTACCTAATAGCATAATCGTGGTCTAGCTCAACTTAGTAAGTGTGTCTAATAACCTCACTGTGGCAAAGCTGAATCCAGAAGTATGCCTAATAGCGTAACTGTGGTGTAGTTCAATCATTTTAGAAAACACATCTAATAACCTCACTGTGTCAAAATCTGAATTTAGAGAGTGTGCCATTAACGCACCTGTCGTCTAGTTCAATTTGTTGAGTGTACCAAATAGCATAAATGTTAGTCTAGTTTAAATTTAAGAGTGTGTCCGATAACCTCACTGTCCCAAAACTTGAACTTAAAAAGTGTGCATATTAGCGCAACTATGCTCTAGCTCACTCTAGAAAGTGTGCCTAATAATCACATTGTCAAAACTTGCCACTGCCAAACTAGAAAGTGTGTCGAGCTGCTGTATAGTTAATCTCTGAAAGTGTGAATAATACCATCCTATGTTTCAGTTGAACTTAGAAACCATCCCTAACTGTGGTCTAGATAAACTTGGAGATTGTGGACAATTCTTCCAGTGGCTCAGTTGAACTTAGAAACTGTCCATAACCGGGGTATAGGCAAACCTAGAAAGAGAAAATAACATCATGCTGTAGTTTATGTTGAACCTAGAAACTATCCCTAGCTGTAGCACAGTTAAACATAGAAAGTGTGAACATTTAACATCTGGTGGTATAGTTGAAGTTGGAAGGTGTGAACGAAATCATCCTACGCCAACTATAACACAGTTCAATCTTATCCAAGTCATGAGTTCACCCAATCCACCAAGGTCCGCCGAAAATGACCCGCCTGCGCCCGCCTCCCTTCTCTCTCGCCCTACCTCCCATCCCCCTTCCCCCAAACCATCCCGCCCTCCACCACAAACATCCCATCCCAATCCAGCCCACCCTCCACCTCGCCCCCACCGCATCCCCTATCCAAACACTAAGCCAGAGGAGCACGATGATGTGTCAACCATCCTAAGACCCCTGCTCCTCCTATCCCCTCCACCCACCCGCCCACTATCATCATACCCACAACCCCAACTGACTGCATGCCTAGCCTCCCAAGCACACCCAGCCCCTCAACCACCCACCCCTGCTCCCCTCATCAACTCCCACCAACACCCCCTCCGACCCCACTCCTTCCCCTCCCTAAAAACTGCACGCCTCGCCCTGGCAAGAACAGTAGCCACATTGCTTTCACCCTCCGACCCCCCTACCGTCTCTCACACTCCAACCGCAACAAAAACACTGAAGAGAAAACGTACCTGGTCTCCCTCAATCTCTCAGTACTCGCTGCCACTCCTCTCTCGACCCCCCCCACCCCAATCTCTCAATCTCGATCATAACCACCCTCCCCCCCTGCCTCACCATGCCTGAAACCCCTCTCCCTCGAATTCTCACCATCCACATCTGATACTCCTAACCCACCACACCCCACTTTCAAATCCCCCTACCCAAATCCAACCCACCCGACACACCAGTCCAACCCCTCCCCCCCAAACCCACCACCTCAACCGTCCGCCTACTCTTCCCATCGACCACCATCCACCCCCCCTCTCTCACCCAGTTTCCCCTCTCTCCACTCACCCAACCATCCCTCCGACTCACTGCCCCCTCCCACTCCCCACCTCTGCTACACCCCCATCTTCCTCCTGTACCGAAGTAAGATGCATCCTTTTCAATGCCCGATCTGTAGCAAAAAACAGACACAGCATCTTTGACCTCCTCACCTCTGACAAACTGGACCTGGTCTTTATCACAAAAACCTGGTTCTCCGACGACTTTGCCCCTGTCGCCTATGAAGCCTCCCGCACCCCCCCCCCCGACTACTCGCTCATCCCACTGAACCGACCCTCTAGAGGAGGAGGACTAGCAATCGCCTTCAAGTCACACTTCTCCACCTCAATCATTGACAACCAGCCAACCATTCCTGCAAATCACTTCTCGTAAAACTATCCCTCCCCCCTTCGTTCTCCCACAGCTTCCTAATCATCTACAGACCCCCTGGCTATGACAGACAATTCTCAAGCCACCTCTGCGACTTGATAGCCACCCTCCAACTAAACCATCCCACCCTCACCCTTCTAGGAGATTTCAATATATGGCTTGACATTCCCACCAACCCTATGACTTACTCCCTGGTCGACTGCCTAGACTCGATTAACCTCCATACCCACATAAATGGGCCAACTCACTATAAAGGACACACCCTTGATGCCATATTCAGCTCCCACGACCAGATACATCTAACCCCCCCACTCCTTGCATCCGGTCCGATCATTTCATTGTCCCTTTCACCATTCTCCCACCCACCCCACTCCCCGTACCAGAACCTCCAATTCTACACAAATGCTGGAAGAAACTAAAAATCCTTCCCGACCTAGACGATGCACTCCTTTAGTCTCCTCCCCCTACCCGCACACCCAATGAGCACCTAACCTCTGACGCCTTTGACTCATGGCTCAACACCTCACTAATCCCGCTCACCCCCACTTGCAAACCATCATCTCGCCATGGCCCTTTTCCTAGATGGTTCACACCAGAACTGAAGACCACAAAACAACTATATAAATCCCTCGAACGCAAATGGCGGAAAGACAAAACCACCCTGAGCAAAGCCACCTTAGCCTGGCACCATCGCCACTACAAAGTCGAAATCCGGAAAGCAAAAAAAGCCCACTACAACTCCTGAATCCTGAACTGTGAAAACCCCAGCAAAGAACTCCACAAAATCATCCCTGAATTCACCAAACCATCATGTACCACCCCCCAACAGACCCCCTCACAATCACTGCGACTCACTCTCTCTCTCTCTACTTCTACACCACTGCTCTCAAAAGAACAAACTCTCTAACCAACAAACTAGCCCTCTTAGACCCACCACGCAATCCACCCACCCTACCGGCCATCCCACCGCATGCACCCTCTACCCACCCGACCTTCGACTCCTTCACTCCAATATCAACTGACCAATTTCTCAAACTTCTCTCTTCCCGCAAACCATCCAGCTCCCCGCTGGACCCCTACCCAGCCACAACCCTCAAAGAAATATTCGTATCTACCTGCTCAGGAGAACACACAAGAACCATCATAAACGACTCCCTCTCCTCAGGAATTTTACCCGATGCGTTCAAAACTGCTCATGTCAAGCCTCTTCTAAAAGAAACCTTCCCTCGACCCTCTCGAGCCCAAAAACTACCGCCCGATCTCAAACATTGACCGAACCGCCTACTCCCAACTAAATGCCTTTGTCGAAGCCAACAATCTCCTAGACCCCGCTCAATCAGGTTACAGACCCCGACATGGAACCGAAACCACCCTAACCTGAATCTGGGATGACCTTAAAAACACTGGAGACTCTGTGGGATGTGCCGCATTAATCCTTCTAGACCTATCCGCCGCCTTCGACACAATCAACCACTCAATCCTCCTCGACCGCCTCCACTCCCTAGGAATCCGTGGAACCGCGATCAAATGGATAGCATCCTTCATCAACAATAGGAACCAAATAACCCTACTCTCCGCCTATGCTTCGCATGCCCGACCAGTCAATACCAGAGTTCCACAAGGAGCATGCCTATCAGCCCTCCTGTTCAACCTCTATAAGTCCATTCTCCCAAAAAATAATCTGCTTGCACAATATCCTGCGCTACAACTACGCCGATGACACACAACTAATCCTAAAACTCCTTAATTCAAATCCCAACTGCCAACCTGACCTCGCTGCCTGCCTCCTTGACATAGATGACCACAAACCACCTCTTGTTAACCCCCTCCAAAACCGAAATCATGGTATGTGGCAATACCGAACAATACCAAACTTTTTCCACACCCCCTACACTGGCCATCTGCCATGGGCAATTCCTTGAGCCCCTCAAACTCAGTAAAAAACCTTGGATGCACCCTTGACTCAGATCTAACCCTCTCGCTCCAAGTCAACAACGTTTCAAAGTCCTGCCACTACCACCTTAAAACTCGCATTTTTCCATACCTCTCCTTTCCCAACAGACTCTCCGCGGTCCAATCAATTGTTATGTCAAGACTGGACTATGCTAACCCCCTCTACCTCGGAATCCATGCACCACCTGACTAAACTACAAAGAGCACAAAATGCCGCAGCCAAACTGCTCCTAGCACTTGGCCCAAGAGATCACATCTCCCAAGCGCTCAAAACTCTGCACTGGCTTCCGGTTGCCCGAAGGGTGACCTTCAAAACCATATGCATCTCTCACCGAGCAATGCATAAAACCGGACCTCAATATCTTCAGGACAAACTAAAACCCTACCATCCACCACGCACTCTAAGATCAAGCTCTGCCGGCCTCCTAGTGATTCCAAAAACCAACTCAGTCAGGTTAGGTGGATCATCATTCTCAGCCCTAGCCCCCACTCTGTGGAACTCACTTCCTCCCCACATTCGACTCACCGACTCACCGAAGACCTCATGTCTTTCTGCACTGAAAACGTGGCTCTTCTCCTAAAAATCGACTCTTAACTCAAACAGGATAACAGCAACAAAAACAGTAGCCCAAGGTTGCTATATGAAAAATAACAATCCAGCATCCCAGACCCAAGCGAGAAAATCTAAAACTGCTAATGTAAATTAAAACGGATAAACTGAATAGAACGAATGAGGTGGATGAAAGGAATGAAGTGGATGAAAGAAATGAAGTAGATGCAGTGGACAAAATGAATGCTGCGGTTGAAATGGATGCAGCGGATGAAACGGATGAAACAGATGCAGTAGGTGTAACGGATGAAGTGGATGGAAGAAGATAAAGCAGTTGGAACGGATGAAGTGGACATATGGATTAAATGGACGGAACGGATGAAGTGGACGGAACGGATGAAATGGACGGAACGAAAGGAACGAATGAAGTAGATGGAACGCACAATGTTGATGGAACGGATGAAGTGAACGTAACGGATGAAGTGGACGTAACGGATGAAGTGGACGGAACGGATGAAGTGGATGGATCGGATGGAATGACTAGATCAGACGGAGTGGATGGATCAAATGGAATGACTAGATCAGACGGAGTGGATGGATCAAATGGAACGCATAAAGCGGACAGAACACATGGGGCTTCATTACGAGAATGGAGGTAATGAAAAAAGGAAGGCAGAATTCGTTAACGGGTCTCTGGGGCATTACGACCCGACAACCCGCCAATACCGCCACCGTCCGTACCGTGCCCCTTCATACCGGCACGCACGCGTACACGCGCCCCTTTGCGGAGTATATACCGGGATGCCGGTAATAGGAGGACATCACAACTCACGCGGGCATGCAATTACCGGCATCCCGAAGGCGGTAATTAGGGCCTGCACAATGGCGGCCATACAGGCATCGCGGACCACCCGTAAACAGCAATCTGCAATCAAGGCAACTGCCACAGGTGCACACAATCACCACAGATGGAGTCAATGGAGCCTGTCCAAGTATAAAAGGAGTATACCCACACACCACACCCCTTCCTACACCAAAATGATACCACTAGCTGTTGCAATCATAGGGCTGGAGGACATGCCCATACAGCTACAAATACAGCAACAACAGCAACTACAACAACTACAGCCACAGCAATAGCCAGCACAGAGGAGACGCAGGAGGAGAAGGAGGTTGAGACAGGGCCAGCAATTAGCACCAGTGCAGCCAGTAGTACCTCGTAGGCAGCCACCAATCCCCCGCATCAGACCCAGTCCATTCAATCTAACCCCTGAGAAGATCCACACCCTGTACCGGTTGGACCGGGACACCATCACCACCATAGTGGACATGAAACACAACAACATTGTCAGCCTCATAGAAATACGCACTGCCATCCCCCCGCTACTAAAGGTGGGGTCTGTGCTCCACTTCCTGGCCACAGGCACCTACCAGCACACAGTTGGCCCGCTGCATGGCAATTCACAACCACTCTTTTCGCGCATGCTGACCCAAGTGCTGGATGCCCTCCTGAAGCACGCTAGCACCCACATATCCCTACTACGGACTGCCCAGGAGCTAGCCGACACAAAAGTAGGCTTCCATGCACTGGCAGGCATGCCAATTGTGTTGGTGCCCTCAACTGCACCCATGTAGAATTGGTAGTCCCCCATGCCGTAGAGGCGGTGTACCGCAATCGCAAGCAATACCACTCCATCAATGTGCAGATGGTATGTGACTCCAGCAAGATCATCACACATTGCTGCGCCCGATATCCCGGATCGACACATGATGCCATGGTGCTGGGTAACTCCACGCTACCCCGTCACATGGAGCGTCATGCTGGACGACGTGCCTGGCTGCTTGGTGAGTTGCCTGACAGGCCCATGGCAGTGCTTCGGGGTTGTGATGTGTTGGGATGCATACTCCACCTGGGTGGGAATGGGGGTGGTGCATACTCCCCCTGGGTGGGAATGGGGGGGCATGCATACTCCACCTGGGTGGGAATGGGGGGATGCATACTCCACCTGGGTGGGAATGGGCGGTGAGTGGACAATGCACTCAGAGCTAAACACTCCTGACCTGAACCTCCCAACCCGAACATGACAAATCACTGGCACACATTGGACCAATGCCATATATTTTTTTTTTTACTTTAGATTTTATTTGCATTTTTAAATAACAAACAACAAAAAGAACTGGTCAACCCCTCTCCCCCTCCTCCCTTTGTAACCCCCCCCAAACTCCTATCACCCCCCCCCCCCCCGTGTTCATTCCAGTGACTTGTTCATGGGAGACTCCCTGTGTTGGCTCCGTCTCCTGAGCCTCGGGGGCGATGCGATTCGTGACCGTGTCTTCAGCTGACTTAATGCCTCCGTTCCCCAGGTCGTGGGGACCCACTTCATGGTGTCCTGTCTTACGGGGCTTAACTCGTTCCCTTATGGATGGGCACATTCCCTTAAGTTCAATGAACATCCCATCCCCAGGATTGCTGCACCCCGTACCAGTCTGTGAGGAATGAGCTAGTGTCATTTTTCACCATGGCAGTTAGTTTGTCCATCAGAAACATGTTTTTTACTTTTTTCAGCCAGTCTTCCTTGGATGGGGCTTCCGGACTCTTCCATTTCTGGGCCAGGGCTACTCTGCCCGCTCTCAGCATGGTTTCCCACATCCTTGGATATCGGTGAAGCTCCGTTTCCTCCGGGGGGAGGCCCAGCAGCATCGTTAAGGGATCTAGCGGCAGGCTGTCCTCTGTTACTTCCTCTATCCAGCCCCTCACCGACTCCCAGTAGGTTTGTACTTTCGGGCAGTACCACCACATGTGGCTTCTAGATCCCATCTGACCACAACCTCTCGGGCACCTCGGTGACACCCCTGCGAACATTTTAGACAGTTTTACAGGGTCTCTGTGCCACCCCTGTAATATCTTAAAGTTATGCTCCATGTCCGAGGTGAATAGGTTCCCGTGGAATGCTATCTTGAATATTTTGGCCCAGGCGTCCTCAGAGATTTCCTCGCCTGCCAGGTCGTTCCAGAACGAGCGGAAGCTCCTTCTTCCTTGTAAGTTGTAGGTAATTAATATTTTATACATACTAGACACCGCTCCCTTCCTGGACGTCGCTGAGTCAAGGAGCTACTCAAAGGGAGTCAACTGCCTCCTCAGGTTTGGGCCCCATGATTGGTCGCAAAGGATGCCCTTCAGGCGGAGGTATTCAAAGATGGAAAGTGATCCTTGTCCGAGAGCATCTTTCAAGTCCTCATACGACATGAATTTGCCTTCTCTGAACATCTGCCCCGCCCACTCCAGTCCCCTATCTGACCAGATCTGAGAGTGCCTGAACCCCTGCCCTCCCAGGTTGATAGGGTGGTCCCAGAGAGAGGACATCGGAGTCGGCCATGTGGTAAGGTGAGCGGTGTAGGGGCCCTCTTTCCAGATGTCCCAGAGGACTCCCAGGGTCGGATGGGATCTTAGGTGTTTCGGGATTGTCCTGCGTGGTGCCCATAGGAGGTCCCGGACCTTTAGCGGGTGGGCGTCCATGTCCTCTAAGTAAGACAAGTACGTTCCCAGCCCCTCTTTCATGTGCTCCAGGAGGACACGCAGTTGGGCCGCGCAGAAGTATAGGTGGAAGTCCGGTAGCCCAAATCCCCCCTCCTCCCTTGGCAGAGTCAGCGTGGCCCTTCCGGTTCTCAGGGTTTTCCCCTGCCATACAAAGTCTCGTACCCCGTTCTGTAGATCTCTGAAGCTCTGTGCTGGGACTTTAGTCGGGAGTGCAGTGAAGAGGTACAGGAGCCGTGGGAGTACGTTCATTTTGACTGCAGTCATTCGGCCGTACCAAGAAAGGATCATCTTCCCCCATCTCCTCAAGTCTGAAGTGATCACTGCAATCATAGGGTCGTAATTAGCTGCTCCCAAGTTCGTTAGGTCCCTGGTGAGAAGTACCCCCAGATACCTTATGGCGACCTTCCCCACCTTAATCCCGTGAAACCTGTCCAGAGGATCTAGTACTGGGTCTATTGTTCTCATTGGTAGCATGACAGATTTCCCAGTGTTTATTTTTAGGCCAGAAAAGCGTCCAAATGCCGAAACCAGGGTCAGGAAGGGGGGAGCAAGGAGCCCGGGTCCACCAGGTAGGCCAGGACATCGTCCGCAAACAGGGAGAGCTTGAATTCAACTTCACCCCTTTTAATACCCTTGATGCCCGGGTGGGCTCTGACCGCTATTGCCAACGCCTCCATCGTGAGGACGTAGATCAGGGGAGAGAGTGGGCATCCCTGCCTCATCCCGCGGGAGAGGGGGAATGATTCGGACAATGTCCCATTCACCTGTACCCTTGCCGTTGGGGCTCTATAGAGGGCGGCTATCCAAAGCATGATGTGAGTTCCAAAGCCCATCCTGCGGAGGAGTTCCATGTAGCGCCACTCCACCCTGTCGAAGGCCTTCTCCGAGTCCAAGGAAAGGACACATGCGTCCAATTCCGACGACTGAGCGAAGTGGAGCAGGTCTATTGTTTTGCGGATGTTATCTGACCCCTGTCTTCCTCTGATAAAGCCCACCTGGTCCCCGTGGACTAACTTCGGCATTATACCTTCCAGCCGCCTCCCCACCACCTTGGCCAAGATCTTAACGTCAATGTTTAATAGTGATATGGGGCGATAGGAAGAACAATCCGCTGGATCCCTTCCCTCTTTGGGAAAGACCGCTATCACGGCTCCCATCATGGATTCTGGGAGGATGTCCCCCTCTAGCACCGCGTTGAAGACCCTCGCTAGGTATGGGGCCAGTGAGGAGCAAAATCTCTTGTAAAAGAGAACGGAGAAGCCGTCCTCCCCCGGGGTAGTGCCCACCTTCATCCCGCTAATCACCTTGTCCACCTCATCCTCGGTTATCGGGCCCTCCAACCCCTCTGACATCTCCCTGGAGAGGGACGGAATCTGGATGGAGTTCAGAAAGTTTTCTATCTGGGTGTCGTCCCCATCGTATTCGGAGGTGTAGAGGGTTCTGTAGTATTGTCGGGAAGCCTCTCCTATATGGGGAGAGTCGCAGCCAAGGAGTCTCCGGGCGTCCCTCACCTCCTTCATCCTCCTGTTTTTCTGTACCTCCCTCAACTTCCAGGCTAGGATCCTGTCCGCCTTGTCCCCTTTCTCATAATATTTTTGCTTAACCATTTGAAGACTCCTCTCCGTTTTGTGTAGGTGGAGATCTTTTAGCTGCCTATAGTCCTCCAGTGCGGCCACCCGGTCACGATCTAGGGGTTGTGTCAGGGATCCACCCGGTTGGAGACGGGCTATCCAATGCCATATATTAATGACAACATGTAAGACGCACAACCTGGCCACCATGGTATGTCAAGCAATGCATGACTAAACATGATTGCAACTGTGCCAATGTGGCTAGTGTGAACAAAAATGTGTGGTGTGCGTGCACAGCCTCCTCTTATCGAAAGATCCTTCTGTTTGAATCACTGCTCATTGGAATTCAAAATTGGGTGCAAACCCGCTGGAAAGGTGCCTCCGTGGACTGGCACACTACGAAAACAGGGGGTATGGACCAAGGCCGTGAAGCCAGCGGTGCGGGCTGCACTCCGAAACCACCCCTTAGGGTGTGTAAGTTCAATGTAGTTCGAACTAAAAATAACAAATTTCCATTGGTTTACTGCAAAGTGTGATAGTTTAATGTTATATTCTTTAATCGTGAATTTTGCATCTCGTTAACTGTACATCTTAAGAACAGCAGATGTGCTGGGTGAGCTATAAAAACATTAGTTTTGGCCAATGCATTTCGGAACCTTGTTCCTTCGTCAGGGCCAGCTCATTCTCAAATGCATCTGATCCGAATGCAAAATGATAAGCAATCGAATCTGTAATGTAATCCACAAACATATACGCAAGATTAATTGATTAAATATGCATCAATCGCAAAACATATTCACATGAATAATACAGGTTGATGAAACCATTAAAGCATACAGTATTGCATTTTCAATTTATGAATGTGTTCGGCATGCCGATAGTGAGTCCATCATGCCCCAGTTACCAATGTAAATACACAAGTCGAGTCACACAATTCCAAAGAGTTAACAGGGGTGCCAACGTACGCCGGGAAAAAGGGATATTGTTTACAGAATAATTAATGTATGGGGGATGTATCACAAACCCATGGCAAAAAAGTAAAATAGAAAGTATAGATTACATACGTGTCATCCCATATTTTATGCGTGATAACAGGTGGCGGGATCACATTAAGAAAAGGAAAGAAAAACGGTAGAAAAAAATCACCAACAGACTGCCTCCCTCAACTTCCAGGCTAGGATCCTGTCCGCCTTGTCCCCTTTCTCATAATATTTTTGCTTAACCATTTGAAGACTCCTCTCCGTTTTGTGTAGGTGGAGATCTTTTAGCTGCCTATAGTCCTCCAGTGCGGCCACCCGGTCACGATCTAGGGGTTGTGTCAGGGATCCACCCGGTTGGAGACGGGCTATCCAATGCCATATATTAATGACAACATGTAAGACGCACAACCTGGCCACCATGGTATGTCAAGCAATGCATGACTAAACATGATTGCAATTGTGCCAATGTGGCTAGTGTGACCATGCACAGTGTAGTATACACAGCAAAAATGTGAGGTAAAACATCGTCCTGCAACCACAGTACATCCGCATCAGCACGCAAGAATTCACCCTGCATCATCTGTACAACATCATCCAGACTACCACACCATATTGCAGTATAGAATGCATCTAAATAATATTTGTGCATACGTACAGGGACATGTGCATGTCGACAGCAAATAGCTGCGGCCATGGCTGTGAAGGTGGCAGAGTGACTCACATAGACCTATTTGTATTTGCTTGCAGGTGATGGAGGATATCCCTTGAAGCCGTAGCTACTTACCCCTGTGCGGAACCCGCAGAACATCCATAAGGAGGAGTACAATTGGATACATACCCATACACGTGTTGTGAATGAGCAGACCTTTGGCCTGTTGAAGGCGCGTTCCGCTGCTTAAGCAGATCTGGTGGAGCACTCCTTTATAGGCCTGAGAAGGTGGCAAAGATCACCATGGCCTGGGTCATGCTGCACAACATGTGCATCCGGAGAAATGTACAACTGCCACCTGACATTGCACCGGGTGAGGATGAGGATGAAGATGAGGAGAAGCAGCACCCCTGCCAGTACGTGATGCACAAGATGGCCGTGCAGTACGCCAATCACTGATTGACGAATACTTCTGACCCACAGGAACGTCGATAGATATGTGTCAGTGACACATTGAACACTGGGTCCATGTGGACATGCACACAGGGAATGTGGGGAGTTGGGCACTGTGCACTGTAATAAATTCAATGGATACACACGAAATGAACAATGTCCAGGCATTGAATGATTTTTTACACAACGGGTGTATTGATATCAACTACAGAAATGTGCAAACCCCCCTCCCCCGACAACACCAAAACTGCCCATACCCCCAATGAACTCCCACAACCCCCAATGAGATCCCCCTAATACACCCATACACCACCGACACCATCTGACCCACTCCCATTGTTGTCCCACACTATTTCCTGGATTCCTTGTTTTTCCTTGTTGAATTTCTGAGTGCCTCGCACTCCGTCTTGTTGGACGCACAGGGCTGGAGGGTGCTGAGGAAGTGGGTGCAGAGGAAGCGGGTGTGGTGGATGGGGTGGAAGCCGTGGTGATTTGCACGGCTGGTGCGGGTTGTGGCTGCTGCATGTGCACCAGGATAGATGTGAGGACCTCCATGACGGCCCCCAGACTGTTTCGCATCATCAATGCACAGGCATTGACGGCGGCTGTGTTCGCCGCTATGGCCTGGGCAATCTCACGCCTCGTGTCCTCCGCAACATATTGACGGAGAAGGTCCAACATTGAGTCCTGTCTGGCCTCCACCCTCGCTAGCCGTGCTTCAAGGGTGGTGGTGGGAGCAGCAGTGGTAGAGGGTGCTGCGACCGGGCCTGCATTGGCAGTGCTGTCCTCTGGGATGCTGCTGAGGTCAGAATCGTGTAGCAGAGGATCCGCGCTGCTGATGGATGAGGGCTGTGTGGGGTTGGGGGGTGGACACGGGGCTTGGGGAGTGTGGACATGCCACATTGGTGAGTCCATCCTCATCCACATACTCCTCCACTGCAGTTTCTATGTCGCTCAGTGGGGCAGTGGCTGCTGCCTCGCCCACCGGACTTGTTGCTGCCGACATTGTGCCACTGGCCTCGCCTTCCACTCGTATTGGCAGCTCCGTGGTGCCGATGTCAGGCGTTGATGTGGGGCCCTCATGTGCAGCCTCGCCCTGGGCTTCGGTGTGGCCTGCGAGGCTGCCCCGGAGGTGGTCTTGCCTCTGGCAGTGGTCTTGTGCCGGGACGTGGATGCCCTTGTGGCTGTTTCCTCACTGGCATCCTCTCCATCGGTGCCTGGGGGGGTAGAAGAGATGCAGGGCATCAGTGATGGTGTTACATGCAAGATGCATTATATGGTGCTGTGGAGAATTTCATTAATCATGCTTTCATGTCTTACAGGTGTGTCACACAGGGTAGGAAGGGTCCATTTTGTCATGTGCCGTGACGTCTCAGTGCAGGGATGCTGCTTGGCAGGTGGCATGCCGATGTATTGGGCTTTGTGTGATGTATTACATGGGCATGGTCCCTGTGTGTTGGCTGTGTGTTGGTAATGGGATTGGCACTCAGCATGCATTTCAGTGTGGCAGGGTTTGGACCTCCATCTGGACAAGGATATGTTGATGTGTGTGTTGGGACATGCATTGCCTTGCCTAGACTCTCTTCCACATCACTTGTGCTACGTCATGGTTTCCCTCCTATTGCTGTCCAGGATGTTCCGTACCCTGAGGCGGAGGCCATCCAACCTTTTTTTTTTACAGTTCTTGACTGTCCGTGGGGTGGTGCCGACTGCCGAGACCTTGCGGACTACCTCCTCCCAGATCTCCTTTTTGCGTTGCTGCACCTCCCTTTTCAGGTTTTGCTGGCTGATCTCCTCAGCATGGGCAGCTAGGGTGTCCGCCAGCATGGTCAGTTCTTCGTCTGAAAAATGCTTTTTGCGCAGGCAGGGGGTTGATTTCCGGGTAGCCTTAGACATGTTGAAGGGATTGGCACTGGTCTCTCCTGAACACAACTGGTGGTTTGGGAGGATTGCAATGTATAGTGTCTTTAAAGATGGCCGCCGGCGCATTTCCCGTTCCGACGCGATGACGTTACTTCTGGGTCTGGTATTACGAGCCCGGTATTAGCATGATGTTACTACCGGGTCGGTATTAAGGGGTGCCTCCTAGGCAGAGGCGATATCGGCGGGTCCCGTGATGGCGCTATTGGGGGGTTGGAGGGCCTTTAACGCCATGGCGGTATGGCCATTAGCAGCATGGGGGTTCACGCATGCTCGCGCACTCGTAAACACCCGCTATTAGCGGCGTCATACGAGCACGGACCCGCTCGTTCCTCCATGCCGGTAATGACCCCGTTTTTACCGCACTCCTCATAATGAGGCCCATGGAGTGGATGGAACGGAGAGAGTGGATGGAACGGACAGAGTGGATGGAACGGTTGGAGTGGATGAACAAATGTGCATGGATCCGATGGAATACTTCGAACAGATGGAACGGACGGAGTGCATGGAACGGATGCAGTGCATGGAACGGATGCAGTTCATGGAACGGATGCAGTACATATAACGGATGAAGTGGATGGAAAAGATAAATAGATGGAAAGGACGGAGTGTATAGAAAGGATGGAGTGGATGGAAAAGATAAATAGATGGAAAGGACGGAGTGTATAGAAAGGATGGAGTGGATGGAACGAATGAAGTGGATGATCGAACGGAGGGAGTGGACCGAACGGATGGAGCGCACCGGGCGGATGGTGTGGACCGGGCGGATGGTGTGGACCAAACGGATGGTGTGGACCGAACGGATGGATAGAGTGCGTGGAATGATAGAGAACATGGGATGAATGGAACGGATAGAGCCCTTGGGATGAATGGAGAGCCCTTGGGACGGATGGAGAGCGTGGGACAGATGGAGAGCGTGGGACGGATGGAAAGCGTGGGACGGATGGAGAGGTCGGATCCGATGGAGTGGATGGACCAAATAGAACAGATGGAACCGATAGAGCAGATGGAACGCAGGGAGCGCATGGAGCGGATGGAACAGCTAGAGCAGACGGCACGAATAGAGCGGATGTAACGGACAGAGTGGACGGCACGGACAGAGTGGATGGAACAGATGATACGGATGGAACAGATGGTGTGCACAGAACGTAGGGGGTACATGAAATGGATGCAGCGCATGAAATGGATAGAATGCATGGAATGGATAAAGTGCATGGAATGGATAGCGTGAATGGAGTGGATGGAACGGATGGAGTTGATGGAACGGATAGAGTACATGGAATGATCGAATGAATAGAATGGATGGAACGGATGGAGAGCGTGGGTCGGATGGGGTGCGTGGGTCGAATGGGGTGCGTGGGACGGATCAAATGGAAAGCATGGAGCAGACGGAACGCATGGAGCGGATCATACAGATAGAGTAGATGGAACGGATAGAATGGATGGAACGGATAGAATGGATGGAGATGGGGAGTAGGTGGAGGTGGATCTAGGTCACCTGGCCTAAGCCCCACCCACCTGGTGCCTTCCTGCTTGCCGCTCTTTTTCACCACTTAGCAAGCCCTGCCCACCTGGTGCCTTCCTGCTTGCCGCTCTTTTTCTCTACTTAAGGAGCCCTCCAGCCTCTTTTCCTTTGCAGATGGGGAGCAGTTGCAAGTGGATCTAGGTCACCTGGCCTAAGCCCCGCCCACCTGGTGCCTTCCTGCCTGCTGCTCTTTTTCACCACTTAGCAAGCCCCGCCCACCTGGTGCCTTCCTGCTTGCCACTCTTTTTCCCTACTTAAGGAGACCTCCAGCCTCTTTTCCTTTGCAGATGGGAAGCAGCTGCAAGTGCCCCCCCTTCTCGCACACAGGTGTTGCCTGATTTGCTTGATTCTTCTACCCTGCTCCCCCTCAACTCCCTCTCCAGCCTACTTCTGCAGGAGTCTGTCCTGATACATTCTGGTTTCACCATCACCGTCTTGTGGCCAATGCTGGATTTGACTTTTATGGACTTCATTCATTCACGGGGCGTCAGCCTTTCTCAACTCTCATGCTGGACTTCCTTTGCATCTTGTACTCATGGTGGCCCTGAATCATGCTGTTCCCATCTTCATCTTGTATCCTGGCTTGCAACATTATGGGCCTCATTCCGAGGTGGGCGCAAAGGGATTACCAGCACCGGTAAGGACCCCGGTGCCGGTAATCCCTTTTGCACCCTATTCCGAGGTCCCTTTGCAGCCACGTCCTTAACGCCTGGTCTGACCAGGTGTTATGGACAGGACCCCCAAAGGGATACCGGGGTCAATAACGGTAACCGCAAATTGCGGTACCGTTATTGACGCCTTCCCCCTTCCCATTGAGCCCTATGGGGGCTCAAATGGGAATGGGGAATGGCTTTTACAATGGGGATTTACCGGGCCCGCCAGGGTCGGACTGGACCGCTAAGTACCCATTGAACGAGGGCAGACACGGTCCCGTTATTGGTGCTAGTCATGGCACTAATAGCGCCATGACTAGCACTGTTAGGGAGAATTCTCTGTTTAGGCTGAATTTCCCTACCTAGTGAGTCCCCCAGCAGCTTTGCTGGATTTCTGGAGTTTATTTTTTTCTCCTGCCAAGAGTGAGACTCTTTTACCCTCACTCTTGGACATGTTGAACTGTGTTATCTTGGTTAAACCTTGTGTTGAATGGGCTATGGGGTCTTTTACTCCATAGGGCCTCATGTATTTTTGTGATGTGGGTTACACAGCACCCTCTGTGCCGTGACCCAGGAGTGTCCTAGGGACTCCCCAACATAGACTCCATACCCTGGGACTGACTACTGTCTCCCAGGGCATGTAAAGTCACCAAAGACTTTGCTAGTCTTGAATCCTGAACAGAACCAGTACAAACCATCATATTGTGGACGTACTGGCTGGGGCAATTCGATTGCCCCAGGGTCTGTTAGTCGAGGGGGCACGTCTCCGTCCCCCCTGATCGAGTTTTGGCTGGTGGCAGTGGAAACTACTTTTTATATTCGACCGCGAATATTTCCCTATGGGATTTCCCATTGTTTTAGGCTAACACATTTAATTATTTATTTACGGTAGCCTTAAACATCCCGCCGGTTTATATATTTCTTTTTATAACTCCGGTTGGGACTTTTTGCCAAAACTTGATTCTAAAATGGCGTTGGTGTTCGCCTCTGTAACTCTGACCCAAAGTGGAGCCCTTTGTTCCACTTTTGGCGGGCTTCTCCACAGAAGCCCTCCAAAGTGGTGCCACTCTGTCTGGGGTACTTAGGAGGGGTGGAGGGGGATTTAGGCACCCTGGACTGAGTTACCTTGGTAACTCAAGTCGCACTCCGTCCTGATTGGCCCAAGTGGTGAGCCGCCCGGCTCACCACTTAGCATGTTTGAGTGACAGCTAGGCTGGGTGAATGGGGGCTTGCTGCATAAAAGCAGGGCTTTGGGGACTGGGACTTCAGAAGTCGCCACAGGACCAAGAATCCGACGAGGGAAGAGCTGAGCCGACCTGCTTCGACGACACCACCCGGTGGAGCCCTGCTGAACCGTCTCACCACTTTTTCCCGACGACCGAGGAGAACTCTTAACGGAGTGGCTCCTTCCCTTAACTGGTGGGGACAACCAGTTTTCGCCTTCTTTCCGTTCTTTGAGGTATCTCGTGGCCGCCTTGCCTGTGCCAAGCACCCCGGCAACCGGAATACCCCACTTTACCCCCCTACCGCGAAAGTCGGTACCAACCCTTTAACCGGAGGACTCCGCGGCTGGTTTCTTCCCGGGCAGTGCAACGACCCTCCTCTTCTGCTCTTCAGCGAGAACTTCTTCTCCCCTGACCGACGTCGAGCCCTGCTGCCACTGCCTGGAACACCTGCCACCGCTGGAGGATCCTTTCCGCTTAAGGTACTGTGTTCCGCCTGGCTTCCCTTGCCACCGACTGTACGGGGTAGATTTAGTCCCCGGCTTTCGAACCTGGGAGTGCCTGGGACACTTTGGCTAAACTTTCTGAGCCACTCTAAAACTCTTTTTGACTCTTTGCAAGACTTGAATCTCTAACTAACAGTGTGATCTTGGGCACCTTTTCGCTCCGGCTACTCCAAGAGTGGGCCCTGCCTAGTGACTTTTGCTCACCGGTGACTTTGTGCTTCTTTAAGCCTATTGCAAGTGTTCTGGACCTTAGAGTGGTGTGTTTAACCTATTTCTGCTTTTTCTCTCCCTTTCTTGGAAACTACTAGAGTGTCATCTAACGTTAAGCACTCACCTCTGTTTTAATTAAGTGGTGTTAACCTAGAGTTGTCTAGATAGGAGAAAGGATTGAATTTACTTTCATTATAACTGTGTTGAAGTGTTTTTACCATATTCGTTGCTAGAGTGTTTTTACTTATGTGTGTTTTTAAATAAATAACAATATTCTTTTGAAACCAAGCTCTGGTCAGTGTTTGCTTGTGCTATTGTGTTTTGGTACATATTGTGTATACTTTGCATACTGCCTAACTCTTCTTGAGAGAAGTCTGACTGCTCAGCCACAGCTACCAGGTAAATCTGGGTGGTACAGACTGCTACCAAAGGGGTTTACTGCTCTACCTGTAGTCTTAAATCTTTTGCAGTGTTCCCCAAGGGAACTGCACAGGTTTCTGCCTAACACTGGTGGCAGCGGTGGGATTTGTATTGAGTATACACTTTATTGTGCTTTAGATACCTTAGTGCAACTAACCACAAAGCTTAGCACTGAAAAAGTAAAACCTCTAACATGTCAGTTATAGAAAGCTATAGTCAAGAGTCCCTTGCAGCCAAAACTGCTGATTGTTTAAGAGTGCTCTGTAAACATAAGGATCTCCTGACTAAGGGCAAGAAAATGGAGCTGATTGAAAGATTGTTAGCTAACCAAAGTCTGGGTGATGGTTCAGAGGAACCTACCACTCCAGCAACTGTAGATGACAGTGTTGAAGTTAACATGGAGCAAAATGTTGATGATTCTGAGGAAGAGTCAGAAGAGGAGGGTGAGGCTGTTGTAACTGTCCCCCCTAGGCCTCTGCCTGCTCTACCTGCTGTGCCTACTGGACCTTTACCAGGTCCCACATTTAGTCCTCAGTACTTTGAACTGGAGAAAATGAAGCTAGAATTGGAGTATAAGAAACTTAATGCTCAAACTGACAAAGAACTAAGGCTAAGGGAAATGGAGCTCAAGTATGACTTAGAAATGAAGAAATTATCTGTTGAGAATGTTTCTCTCTCTGGCTCCTCTAGAAGTTCCAGTCCTAAAAGACCCCGGATGCCTAAAGAATTGGTTGGTATGTATGAGCCTAAGTTGGATGTGTTGGATTGGTTGTCTCTGTTTGAATATAATCATGGGCTCCAGAACATCACAGGAAATGACTTACTCACCTGGTTGTTCTCTAGGCTTCCCCCTGTTGCAACTGATGTGGTAATGGAGATGGGGGAGGAGGATAGGAAGGACTATGAATGTGTGAAACTAGCTTTGATAGCTAGGTTTGGGAAGACCCCTTCCCAGTATCTTAAGAGGTTTAGGAGCCTCAAAAAGCATGATGGTACCCCTTGGGCTACCTGGGTGAATGAATGTTTGAAAAACTTAGAGGGATGGATTAAGGGTTACAAGGTGAACACTTATGAAGGTATGAAGAATTTGTTTATGTTGGAGACTATTTATGATGCCTGCTCTCCTGAGCTCAGACAACACTTGGCTGATTCCAGGGAATTGGATTCCCGGAAACTAGCTAAGGCTGCTGACTTGTGGGTTGCCAACAGGGCCACTCACAAGGATTCTGGGGTAACTCAGAAGAAGGATGGGGAAAAACAGTCTAAGAAGGACTCCAAAGAGAATTCTAATACTACAAATTCCAAAGAGGGCCCCAAACAAAACTATAAGGGTAAGCCACAAGGGAAACCAAATCAGGCTAGTGTACCTTCTGGTCCCAGACCAGAAGGAGGTCAGAACAAGCCTCCATTCCAGCGAGCCTTTGGCTCATGCTTTGTTTGTAAGGCTACTGACCATGTGAAAGGAGATCCCAGATGTAAGGGTAAACCTTCAGGGGTCCAGCTTGCCTCCTTAGCCTTCGCTCCAGAAGAGGAAGTACCTATGGCAAGTGGAAACTTTCTATTACTAGCTGATGAACCCACTGGAGTCTCAGCTAGTGTTTCTTTAGTCTCTCTGGGGTTGTGGGAGCAACAGAATTTAGATGTCTATAACTCTATCCCAGATAATACTAAAGAGTATTATAAGGACAGTGTCCAGGTGAATGGTCAGGAGACTCCTGCCATTAGGGACACTGGAGCCAGCATAACTGTGGTGGATGAATCATTTTTCAAGGCAGAGGATGTTGCTAAGGCACCCAAATGCCTCACCAAGTTAGCTGGTGGGCCTGTGCAGATGTGTCCCCAGTTACCAGTTCTCATCCAATGTAATGATATGGCTGTAAAAATACCTGTCAGTGTACAATGTGAAGTGCCAGGTAGGGTTCTGTTGGGTAATGACCTCAAAGCTCTTGGAGTTGTATCTCATACCCCCAGACCTCCTAGCAAAAGGTTTCAGGAACTCACAAAACCTGCAAGGGAGAAAACCCTGAGAGGGTTATCTCAGGAGATGATGACAGAAATCACTCCTCTACCACTGGAGCAACTTACTGCCGTAACTACCAGATCAGGAGCAAAGGGGCAACCCAAGACTCCTAGGAAAAAGCCAGCAGCAAGCACTCCAGTGCTTCCAACAAGGACTTCCCCTAGGTTGTCCAAAGTTACACCTGTAACTCCCCCTCCAGCTGAGGCTGAGAGAGAGGTACAACCCTGTGTGGTTGAGCTAGACTCTGAGGAAGAGCTAGAAGGAGGCCCCAACCTTATTGGAGATTTGGACCCTGAGGACCATCCTGAGCTGCAGTCTTTACTGGCAGAAGGTGGGCCTAGCAGGGCAGCTTTTCGTAAGGGGCAAAGAGAATGTCCAACTCTGGAGGGTCTCCGCCACCAGGCAGCTTCTCAAGCTGATGGGCAAGAGCCTGGGAAGTATAGGTTGCACTGGGAAGATGGCCTCTTCTACAGTGAACCCACTGAGTCTGAACCTGGAGACTACAAACGCCTTGTAGTCCCACAAGAGAACAGACAACAGTTCTTACAACTAGCCCATGAGATACCTTTGGCTGGCCACTTGAGTTTCAAGAAGACCAAGGAAAGGCTCTCACTCTACTTTTATTGGCCAAAGATGGGGGCTGAAGTAGATAGATATTGTAAGAGCTGCCATACCTGCCAGACTTCTGGTAAGGTTGGTTCCAAGAATGTGGCACCTTTAGTGCCTCTCCCAGTTGTGGGAGTCCCATTTGAGAGGGTAGGGATTGACATTGTTGGTCCCCTTGATCCTCCAACCTCCTCAGGCAACAGGTTTATCCTTGTTGTAGTAGACCATGCTACTAGATACCCTGAGGCCATTCCTATGAGGACTGTTACAGCTCCGGCTGTGGCTAAGGCCCTCCTTGGTATTTTTACCAGGGTTGGGTTTCCTAAGGAGGTAATCTCTGACAGGGGGTCAAACTTTATGTCCCACTACATGAAGGCCATGTGGAAAACCTGTGGAGTTACCTACAAGTTCTCAACCGCCTACCACCCTCAGACAAACGGGTTGGTTGAAAGGTTTAACAGAACCATGAAGAGCATGATAGGTGCTTTGGAAGAACCCCTTAAGAAAAAGTGGGACCTTCTACTGCCATGCCTTCTCTTTGCTTATAGAGAAGTCCCTCAGGAGGGAGTAGGTTATTCTCCCTTTGAGCTTCTCTATGGCCATCCAGTCAGGGGTCCATTGGCCCTGATTAAGGAGGGGTTGGAAGGTGCTCCTCCCCTCAAGCCAGTCAGAGTGACTGACTATGTGATAGGTCTCCGGAGGAGAATGTCACACATGATGGCAGAAGCAAGTGACAACTTGAAAGCTGGTCAAGCCCTGGTCAAACATTGGCACGACCAGAAGGCTAACATGGTTGAGTTTACTCAAGACCAGCTAGTTCTAGTTATGCTCCCAACAAGGCAGAGGGCCTTGCAAGACAAATGGATGGGACCCTTCAAGGTTGTGGGAAAACTTGGAGAGGTCAACTATCTGGTGGATCTGGGCAGACCCAGGGAAGCTCCTAGAGTCTTCCACACCAACCGACTAAAAGCCTACATCTCCAGACCTGATGTAGGAGCCTTGCTCCTAGCTTCAGCTGCAGAGGAGGAAGAGAGTGAATCTCTCCCTGATCTCCTCAGAGGTGTACCTTTAGATGAAAAAGTTGAAGGAGTCAATCTCTCTTCAGACCTGACACCTGAGCAACAAGAGGAGTGCAAATCTATGTTAAATCAGTTTGCCTCCCTGTTCTCACTGTCACCAGGCTTGACCCCTTGGGGCCAGCATGAGATACTCACTGGTGACTGTCTGCCAGTCAAAAGCAGAGGATACAGAATGTCAGAACATATCAGAGCCCACATCAAAGGAGAGGTCAAGAAGATGCTTGATCTCGGGGTAATAGAGCCCTCTACTAGTCCATGGTCTAGCCCAGTTGTGTTAGTACCAAAGGCAGGATCCAAAGACTTGAGATTCTGTGTGGACTATAGAGCTCTAAATGCAGTCACCAAGACTGATGCCCATCCTTTGCCCAGGACAGATGAGTTGGTGGATAAACTTGGTGCAGCCAAGTACCTCAGCACATTTGACCTGACGTCAGGCTATTGGCAAATAGCCCTGACAGACCATGCCAAGGAGAAAACTGCATTTTCAACCCCAGTTGGCTTGTACCAGTTTAAGGTCATGCCTTTTGGACTGAAAAATGCACCTGCCACATTCCAAAGGATGGTGAACCAAGTTCTGGCTGGGATGGAAGATTTCTGCATGGCATACTTGGATGACATTGCAGTCTTCAGCCACTCCTGGGAAGAACATGTGAACCACCTAGGACATGTGTTGCAGGCTCTGAAACAGGCCCATTTGACAATCAAAGCCAGTAAGTGCCAGATTGGTCAAAGTAAAGTGGTCTACCTTGGACATGAGGTAGGAGGTGGAGAAATAAGGCCTTTGCCCAGCAAGATTGAAGCTGTGCAAAATTGGACAACACCAACTACTCAAACCCAAGTGAGAGCTTTTCTAGGCCTCACTGGGTATTACAGGAATTTCATTGAGAACTATGGGACCATAGCTTCTCCACTGAATGTAATCTCCTCTCCCAAATTCCCAAAAAAGGTAAAATGGAATGAGGAGTGCAATCAGGCCTTTGAAAAACTGAAGAGAGCTCTTTGCCAGGCCCCAGTATTGAGAGCTCCTGACTACCACCAACCTTTCATTGTACAAACTGATGCTTCCAATGTAGGTATAGGTGCAGTTCTAAGCCAACTGGATGAGAAGGGTAGGGAGCACCCCATTTGCTTCATCAGTAGGAAACTGAAGGATCCTGAGACAAGGTGGGCAACTATCGAAAGAGAATGCTTTGCTATTGTGTGGGCACTGAAGAAGTTTAGGCCATACTTGTATGGTTCTACTTTTGTTATTCAGACTGACCACCAACCCTTGAGATGGTTAATGCAAATGAAAGGGGAAAATCCAAAACTATTGAGATGGTCAATCTGCCTGCAAGGGTTTGATTTCACCATTGAGCACAGGTCAGGGTGTCACCATCAAAATGCTGATGGACTCTCTAGGATGTATATCATCGACTAGAGGTATGAGGTTCATCCAGGAGTGGATTAAATCCTCCTGTCCCTTAGTCTGGGGGGGGCGAGTGTTAGGGAGAATTCTCTGTTTAGGCTGAATTTCCCTACCTAGTGAGTCCCCCAGCAGCTTTGCTGGATTTCTGGAGTTTATTTTTTTCTCCTGCCAAGAGTGAGACTCTTTTACCCTCACTCTTGGACATGTTGAACTGTGTTATCTTGGTTAAACCTTGTGTTGAATGGGCTATGGGGTCTTTTACTCCATAGGGCCTCATGTATTTTTGTGATGTGGGTTACACAGCACCCTCTGTGCCGTGACCCAGGAGTGTCCTAGGGACTCCCCAACATAGACTCCATACCCTGGGACTGACTACTGTCTCCCAGGGCATGTAAAGTCACCAAAGACTTTGCTAGTCTTGAATCCTGAACAGAACCAGTACAAACCATCATATTGTGGACGTACTGGCTGGGGCAATTCGATTGCCCCAGGGTCTGTTAGTCGAGGGGGCACGTCTCCGTCCCCCCTGATCGAGTTTTGGCTGGTGGCAGTGGAAACTACTTTTTATATTCGACCGCGAATATTTCCCTATGGGATTTCCCATTGTTTTAGGCTAACACATTTAATTATTTATTTACGGTAGCCTTAAACATCCCGCCGGTTTATATATTTCTTTTTATAACTCCGGTTGGGACTTTTTGCCAAAACTTGATTCTAAAATGGCGTTGGTGTTCGCCTCTGTAACTCTGACCCAAAGTGGAGCCCTTTGTTCCACTTTTGGCGGGCTTCTCCACAGAAGCCCTCCAAAGTGGTGCCACTCTGTCTGGGGTACTTAGGAGGGGTGGAGGGGGATTTAGGCACCCTGGACTGAGTTACCTTGGTAACTCAAGTCGCACTCCGTCCTGATTGGCCCAAGTGGTGAGCCGCCCGGCTCACCACTTAGCATGTTTGAGTGACAGCTAGGCTGGGTGAATGGGGGCTTGCTGCATAAAAGCAGGGCTTTGGGGACTGGGACTTCAGAAGTCGCCACAGGACCAAGAATCCGACGAGGGAAGAGCTGAGCCGACCTGCTTCGACGACACCACCCGGTGGAGCCCTGCTGAACCGTCTCACCACTTTTTCCCGACGACCGAGGAGAACTCTTAACGGAGTGGCTCCTTCCCTTAACTGGTGGGGACAACCAGTTTTCGCCTTCTTTCCGTTCTTTGAGGTATCTCGTGGCCGCCTTGCCTGTGCCAAGCACCCCGGCAACCGGAATACCCCACTTTACCCCCCTACCGCGAAAGTCGGTACCAACCCTTTAACCGGAGGACTCCGCGGCTGGTTTCTTCCCGGGCAGTGCAACGACCCTCCTCTTCTGCTCTTCAGCGAGAACTTCTTCTCCCCTGACCGACGTCGAGCCCTGCTGCCACTGCCTGGAACACCTGCCACCGCTGGAGGATCCTTTCCGCTTAAGGTACTGTGTTCCGCCTGGCTTCCCTTGCCACCGACTGTACGGGGTAGATTTAGTCCCCGGCTTTCGAACCTGGGAGTGCCTGGGACACTTTGGCTAAACTTTCTGAGCCACTCTAAAACTCTTTTTGACTCTTTGCAAGACTTGAATCTCTAACTAACAGTGTGATCTTGGGCACCTTTTCGCTCCGGCTACTCCAAGAGTGGGCCCTGCCTAGTGACTTTTGCTCACCTGTGACTTTGTGCTTCTTTAAGCCTATTGCAAGTGTTCTGGACCTTAGAGTGGTGTGTTTAACCTATTTCTGCTTTTTCTCTCCCTTTCTTGGAAACTACTAGAGTGTCATCTAACGTTAAGCACTCACCTCTGTTTTAATTAAGTGGTGTTAACCTAGAGTTGTCTAGATAGGAGAAAGGATTGAATTTACTTTCATTATAACTGTGTTGAAGTGTTTTTACCATATTCGTTGCTAGAGTGTTTTTACTTATGTGTGTTTTTAAATAAATAACAATATTCTTTTGAAACCAAGCTCTGGTCAGTGTTTGCTTGTGCTATTGTGTTTTGGTACATATTGTGTATACTTTGCATACTGCCTAACTCTTCTTGAGAGAAGTCTGACTGCTCAGCCACAGCTACCAGGTAAATCTGGGTGGTACAGACTGCTACCAAAGGGGTTTACTGCTCTACCTGTAGTCTTAAATCTTTTGCAGTGTTCCCCAAGGGAACTGCACAGGTTTCTGCCTAACAAGCACCAACCTCGTAATGAGGCCCTATGTGTTACTACTGACTTCTGCAATTGTATTCACTCTCCACTCTTGCTTCTCCACTCTTTTTGACTGCTTACTCTCTGTTCTCTCCTCTCTCCCTTTTCCTATCTCATCCCCTTACTTTCTTCTATGCACTTCTATCAGAATTGTCCCTGGACCCAATATGATGGCATCCTCATCTGTTTCCTCCACCCTCCCATTACTGTTTTTTTTCCTCCCCACACCCCTCCAGCACTATCTGAAATGTCGTCAGGCCTAGTACGATAGTCGCTTGTTTTGTTCCTCCCCTCCCTTTCTGCACCCCTCTCCCTCACCTTTTGTTTTTCTCTGGCTCTACCAGAAATGTCGTCAGGCCTAATACGGTAGTTGCCTGTCTGTTTCCATTTCCTTCCCACTCTCCCCCTCCCTTCCTTATCTATATCTTAGCTCTTGCACTATCTGAAATGTCGTCAGGCCAAGCACGATAGTTAATTTCACATCCTTACTGTTCATGACCTGTAAGAATGTCATTGTATTTTCCCTTGTTCCCTCCCTTGCCTTGAAGCGCTTTGAAACACATTGTGTATAGGCGCTATATAAATAAACTATATCATATCATCATATCATAATGCCATTTCCATCTCCTTTTCCTCTTCCCCCAATTTCTCTATTTCCTCCCTCTTCTTCTCCATCTCTTCCCATTATCTTTTCTCTTTCATCGCTCCCTCTCCACTATGTCTCTTCGCTCCCTGCCCCCACAACTGCAGCTCCTTTACTAATTCTCTCTTCCATTCCTTGTCCTCCCATTCTAGTCTTGCTTCCTCGTCCCCTTAAGGTTGCTCCTCCTCCTCTACCTGCGCTGCCCTTCCACGGCACCCATTTCCCAATTCCAAGCCTTCTATAGCTTTTGTGGCACCTTCTGCTGCCCCCATTGTGGTCCCTTTTAGTTTCAGTAGTATCTGCAGCTATCCATTCTTCTGGTCCTATTCCTGCGAACTCTGTTTTTGCAGGTTGCAGCCCTCCTCATCGAGTTCGGAGCTGCTGCCCGCCAGCCCTGTGCCTCGCTGTTGTTCGCTTTTGGCGTATGGGGAGGGTTTATATGTAGGGTTTGAGTATCCCTCTCCTGCTTTTAGTTCTCTTAATGGCTATATGCCCTGCTTTTCCTCTGCGTCATTGGATATTGCGCTAGGTGGTGCAGTAGGCCGAGCGGAAGGATCCGATCCTTCCTCCTTTACCTGCTGCTGGCTCATCATCCATGGCCTGTCCTAGTTGAATATACGCCTTCAAATATTTCCATGTGGTTAGCTAGCTTCTTTCCCTTGTAGGTGCTCTGTAAGTGGGTCAATAGTGATTGCAGCACATCTTTGGAGAAACTGATGTTAGGTGGCCATGGCCTTGCTATTTTCCCTTCCGTGCTTGTGGACCACTGTATACTATATTTCACAATTTTATCTTTATACAGGGGCAGGGTTTTACAGGTGCTGTATGGGTGTTACCGCCCGCTATACATGGTCCCCGTTCCACAGTACGAATACATAACAACCTTTTGTTTTTTTACCTGACCTCGTAGTTAAGGATTTCGATAGTCCGCTGTCAAGGGAGAAACGTTAAATGCACCAAGTTAACACTTTGCTTATTACGAGGCTCTGCACCTTACACACTGTGTTCTGCATACACCCGCCGCCTTCACCAGCACTGCCGTTGTCCGGAACACCACCTCAATCATGCGCATGCGTCGTCCATGCACTGTCACTGGTTCACCTCTACCAATCCCAATTCTGCAATGCTAGCTCCTCACTGTCACCAACACACCGATGTTGCACCGACCTATGGGTGAGGTCACCAAGCTAAAGTCTGAACAGATGAATTGACAGTGCGTGCACACAGAACAATGACCCGTTACTTCAACCTCACACCGATAACCCACAAAACCAAAGCCCAACAGCTGTCTTCCCACCTCTCCGGGGTGAGTATGCTCTTTATTTCTCGTGATTAACTGCACCCACCACTTCGCTTGATGTGTGAAACGCCTCTCTCCAGGAGACTTAACCAGCTAATACACGTTCCGCATTCTAGGATAGCTCCGGCTAACCCTTACGGGATCTGTCATCTATGTTCCGAACTAGAACGTCCAACTCATAGGAATACCACACACACACATGGGATACATTACTCACCGTAATCGTATTTTTGATGCTTGTATCTGCTTAGATTCACATGCTGTGCATAGGCCGACATCTAGTGGAAGCTGCAGAGTATTACAGTTTGTTTTTCGAAACTTGAAAATGGGCGTCGACCTAGGGCGTGTGTAACGCTCACCTGATTCCCGTAGAGGCGCCGGTCTTGACTGGGCGTATACCGTATCTTCAAAGGTGATGTGTAACACACGGCTGGCTCTTTGGGCTGGACCTCTGTGCACTGTATGTCTGACTCGAAGGGTAAGATGTCTGCAGATAGAAAATATGGGATTAATGAACTGGGTTATTGAATGTCTCTCTCTTCTTCCCTTTCTCTTCTCCTTTAGAACCCCAAAGGTTAATGCTCTCAACTTAGGTAAGTGAACGCCGTGCTCTTCATCTGCCTCGGGGCAGGGTGCTGTAACCAGTTTCTTCACTGGATAAGGGGAGCAGGCCTCTTGACTTCAGAGGACTGCTGTCCGTCGTTTACTGCACGAACGGTAAGTTTCGAGTAATTCTAATGTCTTTAAAGTCTTTAGTAATGATGTCCCTTGTTTTGCAGGGTTCCGGCGATGGCGGATGACGGGCTGAAGTGAGTTGAAGATGGAGCCCGTGTGATGGATAGAAGCGCCTGGAAGCACGTAAGTAAGCGCTTGTTGCCTGCTTCACGATGCACTCTAACTGTCTTTTTATTTTGCAGGTACAAGTTCGGAGCGGCTGCAGGGTGCCGGAATACCCACTGGGTTAGATGTGGAAAGGAGTAATGGCACGTGAGTATTAAAGTTCCCCAATGTCTTTAAACGCACCTTGTTTTGTCTTTCAGATGCGGGATGCAGCGCCGAAGGCCTCCGGAGCATGCGAAGAGTTGGTAAGCTTTTGTCTTTCAGATGCCGGAATGCAGTGTGAAGACTTCCGGAGCGCACGAAGAGTAGGTAAGCCTTTGTCTTTCAGATGCCGGAATGCAGCGGGAGGCGTTGGTGACAGCCGATGGACCAGGTAAGTGAAGAGCTGTCACTGAAGACCGTAATGCTAACCTGTTCTTTCTTGTCTTTATAGGTGTTGCTGAAGACTGGATTCAGGATGGTAAGCCTTTTTCCTTAGGCCCAGGATCAGATGCAGAAGACACGATGAGCGTTCTGCTGCAGAGGATGCAGAATAACGCAAAGCAAGATTCATCCATCGGGTGTGGTTTAAATAGCCTCCTGTAGTGCTTAGGTGTCTCCTTCCACAGCCACGCCTAGGTAAGAAAAGAGTTCCTGCTTTCCAGAAGAGTTCCAGTGTTCTGAACCTAGGGAGTGGCTCCTGCCCCACCCAACAGGAAAAGTAGTTCCAAACAGAAGAGGATCAGAGGCTCAACTGGCAGGCAAGTAAGCAGCATGGTCTGCTACAGGTAAGTCCACCCAAGCATTATGAGGCCGGCGCTTCCAGCGCTGGGACTGGGCATACTTATGAGCCTGGTGCCACTGGCGCCAGGACTGGGTCCAAAAGGTCCCAATTGGGACTGGTTGGCACTCGGAACCTGGGTTATGGATCTGCTTCCAAGGGAGTTGGGAAAACCCTGACCTTTTGGAAGCAGAGATCATGACAGTACCCCCCTCAAGGCCCCTCCCAAACCGGGCTTCTCCGGGGGTTTTGGCTTGTCAGGAAATGTTCGGTGAAATCTTTTGATTAGGCGAGGAGCGTGGACATATTCAGCAGGTTCCCAGGATCTCTTTTGGGGGCCGTAGCCTTTCCAGTCAATTAAGTAAAATAGTTTAGATTTGGAGATCTTGGAGTCCAGAATGCTTTTGACTTCAAACTAGAGTTCTCCATCAACTAGGATAGGTTTTGGAGATTTAGTTAGTCGGGTTTGAGGTTGCACGGGTTTTAATAGAGAGACGTGGAAGACCGGATGTATCTTCATGTGCGGGGGCAAGTCCAACTTGACCGCTACTGGGTTTACTATGGTAGTGATGGAATAGGGACCAAGGTATCTGGGGTTGAATGTGCGTGGCCCTTTTAGAGGTAGATATTTGGTGGATAACCAGACTTGATCCCCTACTTGATATTGAGGGGCTTCCTTCCGATGTTGATCTGCTCCTTTCTTGTATTGTTCTTTAGCCCTTTGAAGGTGAGAAACAGCTTCCTTAAAGGCTTGGGTGATTGTAGAATGCAGGTAGTCTACTGCTGGTGTTTCAAGACATTGGAGGGGATCCAACTCCGAGGTTCGAGGGTGACTGCCGTATAAAAGAAAAAACGGGGTTTTCCCAGTTCCCGAATGGACAGAGTTATTGTAGGCATATTCGGCTATCCAAAGGATGTCTTTCCAAGTTTTTTCAGTTTGTTGCAGCATGCAGCGTAAATACTGTTCCAGAGTTTGATTGGTCCTCTCGGTTTGTCCGTCGGTCTGAGGGTGGTGACTGGTCGATAGTCTCACATCAATTTGAGCCGACCAACAGCAACTTCGCCAAAAATGAGAAAAAAATTGACTACCTCGATCCGAAATTAGAACCGAAGGAAAACCGTGCAGTCGGACGATGTTTTCGAGAAATTCTCGGGCCAGAGTTGCTGCTGTTGGCAAGCCTTTGAGCGGAATGAAATGCGCCATCTTGGAGAATAAGTCCACGATTACTAGAATCGTATTGTATCCGGAGCATGGAGGTAGATCGGTGATGAAGTCCATAGAAAGCGTATGCCAAGGGCGAGGTGGGATGTCAATAGGGCGTAAGAGGCCTGCTGGTCTTTCCTTTTGACTCTTGTTTTGGGCGCATACTCCACAGGACATTATAAAGTCTCTGATATCTTTTTTCCAAGACGGCCACCAGAAGTAGCGCTTGATCTTTTCTGAGGTCTTGGCCATACCGGGATGTCCTTCCATTAAAGAATCGTGATAACAAGAGATTACTTTTTTCTGTAAATCTGTGCTGGGCAGGTATAATCGTTCTTGGAAATACAATAAGTTGTCCTTTACTGCAAAGTCCTTTCCCTGCAGATGCCAATTCTGTATGTCTGCTGGAGTTACAAGTTGCCTGGCTTTATCCTTAACTTCCTCTATGGATTGTGTGGCGATTACACCCAGAATTCTTTGTTCGGGAATGATTGGTACAGGTTTAGGGTTGATCAAGTGTTCTTCCACTCCCATCCGAGAAAGGGCATCAGCTTTACCGTTTTTTGTACCAGGTCGATAGGTAATTATGAAGTCAAACTCGGCAAAGAATAATGCCCAACGGAGTTGTCTAGAGGATTGGGCTTTTGCGGTTTTCAAATATTGCAGGTTTCGGTGATCCGTAATCACAGTAACGGTGTGTCGGGCCCCCAGCAGATAATGCCGCCAAACCTTAAAGGCAGACTTGATAGCCAGAAGTTCCTTGTCAGTAATCGTGTAATTGATTTCAGGAGGCGAGAGTTTGCGGGACCAAAATGCCACGGGATGCAACTGATTGGTTACCGGGTCCTTTTGTGATAGAACTGCCCCCATGGCAAGGCTTGAAGCATCAGTTTCCACGATGTAGGGGAGTTCGGGGCGAGGGTGTTTTAAGATTGGTGCATAGATAAATTTAGTCTTCAAATCCTGGAAAGCTTGTTCCGCCTCGGTAGACCATTCAAAACGTTTGTTTTTCTTTAACAAGGAGGTGATGGGCTGGACTATTCGAGAGAATTCGGGGATAAACCTGCGGTAAAAGTTAGCGAAGCCTAACATGCTTTGCACACCTTTTACGGAGGATGGTGATGACCATTTGAGAACTGCATCGACCTTCTTTGAATCCATACGCACTCCGCTAGGTGATAATATGAATCCCAAGAATTCAACTTCAGTCACGTTGAAAACACATTTTTCCAATTTAGCGAAAAGTTTGTGTTGACGCAATCTTTCGAGGACCATTTTCACGTGTTTCCGATGTTCAGATTCCGATGAAGAATAAACGAGGATGTCGTAAATGTAAACAACAACACACACATCTATGAGCTCTCTGAGGACATCGTTCATAAAATATTGAAAGGCGGCCGGGGCATTGCAAAGTCCGAAGAGCATGACCTGATATTCAAATAGCCCATATTTGGTGCGGAAGGCCGTCTTCCATTCATCGCCCTCTTTTACTCGTACCAAGTGGTAGGCTCCTCTAAGATCCAGCTTTGTATATATGCATGCTTTTCTGACTTGGTCCAGGAGTTCAGGGATCAAAGGTAACGGATATCTATTCTTAACGGTGATCTGGTTCAGGGAGCGATAATCTATACAAGTTCTAAGGTCTCCTTCCTTTTTTGGAACGAAGAACAAAGCTGAAGAAGCAGGGGACTTGGAAGGACGAATAAACCCATTTGCCAGGTATTGATCCAGGTATTGTCGAAGGTGAAGGTTCTCAGGCTCGGTGAGGGCATAAATTCTACTACAAGGAGGAGTAGATCCAGGTATCAGGTCTATCTGGCAGTCATAAGACCTATGAGGAGGTAGAGAGTTAGCCTGATCCTTCCGGAAAACATCTTGGTATTCTAGGTATTCGGGAGGTAACTGGGGAGTCTCTGAAGAAATTGCTGCCAGTGCAACACCAGGTGGAGGGTGACAAGTAGAGACACATTCTGGAAACTGGACCGTTTTTGCTCGCCAATCGATCAGAGGATTGTGTTTCTCTAACCAAGGTATTCCTAGAATAATCTGAAACTGAGGGGCCTTGATCACATCGAACACAATCTTCTCATGGTGTCCATCTTGACTTACTAGCGTCACTTCTTGAGTGGTATGCGTTACTGGCCCGGAGGCTATCTCCGTACCATCCACCGTAGTAATGACGTCCTTTACAGCCTTGGGACAAAGAGGTAGATTCATCCTCAAAACCATTTCATGATCCACATAATTGCCGATGGCACCGCTGTCGACGTAAGCTTCAATTGCATGTAATCGATCCGGATTATCAGGGCTAATGAGGACCATAGGTATCACGAAATGCGAGGTCACTGAACTGGTTTTCACGCTCGGCAAGAGGACCTCTATTCTTGTCGGGCGAGGTCGTTTCCCTGCTCAGAGTTTGTAACTTTGGTAACTGCAGCTCCTACTGCCTTCTTGGCAGGTTTCACCGGACAGTCTCGAAGAAAGTGCCCTGAGTTTCCGCAATAGAGGCATAATTGCAACTGTTTTCTCCTTTCCCGCTCCTTTTGTGTTAGAGGACCTTTCAGGCCCCCGATTTGCATGGAGTCTACTCCTTTGGAAGGAGTTGGCGGTTTGGAAAATACTCGAGCATCAAACTTGGAATGATCGGCCTTCCTGTTCTGCAGTCTGTGATCTATTTGAACGACTAAGTCTATATAGTCCGAACAATCTTGTGGGGGATTCACTACTTGGGCTAACACATCTTTGAGCTCTCCACGTAGACCTCTATAAAACAGCGTAATCCTTTTGTCCTCAGGCCATTGAGTTTCCACTATCAGTCTGTTGAAAGACGCAATATAAGCCAAAAGGTCTTGATTACCTTGTCGCAACGAAAGAAGCTCATTGTCCAAGGCCTGCCCCTGTGAATGTCTTGCGAACAGTTTCTCCATACTGAGCTGAAAAGCTTGAAAATCATGGAGGACCGGATCATCTTGATTTACTAGAGGGATCGACCAGTCTGCCGCATTGCCACTAAGGTACGAAAGCACGAAAGTTACTTTAGCTTGATCAGTTGGAAAGGCTGCTGGCCGGCATAAGAAATGCAACCGGCACTGATTGATAAATACTGCAAACCTCTTTGGGTCACCAGAAAATCGTTCGGGCGGAGCCAGAGGTACATTCCCAGGTAGGTTGATCTGCACTGGATTCATAGAGGATGTAGAAGGAAGATTTCCCCCAGATGCGGGTAACGGGGTCTGTCCGGCTTGTGACTGTAGCAATTGTCTAGCGAGATCATCTGTTCGCTCCTTGGAAATAATCCGTTCCCTTCTTAGAGCGTTCGTTTCCTGACGGGCTGCATGCACTTCTGCCCTTAGTTCCCCAAGTAACTGGGCTAGCTGGTCGGTATCCGAGGTTTCCATAGCGCCTGGACGGGAGTTTTGCGGTAGGCTTTGCGTTCTGTAACGCTCACCTGATTCCCGTAGAGGCGCCGGTCTTGACTGGGCGTATACCGTATCTTCAAAGGTGATGTGTAACACACGGCTGGCTCTTTGGGCTGGACCTCTGTGCACTGTATGTCTGACTCGAAGGGTAAGTTGTCTGCAGATAGAAAATATGGGATTAATGAACTGGGTTATTGAATGTCTCTCTCTTCTTCCCTTGCTCTTCTCCTGTAGAACCCCAAAGGTTAACGCTCTCACCTTAGGTAAGTGAACGCCGTGCTCTCCATCTGCCTCGGCGCAGGGTGCTGTAACCAGTTTCTTCACTGGATAAGGGGAGCAGGCCTCTTGACTTCAGAGGACTGCTGTCCGTCGTTTACTGCACGAACGGTAAGTTTCGAGTAATTCTAATGTCTTTAAAGTCTTTAGTAATGATGTCCCTTGTTTTGCAGGGTTCCGGCGATGGCGGATGACTGGCTGAAGTGAGTTGAAGATGGAGCCCGTGTGATGGATAGAAGCGCCTGGAAGCACGTAAGTAAGCGCTTGTTGCCTGCTTCACGATGCGCTCTAACTGTCTTTTTATTTTGCAGGTACAAGTTCGGAGCGGCTGCAGGGTGCCGGAATACCCACTGGGTTAGATGTGGAAAGGAGTAATGGCACGTGAGTATTAAAGTTCCCCAATGTCTTTAAACGCACCTTGTTTTGTCTTTCAGATGCGGGATGCAGCGCCGAAGGCCTCCGGAGCATGCAAAGAGTTGGTAAGCTTTTGTCTTTCAGATGCCGGAATGCAGCGGGAGGCGTTGGTGACAGCCGATGGACCAGGTAAGTGAAGAGCTGTCACTGAAGACCGTAATGCTAACCTGTTCTTTCTTGTCTTTATAGGTGTTGCTGAAGACTGGATTCAGGATGGTAAGCCTTTTTCCTTAGGCCCAGGATCAGATGCAGAAGACACGATGAGCGTTCTGCTGCAGAGGATGCAGAATAACGCAAAGCAAGATTCATCCATCGGGTGTGGTTTAAATAGCCTCCTGTAGTGCTTAGGTGTCTCCTTCCACAGCCACGCCTAGGTAAGAAAAGAGTTCCTGCTTTCCAGAAGAGTTCCAGTGTTCTGAACCTAGGGAGTGGCTCCTGCCCCACCCAACAGGAAAAGTAGTTCCAAACAGAAGAGGATCAGAGGCTCAACTGGCAGGCAAGTAAGCAGCATGGTCTGCTACAGGTAAGTCCACCCAAGCATTATGAGCCCGGCGCTTCCAGCGCTGGGACTGGGCATATTTATGAGCCTGGTGCCACTGGCGCCAGGACTGGGTCCAAAAGGTCCCAATTGGGACTGGTTGGCACTCGGAACCTGGGTTATGGATCTGCTTCCAAGGGAGTTGGGAAAACCCTGACCTTTTGGAAGCAGAGATCATGACAGCGTGCCAATAATACTATTCCTAGTGTGACATCCACTGTACCCATGATCCCTCATGCGTGTAGGACCCTCAGATTGATTTTTTCCACCATACTTGTCTATAGTCCCTGCTTATCACCGGAACCCTTTGCCTCGCAACCCAAACGCTTTCCAAACATAGAAAAGGGACTTCTACCTCTGCTCTGGTCCCTACCACCATGCACGTGCGAACACAACTTCACTACCAATATTGATCACAGTTTATACCTCCCTCCTCCCGCATACATGGAACACACCCACATAACACGTTGCTTTTTATGTGGACCACCACTTACGTTCTGCGTTCGTCGACGCTGCTCGGTCGCTGGCTCCCGGTCAACCGCTCGTCTCGCCCCTCTGGTCTGCGTGGACACCTCGCTGACCGCGGGCGGGATATTTTCTCAAGACGGCTCCTGACAGCCTATCTCCGGTTGCGTTGGCCGGTTATCTCGCAATTCCCGCAAGGGTCCTGCAGCCTTCCAGGTCCGATGGCTAAAGAAGCAGCTTCTGGCCGGAATGATGTCACAAACATCTCAGCGGTGCCTCCAACTTGTTAGGGGTGGACCCCCAGGCAGGCAGAGCCTTTGCTAGAAGTCCGCGGATGCCGAACTCATGGAAGGCCTAACTCCTTCCTTACCCAAAAGAACGCAAGGTCCACAAAAGTAGCAAGATGTAACTGAGGTTTATTACAGCCAACACACCACAGGGATCACATGCGCGGAGGGAAGCCCAGGCACATCTCAGCGAACTCTGGTTCGCAGGCCAGTTTTGTTGTCATGTTACATCACAAGGGCGTCACACGGTGGGCCCTTCTCTCAAACCTCCACTCTGGATCGGCTGCTGAGTGGTATTCGCCTATACGATCCCTTATAAGTGTTAGATCATTGGACTAGGCAATGTCAGGTGTCAGGCTTGGACTATCCCTGAAAACTGTTACTCTAGAATTGTTTCAGTGAGCAGGCCCCCATGATTGGTCAGTGACCCCCACTATCCACCCGTAGGGCCATGGATTTTGGTTGGCTCAGTCACAGGCCCCCAAGCCTGAGACAAACTTCGTTCCCAACCCGCGCGTCACCTGTGAATGGTACATGTGCAACTATGTGTCTACAAGGTGGAACTATGTGTCAGTGCCATAACCCATGTGTGGACCATTACTGCCGTAAGCGTGCTCCGTTCCTAGTGCAGAACTGTAGCTTAGACTAACAACTTGTTGCAACCATTGTCTGGCCCGTGGGACAGGTTGACCTTCCCAGCCACCAGATCTTGGCAGCTCCTCAGTTCGGCCGGATCACGTGCTTGGAGACCACGTTTGTGAGGGTATTGTACTTTTTGTGCGACTATAAAAGGCCGACCCCACCAAAAGACCTAAAACAAGCACCACGAAAAGGTCGGACTACCAAAAGTCCAAACTTTTCCTAGTGTGTGTTTAGGTCTTTTGGCGGGGTCGGAGTTGGGGCTGGGGGGTTGTCCCCCGCAACTCCCTTCTCACTACAGTGAGCGGGAGTTGTGGGGGACAAGCCCCCAGTCCCCAGCCAAATGCAGAAAACAGCCAGGGGCTGGGTGGGTGTCCCCCGCAATACTCTGCTCACTATGCTATACAGTATAGTGAGCCGGGTGTTGCGGGGGACACTGCCGCAGCACACCCGGGAAAACAAAAAAATAAATAAATGGTGGCTGCGGGGGTGCCCCCCGCAACACCCCACTCGCTATACTTTACAGTGTTGTGGGTGTGGGTATGTAGGGGTTTTGAATGTTTGTTTGCATGGGAAATGTGCAAACCTTTTGTGGTGCGCAAATTACTCATGCAAACTTTTCCATCGCTGAATTTTCTGCGACAGAAAAATCACGCAGATCCGTTTGTGAGCATAGGAGCTCTGAATTATTCTGTATTTGTCAGAGGGCGTGCCTCTCCTGTAGCCGGTGCTACTTCGGTTCAGGGTAAGGAATGTCATTTGCAACTTTGCGACCTTGGCAATGGCTTCGTTTCCCCCGCAGTGGTTCTGCTTACACGGCATTCTGTGAGGCTTGAGGTTTCCCTAAAATGATCATGGCCTACTAGATTTCCCTAAGCCATGGTGTGGTTTTTTCTATATGCGTCTTCCATAAGTTAGTGGCTGTCATGTCCCTTGAGTGCTCCTGCCATACAATAGGGTTATTTGCATGTAAGCAATTGCAAGCATTTACACAAGCCCTTCTTGCATTCCTGTGTTGCTGCAGCAAGCCTAATTGCAAAATAATAAACGTGCAGACAGTATGTATATGTCACTGTCCTCTAACTCAGAACTGTACACGTGTGTTCTTTGTGTAGTTGTGTGTGGGAATGTTCAGAATGTGCGGATGGCACGTGTGCTTCCTGTCTAATGCAGCTATGTTGTTGTGATGTCTCTAACGACTTGAGGCATGGCTGTTCAGCGCGTTAGTCGATTCTATCCATATAGCTGTCTCCATCTCCTTCCGATGCAGCTTCTTCCACTCTGGGTAGAGGTCGTACAGCTGCAGGGTTGTAGGGCCAGCTGAGAGGGTATCTTTCGTGGTAGTTGTCCATCGTAGGAGCAGCGGGAACTGATGCGAGCTCATGTGATTGGCGGCCATATTGTCTTTGATGCGTCTTCAGGTTGGAGGGTCTTTCAGGACAGAAGGCATATTCTGACCTTCCCTCTTCAGGGTGTACAGGGGTTTTAGTCTGGACTCCCATGATCCCTCACCATTGACTATGCCACATGTAACCATTTAGTGGTTGATTTGGCAATACTTTGAATTGTCATCTTTTTTTTGCAAAAGACGCGACAAATTTGAAATCAGTCTGGGTTATATATTCTTTTGGCACCCCAACAATAGACAGGCCCTTATTTCACATAAGCAGTTATATATTCATAATTGAATTATCAAGCGCCATCAGTGAAAAGCCGTCCCTTCTTGGCGTCACAAATTGGGAGGAGAGTGGGGGATTCTGTCATTCACAGGCTTAGAACTGTGAAAAACCAGTGGGCGTTTCACATCCTAGTCACCCGGTATCTCGTTCTCAGGTGGCCAGGAAAGGGCCATCGCTTTTGGATCCCGACCCTGGGGGTGTACAAGCGAGGGAGGATCATATGGGTAGGGGGTTCTCTTGCAGTGGGGGAGAAACACCTGATGGCGAGACATGGGATTCCCCTTTTCCAACAGCTCATTTAACCCCTGTCCCTACCTATTTTTTTAAATCACTGAGGATTCCCAGTCTGACGACGGGGAATATTCAAGCATCTGAATCTATGAAAGACCCAATGCTGGAGAACAAGTCTTCCAGAGCTGAGGCGAACCAGGCTGGCAAAAAACAGGAAGTAGAAAGGACTGTGCGACATTTGCCAGGAGTATGAGAGAACCTAGCGCGAATCCTGCATTGACGAGAGGCTGTAAGTGTTCTGAGATGGAAGTTGAATGAGAAGGAGGAGCATACCTTCCAAATGTTCCAAGGCGGTTCACCCTTCCCCACCCCCCTGAACAGGAGACGAGGTCGGGGAGGCGAAAGGGAGATGCTGGCAACGGCCTTGTGCATTAAAGGAAAGGCGTCGCTAAGAGGAACCCGATTAGCACGACCAGTGAGTCTGGTCTGTGTTCAAAGCAAAAGAGAGAGAGTAACGCAAATTGAAGTTTACATCTGTGATGATAAACGCTGAATGCAAACGACTATTACTGAATGATGAGAAAAGATACAAGGTAACAGACTGGTCCTGGTGGAGGGCTTGCAAATTTTTTTTTTATTGCAATTGTCTATTTGGCAAGCGCTTATACACAAGTGAACTGCTTCAAAGCGGGAAGGGAACAAGGAAATACAGTCATCATTCTTAGGCCTTGAAGATTCCGAATGATCTAACAACAATAACTAGCATACTAGGCCAGAGGCATATCTACTACTGAAGTGCTTGACAAAGGGTGAGGGGAGACAAAGGGGGGGGGGGGGGAGGGAACATACAGATAAATCAACTACAGTACTGGTCTGGCAAACATTTCAGATTGCTTGGTGGTTGGTCATAATTCAAGCATGACCATGATGGGGGGAGACAGGACAGACAGACTTGCTAGGCCTCGAACAATCCAGGTTGAATAGGTGCGCAGAACAGGAAGTGCATGGGAGGGAGAGGGGGACAGTGTGCCCAGTCCAGCAGGGGCCAGGGTAAGTGCAGAGTGGTTGCCCCTATCATGGGGCATTTGTAGTAGTGCCAGGCAGAGTGCAGGTGCCCGGAAGCAAGTGCACGACTGGCGGGGGAGCCTGAGACCTGTGGGGTTCTGGAGGGGCACCAGGCGATCATTCAGCTAACTGAGCAGGTAGGGAAATAAGCGAAAAGAAGGTTAGCAGGGGAGAGGGAGAGATAAAGAGGAAGGTCTTGAGGAGTTTCCGGAACTTGAGGCGGTTCGGCTCAAGACGAAGAGCGGTAGGTAGGCTGTTCCAGAGGGAGGCACCTGCAGAGGATAAGGATTTACCCCCAAATCTCTGTTGGAGAAACGGCTCACCCGCAGAGAGTTCAAGGAGGCTGAGCGAAGGGCTCCAGAAGGAGAGTATTTGGGAAGATAGCGTTGTAGATAGTAAGGGCCCAGGCCTCAGAAAGCCTTGTGGACTATGCACAGGATCTTGTACTTGATCCTTGCAGCCACAGGGAGCCAGTGGAGAGATTTCAGTGCCGGAGAAATGCTGTCCCTGGGCTCGAGGCCAAGGATAAGTTTTGCAGTTCTGTTCTGGATAGGTTGAAGAGGTCGGAGAGTAGAAGTAGGAAGATTGAAAAAGACTGTTGCAGTAAGTCTGGTGAGAACCAGGGCTCTGGAGACAATGAGCCCCTGGGGGAAGGTGAGAAAAGGCAGAATACCTCTGAGGAGGTGCAGTTGGTAGTGGGACTTTTTGGACATGTCCAAGATGTGAGAAGAGAAGGAGAGAGCAGAGTCGAAGATGACCATCCAGATATTTTGCCTCACTGGTGGGTGGGGGCGCAGGAGAGTGAGAGTGGGAAAGTGGAACCAGAGGTCCCAATGAGGACGATCTCGGTCTTGCTGGCATTAAGGCAGATGTCGTTAGCAGCACACCAGGACTGAATTGTGGACAGACAGTCAAGAATGAACGAGGAGGAGGAAGAGGCAGAGGGTAGCCTGAAAGAGAGCTGTGTGTCATCCACATAGCACTGAATGTTGGAGGTAAAAGCAGAGATTTTGTGGTACAGAGGAGCCATGTAGACATTGAAGAACCAGGGGGATAGATAAGATCCCTGGGGGACACCACAAATGGAGAAGGTAATAATGCCCAGGGTATCACACAGACGTGAGATCAGGATGTTGTGGTCTACTGTATCAAAAGCAGAGAAGAGGTCAAGGAGAATGAGGACAGAGGGAGAGTTGGAGTCAAGGTTTCAGAGCAGGTCTTCATGGGTGTTCAGAAGAGTGGTTTCCGTGCCTCTGGATGCTCTAAAGCCAGACTGATGGTCATGGAGACAACCAACAGATTAGGTGTGGAGGGTAAGCTGAGAGAGAGCCAAGTTCTCCAGGAGTTTGCCCAAGAATGGAGTGATGGAGACTGGGCGATAATTAGCCAGAATGGAAGGGTCAGCAGAGGGTTTTTAAGCTGAGGGTGCACAAGAGAGTACTTGAGAGAAGTGGGGAAGACTCTAGTGCCGAAGGATAGGTTGCAGAGGTTTGCCAAGGCTGGAGCTAGAGTCAATGTTGTCCTTGATGGTTTTGGAGGGGCAGGGGTCCACCTGTTTGGAGGAGGGTTTCATAGACCAGACTTGTCTAGAAACCTCCTCAGGTGTGACAGGGGAGAAGGAGGAGAGAAGGGGGAGTGGTGGAGGCAGCTGAGGGGAGGGGGGTCCAGGAGATGATGGTGCAAGAGTGGGTGCAGAGGAGAGAGATGAAAGGATGTCCTGTGTTTTGGCGGTGAAGTGTGCAGCTGAGGCCCCATAAAGGGACTGGGTGGGTGCAATAGAGGACGAGGCTGCAGTAGGGTTTGCTAGCTCCTTACACTGACTTTGAAAAGTTTGGCTGTATTGTTGGAAGCCACGGAGATGCAGGCTCATTCAAAAGACTCTGAACTAATGCAGTTGAAATGATGTTACACACTAAACTGAATGCTAGAAAGTAAATCGCAATTGGGAGCGCAAGCTGATCAATGGAAAATCAGAAACATGTGAACATTATGAATGCCTTGAGGGCAGAAGCACAGAGACATTGAACATTGTGAGAACTACAAGTACAACTACAAGAACCAAGAAGCCTTGGTGTTGCAAGTTTTTGAACGTTGTGAAAACTGGGAAATTGTTTTAAGGAAAGTCGAAGTGATCATGCAAAGGTCTTTGACAGGAAAAGCTAAATTATAACTAAGTGGATTGAAACTTGGGAAAGGAAATCCCAAGGTGTAGAAAAGATAGCAGGTTCGAGCCCGGCAGAGAGAAGCCTGTGCGGTACTGTCATCCATTACTTGTTAAGAAGTTAATTCTACGTTGATGACAAGGTGGAGGAGGCCTGAAAGATCTGTTGAACTGTTATGTTATTCCAGTAAACCAGAGTGTGCCAAATCTGATAGAACTAACTGTGCCAGCCACCTGTCCTTTTTTACTACCCCCGTGCCTTTGAACGTGGGGAAGGGAGCGGTTACTTAAGGCATTCTGACATTTCTTTTGTGACACTATCTTTTTTAATTTCCCATTACACACTTGTTACGTGAGAAGGAGGGCTAGATTATTTTATTTTTTAGTATAGGCCTTTTTATTTTGACTGCACTGACGTGGACTGGTTTATCATTTATTTTATGGTCGGGATTACTCACGTTAGGATTAGGGCTAGTCAGAAGTTACCCCAACCTGGCTGAAAGTAAAATAAAGGTTTTTGAAGTTTACAGCTATTGTCTTTGTGTTTACTGTTAATACCATGCCTTTCTTACAGAGCACTGAGGTTAGATAAGTATCAAGGGAGAGGGGCGGAGGGAAACAGCAAGGAGGATACATGCAAGAACCCACACATTGCAATGAAAAGTCACACAGAAATGCAAGGCAAAAGAGCCGCAGCAAAACCATTAAAGGGGAATGGAGGTAAGTACAGCATCATCAATTCATTCAGGAGGCTACAAAAAAGACAGGACTCATGAATTCGAGTTCCCAGGATTTATTTACATGAAAGTCAAATAAGCTGATCAGAAAAATAATGAGCTCAAAAACCAAGTCTCTCACAGGAAGTTACGCGGTCTCACTTCTCAGATGCATTGTCAGCTTTCCAGGATTTTCTGAACCCTTGAAAGTCGCTTGGTTGTTCATAGCAGGCTTCCTAGGGGTTCCTGAAACCTATTACCACCCCTATTTCTACAAGACTTACCAAGCAATTCCTGTTGGCAACACATCCAGCTAAAGGTAGGTGTAGTTCCCGTCAGATTGAGGTGGTCAGAAGTAGACACCCCACCCTTCCTAAAACCCCAGGCATACTCAGGGCCAGACACCATCCTTCTACAAAGTTTGGGGGCTTCTTCTTTGTCATCCTGACTATTCCTCCGCTGGCCTCCTTGCCTGAATCTTGTTCTGTCTCCTGAGCCTGTCTTTGGACATCCTGGCCTCCTCCTGCCTTTCTGATAAATCCTGTTATGGGGGAGTCCCCTTCCTCCTCCTCTTCTTCTTCTCAAGCCCGATCTCACTGCATGTTATTGACTCCTCCTTACTACATCCACCTGTCCCATCTCTCATTGTCCCGAATACCTCCATAATGTTCCTTGTAATGTTCTTCAACCACAGGGCTGAAGCTTCTCTAACAACCGACACGGTCTGAATGAGCTCTTTCAGTTGTAAAGTTGTCTTCCTTTTCCCCCTGGGATGGGCTTTAACTATTTTATTGTTTTTTTTATAAAGTGCCTAATACCATACCGGAATTCGGTTTCTAAGTGCGGATCCGGGATTCGAACCCTGTTGCTCTGTGTCGTCTTGCTTCTAAGACCAGCGCTTTGCCCCTGTGCTATCCTTGTGGTTATGGTATTGAACTACGTTATGTAATTGTGGCAGGGATGGGATTTGTTGCTGCTCCTGGAATCACTTTGGCAGCAGGGGGATGGCCCTGGCTTGCACCCGATCTGTCCGCCATATTGGATGCCACTTCTCCCGCCCTGCTACTCTCTAGTGTTGCCCTACAGGACCCCATATGCTCCCTTTTTTTCCTCAGCATGTGAGCTAAATGTTTTAAAAACTCTTGGAAAAGTTTTAAACCCCTACATTTGTGCAAGAAAATGGGCCTTACTACAAGTTTGGCAGTGCAGGAAAAAAGTGGTGGTAATCCAGTTGCCAACTTTTCTTTTGGTAACGGAATTACTACCAGTTTCACAAACCGATGAATCATACATTTGGAGGTAAAGTGGAGGATTTACCTCCAACAGCAAGGTGGAATTTTTCTACCTAAATAAAGTAAGGATAGTCTGAGTCAGTAAGTTCAATTTAAGTCTGTCTGTGTCTGAAACCTAGACTTGCCCTCACAACTAAAGCTAAACAATGGGTAGGGATATCAGCAACCAAAGCAATAGTGTTCAAACAAATGTTCTGAGCTTCTTCCAACTTCTGGCTTGCTCTTGGCTCCCTTCCCCAAGTTCAAGACAGATCCACCAAATGGCCTCGGGGTTCCCTTCCCCAAGTTCAACACAGTTCCACAAAATGGTATCGGGGTTCCCTTCCCCAAGTTCAACAGAGTTTCACAAAAACGGCTCAGGGTTCCCTTCCTCCAAGTAGGCAGCTCTTCTGCCTTTTCTTTCCGTCACTTGAACAATCTTATGCTGACCAGCTTCGGTCTTTTGACTTCGCTTGGTTTACTCCAAGTCAGGGCTCCTCTGTCTAGGGGCAGTTCGGACCACAAGGTCTACCCATGACAGGTTAGGCCTTGACACTGTGAAACAGTTCATTCTTTCTCATAGGACTTCCTTGACAAAAGAGGTTTCCTTTCTGTATCTGTGTCATTAGTCCACATATGTTCCTGTTTCACTTTAACAGCTTCTTGACTTTACCAACATGCGACCCTCGCACACTTCCCTTTGTGGTATTTCTCCTGGTTACCACTTTGTTTTGACACTATCCAACTATCCAATAGTATTTTGCTTTTTTAATTCTGTCTCTTTAAATTCATCTCGTTTGCAAATGTACATCACGTGCTGTTTCATTAGTTCGATGTACTCATTTCTTTTCCACAGTTCATCATTCAAAACTCATGATGGCAACTTGGTCGGTATTCAATAGTTCATGTTTGGTCTCCAGACCCATTTGTTATGCATTTTCACTTGACCGGCATCCACCGTTACACACACCATGCCCCTGGAGTGGCCCGGCCTGAGTGTTCCTTCCCTGTCACTCACCGGTGTGCGTCCGCTCCTTGAGGTGCTCTGGTTTCGCTCTCAGGTTCTTGCTGGCTCCTCTCTCACTCCTGGGGTGCTTCGGCGAGCAGCGCTTGCTTCCTCAAGATTATCCTGCAGCAGTCGGCGGACTCAGGGAGATCTTTGTTGTGACCACTCCCAACAGGGAACACATGGCATAGGACTCTGCACAGCTCCTGACACTTTTGCGGCCCGCTGTGGCCTCAGCTTCTTCCTGGCATCTCTGCAGTAGTTGCGTCCTTTTCACCGGCCCATATTCTGCCTGCTCCACTTCAGATTGCCACGCTCTCCTGCCCACCTGGATCTCGAATTCCACTCTGCTTTTGATTTCTCCTTTTATACACCTGCAATAATTTCAGAGGTTGCTGGCGTTGCCTGACCATAGTAATGCCTGACCCTCAACATTCCTCATCTTAGTACCAGAGTGGTGCAATGACAAGTTAGTATGTACTACTCCTAGTCGCCTCTTCCTTGTCCCAGTACTATAGTGATATGAATGTGGGGAAATCAGGGGAAGTGAATGGTAACAGCCTATAAAGTCAGGGGGGAGGGTAAGGATGTTCTAACATTCTGTGCACTGACTAAGGCTTTCTCTACATGGCTGCACTAAGGTTTAGGTAGGCTGCTTTTCACACTGAAGCATTTCTGACATTCAGAGCACCGATAAGGTTTGGCTCCTGTGTGGCTTCTCTCATGGGTAGTTAGGTTGCTTTTCTCACTGAAGCATTTCTGACATTCAGTGCACTGACACGGTTTGGCTCCTGTGTGGCTTCTCTCAGGTATAGTTAGGCTTGCTTTTCTCACTAAAGCATTTCTGACATTCAGAGCACCGATAAGGTTTGGCTCCTGTATGGATTCTCTCATGGGTAGTTAGGCTGATTTTCTGACTAAAGCATTTTTGACATTCAGAGCACCGATAGGGGTTGGCTCCTGTGTGGCTTCTCTCATGGATAGTTAAGCTGCTTTTTACACTGAAGCATTTCTGACATTCAGAGAGGTTTGGCTCCTGTATGGATTCTCTCATGGGTAGTTAGGCTGCTTTTCACACTGAAGCCTTTCTGACATTCAGAGCACTGATAAGGTTTGACTCCTATTTGAATCTGTCATGGGTGGTTAAATGGCTTTTGTGACTGAAGCATTTCTGACATTCTGAGCACCAATGAGGTTTGGATTAGCTCCTGTGTGGCTTCTCTCATGGGTAGTTAGGCTGCTTTTCTGACTAAAGCATTTCTGACATTCAGAGCACCGATAAGGTTTGGCTCCTGTGTGCCTTCTCTCATGGATAGTTAGGTTGCTTTTATCACTGAAACATTTCTGACATTTAGAGCACCGATACGGTTTGGCTCCTGTGTGGCTTCTCTCATGGGTAGTTAGCTTGCTTTTCTCACTGAAGCATTTCTGACATTCAGAGCACCGATAAGGTTTGGCTCCTGTATGGATTCTCTCATGGGTAGTTAGGCTGCTTTTCTGACTAAAGCATTTCTGACATTCAGAGCACCGATAAGGTTTGGCTCCTGTGTGGCTTCTCTCATGGGTGGTTAGGCTGCTTTTCACACTGAAGCATTTCTGACATTCAGAGCACTGATAAGGTTTGGCTCCTGTGTGGCTTCTCTCATGGGTGGTTAGGCTGATTTTCTGACTAAAGCATTTCTGACATTCAGAGCACTGATAAGGTTTGGCTCCTGTGTGGCTTCTCTCATGTTTAGTAAGGCTGCTTTTGTCACTGAAGCATTTCTGACATTCAGAGCACCGATAAGGTTTGGCTCCTGTGTGGCTTCTCTCATGTTTAGTTAGGCTGCTTTTCACACTGAAGCATTTCTGACATTCAGAGCACTGATAAGGTTTGACTCCTGTATGAATTCTCTCATGGGTGGTTAAATGGTTTTTCTGACTAAAGTATTTCTGACATTCAGAGCACTGATAAGGTTTGGCTCCTGTATGGATTCTCTCATGGGTGGTTAGGTCTCTTTTCACACTGAAGCATTTCTGACATTCAGAGCACCGATAAGGTTTGGCTCCTGTATGGATTCTCTCATGGATAGTTAGGTTGCTTTTAACACTGAAGCATTTCTGACATTCAGAGCACTGATAAGGTTTGGCTCCTGTGTGGCTTCTCTCATGGGTAGTTAGCTTGCTTTTCTCACTGAAGCATTTCTGACATTCAGAGCAGAGATAAGGTTTGGCTCCTGTGTGGCTTCTCTCATGGGTAGTTAGGTAGCTTTTCTTACTGAAGCATTTCTGACATTCAGAGCACCGATAAGGTGTGGCTCCTGTGTGGCTTCTCTCGTGGGTAGTTAGGTGGCTTTTCTGACTGAAGCATTTCTGACATTCAGAGCACAGATACGGTTTGGCTCCTGTGTGGCTTCTCTCATGGATAGTTAGGTGGCTTTTCTGACTGAAGCATTTCTGACATTCAGAGCACCGATACGGTTTGGCTCCTGTGTGGCTTCTCTCATGGGTAGTTAGGTTGCATTTGTGACTGAACCTTTTCTGACATTCAGAGCACCTATAAGGTTTGGCTCCCGTGTGGCTTCTCTGGTGGGTAGTTAGTTTGCTTTTCTCACAGAAGCATTTCGGACATTCAGAGCACTGATATGGCTTGGCTCCTGTGTGGCTTCTCTCATGGGAAGTTAGGTGGCTTTTCTGACTGAAGCATTTTGGACATTCAGAGCACTGATATGGCTTGGCTCCTGTGTGACTTCTCTCATGGGTAGTTAAGTGGCTTTTCTGGCAGAAGCATTTCTGACATTCAGAGCACCGATACGGCTTGGCAACTGTGTGGCTTGTCTCATGAGTAGTTAGCTTGCTTTTCCAACTGACGCTTTTCTGCCATTGAATGCACGGATAAGGATTTACTCTTGTGTGGCTCCTCTCATGTTGAGCTGGATATTTTTTCTGACTGAATTTCTGACACTCTGTGCACTGATGAGGATTTTCTCCTGTGTGGGTTTTTTCATTTTGAGCAGGATGGGTTTTAAAACTGAAGCTTTTATGGCATTCATTGTCCAGGCAAGGTTTCTCTGGGGGTTTCATTTCTCCAGCTTGGATTGTGTTTTGCAAGAATGCCACAGCAAGTTAACCTCAATGCAGGGTCAGCCCTTTGTATAGAATTCTCTATATTCATCTCTCAGTGCGCTCCTGGTTATAATTACAGTGTGCAAAGGAAAGCTCTGTTTAGGAGCTCCGATTCTCCGCATCTGTGAGTCCATGCAGGTTGTGTTTTTGATAACTTCACCCATGTGGGTGTTCCCAGAAGAATCTTAATTCTTTAACGTCTTATGCTCTTTTCACAATCAGCATACTAACATGTTGTTAGGGTTACTGCATCCAACCTTGGCATGTAGTGTTTTTCGAATTCAATGCATTGATATGTTTTTCTACTATTTGCAATCTTTATAAATAAAAAGCTTTGACTTTGGAATTACTTTTTTATCCAAATGCGAACTTGCTTTGGCTCTCCTGCTCACCCGTGTATGTATTTTAAGTTTTAATTTTTCAGAAGCATTTCCTTCTTCCGTTACCTTGACACGAATAGAAATAATGTTCTTAATCCGTAGCTTACTCCACCCCCAGTTCCTGACCAGACTGGGCTTCTAGAATCTTCCATTCCATGAGGCATCCGACCTCCCTTTTGTTCCAAGTAAAGTCATTCTTGGGGCATTTCAATTCATTACTTTTTGCTTTTTCTGTGCAGACTTTAGAAAGCTGTAAAAGAAAATGGACACATTAGCTAGCTTTCTAAACATAAAGAACGACGTAACAATAGGCATTTATAGTTTCTTCATTGTTGAAATAGTGTTTTATTGGTTTACAAACATTTCACATGTCTTTAAGGCTTCAAATTCTAAACCAAAGTCCAAACTTAGCCAAAGTTAAGGCACCCTCCTTTCCCCTTAAAGCTCCAAGCTAGCATGTTGCATCTTTCCGATCCTCCTATTTCTCTACAAATCTCCTCTGCATTTTATTCAGTCTTTGTGCAGAGCCCTAAATGGGTGCAGATGCCTTAGTGACCCCACCCTTCCCTTTTCATTACATACTCTACAAATACTTTCAAAGTTTGGAATTTAATGCGATCTCCCAGCACCCGTCTTAACTGGTTCACCCAGAGCTCCTCTTTCAGCCATTTCAGAAATATACTGGGGTTTCCCTAAGGCCTTATATCCAAATAAGAGTGCTCATGTTCTACCTGGCAAACCAAGTATGAAAATCGACCTCTGAATAAAGATATTCCATGCAGGAGATGTTCCCCAAGCCAAGGGATCTTCTCTAAAGTGCGTCCTCTATGCATTTCAGTCAAGTGGCTACAGTACATTTTATCAAACGTCCACATACCGTTCATAATCAGGGAGATGTTTATTGTTTCAGGCTCATGATTTACCCACATTATTCTCGAGCTTGGTTATTACTACTTTTTACAGAGAGTCTCTTGTATTTATGAGTACAACTCAATAAAAGGGTTAGCAGCTCCAAACACCCAAACATTTAATTCAAACATCCCCCCCCCAGTACGAGGAGGAATGCCACCGGTGGGGGTGGGGGGGGGGAATGATGGGAGAACTGTGCCCCAATGTGAGATGACCGCGGCCATGCCGCCCCAATGCGAGACTCATAACAACCCAAAACAAGCGTGGAATGACCGTGTGGCGCCAAACCAAGACGCAGACAACACTAATGCAGCCAACGATGAACTGGACACAGATAGTGAATATGTGAGTTCAAGCGATTCAGAGCTTGAGGATGAGGAAGATGGAGATGAATTGCCTGTAAGGGACACTGAAAAGTCAGCGGAGTGGGTGTCGCAGAGAGTGAGAAGCGAGAGTGAGAATGGATCAAAACGAAACAACAGTCCCTCGCCCACCCCGGCAAGAATCATGGAAACTATAGACTTGGTAAGGGCAGAACAAGATGACCAGCACGCAATAAGGGGGGGTGAAGTGGGTTGTGAGTCCAAGCTGGAAGTATGCACCGTGATGGTACATTGTGCCCATGCCCACGACGAGTCAACAACAAACAGCAACTACCCACCACTGCATGCTAGGAGTGATGAGTGCAAACATGTCTCTGGTAGGAGGAGGTCGGCAAGCGGGAATTCAAATTGTGACCCTCCAGAAGTCCTCGGGGAGCCCAGAAATCATTCTGATATCACACGAGAGGAGGAGGCCACACCCAATGATGAAAGGAATGAAAAAAATCAAGAAAACAACCGAATAATAAATGCGGTGTGCCAAATGAGGAGACCGCCTTAACGACGCCAGTCACCCCAGTTGAGACATCTCCTAGCCATGAAAGACGTCTAAGTAGGCTCTCAGGAGATCACGTAGATGAGTCGTCTAAACCACCCCACAAGGGTTCATCGCTAAAGATCCTAGCATGGACAAGAGTGACCTCAATGCATAAGGGGAACGGAAAAAACTTAAAGTACCAGGACCAAAAGACGAAAAAAGATGACTTAGTGGCAAACAAAACAAGCTCTTCAGTTATAAAACCCCCTGATGTAGAATCAATCGGAAAACTGAACATCGGGGTGACTGAAGAGGCCCCCACCGAGGAGTGGGTGTGTGCTGCGCGATGGAAGGAAGGAACACCTAAAGACGGAACGGCCGAGCCGCCTCGTAGAAGAGATTCAGTAGGACTCGCAGATCAACTCCTGAGAGACCTAGTGGAATTGAATTCCAACTTGTCAAAACATCGAAAAAGCTCATTAATAACCTGCTGTGGAAAGTAATCTCCACAAATTGATGGCCAAATGACCAAGGAAAAGAGTCTACTTGACATGGATGACTCTAGAAGAAAATACACCATCCTTTGAGGCCAGAAATGATGAGATCTTGGTCTCACAAAAAAGGAGCCGGAGAAAGCTAAGCTCGAATTCCGACCACAAAGATGCAAACAAAAGATTTAAAAGAAACTCAAGACAGAGTTTGACGCCTAAACCGGGGTCCCCGAGCAAGCATGTGACAAAACCAGGTCCAGCCGTGTTGGATGACGTAGAAAATATGCCGTCTCCTAAAAAGAGAAGTTCGCAGCCTGGTTAACATTCGGATTCGGTGACTCTTGAAACAGCAATGGACGAAAAGAAGTTAGTGGAGACCATAGTCGGAAAGTTGAGCCCGACACTGATGTCAGCCACAACAATAGCAGTAGCACCATTGCTCAAACTTTACGAAAATCTAAATGAAAGCCTCCGGGACCAAACAACCTTGGTCGCCCTGTTAAACTCAAAAATTGTAAAACTCGAGTTGGATCTGAGAGACATGACGGCTCAGGTTGTGACAACCAGAAGAGGCAATGACATTTCATTAACGGCACTAAGAGAATCTTTAAAAACGACAACGGAAGACAAAAGACTCTTCGCAGAAGTGACGAAACAAGCTTTAATGCTCTTCCAAAAAGATCGAGAACATAGAACAGCTGAAGTAGGGACGTGTGTCCCCCAAAAAACCCAGCAGAATGCAGAAACAGGACGCATGGGGAACTCAATAGACGACAAAAATGAACCTGTACCAGAGGACAGAACGTCAAAACCAAACTCTCTGCTCACAAAACCAAAAAGTATTCAGAACTGTTGTTCTGAAATAGACTCTGAGATAACCATTGTGTTGAGTGACAGTCCAAAAGACACAAATTAAAAAAAGGTTCCTAGTGCAGAAGACAAAGTGAAAATCAATGAGGTAAAAAGAAAGAACAACAAAGCCACCATGAAAGAGATTAAAGAGAGTGATAGAATCTTGATGACCACATCCTATGATTTATCACCAAAAGAAGGGAGGGTGGATGAAATTGACCTTACGGAGACAATACAAAAGGGAAAGGAAGACAAAAGAAGTGAGAATGAAGTTGTGGAGGAGCCGAGAGTAGGTGGTAACGACAATGAGGCGAGGACTACTCTAGTAAACTCCAAAGCTGACGACATGACCGAAAAAAAGAATGAAACTGAGTGGTTTGACATCTTTGATTCCAAAAAATTAAAAGAGAGCACCGGCCTAAACACGCAAGGCCGAGTCACTGCTCCAAAACAGAGTAAATGTAAAAAGAAATCCAAAAACCAGCAAATACAGAAGAACAAAAAGCCTCGAAGCACAGCGAACTTCTTTCGGAACATAAAAGCGCTAACTATCACAGTAAACAACACTGAACCTACAGGCCCAAATAGCAAAAAATGCACTAGAGAGTCCAGTAAGGCTGACGGATCAACGGTTGCTGAATTGCCTTCAATGAGGAAGACTCAGCCCTTAGAGATAACGGAAAAAGAAGTCAAACAAAAAGCCCCAGTGGAGATTGAAAATGATGATGAGGACGAAGAACTACTGAATATATCAATTTATAGCTCTTCGGTAACTGATGACGTGGGCGCTGAAGGCGTCAGTGAGAGTGACGTGGAAGGCAATGTAAAAAACCAACACGATAAAAAGAAGGGAGAACCGATCGTGACAGGCAAGACCCCGTCGGACACTGAGCCTGAGAGAGAAAAGGGGCAACCAGGCGAGAGAGCCTTCTCATGGCCTCAAACTCCAAAAGAAGAAGATTCCCCCCTAAAGAATAAGTGTCCTAATGAGGGACCTGCTAAACACTTCTTTACGTTAGAAGAGAGACGTATAAGAAGCATCCAAGGTCAACAAAAACCAATGGTGTGTAACACACCGGGACCAGCAACCAAGTCAATCAAGAAAGATTCGACAGACGAACTGATAGAGGAGGCCTAAGCGGCAGCAACCTCAATTTCAGAAAGTGGGAGGGAAACCTCTAATCCTATTGATCATACAAACAAATCTACCAACAATGACAAAGCGACTGGATATAGAATTTTGGTGGAAAAAATCAATTGTAACAAAAGTGATCCGTCGCTAAAGAGATACACAGTACTACAGATATTTCAAAAGATCCCAGCACTGAGATCTGTAAAGAGTCCTCAAATTGAAAGGGTCGAAATAATAGCAGACTCGAATCAAAAATTTGTCTTGCTACACATTGTGGGAAAAAAGGTTGTGGAACAGATCATGACAAACGAGAGACAACTGTTGAACGCAGGCTACCAAGTATACGAGGTTGACAGTACATTGGGAGGAGAAGACTGTGGTACTTCGACAGACAATGGCCCGCAGAGAAACAAAAAAGACTCACAGTAGTCCTCTTGACTGGATAACAGTGCAAAAATGGAAGGTCACGACATAGCCAAAAGAAAATCAGTGGGCGAGGATGTTGGTGAACAGTTCTCACTGGAAGAGATAAAACTGAAAGAAATTAAAATAACAGTGGAGAACAGCGAGAACACAAAGAGAGTGATGTGTAAGGACAACTCGTCTACAGAGGAGGAATCATATGCATGGGGATGGATAGCAAAATCCCTAAATGGAACATCGATGAGTTAATGCCTAGAGGAAAAGTTGGTGATAACCTCTTGGAACACGAGAGGGTTCACCCATCTGCTGAGCTCTGCACCCGTACACCTGAGGAATGCCGACATTATATGCACACAAGAAACATGGTTAACAAGTACACCATGTGTAGAAGGCTTCGAGGTAGCTTTCAATCCTGCAATCTGCAAAGAGAAAGGCCGCCCAATGTCGGGTCAGCGAACCCTGATAAACAGAAAAAGCGGTCTGAGAATTAAGAATGCTTGGAACATTTCACCCCATCTCCAAATGACTTGTATTGATCCAGTGAACATGGTAACATCAGATAATCAGACCATTTACATCCTAAATGTCTACTGGAACACAACCATGAAATTGCATTCAAAATTTGAAGATGACATCTTAGATGCAATTGACAGCATACTACTGAGTGAACCACAAGCTTCAATAATTATATGTGGAGACTTTAATATGAAATTGATCGAGAACCCACAATCAAAGCAACAAGTGAATAGCAGAGAAAAAATAAACTATGAGCGATGGCTTGATGAGATGTCGTTTAGAAATCTAGTAATGGAGGAACAAAGGGTGATACTCCAGCTAGACCGACCTGGACACGAGGAACCCAAAATTCAATACTGGATTATATGTTTGTTTCAGGCAATATATTCCAGGAAATTGATTCATTTAAAGTGATTAACACTAAACACAGTGACCACAACATGGTGGTAGCGGAATGGAATAACATCAACAAAATAGAGCGCAAACAATGGAGAAAAGTTCTATCCTTGGTCCCAGGTCGCAACAAGACTGCGTATAAATCAGTGCGACATTGTGACAATTACCGAACTGCTACTGGAAGCGCAAGACCAGAATCCCTCAAGGTCAATGGAATATCAACAGTTCTTTGAGATCTACAAAATCAAGAAAAAAACGTCCCAGACGAGACCTGTGATACAAAAACACAAATATGACCCTGAGGTAGCTGCCAGAAAGAGAGGTAAGAAAAATTATAAGGAAAATACGTGCCGCAAACCCAGAGGACCTAATGGTGCAGATAAAAAAGGAAAACAACTGGTGCAAAAATCGCAAGGCAACCATGGAACAACGGGACGCGGAAGCAATGCTGAAGGCTCTAAATCGAAGGAACACAAGAGGCTTTTGGGACATTATTAATGACACAAAGAACTCTGATAAAGCACTACTATCAAGTACAGTTCTGGAAAAGGACTGGGAAAACCACTTCATAGCACTATTTAAAAGAAGAAAAACTTTGAGCCCGACAAAAGTGGAGACAAGCCAGCAGTGGGAAATCGAAATGGAGAGAGACGATATACGAACTACCATCAGAAAATGTAACGCCTCTCGCGCTGCGGGTCCAGACGGTTTGTCAAACGCAGATCTTAAGGCAAACAGCGAAGAATGGGCAGACTTTTGTTACACACTCTTCACCGCCATAAAAAAGGAAGGGAAAATACCTGAGACTTGGAAATCTGGGATAATTGTCCTGATCTACAAGAAAGGTATTCGCTCAGACCCGGCAAACTATCGTCCAATTGCCTTACTGGATGTAGTGGGGAAGGTGTTCGCCTCGATGCTACTAGCCAATTGACCACGTGGATCCAGGAAGAGAAAACATACGACGAACGCCAGTCAGGGTTTGTTAAAGGTGTAGGTTGTGGTGTAAACCTACTCATCCTGAACCTGTTAAAAATCGACGTCATTAGAACGGGACGAAAAATATATCTGGCGTTTATTGACATGGCGAACGCCTTTGATGGCGTGGATAGAGAAACCCTGTGGGAAAAACTTAAAGAAAGGGGGTGCAATGAGAGTCTCATCCACGCTATCAGCGAGCTGTATTCCGACACCTATATTCAGGTGAGACTAGATCGTGAGGGAAACCTAACCAACCCCATACCAACAGAGAGAGGTGTGAAACAAGGATGCCCGTTAGGGGCCACCTTGTTCAACTTCTATATATCCGAAGTAGGAACAGCTCTGGCCGATGTCGTGTCATTTCCACCACAGATAAACGGAGTGCCAATAAACCATATCTTGTATGCAGACGATATGGTGATCCTAGATCAGACTCCTATTGGCCTCCAAAGAAAACTTTCAGCTCTCAAAATCTTCACAGAGGACTTAGGCCTTGACATCAATGCGGCCAAATCGGAGATCCTAATATTAGGAAACCAAAGAGGTAGATCTGCAAGTAAAAAAAAAAACAACGTGGTCCATAGGTGTAAATAAATTAAACCAGGTACCCCATACAAGATATCTAGGGATCACGATCAACTCTAGCATTAACGACACCCCAATGGTAAAAAAACTCCTGAATAGCTGTAAATTACTGATAGCTCAAGGTACCATTTTACAGCAAAGATACGGCAAATTTTCCTACGAGCCGATAAGGAGATTTTATCAAGGTAAAGTGACTCCAATTCTCGTCTACGGCGTCGAGAACATGTTCGGGTGTGATTATAAAGTATGGGCCTGATGTGAAAGTCTCTTTTGGAAAAAGATTCTCCAGATCCCCTTAAGTACACCTACAGCCTGTGTATTGTATGAAGTTGGAGTCTCTACCCTCAATTCAAGAATCACCTGGAATAAGCTGGCGTTATTCAGGAAGACACACGTGGAGGCAAACCTCCCATCTGTAAAATTCTTGTCGGAGGAAAAAGGACATGAAAAATCGGCTTTACATATTTGGAAACATCAGTGCAGAGAGATACTAGCACAATTGGGCACAGACGAAAAAACTTTGTGGTGGAATCCAGACCTGGTTAAGAGGAAACTGCTCGACTGGGACTGGATTGAAATCAATGACAAAAGGTCATCACAAAAAGCTATGAAGGATACTCCTCCAGAAGCGAAAAGACGCAATACGCTTCCGTCCTATTTAATATTGTCACCCTGTAAACGCCTAATAAGGCTATACCTGAAATTTCGTTTGAACATCTACGAAACCAAGGAAATCCTAATTCATCGCAGGAATATTGTTATGAATTCGAAATGCAGATTTTGTGCAATTGAAACAGAAGATCTAAAACATCTGGTCTTGCAGTGCACCAAATTTAAAGTCCAACGCGAAAAATGCCTCGGAAAGGAGAGATGCAGAGTTCAAACATATGATCTAGAGGAATGGTGGAAGCACCTTCACATTGGTGAGAGCCGATCACTAGTGATTGCAACGACAAGATTCCTTGACCAAATGCAAACACGACTAGAGACGACAACACCGTGTGAGGAGAATGAGTGACCCCATAGATGCCACATCCAGTAAGCCAGAAAAGACACACTCAGCAAACAACTAAGACTGCAACTAAGGAAAGTGTGCAAATGAACTTTCTCAACGGCCATAAGATAGGAACTAAATGAGATGAGTCAAGTGCAAGTTCACTACCAATCAGTTGCTTTTTAGTTATTTGAGTGTTTTTCTCTGTTCTTTTTCTGTCATTGCGGAAATTAGGAATTAAGAATGGTAAAAGTATAAGTTTTCAAAAAGTGTGTAAAAACTAAATGAAATTTAAAAAAAAAGAATAAAAAGCTTATATTGATGTTGGTCTTGGGTCATTAATTGGGAACACATTTCTGATGCAAGCTTATTGGTACTGTGTAAAAACATGTGTGTATTGCAACCATTAAAGATGCGTTTTGCCTAAATATTTGGGTGGAAATAAAAGCCTTATTAAAATAATTTCTGATGTCAGACAAATATAAATTAAAAAGAAGAGTGTCCAGGATGCAACCCTGCTTTAGAGGCCACTGTTTGTGTGACTATTGCCCACAAGCTCCACCCCCCTTTAAGTATCTAGATGCCCCTCTAGTGATGAAGTAACTAAAGCCAGTGTTTTACCCAATGCACATGATAAAATTTGTGTGAGAAATCAATAGATGGGAGGATATACTGGGTGTCAAAATGCTGCCTTACCCGTGGCACCATTCGCCCCACTGGTGCTTGGCGGCAGGAGGTTTTAGTATTGTTGCCACATTCGCAGCATTCTAAAGCTTGGGGGCGCCATGTTTTCCAGCCTGGGCAGGTGTGGGGGACCAGCGGCACGTTCACTTTGCATGTGTCAAGATCTGAGTCCATGTGGATTTGAATACCTCCGTCCCCAAGTACCAGTCAGAAAAGAGAAAATTAATTTGCTGACCGATTATTGGGGCCACAGGTGGCAGGAACAGAGAACACCGGGTCCCGGGTGGGGGCAATGGAAATACAAGGTTAAGTATGCAAGTATACAGACTGTGAATGTAAGGAATAATTACACACAAGGACACCTACCCGTGGGAATGACCAATGTCAGCTCCTGACCTAACTGTTCCCTCTGACTGTATTGATATAGAGGAGATGGGAGAATGCCTCTGTACAACAGGGTCCACCTGGGTCTTGAAAACAATGATGCTAGGATTTGCAAAGTACTTGATACTGGAGTCTTAAGTCCAGAACAACAAAGCCAAAGGATGGGAGAAAAAACAATCCAGGAAGCAGAGTCCAAAGTAGTATCAGTTCGAGTTGGCAGTCCAAAAACCTGTACACCACATCCAACAAGGGCTAAAACAAAGAGTAGTATTATCCAAAAAAACGAGGTCCAAGGTCCAAAATTTGAAAAAAGCAAGGTTTGTTACACGTAGGTAGCCAAACGCTGTCAGAACAGCTGAGAAGCGCCGGGTAACAAGTGTAGGCTGTTTTTATCCCGTCACTTCCTCATCACGTGACCGCCGTCTGTGATTGTTGGAATCACGTGAGCATGGTGATGAATCACGGGAGCGTGATTGTTGTGAGGGACACGTGACCGCCTTCGCGGCGCGCATTGTTGTGTGAGGGGCCAGGAAGCGGGATGGAACCCCCGCGACTGCAGTCGCCATGGCAACCCCCAATGCACCTGGGGCCAACAGCACCAGGGGTGCCGCGGTGCACAGGCTCTGATGCTTTGCTGGGCATGAGTGACGCCGGAAGGCAAGCGCGGTCTGCACCGCCACAGGAATGAGCTTCCAGGGTGCAGGCATACACCAGAACCAGATGTTCGTGTGTATGGTACGTTCGTGACTTGATGCATAACAGAGTCCCCCCTCAATGGCACACATCCATGTGGTCTATGGGGATTATTCTTGTGAAAACGAGAGACCAGGAGCGGAGCATGGACCTCCCTCACTAGCGGGTTCCCAGGATCTCTCCTCCGGGCCATAACCCAACCAGTCCACCAAGTAGTAAAGGCGACCCCTGCTTACTCGCGATCCAAGAATGCCACTGACTTCGTATTCTACAGAGGTACCCTTCATCACTGGCGAAGGCAGTAGGACTATTCGCATCGAAGACGGGGAAGGTTTGAGAAGAGAAGTGTGGAATACTGGATGGATACGCCATGTGCCGGGTATGGAGAGCCGACAAGCCACAGGGTTGATGACTTTAGTCACTCGATACGGGCCAACAAAATGAGGTAATAGCTTTCTGCAGCCCGGGATAGGAAGATGTCTAGTCGAGAGCCAAACTATCTCCTACAGCATAGATGGGGGCTGATACTCGTTTCTTATCGGCTGCCTGTCTCATTGATTCCTGTGATTCCCTGAGGTGTATAAGTGTCTGAATGTGGATACCTTTTAGGTCTTTTATGCAAGAGGAGATGGCTGGTGGAAGTGTGGGGGAAAGATCTTGGAAGGGTAGGGTGCGAGGGTGTTGGCCATACAAAGAGTAAAAAGGGGACTAGCCTGTGGAGGAATGAGGAGTGTTATTGTAAGTGAATTCCGCTATGTGTAAGACCTGGTACCAAGAGTGTTGATGTTGCAGTGAAAGACAGCGGAGGTACTGTTCCATGGTTTGGTTTACCCACTCAGTTTGCCTGTCAGTCTCGGGGTGATATGAGGAAGTGAAACGGGAGTCAATACCAAGTAAACCTGTAAGGGACCGCCAGAAACGAGAAGTAAATTGGGAGCCTCGATTGGACACCACGATGGAAGGCAAACCAAAGAGGCAAAAAACATGATGAAAAAACAGATCAGCTAACACAGAAGCCGTGGGAATGCCGGTACAAGGGACAAAACGTGCCATCTTAGTGAATGTATCAGCCACCACCCAGATAGTATCAAACCCTTTCACCCTGGGCATGTCAGTGACGAAATCCATGGTGATGGTTTGCCACGGTCTAGATGGGAGGGGTAGCGGCTGTAGCAATCCCAGAGGTCGGCCCTTTCTGTTCTTGCACTGTGCACACACAGAGCAAGAGGACACGTAAGATATAGTATCCTTACACATGGAAGGCCAACAGCACCAAGGCCGGAGCAGAGCCACAGTGCGTTTTTGGCCTGGGTGTCCATTAATGATTGCATAATGGGACCAATCAAAAGCTATCGTATGGGTATCGGGTGTGGGCGGTAAAGTTTACCCTGAATGAAGGGCAGACCATCGTGCATGACTATCTCCCAATCCCGAAGTTGTTCAGGGTGTGTGGCAGCCCAGTGATGGATCAGGGACAACAAATCTGCGGGAGGCATACATAAACAAACCACGTGTTTGTTTTCCAACAAGGTTTCAGGAAAGACTGAAAGGGAAACGCCCCCTGGAATACGGGAAAGGGCATCCACCTTGCCATGTGCGGTGCCTGGCAGATGCTTTATCACAAAATCATAAGCCAAAAAGAACAAATGCCAGCGCACTTGTCGGCTGTAAGTACACTTGAATGTAGCCAGGTCTTGGAGGTTGCAGTGGTCTGTGTACACTGTAACCTGGTGTTTGGCCCCAGCATATGATGTCTCCAGACCTGGAAGGTATCCTTCACTGCCAGGAGTTCCTTTTCGGTGACGGTGTAGTGGCTCTCTGCCAGTGTGAACTTCTGCGAGTGGAAGGCAACCGGATGCACAGGTTTCAGACAAAATAGCCCCTAGGGCGTATGATGACGCATCAACTGCGAGGACGTAAGGGAGGTCAGGGTTGGGGTGCTGTAAAATCAGGCAAGTGGTGAAGGCTGTTTTTAGGGCCACAAAGGCGTCCTGTTGCAGGGGTGTCCATACAAACGGGGTGCAAGGACTTGTGAGTTGTGTTAGTGGTGCAGCAATGGCCGAAAAACCCACAATGAATCGCCTGTATAAATTGGCGAATTCCTTCGACACTGAAGTGGCAACAAAAAGAAAAAAGCTTAACAAACTGAAAAAAACGGCCATACGAGCTGACTCGCCGGAAACATGGCTCAATTACCAAGCAGAACAAAAGTCCTACAAATCATGGCTAAAACAGCACCGGTTGCTCATGTACCAAAACGACGCTGAAGAAATGCTCCACACTTGTGCCACAAGGAACACTCGAGACTTTTGGTTACTACTGAAATCAATTAATGGGCAGAAGGCAAACGCGCTGGCAAACTGTGTCCCAGAGGCAAAGTGGATTCTGCACTTCACGGAGTTATACCGCCGCCCCGCCTCTACGTCACTATATCTTCCCGTCCTCTCAGATTCCCCATGGATCACTCTTTCATCGGTCGAGGACATCACAGAAGCAATCAACAATCTTAAATCTTCAAGGGCTCCTGGGCCAGACGGCTTGACTAACATTGACCTTAAGGCACACCCACTACTATGGGCGCAAGCAATTGGCGAAATATTTACTCAAATTCAGAAAACAAAAGAAATTCCCAAAACCTGGACAGAGGCTGTATTGGTACCTATCTATAAGAAAGGAAACAGAGACACCCCCGCCAATTACAATCTTCAAGGGCTCCTGGGCCAGACGGCTTGACTAACATTGACCTTAAGGCACACCCACTACTATGGGCGCAAGCAATTGGCGAAATATTTACTCAAATTCAGAAAACAAAAGAAATTCCCAAAACCTGGACAGAGGCTGTATTGGTACCTATCTATAAGAAAGGAAACAGAGACACCCCCGCCAATTACAGACCTATTGTCTTACTGGATGTTATAGGGAAGATTTTCGCAGCATTACTCCTCCGCCACTTCAAAGTCTGGGCCAGTGCCTCCCCGGCAGCCGACATGTTTCAAACAGGATTCCAGAAGGGAGCAGGAACGTCAATCAACCTACTGTTTCTGAACATACTGAAAGCAAATACAAAGAGGGGCACGGGAAAGGTCCATATGGCAATGGTGGACTTGTCCCAGGCCTTTGACCTGGTTGATCGAGAAAGACTGTGGACCAAGTTAGCCAACTGGAAATGTCCAGACTCGATTCTCGCACCAGTAATGGCACTCCATGAAACCACCTCACTCAGAGTCCGCCTAAACCAACAAGGCACACTCTCAGAGCAAATCTTTACAAAACGGGGAGTAAAACAGGGCTGCCCGTTAGCCCCAGCTCTGTTCATCTCGTTTATTGGAGACTTCCAAGACTCAGTGAAATCAGTAAGATCTTTCCCACGGCGAGTGGGTACTTCTAAAGTCCCAAGACTGTGGTATGCCGACGACTTAATTCTGATTGACCAGACGGCAGTGGGCCTTCAGAGACAGCTAACAAATCTGGCTAAATACATGGAAGAAAATAATCTGCAAATAAACAAAAGCAAAACTAAAATCCTGTCCTTTTCAAAAAGCAAAAAAAAAACAAAGAAGTGTCCGGTATGGTTTCTCGATGAAGATAAAATCGAAGTAGTAGATGAGTTTAAGTACCTGGGCATTCAACTAGACAACACTTTAAACGATTCTTCACTTCAAGCCTCGTTATGGGCAAAAATCAAGACCTTGACAGCCCAATCTCGAGCTGTCGACAGTAAATTCGGCAAGTTCTCTTGGACCCCGGTACTGCAATTTTACAAAACAAAGGTAGTACCGGCCATAACATACGGAATGGCAGCCAACTTAACTCTACCTGCTGAATTTTGGCTGAGACTGGAAGGATTTCTATGGAAATCGGTCTTGGGACTTCCTATCGCAGCCCCCATGCCAGCCATTCGGCGCGACCTTGGCCTTTCTTCACTAGCCTCAGTTGGCATGCAAAGCGCGATTCTACTTTACAGGAAAATACGAACCCCTGACTCTCTGCCGATTTTTCGGATATTAGAAAACAAACTGGAAAACGGGAAGTGCACACCATTCACCAACTGGGCGAAGAAAATTGGACAAAAATTAGAAGAAGTCCACTGCACGGACGACCTCCTCATCTCAAATCCTGGGCGTGTGAAGCAAAAACTTTTAGAACAAGACTGGATACGTACCAACGAGAAAATCCTAACGTACACATTCCTAAATGATTTGCCACCTACTTACAACCGCCCAAAGATTCCGCTGAAATATTGCGAAAAATTTCCTGAAAAAAGGCTGAGAAAAATTCTTTTACGAGCCCGCCTGAATCTTCTGCATACGAGAGAAATTTTGGCCAAAAGGGCACTGGCAAATTCTCCTCACTGCCGGGTCTGTGGACTAGCTGACCAAATAGAATCTGTCCGTCACCTACTCACCTCATGTCCTGGACTGGCGCACGAAAGAAGGGCCTACTTGACACCACTCATCACGTGCCCGCTCACACTCGACGAAGAGACAATATGGTTTCGGTTAATTGCAGGCGTCCAGAGCGGCAGCTAAATTCCTTGAAGTAGCTCTGGCAAAAGCCAGTGATAGTACTTTGTCGCCTGCAATACCAGCAAGAGATCTTCAAGGAAATTCGAGAGTGGTATCGTAAGTTCTGGGTCTAACTTCTTAGAAGTAGCACAAACACAGTTCACCACAGCACAGATTTGTAAAAAACCTTAAACAGGTTAACAAATAAATAAATAAATAAATAAATAAATCGGCGAATCCCAGAAACGACCGGACCTCCTTGATGGTTTGGGGAACAGGCCAATCGAGGACAGCCCGTATTTTAGTGGTGTTCATGGCTAAGCCTCTGGGGGTGATGTGGAATCCCAGGAAATCTACTTCCTGGGCGTGAAATAGACATTTTTCCAGTTTAGCGTATAAACTATGAGAGCGTAGTCAATTCAGCACTTCCCGAACGTGAGCAATGTGTTCTTTTGGAGACTGTGAAAACACAAGGATATCGTCCAGATACACCATAACATAGTTGTCGATGATGTCATGGAAGATTTCATTCATGAACCTCTGAAAGATCGCTGGCGCATTGCAGAGCCTGAATGGCATCACTGTATACTCAAAGAGGCCGTACCGGGTACAAAAGGCAGTTTTCCACTCATCACCCTTTCTAATACGTATAAGATTATACGCACCTCTTAGGTCCAATTTAGTAAAGACCGTGGCATGTGTCAAACGGTCCAGTAAAGGCATGATGAGAGGAATAGGGTATCTGTTCTTGATAGTGATATGATTGAGCCGACGGTAGTCTATACAAGGGCGGAGGTCACCCTCTCTCTTTGGTACGAAGAAGATGGGGCTCGCAGCGGGGGACTTGGATGGTCTTATATGTCCCAACTGAAGGGAGTGACGTAGATACTCTTTCAGGATCAAGTCTTCCGAAGGAGATAGAGAATAAATACGTCTGCATGGTATCTCAACCCCCGGGACTAGATCTATGGGGCAATCGTATGGACGATGTGGGGGAAGGTGTTCTACAGACCCCTTGTCAAACACTTCTGCTAAATCATGGTAATTGGGGGGTATATCATTAGCAACAATACCCACCACATGTCCTGGTGTATCGACTTCCATCCCCTGTGGGTCATGTATAGATAACTGAGCCGGGTCCCCCAGGGCCTGTGCTGGTGTGGCAATATCTGTGGCTGTGAGACAATGTTCTTGACAAAACAGGGATTTAAAGACAACAGACCTCTGGGTCCAGTCAATAACGGGATTATGTGCCCGCAACCATGGGATCCCAAGAATAAGGCCATATTGAGGGGTGGTGATTAGGTCAAAGGTAATTGTCTCCTTATGGTTGTCTTGTAGTGTCATGGTTAAAGGGGCTGTTTGTTGTTTAATAGGGCCAGAAACCAGGGGCGATCCATCTACAGCCTGCACAGGTTCGGGATGTCTCTTGTTTTGCAGTGGTAGGTTCAGGGATTGTCAGGAAACGTTATCACGGCAATAGAAAACTTGTCAAAAGAGACTTACGTCAGGCATGTGTGCCGCACTTTCAAGCTCCGTTTCGTGCAAGTCCCCCCAGGGTCATCCAGCATCGCCCCTGGCCCGCTTCCTGGCGACGTTCCGCACCGGCATGGTTCCGAGTCACGGGCCAATGGCAGTTGCTGTGGAAACGCTGGAGACCTTTTTTCTCTTCGGGTCACGTGAGATGTTGTTTCAGGTCACATGACTCAGCCCTCTTAAAGCGGCACTGAACAAGCGAACGCTGCTTCTGATTGAGCTTTTCTTTGGAAGTTTAGTTTCTCATATGCCTTTTGCCAAGTTCATGACCTTTGCCTGTTATTCCTGGATTGCCTGCCTTGCCCCTGATCTGTTTCTGTCCTTGCCTTGGCTGCGGTTGACCTTTTGCTACGTCCTCTGGTTGTGTCCCTGTCTCTTCCTGATTCTCTGGCTCTCACGTTGAACTGACCTCGGATTTCGCTCTATGGACTGCTCTGTCTTACCCCTGGTACTTCACTACACGGCTGATTTTCCCTTTTGTCTACGCTTCACCTCATCATCCCAGGACTATTCTACAAGTGCCCGGAGGATTGCCTTAGGCGTTCCGCGTGTCGTCGGGTCCGGTGGCTGTTTGGAACTAGAGACTGGCCACCCCAGTTTTTTTAGGCATCCTCGTTCCGTCGGGATAGTTGCTTCTGCTACCACCTACAGAGACCATCTCCAACATTCTAATCTTCAACCTTCATCACATGGTCACAAACTATTTGTACGGTAAGAGTTACTCACTACTGTGGATAGTTCTGTTTTCGGTGTTGTTCCTCTCTTTATCCTTCTCACCGTTCTACCTGTCATTTCTTGCAGGGAACACCCTTCACTAGGATTGAGAATCCCAATTGCACAAATCTTTCCCGTCTACCTACAGGTTAGTCCCCTAAATCTTTTCTGGATCTTATTTTGTTGTTCTTGAGAATTGGCCTGATTTATTGCGTCTCTCCTTAACAGGAAGACGTCCGGCTACTTACCAGTGCCTCTAGGATCTCGCACGCAGTCACAGTCTCCCGAGGGTGTCTTCTGGTATTCATCTTCTAGTGAATTGCTCTCTGTGGGTGTTATTTGTGTATCACCCACATAGTGACATTGTCTTGAAGAATTCTTCGGCTACACTACGAGTCAAAGAGCTGACGGATTCTAACAGGGATGCAGCCAGGGAAAAGTTCCCTGTGGCACCGGAGTCAACAACTAGGTGTACCTGATGTTTGATGTTGTCTGTGGAGAACAAGAGGGCCTGAAGATACAAGGGTCTAGTGGATTCAGGTATAGAGGGGGTTACGAAAGGATTCACAGACAGGCTCGTCCACGCCACCTGTCCTAGGGACAAGCCTTCTGAAACCCTGCTCCCGTTGGGTTTGGGTTTAGGTCTTCTGGAGCATTCTTTGACAAGGTGACCTGTAGTTCCACAGTAGTAGCATGCGTTAGCCTGTCTACGGCGTTCTCGCTCCTCTATAGGTGATATGGGACTGCAGATACCCCCAATCTGCATGGGTTCGCAAGATGATTCTGCAGTCGATGACCCTGGGGAAAACAGAGGGGTGGTTCTCCTGGTTTCCGTCTTTCACTCAGTATGCCGGGCGTCTACCGGTAGGGCTAGATCTACCAAATCAAGGTACTGGGTGGGCAATGTGGGTATTATAGCAAGGGCGTCTTTCATTGGATCACTGAGCCCCTGTAGTACACCACAGACTTTTTTCCCTCGGGCCAGGCAGTCTCAACAGCTAGCTGGTTGAACCGCGTGATATACTCGAGTAATGAGGTTTTCCCTTGTGTTCATTCGAGTAGTTCTAAATCGCGAGTCTGTGCTTTATGGCGTGTATCAAACACTCTGGTCATTTCAGCTACTAGCTGATCAAAATCATACAGAACGGGACTGTCCCCCTCCAACAATGGATTTGCTTGCCCATGTGGCTGCAATACCGCTTAATTGGGACAGGGTAAAGGCGGCTTTAGTAGTGGAATCGGGGAAAGCCTGTGGGCGGCATAGGAAATGTAGTTTGCACTGGTTCAAAAAGGTGCAGAATTTACGTGGGTCCCCTTGGAATTTCTCCGGTGCAGCCAGTGGGAATGGAGTGGGTACATAAACTGGGGCCGCAGCTGCCAGGCCAGTAGGGAAATTTAGTTGTGTAGGTGCATCCCCAAACTCTTCGTCTGGGGGCAAGGCATGTCTCTCGCTCTGTATGGTGTCTAAACGCTGATGGATGGCCGTAGTCGCGGCCGCCATGTCTGCCCTAAGGACCGTGATTGATTGTACCAGAGCCGCCACCAGGTCCCCGGGAGGTATCCCTAATCCAGCGGTAGGAAGGCTTCTCAGTCTGTCAAGATCTGAGTCCACGTGGATTTGAATACATCCGTCCCCAAGTACCAGTCAGAGAAGAGCAAATTAATTTGCTGAACGATTATTGGGGCCACAGGTGGCAGGAACAGAGAACACCGGGTCCCGGGTGGCTGCAATGGAAATACAAGGTTAAGTATGCAAGTATACGGACTGTGAATGTAAGGAATAATTACACAAAAGGACACCTACCCGTGGGAATGACCAATGTCAGCTCTTGACCTAACTGTTCCCTCTGGCTGTATTGATATAGAGGAGATGGGAGAATGCCTCTGTACAACAGGGTCCACCTGGGTCTTGAAAACAATGATGCTAGGATTTGCAAAGTACTAGATACTTGCGTCTTAAGTCCAGAACAACAAAGCCAAAGGATGTGAGAAAAAACAATCCAGGAAGCAGAGTCCAAAGTAGTAGCAATTCGAGTTGGCAGTCCAAAACCATGTACACCAAATCCAACAAGGGCTAAACGAAAGAGTAGTAATATCCCAAAAACGAGCTCCAAGGTCCAAAATTCGAAAGAAGCAAGGTCCGTTACACGGAGGTAGCCAAACGCCGTCAGAACAGCTGAGAAGCGCCGGGTAACAGGTGTAGGCTGTTTTTATCCCGTCACTTCCTCATGATTGAGCTTCCAGGGTGCAGGTGTCCACCAGAACCAGATGTTCGTGTGTATGGTACGTTCATGACTTGATGCATGACTGCATGGTCCATGGGCAGGAGTAAGGCCAGCTGGGAGGATCATATTCATGCGAGCCACCCGAAACCCGGAGGTGCTTCACAGGCCTTTGTTCCACAATTGCCTCCAGTCTGCATTGTGAAGCTTAGTGTTGGCATTTTCTGCCTCCTGCTGCCTTGTTATGTTCATAACACTTGTTGAGCGCAAGTACACCTGAAGGCATCTTGGCGCTAGAGGAGAAAAAGAGGGGACTTTACAGGCCACAGTAATTAGAAGAGCAGAGTCTTCAGTTTCCGCCGAAAGGTCACGTGATCGGTGATCTCACGCAGGGGCAGGGGAAGGTTGTTCCATGATTTGGCGGCAGCAGCAGCAACCGAGAAAGCACACCCCACTTTGCGGACTAGCCTAAAGCGAGGCACCACCACCCAAAGGATGGTTGAAGAGCGGAGGGTGCGAGTAGGCAGATAACTGGGAACTTGTCTTGCAGAAATTTTGCACCGACCCCATGGAAGGCTCTATGCACTATGCACATGGACTTAAACATGATCCGTTGCGCGACGGGGAGCCAGTGCAGTTGCCTCCACAAAGGAGTCATATGAGCACCAAAAGGTGGACGAAGGATGGCTCTGGCCGCAGCATTTTGGAGCAGTTGCAGCCGATCAGTTAGATAGCTAGGTTGGGGGGTGGATGTTCCCACAACAAGACCCTCAGTTTTGCTGCTGTTTAGTTTCAGTCAGTTCAATGAAATCCATGATTCCAGCTCTTCCAGGCAGCATCTTAAACGGGAGGCAGTCTCTGACTTAGTGAGATCGAGGCGCACCAGGATCTGAGTATCATCAGCATAAGAATAAAAACGGAACCCGTGGCCCGCAATGAGGAGCAGGAGATATTTTATGTAGATGTTGAATAAAATGGGAGACAGCGCAGATCCCTGAGGGACTCCACAGGAAAGTGGAACGGGAGCTGAATGAAAAGGAGGAAGAGAGATAGACTGGGAGCGATCAGCCAAGAAAGCTGTGAACCAGTTGAGAACTTGACTGGATGGAAATCCTTGCCTCAGGAAGCCGGGAGATCAGAGGAGAGTGGTCGACGGTGTCGAAAGCATCCGAGAGGTCAAATAGCAGCACTGCTCCGATACCGCCTTGATCAACTAGACACAACAAGTCGTCCATGACCGAGTTGAGAACAGACGCCGTACCTCTGCCTGGCCAGAAACCGGCCTGGAAGGGATTGAGAAATTGAGAGGCTTCTAAGAAAGTCAAGAGAAGAGGGGAAACCAGCGCCTCCAGGACTTTCATTAGAAAGGGCAGAAGAGAGATGGGACGATAGTTAGCCAGCACCTCAGGATCCAGTGAGGGCTTTTTGAGTAGAGGAATGACCAGGGCATGTTTGAGAGAGCACGGGATGTCTCCCTTCAAACATGAGATATTAACTGCTGAGGTTATATGGTTGATTAAATCAGTGGATGATTCCTGTAGGAGAGCCAGGGATATGGCATCTGCGGGGGAGGCCGATTTAGGTTTCTGAATAACAGAAAGAACATCTGAGTTAGAGAAAAGAGGGAATGACGACGGAGAACCAACAGTAGGGGGGGAGTACAGCAGGGGCCATCTCCTTCGTGGCTAATATGGCCTCAGTTTTTATATTATCTCGGATGGTCGCGATCTTAGTAAGGAAAAAAGATGGAGATGGAGTCACATAGCTCCTGGGAAGGGGGACACCATTTTGTCCCGTCTTGGGGGTGGATAGAGTTTGGACTAGGTCGAATAGAGCCTTACGTTTATTAATTGCTTTTTCCACCGTCAGTCCAAAATATGTTCATTTTGCATAAATTATATCAGTATGATAAACAACAAGAATGTTACGAAAGATGGATTTAGATTTAGGCGAATAGCACCAGCGCCACTTTCTTTCAGCCTATCTACAGCGAAGTTTGGTTTCCCTAAGTTCCTGTGAGAACCAGGGTTCAGGTGGGCGGTTTCGCTGTTTATATAGCTTAAGCGGGGCCAGTGTGTCTGCCGCCTTAAGGAAGGCGGTTTCCAGTGTGGTTAAAGTGCAGTTTTCTACTGTGCTGCAATAGGTGTGTATCAGACTAATCAAGTCCGATTTAGGCACCCTAGTCCAGATATGTTTGAGAATGACTGGCTTAGTAGCCATCGTAGGAGGAGTTTTGAGAGGAATAGAAAAAGGTACCATAAAATGGTCTGACCAGATGAGGGGAATGGGAGAAGAGATAACAGCATAGGAAGCAGGGGTAAATATGAGGTCCAATATGTTGCTGCCATTGTGGGTAGGGGTGTTTACTCCCTGAAGAAGGCCTAAATCGGCCATTGACGCTATGAATTTAGCCACAAGTTTAGCCGTGACCTGGTTCATAGGGAGATTGAAATCCCCCACAATGACTAGGTCAGGGTATTTCACTAGCAGTTCCAGCACAAGTGCTGGGAATTCCGTATAGAATGCGGTATCTGCCCCCGGGGGCCTGTAGACCAGCAACACAGTCATAGTGAAAGTAGTAGATCTGGAGATGCGAGTTAGAGTGCATTCCATTTTGAGGGTGTGCTTCGGGACTGAGCTGGAGTTGTTTTTGTAGATCAGGGCCACCCCACCACCAGGGTGAAGGACTACACGATCCCCATGGATTAATGCATAATTTTGAGGAAGGGATTGGACAATAGCAGGTCCAGAAGTGTCTCTAAGCCAGGTTTCTGTAATAAATAAAAGGACCGGCCCCTCAGAAACTAGCAGATCGTAACAGTTCATTGGATGAGCAACTAGAGCACATTGAAAAGAATTAGATTTAGCCGATTCCTTCGGGGCAGAAATTGAAATGCCAGCGTGTGGAAGGGGGTGAGGCTAACCCCACCCCCTCCGCGCAATGGAAAGAGGACTGCCTGTGTAGACGGCGTCTGGTAAAAAATATCAGTCAGCTGCTAATCAGTACAGCAGTTGCTGTTAAGGCACAAGACTACTTAAAACACACAGTTTGCACAATAAAACAGTATAAAACACTCTGTAAGGAAAAGGTACGGAGTGGCTTTAAAATGACTTGCTCCTAGAGCAGCCTCACCTCTCCTGCGGAGCTTCTCACCCATGGCACTAAATGCTGGCGTGTGGAGGGAGGGGAGGCTAAGGCCGCCCGCTACGCGCAATGGAAAGAGGACTGCCCGTGTAGACGGTGTCCGGTAAAGAAATAGCAGTCAGCTGCTAATCAGTACAGCAGTTGCTGTTAAGGCACAAGACTACTTAAAACACACAGTTTGCACAATAAAACAGTATAAAACACTCTGTATGGAGTTTTTTTGCCCAGGGGCCTCCTTGTCTCTGCTCTGTCGGAATTCTTCTCTTTGTAGTAATTTCTTCTTTGCCAAGGGTCTTCCTGGCCCCCTCCACCTGTTCCCTCCTTGGGGCGAGCTTCTTGTAATCTCTGTCCTTCTATTCTGACTCCCTTCTTTCTGGATACCCTCAATTAGTGTCTATCTCTGTTCCAATGTCAGGTTAATACGTGGGTGGCCTGTCTTTCGTGGTGGTGGGAGAAGGATCTTCCACCTAACAGGACTGAGCCATTCAGTACTAGGTCCTAGGAGAGAGTGATTTATATTCCCTACACAGCCCTTGCACAGGACCAGACTAGACTCCAGGACCTAGAACGTTACGCTGGACCATCAGGAGACCGGATATCTGGTACAAGGGGGATACCAGGTAGTGGGCTGCTTGACAGATTGCGACACCTAACAATCCTTGGAAGCATTACAGGAACTCCAAAAAGATGTCATACTGAAGCACAGACTGCAACACACAGTACTGCACTACTGTTAAAAGATGCCATCCCAAACGCTGGGTACCCTCACTCTGTACAGTGCTCTTGGGGAAGGTCCCTGCTTTAAAAAATAAAAAAAACACCTTCTAAATGCCTTTTGGGCATGACGAATACAAGGTGATGCCCTTTGATCTTGGTATTGCTCTGGCCGAGATTTAATGCTTAATATCCTGGTGTTCTCGTCCTCTGAGCCATACGCGTGTCATGTTCCAGAAGTCCTGGAGTGCCTCAGGAAACATCATGTATATCCCAGACTGTAGAAATGTATATTTGATATCTCTTGGACTTCCTGGGGAACAAACTCAGTCCTGGGATATTCATATGGACTTACAGGTACAGGCCATCATAAACGGGAAAGGCCCCCCATGATCTGAAGCCTGTTCAGTGTTTGTCTGCTTTGCAAATTATTACTGTGGTTTTATAGCAGACTCTGCATGGCTATCACAAGATGTGACCCATCTTCTGAGCACCAGACCAAGATTCCAGTGGGCTGATGGAGCGGAAAAGGCAGCCTCCAAATCTCTCAAATAGGCATTTACTACGGCTCTGGCATAGCACCCCGGACAATGTACTACCCTTTGTTCTGGAAAACGATACCTTGGACCAAGCCATAGTTGCCAATGTGAGAAACCTCGAGGTGTCTCACTCGCTAGCCACAGGGGATCTGTCATCCAGGTGGCCAGGACAAAACCATCGCTATTGGATCCAGTTCCTGGGGGTGGACAAGTGTGGGAGGATCACCTGGATGAGGGGTCTTTGGGAAGTGGGATACCGAAGTGTGAGACGCGGTATCCCCCTCCTTATGACACCTTTCCCCATCCTACTCAGTAGGATATCTAGAAACTCACCCCCATCCCCCCTTTCTTGGCACAAACACTTTCTCACAGACAGATTACTGTCAAAGACAACGGACTAACACCAGAGCTGTATATTGGACATGTCCTAACACAAGTGTAGAGGAGGTCCTAAGCACGGCCCGCACTCCAACCGTCCATTTTGAAGTACCAGGAACATTCACGCCAAAGTATGTGACGTATGATGAGAAAATAAACCAGCAGAGAACCGCAGTGGGGCTCTGTCCAGTACCTAGCAGAAGAACAGCACCTATTGAAGTACCGACACCAGAGAAAACATGGACAGTAAGGTAGCCATTGAGAAAACTAGATCAACAAATGAATCGGAATGAAGATCGTCTGAGTACAATCCCTGAAGAAGCCAAGAAGGTCTTAATGGAAGATGAATGGTGATGCCACAAGAACCCAGACTGACTCACATATAGAAGATATGACGACCTGAGAATGATAAAAAGACGAAACGCCATGATTAAGGGACATCGCAAACCTAAAGTAAAAGGACGATGGCAAATGTAAGAAGCTTATGTAATGAACATGACAACGACATTAGACAAGTTTACGCATGTGCACATGCTTGGAACCGCAAGAAAGCTAAGAAAATCGTGCGGCTTGCTATGCTTAGTAGTAAGAGATTGCGGCAAGCGCCACCTATACATATCTACCTCAAAAGAGCAGATTATATAAGTATACTTCCACTATGCACAAGAAGCAGAATCAACCAAAGGTTACTAGAGGCCGCACGAACAGAGCTTCATATTTAACAAATAGAGAATAAAAGGCAGAAACGAAACTCAGCAGAGACAAATCGTGCAAAAAAAGCCAAGGTCGTATCAGTTAAAATAGACGAACAGTAGCTACAATTAATGAAGCAAGGAACAGAATATCCTGCTCAAAAAGGTCAAGATAAGAAACCAAAGGCAGGTGGTGGGCAAAACGAAAATCAAATACACAAATTACATGGAGAATAAGGCAATTTTACGGTGTCTGAATCACGTGACCAGGCGAGCGAGAAGAAGTGAGACGCAGGGCCATGCAAAGATATCAGAACTTTTTCCAGACAGAGATGCAGTCTCAAGGCCAACCACAGTGAAATAATTGACACATGACCGCTGAAGTGATGATTGATTGTAGCAATAAGTGGAGGAAGGCCAGGGGAGCTGACGGGCACCCTGCACTGGCTGATCATTCTGCATGCTGCTAAGCAAAGTGGAAAAGTATGAGTCGGGCTGGTGCCAACCCAATCATAGTGGACCAAGTAAATCTAGGGTCCTATAGTTAGTAGAACTAATGGGACGGCATACTTTTTGTGATGTCTACAGTAGCCATTTTTAAGGTAGGGCTTAGATGTCCCACCGGACAGTGTTTACCCAATCCCCTTACGCCGTTACCATATACAGATATAGAACCTATATTAAAGTTACCTTCCTAGAACCAATAGAATTGCATGCCAACTTTTAAGCTGTACACGTCAGTGATGAGTTTTTAGTATAAATGATGTGTTTTTGATGAAGTTCGTTGGAGTTGTGAAGCGAGAAGGAAGATCACGCAACCGCAGGTATTCATGAAACTCCCCGTTTTTTGTACTTGTCATTAAACGGACTCCCTTTGACAAACCATTGAGTTGTCATTATTGATTTGATGCTCGAGTATTAATCTGCATCCCAATCCATCTCACGGGTGCTGCTATTCCATCTTAAAGTGCTATTGGGCAACCCCCAGCTTTATGGGCCGGTTGCGGTCCTGGTGCACACTTGGTAGCAGAGATAGGATGGTTTATCGATTATCGATTAGATAAGACACCCATTGACCGTCAACATAAAGTAACTCTAGGTCCTCTGCAATATCACGAGTCCTTTGCCATCCGGCTAAGTAGACCGTGAAACTCCCTGTAGATAGTGGTTAGAATAAAGCGCAAAACCTGCAGGTAAAGGTCTGGAGGGACCTGTGCTTTCTCCCACAAACCTCTTTCCACTTCTACAAGCAGCTGATCGGGTGAACGGCAGGCGAGGCGGTGACGAGGGAGGTGATCCCGAGCATCCAGAGAGGAAATATGTGAACGGTGAGTGAAAAAGACTAAATACTTGGGCAAAAAGTGCATTCCTTTGAACAAGTAAGGGAAGGTAACAGAGGGAGGCGTGAAAACAAAAATACAGTTAGAAGTAGAGTAGAATATATTTAAGGGGAAGGAAATAGTGACTCAAGGGGTGACCGAATAGTGGATAAGGATACCGGGGAGGACACCCGAGAAGAGGAGGATACCTGAGAAGAGAGAGATACCGGGGGGACACCCAAGAAGAGAGGATACGCCCAAATTCCTACACTTAATATAGCGGTTAGAAGAAGCCTGCATCCAAAGTCCTGAATAAAATAGGAATAACTAGAAGACCACAGCGGTTAAAGACGCTTGTGAAAGGGATGGGCTTACACCCCATGTCGGGGTAGAATTTAGGGGCAGAGATCTGCGTAGCCAGCTGAAGTTTGTCTGGTCTGTTAACGTTTGTCTTATCTGTTGTTTGTTGTGACGTCATAGGATGACATTTCTCGTTCGAGGAGCTAGCATAAAAATTACGCGATTGAGCAACTGAGATATTGTAGAATACGAATTGATGTTTGTTGGTTGAAAAAGGAAGTATAACTTTTTGTGAAAAAACAGGATTGGAGCTTGCGACGATTGGTGCTCGCTAATATTGTTGAAGTTGTTTAAGAAACAGAAAGGCATAACAAGTGTTATATAAAGAGAAGGTGAACATATTTAAGCACGGAAGACATGACTCCATTAGTACACCTATGCAAACAGTTGCCAAAACATGCACTGAAGCTGAAAAAGTACAGTGCAGAATGGGTTAAAAGAACCGCAAACAAAATGTTTATGCCGTGGCCCCAGGGTGGATCGTTGTCTAAAACGATCCTACAGCACATGAGACGACATATTTGCACGCCACATACACAGGCAAGAAGTTAGACAAACGCCTAGCTAGTTTAGAGCTTTGGAAGATGTATCAAGAGGATAAGTAGGAGGAGCCACAGTTAGATTAGAGACTTACCTTATGCACAGAGGGGGGTGAGACGCCTTCTGCGCTGCCTGCCCCGTCTGAAATGAAAAACGAAGTCAGTAAGGACGAAGTATTATGCCCGCTAAGAGAACTTAAAGCAGCCACGGGTTATAGCAACCCGGCATATGAGTCACCTACGCAAAGTAGTGACGAAAGCCCAGACAAAGACAGAAATAGAGATATCACCTCCAAGGTCCTGAGGGACAAGGAGAGACGCGAGAACGAGAGGAAAGACCAGGCTCAAGCAAGTACATCTCTCAGAGAGAGATACAGAGAGAGAGGGCAAAAGATGGAAAGGAAATGAAGATAGAACTGATGAGATAGCATTCACACAGAACGAATGGATGGGAGGTCAGATTTTATTGAAACTCGATTGTAAAGGCATTGATGACGCGAAACAAAAAGAGAAGCTAGATGATGTACAGAGAAAGGAGAAGGAAAAGGAAAAAGGATTGAAAGACGAAAGAATAAGGAAAAAAGATAGGCAGAGACGAGAGCAGTTATATCGCGAGGAGCAAGAAAGACAACAAAATCTTAAACAGAGAACAACTAATGATCAGGACAGACAGGAACAAAGGCGAATAGAAGAAGAAGAGCAAAAGATCCGGGAGAAAAGAATAAAGAGACGAATGGATGAGGAAATACGAAGGGCAACTGAACGTAGAGATGCAAAGAAAGAAGAAGAAGATAGGGTCCGAGAGGAAGCGAGGAAGCACAGAGAATTCGATGACGACATAGAACGTAAGTGAAGACAGAGAGCATGCAATCTTGAATATCTGGAAAGAGAGGTTAAAAAACCCGATCCAGTTGTAGATTGGGAAGACATCAAATAATACTTTCCTAAGTACGATTCAGTACCAGGCACGTCCAGGGCAAATATCGAGGATGACTTCGACACCAGAAGCATCAGAGAGACGATCGATAGAATATACGATGAGATGGGGCTAGAACAAGTACCCGAAGGGAAAGTGGAAGACGAGCGCCTGGAGAGCACTCAGCTTTACGATGCGGAGGACATCTCCTGAAGTAGTAAAAATAGAGAGCTGTCCCTAGACAGGTTGGAAATCAGTAGGAACAAGGAGGATGCGAGAAGTTGCACGAGTTGGGCACAGACAATGTCAGACATCGAAAGAGAGGAACATGAGGAAAAGGAGGAAGAGAGGAGAAAAATGATTCTCAGGAGGGAAAGGGATAAGATGGTCAGGTTCTAGTGGGTTTGCACCGAAGGCATCAGAGTCAACCACACAGTCATTCCGACGCGAAGAAATATCTTACGGTCAGAGGGGGGTGCTGTCATGAGCACTACTCCCGAGGAGCCAGGACTAGCCCAGCGCCCCTGGAAGCAGACCCTTCTTCCACATCTCCGGACCCAGCAGACCCCTACAGGGGCCCTTTGGACCGTGTCCGGGCGCCTTTGGCGCCAGGCTCATAAAGGACTTCAGTAGGGCGCCGGGCTCATATTGATAAACTGTGTAATAATGCTTGGGTGGACTTACCTGAGGCAGACCATGCTGCATACTTACCCAGAACAATCCAGTCTGGCTGAAGTCCCCAGCCATCAGGGCTGGGAGGAACTATTTCCTCTATTCAGGAACTCTTTTCTTACCTGGGTGGGGCCGGTGGAAGAACACACACCCTGAAGCACTTCTCTGCTATTTAAACCACGCCCGATGGAATACACGCGCTTCGCGTTATTCTGCATCAGCAGCAGGACGCTCACCGAGTCGGCTCCTGCATCCTGGCTCCTGACACGCCCGCCAGCACCCGGAACACCTGCAAACAGACAAGAAAAGAGAAGGCGAGCATTAGAAATTATACTTACCGGAATCCGGCCTCAGCAATCCTACCTCCGACGATCCTGCAAAGGAAAGGTACAAGATTAGCAGCGCTCTCAAACGCTCGCAGCCGCGCCGCCTTGCCTTACCCATCCGTGGCCTCGCCGAACTCCACCGCGGCCACGACGCCGGCAGCATCTCGGCACCTGAAAGGCAGAAAAAGACAGTCATTAGAGGTGCCCGCTCTAAAGCGGCCACATTTCTTCCACTTACTTACGTGCTTCATCACGCGCGACAGCGGCTGTGTCGCCGGCAGCATCTCGGCACCTGTAAGCAGAAAAAGACAATCATTAGAAGTAAGCAGTCGCTTTTCTTTCACTTACCTTCCTCCACCGCGGCCACGACGCCAGCTACATCCCAGCACCTGCATAAGAGGAATACATGGTGAGCACTAACTAAGCACGGAGAACAAATACTCACCAAGAGACTTACCTGCTTTAGGTTTCTGGGCCCCGGCTCCTGTGGAGAAAAGACACTCATACTTACGGCTACCGCAGGAGAGACAAAAGGACACAGTGTCCGCAACTATTTCCCATCCAGTGACGTAACTGGATCCTATGCACCCCTGCACCTGAAGCAGGATGGAGAGCTCATCTTTACAATACCTAAGGTGAGAGCTCGCAGAAACCAAGTTGGGGGGTCAAGAAGAGTGAGAAACGGGAGATTGGTGGGAACACATATCCACCCCAGCTGGTAATCAATCCCTTTTCTTCCACCTGCAGAAAACTTTCTCTACAAGCCAGGCAATCCAAATTCGGAGGCCCCGTCCAGAGCATCTTCCGGGCCCTGCGCCTCACGATAGAAGAAACGGTAGCAGTCCAGTTTGGGTCAGCGTCTCTGTGGGAATCAGGTGAGCGTTACAGAACGCGAAGCCTACCAATAATCTCCTACCCAGGCGCTATGGAAACTTCTGATACAGATCAACTGGCCCAGCTACTGGGGGAATTAAGGGCTGAAGTTCATGCTGCTCGCCAGGAGACGAACGCCCTCAGGAGAGAGTTAATAGTGTCAAAGGAACAAACTGACGATCTTGCCAGACAGTTATTACAGAGCCAAGCGGGGCAAACCCCTCTGCCCAATCCAGGGGGGAATTTTACCCCAGTTACTTCAACCAATCCCGTTCAAATCAACCTACCTGGAAATGTGCCACTGGCACCACCTGAACGTTTTGCTGGAGACCCTAAAAGATTTGCAGTGTTCATAAATCAATGCCGATTGCACTTTCTCTGCAGGCCCGCGGCCTTCCCGAATGACCAGACCAAGGTAGCATTTGTACTTTCGTATCTTAGCGGCAGTGCCGCCGATTGGTCAATTCCACTGGTTACACAAGATGATCCAATCCTTTGGAATTTCCAAGCCTTCCAGACGAGTATGGAAAGACTTTTTGCAAGGCATTCCCAGGGGCAGGCCCTGGACAATGAACTCCTTTCCCTACGACAGGGCAACCAGGATCTCTTAGCCTACATTGCATCCTTCAATAGGTTAGTTGTGGAAACTGGATGGCCCGAGGAGAAAAGAATCACGCTATTTCACCGAGGTCTGTGCAGCGAACTCAAAGACGTCCTGGCCCAGGTCGTAAATCCACCTCAGGACTGTTCGGATTATATTGATTTGGTGGCCCAATTAGATCACAGGCTTCAAAACAGGAAGGCGGATCGATCCAGGTTTGAAACCCGAATCTTCACTAAGACTCAGAGCAACTCCAAAAGTGTTGATGGCACCGAACCTATGAAGATTGGGGTTGTAAAGGGCCCCTTAACCTAGAAAGAGCGTGACAGGAGACGGCAAATGCAACTGTGTCTCTATTGTGGGAACTCGGGACATTTCCTTCGAGACTGCCCTGTAAAACCACCTAAGAAGACCGTAGGAGCTTCCGACAAGAATTCCGAAAAGTCTGAGCCGGGAAACTACCTTGCCCGACAAGCGTAGAGGTCCGCTTGCCGAGCTTAAAAACCAGTTCTTTGACCTCGCACTTCATTATGCCAATGGTCCTCGTAAATCCGAAGCAGCCAGAAAGATTGCATGCAATTAAGGCATACGTGGACAGTGGAGCTATAGGAAATTACGTGGACCGTGAGTTGGCTTCCAGGATGAACCTACCTCTTTGCCCAAAAGCTGTTAAAGATGTCATCACCACTGTGGATGGGACTGAGATCGCCTCCGGGCCGGTAACCCATACCACTACTGAAGTGACATTACTAGGCCAAGACGGGCATCGGGAGGTAATAGTGTTCGACGTGATCAAGGCTCCGCAATTTCAAATAATTCTGGGAATCCCTTGGTTGGAAAAACACAATCCTCAGATTGATTGGCGAGCAAAGACGATAACGTTCCCAGAGTGTGCACAAACCTGCTATCTACGATCAGACATTGGCCTAGCGTCAGTAACGGCCGACAGTTTGCAATTACCGCTAGAGTATCGAGAGTTTCAAGATGTTTTCCAAAAGGAACAGGCTAACACCTTACCGCCCCACAGGTCATACGATTGCCAGATAGATCTACTACCCGGTGCAACTCCTCCTTGCAGCAGGATCTACACCCTTACCGAGCCCGAGAACCTTCACCTGCGACAGTACCTGGACCAGTACTTGGCCAATGGTTTTATTCGTCCATCGAAGTGCCCTGCATCCTCGGCTCTGTTCTTCGTGCCAAAAAAAGAAGGTGACCTCAGAACCTGTAGAGACTACCGCGCTCTGAATCAGAGAACGGTAAAAAACAGATACCCTTTACCTCTGATCCCGGAACTCCTTGACCAGGTGAAGGATGCTTGCATATATACAAAACTAGACCTACGGGGGGCTTATCACTTGGTACGGATCAAAGAAGGCGATGAATGGAAGACGGCGTTTTGCACTAAATATGGGTTATTTGAGTACCAAGTGATGCCTTTCGGACTATGTAATGCACCGGCCGCCTTCCAATATTTTATGAATGATGTCCTCAGGGAGCTCATTGACGTCTGTGTTGTCGTCTACATAGATGACATTCTTGTTTACTCCTCTTCGGAAGCAGATCACCGAAATCATGTTAGAACAGTACTTGAAAAACTTCGCCAACACAAACTATTTGCCAAACTTGAAAAATGTGTTTTCCATGCCACTGAAGTCGAATTTCTGGGTTTTATCCTGACACCCAAAGGAGTCCACATGGACTCGCGAAAAAGGTAGACGCTATTCTCAAATGGCCATCACCTACTTCTGTAAAAGGCGTTCAGAGCATGTTAGGCTTTGCCAATTTTTATCGCAGATTCATTGCGGAGTTTTCACGAGTGGTACAACCCATCACGGCTCTCTTAAGAAAGAATAAACATTTTGAGTGGTCTGAAGAAGCTGAACAAGCCTTCCAAGAGCTAAAAGCCAAGTTTACTTCTGCGCCAATACTGAAGCACCCACGCCCAGATCTCCCTTATGTCGTCGAAACCGACGCATCCAGCTTATCAATGGGAGCGGTCCTCTCACAAAGAGACCCAGAGACTAACCAATTACATCGCGTGGCGTTCTGGTCTCGAAAATTCTCGGCGCCTGAGGTTAACTACGCCATCACAGACAAGGAACTGTTAGCTATTAAATCCGCCTTTAAGGCCTGGCGTCATTATCTCCTTGGGGCCAGACACACCATCACGGTGATCACCGATCATCGGAATTTACAGTATCTGAAAACCGCCAAGGCTCAATCCTCTCGACAGCTCCGCTGGGCCCTGTTCTTTGCCGAATTTGACTTTGTGATCACTTACCGCCCCGGCAGCAAAAATGGCAAAGCAGATGCTCTTTCCCGGATTGGAATGGGAGACACCATTTTCAACCCAGAGCCTGTACCAATAATTCCTGAACAAAGGATCTTGGGCCTGATTTCTTCACAATCCATCGAGGACATTGAGGCAAAAGTTAAACAATTTCTGAACCCAACAGACTTGCAGAACTGGCTACAAAAAGGAATGGATTTCACTTTAAACAATGACTTGCCTTATTTCCGAGGACGATTATTCCTACCACACGCCGATTTGCAAAGGCAAGTAATATCCTGCTATCACGATTCATTGATAGAGGGCCACCCTGCCATTGCCAAAACAGAAGAGAAAGTGAGAAGACAATTCTGGTGGCCTTCGTGGAGAAAAGACATAAAAGAATTCGTGATGTCCTGTGGTGTGTGCGCTCAAAACAAGGGTCGAAAGAAAGACCGGCTGGTCTTCTCCAACCATTAGACATTCCACCGTCTCCCTGGCACACCCTTTCTATGGATTTTATCACAGTCTTACCCTCCTGCTCCGGGTACAACACTTTTCTCGTTATTGTGGATTTGTTTTCCAAGATGGCCCACTTCATTCCGTTAAAAGGCTTATCCTCAGCTTCGGTACTAGCCAGAGAATTCCTTGAAAACATTGTCCGGTTACACGGATTCCCATTGGTACTAATCTCAGATAGAGGAAGCCAGTTTATTTCCCATTTTTGGCGTAGTTGCGGTCAATTGGCTCAAATCGATGCAAGACTCTCAACCAGCCATCACCCCCAGACCGATGGTCAAACTGAAAGAACTAACCAGACTCTCGAACAATATTTACGATGCATGCTACAACAGTCAGAGAGCAACTGGAAGGACATCCTTTGGATAGCTGAGTATGCATACAATAATTCCGTTCACTCTGGAAACGGGCAAAGCCCCTTCTACACTTTGTATGGAATTCATCCTCGAACTTCCAACCTCGATCCACCTCAAGATCTTGGAACACCCGCCGTGGATCAGTTACACACTGCTATTACCAAAGTCTTCAAAGAAGCTGCTGCACATTTACAACAAGCTAAAGAAAGGTACAAGAGAGGAGCAGATCAACACCGAAGCGAGGCCCCTCAATACCAGATTGGGGACCAGGTCTGGTTGTCCACCAAACACTTATCACTCAAAGGACCTCGCACTTTTAATCCCAAATATCTGGGGCCAGTTACGGCCATAATAAACCCAGTGGCCGTTAAACTAGGATTGCCAGCTCATATGCGAATACATCCTGTTTTTCACGTATCGCTTTTGAAACCCATGCAATCTGGAACCAGACTAACCAAACCTCCAGAACCAATTCAAGTGAATGGAGAACCTGAATTCGAGATTAAAAACATTTTGGACTCTAAGATCATCAGATCAAAGCTGTTCTACCTGATTGACTGAAGGGTTACGGGCCTCAAGAGAGGTCATGGGAACCCTATGACCACGTCCATGCTCCTCATCTAATCAAGAAATTTCACCGAACCTTTCCGGATAAACCGAAACCCCCCGGCCCGGGGAAGACAATTTTGGGAGGGGCCTTGAGGGGGGGTGCTGTCATGAGCACTACTCCCGAGGAGCCAGGACTGGCCCAGCGCCCCCAGAAGCAGACCCTTCTTCCACATCTCCAGACCCAGCAGACCCCTACAGGGGCCCTTTGGACCGTGTCCGGGCGCCTTTGGCGCCAGGCTCATAAAGGACTTCAGTCCCAGCGCCATAGGCGCCGGGCTCATATTGATAAACTGTGTAATAATGCTTGGGTGGACTTACCTGAGGCAGACCATGCTGCATACTTACCCAGAACAATCCAGTCTGGCTGAAGTCCCCAGCCATCAGGGCTGGGAGGAACTATTTCCTCTATTCAGGAACTCTTTTCTTACCTGGGTGGGGCCGGTGGAAGAACACACAGCTGAAGCACTTCTCTGCTATTTAAACCACGCCTGATGGAATACACGTGCTTCGCGCTATTCTGCATCAGCAGCAGGACGCTCACCGAGTCGGCTCCTGCATCCTGGCTCCTGACACGCCCGCCAGCACCCGGAACACCTGCAAACAGACAAGAAAAGAGAAGGCGAGCATTAGAAATTATACTTACCGGAATCCGGCCTCAGCAATCCTACCTCCGACGATCCTGCAAAGGAAAGGTACAAGATTAGCAGCGCTCTCAAATGCTCGCAGCCGCGCCGCCTTGCCTTACCCATCCGTGGCCTCGCCGAACTCCACCGCGGCCACGACGCCGGCAGCATCTCGGCACCTGAAAGGCAGAAAAAGACAGTCATTAGAGGTGCCCGCTCTAAAGCGGCCACATTTCTTCCACTTACTTACGTGCTTCATCACGCGTGACAGCGGCTGTGTCGCCGGCAGCATCTCGGCACCTGTAAGCAGAAAAAGACAATCATTAGAAGTAAGCAGTCGCTTTTCTTTCACTTACCTTCTTCCTCCACCGCGGCCACGACGCCAGCTACATCCCAGCACCTGCATAAGAGGAATACATGGTGAGCACTAACTAAGCACGGAGAACAAATACTCACCAAGAGACTTACCTGCTTTAGGTTTCTGGGCCCCGGCTCCTGTGGAGAAAAGACACTCACAGTGTCCGCAACTATTTCCCATCCAGTGACGTAACTGGATCCTACGCACCCCTGCACCTGAAGCAGGATGGAGAGCTCATCTTTACAATACCTAAGGTGAGAGCTCGCAGAAACCAAGTTGGGGGGTCAAGAAGAGTGAGAAACGGGAGATTGGTGGGAACACATATCCACCCCAGCTGGTAATCAATCCCTTTTCTTCCACCTGCAGAAAACTTACTCTACAAGCCAGGCAATCCAAATTCGGAGGCCCCGTCCAGAGCATCTTCCGGGCCCTGCGCCTCACGATACAAGAAACGGTAGCAGTCCAGTTCGGGTCAGCGTCTCTGTGGGAATCAGGTGAGAGTTACAGGTGTCTCCACCACCCTATGTGAGCCGACTAAGGACATTACCAGGTAGGCGACGATGCGGGAATATTACTCCTGCAATAGACAGAAAAACAAAGAGAAGAGAGGGAGGGCTATGCGTCCCAATTTCCGTTTCTCGAGAAAGGAGGAACGAGACCACAGTATATTCCATGGCGACACATGGATCAGGAAAACCTGAAAAACAAGCTTCCAATGCTGACATCGGGAGCCGGAAAATGGATACACGAGCTAGAAAAAATGACGGGAGGGAACACGTCAGCTATAGGGGATGTCAAGGGTCTTTTAAATCGCCATACTTGGTGATAGAGCTGACGATGAGTGGACATGAGCAGGTTAACCTGGTGTGACTACAGTTAATACTGCGCATGTCGAAGCGCCGTTTCACAATTGCAGAGCCGCGGTATGAAAAGCATTACGAGTGCTATATCCGGATACTTCTGACATGGGAGCTATCGTGACACGTAAAATGAAGGGTAAGCGGAAGAGAGGGATTATTCATATCGATGTGCGTTGTATTTTTATAAATACTGACAACCAATTTGTTAAACAAAATAACACTTTCAGTTTTAATAAGAAACACTAATTTTAAAATACATAAAAATAAATAAATTTTGTATCAATTTCATCTTGTATTCCTGTACTTATACCAGGACTAAATACAAAGACGAAAACACAGCTCCTAATATTTTTTCTCTACCATTCATTCACTTTCCTACTGATTCTCATTCATACTAAATATCTATTCTTCTTCTAGCGCAATTAGGCTAGATATTGCTGTTTATACAGTTTTCTGTGGTTTAGATCTATTGTCTTCTTCAAAACATCTGTGGAAATTAAATCTCACAGGGTTAAAGTGTCTATTTAGTCCTGTTATAAGTACAGGAATACAAGATAAAATTGATACAAAATTTATATGTATTTTTATGTATTTTAAAATTTGTGTTCTTATTAAAACTTTGTTTAACAAATTGGTTGTCATTATTTATATATAAAAAGACAATGCACATCGATATGAATAATCCCTCTCTTCCGCTGGTCCATCTTTGTTGTTGATTTAACTTTAGCCTGTAGGACCAGGTGTGTGAATTAGGCATTCCTACCCCATATTTACTGACGTAAAATGAAGGAGTCAAAGGAACCTTTGCTGTACATTCAGAATTTCCAAGATGCGTGGGTACTGGAAACACGGAAGTCTTGGGGGAAATCTATACCCGTGTTTTACCATACATTATGCCAAGGGCAGCCAGATCAGGTACAGAAGCAGCTCAAGAAATTGGTAGGAATCGAGGCCAAACTGTGGTCTGAAATACAGTTGGCCATAGCACACTACTACAGGCTGCTGCAAGAGAAGAATCGCAAAAAAGAGGCTGCACGAAAAGCAGAATAGGCTAAATTAGTGCAGAAACAATTGTCAAAATATGCCATTGACGGGGCAATGATAACTAGCACAGACGGACCGAGCATGCAGCAGGTCAATAATCCACAACACGCAAATCAGGGTAATAATGGGCTCTACCCCAGAGGGAGAGGATTTAGGGCAAGAGCATGGCAGAGTAATCAGGGAGGTTTTCAAAACATGCAAAATGGAAGTGAGGATATGTCAAATGGGTAAATGATCAGACCACTGCCAATATGTTGGGTGTGTGGGATGACAGGGCACCTAGCACGCACATGCAGAAGTCAAGACATGATGCAAAACGACCAAGGAACAAGAGCAGGTATGGTGAATCCACCTGTGTTTTTACAACAGGGAGGAAATGGAGTTGCACAGAATCACACGGTGCAACAGAAAATGCCAGGAGCACAGCAAAGCTTGCAACCTCAGAATAAGTTTTCCACAAGGACAGTCCCAACAGTCAACGATGCAACTGTCACAGACAACAAGTACAGGTCAGGCTGTGAACTCTGGGATAAGAGCCAACACTGGTGATGGGGGAAGACCATTCACGCAAAATGGGACAAAGTTGTATATGGACTAGGAGAGCTCACTGGGAAACCGGATGTGTTCTATCATATCAGTGACACCAGACCCTCACCAGGAACTAAGGGTAGATGTCGTTATAGGGGATAAAGAATATTCCTTCTTAGTTGACACGGGTGCAACACGCTCGTGTATACGTGAAGGCAAGTTTTCCTTGTCCAGCGATGCCATAATTACTCAGGGCTTCACAGGAGCAACAAGTCGTGTTCCTTTTACAGATACACTTCCAGTCTCTATAGGAGAATGTGATATGAATGTACCACTGTTATATTCAAGACAAACCCCAGTAAATATCTTGGGACGAGATCTAATGACAAAGTTAAATATGACAATCTTGTTCACAGAGAAGGGCATAGTATGTTCAACTCCAGGAATGCACTATTTGAATGTATGCAAGATGATTAGAGCATACGCAGGAGACACAGCTATGAGAGCTATCCCATTAGAGCCAGAAATATTTGCGTATTGGGAGTATGTGAGCTGATGGCAGGGCTACCAGGCCTTGCACACAAAACCATGAGGACCCCAGATGAAGGCCAAGAATACCTATGCACAAGGAAAAGGGACAAGTATTTCCCCTGATGATAGACGCAGCCATAGTACAAGGGAGAATGGCTTTGATCGGTGGTTGTGATGATGAAGGCCGACAATGGTGCACAGTAATCTCCATTGAAGAAGAGTACAGATTGACTGACGTCACTGATGACAATCTGTTTGACGAGCAAGCAGATGGGGAAGAAATAACAGTTGAGGTAAATCTCACCTTTTGGGTGAAAATGATCAAAAGAGAAGTGCCCCAGGGAATGATGTTGGCACAGAACCATCCTGAATATTTTGAAGACGACATGGCCGAGGTGCCTGTCACAGTATGGACCACACGCCCCTATGACGTAGGCTTATTGAAAGGAGTCAGAGAAGTAAAAATTAAACTGAAGCCAGGAGCAATTTTACCAAAAGCACGACAGTATCCCATGTCTAGGAAGGCAGATGAAGGAATCTTCAATACAACTTCGGCTATGATGGAACAGGGCATCTTAGTGACGTCAGAGTCATCATGCAATACCGCAGTTTACCCTATCAAAAAGGGTGGGTCTTGGAGACTAATTCAAGATTTACACCCGATAAATGATATTGTAGAGGCTGAGTTCCCTTTAGTCCCTAACCCAGCCACAATCCTATGTAATATACCTGTTGAGGCAAAATATTTCACGGTGATAGACTTGAAAAATGCATTTTTCTCAATCCCATTGCACCGAGACTCACAAGATCTGACGTCATTTACGTTCAGACAGATGCGTCTGAAAAGCACAAGGTTACCCCAGGGGTATTGTGAGTCTCCAATTTACAACAGAGTTTTGCAGATGGACTGAAGCAATATTGCATTAGAGAGTGTTATCTTGCAATATGTGGATGACATCTTAATTTGCAGCACCACAGAGGAAAGCTGCAGACACGATTCTATTCAGCTATTGACTATATTGGCTGAGAAAGGATATAAAGTTGACAAAGAAAAGTTACAATATGGTCAGCAAGAAGTGCTGTATAAAGGCCAATTGATCTCACATGAGGGAAAAAGAGTTACCCCGGAAAGGGCTGAAGCTACACTGAATACAGCTAAGCCACACACGATAAAACAGATGCAGAGCTTTTTAGGTCTTTGCAATTATGTCAGTGCTTGGGTCTTTGACTACAGCTCATATACCAAGCACTTGTTACAGGCTCTAAAGAAAGCACAGGTGACGAAAGAAAAAAATTGAATGGTTGAAACCATTGAAAAAGGGTTTACTGAACTCAAGAGAGCCATTTGCACCGCACCAGTTTTAGGGATTACCAATTATGCAGAGGAATTTTACCTGTTCTCACACACGAATGGCAGCATCAGGACGACAGTGCTCACACAGCGAACCACATTGGGGTACAAGCCCCTGGCATATTACAGTAGGAATTTGGACCCAGTGATGAGAGGCCACTTCCCTTGCGAACAAAGTTGAGCTGCCGCAGCATTCGCCATAGAGAAAGCTACAACCTTTGTGATGGGTTACTCAATGACGTTGTACGTTGAGCACGCGCTATTTGCCATTCTAGAAAAACCGAAAGGCACGTTGACATCTCAGAGCTTAGGCTTATGAAGTGATCATATTGAATCCATCGATTAAGATAGTTCGATGCAAGATAGTGAACCCAGCTATGTGACATCACTAAGGACGCTTTGCAATATTTCGAGTTAGTACTGAGATCATACCCGTCATTGGTGGGGAGGCTCACCAGCATCACTGAATTTCTTCAAGATCCTGAATACGAAAAGACAATAAGGAGGCTGCTCACTGTGATGATTGCTGAGCAGTTCCTCTGGCTTCCGGAGTACAGCGAGGAAAAACCAAATGTCCCAAGCAGAGGAAGAAGCGAATAGGCTTATCAACGTACTGTTCTTTCGCTTAATTGAAGACTATCCAGATCTTGTCGGGAGAACCATGGACGTTTTGACATTTCTTCAAGATCCAGCAAACACAGAACGTTTAAGTATAATCCTGAACGAAATTATCATCCAAGTTGCTCTCCACACACACCGAAATTGCAAAAACTGCTCACAGTGAGGGCCAAACAGTTCCAAACTTCAGCAAGGGCAGGACAAATGTCCCTGTCACCAGAAGATAGCAGATTGGCAAGCAATGTCTTTTTCCGTCTAATTGAGGATTTCCCATAACTTGTGGGGAGACCCACCGATGTTGATGTCCTCACATTCATCAGAGACCCAGCCAATTCTACGCAGATGAGCATGCTCTTGCATGGTATCGTGATGCAAGTCGAACTTTCTTACCATCAACAGAACTATCTGAGAAAATTTTAAACTTTCCGCCGAGGGACAGATCGAGAAGGTACTGCCAAAGACATCCCTCTCGTTATACTGACAAGGACGCGACATGTCGTCTGGAATGAAGCAAATAAGAGGCACTGACTGGGAACTTGTGTACTTTGAACATGCACAGTAAAGAGACTTTCTGAACTCATTACCCGATTTTGACATTTCCTCATACGTAGAAAAAGGAACTGCATTCAGAGACAACAGACAATCCATTGTTAAGGCAAAAAGGGACAATTGTTTCAGTACCCGCAACCCACAAGCAGAAACAGCAGAATCCAGAAATAATATTGTCGAAGAGTGTATTAAAAGTTAGTTTCTTTCAACAGATGATCGAGATGGGAAATCAAAGTAGCAACCTTGTCCACCCTCAGGAGGAGAGACGCTCTTATTTCTCCGAAAGTAAATGCTGTAGATTAACCTATACAGGTATCATGTACTTATGTATTATATTCATCACTGTTTTACTGTCACTGACGATCAGAACTGCATTTTTTATTGGTGCACAAAGTGTCCCGATTCCAGTGCACCCATCTAACGATGCATGCATGAAGCCCACGAAGGCATCCAGTCCCCACATAGTCATTCCAGTCCCTAGAAGATCTGACAATGGAGTGAGTGAACTTGAGAAGGATGTGATTAGCAATGACACACACACATTTATGGTAACAAGCACATTAAAAAGCCAGAGACAGGGTTGGCAGAATGTGAATGAAAGAAGGTTACTGACAACCACACCACACGCATGCAAAAGATGAATGCACACACACCAGGTCTAGTGTCAATCATTACAGAACCACAAGCCAAAGCAAAAAGGAAGGTTGGACAACCGACAATGAGAAGCTATACGATAAGTTAAGTTAAAAGCCAAATGGAGAAAGCTGAACTCTTGAAAAGACAAAAAAAGTTGGAGAGGAACCAAACGAAACAACATTAATGAACACCCCTGATACAGCACTTATGGAGATTCTTAAAAGATCTTTGCACAAGCACTGATGATAGCAGCAGAATCATTATGGCCGATCATAGAAAGAGCCAGGAAGATGCAAGAGGAAAAAGAAAGAATTGCCAGACTTTTGCCTACTCAATTGGTGCAGATGAAGAGGCCCGCACCATGGATTAGAATAGCTGAGAATCCTCCAGCAAGAAGAAGCCATACAGATGCATTCAAGTACGTAGTTATAGCAAACTACATGAAAACCTTGAGGATCAGGAGAAGCATACAAGAAGATGACAGTGAACTAAATGACTACTTGGACAGCACAGCACATTTGGTAAACAACATATGGTACCAACATATGAAAGAAGTTGGAAGAGAGTTCAGAGGGGTATGCTTTGTTTGTGCACTCCTACCTTACAGCATGGGGAAGTCAAAGATCTTTGTAGCTGTAGAAATTGACGTCCAGACAGCACACTGTCTATCGCACATAGCAATGTGCAAGACCAGAGGCCAGTTCATGGGAAGTGATGCCACACTGAAATGGGCAACTGAAGCAACTGATCCAAATGAAGATGATTATGTCCAGGACATAAGGACAAGAAACAATGGAAAGACGAAACACATTGTGATCAGATATGAGAAGCCTGGAGTTAAAGGAGCAGAAATCAGAAGAGAGGCAAATCAAAAAATGAAAGAACAGAGGCCAAATGCAAATTTGGGGAACAGTGTTTTCACCAGATGGATGGGAGAAAGGAGTGGTGATCTGCAGAGCATGGATGGTCTTTGGTCACTACGAACCCACTATCAACATAGTGCGAAATGGATGCAGCGCATTATGGCCAAAACTTGCTAAACTACTGACATGGGTCGAAGACAGGGGAGGACCCCTGCAGATAGTGCCATTGGAAAGCCCAAAATTCTGCTTCAGGAATAATGGCACAAGGGAAATGTGGGAGAATCAAAACTGTGGACGAGTTTTTGACGCTCCGGGAATGGTACATGGTACTGCAGTGATCATGGATCATTATTGGGCATGTGGATCCAAAGCATATATCAGACTGCCGTCAAACTGGGGAGGTATATGCACAATAGTGAATGACTACGTTCCAGCTTTGGTGATTCCGAAAAGTGACCTGAATATTGACAGTTTTCCAAAAGCAGATGCTCACCTGAGGAAGACGAGATCTATAGAATAAACAGAATGAAGAGAGAAAATGATTTCTCTGCCAAATCAATAGAAGCTTTTGATGCGATTCTGTATGACCATAGGCTGTTCAGTCAGACTTCCTCAGTGTTCATGACAATCTTCATGCCAAGAATTCAAGTTGGAGCAAATACTAAATGGTTGCAGATAACCAGATGGGAATTACTGCAGACCATCAACACAACCATAAAAGGATTCAACGCAATAAAGGAAGAGTTAAGAGCAATTCGACTAATGACTCTCCAGAACAGATATGTCCTTAACATGATCACAGCCATGGATGGAGGTGTTTGCGCAAAAATCGGAGAATCATGTTGCACATGTATACCTTCTCACGATGAAGAAAATGGAACTCTAACAGAAGCCATAGGTATGCTGACGAAACTACATAATCAAATGATTGATGAACCTGACGAATTGGACGACGACAGCTGGTTTGGATCTCTATTTTCATGGGTTCCACAATGGATGGCAGATGCATTCAAATTCCTATGAGCCCTGCTAGTGATGATATTGCTCGGATTCTGTGTCATCAAGGTAATAATCTCTCAGTGCCAGAAAACTGTGAAAAAGGCCATAGGGATGAAGATCATGATTGATGTCGAACCAGGATGGAAGCCCAAAGACCTGACTGATGAAGAAATAAGACTTTGTGAAAGCCAGCATTTATGCACCAGAAGGAACAAAAGTCTATATCCCAGGAAACATAGAAATTATGTGGGGAGATGGATCTATTGCAGCCCAAATGGACAATGTCAACAAATGACATGGAACAAAGATGAACACGTAAGAAAAGCAGGAAGTCTAACCGTAGTTATGAAAATATGGACCCCAAAGAGACATTTCTTCAGGCCATCATGTATAGACCCAGATGATGAAGTGAAATTGAATGCAGGGGATCCAAAGAAGCGGGATACAAAGGAAGAAATGAGAGTGGGCGATGAATCGCCCAGAGGGGGGAGTGAAGAGGAGGTCCCAAGTACAGCCTGCACTCCAACCGTCCATTTTGAAGTACCAGGAACGTTCACGCCAAAGTATGTGATGTATGATGAGCAAATAAACCAGCAGAGAACCAGCGCAGTGGGGCTCTGTCCAGTACCTATCAGAAGAACAGCACCTATTGAAGTACCAACACCAAAGAAAACATGGACAGTAAGGTATCCATTGAGAAAACCATATCAACAAATGAAACGGAATGAAGATCGTCTGAGTACAATCCCTGAAGAAGCGAAAAAGGTCTTAATGGAAGACGAATGGTGATGCCACAAGAACCCAAGATATGACAACCTGAGAATGATAAAAAGAGACGAAACGCCATGAATAAGGGACATCACGAACCTAAAGTAAAAGGACGATGGCAAATGTAAGAAGCTTATGCCATGAACATGACAAAGACAGTCGACCAGTTTACGCATGTACATATGCATGGAACCGCAAGAAAGCTAAGAAAATCGTGCGGCTTACTATGCTTAGTAGTAGGATAGATTACGGCAAGTGCCACCTATACATATCTACCTCAAAAGAGCACATTATACAAGTATGCTTCCACTATGCACAAGAAGCAGAATCAACCAAAGGTTACTAGAGGCTGCATGAGGAGAGCTTCATATTTACCAAATCAAGAATAGTAAGGCAGAAACGAAACTCAGCACAGACAAATCGTGCCAAAAAAGCCAAGGTCATATCAGCTAAAATAGACGAACAGTAGCTACAATTAATGAAGCAAGGAACAGAATATCCTGCTCAGAAAGGTCAAGATAAGAAACTGAAGGCAGGTGGTGGGCAGAACGAAAATCAAAAACACGAATTACATGGAGAATAAGGCAATTTTACGGTGTCTGAATCACGTGACCAGCCGAGCGAGAAGAAGTGAGACTTCACACCGGCGCATGGCGGAGGGCCATGCAAAGATATCAGAACTTTTTCCAGACAGAGATGCAGTCTCAAGGCCAACCACAGTGAAATAATTGACACATGACCGCTGAAGTGATGATTGAGCGTAGCAATAATTGGAGGAAGGCCGGGGGAGCTGACGGGCACCCTGCACCTGGCCGACCATTCTGCATGCTGCTAAGCAAAGTGGAAAAGTATGAGTGGGGCTGGTGCCAACCTAATCATAGTGGACCAAGTGATCTATGGTCCTATAGTTAGTAGAACCAATGGGACGTTGTACTTTTTGTGACGTCTACAGTAGCCATTTTTAAGGTAGGGCTGAGATGTCCCACCTGACAGTGATTACCCAATCCCCTTTCTCTGTTACCATATGCAGATATAGTACCTATATTAAAATTACCTTCCTAGAACCAATAGAATTGCATGCCAGCTTTTAAGCTGTACACGTCAGTGATGACGAGGTTTTAGTATAAATGATGTGTTTTTGATGAAGTTCATTGGAGTTGTGAAGCGAGAAGGAAGATCACGCAACCGCGGATATTCATGAAACTCCCCGTTTTCTGTCATTAAACGGACTCTCTTTGCCAAACCATTGAGTTATCATTATTCATTTGATGCTTGAGTATTAATCTGCATCCCCATCCATCTCACGGGTGCTGCTATTCCATCTTAAAGTGCTGTTGGGCAACCCCCAGCTTTATGGGCCGGTTGGGGTCCTGGTGCACACAAGGGTCAGGCAGAGTCAGGCAATTGCCGATAACTACACACACCTGACTTCCCTAGAGGGATGAACAGCAGAGCATGAAAGCACACTCTGAGCAAGGCCGAACGCACGACGAAGCACCTATTCCGGGACGACAGTTCAAATGGAAGAGAAAGGTGGTGAGACCTGAAAGGACAAGGAGGGAATTGTCTTTGCCCTGTTCAACCAGACCTGCAAAGCCTCCGAGAAAGAAAACATAAGACCGGGAATCGCTGCTGGCGAATGGTGCGACAGATGTCAACGGTACACAGGGCCCTCCCACACTGATAGCCAGGGCGGGCAGAAGCGCTTGGCGCTGTGGTACCGTCCTTGACGCCAGTGGCAAAAGGAGAAGCCAAAGAGTTCAGCACAGCCAGTGAGTCAGAGAACGCTGATAGCAGACTGGACTGTGTTAGGTTCAAGGTTGCAGTGGCAACATTATATATGAAGGAAAGAAGATAAATAGACAGGACCCACGCCTGCTTGTCTCATGTAAGTACACTCCTTGTTTGAACCCTAGGGTCCAGACACTGAAGCCACTCTTGTTTCCCTCTTCCATGGGGTTGCAGGGTGTGGTGCTTGTAAAAGTAACTTACACAGAGGTGTTAGGCAGAAAACTGTGCAGTTCCCTTTGGGAACACTGAAAAAGATTTAGGACTACAGGTGTTAGCAGTAAACCCACTTGGGTAGCAATCTGTACCACCCAGATTTACCTGGTAGCTGTGGCTGAGCAGTCAGACTTCCCTCAAGAAGAGTTAGGCAGTATGCAAAGTATACACAATAGGCACTCAGACACAATAATACAAGCAAACACTGACCAGAGCTTTGGTATCAAAGTATATAATTATTTATTTAAAAACACACTGTTTGAAACACTCCAGCACTCTTATTGTAAAACACTCTAAACACAGTTACTATTATAATATATACAACCCTTATTCCTTATCAGATAAGTCTTAGTTAACACCACTTATTCCATACAGAGGTGAGCGCTTAACTATAGATGGCACTCCAATAAGTTTATGAAGAAGGGAGGGAAAAAGACAGAATATGGAAAGGTACACCACTCTAAGATTTAGGAACACTATTAGCAAGGTAGAAGAGCAAAAGTCACTTGTGAGCCAAAGTCCATAGGCTGGGCCCACTCTTAGAGAGAGCAGAGCACAAATGCCCCCATGGTCACACAGTTACACTATGCTTAGAAAGTCTTGCAGAGAGTTCGAAAAGTGTTTAGAGAGGCTCAGAAAAGCTTAGCAAGGGTGTCCCAGGCTAACCCAGGTTTGAAAGCCGGGGGCTAAATGTACCCAGTACAGCCGGTGGCAAGGGAAGCCAGGCGGGACACGGTACCTTAAGTGGGAAGGATCCTCCAGCGGTGGCAGTTGTTCCTGGCAGCGGGTGCAAGTCTCGTCGTCGTCCAGGGGAAGAGAAGATCTCGACTTGGAGGAAAGATGAAGGTTCACTGCCAGGGAAGAAACCAGCCGCAGAGTTTTCCGGTTAAAGGTATTACCCTTTATTTTGCGGTCGTGGTAAAACGTGGTATTCCGGTTGCCGGGGTGCTTGGCACAGGCAAGGCGGCCACAAGATGCGTCGGGAAGGCGAAAAGACGGTGAAACTGGTTATCCCCACCAGTCAAAGGAAGAAGACTCTCCGGCGGGAGATCTCCTCTGTCGTTGGGAAAAGTGGTGAGACGGTCCAGCAGGGCTCCACCGGTGGTGTCGTCATGGCAGGTCGGCTCAGCTTCTCCCTCGTCGGATTCTTAGGTCCTGTGGCGACTTCTGAAGTTCCAGTCCCCAAAGCCCTGCTTTTATGCAGAAAACCCCCATTCACTCAGCCGGCCGGCTCACCACTTGGGCCAATCAGGACGGAGTGCGACTTGAGTTGCCTAGGCAACTCAGTCCAGGGTGCCTAAATCCCCCTCCACCCCTCCTAAGTACCCCAGACAGAGTGGCACCACTTTGGAGGGCTTCTGTGGAGGAGCCCGCCAAAAAGTGGAACAAAGGGCTCGACTTGGGTTGGAGTCACAGAAGAGAACACAAACGCCATTTTAGAACCGAGTTTTGGCAAAAAATACCAACCGGAGAATTAATAATAATTAAATAAACCGGCGGTATGTTCGAGGCTATCGTAATTAAATAAATAAAGATAGTAGCCTCGAACAATGGGAAAATCCCATAGAGAAATATTCGCGGTTGAATATAAAAAGTAGTATCCACTGCCACCAGCCAAAACTCGATCAGGGGGGACGGAGACGTGCTCCCTCGACTAACAGACCCCGGGGCAATCGAATTGCCCCAGCCAGTACGTCCACAATATGATGGTTTGTACTGGTTCTGTTCAGAATTTAAGACTAGTAAAGTCAATGGTGACTTTACATGCCCAGGGAGACAGTAGTCAGTCCCAGGGTATGGAGTCTATACTGGGGGGTCACTATGACACCCCTGTGTTACTGCACTAAGGGTGCTGTGTAACACACATCACAAAAACACATGAAGCCCTATGGAGTAAAAGACCCCATAGCCCATTAAACACATCTAGAGTCAAAGAAACACACTCAAATCATGCCCAAGAGTGAGGGTAGAAGAGTCTCACTCTTGGCAGGAGAAAAAGATAAACCCCAAAAATCCAGCAAAGCTGCTGGGGGACTCACTAGGTTAGGAAATTCAGCCTAAACAGAGAATTCTCCCTAATAAGAGGCATTGAGCTTCCCTTATTTCTGTGGGTAGTCTCTAATCCAACCTGTGAGTACACGCCTAGTGGGAGACTGCATGGTTTGTCCAGTGCATGGTTCCCATCCCTTCTTGTTCACCATAGAGGTCTGCCCTTTCCTCCTGTCCGTTGTTCTGACTTCCCTCGTCTATTCTTCCTTCTTGTTTAGCCTCCTGCTGTATACGCTTGCCTGTCCCCTTCCATCAGCACAGCCACCCCAAACCTACCTGGGTGCCCTCTGTAACCCCTGACAAACAAAGGACATCTGTTCCTCGCACTTCTACATATAACAAACAAACACGGAAATACATGGCAATTCCAAACAAACAATGATTGCATTTGTAATGTCACCACAGTCTCTCTTTGTAACCTGGGCGCATTCCCCTTCCACTGATTCAAATGTAATTCTGTTTTACAGTTCAAGAAAAGAAAACAAGAAAATCCTGATTTGCAACTATGTTCAACCACAATTCGTTTCCACTTCAACTCATCAATAGAAAGTTCCAACTCAATTTGGTATAACTTCAACTTGTTAATGAAAAGTTCAAACTTAGTAAACAGAAGGGTTTTTAATTCTTTGAAGAATTCTTCAGTTCATCAACAGCAACAATAATTGTCTTGGTCAGGATGATTTTCCACAAATACCTTTATCAACGTCAATTTGCCAATAAAACTTAATTTGGTATACCTTTAGTATCACAATCAACATAGGTTGTGTCTTGGTCATGATGATATATGATACTATATGATATAGCATTTATAACGCGCCTACACACAAGTGTTTTCAGGTGCGACGAGGCAAGGGAGGGGGAACAGAGGGAAGACAGACAAGGATCCTACTAGGCCAGGTGTCATTCAGATTAAGCAAGTGCATGGGAGGGGGAAAGGGAAAAGTGCGTGGGGGAAGGGAGAGGGGAAAGTGCAGTACAGGGATAGTAGAATAAATAAGATAAATAAAACGGCCAGAAGGTGGCAAGTGCAAGGTAAGAGCAACATAAGTGCTGGTGGGGGGACTGTAGGGATACAAAGTAACAGACCCCAGGTGCGGGGGTTGCCAGGGAGGCAGTGCAGGTGTGCCTGGGTCCGAGAACAGAACAGGTGGCCAGGAAACCAGTGCAGATTCAGCCAGGAATTCAGCAGGGGAGAGGGGGAGAGAATGCTGCACCAAAGAGGAAGGTTTTGAGGTACTTCCGGAACCAGAGATGGTTCTCCTCAAGTTTCAGGGAGGCTGTCCCAGAGGGAGGCCCTAGTCGAAGAAAGAGATCTACCACAAACACGTTGCTTGGAGAAGCGGCTGACCCTAAGGGAGTTGGAGGCGGAAGAGCGAAGAGCTTGAGAAGGAAGGTATTTAGGAAGATCTTTTAATGTGTATGAATAAGTATTACAAAAAGATTTACGTTAAATCATTTTACTCACTTATAAAATACACACATTGGGAAATGCACTTACATTTTTACTCTACAAAAAAAATCATTTTACTCCCAACTAAAAAAAGGCAGTAAAATACTCCCAACTTCAAAATCGAATATATAGCGCTGACTGTATTTTTAAGTCCCCTCTCCATGCTCATGTGTATCCTACTTCTCGTAGTCACCGTCCTCGCTATCGGGAGCCTGCTTACTCCATTCTACGTCTCACCCCCGTCCCTACTATACCTTTAATCCCCCTCTCCATGCTTATGTGTATCCTACTACTCCTAGTCACCGTCCTCGCTATCGGGAGCCTGCTCACTCCATACTACGTCTCACTGCCAGTCCCTACTATACCTTCAATCCCCCTCTCGTTGCTCACGTTTATCCTACTTCTCCTAGTTGCTGTCCTTGCTCTATCAGGACTCTGCTTACTCCATGCTACATCCCACTGAAGCTTCCTTCTCCCGATCACATCCTTCCCACTCCATCTAAAGAGCTCCCTGGTTGCTCCTCTCCCATTAACACTACACACTCCATCCTCACCTACCCTATCAATATTCCTTTAGATACTCCCAGCACCTACCTCCTCACCCTCAGCCCCCATACTGCCTTCACTCACCATGAATACCAACTCCCTCTGTAATGAAACATCCTTCATCAGTGACCACTTCAGAGTCCCATCATCTCAAACGCTGATGGCTATTGCCAAAAATTGGATCTCCCCTCATGATACTGCCACTTTGGCTGCTCGCCATGCTTATTTTGCCACCTTTTTTCAATCCCTTTTGCTTAATAAAAATGCAGTGATGTTGGCCTGAGGGTCATCAAGGCAGCCATCAGCCCCTCTGATTTTACTTTCACCCTTCAGACATATCTTAGTCCCACTGCTTCCATGTCAACAATCACCAACCTGGCACCCTCAACCGCTTTTGTAAAGTAGACCTACTGCAGGAATCACTCTCATGGTCTTATTGGGTGACCGCAACTTCTCCGATATTACTACAGCTCACCAACTACAGGTTGACGCCACTCTCTCACACCACCACACCCTGGCCAATTTACACACCCTTCATGCTCACGCTCAAGGGAACTCTCTTATCCTGACCCTACACTCCCAACTCTGCTCTCTATTGCCCCTCTTCCTCCAACATTTGCTTCAATATCCACTCCCCCTGCCCCCCCATCATCCATTACCTAAAGGAAATTCAGCCCCGACTCTGTAGATCCCTACAGGTACACAGTGAAAACATAGTCAACAAAAACATGTTGGGGGGTAGCGGGAGGGCAGAGTTATGTATACACATGCACACACACCCCACACCTTTGCAGTGAAAAATGTGGCAAAGCTAAAGGTAATCATAAAATACAGCAGAAGGTAGCACAGTGCTATTAAGGTTTACGGGTTAGCGTTCAGGAGGTTGTGGGGGCTTGTAAATGGTCTGGTTTTATACAGGTGACTACTCATCCATCCTTCAAACCCTCTCCTCTCTAGGGTTCAAGTACACTGTTATCGACTACCCCTTCCTCATCTTATTAACTCCTCTTCCAACAAGCCCCTTCAACTGTAATTCAGTTTGGCGGTATTCCAGAGGATTTACCCGCAGAATACCGCCAAACCTGTCATGAGGCCTGTTGTGTTTCATAGTGCAGCAGCTACACACCGAACAGTTTGCTGTATTCTTTTACAGGGAACCCAAATAATAACCAATAGGGAACATATCAGCAGAGAAGTGTCGCCGACATACCTGGATGTATTTTCCTTATGCTCATTTTTTTACACAGTTGAACTGGGCCTGTCACAGCACCCTATTCAAGGATCACCTCTGCCTCATCTGATGTTTTAAAGGTGCATCGTTTCTGTTAGAAATGACAATGTTCAATAAGTTTAAAAAACTGCCGCCTGGTGATGCCAACTATAGAAGCATTTAAATTACATACAATTGTTCTCAACTTTGGTGAAATGGCATTGCTGCTCAAACATCTTATTGTACATACTGCAAGCTCCAGCACACAGTGAAGTCGTCCCCGGTGCAGACTATACTGCACCACACTCTCCGCCCACCACCACTCTCCTTAGCACAGACAACCCCACTCCACTCAGCTGAGCCTTTCCCTGTACTCGGTCTAGTAACTAAACCCTCCCACTCAGCCTGTAATATCTAGTGAATTATTATTCCGCCACTCAGTCACCTCCACCCCTTCAGACCCATCCTGCTTTCCTCCTCATAATCTCCTGACCACCTGCTTTCAGTAGGCAATCCTAACCCCTGGAATGCCCCACCTCGGAGCCGTACCTGTAACCTCAGAAGGGTTTCTCTGAGCTCTTTCTTGACTCTCCTGAGAGTCCGTACCTTTGAATCTTAGAGCTCCTGAACTTTAGAGCCCCCGATCCTCGAGCACAATCCTTCTTGCCCAGATCCCCCCTCCTGTACCCCACGGAGAGGCTTCATTCATCTCCTCTTACAGCCCACATTACACCTTCTTATAAGGTGCCATGCTCTCGCCCTTCAGAACTCCAATCACCTTCCTGTGGCTGCAGATGGCCTCTTCACACATACTCAGTTTTACCCAGTCCTGGATTTTCATCTAAGTGCACACGTTAATTGCCCCCATTATAACACGCGCCAATTAGTCCAAGCATACTAAGGGATTTTGTTGAAGAGTCAGGACTGATGACATGGAATAGTTTAGGAGATATGCCAGGGGACGAGATGGCACATATGCCCTCCCCTCAGGGAACATGCCTCTGAAGCCCTTCTGGTCAGTTTTCAGAGCCACTATGCCAACTTTCAGATGAATCCCAGGAGCCTGGTCTCAAAGAATCCAGTAACCTTTAAAGCCCCATCTGATCCCACTAGACGCCCACCTTCCTGGTGTTTCAGTTTTTCTCTTTCTGTTCAGAGTAGCCATGATCCACACAAAACTCTCAACTCACCCACATTTGGTGGGGGTCACCATCCTTATTTATTTGTTTTTATATAATGCGCCTAATACCATACCCGAGTGTGGTTTCTACGCGTGGATCCAGGATTCGAACCTATGTTGCTCGGCGTGTTCTTGCTTCAAAGACCAGCACGTTGCCCCTGTGCTATCCTCCGTTCACTGACTGTCATCCTTGGACATATTGTCACCCTCCCAGCACACCACTGTGCTCCAGAGATTTCAATAGGCTCATCCACACATGAACACTTTCACCAACATTAATACAAATCAGTTAACAGGAAAAAAATGCAATAGTTCCCATTGAAGTCAATGTGGTCATACGCCACACAACCCCACGCACACCCGATTTCACAAGCACTGGAGAGTTAATATTGTAGATGAAAGCACACTATGATGAAAGCTAGGCCAATTCCCTCTTCTGTGAGGTCACTCCTGTTGGTGTCAATGCATATGCAAGTAGGAGGCTTGCATGCACTTTGCCCCATAGGGCCAGGACACACCTCGACTTGGTGAGTGTTCCCTGCATGTATAATGGGGCCAGTGCTATTTTTTTGTTCCCTCTATGTGTTAAAATGACATCTGCAAAAAATGTCACCAAAAAAGCCGATAGGTGCGCAAATGATGCGGTATGAGGCCACTTCAGATGCGCAACCACGATCAAAGTGTTCTGCGAAAACAACTTACAAAGTTGGCCATCCTACTGCCGCCTCTGGGCCATCCAGCCACAGGAAGAGCCCAGGATCATTCAGCATGGCCCTACCCCTCGGAAACCGTGCCCTGGAGGCTCAGTCTCAGGTAGGTCTCCCACCAGGTCACATTCTTCTGCCTTAAACATTGCATGCTGATAACACTTCTGTTTTCCCCTATGGAAGTGACGGCCAGACGTGCTCCAGCAAACCGCCGCTTTTAATGCCAACGTTGCAAGGAACACTGCAAGCCCCAGAACTAAGTAATAGATAAATTAATACATTGCCGCATAATACTGCTGAATGGTAATATAGGAGCAGTGCCACCCCCGCTGAGGCTCCTTTCATTTGAAAAAGTTGAAAGGTCCTGACGCCGCCCCTGTGTAGCAGCATGGCCTGCTTGGGGTTTATTTTAACCCAACTGGGGTCCGTCTTCTCTTTCCATTTAGTCAGTCTTTCCTTCCCCTTGTGTCCCTTCTTCCAAAGGTGATGGCTGGTCTATCTGCTTTTCCACGCTGCCCTCAATATGTCTACTTTTTTTCTGTGCTCGCCTGTTTTTCTAGTTAATTGAAAGTTAAGATTATGTAGAGATTACAGCAAGTTGCATGAAAAGTGAGGTACATCATAGTTATTATAATAATTGATACAGTAGTTAACTACATACGATAATATATATAATAATAAGTAAAATCAAAGCATGGTTTAAGAATTGGCAGAGGACGAGCAATAAAGGCAGTAACAGAAGCATTCTAGATTAAGTAATCATTAAAGGCATTCCATTAGTTATGAAAATAAGGTAAAGTTTTTGTTGATAAGGCATACATTATTTCAATTCTGTGAAAAGAGCAAACAGAGTTCCACCATAAATTATAAGTTCATTTTCGAGTATTTTTCCAATTAGACCCAATGCGATGGTAGGCAATATAATTAAATAAGGCGAAGAGTTATCACCTCCTTCCTTCACGTCACCTTCTTGCTTCCAAAGAAGGATTCATAGCTTCAGTGTAATTGGCGGCTATTAACCTTATCTATATCTCCATTATAATGTGTGCCTCAGACTGCTTTGCGCTCTAAATAAAGGGGGAGGGGTGGAACCATCATGTTGAAAGGGGTGGGGGGTGGAACCATAATTTAGAAATGGGCCCCCACATATCTATATCCGGGCCCAATTCTACATTTGCTCAGAATACAGACCGATGGTGATCTGTCATAGAAGTATTTAGAGAATACGATTTAATGAAAAGCCTATGAGCTATGATGGAGGTTTTCTGAGAGGATCATAAATAATGATCCTAAGTCTATTCAGCCCCTTCAGGGTGACCAGAACTAGGCAGGCAGGAGCATGTACTTCTCATTGGGTGCTCCTAGGTAGGGCTTCCAGCACTAGGCAGGCAGGGCATGGACTTCTCCTTGGGTGCTCCAAGGCAGGGCTACCAGCACTAGGCAGGCAGGGGCATGGACTTCTCCATGGGTGCTCCTAGGTAGGGCTACCAGCACTAGGCAGGCAGGAGCATGTACTTCTCCTTGGGTGCTCCTAGGTAGGGCTTCCAGCACTAGGCAGGCAGGGCATGGACTTCTCCTTGGGTGCTCCAAGGCAGGGCTACCAGCACTAGGCAGGCAGGGGCATGGACTTCTCTTTGCATGCTCCTAGGTAGGGCTACCAGCACTAGGCAGGCAGGGGCATGGACTTCTCTTTGCATGCTCCTAGGTAGGGCTACCAGCACTAGGCAGGCAGGGGCGTGTACTTCTCCTTGCATGCTCCTAGGTAGGGCTACCAGTACTAGGCAGGCAGGGGCATGGACTTCTCCTTGGGTGCTTCTAGGTAGGGCTGCCAGCACTAGGCAGGCAGGGGTGTGTACTTCCCCTTGGGTGCTCCTAGGTAGGGCTTCCAGCCCTAGGCAGGCAGGGGCATGGACTTCTCCTTGGGTGCTCCTAGGCAGGGCTACCAGCACCAGGCAGGCAGGGGCATGTACTTCTCCATGGGTGCTCCTAGGTAGGGCTACCAGCACTAGGCAGGCAGGAGCATGTACTTCTCATTGGGTGCTCCTAGGTAGGGCTTCCAGCACTAGGCAGGCAGGGCATGGACTTCTCCTTGGGTGCTCCAAGGCAGGGCTACCAGCACTAGGCAGGCAGGGGCATGGACTTCTCTTTGCATGCTCCTAGGTAGGGCTACCAGCACTAGGCAGGCAGGGGCGTGTACTTCTCCTTGCATGCTCCTAGGTAGGGCTACCAGTACTAGGCAGGCAGGGGCATGGACTTCTCCTTGGGTGCTTCTAGGTAGGGCTGCCAGCACTAGGCAGGCAGGGGTGTGTACTTCCCCTTGGGTGCTCCTAGGCAGGGCTTCCAGCACTAGGCAGGCAGGGGCATGGACTTCTCCTTGGGTGCTCCTAGGCAGGGCTTCCAGCACTAGGCAGGCAGGGGCATGGACTTCTCCTTGGGTGCTCCTAGGCAGGGCTTCCAGCACTAGGCAGGCAGGGGCATGGACTTCTCCTTGGGTGCTCCTAGGCAGGGCTTCCAGCACTAGGCAGGCAGGGGCATGGACTTCTCCTTGGGTGCTCCTAGGCAGGGCTTCCAGCACTAGGCAGGCAGGGGCATGGACTTCTCCTTGGGTGCTCCTAGGCAGGGCTTCCAGCACTAGGCAGGCAGGGGCATGGACTTCTCCTTGGGTGTGTAGAGTTCATTCTTGGAATGTTGTTCTCGAGCTGGTCTCGCGCGCTCTCTTTATTGTATGCTGTGAGAGCCGTGTGACCAACGGGAGACGGTTAGAGTTTAAATGAGAGAGCGCTGTATTGGGGCCGCGGGGAGCTCCGTAGGATTAAAGTATTTACTTTAACTTACCGTGTCATCGCATCTTTTCATATGGCGACGAGGAACGGAGCTCGGAGCCAGCGGGGTGTCCTAGCGAAGCAGAGCAGTGTGTCGGGACATCCACAGTGCTGACCCCAACGGCCGAAGAGGGCCGCGTAGCTTGGCAGGAAGAGAGGTGTGGGGGCCGCAGGGGGACTGTCTTAGCAGCGGAGTTTCTGAGCTGCAGGGGGACGGTCTCCGCGGCGGCCGCAGGGGGACTGTCTCAGCAGCTGTTGGAGTGAGGAGCTGCAGGGAGACGGTCTCCGCGGTGGAGGAGGAGTGTGGAGCAGGAGCTCTTCACTCTCCCCACCTCACCGGGTGAAGCCAGGTTGGTTCCGCCCACCCCAGACCTCTGTGGACATTAAGGTGAGGAGGAAGAACTAAGGGGGAGAGGGGACTGGGGACAGGGAGTGAGCACTACCAGAGGGGGAGGAGGCACATTCAAATACAGTGCCATCTAGAGGATCCCAGAGGACAATTATTGAACAAAGTGAGCACAACCATAAAGGAAGGCACATTCAAAGGAAAAAAGGAATTGATACAGTGCCACCTAGAGGATCCCAAAGAAATGTATTTAGAAAGGGTGAAGTGCCACCCAAAGGAGAGAACCTGTTTAAAGGTTATTATTAAGTAAGTGACTGTTGAATTTACGGTGAGCACTTTTGAAGATTTGGACAGTGTGAAGGGAGGAGCCAAAGGGCCAGAATAAGAGGAAGACTGGCTGAGATTAGAGGACTAATAAGAATAAATAAGGTGTAATAAGTAAATAAACCTGGTGTGCAACAGTGCATACAGAGCATATTGGTTGAATAAATTGGCTTGTACAACACAAAGATGGCTGCGGCGAGTATGTCACCACCACCCCCATTCCTGTCAGAACCCGGTACTCCGCCAATAAGATGGGACAGGTGGAAAAAGTTGTTTGATACTTACCTGATTGCCATAGGGGTGATAAGTTTGCATCTGCGAGAAAAGAAGCAATTTTACTCCATAATTTAGGAACTGAGGGCAGAAGTGTTTATGATGGATTGCCTGATCTTATGCAGCAAGGCCAAGGGGAAATCGACCAATATTCGATGGCGGAAAGAAAATTGGAGATCCATTTTGAAGCTAAGAAGAACATAACGTTTGAGAGGCATAAGTTCTTCCAAAGGGTACAAGATCCACAGGAACCAGTGGAGAACTTCATTGCGGCACTAAGGTCATTGAGCCATACATGTGAATTTGGGCTGCTCACAGACTCTCTTATAAGAGACCAATTGGTCCGATGCACGAATAATGTGAAAATACAGGAGAGACTATTGTCAAAAGGATGCATCACTGGAATCAGCCATTGATACGGCAAGGAGTATGGAACAAACCCATAAATATATGTCAACTATGAAGGGAGACAAGCGAGAAGGAGAAGTGGCTGCAGTGAGGGGATTCCGTAAGAGCGTCCCGAACAAAGAAATAAGATGTTACAAGTGTGGGAGCAACCGCCACATTTCCACAAGTATGTTTTGTCCCGCCAGGAATATCTCGTGTTTGAAATGCAAGAAGAAGGGCCATTTCGCGAGGGTGTGTCGGGAATCAGGTGTGGTGCAGAACATTGAAGCAGGAGGAAGAGTACCAGAACAAGCAGAGGATCAAGTAATGGAACTGTGCAGCCAGACAAAGCATGTGCTAGAAGTTTCTGAGGTCTCAAGCAAAGGAGGTGCACCCACAGATGTATTCATGATCAACGGGAGAGTAGTGACAATGAAGGTGGACAGTTGTTCACCGTGGACTTTAATGTCGAAGGCAACATTTCTGAGTTGCATGCAGGGAGACGTGAAAATATTGAAAGAACACAATATTGAGCCTTATGCATATGGGAACGTCAAAATTGACGTAGTAGGAATGTTCCAGGCCTCCATAAAATATAAAGGAAGAAGCTGTGAATCGGAAATAAATATGACACAAGAAGGGTCATCACTCCTGGGGTGGGGTGAACAATGGAAATTAGGGATTTGAATCCAAGCGAATGCAGAGAGACCTATTAATGTGGCTGAATTGAAGGACAAGTGGGAGAAGGAGTATCCTATGGTATTCAAAGATGAATTGGGAATGTTGAAAGTATTTGAGCACCAAATTCAGCTGAAGGCAGGCGCGAGCCCAAAAGTGCATAAGGTGAGGCCAGTGCCTCATGAATTGAGCGAGAAACGGAAGGTGGAGGTAGAGTCGTTGCTTCAAAAGGGAATAATAGAAAAGAGTGAAAGCTCAGAATGGTTGTCGCCGGTGGTAGTAGCCGCAAAGGCAAGTGGAGACATTAGACTATGTGTAGACCTGCGAGATCTGAACAGAAGCATCTTGGTAGATAGACATCCCCTGCCGATAATTGGTGACAAATTATCTGTACTAAACAACGCCAAAGTATTTTCAGTCATTGACCTTTCTCAGGCATACCATCAGATTCCATTGAAGGAAGATTGTCAACATTTGACAGCATTTATTACAGTATTTGGAACATTTAAGTATTGCAGGATGCCGTTTGGACTCGCCTCGGCGGCGGCTGTATTCCGAAGGGTGATGGAGACAGTACTGGATGGAGTAAAAAACATTATTGTGTTCCAAGATGATGTTCTGATATATGCTAGTTCCACTAGCGAACATGATGAAGTGTTGAAACAGGTGTTGAACAGGTTGGGTGAGGCAGGGTTAACGGTAAAAAGGAGCAAATGTAAGATTGCGGTGAGCAGAGTGGAGTACCTGGGACATGAGATGGAGGAGCAAGGAGTGAGACCTAAAAGGAATTTAGTGGAAGCATTGAAGGATGCACCGGTACCAAAGGATAAGGAACAAGTTAAATCATTTTTAGGATTGGCCGAATATTATCACAGATTCATGAAGGATTTTGCCAAGGTGTCGACTCCTCTTAGAATGTTGCTCAAGAAGGGTGCGAGATTCGAATGGTCAACAGAATGTGACGTGGCTTTTGAGTGCATTAAGCAAGCGGTGAGTGCAGCACCATCCATAGGAAGATTTGATTCTAAGGATAGAAGTGTGTTGGTGGTTGGTGCGAGTATGTTGGGGTTGGGTGCAACATTGGTGCAGTATGACAGGGACAATACAGAGAGTTATTGCATTTGCGTCTAGGACGCTGAGAGGTGCAGAATGCAAATATTCCGTCATCGAAAAGGAAACATTAGCCATGTTCTGGGCTGTGAATCATTTTAAGTATTTCTTGTGGGGGAGAAGATTTGTGGTCAGGTCAGACCACAAACCTATGGTGCAGCTCTTCGAAAGTGGAAGGTGGGCTTTGGGTTCTCCAAGAATAAGCAGGTGGGGTTTAGGACTCCAAAATTTTAACTTTGATGTGAGCTACTTGCCTGGAAAGAGAAATGTGGTGGCGGACTGCCTGTCCAGGTTGCCAATGGAAGGTAATGGGGTGGAAGAAAGAGAAGTAGAAGAGGAGTCAGTAGTGGCTGAAATACAGAGTGCAGTTAGTAGAGAAGAGTGGACACAAGAAGAAGATTCTGATGAGGACCTCAAACTTGTAAAGGGTTGGACAGTGAAAGGGTGGCCAGCTAAAAGAGATTTGGATAGCAAATTCAATACCTGGTGGGAGATAAGAGATGAATTGAATTTGTGTGAAGGCAGATTGAGGAGGGGTAGGTATATTGTTCCCCCTCAGCCTATTAGGTCGGTGTTGGTGAGATTGGCACATCAGGGACATCCGGGGGAAGCCGCCATGAAAAGGAAGTTGAGGCAGAACTATTGGTGGCCGGGAATTGACAAAAGTGCTGAAAGGTATGTTAAAGGTTGCTGGAATTGTCAAACCAGTGACAAATGCAGAGTGGTAAGAGAGGCCCCATTAATACCTAATGTGATACCAGATCAACCTTGGAACAAGTTGGCAGTGCACATTATGGGCCCTGTGGCAGGCCTGGGAGAGGGACTTAAATTTCTATTTGTGGTAGTAGACTTCCATTCCAAATGGTTCGAATGGGAAGCGGTGAAAGAAGTCACGACTAAGAAATTGATTGGTTTCTTGGAAAAGGTCTTCCTTAAGGAAGGTGTTCCTGAGGAAATTGTGTCTGATAATGGAGTACAATTTGTGTCTGTGGCAATGAGAACATTTCTTGCGGGCTATAGCATAAAACACACGAGGACCGCACTGTATAATCCCAAAGCGAATGGTCTGGTTGAAAGAATCAACAGGTACATAAAAGGGGGCCTACAATTGGCTATGAAGTTGGGACAACCATGGAGGGAGGTGTTGAGGATGTTAACATGGAGTTATGTCACTACACCACACTCTGTAACTGGTGCATCTCCATTTGTGTCTATGAAAGGCAGGGAACCTGGTACAAGGCTTTGTCCAGGATGGCTAGGTATGGCCAAGGTGGTCAGTGTGGATCGGGATCGCATAATGAGATTAATTAAATTGAGTCAGGAAAAGAACAAAGAACTGTTTGATGACAGGATGAGGGTGAAAGAACAGGAATGGAAGGTCGGGGAGATGGTGTATGTTAAAAGTCCCAGGTTGGTGAACAAATGTGTGGAAAGTAAGTTCCTGGGACCGAAAAAGATAAGTGCAGTTAAGAGCAATGTTGTTGTCTTGGAGGGAGGAGACGTTTGGTCAAAAGGAAGGTTGGCAAGAGCAGGAAATGAGAAAGAGAATACATTGGAGGAGAAATTGAAGGGTAGAAAAGTGAGTGTGGACAATAATGAGGAAGAAGAGGTGAAAGGAAGAGTTGTTGATGAGGAAGTGAAAGGAGGAGTTGTGGATGTGAAAAATAATGATACTGGTGTAAGAGTAAATGAAGAAGGTTCACATAGGCATAGGTCAAAGCCTGTGTGGATGAAAGATTATGAAACTGAAAATTGATATTAAAATGAAATGCAAGTCAAAATTTAAATGCTCAAAATTTAAGATTTATTTTTTTCTGCTGTAGCCTATTTCTATTTTATGATTGTTTTGGCTAAGTGGGTAATGTAATTGAAATCATTTAGGTTTTCTTATTCATAGTTCATACTTAGTTATTTTCTGCATAAGGGGGAAGATGTGTAGAGTTCATTCTTGGAATGTTGTTCTCGAGCTGGTCTCGCGCGCTCTCTTTATTGTATGCTGCGAGTGCCGCGTGACCAACGGGAGACGGTTAGAGTTTAAATGAGAGAGCGCTGTGTTGGAGCTCCGTAGGATTAAAGTATTTACTTTAACTTACCGTGTCATCGCATCTTTTCAGTGCTCCTAGGGAGGGATTCCAGCACTAGGCAGGTAGGGGTGTGTACTTCTCCTTGGGTGCTCCTAGGTAGGGCTTCCAGCAATAGGAAGGCAGGGGTGTGTACTTCTCCTTGGGAGGGCTTCCAGCACTAGGCAGGCCGGGGGATGGACTTCTCCTTGGGTGCTCCTAGGCAGGGCTACCAGCACTAGACAGGCAGCAGCATGGACTTCTCCTTGGGTGCTCCTAGGCAGGGCTGCCAGCACTAGGCAGGCAGGGGCATGGACTTCTCCTTAGGTGCTCCTAGGTAGGCTGCCAGCACTAGGCAGGCAGGGGCGTGTACTTCTCCTTGGGTGCTCCTAGGTAGGGCTACCAGCACTAGGCAGGCAGGGGCATGTACTTCTCCTTGGGTGTTCCTAGGCAGGGCTACCAGCACTAGGCAGGCAGGAGCATGGACTTCTCCTTCGGTGCTCCTAGGCAGGGCTACCAGCACTAGGCAGGCAGGGGCATGGACTTCTCCTTGGGTGCTCCTAGGGAGGGCTTCCAGCACTAGGCAGGCAGGGGCGTGTACTTCTCCATGGGTGCTCCTAGGTAGGGCTACCAGCACTAGGAAGGCAGGGGCATGTACTTCTCCTTGGGTGCTCCTAGGGAGGGCTTCCAGCACTAGGCAGGCAGGGGCATGCACTTCCCCTTGGCTGCTCCAAGGGAGGGCTTCCAGTACAAGTCAGGCCGGGGCGTTTACTTCTCCTTGGGTGCTACTAGGTAGGGCTATCAGCACTAGGCAGGCAGGGGCGTGTACTTCTCCTTGGGTGCTCCTAGGGAGGGCTTCCAGCACTAGGCAGGCAGGGGCGTGTACTTCTCCTTGGGTGCTCCTAGGTAGGACTGCCAGCACTAGGCAGGCAGGGCATGGACTTCTCCTTCGGTGCTCTTAGCTAGGGCTACCAGCACTAGGCAGGCAGGGACATGTACTTCTCCTTGGGTGCTCCTAGGGAGGGCTTCCAGCACTAGGCAGGCAGGGGCATGCACTTCCCCTTGGCTGCTCCTAGGGAGGGTTTCCAGCACTAGCCAGGCAGGGGTGTGCACTTCTCCTTGGGTGCTCCTAGGTAGGGCTATCAGCACTAGGCAGGCAGGGGCGTGGATTTCTCCTTGGGTGCTCCTAGGTAGGGCTTCCAGCACTAGACAGGCAGGGGCGTACACTTCTCCTTGGGTGCTCCTAGGGAGGGCTACAGCACTAGGCGGGCATGGACTTCTCCTTGGGTGCTCCTAGGGAGGGCTTCCAGCACTAGGCAGGCAGGGGCGTGCACTTCCCCTTGGCTGCCCCTGGGGAGGACTTCCAGCACTAGCCAGGCAGGGGTGTGCACTTCTCCTTGGGTGCCTCTAGGTAGGGCTACAAGCACTAGGCAGGAAGGGGTGTGTACTTCTCCTGTGGGTGCTCCTAGGTAGGGCTTCCAGCACTAGGCAGGCAGGGGTGTGTACTTCTCCTTTGGGTGCTCCTAGGTAGGGCTTCCAGCACTAGGCAGGCAGGGGTGTGCACTTCTCCTTGGGTGCCTCTAGGTAGGGCTACAAGCACTAGGCAGGAAGGGGTGTGTACTTCTCCTGTGGGTGCTCCTAGGTAGGGCTTCCAGCACTAGGCAGGCAGGGGTGTGTACTTCTCCTTTGGGTGCTCCTAGGTAGGGCTACCAGCACTAGGCAGGCAGGGGCATGCACTTCTCCTTGGGTGTTCCTAGGCAGGGCTACCAGCACTAGGCAGGCAGGAGCATGGACTTCTCCTTCGGTGCTCCTAGGCAGGGCTACCAGCACTAGGCAGGCAGGGGCATGGACTTCTCCTTGGGTGCTCCTAGGGAGGGCTTCCAGCACTAGGCAGGCAGGGGCGTGTACTTCTCCATGGGTGCTCCTAGGTAGGGCTACCAGCACTAGGAAGGCAGGGGCATGTACTTCTCCTTGGGTGCTCCTAGGGAGGGCTTCCAGCACTAGGCAGGCAGGGGCATGCACTTCCCCTTGGCTGCTCCAAGGGAGGGCTTCCAGTACAAGTCAGGCCGGGGCGTTTACTTCTCCTTGGGTGCTACTAGGTAGGGCTATCAGCACTAGGCAGGCAGGGGCGTGTACTTCTCCTTGGGTGCTCCTAGGGAGGGCTTCCAGCACTAGGCAGGCAGGGGCGTGTACTTCTCCTTGGGTGCTCCTAGGTAGGGCTGCCAGCACTAGGCAGGCAGGGCATGGACTTCTCCTTCGGTGCTCTTAGCTAGGGCTACCAGCACTAGGCAGGCAGGGACATGTACTTCTCCTTGGGTGCTCCTAGGGAGGGCTTCCAGCACTAGGCAGGCAGGGGCATGCACTTCCCCTTGGCTGCTCCTAGGGAGGGTTTCCAGCACTAGCCAGGCAGGGGTGTGCACTTCTCCTTGGGTGCTCCTAGGTAGGGCTATCAGCACTAGGCAGGCAGGGGCGTGGATTTCTCCTTGGGTGCTCCTAGGTAGGGCTTCCAGCACTAGACAGGCAGGGGCGTACACTTCTCCTTGGGTGCTCCTAGGGAGGGCTACAGCACTAGGCGGGCATGGACTTCTCCTTGGGTGCTCCTAGGGAGGGCTTCCAGCACTAGGCAGGCAGGGGCGTGCACTTCCCCTTGGCTGCTCCTAGGGAGGACTTCCAGCACTAGCCAGGCAGGGGTGTGCACTTCTCCTTGGGTGCCTCTAGGTAGGGCTACAAGCACTAGGCAGGAAGGGGTGTGTACTTCTCCTGTGGGTGCTCCTAGGTAGGGCTTCCAGCACTAGGCAGGCAGGGGTGTGTACTTCTCCTTTGGGTGCTCCTAGGTAGGGCTCCCAGCACTAGGCAGGCAGGGGCGTGCACTTCCCCTTGGGTTACAAGGCTAAGCTGGAGACTTTTCTCTCTGTGTTTGAATCCTTGTGTGATTCTGATTGTAGTGTTGCTGTACTTTGTGTAAAGTTCATATAAAACGCCCGTTTTACATGTAAAAACACATTTCATATTTACCAGCCTCAGGAGCAGAGCGCGCGAGAGCTTCACTTGGGAGGAAATCCTGTTCCCGGCGGGTCAGTACCTCTGAGCATGCGCAGATCCACGCTCTGTCACCATCTGTGACGCGGCGTTCATTCAGAGCATGCGCACATGTTCGCTTCCGGTACCGAACGTATCCCGGTCTTTACTTCTGATCATGCGCAGTTTTCTCCGTTGCTAGAGAGCATGCGCACAGGTTCTAGTTCCTCTTTATTGCTGGAGCATGCGCAAATCTTCGCTTCAGGCCCAGCTCTCGAGACTAACATCCTATCCCACCATCGTGAATAAATCAACAATTAAGCAGCTGAACATTCCAGACATAATACGTTTTTCCAGTTCAACATCACTCCAGAATGTAATCCCGGGGTCCTGCCGGGTGTCGCCTACCAGTGTGCTGGGGTTACTGGGTGTTGCAGTCAGAGGCAATGTTCCCTCTTTTTGGGCTGTTTGCGCCAAAGAATCCTTGTGTGCGGGCTCTTTTTCAGTCATGTGCGCCACCGAGTGATGTGGTGGCAGTCGGCGGCAACATTGTCGTGTGTGACCCCCACCTCACTGCGACCCCACACCCACATCAAAACACAGCATTAGACCACACATTACTTAACATGCTGGGGTTTAAAATGGTTAGTCCAGCCTTTCACCCGTGTGGGTAACAGTACATCCCCTTATTGTTACAGTGGGCTGCTGCCACTGCAGCCCAGTTCGAATGAGGCGTTTCTGCTACTGAGTATGTATCACCCTCTTAAAAATCTGTTTTCTGGAACATACAGACTATTTACTCAACATTCAATAATTAAAAGGGCTGACGTCTCAGGTCAAATGCTAATGTCATTTTTTTTCTTTCTGTATCCGATATGTGTCATTTCATTTTCAACATAAGTGCACAAATACAAGAACCAGAATGCATTAGAATAAAGGGGGCCAATCACAACAGGGGAAACTAAGTGTCCTCCTGACTAACGTAAAAGCCTTTTCTTAATTCCTGCATGCGAAGTGTGATGCGATTCAACTGTTGTATTGCGTTAATACAATCTATGAAAACAAGGAATGCAAAGCCTCCTCCCATACCCCGAGTTTATGATCAATGCTGGCAGCACGCCGCACAGGGCCCAGGCGGTGCAGTTCTTTACACGTGCCAGCCTTCAGATCAAATACAAAGCTACGCTCCCACTCACCTTCTTGCACATCCCTGGCCTCGACCCATGATACTTTCAACACCACCAAAGGCCGGGGCGAACATCACATTTTCAAGTTCTTCTATTCAGTTTTTCAATTAACTTGATACCAATAGCTTACATTTAGCTAGTCATGTTATTTACAGATATTAAAATGCCATTATGTAAACCCCCCTTACAGTATATAGACGAGTACGTTTATCCAGGCACTGTTTTGATTGCACCAGGTTATTGCTAAAGATGTGAGGTTTTAAGATTTTATTGCTGAGGCTCCATAGAAGGATGCCTCATTTTACTGGCGGCGGCACTTAATGAGTGTTTAGGTCAAGCCATCATTCGCCAACTCAGGACTGTCTCCCGCTGCCAAATGCCTCAAAAACCCTTCCTTATTAGTTTACAAAAGACAGGGTCTGTGGGTTTTGCATCTCGGCCTGATGCAATTGGCAGGCTGTAACAAGCGAAATGGGCAATAGCATTAATATATCATGCAGCTTGTTGTCCTCTGCTGGTGTCTAACGATGCTATTCCTTCAATGGTCAAGAACACCTGCTAGTACCTTTTTTTGCCAGTGGTGAGCTGCCAGCCACAAGCTCAACGACTGGAGGAAGTGCCTGCCTTATCTAAGATAGGCAATATTGGCAACGTGTTGTATGGGGCTAGTTATATTTACCAATAGTATGACCCCAATCACAAGCACACAGTCAGAGCTCCCAAGTTCCCCATTTCATGCATGAGAAATACATCCAGTCTTGTTCTTTTTGTTTACATTTTGGGACTTTTAGTCTTAAATGCAAAACAGGAACGGCAAAACTACATGTGCCAGAATTCAAAGAAACATTTCTGCTCACGCATTGAATCAGAAAACTTGAGAGCTTTGATACATTAATTGTGCCTGCTGGAAGTAGTAAAGAGGCTGCCCATCTACCCCCAAAGGGAGATAGTTTACGGCAAAGGGAACCATGTGTGAAAAGCCAGTACAAGAGGGAAGACGGAGGGCTTCGGAGACCACAAGAAAGAGAAGGTCAGGGACGTTATTTCGGGGTCACCAGAGGTCGCAACTGTGACCTCTGTGGTCTCCCCTGCGACCGCTAAATATTTTTTTTTTCTAATGCAAGCTCCTGGGCTGTGGCCAGCACCATGCGGCTCTTTAGTTCTGAAGTAGATGGATTTCTTGTTCAGGCCCCTTAAAAAAAAAAAAGAAAAATAAGAACAGGAGTGCCACAAGTCTAACACTTTCAGCACTGACCCTAAATAATAAAGAATAGGAATACCAACTAATGTGTCTTTCTGTAATTCTATACAATAATTGCTAGACTCATTAAAGGTTTATTTCAGGCACACTTAAGGGGCTGAGTCACTGATTTAGTCTGTTCTTAAACGCCTCAACTCAGCCTTTCATCCTTCTGAGGTCGATAAATGAGTACAAACACAGTGAAATGGCGTGTATATTTTTTCTATATACAGCGCTTAAGCATAAGTGCTATATAATAACACATCCTTATCATTTGGTCATGGACGTCTGCTTGCATTCACAGTAATTTGGTAATATGGGCCTATACACACTGATCTTAAATATACATATGGTGATCCATTCTTGTATGAAATGTACATCACATTATAGTGATATCGTAACCATATTTTTCGTAGTGTACAATGCTGTGGATGCCACTTGCTGTTTTGTCAACGGGTGAAAGGTCGTGTTCCATCGCTTCCCACGATATCACTTCAGGGTGGGGTCAAATGACATCACTTCCTGTGATGTCGTCATGGGTCCAAGGTCGCATGATGTCACTTCCGCTACCCCTGGCATTTTGGTCAAATGACGTCCCTGGAGAAGGTGGGAGCACATGGCTCACGAGCAGCGTAAGAAGCCAAGGGCAAAAGGAAAAAACCTTCAGCCTCCAACTTTCATGGATATTGTGGCCATGTAAATGGAGGAGTTGTGTGGGCGAACGTGGAAGCGTTGGTTCTGATCCCAGATTCCCACATTAAAATACAGGATTCTAGCAAGTCGGGCTTCCTCCCTCTACCCCAATCTGTAAAGAAGTGTCAGTATGTCTGTACAGGGTGCCGTCAAGTGGCGCCCCAGAGGCCCAGTCACGTTATCGTGCCTCCAACCATTCAGAGTCCCGGCCAGTACGTCATCAACATTTCTAAACCTATTCTTTTCTGTAGAGCTGCAGCACCTCATTTAAGAAATGCACTGGATGCAGAGCATATCCTCTGGAAAGCGCCTGCTTCTCCCTGGACATTGCAACGCTATATCAGACCCCTAAACTAAAGCGTCCAGACTCAGAGACCTGGCTGGCTTCACACATGGCGGCTGGTCACAAACCCAGGCCAAGCCAACCACCCCTACACACTTCTACTTTGAACACTGCTAACTTAGGCGCTCTGTACATACCTTTTAAGAATCCGGTCAGTGAGGGTCACGCTGCCTCTGGGCTTCAAGTACAGGGCCTGCCCGCTCAGGACCGACAACACAACGCCTGTAATGTAGGCCGCGTATGGGCCGGAAATCAGGCTGGGGCATGACGCACAAGCTATCACAGCCTGCCGTATATCATTCACTCCAAACTGGAGAGCTCCAAGGTGCCAGCCTTCCACGATGTCAGAGGAAGGGAGCACCTGTTTTTCATTGGCTGTAGCAGTGCAGCCAATCCCTGCTGCAGCCAATCTTTTCAAGCATGGTGTGTGCACAGCTCCTGTGTGACCTCCTGATTGGATGAGCATATTGTACATCACACGGATAATGAAGGGTGGGCAGGGCAGGCAATTTAATGTGCGCAGTGATTCAAAGAAGGTGCGCGGCTTCAGAATCAGAGGTGCACGGCCACACAGTCGCGCACCTTACAGGGAACATTGGTCAGAGGTATAGAACTCTCAGCGTGGCCTTGGTCATCTTCTGACATTTGTTTGTACTCTTTCGGGGGTTCCCTGTGGCCTGTACTCTACGGGGTAATGCTGCCCTCCATCTGTAGCCCTTTGTTGTCAGGAGTCCCCTGAAGGCGTCAGAACCAGCTGCTGTTTCTCATCAGCGACTCTCGCCCCCTGACAGCCTTCATCAGTGTTCCCTGCTAGTCGGCAAATGTCCACAGGACCGGATCATGGGGCAAGCAGTGGTGGTCTGGCACGTATGGAACTCTGGAGATTTCCCGGTAGGCCTCTGCACCCCAGGCCTCTTTTGTGTGGTACCCTTTTTTATTTCCACATTTTCTCATAGGAAAAGCCATGGGCTTGCTGAAAATGTGCATTTTGGGGCCACTTTGAAAATTATTTCCAGGGCCTCTTTTGGATCTGAGTCCACCCCCGGGGGCAAGCATATCTTATGCGTGGGGGATCTGGTCCTCACTAGCATCTGACCACCCACCTCCATTGGTTGATCAGTTAATCTTCGCCGGGTCATTAATCTTTGCTGGGTCAACTCCCTCTCATTAGCCCGTTCATGACCAGGACTCACACTACTTCATAATAATCTTAAATCACCGAATACAGGAACAATACTTCTTGGCGACCTAAATAAATGGCGAGGCAACACCAAAGACCCAGGAGCCATACATCTAGAAGAGGACCTACAGAATTGGTCTTATTCAATAATAAACAATGGACCTACCTCTATCTCAGGAAACCAACTTGACTGGATAATCAGCAACAATGTTGAGATAACAGTTCCAGTAACTTACCCATGTATTTTGTCCCACCACCACAAAATGTAGCCATACTTACACCAAAACATAAAATCGGTAAACCTATAAACACCCCAAATAAAGTTCAAGGGAGAAACCTAACGTAATTGTGCACATCATGAGCACCACAACAGACAGTGACTCATGTGATAAGATCATACCAACTTATAACAACCACCTTCGGGAACTCTTAGATACTCATGCTCCTGTAAAAGACAAACAGGTTAGGCCCAACATAAATCACCAAAAATTGTTCAATGAAGAATGCATTGCGCTCAAACAAGAAAAAAGAAAACTTGAAAGGAAATGGTTAAAAGACCCCACTGAAGTAAATAAAACCAATTGGAACGCAGGCACCAAATACAAGAACAAGATGACCATACAAAAAAAAAATAACAGTATAATGAACAAATTGACTCAGCCACAAATTCCACAGGTAAACCTTTTCACATTTTGAAATCCATAGAGAAACCCAAAGCCCTTTCCCCACCATTTAAACCCACCGAGACAGAATGCGAAAAAGTACAAATAGCCTTTCAAAACAAAATTCTCAAAGCTAGAGAGGCAATAACAAAGTGCAAAACAATCAGTCCCCTCCAACCCAACCAAATCAGCCAAGAAATCCAAAAAACTCACAGCTCTAATTTTCAGTTCACACCAATAACCACAGAGAGCATGAAGAAAACTCTTTCCAAAATAAATTGCACATCGTGTACAGAAAATGTACTACCACCTAAACTGATACTTGATAACCCAGAAACATTCATCCCATTTCTTATAAGTATGGTCAATGCCTCTCTTAGAGACCAAACTGTACCAGCGACAATAAAAACAGGCACAGTTACACCCCTACCAAAAAAAACAGAATTAAATCAACAGGATCCATCAAATCTCCGACCCATCACTAACTGTAATTTCTTATGGAAAATACTAGACAAAATAGCCACAGAACAACTACAAGAGTACGTAGACAGTAATAATCCACAACAGTCAGGATTTAGAAAAGCCCACAGCACTGAATCCGCTCTGTTGGACTTAGAGACAGAAATGCTGGGACTTCTGGACAAAGGCAAAGCAGGCTTACTGATTTTACTGGACCTCTCGTCAGCTTTCGATTTGTTAGATCACCAGAAGCTCCGAGAGGCCCTAGACCTTGTCGGAAACTGTTCCCAGGGAGCCATTGACTGAATATCTTCTTTCCTCCAAGACAGACAATCCAAAATAATTTGGGGAAACCACGCATCGACAACCAAACCTGTGAACTGTGGCATCCCACAGGGAGCCAGCTTCTCTCCACTGTTGTTTAACTTGTATCTGTGGTGCCTATGCACATTGCTAACCCACCCTCGCATATTTTTTACAAACTTTGCCGACGACACACAATTAGTGTTCGAACTTAGTGGAGACTATAATCAGGACAGCAAAAAATTAACATTTATCTGCAACAGCATCGAAGCCTGGATGAAGCCTAACTGGATGTGCCTCAATGGCACCAAGACTGAACTTATGATCTTTGGATCACCCCATGCCAGAAAAAAAACAGCCCAGCTTACTCTACATTTAACATCCAAGAAACACCAATTCTGGTGTCATAAAAAGTCAAAACACTAGGAATCTATATGCAGGCATCGCTTGGAGCTGAAGCCCAGGTAGCCTATTTAAAAAGAAATTGCCAATACTACCAAAAACTCCTCAGGAAAATCAAACCCCTGCTAAATAAGCAAAACAGCACAACTATAGCTAGGGCCACTATACTCTCAAGATTAGACTATGGAAACGCCCTAATGCTGGGAACCAGTAAAAACTGCATAAATCAGTGGCAGGTGATTCAGAACAACGCAGTAAGAACCATTACTTGCAAAACAAAAAGAGAACATATTACAGGAGAAAGGAGGGACCTGCACTGGCTAGCCATAGATGAACGAATCACATTCAAATCTTTGACCCTGGTTCACCGCTGCCTAAATGTAAATGGCCCAATATACCTCCAAAAACAACTCAAGAGATACAAAACAATTCAGAACCTCAGATCCATGAATAAAGGATTTTTACAGGCCTAGGTAGGGAATTCCCAACCAAAGCAATAGTAAAATGGAACACACTACCCAAGACGTTAAGAACCGAAATAAATTTGCTATGCTTTAAAAAGAAACTGAAAACCTTCTTATTCAAATAAACCCCACTAAACCGAGCACCACCTATCTGATCCACACACACCTATTTGTTGCCCCATCACTATGTCCTTGTCTATATGGAACACGCTCTGATGCCTGCGGGCTGCAGCGCTATACAAATAAATAAAATAAAATAAATGTGCCTCCTTTATTATTGTGGGATCCACCACCCCATTTGTCGGGAGCAGTGCTCGGGGATGAGGGACCTCAATTTGCGTCCTAGGTAGCCTTCTGCTGGTGGTGTGGGGAGTGGTGCAGTAACAACAAACAAGGTTAGCGCCAGCTCCAGCAGTTGCGCCTAGTCTACTGCTATGCGGAAGGCCTTATTTAGGGTCCGCATAAACTTATCCACATCGCCATTGGCCCTCAGCCCGCAGGGAGTTATGCGCTTGACTGTACGCCACTCTGTAAAAGTGCGTACAACCTCTCATCTCTTGTGCAAGTGCAAGAACCTCTCATCTCTTCACTCTGGAATGGGGATCCATTGTCGGATCATACCGACTCGGGTACCCGGTGGGCTGCAAACATCTCTTCCAGGATGGGGATGATCATGCTGGCTGCCGTTAACTTGACATATTGCACCAGGGGAGATCGTGAAAATTCATCTAGCACCACTAGGACGTGCTGGGACTGATGAATCGTACCATAGTCGAGGCTGAGCACCTTTCACGGTACCAACGCTCGCTCTGGCGAAGCAATTGGAAGGCCATTCACTAGCAGCCTGGCAGCCATACACTACATGTACCTGCTTATGGCTTCGTCCACCTTCCTTTCCATGTCCGCAAACCACACCTTTTCTCAGACACAAGCTTTGGTCTTTCTGGTCTCTTGGTGTTCCACGTGTGCAAGGCTCAAAACATTATATTGCGTGCAACAGGTACCACTAGCTGGGTTCCACCAAGGATGACGTGTTCTTGTCCGACTGACAGTAATTTCTCACATTCCAGAGACCTTGAAGGAATGCCTGGGCCTCTGGCGTCTCGTGTTGAATCATGGAGTGGAATCTTTTCCATTGCCATGCCTGTAGCAGACTCAGGAGAACCTGCATTCCTGAGTCCTGATGTGTCGCAGCAGCGATATCTGCCAGTGGCATGGACTGGGGCATGGCAGTCCGAGTGATCATTGCTTTGAACCCTTCGGTCTCATCATCACCTGGGACACCCATGGGCCTTGGCGAGACTGGGTGGCAGGACAGATAGTCTGCTCGATTATCGGTATTAGCATACTTGATCGAAAAACATTTGACCTTTTCGATTTGACTGAATTATTTTGATTGTTTTTTTCGGTCAAATAAAATAAAATAAATGTATGGGGATGTGTAAGGGAATAGGTTAAGGTGGGGGGAAAGTGGCAGGGGTTGTGGGGGACTCCCCCCACATTTTCAACCAAAACAATTGGTTCAAATATTTTCGACCAAGTAGACCTAAACCAGATCATCCACTCTGGCCCTAAATACTAACGTAACCCTGTACTCTTGCAGCTGAAGCAGCCACATTTCGAGCTGAATTGGAGGGCAGGGCACTGATCCACCCATGATTGGCAGGAGGTGTTTGTGGTCTATGACCACAGTAATCGGTGGCCATAGATGTAAATGTGAAAGTGCTTAAAGACCCACAGGGCAGCAAGAGCCTCCCTCTCTATGTGAGAGCACCGACATTGAGTGGGAGTTGGCGCTTTGCTTGCATAAGAAACCAGTCGCCATTCACCTTGATCTGTGATTTGTAGCAGTAATGCACCAAGACCAATAGGGCTAGCATCAACTACAATCTTGGTCGCCTTGGTAGGGTTGAAGTATGCCACAGTGGTGTCAGCAACCAGGGTCTCCTTGGTAGCTTTGAATGCCTCCTGTTCCATGTGTCCCCAAAACCAAACTTGAGCCTTCTTTGCACTCATAGGGGCTCAGTGAGTGTGGCTAGATTGGGGATGAACCTGTCACATAAGTTCACCATCCCAAAGATGCTTCGTATTTCCAATTGCAATGCCAGGGCCTCCGAATTCTTGATGTCCTCGACCTTTCGTGGGTCTGGAGACAGCCCTCTGTCGTGGAAAACAAAACCAAAAGAAGTCAAATTTCGACTCCATGAAACTGCACTTCCTCTGGTTTAGTGCTAACCCTTGTTGGGAGATCCTTTCAAGCACTGCGGTGAGCCTTGACATGTGCTCCTTGTGTGACTGTGAATAGATAAGCACATTGTCTCTCACATTTAGCACTCCCAGGAGACCATCCAGCACACCCCTGATGGTGTGCTGGAACACTTCTGCTGCCGGTAACACGCCGAATCTCAGGTGCTTGTAGCGGAAGAGCCCCACATGCAATAAAAGGACAAGTTACTTACCCCTGGTAACATTCTTTCAATTGGATGTTCCTCTTACGTATTCCTCATCTTTAGATATCTTCCCTTCCAGCTTTAGCTGCTTCAGGAAAATAAAAGTCAGCAGAGGGCGCTGTGCATTGATGCCATCAACCCGATGTCCCTCGAGGGTCTCCGTCTCGAGGACAACATCATCAATGGTACATATAGCACGTGCAGCACCCATTAGCGTTAGTTCTGTTTTAACACCTTCTTTTCTTTTGCATAATTACTGGTATTAGTGTGTAATGTAAAGTGTAATGCACAGAAATTCTACTGTGGGGGTAGGCTGGGAGGGGCAATGAGGAATACGTAGAAGGAACATCCAATCGAAAGAACGTTACCAGGGGTGAGTAACTTGTTCTTCGAATGGATTATTTATGTAACTAGTAGTTGGCAGATTGTTAAGGAGAGAATTATCCATGACCTAGTCAAATGCGAGAACATTGCGGACATTAATGTATGGATTGATTGCTTAGATAAAATAATTCCCCAGTAAATCAGCATTGATCAAGAGAGTCAAACAGATCATTGTACAATGCAGCAAGTTGCTAGGAAGATGGAGACATGCTGCCAAACTGACTTGAAGCCAGCCACTAGTTTAGTAGTGGCACATAATGTTTCTCCTTTAGGAAACATCAAGCCTCAGGGCTCAATCGTGCCATGGCCATTTCGGATGGTTCGACTCTCCCAAATTGTATTGGAACATTCGATTGCGAAATGCTCCATGAATAATTCAAGGTGCCCTTTATTGAGGAGAGACTTGCGTATTAGAAAGAACTCAATGCCAGAAATCATGGATCCACACTTAAAAGGATTGGTCGAGGACCAAAGAAATGTTGTCATTGTAAATGTAAACAAATCTGAAAGGCCTGAGCCAAGAAATGCTCTTCAGAACAAAGTCCTGGATTGGTTATGGTCTAAAGCCACAGAGAGTTATATTAGAACTCAGGATTTTATACTTTTACGGAGGATCCAATTTTAAGGAGAGGTCCTTCGATGAATGATCTAGACTGTATTGGCATTGGCTGTGGGCGTAGTAATCTCCCTGTTTCTCAGCCGTTGCCACAAATGAAAGGTGACATCCACTACGAGTTTAAGAATTGTAACTGATTGAATTGGTTAGTTTTTCTTTTGTTTTTTTAAAATGTTTCTGTTTTTTGTTTGTTGCACTTGTTGTAGCACTTAAACGCCTATGTTCTAAGCACAGACTGTAGATTATTTTCCTTTTCCTGTTGATTTACTGCTTGCTGTTCGTCTTTTTTTGTTTCATGTGAGTTCGTCCTTGTTTCAGCGCTTCTATGCCTGAGGGCCATGTTCCAGCACTTTAGAAATAAATAAAGATTGTGTGCTCCAAAGTATTTCTCATCTTTAGGTAGACTCCCAAAGCAGTGTTCGATCTGGAGGAGGGCGTAATAATTTTAGATTTACACTTAAAAATCGTTATGGATGAATGCAAGACTGCCTTTCCAAATCCTCCTTCCTGACCTGAGGATGAATCTAGACAGTCATATTTTGTAAAGGTGCGAATGGAAGACCATGTGGCCACCGCTCAAATATCATGTATCGTTGCCATGCCCCTTGTGGAATGGGCGCTAAAACCATCTGGAGGATCTTTCTCAGCTAATCTGTAGCATCCCGTAGTGCATAATATGATCCATCTAGACAAAGATTGCTTTGTGACTGCTAGTCCCAGCTTGTGACCCGTGTAGCCCACAAAAAATTGGTCATCTTGACGTAACTTAGCCATCCTAGAGATGTAAAAGCGAAGTGCTCGTCTTGGATCAAGCCTGCACAGCCTTTCCTCATCCTTGCCAGAATGTGAAGGCGGGTAAAATGATGGTAGCACAATTTCTGGGATATATGAAAATCTGATACAATTTTCGACAGAAAAGCTGGCTTGACTTTAAGATCTACCCTGTCCTAATGTACATAGTATATGGAGGATGACAAGATAAGGCCTGTAGTTCGCTCACCCTTCTTAATGCAACTAATAGGCTGGTTTTAAAGGTCCACAATCTTAATGGACACAAATGGAGTGGCTTGAAAGGAGCACACATGAGAAATTTTAGTACCAGATTAAGTTCCCAAATCGGAACCTGACATGGAGTGAACTCTTTAGTGAGCCCCTTTAGAAATTGTATGACTAATACCATCTTAAAGTATGACACCTCTTCCGACGTGCGCTTGAAGACTGAGAGCGCTGCTAAGTATCCTTTAATGGTTCCAATCTGGAGCCCCATAATTGCAAATTGTAACAAAAAAGTTAACACCACAGGTGTACTGCACTGAAAAGGGTCTACATTATATTCCTAGCACTAGCTGCAGAATGTGTTCCAGCAGCAGCATTGCAATGATTTTGTTGCTGGCCTTCTGGCGGAAAGCAAAATCGTCATTATGTCATCCGGGAGGGCCCAATCCTCAACCTTTCAGAAACCATGCATGAAGGTTGAGTGTTTTGACCTCTGGATGGAAAACCCGACCCTCCTCTCGCGAGAGAAGGTCCTCTCTTTGTGAAAGATACATTGGAGGGCAGATGTACATGTTCAGAGGTCTGGGTATCATGTTCTCCTGGCCCAATCCCGAGAAATTAGGATCATGGCTTTCCCGAAGATTCTCAACCTCCTGACCACATGAGGAATGACAGGGACTGGGGGAAATGCGTACAGGAGTGGAAACCCGCAGTCCACTACAAACGCATCCCCTAGAGCTCAAATTCCCAGGAGCAGAACAGTTCTGGGTGGACACTGGTCATGAACAGATCTACTTGATGTGTTCCCAGAAGGGTGAATATCTCTTGAAGGACTTCATGATCTAGTTCACACTTGTGGGAGACTGTGCTCTGCCTGCTCAGAACATCTGCTGCTGTGTTCTCCTCTCTGGCTAGGTGAACTGCTGCTAGGGAGATTCCCTGTTGAACTTCCCAGATCTGTATTGCCTCTTTGCTGAGTGGTAGTGACCCTACGCCTCCCCTCTTGTTGAGGTAGTACATGGCCAATGTGTTGTCCATCATTATCAGGACACTCTTTCCTCGTACAGAGGGCAGAAAAGCCTTCAGCGCAAGTCTGATCGCCCTCAGATCCAAATGGTTGATGTGTAGTTTGTACTCCGATGGAGACCAACGACCGCTGATTGTCAGGTCATTGGTGTGGGCTTCCCACCCCATGAGCGAGGCATCCGTTACTACTGTTATCTCCGGCCATGGCTGCCAAAAAGGCTGTCCCTTCAGAACATTGTCCACACAGGCCCATCACAGGAGATCCTGTGTGACCCTGCTTGGAACCTGAAGTACGTCTGACATCTTGCCCGAGAATTGATACCACTGTGTTCTTAGAGCACATTGAAGGTATCTCATTCTCAGGCGAGCGTCTGGCACCAAACAAATGCAGAATGGCATGAGGCCGAGCAAACTCAAGAAATCGAAGGCTGGAAGACGCTAGGCACTCTGGAATTTGGTGACCATCTGCAGAATGCGCAGAGCCCTCATCTCGGGTGGTGAGGCTTTTCCCAAGGAAGCATCCAGGACTGGTCCGATGAATTGGAGTAATTGAGATGGTATCAAGTGGGACTTCTTGAAATTGAGGGAGAAGCCCAGTCTGTGGAGAGAGTGGCAGGTTATGCTGAGATGTTGCAGGGCTTGCTCGGGAGAACAGGCCCTGATCAGCCAATCGTCCAGGCAGTGGTAGACGCGAATCCCCTCTCCTTCAACTCGCTGCCACCACCGCCATTAGCTTGGTGAAAATCTTTGGGCGGAGGTCAGTCCGAATGGCAGAACTCGTGTAACTGATAAGGAGAACCGCCAACAGCGAACCCCAGGTAATTTCTGTGCTTGTGATGGATTGGCACATGAAAGTAAGCATCTTAAAGGTCCAATGACACCATCCAATCCTGAAGCTGGAGAGCCCGAAGGATCTGAGAAACGGTAACCATCTTGAGCTTGTCCTTCCTGAGGAACGTGTTCGAGTATCTCAAGTCCAAGATGGGTCTCAATGTTCCATCCTTGTTGGGAAACAGGAAATAAGGAGATTACCCTTTGTTCCTCTCCGTTACAGGTAATGGCTCTATAGCATCTTTCTCTATCAGCTCAAAATCTCCTGCACAAGGAACGGATCCGGAACTTTGAACGAGTGGCTCCCCATGGATGATCCAGAGACCTCTTTAGAAAGGGGAGACAGTAACCCTGGGCTACTGTTTCCAATGCCCACGCATCTGAAGTTATACTGCCATTCTTGCAGATGCTGTGAGAGTCTGCCTCCCACCGGGGTCTTGGGGGTTAAGGCCTCAGAGAGGGTTTGAGGTGGCTGAAGAAACAGCAGAAGATAAGGTAGCCGTTGCTTGGGTGGACTTGCCACCCCCTCCTTCGTCCACCACAAGGGTATTCTTTTTGGCCCCTTTGACTAGCCAGTCCTCTCGCTCTTCCAACTGAGGAGTAGAAGCGAAAGGACATCCCTTCCAAGATGATCCACTGAGATGGTTGTGGCTGTCTGATAGTAACACCAAGGGATTTTGCTGCCGCCTTTGAGGTCTGCAGCTTCTCAAGGCTTTCATCAGCCTTGCTGCCGAACAGCTGAGTGCCGTCAAAGGGCATGTTGAGGAGCCTAGACTGCACGTCCAGTGGAAATCCAGATTTCCTCAACCAAGCAAACCTGGTATCACCGTGCTCGCCGCCATGGCTCTGCTGATACCGTTAGCAGAGTCCAGTCCTGATTGAAGAGAATCACACATAGCCTCCTTACTGTACCTTTCCATCTCTTACATTATTCAGGAAGCCGTCTCTTTTTTCCCCTTTGGGAATATGCTCAGCCGCCACGGCTATACAGTCCCACAAGGTGAACGTAAATGTAGCTAAAGCGCATGTGGCATTTGCAGATTTAAGAGCCATGCTCCTGGCAGAAAACACTTTCTTTGCTCGAGCATCAAAGCACGTATTCATCCCTGTCTGTCAGGATGGTTGGATAAGCCGCTTGCTTAGAAGTAGACATCACTGCCTGAACTACCAGGCTCTCTGGTGTGGGATGTTTTGACAGATAGTCAGGATCGCTACTCGAAGGCCTGTACTTTTTTGGTGAGGTTCTTGTTCACCGCTGGACTAGTTTCGGGTGCCTGCGAATTTGCATTTACCCTTTTTTGTGGGGCGATATGGAAAGGAAGTATAGGATCCTTCTGAGGCTCTCTTTATCAAGTGTGTCTGTCAGGTCATTTTGCTCAAATGGAGGAGCAAGCCTGCCTCATCCTAAGTCTATAACTCTGGTCATAAACTGCTCTAAGAGGCATCTGCGTGATCTGCTGGGGCTGGTTTGCCAAACTCAGAGCTCTGGTGACATGTCTATGCCACTTGAATATTGACGATTGTCATACAAGTCCTTTAACCTGGACTCTTCAGAGATAAGGGCCTCTGGGACGTTTGGTGTGCCAAAAGGAGGAGTCTCTTGCTCTGAAGGTTCGTGTACTTCACAAATGGAAGACAAAGAGCTAAAAAAAATCCTTCCTAGGTTACATTCTGTATGATTTTTCAATCTCCTTAAAGACTTTTGCAGGTTTAGAGGGAAAAGACATTGATGACTTTGACCCAGATTGTGTCGATACCCTCGATGACTCTGGCGTCAATGGATCCTTTGAGGGATTCGAACCCCGACTCGATATTCTTTGACTATTTCTCATCAAGTCGAGACCTCGAAGGTTCTTCTGACCTACGCCCTGGGCTTGATGGCGTGCAAGATTTAGCCTTCGCCCATTCCTTGTCAGCTTTTAATGGCACAACAGGAGCATGGCTTTTGGTCTTTTCTTTCGAGGGGGTCAGACTGCCTCCTCAAAAATGTTCAACATTCCCTGTCTGAATGCCTCCCACTCAGCAGGAGTCGATGACTTGGTTGGACAGGTAATACTTCTCTCAGGAGAGGAATCAGAGGAGGAGGTGGAAGGTGATCTATATCTCCTTTTCTTCATGTTCTTGGATGAAGATGAATAATGGTGCAACCCACTCCTGGATCGAGAGCACTGTTTTTACCTTTTCCTTAGAGGAGAGTCACTTCTCGACTGGTCGGACGAGCGCTTTTTTTTGATGGTGTAATTGAGGGGGTTTTGTGGGGGGGGCCTACCCGCCGGTAACTTCCATTTTTGCTCTTGAAAAGCCTTACCAGTTATGGACTGACAGGACCCACAGTCAGCCGTCCTATGCTCCACGCTAATGCACAACAGACACACTCAATGAGGATCCGTGAGAGACATCTTGGCGCCACAATCGTGGCATTTTTTAATCCCGATCTTCAGGGTTAATGATGTCAGTGACGAGGGGCAGTTTTCACTGAAACCGAAGCACGCCGTAATTCTCAAAGCGACAGCTATCGTGGAAAAACAGAACGGGGCGTGCTATGTGTACCAGTGATGATGCTGTTCTCGAGAAGGAGGCCCTTGAGGGACATCGAGTCGACTGCATCGACGCACAGCGCCCATGCTGAAATATGTTTTCTGAAGCAGGTAAAGCTGGAAGGGAAGACATCTAAAGATGAGGGATACATATGTGGGAGGATACAATACATTCCAAATGTTCTAGAATAGTCATGCAAGGCAATCTGATGGTACCCTGCCTTGAGGTCAAGGGTGGAAAATACCTTGGCACCTTGTAGATCCACAAGGATGTTATCCAGGGTGGGTGTTGGCTGCCTTTACCGTTGTATGGCCTTATTAGGTAGCCTCATGTCCACAACAATCCGCACCTCTTCTGGGCATTTGGGTTTATTAGCAACTACAATGGGCGAAACCCAGGGAGTGGGTCCTTTCACCTGCCCAATGATAGCTTGGCTCTCGAGCTTGATACACTCTTCTTCCACTTTCTTGCGTAGATGAAACAGTATTCGTCTGTGCTCTAGAGGTATCGGCTGGACAGATGCGTCAACGTGCATGAGAACCTCTTGCCCCTTCAGGCAGCCTACACTCTTGAACAGACCTTGACATTTTCCCAACAGACAGTCTATGTCATTCTGATACACTTGACATGCAAAATTGACTAACTCTAGGTCCTTGACTGTGGAGCAATTTAGCAGGGTGTCTTTGGCCACAGGGCTCACGTAGACTGTCGCTTCCACCACCTCCTGCTCATGGCACACCTTTGTCCTGAATGTCCCATCCAGGCATAATGGCGAAGAGCCACCATAGGTAAAGATACAGATTTTCAAAAGTCGTAGCATCGTTGTGGGCTTGAGTCTTCGAAACTGTGTTGCTGGCATAACGTTTACCGAAGCCCCAGTGTCAATGAGTATGTCCGTGTCCAGAATGGAGACAGAGCACTGCAGCATCCTCTGTTTCGCAGTGCCACACAGACATATGGCTGAGATGAAAACTGCTTCTTCGATGTCAACAGCACCTTTAAGTCTCGTCAGCATTGACGGTACTGACAGTTGATCCTCTTCCACAGCTATCAAACAAAAAAGAGGGACCTCAGGTTCAATCACAATCCTGGCCCTACCTGGGAAGTACTGGTATCTTACATAAACTAAGGGACCAGGATGAGAAGCTTCTATTAGATTTGGAAGTGAAAGAATTCAATTCACATCCATACACATATCAATACAAGTATTTTATTATATCATAAGAATTCCCATATGGATTATAAAAAATTCTCAAAAGGTGTATTAATTTACAAAAACCTGTAAATGAAACAATTCATTACAATAAATCAAAAAACAACTCAATAAATGTGGTTGTTCATAGTGAATCATACAACAAACTCAGAAAACACTCACATCACCACCAACTCCAGCCAGACACTCAATCAAATTCATCATTCTCAACTCACTCACAAACAGGTGAACATCAAACAGACTTCAACCCAATAAAAAGTATCATTATATGTGCAAAAATAAACCTAATCAATCACTGCAAAAAAAATAGAACCAGCTAATGGATAACATACATTCGTTAGACATAATGTAACCAGTAAAATTATTTATACTGTTGAATGTTAGCATTGTCCGTGACTGAAAAACCTAGCCACAGCTACTAAAAACTCATTGCTCACTCTTCATGACTACACTCAAAAACCCGACATGTTTCTTTCCATCTTCAATATTAAATAAATGAGTGGAAATTCTTCAGAGGTGGATAGAGCTGGAATCTTCAGAAATGAGTGAAACTGGATTGTTGTACCGAAATAGTTCTATTGCCTTGTCCTTACACCTAAATAGAAAAACAAAAATGACTGAACTCATATTGATTATCATTACAGAGTTCAATCAGCGTCCAATAGACCATATAACTCCACCATATAAGCCCACAGCTGCCACCTGCCGCTGTCAGGGTCTAGGCAGTATCAGGGGAGGTTGTGACAACTGGACTGCCTGCCAGGGAGCTCGGCACATCTGGGTATAGTGGTTGGATTTTATTGCAATCCAAGTGAACCACATAGAATGCTTGAGGATTTGTCACCGTAGAGAAGCAGATGAGCAGTGCTGAATAATTTGCACCCTAAACGCATTGGTCTCATTTTGAAGACGACATGACATAGCCAGGTGTCAGAGCCGTGCATGGTATGCATCTCATGACTTGGATGGCTCTTGGTGGGCTTGCCGTACTCGAAGCCGCTCGTAGTCCCGGTTGACCAGCGGTCTGAGGTACGCCTGTATCACTCCCTTGGCCTCTTCATACAAATGGTCTCGTGGTTGCAGCATTTTAAAAATCTGGTGGACTTCACTGCCAGCATAGAAAAGCAGCATCGCTTTCATGGCCCTCATCAGTTTCATTGGCTGTGTCGGAAAAATGCCAAGTGTCTCGTACCACTTGGGGCCAAGTGTCTTTAGTGCTCCGGTGACATCAAATTCAGGCACTGGGCTTCCCATGAACCTTCTCTGGGGCACCTCAGATGGGCTCCTGCGTCTTCCCTTATCCACGTGGGAGACGGACAGCAGGGACCTTGGGGCCGCTGCCGGTATTATCTATGTCTACATCCACCATGCTGATGGTGTAGTGTTCGCCTGGTAGGGCCAAACAGCTCGCCCGTGATTGGGGCCAGGGGCAATGGTCTGCTGCACACCTCTCTCTGAGAAGGATAAGGCCTTTCCACCAGCCACACAAGCACCCTGTTCAGGGACGCAACCCAGGAATTGTAGGTGCGTGGATCTTCAAGTTCCAGATGTGGAGCACAAATGGGTTGCCACCAGCGGCAGAAGCACCCCTTCTTGGGGCCGCAGACTGGGAGTAGCGACAGTACGGATGGGCTGTGTGAATGAAGGAGCTCTCACCTCCTGCTTCCGCTGATCCTCACGCCTCGGCTCACAAGGCCTTTTTGGGGACTGGTCGTCTTTCGCGTGGACCGCAGCACCAGCACGCCCTCTTTGGATCATACCCAGCTGGATTAGGGACAGAGTCTGCCCGCGCTTATGGACACCTGCAGCGCTGTATGAGGACTCTGTGGTGCAGGGTATCCCTTCGCCCACCACTCGTTGCCAGTTGTTAGGGGGCTTACCGTTGTCAGGGCACAGACATTGGAGCACCTTGAAATGAACACACGGATACATTCGGTTAGTTACTGGGAGCCCACACACAGGTGCGGGCTGAGCTCCCTTTTTGATTCCCCTGTGACGCGGCCCATCATCTGACAAGAGTGACGGCACAAGTCATAACAATCCCCACCAGCCCCCAATTCAAACCCCATACCTGGGTCCTCCCTTTTCCCCACTTCGCACCACACCTCTGTGTTCTAGAACAGTTCCATCAAGACTGATAGAAACACAATGAAAGAAAATGCATTTAAATGACAATGAGTCTGTCACTGCACATCATGCAGCTTTAAGCAGCCTCCCCATCCTTCCAATCACACCATTCACACCTCTTAAGGGACATGCCCAGGACTATAGCCACCCCACCTTTACCTGGACAGACACTATCTGCAGCAAAGAGAATCACTGCCGAACTGAGCTTTGTGGCGGCTCGGCATTGGGCGTTATGTCCCAAGCAGTCTATACAAATAAAGCCGTCCAGCTCCTCTGCGATAGCACAGTATGATGTGACGCTGTGGTGGTACCCGCAGGGCCCAGTCGGTAAGACGTGAAAAAAGAAAAGGTGCCCTTGAATAGTGCTCTGGGTCAAATAAAGTAAAGGAACGATGCTGGGTTTCGTCAAAAATATGGGGAACGTTGTACCCTTTAGTTCCCACCCACTTTGACCTCAGACTATGAATACCAAGTGTTTTTACTTTAGACAAGGCACATTTCTGAATTTCCTGGGCCATTTACAAGCATGCTCAAATTCTGCAGCACCAAGGATCCTCCCATTCGATTGCATTGGGGTTCTAATTATTTTAGGAGGCAAGTAGTAAAAGATAGCAACTTCTTTGTTAATCAAATCAGTAGTCTCCCGCCTAAATTGTCAGGGTTGGCGTGTGTCCCTCAGTGGTCGTGCCATGCTATATTACATGAATCGTTCTGACCTTATTATTTGATCCCTGTGATGGGCGAACCCGTGCCTCGGGCCGCCCCGTACTCGCACACACGCACTCATACAATCACTGAGTCTGACACTCATATGTCTGTGCTTTCCAAGGTCCCGGCGGCAACTGCTGCACGGACCGTCTTTATTCCAGGCGTGCATGTGTGGGCCACAACGAGGCCTGCGCATGCGCGTCTTCAACTCAAGACGTCACATCCCTCCTTTTCTTTAAACAGAAAAGACAACTTAAAACTTATACAAACATGTCAACGTTAACTGGGCCCAACGTGGCGGCGGATCGACTTGCGGCGTCGGCTCAGTCTCCTGAGTCCAGGACGTAGTCCTTGAGACGAACAGGCAGTCTGTGACCATGTCGCATGGGATATCGGCTGCTGCTCCGGGTGTCCTGCAGCGAGATGTCCATCAGCGGCATAATGTCCTCTGGTGGATCTCCCTCCGGTCTGTCTACAGTCCCTTCCGGCGGGAGCGCCCTCTCCAGCTCTTCCTCCTGACTACAAGCGTCCACCTTTTTGAAGAAAGACCGATTTCGGGTGACGGTCCCTTTTTCATTAGCCGCCGTGACCATGGTTCCCTTGACATGAGTTACAGTCCATGGTTGGGGCTTGTATGGAAGTGAAAGCTTTCCTTCCGGTCTTCCATTGCGCACAAGTACCCACGGCCACCTCCTTCTCTTGTAGCCCTCTGCGCCCGCTCTCTTTCTCGTTGCATGCCACTCTTTCCTCTCGGACCCTGTCATTGTCGATGACCCCTGGCTCGTGCCCCTCCACTTCTGGGATAAGGCCTCTTGGGCAGCGTCCAAACAGAGCCTCCGCTGGAGCAACTCCGGTCGACTGATGTGGTGTGGTACGATATTCCAGGAGAAATTCCACCAATTTCTTTTTTAGGTCACCTCCTTCATGTGCTGATATTCTGAACACCTTGTTCAGAGTCCTCATGAGCCTTTCCGCCTCTCCATTGGCCCTAGGCCATAGCGGCGAAATCTTTCGGTGCTGGATCCGCTTTTCTTTCATATATTGCGCAAACAGGTTTCCCGAGAATGGTGGGCCAGAGGATCTCCGGTAACCCGTGTGTGGCAAACATCCTGTCCAGAGCCATGAATGTGTGCTCACTTGCCGTCGACTCGACCACTTCGACCTCCGGATATCTCGACTATTGGTCAACCACCGCCAAAAAATACATGCCCCTCCCGGTTGATCCAAAATCAGCATGGACGGTGCCCCATGGGTCCTCACTTCTTTCCATCGAACTGATGGGTGGTGCTCTCTCAATGGGACTTGCCGCTTGGCATGGCAGGCATCGCTTCACATGTAATTCCACCAGGCTCTCCAGGTCCGGGAACCATACTTTCGTTCTCAGTCGTGCCTTGGTTTTGGCAACCCCTTGGTGGCCGGTGTGCGCCAACTCCAGAACTCGAGCTCTCAGCGAATGCAGTATGAATTTACCGTCCACGTAGCAACAACCCTGTTGAGAAAGCAGCCACACCAAATGTTCTCCTTCAGCGGTTTATTATAGTTAAGCAAGACACAAGTATGAGACCCCCACCCAGCACAGCATCACATCCCCAACTGATCTAAATACAAGCATAAACAAGACCTATGTTCTAAAGCAGTGCACTATGACATCAGCCTGTAATAGCCAATGACAATACATCAGGGATGCAGCTCAACTCCATAGCAACATTAAACATTCCTATAATACAGACAGCCCATATATAACACACCCATCGTCAGCAATCGAGAGTTCGTCCCTCACCCTCCAGAGTGCCTGGAGATCCCGCCGGGCCCTGACATCGCGCCTGCTGTTATTCTGCAGTACTTCTTTCCAGTCCCCGCTCCTTATCGCGGCTTGTACAATCTGGAACACCTCATCGCCAGATGATTCTTCCACCATGACCTCCCTGGACAAAGCCGTTGGCATCGCACACTCTACGACAGTCTGGACCAATGCCTGGCCCTCAACCAGTTCCTGAGATCCCTGCTCCTTCTCATAGTTCGGGTGGCGAGACAGGTAATCTGCCGGGTTGTTCGTTCATGGCCGTTACACAAGCTTGACCCCATACTCGATGAGTGTAAACATCCAGCGCTCAATCCTCGGGGGAGGCTTTGATGAAACTCCCGCCAGAATGGACAGAAGCGGTTTGTGGTCCGTCACCACTGTGACGGGTTTTCCCAATATGTACAGACGGAAATGCCGACAGCCCCATAGAATAGCCAATGCCTCCTTCTCGATCTGCGAGTACCGCCTTTCGGTGTCCGTAAGGGCCTTGCTCGCGTAGGCGATGGGTCGCATGTCCCCTTTTGTGTCAGACTGCATGAGGACAGCCCCCAGCCCCATGGGGCTGGCATCGACCACGATCTCGGACTCGGCCGCAGAGTCGAAATACACCATTGTGTCTTTGTCTGAGAGTGCCCGCTTGATTTCCATGAAGGCATCCTGTTCCTTCTGCCCCCACACCCATGTGATCTCGTTCTTGGTCAATGCTCTGAGGGGTTCAGATAGGGACGCCAGCCCTTTGATAAAGTGCCCACAGTAGTTAGCCATCCCTAAGAAACTACGCACTTCCGTGGGTGATTGGGGTGCTGCCGCCTCACGGATGTCCTTGATCTTCTCGGGGTCTGGAGAGACACCATTAGCATGGAAAATGAAACCAAAGAAACCAATGCGATCTTTGAAGAACTCGCATTTCTCTTTATGTAGAGTGAGGCCCAGATCTCTCAGTCTTTGTAGCGTGAACTCTAGTCTCTTCACGTGCTCGGCTTGGGATTCTGCAAAGACTAAAATGTCGTCACTCATATTAAGTACCCCTTTTAGGCCGGCTAATGCTCCCCTGGTGGCATTTTGAAAAACCTCCGCCGCCGATAAAATTCCGAAGCTCAAACGTTTAAATTGGTAGAGACCTTCATGGGTCGTAAACATCGTAATGTATCTGGAATCTGGGAGGAGCTCCAGTTGGTGATACCCGGACCTCAGATCCAATTTCGAGAACACCCACGCCCCTTGCAGTTCTCCCACAATGTCATCGAGCGTGGCTGTGATGTGCCTCTCCTGTTTGATGTCAGCATTCGGGAGGCGCATGTCCACGCAGATGCGGACGGCACCCGGCTGTTTAGGCTTGGGCGCTACCCCAATGGGTAAGACCCAGGGCGTCGGCCCTTCAACCCTTTCAATGATGTCCATTTCCACAAGCACTTGCAGCTCCTTTTTGACCTGTGCCCGAAGATGGAACGGTATTCGCCGATGCTTGAGGGCGGTGGGCCTGATCGTATCGTCGATGTGTAGACGCACTGGTGGAGCCTTCAACTTGCCCACCCCTTGAAATAGATTGGAGAACTTGTCTAGGAGCTGGTCCGTGTCCACCTGATATATTTCGAGGGCGAAGTGCACAAGGTCCAATGCCTCCGACGCTGCACAGCTGAGGAGTGAGTGTGGGCTAACGTCAGTGACAAATAATCTGGCCTTGATGGTCTTGTCCCCCTTTTTCACTGGTGCCACGAACACCCCTTGGATGGGCAACGGTGTGTCACCACCAAACGTAAATATCTTGGCTTTGGACATGCCCAATTGGGGCGGCCCCAGGATGGCTTTATAATGGTCCGTAGCAAGTACGCAGACAGGGGCGCCAGTATCGATCAAAACCCGGGTGGGTGCACCCTGAATGTCTACACCACACGTCGGTGAAAATCTCCTCCTCCTCCTCCTCTTCCTCAGCGATGTTGAGTCTTTGAGTGTACTGATGCGATGCTGCGTTGTTTCCGCCAGCCACTTCCCCTCACTCTGGCCGGCCCCCTGTGCGTGGATATCGGGGCAGCTGCGCGACACATTCGGGCATAGTGACCAGGGTTGTTACACCTTCCGCAGACCCTCAACTTGGCCGGACAGTCCTCTGAGTGGGGCAGGTCATACCCACAATATTGACATATGGCCTGTCTCCCCATAGCAAATGCTTCTTAACATTTGCCTGGGCGCATGCTGCATCCATCTTCACACCCCTCACTTCGGCAAGCTCATACACCCGGCCACTGTCCAGGATTTGGGTTAGAGTCATCCCTGGTTCTTGCAAAATCTGCCTGCGAAACTTGCTGGAACTGCACCCTTGTAACACTTGATTGCGGACCATGGTGTCCTCATTGTCCCACTGCAGGTGCTTGGCATCTGACGCAACCATGCGCAAATTTTGTCAAGAGATTCGTGCTCCCTCTGCTTCTCACCGCAAAAGAGGAATCTCTCAAAGTCAATATTGGATAACGGGATAAAATAGTTCTGAAGCGCTGTTTTTACAGCTGCGTACGTGACTACCTGCAAGTTCAGGGACTCGTAAATGCGTATCACATCCAATCCTGCTGAATATAGAAGAGTGGCCCTTTTCGCATCGTCATCGGTCTCTCCCGTGGCTGTGAAATACATATGTAATTTCTTGATCCACAGGAGCCATTTCGTTCCAAGTTTGGAGGGTGGACCAGAGATGTCAAATTCTTGCATCGGGAGTAGGGATCCCTGTTGACGACGCCTCACTGTAGGTGGCGCAGTTGCTTCTCTGTCGCTGTCAGCCATGTTTTCTTAGGTCACACAGGCATCTCCCGCTGTCCTGGAGGCCGCAAACCCAACTTCACATGGACAAACACGTACCTTGCAAAAACTGTATTGTAGTGCTTCGGCCTTGTCACGTGCTACAAACACCAGAACAAGATCGGACCAACTTCTCTAGCTCCCCATGGCGAAGAGTCTCCACTTCCTTGAAGAGTTCTGTGATTCTCCTGGCTGGAGAACCACAGGTGTTCCAAAAATTGAAGATTTGGCTGGTCTTCAGCATGTGAGCAGCGCACGAGCGTCCGTATGGGCCGCTACTGCTACACGTGTGAAAATGCAAATGGCCGACATCACTCGTGTCGGGTCAGTGGTGTGTTTGAGGGAGAAATATGCCATTGACACGCCCGCGCGCATCGGAATATCCCTCCTTTCACACCCGTCCTCGTCGCCAGTGTGATGGGCGAACCCGTGCCTCGGATCGCCCCGTACTCGCACACACGCACTCATACAATCACTGAGTCTGACACTCATACGCCTGTGCTTTCCAAGGTCCCGGTGGCAACTGCCGCACGGACCGTCTTTATTCCAGGCGCGCATGCACGGGCCACATCGAGGCTTGCGTATGCGCGTCTTCAACTCAAGACGTCACAACCACTACATCACAATTAAAGTGAACGCTGCTCCATGAATACTATCTGTTCAGATCTGCGTGCTCCATGCATACATGCCAACACACCCCATTTAGGCAGGAGACTCCCACTTTTTCTTTAAAAAGCTATTGTTTACTTTCTCCCTCCTAAAAATGTTGTAACACCAATGCAGTCTTATGTGAAAATTCCATTTTGCTGCTTTCTTGGAGAACATCTTACTTCCAGGTGCTCCAGAATGTTGGCATTTATGATCACGTGTTGTCAGGAGGTGCTCACCTAGTCCTTGCAAACATCTATCATCACTTTGGAGGGAGAATCTGTCTCAGAAAGTGGAGAATAAATATTTCCCACTGAATTGTGTTGGTGTTAGGATTATATTAGGAGGGAGAAAGTAAAAAATAGCAAAATCTTTTTTAGAAATCTGGGAAGTCTCCTGCCCGAATCGGGAGGGTTGCCATACATGTGAAAAATCCCTGACTAAGTTCCAGAATGCAAAGACAAAATACCTAGTGCTAAAACAACTCCCAAGTCACACGGGGTACAGGGGTATTTTATTTAACAGGCCACCGAAGTCGGCCCAGGGCCATCATGAGGGGGGCACCAAGGTGGCAAACTGCCCCAGGCCTCGAGGGGCCTCCTGGGGGCACATGCCGATTCCATTGCAGTGGTAGGAATATCTTTGCTGTTTTTTCTTGAACTTACTACCTTGGAAGCTTCTAACAGAACACGATCATCCTTTTCTGAAGATAAATTAATGGTTGCTCTAGTCTAAGTGTCATCTGGATGTTGTATATCATTACATGGATTAGTCACCTCGGTCTCTGCAGGTGGAGGGCGTGTCTGTTGTGTTCCTACTAAATCAATGGATTCAGTCAAGATTAGTGCTACATTCCTGATGGGTGTGCTAAGGGCAGTTTGCTCTGTGATGGTATTTAATAATAGTGTATGATCAGCCGTGGTTCTCTGAAGGGCTTAACATAATCGGACTAAAGAAGTGAGGCGGTAATCAAGCACTTGAACTGTGGTAGGGATAAGGTAATAGTGTTATCAAACATCTCTATGGAATTCCCATGCCGTTCAGATGTATCAGATCGTTCACCCTCTCGTAAGGTGGAATTTAGCACAGACAATTGAGGGCTTGCCATGAATTCAATGAGGTATGTGAAGGGTCAGAAATGTGAGGTGGACAACTTAGTAGAGGTTTTTCATAAGATGCCATTTCATGAACTTAAAAGGGTTTCACAAACGCTTCACTATCCCTACCCTGACTAGTGGTTCCCTGCCTATCAACATAAACTAAAGGAAACAATAACAAAAGGAATCTGTCCCTCACACTTACCCATACAACAAACATAACAGGATCCCCCAAATGACAAGGTAATATATGGCAATTCAAATATAGCACAAATTACAGTTATGCTCAATATAGCCCTGATCACTGTTTCTCCTTGTGACCTGGGCGAGGTCCCCTTTCCCAGATTCAAACAGGATTTCCAATCAACAGCTCATAGTACGCAATAAGTTCAAATGATAAAGTTCCTCTTGCTTCGAAAAGTCTCTCTCCTGAACTTTGACCAATAGTTCAAAATATTGAACAAGTCTTTATCCCTCCACTTGCAGCAGAGAGTTCAACACGGCGTCTGGTATAAACGCTTGTAAATAGTGTTCTTATTACAGGCTAGCTGTGACATCTCTACCGGCCTGCAATAATAAAATGACATCACTGTGCTCTGTAATCAGTTATTACACTTGAGATGTGATGTCACAATGCCTGCTGCCTGGGCCAGAACAGAGCAGAATTTCAGCTGCCACTGCAGCAATTATCATCGCAGAGCCAGAAGCACAACTCCGTCCCCAACTGAAATGGAATTCCCACCCGAGCATTCCACAGAACCTGCAGACACATGTTGCCAAAATGCACCCAAAGACAATTTTCTGAATTGGCTCTCTACTAGGCGGTCACTTTGGAGCTCCATTAGTTCCTCCTGGAGTTGTATTGGGAGATGGGCTCCTACGTCAGCTAGGAAAGGCTGAACCACCCAGTCATTCATGTTGCAATTGTCGTCAGGAAAGTACTTTTCGAGACTGGTTCTGAGAGCATTTAAATGGTTTCCAATTACTTCAGAAACACATGAGAGATCATACTCCGTCTCCTCAAGAGCATCTTCTAATAATGGGAACGCATCGGCTATGCCAATATCAACCCTCCTCCTCCAAAGCTCCAGCTTCTTCTTGAATGCCGATATTTTTGCATTCATGGCAAATGATGTGGTTTCTGTGCCTTGCAGGGAGAGGTTTAGAAAATTTAGCTTTTCAAAGATGTCGCCAAGGTAAGCCAACAGTATAAGCCAGCGTGGATCACACAGAGGCTCTGCTTTTGTCTGGTCTAACTCCAGGAGAAAGTGTCTCACTTCGTTTCTGAGTTCATAGATGCGATTTAAAACCTTTCCCCTGGATAGCCACCTGACCTCTGTGTGAAACAGCAAAGCATCATGGTCAGCTCCCATTTCTGCACATAAGGTGGCAAACAGACGGGCTCTTGTGGGGTGCATCTTAATAAAATTTACGATCTTTACAACAGAAGTCAAAACTTGTGTCAGTTCATGCCCCATATTGCGCACAGCCAAAGCTTCTCGGTGTATCATGCAGTGTGTCCACACAATATGTGGAGCTACTGCCAATACTTTTGCTTTTAGCCCAGCTCTAGCACCACACATTGAAGGAGCACCATCCGTGCAAATACCAACACACGCCTCCCACTTTAGGCAGTTGGAATTTAGGAAGTTGTTTAAAATTTCAAAGAGTTCGGGTGCAGTTGCTCTGCCCTTAATTTGCTTACAAAACAAGAAGTCCTCCAACATCTCCTTTCCATGGCAGTACCTCACATAGGCAATCAAGTGAGCTTCTTTTGATATGTCAGTGGCCTCATCCAACTGTAGGGCGAACTGGCTGTCTTTCAAGCGCAATACCAATTCTGTACTGATATCAGAGGACAGGTCAGCAGCACGGCGGCAAATTGTTGTGTCTGACATAGGGATACTTTTGCATTTCTCTGCTGCACTTTCACCAAGCATTACCCGGTTGACAGCGAGAATGGTTGGGAGAATCACTTTCTCAGCATCTGTAAAAGGCTTCTTGTTTTTGCCAAGAAAGTGCGCAATGTGGTAAGATGCTTTCAAAGCATTTGCAGGTACAGATGCCACACTTTTAACAGTCTCCTTTTGCTTTTTCATGCCTTGCAGCTGCCGTACGAAGAAATCCCTGGTCTTTTTTGCTAAATCGGCATGTTTGGTTTCCAAATGCCGCCTTCATTTTGTTGGCTTCAGGCTGTCATTTGCTAATGTAGCACCACAAATCACACACTGCGGCTTCACTTCCCCAGCGACTGTGATGCATGTGAACCCAAAGTCCAAATAAGAGTGATCATATTTCCGTGTTTTTGCATTTCTTGTGTATGTTCCCACCTCTCCTTCCGCTTTACGTTTCAGATCCCTACCATCTTTGGGTACTAGAAAACGATCCATCGAGAAAAGGAGCCTGAACCTGTCGAAACATTTCAAACGGTTTTAAAAAAGTAGAAATGCACCCCAAAAAAAGCATAAACATGGCAAACACCACTTGCAAAGAGTTGAACTGAGCCATGTGAAAATGTTGGGGTTGGTGGGAAACACCCCATGCAAAAAAGGGTCAGAAATATGGGGTGGGGAAAAAAGGAGGGGAGATTTTAAAAAAGCAAAAATTCAACAAAAAACGTTCTGAAAAGCTTGGGAGTGTGGGAGGGAAACCCCACACAAAAATGGGTCCGAAACACTGGTTGGATAAAATACATTGGTACAAGTCTCAGAAGAATTACTATTCAGATCATGCAGGCCCAGTTCTAATTTCTTTTTGCAGTGTGGCCCCGGACTAGGTTGCAGGTGATAATGTGCCCCCCCCTGGGTTGCCCTTGATGATGCGTATGTCCCGTCCCCCCGGTCACCCGTGATGTGGCATCAAGCAATGCAGCGCCATACAGTGATAGAAATCAGATGGGCAGTTAGTAGTGCAAGAGGACTGCTTTGTGGGGAGGTCAGGCAACTAAAAGCAGATTGGAGCTTTACCCACAAATACAGGATATGAGAATCCAAAGGAGATGGGTTTGCAGTGAGAGGTGGCATACGGCACGAAGAAAATGGGGCCTTGTGAAATCCATACCGGCAAGGGGTGGTGGTGGTGGATGGCGGAGCTCTCAGTTTTGGGAAAAATGGAACGGTAGCGCAATCTGAGCAGGAACGAGGAGGGCAAGCATTGACTAGGGGTCCATAGATAGCTTGCGTTTAGGGGAGGAGAAAGGAAATGAGCTTAGTGTAGTAGTTGAATTTGCAGTAGTGACAGATGTGGTATTACATACCATTTGGGGATTTTCCCTAGAGCCAAGAACCTTAGTTATGGCCAAGTGCCATCAGTTTGTAGGAGAGGCTTTGCCGAAAGGAGTATCAACCTCAGAATTGGGAAAGAAAAAAGGTACCACCAAAAGTTGAAAAACATTCTCCAAAAGTCAGTAAATCATCTGTCAAACAGGACCAACACTGAAAACGAACCTGACTTCATATCCAGAGAAATAGATTTCAAGCTGCAAGTTACTACCAGGCATGAGAAGTCACTCACCACTTCAATTCGCCAAATGCACACCATATATATACTCCCCATGATCACTCGCTATTGGCGGGTGAAGGTTGAGAGCCCTGGTTTAACCAACACATTTTTTCCAGAACGAGGAGCATTGCGCAAGCTAGGGATCCAATGGATGACTGGAAACACAGCCATGGCAAATGAAGCAGGACCGGTGCTGCATTAACAACGCGGCTCCCCCATGGCAGATTGCTGGGCTCCAGCAATCTGCCATGGGGGAGCCGCGTTGTAAAAAAAAACACCAGCAGAGCAGTTCCGGTCCCCCGCTCGCCTCCTCTCCTCCATGCATGCCCCCCAATGTGGGGGATGCAGGGAGAGAGGGGCGCAGGGGGACCGGTGCTGCATTAACAACCCGGCTCCCCCATGGCAGATTGCTGGGCTCCAGCAATCTGCCATGGGGGAGCCGCGTTGTAAAAAAAAAAACACCAACAGAGCAGTTCCGGTCCCCCGCTCGCCTCCTCTCCCCCATGCATGCCCCCCAATGTGGGGGATGCAGGGAGAGAGGGGCGCAGGGGGACCGGTGCTGCATTAATAACGCGGCTCCCCCATGGCAGATTGCCACGGGGGAGCCGTGTTAAACATAAAGCGGAACGAGTCCCTTACCTCGGACTCGTCGGCGGCAGCAGCAGCAACAACAACAGGGAACACAGGACACCACAACGCAGCCTGGACGTGCGATCCAAATGCAGGAAAGCGCGCGTCCAGGCTGCGTTTATTTCCTGTTTCCATGGCCACGCCCCCACCACATCGCACTGGCTGAGCATGTGCATGGGAGCCAGTGGCTCCCCATTGCACATGCTCATTTCAGTGCGGCCAAAAAAAAAAAAAAAAAAAAGCGTTACTCGTTTTCTTTTCTTTTGGAAGGCATCACGCGCCCCCCCAGGCATGGTGGTGCGCGCCCCCCAAGGGGGGCGCGCCCCACAGATTGAAGACCTCTGACCTAGAATGAGTAGAACATAACACATCTTCCCCATATAATAAACTGAGAAACTGAAAACAAAATTAAGAATGTGAATGAGGGTACACAATAGAACACTTAGTTTAAAATGCAATGCAGCAAGAACACGAAACAAACAAAAATAGCAGCAGCAAACAAGAACGCACAGCATAATAATTAAGTAACAGGCACAGAGATAACCCTTTCACATAATCCCTCATCCATTCTGGCTCCTTTCTCACCCCTTTTGTCAACACTGGACAATCATCTCCTTCCACATCACCTCCATCTTGCACTGTCAGTAACAATTTCCAATGGGAACCCTTCCCTAGAGAACGCACCTTCAAGAAACTCAATCAATTCCCTTGTGGTGACTTCCTTAACCGACTTACACAATGATAGTGATAGTCCACAAACAAAAACTTTCACCCCCACCCAAACCTTGAATGGGGCCCATGATGTCTACAGCAACCTTACACCAAGGCAGACTGAGAACGAAACACGAATAATGGTGTCTCACACACCACCTTGCTCTTGTCACTCAAATAACATGACACACAGTCACCTTCCCTTCAACAAAACTAACCATGCCCGCCACCAGAAGCTCTGCCTTAACCTTCTTTTTGTACCACTGATGACCAGATGACCTTGGAGGGCTGACTCAACCAACTTAGTCCTAAGCCTCTCTGAGGGAACAACATTAGCACCCTTCCTAAGCCTCTCAGCAATCAAAGATAAATCCTCTTTCACCTCCCAACACACAAACCTTTTGTCCAGAACCTCCCTGCTGGGCCACCCTGAAACCATCCATTCCTTGACACACTTCCACACATCGTCCGCCAGCTCCCCTTCTAACTGCCCCACACTCTCCATATCAACAATGGCAACAATGATCTTGCCATCCTCGCTTCCATCGTCCCAACCGGCACACTTGACAAGCAATCTGCCACCGCATTCTTCAAACCTTGCAAATCGCAAACTTGAAAATGATAGCATTCCAACCCCAACCACCACCTACTAATCCTTGGTGAGCCACTACCCCAACCTCCACGCCTAGCATCTGCATCAGGGGTTTATGATCTGATCTTACAATAAACTGCTGACCCCACAAGAAAAACCTAAAATGCAATATTACCCAATACACCACAAGGGCTTTGTAATATCTTGGTACCTGAAGTAACACCCGGACCAGCAGGTAAGATATTTGTAGGTTTATTCCAAGTTAATTGCCAGGAACAACATTGGCATGTCCCATCAAACCAGCATAGTTCTCAACTGTAACTCTTAGAACCCTCTCAAAGCATAACATCCCCAACACTCCACACACTCTGACATCACCACATTCCACATAACAGTGATGTCAACACCTCACCTGAGATACACCTTACAACAGGCTTCTCTTTCGAGCACCGAATAATCTTTTCCAGCTCCCCTTAGAGGCCTCGAGGCAAAAGCCATGATGCATTCCTCTTTTTCCCCAATTACTTTGAGTGAAAGATGCTCCCAACCCCAGCATGCTTGCATCTGCCGCAAGAACTGTTTTATCCTTAACACAACACTTCCCCAAGGAGAGCACCCTTGCTATGTACTACTTAATGCTTCGGAAAGCTTACCCACATTGGCACCCACCCAAATCCACAGCATCCACTGCAGCCTCCCTGCACACACAAGTAAAATGTCCCTTTTTCTTGCACTTTAAATGATTAGTATTCTTTGCAGGGCAAAACAGACTAGTCGGCAGAGGCCTATTGCTGCCACACTATCAAGTCCTTGTTTTCACCCCTTCCTTGGATGGCTGATTGCGCTCAGTTCCTCCCTTGCTTCTCCATTTTCATACTGTTAATGTAGTGAACGTTATGTTCCATCCCTCACATTACCTCCACCGCCTGCTCAAGAGATAATTCCCTGGCTAGGAGTTTTTCTTGGACACTGGCAACTGATCCCTAATCAAGGAATTAGTTAACACTCCGAATTCACACGTGTGACTCAAAGTTCGCAAAGCTGCCTCAAAACTCTCCACTGGCTCATGCAGGTCTTGAACTCTTTGTAAAGCCTTGTGACATTCAAACATAACATTTTTCTTGTGCGCAAAGTGATCTTGTGGCTTTCAAACTGTTATGGTGTAGACATCTCTGTCCCCTTGGCCCTCTTCTGCTTCTTCAGGGAGGCCATTGTACACACTGCTACCTTCCGCTCCAAGATTATGCAGTAACACCGCTGGTTTCCTTGCAGTGGTAAATTTGTCACAACTAATAGCTATTAAATATGTATTGAAAATCTTCCATCTGTCCCATCTGATGGGAGGTGTCCCTGGTTCAGCTAAGAACAGAGGTGGAGTTGCCATGCTTACTGCTGCCTTGACTGCGTTGGGAAATCTGCTCACACAGTCAATGCACCAAATCCAACACATGTGCTGTCCTTGCAGTCTGATCACACAACAGTCTTTGTGGCTACACTATGCATGAGACTTATTACACAATGCATTGCACTGGCAAGGTGTCGGCTTTGTCACCACTTGCGCTCCCACTGCGCCAGTACACTGTTGCTAGGCACACTTGTGGTTGCTTGGGACTTCGTATTCTAGCAGCCCATGCCTTCGTTGAGCACACCATGCATGGCACGAGGTGCTTTACTCCAACAATTCAGCCTCATGCGTCGATTTTCCCTCTGCAATCCAAACTACCGAAATGCCCACTGGAACTGGGCACCCAACAGGCCTCTGCCCACTGGAATCCGGGTACTGCTGCAAACCGTTCGCCCAGTCTCACCAACTCTGGAATGGTGGCAATGACAGACAGGTATGGTAGGGGGTACTGTGACAAACCGTGGGATTATGCTCCTTCTCTGCAGGGGGGGTCCTTTACCTGTAAGGCTAGTGAGGTGAGGCTGCTACGCAATACCCTCCCTAGGGGTGGAGGCAAGTGGGACCTCACCGGGAGAGACTTCCCTCTGGAAACAAGGACTCCCATTCATATGAGGAGCTCCCTAAACAACATCTCACTAACTCTCCTTCATTACCACACTGTGAAGAAAGCGATGAAGAGCGAGTCAATCTGTTATTGTCAGCCAAATACACTATCGGTACCTGTGAAGGAACATTTATATGGTACTGGGATGAAGAAAACCACTGGAAGAATACACAGTATGAACCAAACAGAGAAGAAGGACTTTGACAGTGTGCCGTGGATGTCCCACAGCAATGCATTCAAACTTTGAAGTGGAGGCCTTGAGAAGGAGGGAACCCAGGATTTTCTAATAAGCCGGCCGGGGTTTGCTATGGGAAACCTGGACACATGGCATCCAATGCAAGAGAGAAGCTTAAACCAAGGTCCCAGCGCAAGGGGTGGGAAATGAGAAGAAACACAAGAGTAAGGCTAGGTCAAGATGTTCAAAGCCAGAGCACGAGAGAAGCGGTGGCATGACTGCAAGCCAGTCATCGTCAACCTGGAGGTCAGTTAACAACGCAGACACCACCCTCACTGAAGGATCTCAAAGAGCGAACCAAAAGAAGGAGGAACACAGATACAATTTGTGACACCGCTGAAGAAACAGGAAGCTAACCTGACAAGTGAAGGCCCCAGCCTGTTACGAGCCCCAGTGACATTATCCCTAGCCCACCCAGGTAACGGGGAAAGTGGGGGACTCAAGAGAGAAGACAAAGATAGTTGCTGGAATGCTCATACTCATCGCAGTCAAGAAAAACTTTAGACTACCTGAAGGGCACGAGAATCATTACTGGAACGCTCACGCTCGTCCCAGTCAGGATAAAGTGTTGAGAATACCTGAAGAGAATGAGAACCATTACTGGAACGCTCATGCTCGTCCCAGTCAAGATAAAGTGTTGAGAATACCTGAAGAGAATGAGAACCATTACTGGAATGCTCATGCTCGTCCAAGTCAAGATAAGTGTTGAGAATACCTGAAGAGAATGAGAACCATTACTGGAACGCTCATGCTCGTCCCAGTCAAGATAAAGTGTTGAGAATACCTGAAGAGAATGAGAACCATTACTGGAACGCTCATGCTCGTCCCAGTCAAGATAAAGTGTTGAGAATACCTGAAGAGAATGAGAACCATTACTGGAACGCTCATGCTCGTCCCAGTCAAGATAAAGTGTTGGGAATACCTGAAGAGAATGAAAATCACTACTGGAACGCTCACGCTCGTCCCAGTCAAGATAAAGTGTTGAGTTCCTCGTCCCAGTCAAGATAAAGTGTTGGGAATACCTGAAGAGAATGAAAATCACTACTGGAGCGCTCACGCTCGACCCAGTCAAGATAAAGTGTTGAGAATACCTGAAGAGAATGAGAATCATTACAGGAACGCGGATGGTAGTACATGTGTTGTTGGCGGCGTGTTTCAGTGGGTGGCCAGAGTGAAATATCTGAATATTGTGTTACTTTCCACCAAATTTCAGAGACATTTCCCTCTACTCACCCACCGAAACACGCTGCCAACAACAGATGTCCAACCTTCCTGCGTTCCCACAGGTGTCCCGACAAAAAACGGTACCTCACATGTGTGGGCACACCTACCTGGGTGCAAAGGGAAAAGGCTAAAACACTGGTAACCCCAAGTGTTTAGGCATAGCAGTTTTTCAGGAATTTTATTTTTTTGTTGTCCCTTCCCTAGGGGCAGATGGGCACATGTACCCAACTTATGGTGGGGGAGAGGGCCACCCCCCCTTTCAAAAATAAATCCTGGTGGCTAGTGGGCCCATCCCCACCCACCCCCACCCCCACCCAAATCTCTGTTTTTGTAATTTTATTTTTGTTGTTTGCCCCCCTACCCTGGAGGCAGATGATCACCCATCTGCCTCCAAGGTATTACCCCCATGCTTTGGGGGATGGGAGGGGCACTTACATAGTAAGCAGCCCCTCCCCCACTTCAAAAACAGACACTGGTGGTCTAGTGGGCATTGCTGGGCGCCGATCGAGTGATCCCTTTTCCAAGGACACCTCCCTCTATCTGAACGGCACAACAGCCGTTCATATCGAGGGAGAATAAAGGTGGAAAAGCACCTTTATTTTCACTGCGGCAGCCATTTCGGCTGCTGCGGTGAAACTTACTTTCACTTTCATGTCGGCGTGCATTACGCACGATGACATGAAACTGGAGATAATCCAACCCCGGGCCTTGAGGGGGCCCTCCCCCTCACATAGCCCGGGGGTTGGATTACAGTTTTCAGCAAGCCTTGCTTTGCAGGGATCGCTCAAAACAAAGTGCCTAAAAGGACAAGGTATCTCGTTCTTGGCTACAGGGAGGGAATGCAAAGGACGAGATACCTCGTCCTTGGCACTTAAGAGGTTAAATACCCCCAAAGTCTCTCCTTTTCACCTTGATGGAGCTAGACGAATAATTCAGAAGGATACACTTCATTTCTCCCCTACAGGACACACAGGGCTCTCCCCACCCTACCTGAGACTCTGATCTGCTCCCCACTGTCTCCCACCGAGTTGCTTTCATATCCCTTGTGGACAATTGCCCACTGCACCCTCCCCTGTTTGCGGCAGCTCCTTTTTTCTCTTCTTCCCTCACTGTGTTCTTCCCCCTATGATTGTAAAGCGCTCTGTTGCTTCCGGAAGCTAGGTCGCACTCAATAAATACCCTAAGAATAATAATAAAAACGGGTAACACCCCATGACCCTATTTCAGCCATGGTTTTTCCAGGAGAGTTGCATATGTGACCCACCCGTTGAGGACGGTTATCTGCAGGTCAAAGGAAAGTATTGCCTTGCCTCTGCTTGGGATCCACAACTTCACCCTGACCATGGAAGCCAAATGGAAGTCGACCCTCCTCCCTAGTTTGGCACGGGTTCTTGGTTTTGGAATAACAGGGTACCACGTGGCAGCCAGCGGTGTGAAGAGGGTTAGGGAGAAGTTGTGGTTCGGTTGGGGGAATTAGGAACACTGGAAAGAGGTTTAGGGAAACATGAATTTCCGGTCCTCTCACTCTGCATTTCCTGACCCTTGTTGTCCACCTGTGAAACACCTCCTTAATCAGAGGCCTCAATTCTTGTGCTGTTCCCCTGTCCTTCAGTTTTCAACTCATGTACTCATTTCCAGCATGACCAGAAGCAGATGATGGCAGGGACAATGTTCAAATAACATAAGCACATAACCAGCCTCATAGAGACGCAGAAGCAAGTAGCACAAAAGACATGTGGCACGTTACAACATTGAAGCATGACCATGGATTAGCGGCAACACAGACTCTCTCTCTCTCTTGACATTCTCTCCCTGAATTATCCCTCTATAGCATGGGAGCGGATGACTACCCTTATGTCCAATAGCAGGTCTTATTATGCTCCCGTATTGTCATGGAACTCAAAAATGCCCACCCCCACGTTACGTCATCTCACACAATATGCAATTGTCAGCTTGGTACTTATCGGTGTCCCCAGGCTGTCAAGGAATGAGCATTGCACAAAACCACCAGCTGCAATCGCAACTGCAGGAAATGGAATTAGTGAGCCAGTCTCCGTGCCTTCAGGAAACTGAAGTGTGAGGATTCAAAAGCCCATAAGCATGCACTCCTGCTGCCTCACTCACTCTCCATGTCCGCACCTCATCCTATCCTCGGCCCGTGCCTGCATGATTGCGAATCACCAGCAAGCAGCACGTGCCGAGGCGGGCTTAAGAAGCCGGTTTGTCAGCCTCCTCCCACATGTCCTATCACGTGCCTGATGACCAGCCTGATGGGAAATGTAGTCTCCCAGGGAATAACGGCCTCCTGCTGCCTGAACCTTCCAGACTCTGTTGAACCTGGACTCCAGACTACTGCCACAGCATACCAGTCCAGCACTCTACCTCCCAATCCTTACAATAATTATGCCCTTCTACATTTTTTCTAACAGGGGAAATGGCTTTGGAAGTTAAGGGGAGCAAGGGGAGTCCCACACTAGCTCAGTTGAAGTTTAAGTGATCATAAAACTCAGGACAGTCATGATGTTGAGGTCTATGGGGAAGTGGCCCGGGTCTGTTTTTACTTTTAATGGGGATATTGGGCCAGTGGAAGTTATTACGTGGGTCAACTCTCTATCAGGTTTCCTGTATCCCACTACTGACACCATATGTGGCAGGGTGGAGTAAGGAGGCGGACAAATATAACTTTTTGGCTATAAACATATACAAACTGAAAAATCCTATGCCTACAGGGTAGCCCCTACCTAACTAAATCTCGAGTGCACGTCGTCAGTATGCATGTCAAACCAAAATGTCGTCCTCTGTCCAAAACCACTACTCTTTCCCTGCCACTAATACATATAAAAGGTTTAACAAGCTTGTGGCAAAAATACCAGGAGAATGACTACCTTCTATCAGTCATCCTTGAGTGTTGGGTGACTATACTTCTTGCCAAAAGTCTTTATTATTTGTATATATTGATTTATGGTTTATTTCAAACCTTTATCATACATCGTACATTTTCCTAATTTAGTTTCCTTTACATCTTAAAACAGATCAATTAAAATAAAAAGTATTTTGTAGTCCAATCTCCCGACAGACACTAGGTCAATTATGCAACTGAAATACTTCCTTTAAAAATGTTAGCGGGCAAACAGTGGCCATTAAGTTGTCTCCTTTCAGGTTGAAAGTCCAAGTTTCAACCACCTACATCGATTGACGATCCTTTATAAGTTTGATTATGTGTTTAGTTCTTAAGTCCGTCAAACCTCGACTGAACAATGTCACAAGATTTAGTGTCTCATTCATCTCCGTAATCGAGCAAAATATGCATTCCATGGTGGCTGATTCCTCATAGATCTGTCGAAGCCGATTTGTTGGAAATAGGTCTAAGCTGAAGTGCATTAACTGGTTTCTATACCATAGGTTGGGGGCCTTGGTCAGATATTTGGGAATCTCGCTCAGATTCTTGGTTTCATTCCTAAGCGCTTTCAAGAGCCGGTGTGAGTGCTTTTCCTCCAGAGTTAAAATCCAGTCATTTTGCCAAAGCTTCAGTTTCACCATTCCTGGGGTGTCAATTAGTTTGTCGAGATCAGACTGCAGATGTCCTAAGAGCGACGACATTGATTAGACAACTGTTCCATTAGGACATTGTCTGCTCTATACAATTTGCTCTTCAAAATGTGTTAAGACCAAACAGGGAGCACTTGTTGATGAGAGAAATCGATATTTTAGAACTCCACTGCTGCCAGACTCCATATGGGTCAGATTGATGTTGGGAAATCGACAAAGTTTAATTCTTGCATAGTGTGGTTTTTTGAGAAAGTGACCGACTAAAATGGAAGCTCTAGGAAGTTGTACTGGTACAATGACCCTAAATGATACTTCGAGCTGGGGTGAGTTTTAGATTTTCTCTATAGTGATGAATTGTTTTAATGGTTATAAATGAACATAAATGTACTGTGATGTGCAATATGATGTACCGTAGTAATTCTTTTCTTTTGTATTATGTGAAAGGTTTTTACATAAGATGTACTAACCAAAAGACAATAGAAAAAGAATCTGGGTCTTTTCTTAGTGCCTGTTGGGTAATCATCATGTCGTCTTGGAAGCAATTTGTTTACAGTATTTTTAAAGCTCAACCTGTTGGTACTCTGCATGTTTCCTTGGCTTGTCCTCGACTCAGTCATACTAGGTTTACAGAGGGGAGAAGAAAGAAACCCTACAAGAAGCAGTAGTATCTTCAGGTTCAGTGTCAGAGCTATTTCCAGGGGACTGGATCCCGAGGAGTTCCTTCACAGAAGGAGAGTCCTTATCCCCACGAGGGAAGTCTCTCCCTGTGAGGTCCCGCTTTCCACAAGCCCTAGCGGGACGATTGGGTAGCAGTCTCACCTCGCACGTCTCACAGAGAAGGGCTCTCCTGTGGGGAGAAGTGAGGTGATCCTGTGAATCGTCACAGTACATAAACACTGTGGATAGTAAAACTTACTATGCAACAATCTACATGCAAATAAGTGCTAATTCGAAAACTAACAGCATCACTATGGGCAGGTCTACTTTTTTTTTTTTTTTTTTTTTTTTTTTTATAAATTTTTTATTGATTTTTCAACTCAAACAACAATACAAACCAAACAGCAGTGCAGTGAACAATGTTCCAATAAACATTTAACCCTTAGTGCGCACTACTCCCCTAATCCCTCCCCCCGCAAGCCATTTTCCATGTCTTGTTCCGCTTCTGTTGCACATGAGCGAGCATCGTCATCATCTGGGTCTCCCGAGACCCCTGTCCCGAATATGCAGGATATCAATGTCTTCCATGCCATCAAAGAGCCCAGTTCCTCCTCCCAAGACATACAACTCGCCTCCTGCCACACCACTGTCTCAGCCTCCGCCCATTTCTGTAGGTCATTCCACCACACCTCAACCCGTGGCTTGCTACATTTTTTCCAGCCCATGGCTATTCGTCGTTTGGCCAGCACATACGCTAAGTCTTTCAGTTTGCTTACATGCTTCTGCTGCCGAGGTCTGGGAAACCCACCCAGAAGGCATGCCCAGGCGGTGTCTATGGCAAGCGTGACCCCTCTCTCTCTCAGCTTGCGCGCCACCTCCCTCCAGAACCCCTCCATCACTGGGCACGCCCAAAACATATGCGTCATGTCCGCATTTTCTTCGTCGCATTTGGGGCACGCCTGTCTGCCTGCATTCCGAAATTTGGATATCCTCAGAGGGGTCATGTACGCTCTGTGCGTGACGTACAGTTGTATTTGCTGCAGTCTGGCATTTCGAGACACTTTCCTGTGGTACCCCAAAGCCCGTTCCCACGTCCCATCTCCCATTTCGATCCCCACCTCACTCTCCCATTCCAATCGTAGGCTTGTCAGTTCCTTCCCAACTTTCGACATCACCATCTCATACAGCCTAGAAATTTCATGTCCCCCCTCCGTTGTATCATATATCCCTGCCATCGTAACCTCCGAATCGTCTGCCATGGTATTCTCAGGCCACAGTTCCCGAATTTTCTTCCCCAATCTGTGGTATGTAACATATTGGCCTTCGTGCAATCCAGTCTCCTCGCTAAGTTCTACAAACCCCTTAATGGCACCCTCCTGCCACACATCGCCCAATGTCACCAACCCCACCGATTCCCAGTAGGTCCTAATAATCCCCCTCAGCTGTCCATCCACCCCCGCCAGGGCAACCAGTGGAATTTGCGGAGAACACGGAAGTGGGTCACCCATCATTGTACATGCCCGTCTCCACACCTTCCACCCCAGCTTCACCATCGCCGGGTACCTTCTCGTGACAGCCTCGGGCAACCAAATGACCTCTTTTAGGAATAATGGGGCACAATCTTGCCCGAATAGTCTGAGTTCTGGGGTCTCTTCATCGGACAGCCATTTAGACACAAACTGTAGTTGGCTCGCTATGTAATACGCCTCAAAGTTTGGGAGTTTGACTCCCCCCTTTTCATGAAAGTTCTGTAACTTCCAGAGCGCTACTCTGTTACGAGTACCATGCCACAGAAACTCTCTGCAAACCCCATTTATTTTAGTGAAGAAGCCCTTAGGGATCATATGTGGGATGTTGCTAAAGTAATGTAGCAGCCTAGGCAGAACTACCATCTTAATCATCGCCCCACGCCCCATCATCGCCAGGGGCAACTTCTGCCAAAAGCTCATACATGCGCGTATCTTCTCAACAGCCCTCTCCGTGTTGCACTTGTGTTCTTCCTCCACCGTGTGGTAGATATCTATTCCCAGGTAACGGAATGTATTGACTGACCAGGGCACCTGGAGCACCGGCAGCCGCTCCGTGGGAACACCCCTATAGCGGCCCAACGGGAAAATGTACGATTTCTGGGGGTTGACCGCTATGCCCGACAACCTCGCATATCTCCCCATCACGTCCAGGATACATTGTAAATTCTCCTCCGGATGACTCAAGTACAATAACAAGTCATCCGCATACAGGGATATCAGATGATTTTCTCCCCCCACCTCAATGCCCACGATATCATACTGCTGCCGCAGGTACAGTGCCAAAGGCTCTAGGGCCAAGATATACAACATCGGGGACCAAGGACACCCCTGTCTAGTGCCTCTACTAAGCTGCCATCTCTCGGATATAATCATGCCCGTCCGAACTCTAGCCAGCGGAGCGCTGTACAGCAGCTCCGCCCATCTGATATATCCTGGTCCCAGTCCGTATTCTCTCAAGGCCGCCAGCAGCCACTTCCAACTAACCGAGTCGAAGGCTTTAACAGCGTCCAACGACACTATCGCCATTTCCCTATCACTGTTAGATCCCATTTCAATCACCCGGTGGAGTCGTCTATGGTTTTGAGCAATGTTCCTCCCCGGGACATATCCCGTTTGGTCCGGGTGTACCAGTTTGCCTATCACCCTCCGCAGTCTGTTGGCCAGGACAGCCGTTAGTATTTTGCTGTCCTGATTCAGCATAGATATTGGTCTGTACGACCCACAACTATGCCCGGGTTTATTAGGCTTAGGGAGCGGTATAATAATCGCTTCCCTGAGCGATTCCGGCAGCCTCCCCTTCTCGAACGCCTCATTAAGCATATCAAGCATCGGGGGGAGTACTTCCGCTCCAAAAGTTTTATAAAATTCACTGGGCAGGCCGTCCGTTCCTGGGGTCTTGCTAGTGGGTAGCTGCCGGACGACCGCCTCCAACTCCCCTAGTGTTATTGGGGCATCTAGTTCCTCTCTCTCCTCCGTGCTTATCCTGGGCAGCCCAATATCTTGCAGGGTCTCCAACATTTCCTCCCGGTCGCCGCCGCCCGGATCCCCATACAATGCTTTATAGTAATTTACGAATTCCTCATTGACACCCTCCTGGGTATCTATCTGCTCCCCATCTTCTCTAATTATTGTCCTAATCGGGGGACTCGGGGTTTCTCTTTTATATAACCATGCCAAAAGACGACCCGTTTTATCTCCTCCCGCATGTTGCCTCTCAGTATACTTTTTGTAATTTAGATTACTGAGTCTCCCCCAATGTTCTGTACACTGCTGCTGCAGTTTAAGCACCAGCTCGTTATCTATATGCTCGCTCTTCAGCGCCTTTTCCAGCTCTCTCTCCGCCTTCTGTAAATCGACCAGGGCCCCATTCTGCAAACCTTTCGATTTAGCAATCGCCACCCCTCGTACCACAACCTTAAAGGCCTCCCACAGAGTTCCCGCCGAGTCAACGCTGCCAGTGTTGGTATCGAAATAGCTAACTATTTCCTCCCGCATGTCTTCCCTAAAAGCCTGGTCTTTAAGCGCCTCTGCGCGCAGGCGCCACGTCGGGATCCGCGCTCTGGGGCGGCCATATTGCCATCCCACCACCATAGGCGAGTGGTCCGAGAGGACCCTCGCTCTATATTCCGCACTAGACACATCCGCCAAGACGTCCGACGTGGCAAAAATATAGTCTAGCCTAGTGTGCAACCGCTGCGGGGCCGAGTAATGCGAGTACTGTCTCTCATTGGGGTGCTTGGTCCTCCACACGTCATCGAGCTCAAAGTCCCGCAACAGTGTCCGCAGCACCCGGGCTGCCGGGGTGGGCCTAATCACCTTATCGTCGGATCTGTCCATCCCCGGGTCCAACACACAGTTAAAATCCCCTCCCCAGAACACCGCACTCCCCACACACCAGCTCAAGTTGGTACTCATGGTCCGGAAGTACTCTGCCGTGCCCTGGTTCGGGGCATACGTGTTCACTACACACATCTCTCTGTTCTCGACTACCCCTCTCACCATAGCCAGACGCCCATCAGTATCCACAAGTTCCTGCTGCAGTTGAAACGGGACATGCGGCGCCACCCAGATCAGCACGCCTCTAGCATAAGCTGAGTACGCGGATCCTACCACCGTTCCACCCCACTTTTTCTTCACCAGCTCTAGTTTGTCTCGGGTCAAATGCGTCTCTTGCAGTAATGCGACGTCTATCTTTTGTCGCCTCAAGTACAACATAACTTTATTCCGTTTGAGATAGCTATTGAGGCCCCTGACGTTCCATGTCAACAATTTTAGCTCCCCCATGATGTACTGATATCTTGCACTCTCCCCCCCGACCATCCCCGCTCATTCATGCTATCCAGAAGTCTCATCCAAAATCTTCCCTCCGGGCTCGCGATCCCATTCAAACCTCCCAACACTATGTACACCCCAATTACCCCCACACCCCCCATTCCCCCTGCCCATCCCCTCCCCCCCAACTCCCTCCCCAACTGTTGCCCAGCTCCATCCCGGGAACTCAGGCCCCCCCACATCTAGTTCCGGCTGTTACACACAGAGCCCAGTAGGGTAAAGTCGCCCTAGCGGCCACTTAACTAAGAAATACTAAACGGGGGTGAATGGACCAGCCCCGAAAGGCTCCCGTGTCTGACAACAATTACAGTGCAAACAGTGCATTTAACATCCAGTTCCAAGCCCGGCCTCCCCAGGCCGCAGCAATAACTATAGTCAAATCCCATAGTCTCCGGCAACACCCTCTCTCGTCGTAGAGCACTTATCTCTTATTGCCACCTTCATCCGCCTGGACCTCCGACTCCTGGGGGCTGCCCTGCATGTCCAGCCAACCCATGGCTTCCTCCGGTGACTCGAAAAACAGGGATCTATTATTGTGAATCACCTTTAATTTGGCCGGGTAGAGGAGCATATATTTCTTCCCTGCCTCTCTCAGTCTTCTCTTGACCGCCCCGAAGTTCATCCGACTCCTCTGCACCATCATGGTGTAATCTGGGTAGGCCGTTATAGTGGCCTCCCCCCTTTTGATGGTTCCTCCTTTACGAAAATGCTCTAAAATCCTTTCCCGGTCACGGTAGTTAAGGATTTTGGCTATCATTGGCCTGGGCGGACCGCCCGGTGGAGGCCTCCTGGCCAATGCTCTATGTGCTCGCTCCACCGCAAAACCCTGCGACAGCGCACCCCCGGTGATCTCTTGGAGCAACATATTTTCAATGAAGTCCGTGGGATTATGACCCTCCAATCCTTCCGGGATGCCCACAACACGGATATTGTTCCTTCGGGCGCGCCCCTCCGCTTCTTCGGCCCTGTTCTCCAAGTTGCGTACTTTCTGTTCCAAAATATGCAGGTCGGCCTTGTGTGAGGCACAATCTGCCGTGTTGGCGCTGCCCTCCTTTTCCAGACTCTCTGTGCGCTCCGATAGGGCCTTCACATCCTGTCGAAGCAGGTTCACCTCCTCCCGAACTTCTCCAACTTTGAGGTCGAGCGCTGTTTTCAGGTCCGCCACCACCATTTCAAGCTTGGCCTCCCAAGCGCTTTTCAAGTCCGCTTTCAGTTCAGCGAGAGCAGCTAGCACGTCCTGATTTGGGCTAGCCGCGGCCATGGGTGGCTTCTCCTTGGTCCGAACACTCTCTGGGCCCGTCGGTGTCTTGGTAAACTCGTCCAATGTGGGCTGTTTTACTCTCTGTCTGACGGCCTTATTCGCCATTCCACAGCCACTGTATGCCGTGGGCGGCCCCGTCGTAGGATCAGCCACTATCCGAGTGTCCCCCAAAGGACAGGGCCAAAGCATGTGGTCTGTTACACCGGTCGGCTCAGGCGGGTCCTAGTGCCGACCGCCGACCGTCGCCGACCGTTTCCCAGGCCCACGCTGGGTCATCGGTGCCCACAGAGACGCGCCGACGCTCTCCAAAAGGCTTATCTTTATCTCCACGGCCTGCACCGCCCACGTCGCCGCCGATCACCGCGAGGGTGTACCTTTCAACGCGTTTGTGTCCCCTCCATTGTCCGGTGTGGCCGCCATTTTCTCTCCGTCCGGTCCGCGACTCCAGGAACTTCGATGGTATTTATCTACCGTTGCCGGGCTTGTACAGGTTTCAGCTCTTCAATAGTTGTGCAGCTCACCTTCATGGACGGGTACTCTCGTTTCTGGCCTGCGGGAGTTAGTGCCAATGCACTATTGCACAGGATGAATGTAGGATCTCCGGGAGCTCTCCCAAGAGCGCGTCCTCTCACATGGCTTCCAAGCCACGCCCCCCATGGGCAGGTCTACTTACCATCCTTACTGAGGAGCAAAAAGCATCAGTCAGGAGAGGCTGTTATGGAGGGAAATTAGTGCAATGAACCAACCTGCCGAGGTTAATCTCCCAGCTTGGCTCTAGGATGATACTGTGATCCTGGACAGACCATCTTAACTGACTGTGCAGTACTGGGCCGTCATTGTTAAAAAGGTTTATTTCCTCACATTCTGGTGGCAATCTTTAGCCTATTGCCTGCCCTTTACTTTCCTCTAGGCCATTTGAGTGAAACACGTCCTAGGCTGGAAAGAGCTGGCCAAATATCAAAGGCCTCTGGTGAGCTTTTTTGACCAAAACTCTTTTCTTTTTTCGAGTATTTTAAATGTACTTCTTCACCTCCTAAGTAGCAATCTGCAAATCTGTGTAAAGCAATGACTATATTCAGGTGAACCTATAACACCTTTTCTTTCACCTTGAAGTATGACAAGACCTGGGAAGCAATTTAGTCGGTGCTGAAATGGTCTACTGGGCTGTGATACCAGCTTCTCCACTTCACCAAAGCTTGTGATCCTGAGCAACACATTTAATCTCATAAGGGCAGATTCTCAAAAAAGCAGCACGGATGAAAGAAGTGCAGAGAATGTGCTCTGGTCAGTTTATTCACAAAGGTGGAGCGAGTATTTCTGGAGGGAGTGTAGTGTAGCGCAAAGATGCGCTGTCCAGCCCCCTTTCATATATTTGTGTTGGGAGTGCGCTTCCAGCAACCAGCGGTTACTGGGGGCACATTTCACTGAGACAGGCTGGTAAAGGGTCCATCTCAGTGAAATGACCGGGGAGAGAAGAATTTCCATCCCCACTTAGGGGATGGAAATGCTACAGTGACAGGCGCTGTTCAACACTTAAAAAAAGAATCCGGATCGGGTCAGAACTTACCGGGTCATGATTTGCACCTCTTACTGCGACTGTTTCAAAAAGTGTAGGGGGATGACCCATATTTCTGGGCATTTTATAGCATATTTGTGAATATGGGATGCACTTTAAAATGCCCAGAAACGCCCCTTCATTTGTGCAAAAGGGGGGATGCACTCATTCAGATGCCTTTGTGAATTGGGCTGCTAGTGCATCTCACCACTTGCACCACAACACGCTGAGAATCCGGCCCACCGTGAGTAACATGTTACCATTTCCAGTGCCTAAATATTTATCCATTGCCAGTCACTAATAGTGATTTACTTCTCAGGGAGCTCCTGAAATAAGCCACACACGTGAGAATCTGGCCCGCCGTGAGTAACATGTTACCATTTCCAGTGCCTAAATATTTATCCATTGACAGTCACTAATAGTGATTTACTTCTCAGGGAGCTCCTGAAATAAGCCACACACATGAGAATCTGGCCCATGGTGTGTAACATGTTACCATTTCAAGTGCCTAAATAGTTATCCATTGTCAGTCACTAATAGTGATTTACTTCTCAGGGAGCTCCTGAAATAAGCCACACACATGAGAATCTGGCCCATGGTGTGTAACATGTTACCATTTCCAGTGCCTAAATAGTTATCCATTGTCAGTCACTAATAGTGATTTACTTCTCAGGGAGCTCCTGAAATAAGCCACACACATGAGAATCTGGCCCATGGTGTGTAACATGTTACCATTTCCAGTGCGTAAATAGTTATCCATTGTCAGTCACTAATAGTGATTTACTTCTCAGGGAGCTCCTGAAATAAGCCACACACATGAGAATCTGGCCCATGGTGTGTAACATGTTACCATTTCCAGTGCCTAAATAGTTATCCATTGTCAGTCACTAATAGTGATTTACTTCTCAGGGAGCTCCTGAAATAAGCCACACACATGAGAATCTGGCCCATGGTGTGTAACATGTTACCATTTCCAGTGCCTAAATAGTTATCCATTGTCAGTCACTAATAGTGATTTACTTCTCAGGGAGCTCCTGAAATAAGCCACACACGTGAGAATCTGGCCCATGGTGTGTAACATGTTACCATTTACAGTGCCTAAATAGTTATCCATTGTCAGTCACTAATAGTGATTTACTTCTCAGGGAGCTCCTGAAATAAGCCACACACGTGAGAATCTGGCCCATCGTGAGTAACATGTTACCATTTACAGTGCCTAAATAGTTATCCATTTTCAGTCACTAATAGTGATTTACTTCTCAGGGAACTCCTGAAATAAGCCACACACGTGAGAATCTGGCCCTGGTGTGTAACATGTTACCATTTACAGTGCCTAAATAGTTATCCATTGTCAGTCACTAATAGTGATTTACTTCTCAGGGAGCTCCTGAAACAAGCCACACACGTGAGAATCTGGCCCATGGTGTTTAAGATGTTACCATTTACAGTGCCTAAATAGTTATCCATTGTCAGTCACTAATAGTGATTTACTTCTCAGGGAGCTCCTGAAACAAGCCACACACACGAGAATCTGGCCCATGGTGTGTAACATGTTACCATTTACAGTGCCTAAATAGTTATCCATTGTCAGTCACTAATAGTGATTTACTTCTCAGGGAGCTCCTGAAATAAGACACACACGTGAGAATCTGGCCCATGGTGTGTAACATGTTACCATTTACAGTGCCTAAATAGTTATCCATTTTCAGTCACTAATAGTGATTTACTTCTCAGGGAGCTCCTGAAATAAGCCACACACGTGAGAATCTGGCCCATGGTGTGTAACATGTTACCATTTACAGTGCCTAAATAGTTATCCATTGTCAGTCACTAATAGTGATTTACTTCTCAGGGAGCTCCTGAAATAAGCCACATACGTGAGAATCTGGCCCATGGTGTGTAACATGTTACCATTTACAGTGCCTAAATAGTTATCCATTTTCAGTCACTAATAGTGATTTACTTCTCAGGGAGCTCCTGAAATAAGCCGCACATATGACTTGAATGGCTATAAAGTCTCTTGATATAATATTTTAGGGGCCATCCATATATTGCACACCAAAAAGTCTTCTTGGCTCACCTACAGCAACACCACTTGAGAACCACGTCCCCCTTCTAATCTGTGTCAATGTGCAGATATAACCTATATCCACTGCTGGTGGCATGGTATGTGCACCTTACTGGTAACCTATAACCTATATCCACTGCTGGTGGTATGGTATGTGCACCTTACTGGTAACCTATAACCTATATCCACTGCTGGTGGTATGGTATGTGTACCCTACTGGTAACCTAAAATCTATATCCACTGCTGGTGGTATGGTATGTGCACCTTACTGGTAACCTATATACACTGCTGGAGGTATGGTATGTGCACCTTACTGGTAACGTATAACCTACATACACGGCTGGTGGTATGGTATGTCCACCTTACTGGTAACCTATAACCTATTTCTTTTTTTAAATTTTATTGGTTTAAATCAAACCTTTAAAATATTACACAGACGAACAAAACAAAACAAAAGGACAACCAACTCCGTTGTCCTTATCATTGCCCCCAACTAGGCCGCCACCCTTCTCCCCACACAATCAGACAGAACTCATCACCCGAATTCCCTCTTAACGAACGTCCTTGAGAGTTCTCAACTCCTTTTAGCAGACTCATAGTTGTCCTGGATTCTCTTTCAATTTATCATCTATGACGGCCAAAAAGGAGGTCAGGGGCAGGATTAATTTCATATCCAGTCCATTCCACATTCTCCGCCACCACTCCTCTGCACTCACAGACTAATTATCATTGTACCATCGACCTAGATGAATTGATCTAACATCCTTCAAAGCTGAACAGAAAAGGACTAGATGTCTGAGGGACTCTAGCTCCTTGTTACAAAAGCGACAGGTAGAGTTTAGTCCCACATTACACGCCCAATGACTGGTTCGCTCTTTAGTTCTCAATGCATTCAGCCGGAACAGCATAAATAGTCTTCTAGCATTCGAATTTGGAAAGCGAGTCAGATATTTTTGAAGGATGTTATACCCTCTTGCTTCAGCAGGAGAATCTGTCATCGCATTGGCCGCCAAACGCTCTCGACATGTATTTATCCAGTCAGCACGCCATAATAACACTTTGGCAGCCGTTGGATTAGTGCGGAGAGTTTTTAAGCTGATGTTATTTATTACCAAAAGGTCTTCACAACGTTTTATCCATTGGGAGAGAATATCTGAGCCTCCTGATGCAGCGTTGTGAAGTATCTGGAATTGAAACATTCCTTCTTCTGCTCTCGTTTTTCGAAACAATGCTAGTTGATTCCAGCATATCCTTGCATGTAATGAGATTAAGGCTAATTCATACCGAATGCAAGCAGTTGCGATTCCAGGTGGTAGGTTTAGGGTCTTAGACCAGAACATATGTTCTAGTGAGCTCCAGTGTGTAGACGGGCAACCAAAAGCTTTTTCCGCGCCATAAGCCAGAATCGGCACGACATTTTGTTTGCAAAAATTGCGTAGTGGTTGCACTGAAAATTGCCAATATCTTTTATGTATCACTAGGCCCTGGCAGGCCAACTGGCCACATTTTCTTTTTGAGTCGGCCACCCAAGGCTCATCGCAGATACTAGAATTTAGTGTCATGCCAAGGTATTTTACACTTTTTGATATCTGCAGTTTCTCTTGATTTAGAGACCACACATACTTTGAGTCCCTTGATTTATGACTTGTTTTCAAGTTCTCGAACACCAGTATTTCTGTCTTAGATGTATTGATCTTCAAATTATTCTGGCAGATGTATTTCTGTACGGCTTCAAGTTTCCGTTGGAGACCAATCGGTGTTAAATCTAGGATTACTAAGTCATCTGCGTACAACAGCCAGCTTACCTTCGATGCATTGAGTTTAGGTGGAAAGGATCTCACTGATTTAATCGCGGCACCGATATCAGAGATAAATAGGCTGAAGATCGCAGCTGCTAGCGGGCAACCCTGCTTAACTCCTTTCGACGTCTTAATTTGAGTTGATAACGTCCCTGATGGATCCAACCGAATAGCAATTGAAGTATTTGTGTGGAGTTCTTTGATTGCCGCAAGTAAGTCAACCGGGCAACCCCACAGTTCCAATTTTTGCCGCAGCAGTTCACGGTCAATCATATCAAAAGCCATCGAAAAGTCCACAAAAGCAAGATACACTCTCGTGTTTGTTCTCAGGGCTTCCATTTTCAGCAGATTTAAAACCAGCAGGTTCAGAGAGCACCCGACAAATTTCACAAAACCTGCTTGTCGTTCATCCACTCTTTTTGCTGTTTTAGCCCAATTGGTCAGTTTTACTTCCAGGAGAGATGCAAAAATCTTGCCCAGAACATCAAGCAAGGCCAGCGGGCGATAGTTTTTTGGTGATGCTCTGTTACCCTTCTTAAAAATTGGCACTATTATACCAGTCTTCCATGAGGCTGGCACTTGCTTTTGCAAATTGATTCTCACAAATAAATCAAAGCATATATCAGCCCATAGATCAGGAAACTGTTTGATCATACAGTTGGACAACCCATCGGGGCCGGGTGCCCAAGAGTTTTTTGCTCTCACAATTACCTATAGTATATCATCCTTAAGGAAATGTAAATTCCATGATGTTATATTAGTAGTTGACACGATTGGAGCAAAGTCTTTAAAGTATAGGGCTGTAAAATGCTTAACCCACTCTATTTCTAGAACTGGGCGCACTTGCAAGGCCACTTGCGAGGTTTCCATGCAGTTGATAGTTCGCCAAAATTCGCCACTGTTCTTATTCCTGAGGATCGTCATCATTGCTTCAGCATCGTTTTGATGTAATACGACTCGATGACTTTTAATCCAGTTTTTGTAGGTTTGTTTGACTACTTTGTTTTTTGCTGATATTTCATTCCTTGGGCCCTGATTATTTTTTCGAATCTCAGCTCTCATCAATCTTTTCCGTTGTTTTATCATAAGATCAAAGCTATGTTTTTTCACAAATGACTGATTTTTGAGACCAAGACTTTTACTTTTGTACTGTGACAAAATTGGCATGTATTCAATCTCTTCCGTCGTTGACTTGAACTGATTACATATCTTAACCACATCTTGTTCTTCCAGCTTTAAGCGAAGACGATTTGTTTCCACTAAAACTTTGGTGTTCCACTTTTTGCATTGCTGACCTCGAGTGTCATGGAATCTGAGTTCCAACATTTCGTGGTCACTACTGATCATAGAGCAAATTTTCATGGTCTTTATTTTTCCATGCAGCGTATCGGAAACAAAAATGTAATCAATGGTGGAACTTTGACCTTCTCGCTGCCATGTGGGTTTAGCCGGTATATCACCTTGCGTGCGGCCATTTAGCATAGCGAGCCCTCTCACTTCCATCTCTTCTAACCATAATTTTGATAACCGACCTTTGATGGAATTCTGAGGATTGAAAAAATCAATGTTTAGGTCGCCGCAAACTATCACCGCACTTCCACTACCTGATTCTAACAAGTTATCAAGGATTGCCGTGATCTGGTCGATAAACGGAAGTGAACCAGTCCGTTGGTGATTCCAATATAAATTAATAATATGGATCACATCACAAGGGTTAGAAGAGGCAGCAATTTTACGTATCTCACAAACTTGAATGAAGGCAGTGTAGTTCACTGAGTTATGCAGCCGGTAACCCGACGATCTTTTAATCATTGTCAAGAGACCTGCTACTGGACGGCCCTTCTCGGCTTTAATAGCTGGATTTAATGCACACTCATAGTCTGTGATTGTTGGTAGTTCACACATCCAGGTTTCCTGTAAACAGATCAGTTGTAAGTCCTGTGCCCAGTTGTTGTTTAAAAGATGTAAATAACCACGCGTGTTCCATGAGGCAAAGGAACATTCCTGCTCTGCAGTGGGTTTCGGGCATTAGCTGTTCATGTTTACATTCAGACCCGCGGCCATCCAATTCCAGTCTTCCACCAGAGCGGGTTCCCTTTGGTTATTTGTTTTTGACGAAATGGACTTTCCAAATCGTTTCCCGTTTTCTATGGTAATTTTGATTTTCTCAATTGAATCTGTTTTGATCCACGTCTCCTTATCAACTGCCACAAAGCCTTGGGGCGGGCGAGGGAATGATTGGGCATTGCAAGGGAGACTGTTCTGGTCAGACTGGAGTTGCCAGTTTTGCTCTCTTTGATCCACTTTTCTCACTTCCTCAGATAATTTAGAAGTGCACTTTCTAAGGAACCAAGTGTCACCTAGATGATTTGCCATCTCTTCTTTTTCATGTTGTTCCGGGTCTCTCACTTTATACGTGTCAAAGCCCATTGCCAGCAGCTTTTCATTCGCATCCAAAATGACATTTGTGATTAAGTTGGAATTTAAATGTAAAATCACCTTATCAGTGCACAATTCCTCTGGAAATTCAATTATTATCAGATCTTGCGACTCCAGAGAGCGAAGACGGGGGTACATGGTGAAGCAATTTTAGCACATTTGATCTGTTCAAAATGAGTTTGTCGGTGCCCTCCAATCGCTCAAGCATTAATTTGATTAGCAATGACGGCTCTAATTTTCTTGCAGCAGGCAGCCTAGTCTTATTTTTCAAATTTTGCACCGACAATACGGCCTTATAAAAGACCGATTTCTGAAACCTAACTGCTTTAGCATCAAGAATTGCAGTTGTCTCCGGACTTATTTCTTTTTCGACATACGCCCCATTTAAATCACCCTGGCAGAGATTTTCTAATTTTTGAGACTTCTGTTGGCCTTGTAACCTTTGTCTTTCTCTTTTCCTTGAAGTGTAACAAATACCGGACTCCTCTGCCCTCTGCTCACATCGAAATCCTCAGCAACCTGTGGAATAATCTCGCACACTCTGTCTTTGGCTACTCGGGAAGGGCAAGTTGGTGGAATTTCACGCTTCTGTGGCTCCATCGGAGTACACCTTTGTTTCTCCGATGAAGTGATCTTAGGGACACTGTTCGGATTTGTGTCTAATGAGGATGCAGCAGCGTCTTGAGAGACACATGTTTCAGCAACGGTTTTATTCACTTCATCATCAGGATCAATCTTGTCTTCATAAACTGACAAGTCCATTAGTTCTGCTTGTATAGCTAAATCCTCAACATTTGGCGGACTCTCCGTCGCCTTAGACATTGGCTCTTCAGGTTCATGATGAACAGTTTGAGTCTCCTTAATTGTGTCCGCTAATTTCAAGCTAGTAGAAATAGCCTTGTCAACTAATTGGAACATATTTAAATTCCGCAAACATTTTCGTGCTCCTTTTTGTTGCGATTTCTTCCTGGCTGGCATGTTCTTTTGCTTTTTCATTTGCGGATGTCATAACTTTCTGCCAGCGGATAAAGACGGTTGCACTTCAGTGTCCAAGCTTCCAAAGATGGGAAACATGCCTGCGGGTTTTAGAGGCGCCACTGCCACAAATTGCGGCTCAGGAGCCAAGTCTGTAATTTTCTGAAGTGGAGATGAGCCAGAGGCCATTTGAGAGTCCACTAAGGCTGGATTAGATGCATTATTTGCTTGCAAAAAAGCTGTATTGAACGAAATGTCAAGGGAAGTTATTTGACAAATGTTTTTAGAACAAGGTTCAATAACAGTCGTTTGCTTTTGCACCTCGATTTCCGACAGAATCGAACTGTCCCTAGGCGCTTCATGTGAGATGTCAATCACTTCCTTTATTAAGCCTCCAGATAACTTACTATCTTGGAGGACTTGCTTCTGTGGTTGTGCGGGGTGTTGATGACGAGTCGGCATCTTGGCCAACGGTGAAGAACTTACAAGGGCGTTTGCATTGGAGGCTAAAGCTTCACTTCCCGAAACTTTTAAGTTATCGTCACTCAACAGATCTTCTCTTTTTTTAGTTGTATGTGATTTATGAAATAAAGACAAGGCTTCCTTTGCAACCTCTGCAAATAATTTTTTGTCAATTATGTCGTTCTTTTTAGCCTCCTTAACTGCTAGGATGTCACCTAGAACTTGATGAGACACTTCTTCTTGTTTGTGTCTATCCATCTCCTGCATTGTTTCTAGATGCATCAATTTTGAATTCATCATGGCTAGTAACGTAGTGACATCCTTTACGTTGTCCCTCAGAGTTTCATATAACTTGGTGAAGGGTGTCATAGAAATTGCCATTGCGGATGTAAGCGCCATTAAAAGTTTTTTTGAAGGCACATGAACACATGGAGCGGACCGCTCCTCTAATACTCTCCCCTGGGACTCAAATGCAGATCGCCTACCACAAGCCCCTTTCCGCCTTATCTTTGGAAAGGGACGTTCACCCATCGAGGAGTCTGTCATTTCAGAGTCATCAGACGTCACTACACAAGCTGAGCTTTCACTTGTGCGGAGATGGCGCCTCTTATTATTGGGCTGACTGGTCTTATGTGGAATCGGCGCTCTTTTCTGAGAGTCTGCCACGTTTCCCTCTTGAAATTGATCGAACCTATCAGGAGATTCATCAGCGCATGTTTTGCTTCTTTTGTAATTACTAGATCCCCATATATCATGATTTAAATCAGTGACACTCGTACAGGTTCTTTTCTGAGGGGCCTTCGTAGGTAACTCATCAGTTAGGGTAGATACAGATAACTGATTACAAGATCTAGATTTGTTTAAACTGATCAAATTTTGTAAAACGGCAGAAACTACCTCTAGCGAATTTCTTTTATCGTTATCCACAGAAGCAGTTTCTTTTACATTTTGAGAGTTCTGAATCGATTCCTTATGCCAGTCTGTGATCACACTAGAATCCTTAAAGGGGGTCTCAATAAGCTGTGGGACATGGTTAGGAGTCGTATCGTTCTGAGAGGCAGCAAGAGATTCACACATAGTGACATTTGACAAACAAATCGGCGAAATAAGAGGCACAGAGGTTGGACTCACGGCATTGGTAACAACCAACCCAGGGCCGTCAATCCCACTGGGCATTCCCGTAGTGCACTCAGGGCGAGCAAACGCGACTGCGCTCACCGTTACATTCGCCAAGACCCCCAGCCGCTGCACTAGCCCTGGAGCTCCAGTGTTCCGCACAATGCGAGGTGCTTCAGCCGCGGCTGACGGCCACGCCCCCCGGGCCGGCCCACCAACGTCATCAGCGTGTGCCGCGGCAGGGGAGCCTGAAGCAGCCTCGGGCTGCCGGGCCACTGCAGTTTCCTCGAACGCCGGCACGACACCCACCGAGCCGGCGTCCCACGCCGTACGCAACGACGGCGGCATGGCAGCCCCATCAATCAGCATATCATGGTTAGTCTTACTAGTCTCACAGGTCGTTTCGATATTGGCCATCTTCACTTCATTTAATATCGTTGTAACCATACATCCCCTTCCCTCCACCTGTTGCACTCGGAGAAGAGGAGTGGATGAGGGGGGGGCAGGGGTGGGTAGATTGAATTCTGTCAGCGCAGGAGACGATATAGAGATCCGCTTAATGGACAAACCATCCTCCACAGATTGCAAGGGTTCGAACACCTCTTCCGGCGGCATAACCGCGGAATCCTCAGATAAGTCAATATTATCAGTTAGCGACCCACATGAAAAGTATTGACTCACTTTTTTGTTTCTCAAATTGTTTGTCTGTATCGTGTCAGTATTGGCTGTTTGTCTTACTTGGGCTCTAGTCCTTCGTATCACCTTAGAAGTACATAGATTAGCTGGATCCATCTCTCTCGAAGAGTTATCCTGGACGACTTCGCCTTGCGCCGCTCGCCAACAGCAAACAGCAGAATCCTCAGCCCTTCGGTCCTCAGGGCTTAGCGCCACAAGGGCGAAAGAGGCGGCCTTAAGTACCTGTGTGACCAGAGTCAGGTGACTAGGTCAGTTTGCAGTTAAAGGTACAGGCACACACACCTCTAATCCTCCTTCCTCCTCCTGTTTGAAGAAAGAGAGAACCACTCGCCACAGCAAACAGCAGAATCCTCAGCCCTTCGGTCCTCAGGGCTTAGGGTGTCTGACATGATGATTCGTCTGTAGAGGCGCATGGCACTTATATCCACTGCTGGTGGTAGGGTATGTGCACATGGTAACATATAACCTATATCCACTGCTGGTGGTATGTATGTGCACCTTACTGGTAACCTATATACACTGCTGGTGGTATGGTATTTGCACCTTACTGGTAACCTATATCCTATATACACTGCTGGTGGTATGATATGTGCACCTTAATGGTAAGCTATAACCTATATCCACTGCTGGTGGTATGTATGTGCACCTTACATGTAACCTATATACACTGCTGGTGGTATGGTATTTGCACCTTAATGGTAACCTATAACCTATATCCACTGCTGGTGGTATGGAATGTGTATCTTACTGGTAAGCTATAACCTACATCCACTACTGGTGGTATGGTATGTGCACACTACTGGTGACATACAACCTATATCCACTGCTGGTGGTATGGGCACCTTACTGGTATTTTAGAACCTATATCCGCTCCTGGCGGTATGGTATGTGCACCTTACTGGTACCTTGTAACCTATATCCACTACTGGTGGTATGGTATGTGCACCTTTCTGGTAATGTATAACCTATATCCACTGCTGGTGGTATGGTATGTGCACCTTACTGGTATTTTATAACCTATATCCACTGCTGGTTGTATGGTATGCACACATTGCTGTTAACCTACATACACTGCTTGTGGTTCAATATGTGCACCTTACTGGTAATTTATAATCTCTATCCACTGCAGGTGGTATGGTATGTGAACCTTACTGGTATTTTATAACCTATATTCACTGCTGGTATTATAGTATTGGCACCTTACTGGTTTTCTATAACCTATATCCACTGCTGGTGGTATGGTATGGTCACTTTATTGGTATTTTACAACCTATATCCACTGCTGCTGGTGATATGGTATGTGTACCTTGCTCGCTGCTTCCAACCTGCCTCCTTAACCCATGCTTAAGGACGTGTACATTCTGTGTGTCTGCTGATCCGAGTTCTGCATATATGCTGTGGTATGTTTATCTGTTTCATATGACTGCTGCTACATGTCCTCCATGTGCACTACAGTTGGTATACCTTTCTCGTGGCTGTTGTTGAGCTGAGTCATGTACCTATGCTAGAACATAAATGCCCTACCTTTGGATAGCTAATGTAGCACCTGAATTGGCACATGTTTAACCTTAACATAACAGATAAAGGGAGTTAGTGGACTTCAAGAAATATCCCGTGCTTATTTTGTTCGTAGCCAGGGAAACCTATAAAAGCTATGGGTTGTGATTGGGATGGGAGGTTGCGGGGCACGGTGTATAGCGATTCTTGGATGTCTTCCATTTTCTTGGTTTGAGAGGGGCCCAAACATGTATGGGCTCCAAATCCCTTATGAGGACCAAGTGCAGACAGGGTTTTTTTTTGTCATATTTCTCTTCATAAAGGATATTTCATGTCACTAAGTTTGTGTTGTGATGTGAAAGGTTGCAGTGCCCACCAACTGAGGAGCCGGAACGGCCTGGCCCTGAGAAGGGCAGGAGAGCGAGAACCCATGTAGGGCCTGGTAGGGAGAATTCTCATTCTATGGCTAATGTCCATCACCTAGTGAGTCCCTCAGCAGCTTTGCTGGATTTCTGGAGTTTATTTTTTGCACCTGGTAAGAGTGTGAGCTTTTCCCCCACTCTTACCTGTGTTTTGCCATGTGTATTTTGACTGTTTGTTGTGATTGTGGACTCTGGAGTACACCACTTCAGTAGCCCCACTCTTTTGTGCATTGCACAGCACATTCAGTGCAGTAACACAGAGTTGTCTCTTAGGCTTCCCACCGACTCCATTTTCTGGGGCTGACTACTGTCCCCCAGAAATGGGTAAAGTTGCCATTAACTTTACAGTCACTTTTAACCACAGATCCAGTACACCCCATCTTATATGGAGTATTGGAAAGGGTTAATTCTTAGCCCCTTTTATCTGTGCCTCTTGGAGCATTGTTTCGCTCCCTTAACATTTTTTTTTCAAACCGTTGTTCATAGTTTGATTAACAAACTTTTACAACTTTCAATTTTGATTTCTTATACCAGATATCACTTTTTCCATACAATTTAGTTATTTTTTTTTCAACAATGTCATTTTTACATTGAATTTACATGCAATTTACAGCAAATAAAACAATAAAAACTGAAAAATGTTCCCATGTGATTATTCCTCCTTTTTCTTGAGATGCCACATTTTAAGGGGCTACCTATTCGCAACTCCATACATACAGATAATATTTTCCATATTGGCAGTTTCTTATTGCCATCCGGAGGACCAGGTTTTTGGCGTAGTTTCTACAATTGCCGATCAGGTTTGTAAACCGTGAATTCAATGACTCACATATAACTTGTTTGCCGTTTGGCTCTGGGTCACTTACATAAGAAAAAAAACCATCCCCGTTAGTCTGAAGAAGGTGGTTATCTGCTGGGTTAGGAGAGTAGCCTCATACCATATTTTTAGTGGATGTGTAAGTTGTGTCTACTTTTATATATTTTTTTTTATTTTTCCAATTCAACATTTAGGATAGAAATCGCGTAAGCCGTAAAATGGCTTTGGTGGTAGAACCCCACATGCATGCTAGCCAGAGCCATTCTCTTGGAGCAGCCCAGGTACTCTCTAACTCAATTCCAAATATTTATTTGCGTTGTATTTCAAAGTAGGCACAATGAATAGTTAAGTGCTTTAGAGACTCCTGCATGTTAGGCTCTTTGCAGAATCTACAGTTGTCCCCGGGGGCGCCTCACTAGATGTCCAATTGTTTGTTCTTTCCAATGTTGAGAATTGGTTTAGTTTAAACCTCAAGTATAGGTCTCTGGCTCTAGGGCATGGAAATTGCAATTGATAAGGTTTGTGCGGAAGGCGACCCATAGCAAATTTGTCTGCTTCTTTATAGGTTTTGAACTTTTCAATGGCGTTTATTGTTTTGCACCAGTCATGCGTGAATAGACGAAGTTTGACATGCGCTTGTCGATATTCCAAGTCGGCAGGAATTAGTGCTATATCAACCAGTAATGCTTCCATTTTCCTATAGAAATTTTTAATAGATGGAGGATTGGCATGTAACATCATCCCCAAGTCTTCGTACAGGGAATTTTTTGGGGCGAATAGCATTTTACCAAGATTTGATAATTGCCGCCTGTTGTATCGGGCAGACAAGGACGTTAATCCCAGTTCCTGCCTTAGAACCACATTAGGCAAAGAATTGGCCAAGTGCAGCACACCCTTCCAGAGGCGTCCTTGAAGTTGGTCAAGAAATTGATCTATGTTCGCCAGGCACATATCGATTGCGTACAATATAATCACCTCAACTTTAAGAGTATAAAACTCAAAGAGACGTAGCAGGGAAAACCTGCAATATTTGTTTAGTATCATGCGCATTTGGGTTGAAAGAATTTTGGCCTTTTGGTTCAGGACGCTCATCCACATTGCATTTGCATTCGAGTCAGATGTTATATAACCCAAATATCTAACTGTGGAGGCTCTAGGAATGAGGGTGCTGCCGATGGTCCACTTCCACGAGCAAAGGCGTCTCTTAAGATTCTTAAATATGAAAATGTAGGATTTGCCAGCATTAAATGCTAAATTGTGAGAAGAACAATATTCAGCAAATAAAGATAGTTTTATTTGCAAGCCTGAAGGAGTGCGGTCGAAAATCACAATGTCGTCAGAAAAAGCAAGCCACTGAATTTTCAAGTGACCTAGTCTGGCAGGGTAGTGATTTGTTTCGCCCAGATATTATTTATGCCACATAGGTACAAGTTAAACAATGTGGCTGCCAAGTTGCAGCCTTGTTTTACTCCAATCGGATTGGGTTAGTGGTGGCTCCTGCTTCATTTACTCTAACATAGTAAACGGTGTTTGTATGCAGTTTGGCTATTAAGTAGATGATGTGAGATGGAATGCCTATCATCCGTATTTTTTGCCAGAGCAAACCCTGCACCACGCAATCAAATGCAGCTGTCAAGTCTATAGGGGCCATATACAAGGGCCCTGAGTCTGGAATCTTTGTTTTAGCAAGCAAGTGTGCCATAAGCATTGCATTTAGTGATATTCCCATCTGGGCCTGAAAACCAATTTGAAAGCGCGATAAAATATTGTTTTTCAGGAAGATGTGGAGTTCCACGAGTAATAGAATTGCGAAAACTTTAGCTGCGGCATCTATCAGTGCGATAGGCCGATAATTTGCGGGGTTGTCCCTGGCACCCTTTTTATAGATGGGTACAATTATTGAGCCTAACCAAGAGGCAGGGATAACTAGAGTTGTTAAAACATTGTCAAATTATGATTTCAATAATTTGGCCCAAAGCAATGGATTGGGTTTTAGGACGCATGGAGGTATACCATCTGGGCCTGCTGCCTTGGAGTATTTTAGAGCGTTGATTGCACATTCAATATCTTGCAGTGACCATGAAGGTAATGGTAACTTAGGAATGATTGGTTCTTTTGCATTTATATCATGAAATCGCAATGGAAGCGCACATTTATTCGTGTAGAACTTGACCCATGGTGCGGCAGCTATCGTGGAAGCCTGATTCGTACTTAGTTTGCCTGAATCTGACCTGAGAATTGCCCAGATTATACGCCGGTCATTACGGCATAGGGAAATTATTATCTTTTGGTTAGCCAAGTTGTAAGTATGTCGTTTTAAATTCATACATTTATTACGATAGGTATTACAGATCTTTCTTTTCTGCGTAGCATATTCTTTTGGTGAGCAGAGTTTATTTTTGAGTTTGCGTAATTCAGCATTTTTGGTGCGTTTGGCCAAGAGGCGTTCAGGGCAACCCGTCTGAGAATTTGTGTGATGTAAGCTGTTATTTTCATTTTGGATCGTGGCCATTACGGCCGCTATCATTTCCAAGTATTTCCTTGGTTCAATATTGATTTGTGATTCAAGATTAGAAGAGCCCTGAAGCCCACCAAGCCGGTTATCAATATGAGCATTAATTTTGTCGCATAATCTATTATTCCATCTGATGGAGATCGCTGGGCGATCTCCTTCCAGAAGGACTTGATTGGGATCTTGATTGAGGACAGAAATAGTGATGTTAATATTCAACTGAATTATGATGTGATCACTGAGTTCTGGGTCTGATGTTCCAATGTGTTTGCACCGATCCTGTATGTTTGCCGAGATAGCGAAGTGATCAATGCTGGATGCAAAGGGTCCCCTCTTCCATGTGCACCCTCTTCCCTGCTTCTGGAATGGCAGAAATGCTTTGTCCCATAGTGCTAGTTGTCTGTTCCACAACGTGCCTCTTCCAGCAGTTGAGGAGGCAGGATCGTGAGCAGCGTTAATGGCATGAGGTTCCAGACAATCGGCATTGAAGTCACCGCCCATTATTATTCGGCATGCTGGATACTTTGTTAGTACTGTATCAGTGTCGAGTAAATCAAGTGCCATGGCAATTTTTAGTACAGCGGGGTTGTGATAAATAGATACGCACAAGTAATAGTCCAAGGAGGACACAAGGAATGAGATTAGAACAGATAAAAACAAGGTTGATTCAGCAACTTCATGTGTAATTGTACTCAGCTTCGTATTTATGCAGATGGCTAAGCCTCCGTGCGGACGGCCTCTGTGAGCACATTCAGCAAATACTTGGTGTACAGTAAAGCCAGGCAATGTGATTTTATATGTGGCCATAGTTTCTTGGCAAAAAAGTATGTCACACTTAGCAGCATTACACAATTTATTGAACCATGTGTACATGTTTTGGAATCCACATGAGTTCCACGAGAAAATAATCAGATTGTGTAATTTGTTAGGTGGGGACGTTTTCCATAGCGGGATTCAATGTGGAAGCCAGTGAGGTCAGCCATGACCAGTCCTTGCTAACATTGGAAAGGGAGACCAGCTGTGCTATTACTTCCAATTTAAGGCCACCCTGTTCATTTGAAGCAGCCACTGGTGGTACGTTTTGGACGAGTTGGACCAGTGGAGTTTCATCAAAGGAGATTGCATCATCTAGAGTTTCAAAAAGTACATGCGAGAGCCTGATCATTTGGAGTTCACGCCTGTTCTGCCACACCAAGTCAGTGATGATGTTAGTTTGGACTTTACACACCATCCGATGATTATGAGTTTGTGGAAGTGTGATCCATTCTATGTCATCCGAATGGAGGGTTCGGAGTGCCGGAATTTGCCTGAATGCCTTCAGCAGCGCAGAACGATTCAAACGTTTGTTGCCATAGATGCCAGGATCAGACTCCCACCCCAGTATAGTAGAGGATGGTGTTACAATTTTATCATTAGATCTGGAAGTGAGTAAATGCTCTTGTGTATGCTCAACATCCAGAGAATCTTCCATTTGTGTTGGCTCCCGAGGGTTTTCATATTCTTGTTGGTCTGGTCTGGAGGGCTGTCCCAAGGGGGGATTCATTTGGAGAGGTGGTTTAGGGGCTTGCGGAACTTCACCGGAATTGGGGGTTTGACGTGCCACGTTCTCTACCTGGATGGCTTTAGTAGCTATGGGCTTATAAAAGGCTGACACCTGAGTTTGGACGCTGATAAGTGTTTTGTCGTATAAAGCAGGCGGAGTACCAGGAGTAGGAACTACGGTGTCTTTTGGCTGCCTCAAATTTCTTTTCCCTTTATTGTTCTTTCGTTCAGTGGCCGGACCCTCAGCTTTAGGAGCGAGCTGGAGTGCTTTTTTGCTTTCATTTGATAATTCTTCTGGAGATAGGCCTTGCTCAGACTCTACAATTAACTGTTCAACCTGGTCTGAAGTTCCAGATATTTCGGATATTAGATTTCTTTTGTTTGATTTTGATCCCAATGTTTTTGCCACTGCCTTGGGAGATTTTCTATCAGCCTTCCTTTTCAGAGCTCTAAAAAAAAGGCGCCTCTCCTTGCGGGAAGCAAAGAGTTGGCCAGCACTAGCTGAATATCCCCTTTTGGCTTTGCCATAACCTATAGGAGAAGTAATCACACTCGGGGGCTCCTGAAAGAGGTTTGTAAGAGCCGACGGGCTACCAGGATGGAATATTTCATCCACCTCCGTGCGTTCTTGGGTTCTTCAAAATCCATCGGGCACTCAATGGGATTCTCCTGGACAAAAAAGAATAGTTGTTCAATCTTTTCTGTGTTTTTAATGACCTTTTGGCACAGTTGGGCATGAGTGAGTATCTGATATTGCGATACAACTTGTGGGGCGGCCACAGTTTGTGCAAAAGATTGCCCAAAAGAATAGGTAGTTGTTTGTGTTGGACGCGTCAGATCGATGAGGACCTCCTGTTCTTTCTGATCAGTTTGTGTGGCTGTACTCACTAAACCCACATTTGCCGATCTCCCAGTGTCTATAGGTGCAGTCCTCCCAAGTGAAGGCACTAACACCCTCAGGTCGAAGGGAGTCAGCAAAAATAAATCCTTCTAGTTTGTTTAATTTAAAGAGGATTTGATTCAAGGATGACTTGCAATCTCTTAGCTTATAATGGGTATAGTCATGTCCTCTGTCCAATAGATTTAATATCTGTGACAATACCGGATAAAATGCCTCTAGAGTCTGCATATCGTCCGATGGATCCAGCAGGTCGAAGCCCAAGGGAGGGGCAGGAGCCGTTGGAGTAGGTGACGAAGCAGCTCCTGAGATCGGGCAGTAAGATCTATCTTTTCAGAAGGAGATACTTCCTTGACAGGGGCCATTGTTTAAGGGGGATTTTTGTAGGTCATGGAGTTTGATGAAATATTGGATATATCGAAAGTGACACTTTCTTTGCAGTGTGAGTGCACATCCGCCCTTCTACAGCTGGGGACGGTTACCGGAGTTGAGGGAGGTTGAGGGACTGTCGGAAAGACGTACTTGTTTTTCAAGAGCAGCAAAAACTGCCGGTGCGAGAATGGAATTGTCAGAGGGAGCAGTATTCAATGGATCAGAGTTGGTCCCCCCGGATGAGCATGGCTCGTCCATCCTCATACTCAGAAAACTTTTTCGGGCTGAGGACGTGCGAGCAGGCCTATTATAGGAAGGGGGACAGTCAAACTGGGCATGGTTCAGCTTGTGAGCGTGCGTAAGCAAAAGCCACTTCATGGCAAATTATGTAGTTTGCAGTAGCTGTGTTCGTGCTGGGCGCCTTACTTCGCTCCCCCTGTGTTCGCTCCATATTTGCACTTTCTACAATGGGAGATAAAGTAGTAATAACGCCTTTAGTTGATTTTTTGTTGTGTGTGCTTTTATCCGCAAGTTTGCAGGGAGTTCGACCACTACGTAAAGAGTAAACCATTTGGTTCTAGGGACATATGTAGCCCTGCAACCCCACCCTTGTGGTGTCACAATTATCAATATTCAATGCTCAATATGGGGTTATCCGCAATGTCAAAGCGATTAGATTAACACATCAATGTTGTATGAATTGAAGATCTTGCCCATCAGCACATAATATCACTATTGCAGGTAATGCGCAACCTCAGCGTTCCCACACTCAATTTTATGAGGTCTAGGCAGAAACAAAAAGGAAATTGCCCAATGTGTGGCAATCACTGCCACAGAATAGATCTAATTGGGTTACCTGTTTTAAATAACTTGCTGACCTCCGCTTCAACACTTACCACCATTTGTAAATGTTTTAATCGTTTACTCCCATGCTTGGAAAACATTCGTTTTTAAGTGCATTGGTAACAATAGCCCCCAGTAAGGTCAAGTGCTACAATTACCCGGACACCCGTGAGAACAAGGCGGCTATCATGAAGTCAGTTATACAGTCAAGGGCGTATAGAGGTACCGGCCCCCAACAGTTCAAGTGTCCGCCGCCCACAAACGTCTCATGAGCACAACGTGTGTATTCAAATTAGCACAACATAACGTCTCGTGGGCACAACTTTTATAGTCAATCACCTTCTATTTCTAGTCCAGGCAAATTGGTGCAGCAGGCAAAGACGTCTTGACAGCTCCAGTCACGCGGCGGGAGAAGTGAGATCCACAGCGTTTTCAAAGCCACAGCAGCGCTCGAATTCCAGCAGCACCTGACGCCAGTAAACAGTACTTATGAGTACTTAAGGGTGCTCCCTTAACATTTAGACTTGGCTGGTGACAGTGGTACCTACCCTAATGTCCTACCGCGGTTATATCATTTAACGTGGTAACGTTTTAGGCTATTTTAGTAGCCTCGAACTTTAAACCCGCTTGCCCAAATACTTTTTATTTCGGCTCTGGTTGGGTTTAGTCACCATTTCTTTTTGTTAACATCCTTCTTGGGTCTTTCTTTGCGTGGCAAACCAGGTTTGCCTCCTTTGTTCGCCGACCTTTGGCGGGCTTCTGACCAGACGCCCTCCTTTGGAGTCTGGGTGTCCAGGTGGGCTGAATGTGAGGGAGGGGTAGAGTCACCTCCTGCACAGGGTCTCCTTGAAAACCCAAGTCGCGCTTTGTGTTGATTTGCTGAGGTGGTTGTCCGGGCTGGACAACCCCCCTGCTGAGTGATTGACAGCCAGGCAGTGTGAATGGGGGATTTTGGCATAAAAGGCAGGACTCTTGAGCTGGAAGTGAGAGTCGCCACTGGAACGGCAAGGAACCGAAGAGAAGAGGAGAAGAAGGCGGCTGCTGCAACCCCGGATCCCGGTGAAGCCCTGCTGCAGTCCTGAGCTATCTACCCTTCAACGACAAGAGAAGATCCAGTACTGAGTCTTCTTCCCTTGAGCCTGGTGGGATCAACCAGCTCACCCTTTCTTCAGTCAGAGCATCCTCTCCTGGGTCGAAATCACTGCTGTGCTGTAGTGGTTCGGATAGCCATCAGAAGAGCCCTCTCCTGATTTAAAGGAGCGCACCTTTTATTCATCGTTGTCTTTTTCGCTGCTGCTGGCCTCATCCCTGGGTAGTGCAGATCACTCCAGACGACATCCTTCTTGTCCCCATGACTGAAGCCGCAGCAACCGTGAGTCTGCAGGAACTACCAGGAACAACTGCCGTAGCACCAGCTTTTCTCCAACGGAATAAGGTACTGTGCGCACATTTGGTCATTCTCTCCGACTGACCATCCGGAATCGGAGTGAACCCTTTTCCTCCACGAAGATTTATACTTTCTTCCCTCCCTCTTATAACTTTTCCTTCCATCTGACAATATCTAAGTACTCTTGGCATCTCGAACTGTTCAAACATGTGATCTCGGCAACTGAGCATCTGCTCCATTGACACTGGCGCAGGCCTATTGACTTTAATCTGTATCTTTGAACAAGCCCTCCGATTCCCTTGCCTAGACAAAAGTGTTGCCTGTGATTTTATCCCCTTTTCCCTTGTTTGAAATTCTAAAGTACAAAGTGTGTTTTAACTTCGTGAGAATTTCTATCTGCGGGCACGCGTTAGTATTGCAACACTGGTCTGTCAAATCCTAATGTACTTACCTTGAATTTGCTGGAACACGTGGAAGTGGTTGTGTGTGGTGTATTTTACGTGTGGTTTTGAATTTATAGAAGTGAAGTGTTTTTTGAACGGATGGTTTTAAATAAATGTCCTTATATGTTTTACCTGAAACCTTGAGTCAGTGTTTGCTTGAGACACAGTAACTGTGGTCCTTTGTGTAATCCCTACTACTGCTCATTTACTCTTGAGATAAGTCTGGCTGCTCCGCTACTGCTACACTTTAACAGTGTAGTACAGGCTTGTACCAAAGGTGAACTTGTATTACCACTTGTAGTCTTAATTGTGTGTAGTGGTCCCTAACGGCACTGCACAGGATTCTGCCTAACAGGGCCAAGAAACCGGCACCCAGAGAAGACACATCCAGAGTCCCACATGAAGACAGTAGGAAATAAGAACGCAGAATCCAGTTGACGTTTCGAGTAAGTGGCTCCATGTCAAAAATCACGACCCTCCCAGGGAGCATCGCACAGTAGACGAATCTCTCTGGGGAACAGGGAGGAGGGCGGCAAAGCCGAAGCAGGAGAATACTGAGAAGTCTCAAGGCAGGTAGAATACAGAGAAACCCCAAGGTGGGGGAAAAACAGGACAGCCCAGGAGTGGGGAGGACTGGAAGAAGCCCCAATATGGGGTGAGCCCAAAGGTGGGGAAAATACAGAGAAGCCCCAAAGGCGGGTGAGAGAGAGACCCCTAGATGGGGAGTGCAAGGACAAACCGCGGAGGAGGGTGAAATATGAGAAACCCCAGAGTGGGACCAAGAGTGAGACAAGCCCCAGAGTGGGGATATGCTCAAGAGGTGCCTAAGTGGGAAAAGAGGAAAAGAACAACCCCATAGTGGGGAATAAGAGGCTGAAGGAAACCACAGTGTGGGGAAAGAACCAAAAGGGAAAGATTGAGTGAATCCCAGACTAGAAGAGAGAACGACTTTTTGATAGACTTGAGTTGCGAAGGAAAGAGACTGAAAGACACCCAGTGCATGTTTGGGACTGGGCATCTAGGCAAGTCACCCATGGTTAAGAGACACCTGGTGGGGTCAGAAACCAGCCACCATCTCTTTATTCAGGAAATGGCCCAGAGTATGTCTTTGTTGTATTTGTGTTTTTCTTTGCAGTGGTAGGGAGAGAACTTGGGTTAGAATAGGATCCTGGACCAAGGACTTCATATATGCAAGATATCCTGACTAGCACCCTTTGATGTATTTCTTTGTAGAGTAGGGCACACAATCGTATGCGTAGGGACACCTTAGGCCTTGGTCTTTCTTAAATAAAGAATAAATAAGTGTTCAAATGCCATGAGGAAGCCTTTGGAAGGGCTCCAAAGAAAAAGGGCTGGAGCAAAAGAGACCACCTTCGTCACAGAAAATGGTTTATTATGCTGAGGGCATCTGGAAGGAGATGGAAGCCATGAGAGCCAATTGTCATTCCTTGGAGTCACAGAAAGATAGTCATGGAGCTCTGCCATTCCCATTTAACAGCGGGATGTCAGGGAATAGGGAAAACGCAGGATCAGGACCTTGGCAACGTTTACTGGCCCAGTGTCTATGCCAATGTCAAATCCTGTATAGTGTGCCAAATTACAAGATATCATCACTTAGATGGGGAAGCCCCACTACCATGGTGCCAGGGTGATGAGGCCGCTACCCGATAGTTCCCCTGGGGGCAGTGCTGAGCGGGAGGACCTCATGGGGAGGGTGTAATCCATTGAGGGCAGTGACCTAATAGGGGGAAAGCAGTATCCCCTTAACTCTCCCACCTTTACCCAAACCCCTTCTCTGTAGCCTCCTCCCAGTACCACAATGTACTGTTGTAATGTTTCTCCAGTAGAAAACCACTGAGGGAAAAGACACCCATACAGTAGCCAATGACAGCACTGGGAAGAGGATGCGAGCAAAGAAGAACGCGCAGAGGAATGAAGGCATATGCTCTAGTCCTTGTGATGATGTAATTGGTCAGCTGTGATTTAAAGCCAACCAGGATGAGAAGGTTAGCATTTTGGATCCCAGCTTGGTGCCGACCAAGCCCTTCACTGAGGCCATGCAGAGTTGCAGCAAGAAGGAACAGACTGTGGGCAGAGAGAAGGAAGGCATGAGGGAGATTGACAACGCAGGTGGTGGAGCAGGAAGGACAAGACTTACTTGCAGGTTACCAGAGCTGCTACGCTGACGCTGATCCAATGGAGACCTGCAGCAAGGGCACACGAAGAACCGCAGAAGATCCTGCTGAGCCCTAGAAGCCACCATGTCTCCTAGGAGACACGCAAACAACCGTGGGGACAAGGCCCGAAAGGCACAAGGGTGGCCAGTCTAGAGGTTGGGGAGACCCAGAGAGCGTAAGGCGCACAAACCGAAGGGAAGCAGGGACACTCACTGGGGCAGAGGCTCTTAGAAGACGGGGGTCTGGGACCCAAAGCAAAAATCCATACCATGTGCAGTGACAGGTGGAAATACAAACTTTATCAAATTGAAACACATACACAGACCTTGGCAGAGGAGTGAACCAAGCCTGTGGAGTGAAGGAAGAGTGAAGAGAAATATCATTGTGTGCAACCAAGTAGAGGGGGTCTGGAACCAATATCAAAAGGCATACTCCAATTCAGACCAAGGGAGATTACAAATCCTACAGAAACCAGTGACATTCACAGACCCTGCCAGGAGAGTAAACCAGGGCTGTGGAATAGAGAAAGATTGTAACAAAGCAACACTAAGTGAGTACGTGAAGGGGGGCTGAGACTCATGCAGGGCAAGTGCTCCCCAAACAATACTTCACAAGGGTACAAACTTTGTATGGGCCAGCAACAATCAGAGACCTTATCAGGAGAGTAAACCAAGGTTATGGGTGAGCTTGAAAACACAGAGACAAAACTGGGAAATTGAAGAACGTGGTGTACCAAACTTGTCTAGAGAGCTGACCAAGAAGAGGGGTATAGACAGAAGGGTCTGCGACTACAAGTGAGAGAAAAATGCAAAACACAGCTTCAAAAAGAGAACCCAGCTATTTTACCTTGTCGCACCCCCTGGGAGGTGGGTCTGCAAACAAGGAATAAACTTGAACAACATTTGGAAAGGCTCTGCGGAAAGGGTATCAACCCCCAAGCCTTGTAGAGCTTTGTTTGCTTCCCGGCACCAGCTTTTTAACCTCCTTGTAACACTCCTGGAAAATTGATACCTAAAGACCTTTTGCAATGCAGTTTTTGCAAATTTCCATGGATGACTGAAACCCTCTTCCACTTAGTGAACTCATGTCCAGCTCTTGCCACCCTGCAAGATAAATGTTCAACCGTAACCTTAGATTCAATGTGGTGGGAATGGATGCTCATGGGGGAGTCCTTTAGGCTAAACTTGGCGGTACTGCAATTTACTGAAGCAATACTGAAAGTGTTTAAAATAGATGACTGATTAATAGATCAGAAAACTGCAGATATGCCTAAAACTAATAAATAGTAAAGCTGATACCCCTACCAGAAGTTGAAAGGTCAAGTTTAACTTCTAGGGTTGTCATTGGCACATTTATTTCAACAACGGCTTTGGGATTTGCAACGGTCTGTAAAGTACAATGAGGAATGAATAATAACCTATAGATTATAACTTGTCACATTGTACAATGGAACGTCCTTCCGAGATGAATGTTAAGATATGTGATGTTAATTGATATGTTTTAATGTAAATGGTCAAAAGATCTTAAAAGTCTAACCAATAAATGCTTAAAATAAAAAAATATATATTTTGGGCCCTGCTTGCTATAAGGAAAACCTCAGTCCCCAACGGGATATTCTTGGATATTTTTGAGTTGTTATATGGCAGGGAGCACCAGGATGTGCTTAATATGCTACTGCAAATTTGGTAAGAGAGAGAAGGCTCTTTTACCCACATCTCAGGCCCCTGCCAAGCTAAAGTCCCACATGAAAGCAGTGAGAGAAATTGTTTACACACATCCTCAAGAACACCTGCAAGAAAACTGTGACCACTGGGCCGTTACTCAATCATTTTTTGGTAGGCGACCAGGTATTAGTGCTAATACTTCTGAGAATAAGTGTATAGACTATAGGGGGGTGCCAGTACTTCTGCCCACTATATGGTTGGCAAAGAGGCACCCCAGCCAAGGCCCGCAAATGGTAGATGTGGGCAAGCAACCAAGGCTTAGACTCAATGGAGGTGATGCAGGGTGGTTCTTAGGTACAGTAAAGCCCAAGCCATCACAAAGGAATGGCTACAAACTATGTTACGTGCTACCACAGATCTTTTATTCAATAACAAAGGTTAAGTGGATATATACAAATAAATGAGACTCACTTGTACTAGAAACTCGACTTCAATAGTCAACACAATATATACAACACTATGTGGTACCACAGTTAATCTTTGGCTCAGCAATAATGCACTGATTGGTAATAATCTTAAAACTGCACCAAAATTACTAAACACTGATCAACAGAAGTGTCGCGGCCAAGATACATGTGGGAACCTGGTGTTACCCAAGCAGGAGGAAGTCCTCTTCCTCATCACGGTACCTTGGGTGCCTTGGAAGGTGAAGTGGTCAAGTCTCCCAGCTTTACTAAATGATGTCCATCGAGGATGGACCTCCTCTGGAAGAAAGAAAACATGAGGCTGTTGCTTTCGAGCAGAAGGGAACCAAGCAGTGTCAAAAAGGGAGCAGTGAAAGTCTGTCTCAGTAGTTTCCTTGGTCAGGTTGCTACGCCGGCTACGGATGTCCCACAATGCTGAAACTCACTGTGGACCTTGACAAGCGTAGATCGTGAAGATACATTCTTTAGATGTCATTGGTGACCTTCGGTGGCAACGGGTGCAGTGACAGACGTAGGTGTGAATTTCTGCAGTTCGGGGTTTGTCGCCATTCAGTTTCTCTGTGCTGCAGCCGCAACACAGATGACATAATGGCTTCTGGTGAGTTGGACCCAGCACTCGACTGCCCTGCAGACCTCCAAGTCTATACCCTGAAAACTCTACCTTTGGTTTGTACCAGAATGGTGGAAAACTCATTTGTATTTGGTTTATTTATATTGCGCACCCTGCCCGTACGCATCTGGGCGCATTACTTACAATGTTACAAGTAAGGTTACAGGTTGACATCCAGAAGTTGCAGTTACTTAGTGAAGGTACATGAGAGAAGGCAGAGGTAGTAGATGTGGGAACAAGCATATATTACAATAGCAAATAGAAAACATAGCATATAAGCTTAAAGTAAGTGTACGTAAGTAAGTACGCTTGTGAGTACATGTGATTATTTATAGTTATTTAGGCTATCTGCCTAGATAGATCTAGTCGGTGCAGGCAGTAACATAGTGTGACAGAAATGTACAATCAAACTCTAGTGGTGGTTAGGTCTAGCTCTGTGAGCCAGAATTTAGCTTTGTTCTTAAAGGCAGAGTAGTGGGCTTCATTTCTGAGCGTATTTGGGAGTGCGTTCCAGAGTTTGGAAGCAAGAACTGGGAAGCTGGACCCCCGAGTTTAGTAGTCTAAATCTGGGTATAGCTAGAGAATGAGCTTGTGCAGATCTAAGCGGTCGGGTTGCTGTGTGTGCAGAGAGGCGGTTGGCCAGGAATTCTGGTGCTTGCTTAGTTAGGCACTTGTGTGTAAGTGGGAGGGTTTTGAGTGATATTCTGTGTGCCACAGGGAGCCAATGCAGGTTCTGTCTAGTGTCAGAGATGTGAACTTTCTAGGGATATTGAGGGCTGCTCCGATAGCATTATTCTCTGTTACCTGGAGCCTGTTGATATTCTTTTGACTAGTCCCCAGATAAAGGGCATTGCAATAATCAATTCTGGCCATCACAAGAGTTCTTGCCAATATGATGCAGTTAGAGGTGGTGATGAAAGGTCTGCAGGCTGTCACTAGTTTACACGTTTATGCTGATACCACCGAATTGATTTGCTTTGTCATGGAAAGGGTGGAGTCAAGGTGGAAGCCTAGAGTTTTAGTATTGTTCAGCACCTTAATGGTATTCCCATCAATGTCAAAAGCTTTGAAATCCGGGTCCAATTTGTTGAGTCGATGTTGGGATCCGAGGATAAGTAACTCTGTCTTATCGTCGTTTAAGCATAGGCTATGGGATGCCATCCAAGCTTGGATGACTGAGTAGATTTCATTGTAAGGCACTTCACTGCAGGCAGAGACTCTGGACTTCATCAGCCATGAAAGGTAGACAGATGTCGAGGTTGCAATGCCCCTTGAAGATTTATTCAGTTGGTTGGAACGAAACAACTGACGGGCGTCGAGCAGCACTATACCAGGGTACCCCCTCTTCTGGGTGATGCACTGCAATCCAGCTTTAAAGTGGTCACAAACAGCCTCCAGACCCTGGATGATACCAGTGGATGTCTTGGGCTCTGAATTTCTGAACACTCTTCTTCCGGACACACAAAGATACCTCTGCAGAATGGCAGGCATTCAGGACTGGCTTCCAGGACACATTGGGTAAAGAGCAGCAGTTGCACGATGTCCCCTCATACCTACGGGAAGAGGTTGCCTGTGCAGGTCCTCTCTTGATCAGTCCTTGAATCAGCACAGCAGAACAACTTCCTCCAGCTGGATTCAGGATATAGCCTCTAGCTTTACTCCAAGCTTCTGACACAAAGGTAAGTGAGGGGGTCTTCTGATATACACAAATTCCCCCATTCACTCAGGCTGAGCTGAGATCAGCAAGCCAATCACAGATCAGTGCATTCATCAGGCAGCACCCAATCAGGCTCACAGACATTCAGGCCATCCACCATTATTTATTTTATTTTCTTTATTTATTTATTTACTATTTCCTATATACTGCAATGTCCCCACCCCTTTCCCCCTTCCCCTGCACTTGTGCAATCTCAATGTCACCTGGCATAGTAAGATCTGTGTCTTTGTCTTCCCTCCGTTTCCCCTCCCTTGCCTCGAAACACTTGTGTATAGGCGCATTATAAAAGCCATATCATATCACCTAAAACCAGACACCCAAAACAGTGGATGTGTATTAGGGACAGCTCCCAGACTTTCACCGCACCCACTGCATTCATTCAGTTCCATTAAAGGCTGGCTCAGGCAGGACCTCAGGCATTGTGACACACAACCAAAACCAGACACACACAACACAGAATGAAATTGACTCCTCTCTCCAGTCAGTCAGGTCACACCCCTAGAGTGTACCCAAAACAAGCAGTGTCTTGGAAGGCTCCTATCAGTCTAGCAGGGGCAGCCCCAGATCTATATATGGTCCTTCCATCCAACATATAATAGGGGAGGGGGAAGCAGAAACAGAGGGGCAAGGCAAAATAAACCAGGAAGCTCACAGTGGCCATCTTGTCTTTTAGTAATCCATTGATTCCTATGGCAGGGCCTGAGTGTCCCAAAATGGGGAAGATCCATAGACACTGCAAAATCAGCACGTAGCTGCACCAGCCCATACCCTATTCTATGGGGCAACACACAGGTACCCAAAAACATACACTCAGGGTACAACGGTGTACCCCTACCCATGGGTACCACAGGGTTATCCCATGGGTATTGTTCACTTAAAAAGTAAAGATGAAGAGCTGCACTGCCAGGGGTCCAAACTGGACTCCTGTACCGTAAACACACAGAGTAGTGGGACAAGGACGAGGAGGCCCTGTCCCTCAAAAGCATTTCCAGCATCACAGTAAGATGATCTCAAAGTGGCATGGACCCTATAATATCCTGTAATGCAAACAAAACCTTAACTATCTGGTCTCCCAGCCCGATGTAAGATAACGAACCCAAAACGATCATGTAAACAGATTAAAGTGTTGGAGAACCAATCCACTAGAGCAAAGCACTGTAACTATGGCTATGCTCCTGGTGGAGGATCGTCAAGACCCAGCCTAATTCCTGACAACCTCTGTCAGAAGCAACAGACGGACTACCAGGATTTACTGCCGCAATTCCAGGTGAAGTTCTTTCAGGCGAACCATGGAGAGTTAAAAATGGCTCTGGTTTCAATTAAACCTTTACCCATATACCCAGACATAAACTGTAGGAAAATATCAAACGTGCTAAATATTCACAACAGTAATAACAATATACATTCACAATAATGAATCCATGAAATAGTGATAAAATCAATCTTACATCAATCTCTCCCTGAAAAAACAGTCTCAATCATATTATTCCTTCCATGTTCATAACAATTGATCCATTATTACATAAAGAAAATTATACAGTGCGATTAATGACAAATGTTCACCCCACGTCAATCTTGACCAGAATAAATAAATCGCAAACTCCGATCCTACTTCAATAGGTGCTCTAAAAAAATTGTAATCTCGATAGACTAAAATACGGGCAGATGGTAACCCAGGGCCTTAACGTTTCTTGTGGCATGTTAGTTGTGCAAAATCTACATGTAAAGGTGCATAGTGCCTGTTGAGATTTCCAACGCTTGATTCATTCTCCCGTATGTACCTAGTTTAATCCAAAGCGCATATATAAAGCCTGTACCTTATTACATGGGTATTGTTTCAAATACATCGGAAGTGAGTCCCTTTATAGGGGAAAGCTAGCATACTCGACATAAGTGGAATAGGTGCTGATCTTATCAATAGTAATCAACCAATCATAGTTAAAAGGTTTCCGCTTAAAAATCCCTGACCGGTGCATAAGCTCTTCTTCCGACGCTCCAATTGCCATCAGAAGATCCAGCATACTAGCTTTAAAGGATTCCAAAGTGCCCACTCTCATGACTATGCTCATATCCCAATACAGAGAATTTAACAATGGTGAGATAATCTTACCATAGTTTGTCAGTTGTCTCCATAAAAAACGAGTTCCGAGAGATACCAGACAAAGTTGTACTGGGGAGACCCCCGGCCGGCCCATAGAGTTGGGGTTTGCTCCAGAGTACTTTAAGAGGAGATAGCTGCACCTTTGATATGGATGGGGGTGCAGGTTTACTACTCCAACACCAATCAATAAGGACAACTCAATGGTTTGGCAAAGGGGAGTCCGTTTAATGACAAGTACAAAAAACGGGGAAACATGGAAATCAACAGATAACCCGTCTCGCTTCAACTCCCTCAAACTTTATACAAACAGTAACATTTATACTCAAAAATCGTGATCATTGACGTGTAACACTCAAAAGTTAACATGCAGTTCTATTGGTTCGGAAAAGGTAACTTTACTATAGGTACTATATCTGTATATGGTAACGGAGTGAGAGGATTGGATAAACACTATCAGGTGTGCGTCTAAGCCCTTCCTTCTAACATTACTATTGTGGACGTCATTAAGAGTATGATGTCCCATTGGTTCTGCTATCTATAGGACTCTAGATTATTTGGTCCATTGTGATTGGGTTGGCTTCAACCACATGCATAAATTTCCACTTTACTTAGCAGCACGCAGAATGGTCAGCCAGGTGCAGAGTGCCCCACGATTCACCAGGCCTTCCTTCAATCCATCATTACTTTAGTGGCTATGTGTCAATTAGTTGGCTGTGGTCGGCCTCGAAACTGTGTCTTCTTGTCAGGAAAAGTTATGATATCTCTGTCTGGGCGGCTGCCAAGCATAGGTGTGAACCCGTGCTCCTTCTCGCTCAGATGGTCATGTGCTACTCACACCGTGAATCTGCAGAGTTTCCCTCAATTTGTTCATTTAGTTCTTATTCGGCTTGCCACCTGCCCACGCCTCCTTATCTCGACCTTCCTGAGATAGGCTATTCTGTTCTTAAGTTTCGATTCCGCAAAGCTACAGTTCGCTCCTTCTATTGTTCTGACCATGGCTCTTCCTGGCTCACGTTGCCTCTGCTGAGTTTCGATTCAGCCATCTCTTCTCGTTTTAGCTGGATTACGAATCCTGTCCTGTTTGGCCTCTAGTAACCTGAGTTGATTCTGCTTTTGTGAAAAGTGGGCTCACACTTATATAATGTGCTTCGTTGAGGTAGGTCTGTCCGGGCCTTCGTGATGTCACCATTCGTCTTCAATTAAGGCCTTTGTGGTTTCTTCCGGGACGGTATTTAGGCCATCTTCATTTCGTCTTACTTGTTGGTAGGGTTTTCTCAATGGATACCTTAATGTCCATGGTTTTCTAGGTATCGCTACTTCAACAGGTGTTGTTCTTCTGATAGGCACTGAGCAGAGCCCTACTGCGGCTCTCTGCTGGTTTATTTGCACATCATAAGTCACATATTTTGGTGTGAACTTTCCTGGTACTTCAAAATGGGAAATGGGAGTGCAAGCTTTATCTGGGACCTCCTCTACATAGTTTATGTTGAATAATTGCATTCGGAATACTCAATGAAAGACCAAGCTCCGCTTTCCAGAGTTCCCCCTGTATGGTATTCAGCAGAGTACCCAAATCTATCAGACATGTCTAAGCCATACAGAAAACCAGCTCAATCTTCATAGTGTAGAATTTCGGAATAGGTCAAATGGAAAATATACATACACGATTAAAAAGATATTTCATTTATGACAATATGCAGTGTCTTCTTCCATATCTCCCTTCATGCTGTATTTGAAAGATGGTCCTCTCCCATCATTCCCGTTGTAAATCCGGATGACTTGACGTTTGAAGAATAAACTCCATCCAAATCTTCAATAATTACACAATGCCCAAAATCGACACGTTGATAGAATGCCTGGGGAATGCCAAGTTAATCACTACTTTGGACTTGATGAAAGGCTATTGGCAGGTTCCGTTGAATGCAGATAAAGAAAATAAAAAGCTATAAGCACACTGTAGGGTCTAGATCAATGTACAGCTCTTCCATTCGATCTACCTGGCGCCCCTGCTACATTTCAATGGATACAATCTTACGCTCCTATTTGTCCTTCACAGACGATAAAATGATCCATAGTGCCAGGTTGGGAGAACATCTATGCCATCTGTATGAGGACACTATGACCTTGAGAAGGGCAGCACTCTGTGCCAACCCAAAATACTGTAAAATACGGGGTATCACGCCAAAACATCGAATGACATTACTGTGGGTCACAGAAAATGGATTAGTTTTTAATCTAAATTTTGTGAAAATATAGATGGGGTTGGGGTGGGCTCTTCATTAAGGTAGGGGGAAATGGGGGGCTTCAGGGCGGGGGCGGGACATATAGTCCCGGGAAAATGGGTTAAAAGAAATAAAATGTGATGTTTGACATGCAGTAAAATAAAATATGTTTTGAGGTAAATCCAAATACTTATGGTACCTTGTTGGCAATTATTAATACCAACCCTAAGTGAGAAAATAAAAGCAGTGACCCCAACTATCACCCCAGAGGCCAAGCAGGAGCTTAGAGCCTTCCTCAGGCTTGCAGACTATTACCAATAGTTTACCCAAACTTTTCCACCATTGCTGCTTATTTGACTGAAACTTTAAAATACACAGCTCAGCAAACTGTCTGGATTAGGGAAAACCCTAGGGATACCCTGAAGAAGGCCCTGCAGGATGAACACATCCTTAAGATACCACACTTTCTCAAGGAGTATATACTCCAAACATATGCATCCAAAGAAGGCCTTGGAGCTGTCCAGTCGCAGTTGCATGAAGACCAAAAACACTGGGGTTGTGTATACAAGTCGGAAATTAATTCCCTGGGACAAAATTATGCAACTGTGGAATTGGAGTCTCTGGCTATCAAGTGGGCCATTATCAGTTTGACATACTATCTAACTGGCTCACTGCAGACCACTTACCTTTAACATGGATATATCTGAGAAAGGACACCAATGCCACAGTAATGAGGTAGCGTGTAGACCTACAGCCTTTTTGCTTCATGGTAGAACACACAAAGTGCAAAGCCCAATGGAACGTAGACTTCCTCAGCCGCTATCCCATAGGCCGGCTAGAGGAGGGCTTAAAGCAAACGGGGGCAGTATGTGACGAATCCAAGGAGTTCATACCTGCTCCCCAAGGGGGAGCCACCGCCTTTGGGACTATGAAGGTGAGCCTGCCACACTTAACACCCCCTGGGGGACAGTGCAAATGGTATCCCACTGGGACAGAGAATACCGAAAAAGGGATATGTTATCCTCCATTACCATGAAACCCTAATACCGTGGTTGGCTATGTGGGAGCTGAAGCGTCTGGTAATCTAAAACTTCCTCTTATAACGGCTGGTTTGGTTTCTGACTCCAAGTATCCAGTCCTCACCTGAAATAGCAGAACAGTGGATGGCCGTGCAAAGGAAAGACTGAAAGGCACTCAGTGCATGTTTGGGACTGGGCATCTAGGCATGTCTTCTATGGTAAAGGGACACCAGGGTGGGGAGCAGACCCCAGCCACCGCTCCTTTATTCAGGCAATGGCCCAGAGTATGCCTTACTTGTATTTCTGTTTCTTTCCAGTGGTAGGGAGAGACCTCGGGTTAGAATAAGATTCTGGACCAAGGACTTTCTGCAAGACATCCTAATAGGCCCCCTTTTATGTACATCTTTGTAGAGTAGGGAACATCATCTTAGGCCTAGGGACAAGTTAGGCCTTGGTTTTCCTGAAAAAAGGAATAAAGAAGTGTTCAGACACCATGCCTCCTTACCAGTCTCCTGATTCTGACGCACCACAGTAAGTAGGATTCCATGTGGTTCATGGCCACCATATTGGTAGAGGCAGAAGGGAGCAGGGGGGAGTATCAGGGCTGCTCTCTAAAATTATTATCACAATAGGTCCTCCTTTTTGAGCAGAAACTAAAAATTGTGGACAAAGAGGCAGCAACTCTAGTGCCCTGGAGACTCACCCCTGCTCAGATGCACAATTTTTGCTCTAACCTTTTACAAGTTTGTCACACGTTTTAATAATAATTTTATGAAATGTCCCTTTTAAAATTAAAATGTTTGGAAATATATATATGCATATAATACAAAACTTAGGTGGAAATAAACCTTTCTCTAGTGGAGACACATGGCTTTGTTTTCTTTTCTTTTTAGTCATAAACCAAATTCAGGTTCCTCCATACAGTACTGCCCTGCATCTCCTGCTGGTGGTGCCAGGCAAATGCAAAGAATAGTAGGGGGCTTCACCAAATATACCCCCTCCCGGAGATTTATAACAATGTGTGACAGCTCTGTGTCTGGACAAAAAATGCACAGAAATAAAACACTGTGTGCTAATCTTATACAGGGGTAACTGCGCATCTCACCAAGCCCTACAATTATTTGGGACCTTTCCTAAACCGGTGGACTGAGCCACAACGGGCAGTTTCCAATCCTAGGTCTATGTCAACTGCACCAGTGGACAGGAAATGAGTGAATGGAGAGGAGGGAGGGAAGGAGAAAAGGGCACGACACAAGATCAGCAGATCCTGTTAGACCAAGGAAGATTATAAAAAAGCTTGTGCACCTGCCTATATCCCCCGTTTCTCTTTGTGTCACCAAATGACAATCCACACCAGTGAATACAATTATCATTGGACAATTCAGTGAGTCCACCATCCTCATTTCATGTCCAAAGACCCTTCCCTGGCGTAACCAGAGTTCTTCCCAGTCCCTACCAGGAAGTCCAACTTTGAGATGATCCGTTCCGATGCTTAATACAAGTTACGTTTCTCTCTAAAGATTGTGATTCAACTTGTTCCACCTTTGGCTGAAGGATTTATTTGGGAGCAGTTCTCATGATACTGCTGCAGCCTTGGACCTTGCAGGACATGTTGGAGTCACGCTACGAGCAGCTCCACACCAGAAAAGCTTGCACACCTGCCGTTTGTGGGGAATAGAGTAATCAGCCAGAGTTAGAAAGATTAGTATTAACTGGAGTCTATTGTATCATTACCGGGGTTCACACAAGGAACAGGGATATGGCTCTCCAGTGATTGATTCCCTTCTCCCTGGGCAGTTCAAGAGGGTTCAGTTCTCGGCTTCTCCACTGCAGAGGGCAAAGGGAGGGTTAGTGTTCTCTATTCAAAAGACCACAAGGCTAAAGAGTAAATATCACAAGGCTGTGAGTGTGGGGAGGCTTTTGTGGGATAAGTTCTTAGTTTATTACGGTTGGTCGGATCATATTCATTCTCATCGAGGCAAAGACTTAGAATCCCACCAGAAAAAAAAGGGGCTGGGGCTAGTGGGTTTCAGAACGTCCACACCATACCAGCCTCAGGGAGATGTGCATGCCGGACGCTTTAATATAGCTCTGATAAATATGCTTGGCACCCTGCAAGCAGCACAGAAATCACTCTGGGAGTCGGATATGGTCAAAGAAATGGATAAACAGAGGGCATTAGCAATGAAGGAAGGGGATTGAGTGGTGAGGCAATGGGGTGAGTGTGTTTAGGTAGGAAGGCAGTGTACCAGTTAGATAGTGGAGAGAAAAGAAGCAGGGACTTGAGGAGGGAGAGGTTTGGACAGGAGGAGAGTTAGTAATCTAAAAGGAAGTCACCAGGTGAAGATACTTTAGTAGTGAAGTAATTAGCAAAGTCTGATGAAGAAAGAGGAGATGAAAGAAGGGTCAGCGGGCGAGGAGAAATAATATGATTTAAGAGCTGAAAAACACATCGGGATGAGGAGAAAGGGAAAGTTTAAGGTCAGAAAAATAATTATTTTTAGCAGAGAATAACAGAGTTGTAGGAATAGTGATGGATTGTGAGGGTAGACTGGTCGATAGAAGATGGGTTGTTTTCCATCTTCTTTCTGCTTTCCAAAGAGAGGAATGAAAAATGCGAAGGGAGGGTGTAAGCCAAGGTTGAGGGGGTTTAAGAGATTGGGTGAAAGTTGTGGGAAGTCCAATCACTAAGCCAGGTTATGCCGACCACAATCTCTGAAACAACAAGCCAGAGGTAAGTTAAATGCTAGCAGGAGAGGATTGAAGGGCACCAATCAAACCAGCCCATGTTGAACAAGGAGAAGAATCACCAGGAGATGATGTTCATTGGAACAGTTCTAGAAGCAGAGCAGAAATACTGCAGACAAGCGAGATGCACCATAACCATTCAGGGCAAGTACACACTAGTACTGATTCATATGAGTGCCTTCATTATTACAATGGTCCACTCGCACTTCAAATGGCCTCGCAAGCTGAAATCCCCACTGAAGTTTGGATATGTATATGTGTGGAGGCTCCAAGCCCATTCCAATGGAAGACAAATTCATGACCACAAATTATCATGCATAGACTCAATTATTCATGACAATTGGTGAGGACACTTTACTAGGGTGCACTGAAAGTATTTAACTGTGAATTCTTGTGCATGGTGTCCACAAGACTGTTTCAGGTCCTCTTTCATTTATCTTATACACTTCTCCTTTGGCTGGTTGAATCGCAGATTTGGATTTCAGGTGAATACTATTCAGATATCTTCCTTTACATCCCTGAATGATTCTATTTATCACACTTATCTGCTTGCTGGCAATCAATTCCTGGATGTCTACTTGTTTTTACTGTGTTAGCCCAAAATAAACAGATTTCATCTTTTCTACCTCTCCTTCCATTCGCCCCGTTTCTTTTCATCCTCTTAAGCTTTCATTTGGCCAATCATTTTGCAATACGAGTTTTAATTTTCATTCTTGTTTCAATCTCGTCATTTTCATTTGTTTAATATTAAGAGTTCAACATTTGTTAAGCTTGGCTGCTTAAAACATTCTGTCACAAACTTTGGTTCATTTGAGTCTTGATAAATGTTTTCCCCTTTACGTGGGTCTCTCCAATTATGCTCTTTTTCTTTCTATTAAATTAAGATGTGAGCATCATTTTCTTTGTCTGGTTTTCAATGTGTGCATGCTTTGGCACTGGTTATCGCTGTAGTTTGATTGCCTTGCAGCCCTTCTATCGCCCAACCCAGGGCTCATCTCTCTGCTTCTCAGATCCTTCTCTTGGCTCCACCTCCTTATGCATCGTTTCTTTTACATATATTTCAACTTTTAGCACCGATGTTTGGATATTTGTTATTATTTAAACATAAGTTCAAGATTCATTTTTGCTTCCTGCTCTTGCTCATGTTGCTGCTATGGACCTGCATTGCTCTCTTTATCATGTAGGTATTTTGCCCTTCATGTTTGTGCTATTTGATTGATCTTTCGTACTGATTAATGCTTTTAGAGCATTTTGGATAAAAGGCTATATAAATGATATATAAATATGTAAATACCAGCTAAATCTTCCATTTTATTTGAATTTGTTTGGCACCACCAAATATCAATTTCTGTCATCTTAATTTTGCACTGAAATAGTTTTTGGTTGCATTCCTTGACATATGACCATGCCTCATCACATCGAGGACCACCTGTTCTTGTTAGATGGGCCATTCCACCTTTGCCTGATTACTAACTGTACCTGAAAGACACTGCCCTACTCACCAATCACTACTGCCGCACTACCATTTTATTTTTCTTTGCTTATGCTTGTCCAGATCTGGTTTTTATAATGGGTTCTCTATTTTACTATGAGCTTGTATTTACTACCGTCCACACTTAGAGGACACTGCCCATCCCTCATTCATTTAATTGTCCAGCTGTTTGAGCCTCTTGTCCATTTTCACCTACAACTCCTATCGCTTCAAAGCTTTCCTCAGGCTAGATTTTAGTACCCTGTAGTCCTTTCTCTATGCTTAGTAACATTTTTTAGTGCAAACTTCCAAATTTGCTTCCTATCTCATCATATTGAGCACTCGACATGCCACATCATACCCTGAACTCTTATACAAAACCAAAAGTAAGGACGTGCGCACCCTTAATGTCTACATGACAGCATTTCACTTAGGGGGCTCCAAGTGTCATAATCCATAAACACTGAAACTCAGAATTTGACAGAGTGGCAAAACATCCTATAATGAAAAATACCTCCAGTTTTACCACTTCTGCTGAACTCGTAGTCAGGCCAATAGGCTTTATGGCTGCACTGATGGAGGGTGGTGGGAAAAACGGGGACAACTTCCAATCATCTTGGCACATTTGTTATGTAATCAATGGCTGCTGATTCCACCTGTAAAGTCAGTTTTCATAGAAGGATTTAATTGATTAAATATATCAAAGTCAATGTTTATTATTGCAAAAATGTTCTGACTAAGCATATGGCAACATTAAACATGAAAAATACTATGTTCCATTTAATTTCCATTACAAACAAATAAAAACTCTTCTTTCTTTTTTTTACACCAAAAAGCAAAATAAGTAGTTAAATAAGAAATGCAAATTTGGACTGTACTGTGGCAAAGATTTTGTCACTTCCTTAATAGCCTCTAAATTGTCTGTTGGTAATGAATACTATGAAGTAAGGACTCCCGGGAGGCGTGGCTACATGGCCACAGACTAAGATGTGATTTCTATGTGCTCCTGCCGATCCTTCAGTGATCCTGACGAGAAAATGCACTTTGAGCCTGCTGAGAGACGCTGTTTTGGAGCTGCAACAGTATGAATACTAGAAGCATGCAGCGGTCGAAAGTCCGGTGTGAATCGGAGAAGGAGCAGTAAACTATGAGCCGGAGAAGTTAGCAAGATCCAGCCGGCGAATAATACAAGATGCCGACCAGCTGAGAATAAGGAAGAACTGAAGAGTCGCGCCGTCATCCTGCAAGAGCGGACACCGATCACTGAATGTGAGTTGGAAGGAAAGTAAAAGCAGGAGTGGCAGTGAACACAGCTGACGTGCTTAAGAAAGCCTGCAGGAGCGCAGTGAACAGCTGATGGGGAGATGCAAAATATCAACGATTAATCCGAAGACCGAAAGGTTAAGACTCGAGCTCACAATCTGACTGTCTGCTACCCAGGAGTGGTGTGCCGCCAACGACCTCTGCCTTAATGCCAGTAAGACTGAGATTCTCCTCATCGGTACGCCCGCTCCCTCATTTCCTGTCGTTCTCCGGCCGGCCTCTCTTGGCCCCCCTCCTGCTCCTACCTGCAAGGCGAAAATCTCAAGGTCATCTTCGACTCCACACTCTCCTTCTCTCCTCACATCTCTGACATCACTAAGAAGTCACACTATCAGCTGCACCTCCTCAGAGGTATTCATCCTTTCCTCTCCTTTCCCCAGAAGCTCACTGTCTCCAGCGCTCTGGTTCTCTCTAGGCTGGACTACTGCAACAGCCTCTTTCTAAATCTGCCTGCCTCTGCTCTCCGCCCTCTGCAACTCATCCAGAACAGGACTGCAAGACTTGTCCTTGGCCTCATGCCCAGGGATCGTATCTCTCCAGGACTGAAATCTCTGCACTGGCTCCCAGTGGCTGTGAGGATCAAATTCAAAACCCTCTGCATTGCCCACAAGGCCTTCTGGGGTCCCAATACCTTCAACTCACTCTTTCTATATCTTCCCCTCTCTTTCTAAATATCTTCCCCTCTCGAGCTCTTCGCTCACCCGCCTCCAACTCCCTTAGGGTCAGTCGCTTCTCCAAGCAACAAGTTGGTGGTAGATCTCTTTCTTCGGGTGAGGCCTCCCTCTGGAACAGCCTCCCTGAAACTTGAGGAGAACCATCTCCGGTTCCAGAAGCACCTCAAAACCTTTCTCTTTGCTTCTGACTTTTCTCCTCCTCTCCCCTGCTGACATCCTGGCTGATTCTAAATCTTCACGGATTACCTTGCTAGCCTCTGACTCGGGCCCAGGTCCCTCCCCCTCCAGTCACTCCCACCTACACTGCCTACCTCGCAACCCCTGCACGTGGGGACTGTTTCTGTATCCCTACAGTCCCACTACCAGCACTTGACACCTGATGTCAGCACACACTTGCCACCTGATGGCCCTTACTTACTTAAGTTATTATTCTATGCTCATGTACTGCACTGTCCCCTCTACCTTTCCCCCCGCACTTTCCCTTTCCCATGTACTTGTGCGATCTGAATGACATCTGACCTAGTAGGATTGTGGTCTGTCCTCCCATTGTTCCCCCCCTCCCCTGCCTCGTCGCGCCATGAAACACTTGTGTATAGGCACATTATAAATGCCATATCATATCATATAACTATACACATTTATGCGCAGTAACAATAGGGTGGAATGAAACAGATGGCCTCCAAGACATTGGTAATGCCAGCAAGTGCGAAAGCTGGGATGTTCTAGTACGAGACTGGAAGCTTCACATTGCAAAAGATAAGGAGATGAGTAACCGGACGGCCCTGCGGTGGATCCCCACACACACTGGTGAATACACTGTTGCAATTACAGAAAGAGACACATAATAGCAAGCACAGGACGGTGGACAGCGGGGTTGATTCAACACTGAAACTGACATCCGAATGAGAGACAAGAACTCTTGTATATGGCGGAAGAGAAATGGATGCATGGCGCTGGCAGGCAGAAAACAAGAGCAGGATACTAAGTGAGCTGTGACAGTCATTGCAGTGATATGTTTGGCATATCCTCAGGCTGCATATAGATATGGAACAATGTGGACACCAGAAATAGGAGGGCCCCACTCACGTAAGGAAAGAACCACGTTATACACCCATTGAATCGCAAAGAGAAGCACGCCGCCTGGCACGGCCTGCGAGAGTACAACAGTGAAAAGGGCTAAAAAGTATTCAGTTGCCAGACATGGGGACGACTGGGGCCGCATCAAAGTAGCAACTGTGGAATAAGGCTGACTCAATCCATAGGCTGAAAGCAGGCCCCACAGTGGTGCGGCTGGCACATATCAGGCGCTGAGGAACATACGCCTGCAGGTGCGTGGCAACTTGAACTAAACTGATACCCGTACGGCCCCCAACGGAGTTAAAGGCCCACAACAGTTACGGACAGAGGAGAATAAATGTTCCGGGGATCTATAGCTTCCCGAAGTACTGGCTGACTCAGCGACGCCAGAGAGGGGAAGGAGATGCACTAAAGAAGGCACACAAACCTGGCACAGATTGCTTAACACTAGCCCTCCCAGAAGTTGGCTGGCCCAGCTCAAGTTGGAGCACACATTAAGTGGGCCAATTGCAGAGGCTGAATGGACGACAGATAAATACGGCTAGATGTGACTTTTTGTGCAGTTCGTAACACAGGGTAATTGTAAGGGATGTGGGGCGTGAGCTCTGGAGTAGTATGCAGGTGGATCAACCACATAAGGCGAAATGCCGGACACCCATCATCAGACCCGAAAAATCTGCTGAGAAGTACAGAGATTAACGAAAAAGTGAAGAAACACGTGAAGCGCATGCACTACAAGCTCCCTGCTATATAAGTAGTGGAGGGTATCGTCGGAGATAAAGTGGCAGAGTGTGAGTGTAGGGCAGGATCCCGAAGAGAGTGAACACAAAAGTGCCACAACACTCAAGGCAGAACACTCCCCCAACCCAGCACAGTGATAGGCATTGGGCCGCACCACATGACATTGGGCATAGAGGTGTGTTCCAGAGTAAGGGGACGTTCCAATGGCAACTAGAGCAAATAAAAGTAAAGGGAAGCAGTCGTCATTGGATGCGGTTGCCAAACCTAATCAGATGACAGAGGGTGCAAAGACACCATTGCAAGAAGCACGCAAGGGAGAAACACCAGGGAGAATGGACCGGCAAATACTGGAGGCCATTGCAGAACTAAAACGACACTGGAATCCAAAATCAATACAATGCAAATTGATATGAACCTCTTGAGACAAGATGTCAGAACACTGGCGGTACGCACTGGGGTGTTAGAGAAGGAGGTGAAGGCTAACACAAGCAGCTGCAAGGACAACTCCCAAGAAGTCTCCATATTGAAACAAGAGCGAAACCTCGAAAATAAAGCGGAAGAGGCAGAAGGTCGGGCACGTAGGAACAACAGGCATATACTCCCGGAAGGTGAGGAAGGTCAGAACCCAACCAACTACATAGAAGACATGCTCCTGCAGGAAATAGGAGCTGGATCACTCACCCAGAGGTTCAAAGTGGAGAGGGCGCATAGAGCCTTAACGAGGAGACCGCCACCCGGCGGCCCATCTCGGCCAATAATCACCAAGATATCGAACTATAAAGATAGGGAGAGAATCCTGAACACTTCCGAAAAGGAGGAACCATTAGCCGGGTGTCGGCATCTATCATGGCATATTCTGATTACGCGTTTTAGGTGCAAAAGCAAAGGATGAGCTATGGGGCTGTTAAAAGAAGGTTATGTGTTGCCAATCTCAATTATATGTTACTGTATCCAGTGAAGATGAAGGTCCTGCATAACAATTGGGCTCTTTTCTATGAGACCCCCGTAGATGTGAGCAAATGGATGGACTCGCAAAATATGCAGACAGAGCAGCAAGATCAGCTGGAAGAAGGAAGTGATAAGTGAAGCTGCAATGGGTGTTTAATGTACCTGCTAAACATTAAGGGGGCTAGCACATAAAGAGGTGATAGAGACACTACAACTGATAAGCAAATGCGTTTTTCATTGATAGCAAAACGCAGGACACACATGCACAGCATAGGAGTATGCAGTGCTGGGAATCACTCTTTACCCACATTAGGTTAGTTTAGTTGGGATACTAGTAGTTTAGTATCCTCCTACTGCACTCCGAGTACCAGCAATGGGCCGAGAAAGGGGCGAGATACGGGTACGCCCGAGTTTCAGTTTTGGAGCTGGGCAAAAGTTGGGAAAAGTTAGGGTAGGGACAGGGGAGGGAGCGAAGTTGGGGAAGTTACTGGGGAGTTGGCCTATGGACATGCACTAAGAAAGGAGAATTGGGGGTGCTTAAGGAGGGAGGAGGGTGGATAAGGTGGGAAAATATGGGTGAACTCAGAATAGCAACCTGGAACGTGAGAGGCCTGAACAGCTATATTAAGAAGAACCGGGTTATGACGTATTTGAGACGTCAGAAAATAGACCTATCGCTTTTGCAGGAAACCCACCTGACTAAAGAGAAACAAGACACACTAACACAGAAGCGGGATGACCCTGGGCTCAACATATTCGGCATAGGCGAGAGGGGTCCTAATTTGGATAGCACCATATGTCCCATTCAAGATCCTTCAGACCTTTCTAGACAAAGATGGTAGCATGGTAATAATTTGAGGATTGGCGGAAAGTAAAGAAATGTGTCATTAATGTGTATGTCCCGAACCAGGACACTGCAGCTTATTTTAGATCTCTATATCTTAAAACCAGTCCATACAGAGATGGGGCCGTGATATGAGGAGGAGATTTTAATTGTACTCTGGACCCGACAATAGATATATTGGATAACAAGCTACCTTTATCCAACCCCTTCTGCCAAAGCTCTGAACACGTTGCTGCACGCATTTAAGTTAGTTGATGTATGGAGGATCAAGTATCCACAAGACCGAGTATACTCACACTATTCTGCCCCACAGAACCTATACACAAGGTTAGACTATGTGTTCACTCGGGAGGAGACGTTGAGTGAGGTCACACTTGCTGAGTATAAAGCTAGGGTTCTTTCAGATCATGCCCCTCTGGTCGTGATTTGGCAGGTCCTCCCTCCCAGAGCTAAAATTCCGACATGGAGACAAAGTCAAAGCATTAAAACATATAGGGTTTCGGGAAGACCTAAGAGCTGAGGTGAGAGAATATTTTGAAAATAACACTGGCAGTGTTGATTCAGCCGGTACGTTGTGGGAAACCTTTAAAGTGGTGGTTAGAGGGGCGGCTAGAGCTAAGTTGAAAGGGATGCAAGAAGTCATAACGCAAGATTTACAAAAGACAGAAGAAATTGGAAACTATTATGCAAGTAGGTAAGAGATTCCCAGAGGCGGCCACGGAAGTATCCCGCCTACAGCAGGAATGTAGGGATCACTGGGAATGGTTAGGCAAACTGAGTTATAAGAAATACATTGAGAGACAACATGCAGAGGGGGACAAGCCGGGCAGGCTACTGTCCTGGTTATGTAAGAGCGAGACCACTCAGCAGACAATCAGGGCTGTGAAGGGGATGGATGGAAAGTTGCAGGAGACCCAGGAAGACGTGAATAAATATTTCTATGATTATTACACGCACTTATATAAAGAATCCAGAGAGGGGGAAGGGTTGGATATACAAGAGGCATTGACAGAGATTAATCTTCCCAAACTCAATAAGGAAGACAGTGATAGCCTGGAGATCCCTATTACGTTAGAAGAACTAGAGAGTGTGATAAAGAAACTACCAACCAATAAAGTCCCAGGAGCGGATGGGCTCCCCGGAGAATTTTATAAAGAATATATAGCTGAAATACTTCCACCATTACTAGTAATGAGGCATTAGACATAGTGAAATGGCCACAGTCCCTGCGGGAGTCGATAATTATCCCACTCCTCAAACCGAATAAGCCGGATACAGAATGCAAATCTTATAGGTCCCTCTCGTTGCTGAACCAAGATGGGAAGATTCTTACAGCAGTCATGGCAAATAGGCTAAGACCGGTCATAGGGAAACTCATACACTCAGATCATACTGGATACGTCCCATACAGAAATATAACTAACAACTTGCAGAGATTACATCACATCATTGATTATACCCAGAAGGGGACACAAGAAGTAGCAGTAGTTTCACTCGATGCAGTGAAGGCATTTGACTCAGTCAAATTGGCGTGGCTGTTAGCGGTCCTGAAGGAATACAGTATCGGGCCCACATAGATTGAATGGGTGCGGCTGCTGTATAATGCGCCGTTAGCAAGAGTCCAGACGGGCTCCACTATCTCCGAGCAATGGCAGCTAAGTAAGGGCACAAGACAGGGATGCGCATGATCTCCAAAGCTCTTTATTTTAGCACTAGAACCATTGGCAGTGTAATTAAGGGAGGAATATGAAGAGGCAGGTATAAGTACTTTGGGGGGACGACACCTGATCTCGAATGCAGATGATATGCTCCTATATCTATAGCACCCAGAAGAGAATCTACAATATGTTCTAGATGGGATGGTACGATATGCCGCACTGTCGGTTATAACCATCAACCCACAGAAGTCGAGTCTATACGCCTTGGGAGCGTACGTTGGGAAGCCTATACACAAACTGCTGGTGCTACCGATAAAGTGGGAAATGGATATGTTTAGGTACTTTGGGATAGACACATACCACGACCCTAAGTTAGAACATATTCATAACACGGAGAAGGCAGTGACCAAAATGGAGAAATGGATGGTATTCTGGACTAGGCTACCACTGTGGGGCGCACAACATTACTAAAGATGGTGCTGCTGCTGAGACTACTACATTACTTGGCAAATGTCCCATATGCGATACCAAAGACGTTTTTTTTACGAAAGTACATGGCATATGCAGGAGCTTCATATGGAAAAATTCAAGGTGCAGAGTAGCATTGTGGAAGCTTCAGAATCCATACAAGCATGGAGGTATACAATTACCCAATTTTGAAGTATACTATTTAGCTAGTCAACTGCAATTTGTGACCAAGTGGCTATCAGAGGAACAGACACCTGAATCAAGATTACTACGTGCACAGAGCGCCCAGTTCTTCTTAAACAATGTAATATGGTTACCCAATCAGCACGTAACCAGAGAGCACCTATTGTTACGACTAGGGAGCACGATTTGGCGCAAGGCATGCCAAATGATGGAATTTCCTACTCCATATTCCCCTCGGATACCACTAGTGGCACTAGAAGGAGTGGATGAACAAGTCAGGCTAAATGTTAGGAGAAGGTGGGAACCCGTGAGGATAGAGACGGTGAGAGATGTACTTAAAGAGGGGAGGCCCAAAGATTTTGAAGAGTTGATCGAAGACACTGGGTTGCACCAGGAGCAATAGATCACATACCCCCGATTTCCTTAAGGTCATAAAGGGCAGGTGGCCAGAATCTGAGCTGTCCCTACAACCGGACGAGATCAAAGAAACATTTTATGATGTGTTGGAAGGGAGCCATGAGGTCTCACGCATATACGAGTTATTAAGGTCTAAGGCGGTTGGGGAAGTAGTACGTATGAGGCAGGATTGGGAGACAGATGTACAGGAGCCAATGTCAGATGAGATGTGGTGCAGAGCTAAGGGGTATCACAAAAAGGTGTTGAGGAATTTGCGTTTACAACAGATACAGCTATGTGTGACCCACAGAGCATACCTGATCCCCGAATAAAATAGCCAAGTTCAATCAAGCAGGAATACAGACATGTCTGAAGGGCGGAGAGGTGAACACAGAGCTGGTGCATATGTTCTGGGCATGTGCAGATTCTGGGGAGAGGTAGCCCCAATCATGGCAAAAGCAGAAATTACCCTGGATGTGGGATCCCCCATGGCATGTCTTCTAGGAGGCTGCCCAAGGCCTAAGAGAGGTAAGCGTGTGAGTAAACCTAAGCACTTAGGATATGTACTGGCAAAATGCAGAAATGCAATAGGATGGAAGGCACACACAAGACCATCAGCGCAAGGATGGCACAGAGATCTAGTAAAATGGGCTAATGCGGAGACAGTGGTGTAGCAAGAAGTAAGATGGAGGAACATGGACCTAGAGGAGGGAGGGCTGGAGGCAATTGATAGCTGGTCTATCTGTCTCAGAACAGGATGGTCAGAACGCATGATAGTCCTGGAGACGGGATGACACAATACTAGAACAGTTGGGGTAGGAAGAAGGGAAGAAGATGCGGGGTGAGAAGTGGTGGGAGTTATAGGGGGGAGAAAATATGCATATAGCTAAATGTGTAAGGTTTGTGATGATCAATGGTTTGTAAGTTTGTATGGTTATATCTTAAAAATCAAAAACATCTCCCCCTCCCCACTTCCCCATGTGACCATCTAGTGCAGGGCTCTCTCACCTGCGACTCTCCAGGGTTTTTAGGCTGGATGGCCATGATCCCTCACCATTGACTATGCCACATGTAACCATCTAGTGCAGGGCTCTGCCACCTGCGGCTCTCCAGAGATTTTAGTCTAGGACACCCATGATCCCTCACCATTGACGATGCCACATGTGCAGGGATCTAGTGCAGGGCTCTGCCACCTGCGGCATTTCAGGGGTTTTAGTCCAGGACTCCCATGATCCCTCACCACTGACTAAGCCACATGTAACCATCTAATGCAGGGCTCGGCCACCTGCGGCTTTTCAGGGGTTTTAGTCTGGATGCCCATGTTCCCTTACCATTGACTATGCCACATGTAACCATCTAGTGCAAGGCTCTACCACCTGCAGCTCTATAGAGGGTTTAGTCTAAGACGGCCATGATCGCTCACCATCGACTATTCAACATGCAGCCACTGCCACAGCATTGACGATGCCACATGTGACCATCTAGTGCAGGGCTCTGCTACCTGCGGCTCTCCAGGGGTTTTACTCTGGACACCCTTGATCCCTCACCCTTGACTATGCCACATGCAGCCATCTAGTGTAGGGCTCTGCCACCTGCGGCTCTTCAGGGGTTTTAGTCTGGACACCCTGGATCCCTCACCATTGACTATGCCACATGTAACCATCTAGTGCAGGGCTCTGCCACCTGCAGATCTCCAGGGGTTTTAGCCTGGACGCATATGATCCCTCACCATTGACTATGCCACATGTAACCATCTAGTGCAAGGCAGATGCATGGATTTGGAAGTACTTTGATATGTCATCTGTTTTTTTCAAAAGACGCACACATTTGAAACCATAAGAAATGTCGACATCAGTCTGGCTTATATATTCTTTAGGCACCCTAACAATAGACAGGCACTTGTTCACATAAGCAGATAACTATTAACGTATTCACGATTGATTTATCAAGCGCCATCAGTGAAACGCAGTCCCTTCTTGGCGTCACACGTTGGGAGGGGTGTGGTGGCTTCTGTCATTCACTGAGTTAGAACTGTGAAAAACCAGAGGGTGTTCCACATCCTAGTCTCTGGGGATCCCGTACTCAGGTGACCAGGGAAGGGCCATCGCTTTTGGATCCCTTCCCTGGGGGTGGACAAGCGAGGGAGGGTCACCTGGGTAGGGGGTGCTCGGGGCGTGTACCCCCCTTTCTCAACAGCTCATTTAACCTCTGTCCCTACCTATTGTATGAGAAACTACAACTCCCATAATTCCTCCCCACTGCACTTCTACAAAACTGCGGGGACGAGGAAGATGAGGAATAAGGCCAGAAGGATTACCGCCAACATTTTACAAGAGCCATGTCCCGTTAATAAGATCAGGCAGAGTCAGGCATGCAACTAACAACACACACCTGCCACTTGTTAACACTGTGTCATGATAAAAGGTGGTGCACACAAGCATACTGAGTGAGGCTGGATACGAGAAGGAACAACTCTTCCAGAGCTGAGCTGAACCAGGCTGACAAAGCGGGAAGTACAAAGGACTGTGCAACATTTGCCAGGAGTACGAGGGAACCCGGCGAGAATCCTGCATTGCCGAGAGGCCGTAAGCGTTCTGAGATGGAAGTTGAATGAGAAGGAGAGGCATACCTTCTAAATGGTCTAAGGCGGCTCGCTCCCCTCCCGAACAGGAGATGAGGTAGTGGAGGTGAAAGGGAGATGCTGGCAATGGCCTTGTGCATTAAAGGAAAGGCGTCACTAAGAGGAACCCGGTTAATACGACCAGTGAGTCCGGTCTGTGTTCAAAGCAAACAAGAGAGTGTAACGTGAGAAGTTTACATCTGTGATGATAAACGCTGGATGCAAAAGACGATTACTGAATGACGAGAAAAGATACAAGGCAATAGAAAGGACCTGTGAGGAGGGCTTTCACATTCGAAAGACTCTGAACTAATACAGTTGTTACATGCTATACTGAATGCTAGACAGTAATCGCAATTGGGAGCGCAAGTTGATCAATGGAAAATCAGAAACATGTGAACATTGTGAATGCCAAGAGGGAAAAAGCACAGAGACATTGAACATTGTGAGAAATTCAAGTAGAACTACATGAACCAAGAAGCCTTGGAGTTGCAAGTTTTTGAACGTTGTGAAAGCTGGGAAATTGTTCTAAGGAAAGTCAAAGTGGTCATGCAAAGGTCGAAGAAAAATCCTTTGCAGTCTCGAAAGTCTTAGACAGGAAAAGCTCAACTATAACTAAGTGGACTGAAACTTGGGGAAGGGAATCCCATGGTGTAGAAAAGATAGCAGGCTCGAGCCCTGCAGAGGGAAGCCTGTGATGAACTGTTGTGAATGCAAGGTGAAAATTAAGACTGGCTTGAGCCCGGCGGAGGGAAGCCTGTGCAGAACTATCATCCATTACTTGTTACAAAGTGAGTTCTATGTTGATGCCAAGGCAGAGGAAACCTGAAAGACCTGTTGCACTGTCATGTTATTCCAGTAAGCCAGAGTGTGCCAAAGCTGATAGAATTGTGCCAGCCACCTGTCCTTTTTCACTGCTCCGTCCCTTTCAATATGGGGAAGGGAGCGGTTACTTAAGCCATTCTGACATTTCTTTTGTGACACTATCTTTTCTTTACTTCCCATTACACACTTGTTACTTGAGAAGGAGGGCTAGGCTCGTTTTCATTTAGTATAGACCTTTTTATTTCAACTGGACTGATCTGTACTGGTTTATCATTTATTTTATGGCCAAGATTACCCCCATGTTAGGATTAGGGCTAACCTTGCTTTAAGTAAAATAAAGGTTTTTGAAGCTTACATCTATTGTCTATGTGTCTACTGTTGATACCATGCCTTTCTTAAAGAACACTGAGGTTAGATAAGTATCAAAGGAGAGGGAGCAAAGGGAAAAAGCAAGGAGGATACATACAGGAACCCATACATTGCATTGAAAGGCCACACAGAAATGCAAGGCAAAGGAGCCACATCAAAACAGCACAGTAAACCATTAACATAAGTGAATGTAGGGAGGTACATCATCAATACAGTCAGGAGGCCCACAAGGGCTACATAAAAGACAGGACTCATGAATGCCAGTTCCCAGGATGTCTTTGCATGCTAGTCAAATATGCTAGTGATGATCTCAAAAAACAAGTTTCTCATAGGAGGTGCTGTGGTTCCTGAACCCTTGAACGTCGCTTGGTTGTTTATAGCAGGCTTCCTAGGGGTTCCTGAAACCTATTACGAGCCCTAGATCCACGAGACTTACCAAGCAATTCCTGTTTGCACCACATGCAGATAAGGTAGGTGTAGTTCCTCTCAGAGTGAGGTGGTCAGGCTTGGACAACTCCCCTTCCTAACATTCCAGGCATACTCAGGCCCAGACACCAGCCTTCTTGCCCAAATCTTGATCCGTCTCCTGAGCCTGCCTTGGGACATCCTGGGCTCCCCCTGCCTTTCTGATAAGTCCTGCTAGGGGGAAGTGCCCATCCTCCTCTTCTTCTCAAGCCCGATCTCACTGCATGTTAATGACTCCTCCTTACTACATCCACCTGTCCCATCTCTCATTGTCCCCAATACCTCCCTAATGTTCCTTGTATTGTTCTTCAACCGTATGACTGAAGCTTCTCTAACAACCGACACTGTCTGAATGAGCTCTTTCACTTGTAAAGTTATCTTCCTTTTCCCCTGGGATGGGCTTTTGTTTATGACATTGAACTGTGTTATATCAGTGTGGCAGGGTTCGGATTTGTTGCTGCTCCTAGTGCTCCTGTAATCCCTTTGGTAGTAGGGGGATGGCTGTGGCTTGCATCTGATCTGTCCGCCATATTGGACTTCTCCCTCCGTGCTACTCTCTTGTGTTGCCCTACAGGACCCCATATGCTCCCTTTTGTTCTCAGCGTGTGAGCTGAATGTTGTAATAACTCTTGGTAATGTTTTAGTACGCTAAATTTGTAGAAGAAAATGGGCCTTTTTACAAGCTTCGCAGTGCAGGAAAAAAGTGGTGATAATCCAGTTACCGACTTTCTTTTGTGGTAACGAATTACTACTGCTTTTCACAAACCGATGAATCATGCATTTGGAGGTAAAGTGGAAGATTTACCTCCAACAAAAAGGTGGCATTTCCCTACCTAAATAAACTAAGGAGAGTCAGTAAGTTCAACTTAAAAGTCGGCCTGTGTTCAAAACCTATACTTGCCCTCACAACTAAAGCTAGACAATGTGTAGGGATATCAGCAACCAAAGGAATAGTGTTCAAATAAATGTTCTGAGCTTCTTCCAACTCCTGGCTTACTCTTGGCTCCCTTCCCCAAGTGCAACACAGTTTTACAAAATGATCTCAGGGTTCCCTTCCCAAGTTCAACACAGTTCAACAGAAAGGTCTCAGGGTTCCCTTTCCCAGGTTCAAGACAGATCCACCCAATGGCCTCGGGGCTCCCTTCCCCAAGTTCAACACAGTTTCACAAAAAGGGTCTCAGGGTTACCTTCCCCCAAGTAGGCAGTTCTTCTGGCTTCAAATTCACAGTCAAATGAACTTGCTTAGTTTGCCTTTTCTTTCTGTCACTTGAACAATCTTAGGCCGACCAGTCTCAGCCTTCTGACTTCTCCTGGTTTACTCCAAGTAAGGGTTCCTCAGTCTAGGCGCAGTTGTCGGACCACAAGGTCTACCCATCACAGGTTGCGCAAACGATAACCCTTGGCATTTTGCAACAGTTCATTCTTTCTCATAGGACTTCCTTGACAACAGAGGTTTCCTTTCTGTATTTGTGTCATAAGACCACATATGTTTCTGTTGCACTTTAACAGCTTCTTGACTTTACCAGCATGTGACTCTCGCACACTTTCCTTTGTGGTATTTCTCCTGGTTACCACTTTGTTTTCACACTATCCAATATTATTTTGCTTTTTACTTGTTTCACTTTGTTTGCAAATGCTGTCTCCAAGTTCGTCTTGTTCACAAAAGCACATCACCTGCTGTTTCATTTTCTCGATATACTTATATCTTTTCCACAGTTCAGCATTCAAAGCTCATTACGTGCTTGGCAACTTGTTCAGTATTCAATAATTCACGTTTGGTCTCCAGACCCATTTGTCATGCATTTTCACTTGACGGCATCTGCCGTTACACACACCATGCCCCTGGAGTACCACCGCCTGAGTGATCCTTCACTGTCACTCACTGGTGTGCAGCCGCTCTTCCAGGTTCTCTGGTTACGCTCTTGGTTTCTCGCTGGCTCCTCTAACTCCTGGGGAGCTCCTGCGAGCAGCGCTTGCTTCCTCTAGCTCATCCTGCAGCAGTCGGCTGCCTCTGGGAGATCTCTTTGTTGCCCACTTCCAATGGGGAACACACGGCATAGGGCTATGCACAGGTCCTGACCCTTTTGGGGCCCGCTCTGGCCTCAGTGTCTTTCTAGCTTCTCTGCAGTAGTGCCATCCTTTTCACCGGCTCATATTCTGCCTGCTCGAAGGATTGCCACGCTCTCCTGCCCACCTGGATCTTGACCTCCACTCTGCTTCTGATTTCTCCTTTTATACACCTGCAACCATTTAAGAGGTTGCAGGTGTTGCCTGACCATAGTTATTGGTACATGCCTGACCCTCACAACAGTCCTCAGGCCTCAGTACCAGAGTGGTGCAATGGCAAGTTAGTATGTATTACTCCTAGTTGCCGCTTCCTTGTCGTAGTACTATATTTATTTAATCGTTTTTTTTAAAACGTGCCTAATACCATACCTGAGTCCGGTTTCTAAGCACAGATCGAGGATTCGAACCTCTTGCTCTGCCTGGTCTTGCTTCCAAGACCAGAACATTGCCCCTGTGCTATCCTCCGTTTACAGTGATATGAATATAGTGATATGAGCGAGGGGAAATTATGGGAAGTGATTGGTAACCTCTAGAGGCAGGGGGAGGGTAAGGATGTTCTGCCGTTCTGTGCACTAAGGCTGTCTCTGCGTGGCTTCTCTAAGGTTTAGTTGGGCTGCTTTTTTTACTGAGCATTTCTGACATTCAGTGCACTGATAAGGTGCGGCTTAGCTCCTGTGTGGCTTCTCGCATGGGTAGTTAAGCTGCTTTTCTGACATTCAGAGCACTGGTAAGGTTTGGCTCCGTTATGGCTTCTCTCCTAGGTAGATAAGCTGCTTTTGTGACTGAAGCATTTCTGACATTCAGAGCACCGATAAGGTTTGGCTCCTGTGTGGCTTCTCTCATGGGTGGTTGGCTGCTTTTCACTGTGAAGCATTTCTGAAATTAGAGCACCAATAAGGTTTGGCTCCTGTGTGGCTTCTCTCATGGGTGGTTAGGTTGCTTTTATCACTAAAGCATTTCTGACATTCAGAGCACTGATAAGGTTTGGCTCCTGTGTGGATTCTCTCATGTGTAGTTAGGCTGCTTTTCTGACTGAAGCATTTCTGACATTCAGAGCACCGATAAGGTCTGGCTCCTGTGTGGCTTCTCTCATGGGTAGTTAGGTGGCTTTTCTGACTGAAGCATTTCTGACATTTAGAGCACTGATATGGTTTGGCTCCTGTGTGGCTTCTCTCATGTGTAGTTAGGGAGCTTTTCTGACTGAAGCATTTCTGACATTTAGAGCACTGATAAGGTTTGGCTCCTGTGTGGCTTCTCTCATGGGTAGTTAGGTAGCTTTTCTGACTGAAGCATTTCTGACATTCAGAGCACTGATACGGTTTGGCTCCTGTGTGGCTTCTCTCATGTTTAGTTAGGCTGCTTTTGTCAATGAAACATTTCTGACATTCAGAGCACCCATACGGTTTGGCTCCTGTATGGCTTCTCTCGTGGGTAGTTAAGTTGCATTTGTGACTGAAGCATTTCTGACATTCAGAGCACTGATACGGTTTGGCTCCTGTGTGGCTTCTCTGATGTTTAGTAAGGCTGCTTTTGTCACTGAAGCGTTTCTGACATTCAGAGCACTGATAAGGTTTGGCTCCTGTGTGGCCTCTCTCATGGGTAGTTAGGTGGCTTTTCTGACTGAAGCATTTCTGGCATTCAGAGCACCAATAAAGTTTGGCTCCTGTATGGATTCTTGTATGGATAGAGAGGTGGCTTTTCTGACTGAAGCATTTCTGACATTCAGAGCACCGATAAGGTTTGGCTCCTGTGTGGCTTCTCTCATGGGTAGTTAGGTTGCATTTTTGACTGAAGCATTTCTGACATTCAAAGCACTGATAAGGTTTGGCTCCTGTATGGCTTCTCTCATGGGTAGTTAGGTTGCATTTGTGACTGAAGCATTTCTGACATTCAGAGCACTGATAAGGTTTGGCTCCTGTGTGGCTTCTCTTATGGGTATTTAGCTTGCTTTTCCAACTGAAGCTTTTCTGAAATTGAATGCAATGATAAGGATTTCCTCCTGTATGGATTATCTCATGTTGAGTTAGATATGTTTTGTGACTGAAACTGTTATGCCATTCTGTGTACTGATAAGGATTTTCTCCTGTGTGAGCTTTTTCATTTTGAGTAAGATGGGTTTTCAGACTGAAGTCGTTATGGCATTCATTGTCCATGCAAGGTTTCTCTGGGGGTCTCATTTCTCCAGCTTGGATTGTGTTTAGCAAGAATGCCATAGCAAAGTAAATCTCATTAAAGTCAGCTATTTGTATAGAATGCTCTATATTTATCTCCCAGTGCGCTCTTCGTTACAATTACATTTTAGAAAGCTCTTTTCAGTAGCTCCGATTCTTCACCTCTGTGTGTCCATGCAGGTTGTGTTTTTGGCGTTTTCACAATCAGCATACTAACATGTTTGTTAGGGTTATTGAATCCAACCTTGGTAAGTAGTGTTTTCAAATTCAATGGATTGATATGGTTTTGTACTATTTGTAATCTTTACAAATAAAAAGCTTTGACCTTTGAGTTACTTTTTTATCCAAATTCGAACTTACTTTGGCTTTCCTGCTCACCCTTGTTTTTATTTGTATCTTTTCAGAAGCATTTCCTTCTCCCGATTACCTTGACACTCTGAATACGGGGTGCAAGTGATGACAGAAATCATTTTATTAATCCATAGCTTACTCCACCCTCAGTTCCTGACCAGACTGGGTTTCTAGAATCTTCCATTCCAGAGATAGCCGACCTCCCTTTTTGTTCCAGGTAAACCCATTCTTGCGGGATTTCACGTCATTATCCTTCGCGTTTTTTGCACAGGCTTTAGAAAGCTGTAAAAGAAAATGGACACATTATCTTTCTAAACAAAAAGAACAATCTAACATTAGGCATTTACAGTTTCTTTATTGTTGAAATAGTGTTTCATTGGTTTACAAATATTGTACATCTTTAAGGCTTCAAATTCTAAACGAAAGACATAACATAGCCAAAATGAAGGAAACCTCATTTCCCCTTAAAGCTCCAAGCTAGAATTTTGCATCTTTCAGATCCTCCTATTTCTCTACAAATCTCCTCTGCATTTTATTCAGTATTTGTGCAGAGCCCTAAATAGGTGCAGATGCCTTAGTGACCCCACCTTTCCCTTTAAAAAAAAAAACAAATTCTTTTCATTAGTATTTCACATCACAAACAGCGCCATACAACATTAAAGCGCAACATAATAACTAATAACACTCCCTGGTCTCTACATTGGTGGTTTTCATAGCTCCCCTTTTCCTCAAACAGCTCATACTTCACAGCAATAGAACACCTCAAACTCTCAATGTCCCCTGGTTTTTGGTGGGTAGGTTATCTATTTTCAAGTATTGGCCCTGGGCGTGTCCCCAGTACGCTCCTCCCGTACTAATGTACCACTTTCAGTTATACGTTTTCCCCGTGGAGAGGCATGTGCACGCCTATCGTATCCGGGTGGTGTACATACGGACCCCAGATGTGCCTAGGTGTTGATTGGGTATGCGTTACCCTGCCGAGTTCTACCTCCATTTCATTGCAACACAATATATCGACCCTCCATTACTCCATCTTTGGTGATTGAGACCCTCCCCAAACCATCGGCACATGCCTCTTTGCTAGGACCAACAATAGTCCAGCCAATCTCCTAGTCCCTTTTGGAACCCGGGCTGTGTATCCCAGCAATGACATCAAGGGGTCAGGGTCTAGGTCTTCTCCCACTACCTCACTCAGTACTCTGAAGACCTTTTCCCAGAATAACGAAATCTTTGGGCAGTTCAACGCCAGGTGGAGAAAGTGAGCCGGGGCATTGCCGAACCTCGTGCACCTCATAGATTTATCCGGGTAAAAACTTATGTAGTGGCCCCTGTGTTTATGGAGCCCAAAGGGACATAAGTGAGTCAAGTGACCCATTGCCCCATCACTAGATGGTGTGGTTTTTGTGTTCTGGGGCCTGTGCACCGGATCCATCTTAGAGTCTAGGATCCTTTAAACTTCGTATTCTGGTTCTCCTTCAACTATTTCTGGATCCGGTGGAGTATAGATCCGCGTACCTGGTCTCAATGGTTTTAGGAGGAAGACATGAAACACCGGGAGGATCTGCATGTGGCCGGTAATTCTAATTTCATTGCCGCAGGGTTGATCACAGCCTTGATAGTGTAGGGTCCCAGATATCTGGGACGGAACGCCTGTGGTCCTTTCAGGGGAATGTTTTTGGATGCTAACCAAAGCTTGTCTCCGACTTGGTAGTTGGGAGCTTCCCTTCGGTGTCGATCCGCAAATTGCTTCTGTTTCTCTTTGGCTCTGGCAAGACGCTCTGCTGCTTCCTTAAAAACCTGGGTGATGGTTTTGCACAAGGTCATTACAGCAGGCATTTCTAATGATTCGAATGGATCGGAAACAGATGTCTGTGGATGTCGACCGTACACTATGTAGATTGGGCTTTGTCCCATACTGGTGTGAATGGATTTGTTATATGCGTATTCTGCTAACCAAAGTATGTCCTTCCAGGTATCCTCGGTTTGTTGCAGCATAAACCTTATGTATTGCTCGAGGGTCTGGTTAGTCTGTTCGGTTGTGGGGTGATGGCTTGTAGATAATCGGAGGTCGATTTTGGCAATTTTACAACACCTTTTCCAGAATGCAGATACAAACTGAGTTTCTCGGTCTTATACCAATATTGATGGGAACCCGTGTAGCCGGACGATCTGTTCCAAAAACACGGTAGCCAGAGTAGAAGCAGTTGGGAGACCTTTCAGGGGAATAAAGTGGGCCATTTTGGAAAACAGATCTACGACGATTAAGATGGTATTGTATCCGTTACAGGAGAGAAGGTCTGTAATAAAAATCGATTGATAGCGTATGCCAAGGTGCTGGGGGTACTTCTAAAGGACGTAGCAGACCTGCAAGACTTTATTTTTGGGACTTGTGTTGTGCATAGGTGCCACAGGTTGCGATGAACTGGACAATGTCCTTTTGCCAAGTTGGCCACCAGTAATATTTCTTTATTTTAGCTTGGGTTTTGGCTATTCTCGGATGCCCTTCTATTAATGAATCATGATAGTTTACGATGATTTGATTCTGTAATTTCTTATCCGGGATGTACAATCGTCCTTGGTCGTATGGTAAGTTGTCCACTATCGTATTCCGTCTCCCTTCCCTAGCCATTCCTGTTGCGCTGGTGGACTCGTATAGTGTTGCAGGCCAGATTTTAAGTTGCCTATAGTGGTGGTTGCGGCAATCATGCCCTGGATTCGTCCTTCAGGGATGATGGCCATGGGGTCTAGTGTAGTGAATGCCTCTTCGCCCTCACTCATGCGAGACAAGGTGTCCGCTTTTCCATTGCGTACTACGGGTCTATAGGTCATGACAAAGTCGTATTCTGCAAAGAAGAGAGCCCAGCAGAGTTGGCGTAATGATTGCGCTTTAGCGGTCTTCAGATATTGTACATTGCGATGATCTGTGATGACGGTGACTGTATGTCTAGCTCCAAGAAGAGAATGTCTCCAGGCTTTGAACGCTGCCTTAATTGCTAGCAGTTCTTTATCAGTGATTGCATAATTCAATTCAGGGGCTGAAAACTTGCGAGACAAGAATGCCAAGGGATGCAACTGACCTGTTTCGGGGTCTCGTTGTGAAAGTACTGCTCCCATTGCTAGGTTGGAAGCATCAGGTTCGACCACCTATGGTAGTTCTGGTCAAGGATGCCGTAGAATTGGTGCTGTGGTAAATGCTTGTTTTAGCTCCTGGAAGGCTTTCTCTGCCTCTGCGGACCAATTAAATTGTTTATGTTTCCATAGTAAAGAGGTGATTGGGTGGACGATCTGGGAGAACCCGGAAATGAACCGGCGATAAAAGTTGGCGAACCCGAGTACACTCTGTACTCCCTTTATGGATGTCGGTGAGGGCCAGTTAAGGATAGCGTCTACCTTGCATGTGTCCATGCGTACACCCCGTGGTGTGAGAACAAAGCCGAGGAATTCTACCTCTGTCACATGAAAGAAGCAGTTTCTCTAAAACTGCCCAGACATGGTTGACGTGGTTCACCTTGGTGGTAGAATAGATAAGAAGGTCATCAATATAGACAAGAGCGCAGACATCCGACAGTTCACAGAGCACGTCATTTATGAAAAATTGGAACGCCGCTGGGGCATTACATAGTCCAAGGGGCATAACCTGATATTCATAAAGGCCATATTTCGTGCGAAAGGCCGTCTTCAACTTGTCTCCTTTTCTTACTCTTACTAGATGGTAGGCCCCTCGTTAGTTTTGTATATATCTGAGCGTTTTTGACTTGATTCAAGAGCTTTGAGATAAGCGGTAACGGGTACTGTTTTTTTTACCGTGATCTGGTTAAGTGCTCTGTAGTCAATGCAAGTTCTCAGGTCCCACTCCTTTTTAGGCACAAAAAAGAGGGGCGAGGATGCAGGGGACTTGGACGGACTAATGAAGCCATTTGCCAGATACTGATCGAGGTAGGTTTTTAGATGCTGGCTTTCCTGTATTGTTGGGGCGTAAATCCGGCTGCAGAGAACTTGAGCTCCAGGTACCAGATCAATTTGGCAGTCATACGATCTGTGCGGGGGTAGGGTGTTTGCTTGCTGGTTTTGAAAGACATCTTGGTAATCCAGGTATACAGGTGGTAGTGAACTGGTGAAGCCCAGTATGGTTTCTTTCTTTGACGAACCTGGGTTGGTAAGACCTTTTAATGAGAATCCCTTGCTATAACAGGTGTCGGCACGAAAGGTCAGAACTCGTTTACGCCAGTCAATCCTGGGATTGTGGGGCTCCACCAGGGCATTCCCAATGTAATCTGGAACCGAGGAGCGCTGATGAGATCGAAGGTGATGTCCTCTTGGTGACCGTCCTGACAAAGAAGCATGACCTTCTCGGTGTAATGCGTCACTGGGCCGGATGATTGCTGAGATCTATCAACTGCTGTGACGTTTTCCAAAACCTGCTTCTTTCTGAGAGGAAGGCCTATCCGGGTAGCCAGATCTTGGTCCATGTAATTTCCCACAGCCCCACTGTCAATGTATGCCTCCAATGCATGTATTTTTGACGAATGCTTGTGGTTTACAAGGAGCACAGGGATGACTAGATGTGAGGTCTGTATAGGTTCCTTTTCACCGCTCGACAAGTGGACCCCTACGTTTGCCGGACGTTGGAGTTTCCCAAGTCCTGTTGTTCTTCGCCCTTGTCAGTTGCTCCAACTGCTTTTCTCGGAGATAGTGACCTGCCTTACCACAGTACAAACAAAGCTGCTGCTGTCTCCTTTTCTCCCTTTCTGCCTTGGTGAGTGGGCTCTGCAAGCCTCCGATTTGCATTGGCTCAGACTGATCGTGTGATTTGGTTTGATTCTCACGGGGTCGCACATAGACCGACCACCCCTCGGCCTTGGCCCGATCGATCTTCCGATCCTGCAATCTGTGATCGAACTGCACTGCCAAGTCGATGTATTCAGCACATCTTTCCGGGGGATTTACTACTTGGGCTAATACGTCCTTAAGTTCCCCTGGCAAGCCTCGGTAAAGAGCTTAGTTCTTTTCGCTTTGGCCAGTTAGTTTGTGCTATCAGACGATTGAAGGAAGTGATATATGTTAGTAAATCTTGATTACCCTGCCATAGTGATAACAGTTCATTGTCCAGAGCCCGCCCTTGAGTAGGCCGTGCAAATAGTTTCTCCATTTTACGCTGGAAACCTCCGAAGTCTCGAAGAAAAGGATCATTCCGGTTTAGCAAGGGTATTGACCAGTCCGCTGCACTACCTCCCAAATATGAGCGTACAAATGCCACTCTTGCGTGATCGTTGGGGAATGCCCCAGGTCTGCACAAGAAATGTAGGCGACATTGATTCATAAAGATGGCATACTTATTCGGATCGCCTGTGAAGCGTTCTGGTGGGGCCGAGGGAACCCCCCCTGGAAGAACCACCTGTACTGGCGTGGGCTGTGGAGGTGCGGCAGGACGGGCATACCCCGGCAGTGGGACCTGGCCTGCCTGTGCCTGGAGCATTTGCCATGCTAGTTCATCTGTCCGCTCCCAGTTCACAATTAGATCTCTACTTAGGGCATTGGTTTCCTGTATTGAGGCATGAACTTCAGCCCGTAACTCTCCCAGTAATAGGGCCAACTGGTCCATTTCAGAAGTTTCCATAATGCCCAGGCAGAGATTCGAAGAAGCTTCACGTTCTGTTAGGCTCACCTGGTCTCTGCGGGGACGTTGGGGTACGGTTGCAGCCCTCCCGGGGGTGAGGTTGCTCGGATCTGACTTCGCCTCTGTGCTTATGTGGTGACTGGTGGTAATAGGTGATGCTGCTCGGGACTGCTCCTGCGTGGAGAATAGGGGGCGCGAGTATGCCAGCTTGTACGCCTGATCCCCTGCCAGACCCCTTCTCCCAAACCGTGGTACCCATGGGATGCGTTTTCCCTGCAAAGCTCACTTGTTGATTAGTTTTGGTGAGCACTGCCTCCTGCTGCTTCTGGCAGGGGCGCTTGTATGATCTGGACCAAGTTCCTTCACTGGTCTCTTACACTTGGTAGTCCAGTCCTGCTGCGCCTAAGTCACTATACTTCAGGTAAGTGTTTCTGTTTGCCTTTGTATTTCCTCGTCTGTTTTTATTGTATTGTAAAGTTTGTTGTCTTGTATTGCTGTCCATTATACTTTTGATGTTTGCTCTTTTGCTTTATTCCCTTGCAGGTGATGTTGCCGGCCTGGCCGAAGCTGCAGAGCTTGTGGCGGCAGCCGGAAGGAATGAGGAACGGAGCTGCAGCGTACAGTAGCTGGTAAATTGTTAACTAGAGGGCGCGTGGGGTTCAAATGCGGCGCGGCCCTAGGACGGATGTTCTAACCTCGTCTTTCTTCTTCGTCACAGGGTCCGAGTTTGTGGATGCGGAGTGCGGTGCAGCGGCGTCGGGATCAAGATCACTGGATGTCAGGAGATGAGTCTGCAGATGAAGCGATGAAGCACCGCTTTCCTGAAGGTGAGTATGCAGGAGAACGCCTGGTTTCAAAGGTAAGTAAACTGGTCTGAAACAGATGTCTGTGGATGTCGACCGTACACTATGTAGATTGGGCTTTGTCCCATACTGGTGTGAATGGATTTGTTATATGCGTATTCTGCTAACCAAAGTATGTCCTTCCAGGTATCCTCGGTTTGTTGCAGCATAAACCTTATGTATTGCTCGAGGGTCTGGTTAGTCTGTTCGGTTGTGGGGTGATGGCTTGTAGATAATCGGAGGTCGATTTTGGCAATTTTACAACACCTTTTCCAGAATGCAGATACAAACTGAGTTTCTCGGTCTTATACCAATATTGATGGGAACCCGTGTAGCCGGACGATCTGTTCCAAAAACACGGTAGCCAGAGTAGAAGCAGTTGAGAGACCTTTCAGGGGAATAAAGTGGGCCATTTTGGAAAACAGATCTACGACGATTAAGATGGTATTGTATCCGTTACAGGAGAGAAGGTCTGTAATAAAAATCGATTGATAGCGTATGCCAAGGTGCTGGGGGTACTTCTAAAGGACATAGCAGACCTGCAAGACTTTATTTTTGGGACTTGTGTTGTGCATAGGTGCCACAGGTTGCGATGAACTGGACAATGTCCTTTTGCCAAGTTGGCCACCAGTAATATTTCTTTATTTTAGCTTGGGTTTTGGCTATTCTCGGATGCCCTTCTATTAATGAATCATGATAGTTTACGATGATTTGATTCTGTAATTTCTTATCCGGGATGTACAATCGTCCTTGGTCGTATGGTAAGTTGTCCACTATCGTATTCCGTCTCCCTTCCCTAGACATTCCTGTTGCGCTGGTGGACTCGTATAGTGTTGCAGGCCAGATTTTAAGTTGCCTATAGTGGTGGTTGCGGCAATCATGCCCTGGATTCGTCCTTCAGGGATGATGGCCATGGGGTCTAGTGTAGTGAATGCCTCTTCGCCCTCACTCATGCGAGACAAGGTGTCCGCTTTTCCATTGCGTACTACGGGTCTATAGGTCATGACAAAGTCGTATTCTGCAAAGAAGAGAGCCCAGCAGAGTTGGCGTAATGATTGCGCTTTAGCGGTCTTCAGATATTGTACATTGCGATGATCTGTGACGACGGTGACTGTATGTCTAGCTCCAAGAAGAGAATGTCTCCAGGCTTTGAACGCTGCCTTAATTGCTAGCAGTTCTTTATCAGTGATTGCATAATTCAATTCAGGGGCTGAAAACTTGCGAGACAAGAATGCCAAGGGATGCAACTGACCTGTTTCGGGGTCTCGTTGTGAAAGTACTGCTCCCATTGCTAGGTTGGAAGCATCAGGTTCGACCACGTATGGTAGTTCTGGTCAAGGATGCCGTAGAATTGGTGCTGTGGTAAATGCTTGTTTTAGCTCCTGGAAGGCTTTCTCTGCCTCTGCGGACCAATTAAATTGTTTATGTTTCCATAGTAAAGAGGTGATTGGGTGGACGATCTGGGAGAACCCGGAAATGAACCGGCGATAAAAGTTGGCGAACCCGAGTACACTCTGTACTCCCTTTATGGATGTCGGTGAGGGCCAGTTAAGGATAGCGTCTACCTTGCATGTGTCCATGCGTACACCCCGTGGTGTGAGAATAAAGCCGAGGAATTCTACCTCTGTCACATGAAAGAAGCAGTTTCTCTAAAACTGCCCAGACATGGTTGACGTGGTTCACCTTGGTGGTAGAATAGATAAGAAGGTCATCAATATAGACAAGAGCGCAGACATCCGACAGTTCACAGAGCACGTCATTTATGAAAAATTGGAACGCCGCTGGGGCATTACATAGTCCAAGGGGCATAACCTGATATTCATAAAGGCCATATTTCGTGCGAAAGGCCGTCTTCAACTTGTCTCCTTTTCTTACTCTTACTAGATGGTAGGCCCCTCGTTAGTTTTGTATATATCTGAGCGTTTTTGACTTGATTCAAGAGCTTTGAGATAAGCGGTAACGGGTACTGTTTTTTTTACCGTGATCTGGTTAAGTGCTCTGTAGTCAATGCAAGTTCTCAGGTCCCACTCCTTTTTAGGCACAAAAAAGAGGGGCGAGGATGCAGGGGACTTGGACGGACTAATGAAGCCATTTGCCAGATACTGATCGAGGTAGGTTTTTAGATGCTGGTTTTCCTGTATTGTTGGGGCGTAAATCCGGCTGCAGAGAACTTGAGCTCCAGGTACCAGATCAATTTGGCAGTCATACGATCTGTGCGGGGGTAGGGTGTTTGCTTGCTGGTTTTGAAAGACATCTTGGTAATCCAGGTATACAGGTGGTAGTGAACTGGTGAAGCCCAGTATGGTTTCTTTCTTCGACGAACCTGGGTTGGTAAGACTTTTAATGAGAATCCCTTGCTATAACAGGTGTCGGCACGAAAGGTCAGAACTCGTTTACGCCAGTCAATCCTGGGATTGTGGGGCTCCACCAGGGCATTCCCAATGTAATCTGGAACCGAGGAGCGCTGATGAGATCGAAGGTGATGTCCTCTTGGTGACCGTCTGTCAGGCTGAGAGGTCCTGTATCCGCGGAAGCTGCTGAACCCCCGACAATCCCCCTGAGATGTATTTCCCAGAACTAGTTTTCAATACAGCTCTGTAAACTACACCCCAAAGGGAAAGGGGGAATGGGACAACAAAACAACACCAGGCAGACTGCGTCAAGGCTAATCAGTGCTGAACCTGCAGAGGATAAAGAATAACATATACACTTTCTTAATTCACTTACTTAACCTTATGAATGGGAAGTAATTAATCCTTAACTAATAATTGAGAATCCTACCTGGTTCTTCTCTTGAAATTTCCTAGAGAAGCGGATAAGAAGCTGAAAATCTCTCTTACTTGCGATACTAGAAATTCCCAGCAACTTCTTACATTAGGCAAAACTGGAAGTTTTAGTTCTTTGTTTGTCTTTTTCCAACTTGCACTGGTCGTTCAATTAGATTGTCTTTAAAATGTTCTTTCTTGTAATATCAAAACTTTTCAAACTATTTATAAGTATCTTGAGTCTTTGAATCCTTGAAGAAAGAGGAAAAAACGTGCTAACTGCACACGCAGGTTATTTCCATTAATCGTTGAACTTCACATAGAAATCTTCCTGGTTGAAGAACACGCGCAAACGGATGAAGACGCGCGATCCAAGTAATCCACACGCGCAAAAATCCACACGCGCAACAATTCACACGCGCAATGGTCCACACGCGCAATACTATTCTCCTGCGAGACACGCGAAATAAGAACACCCGCGCTATTGAGTTCAAAAGCAACGAAGTGATTGGCACGCGCAAAATTACTCGCGCTGGAAAAAACACACGCGCACTCACAAGGCACGCGACGAACAGATTCTCGCGCTTAAAATCACACGCGCTTTGTATTTCACACGCGCTTTGTACACACGCGATAAAAATCACACGCGCTTTATATTTCACTCGCGAATTGTATTTCACACGCGCTTTGTATACTCGCGCTAAAAATCACACGCGCATTGTATTTCACACGCGCTTTATACTTCACACGCGCTTTGTATACTCGCGCTAAAAATCACACGCGTATTGTATTTCACACGCGCTTTATATTTCACACGCGCTTTGTATTTCACACGCGCTTTGTAGTTTTCACACTGCGTATAGCTTTTGGCGAAAGGATCTCTCGCGCAATAAAACACACGCGCTTTTAAAATGGCACGAGACCAACCTCTGCTCGCGCTCGGAATACAAACGCTAGAAAGCACGCGCTCACTGGAATACGCACGTTACAGTCAAAATCTCGCGCTAAGGAACACCGCACTGGCAACACAAGCGTACACCGATAGTTCAATAGATTTAGTTGAAACACTACTTTTAACGAATTTTCAAGGAGACTGTATTTAAGATGAACAGATTTACAGTAGAAATAAAGTCACTTATCTCCTTAGCGAATTTCACAAAGATTTCCTGCTTTTCCTATCTTCCAAAACGAATTCCTGCCAGCTGAAGACTTCTCCTGAACCCCCAAGAAAGTAGCCGCTCAACTGCTGAGATCTGAAGGATAAAATCCACCAGGCCTAATACTAAAGCAGGAGCAGCCACTGAACACGTCCTCTCAGATGGGGTTTTGATGATGAAAGGCACAGAGTGACAGTTTAGAATGTTCATTGTTGTTCAGCATTGTCTTCTAGCCAATCAGAGCTGTCACTGTGAGGCTCCATCTTGCCTTGGGTCAGAACCAGGATTCTGAATCATTAAGTTAAGGCCTAACCAACTATAATGGAAAACTTCCCACCCACACAAAGCTAATCTGAAAAGGATAAATAATGAAAAGGAAACTTGAATAAGAGAAGGAAACCTGACACCGTCCTGACAAAGAAGCATGACCTTCTCGGTGTAATGCGTCACTGGGCCGGATGATTGCTGAGATCTATCAACTGCTGTGACGTTTTCCAAAACCTGCTTCTTTCTGAGAGGAAGGCCTATCCGGGTAGCCAGATCTTGGTCCATGTAATTTCCCACAGCCCCACTGTCAATGTATGCCTCCAAGGCATGTATTTTTGACGAATGCTTGTGGTTTACAAGGAGCACAGGGATGACTAGATGTGAGGTCTGTATAGGTTCCTTTTCACCGCTCGACAAGTGGACCCCTACGTTTGCCGGACGTTGGAGTTTCCCAAGTCCTGTTGTTCTTCGCCCTTGTCAGTTGCTCCAACTGCTTTTCTCGGAGATAGTGACCTGCCTTACCACAGTACAAACAAAGCTGCTGCTGTCTCCTTTTCTCCCTTTCTCCCTTTCTGCCTTGGTGAGTGGGCTCTGCAAGCCTCCGATTTGCATTGGCTCAGACTGATCGTGTGATTTGGTTTGATTCTCACGGGGTCGCACATAGACCGACCACCCCTCGGCCTTGGCCCGATCGATCTTCCGATCCTGCAATCTGTGATCGAACTGCACTGCCAAGTCGATGTATTCAGCACATCTTTCCGGGGGATTTACTACTTGGGCTAATACGTCCTTAAGTTCCCCTGGCAAGCCTCGGTAAAGAGCTTAGTTCTTTTCGCCTCTGGCCAGTTAGTTTGTGCTATCAGACGATTGAAGGAAGTGATATATGTTAGTAAATCTTGATTACCCTGCCATAGTGATAACAGTTCATTGTCCAGAGCCCGCCCTTGAGTAGGCCGTGCAAATAGTTTCTCCATTTTACGCTGGAAACCTCCGAAGTCTCGAAGAAAAGGATCATTCCGGTTTAGCAAGGGTATTGACCAGTCCGCTGCACTACCTCCCAAATATGAGCGTACAAATGCCACTCTCGCGTGATCGTTGGGGAATGCCCCAGGTCTGCACAAGAAATGTAGGCGACATTGATTCATAAAGATGGCATACTTATTCGGATCGCCTGTGAAGCGTTCTGGTGGGGCCGAGGGAACCCCCCCTGGAAGAACCACCTGTACTGGCGTGGGCTGTGGAGGTGCGGCAGGACGGGCATACCCCGGCAGTGGGACCTGGCCTGCCTGTGCCTGGAGCATTTGCCATGCTAGTTCATCTGTCCGCTCCCAGTTCACAATTAGATCTCTACTTAGGGCATTGGTTTCCTGTATTGAGGCATGAACTTCAGCCCGTAACTCTCCCAGTAATAGGGCCAACTGGTCCATTTCAGAAGTTTCCATAATGCCCAGGCAGAGATTCGAAGAAGCTTCACGTTCTGTTACGCTCACCTGGTCTCTGCGGGGACGTTGGGGTACGGTTGCAGCCCTCCCGGGGGTGAGGTTGCTCGGATCTGACTTCGCCTCTGTGCTTATGTGGTGACTGGTGGTAATAGGTGATGCTGCTCGGGACTGCTCCTGCGTGGAGAATAGGGGGCGCGAGTATGCCAGCTTGTGCGCCTGATCCCCTGCCAGACCCCTTCTCCCAAACCGTGGTACCCATGGGATGCGTTTTCCCTGCAAAGCTCACTTGTTGATTAGTTTTGGTGAGCACTGCCTCCTGCTGCTTCTGGCAGGGGCGCTTGTATGATCTGGACCAAGTTCCTTCACTGGTCTCTTACACTTGGTAGTCCAGTCCTGCTGCGCCTAAGTCACTATACTTCAGGTAAGTGTTTCTGTTTGCCTTTGTATTTCCTCGTCTGTTTTTATTGTATTGTAAAGTTTGTTGTCTTGTATTGCTGTCCATTATACTTTTGATGTTTGCTCTTTTGCTTTATTCCCTTGCAGGTGATGTTGCCGGCCTGGCCGAAGCTGCAGAGCTTGTGGCGGCAGCCGGAAGGAATGAGGAACGGAGCTGCAGCGTACAGTAGCTGGTAAATTGTTAACTAGAGGGCGCGTGGGGTTCAAATGCGGCGTGGCCCTAGGACGGATGTTCTAACCTCGTCTTTCTTCTTCGTCACAGGGTCCGAGTTTGTGGATGCGGAGTGCGGTGCAGCGGCGTCGGGATCAAGATCACTGGATGTCAGGAGATGAGTCTGCAGATGAAGCGATGAAGCACCGCTTTCCTGAAGGTGAGTATGCAGGAGAACGCCTGGTTTCAAAGGTAAGTAAACTGGTCCAAGCGGCGGTGAGTATCACGTTGCACGCGAGTGCACAGTAACGCGAAGCACCGGCTTTAAGGTTGGTGCAGCTTATATAAGCTGAGCTTCTGAAGCCACGTCCACCAGGTTCAGCCTACCTGCCACACGCTGCCAGACCCGATGAGTCAGCACATGAAGACCAGGCCTAGGGAACAACACCCAATGAGTCAGCACTGGGGATGTTATCTGGAATAAAGGCTTTCAGCTCCTGGAAAGTTTTTTCTTCTTCATGTAATGGTAGGTTTATTCGTGAATATAGTGACTGCAGCTGCAAACATCAGTAGTGTCCGCCATACGCTTTACTGTTTGCTCTGAACTGTGGTAAACTAGGGTGCTTTTCTCCCCTCGCAGGATTCTCAAACTTAGGTGGCCCGGTACCTAATACGCTTTACTGTTTGCTCTGAACTGTGGTAAACTAGGGTGCTTTTCTCCCCTCGCAGGATTCTCAAACTTAAGTGGCCCGGTTACCTAATACGCTTTACTGTTTGTTTGCTCTAATTGTGGTAACTTGTGCTTGCCGCTCACTTCCTGTCTGCGTGCTCTCGTTTCGTCTATCTCCCCCCCCTCCCCTCCCTTCTACTCCATGGTGCTCTCTGTCTCGCCTATCTTCTCTAACTGCTTCTCCATTGACTATCCTGCTCTCCTCACTAAATCTGGTAGGAAAAAGTTTAAAAAGGACATCCTGGTCTCCAACCCAGGCCTCCCTATCGCTGACACCTACACTAATGCCTGCTCTAAGGAAACTCTCACTGACATCCTCTTTTTCGTGCCTTCGCCTGACCTATGGACCCTTCATATGGTCTCTGTGCTCTCTCCTTTCTCCTCCTCTCCCATTAATGGTGGCACCCGTTGGGATGTCCTCTTGGCCCCCTTCCGCTCCTCTAAGGCCATCATTAATGTCTACGCTAATGGGACCGTCTTGGTCCAAGGCCCTCAGGCCAACCTTCACCTCTTCGATAGACGCTTCCCACACCTCATCAACTTCCTCTCCTCTCCTGCTGTCCCCCCTCCTCTATCTTTGGCTACCTTGCCTCTACCCTCCCTCCCTGCCCCCTCTCGTGCTCCTTCTTCACCTCCTTCTTCAATACCTCCGCAGGGCGTACCTCTGATCTGTACCCCTCCCCGGAAGTTCTTCAAGGATGGCAGCCTTCTCCACATTGCCACTCTAAACACTCGCTCTGCCATCAAGCACTCCTCCGATATCTGTCACCTTCTTGAGGAACTGGACCTCGACGTCCTTTGTCTCACTGAGACATGGTTCACAGCCAGCTCTGCCACCAGCTTTGACACACTCCTACCTGACGGTTACAAGATCCTCTCCATGCCCAGGCCTAACCGTGCAGGGGGTGGTGTTGCCCTTATCTTCCCTGAGTGGATTCCTGCCACTGTCACTCCTACGCAGACCTACTCCTCTTTTGAATGTCTTGTCTGCCGACTCTCTCTCTCTCTCCTAGCCATTCCCTTACCGTGGCTACTATCTATCGGCCACCTGGTCAAATTTCCTCCTTCCTCTCTGAGTGGGCTGACCTCTCCTCCTCACTCCTGTCCTCAACCACTCAACTCCTCTTTCTTGGCGACTTCAACATCCACCTTGATGCCTCCAGTCCCCCCACTGGTCTCTTTCGTGACCTCTGCGACTCTCTCTCACTCTCTATTCTCCCGTCTGGGCCTACTCACTCTGCTGGGCACACTCTTGATGCTCTGATCTCTTCTGACCTTCCCCTCTCCGTCCCTCTCTCCACTCCTCTCTCCTGGAGTGATCACTTTCTCCTATCCTCCCACCTCACCCTCCCTACCCCACAGGCAAAGCCACCCTCTTCACTGCCACCCACCTTCTCGGTCATCCGACCCATGAAGCGTGTGTCAGTTGAGGCTTTCGCTGCTACCTTCTCGCCCCCCCCTATCCCTTCGGCTGACTCCCACCCTGACACAGCCCTCTCCATGCTCCACTCTGCTATATCTGTTACTCTTGATATCCTTGCCCCCGTCATGAGAATCCGCCTGAAGCCCAAAGCCAAATGTAACTCCTGGTATGACTCGGATCTCGTCACCCTAAAACGCAAGTGCAGGGTTGCCGAGAGGAAATGGCGTGCATCATGTTCATCCTCTGACAAACTGGCCTGCCGCCTGCTCCAAAGGCAGTACCGGCTCTCCGTTCTCACCAAGAAGAGAGCCCTTATCCAAGCCCGCATCTCTGCGGCATCAAACAACTCCGCCGAACTCTTTAAAATCTGCAAGGAGCTGGCCAACCCTGTTGCAGTCTCTACCTCTCCTGTCCCCTCCCAGGCCCTCTGCACTGCACTGGCCTCTCACTTCATCTCAAAAACTCAGGACATCCTGTCCTCGCTCTCCTCCTTTCACCTCCCTCCCTCCCTTCCCGGCTCTTCCTCTGGCCCTTCTGCAGTCACCCCTCCTCCCTCTTTCTCTGCCTTTCCACCTTTCTCTGCTGACGAGGTTTCCAGACAAGTCCGATCAATTAAAGTCTCGTCTAAACAGGTTCACCCCTGTTCCTCCAAAACTATCAAGGACCACATCGACTCCCTGGCTCCTGCCCTGGCTGACTTTTGCAACCACTCCTTCGCCTCTGGAGTCTTCCCTTCCCCCCTCAAGCACTCCCTTGTGCACCCTCTTCTCAAGAAATCCTCTTCCGACCCCTCCTGCCCGGCTAACTATCGCCCTATCTCCATCACACCCTTCCTGGGCAAGCTCCTGGAGAAACTGGCTATCTCCCAGCTTAACCTCCATGCTGAATCTGTTGGTAGTCTTCATGACCATCAATCTGGCTTCAGAGCTGCCAGAAGCACGGAAACTGCTCTCCTGAACATCCGTGAAGACCTGCTCTTGAACCTCGACTCCAACACTCTGTGTGTTCTCATTCTGCTCGATCTCTCCTCTGCCTTTGACACTGTCAACCATGCCATCCTGCTCAACCGTCTCCGGGAAAACCTGGGTATCACTGGTCAGGCTCTGGCGTGGCTGACCTCTTTCCTTTCAAATCGACCCTCCCAGGTCCAACTGGGGTCCTTCCTCTCCGACATCTTTTTCTCCACCTGTGGTGTCCCCCAGGGATCTAATCTCTCTCCCTGGCTGTTCAACCAGTATCTGGCACTCCTTGCCCACCGCATCGCCGCTCTCTGCCCTAATTTCCAGTGCTATGCGGACGATACCCAGCTCATTTTCAGGCTACCCTCAGCCTCCCCCTCTCCTTCCCTCATCTCTGACTGTCTGTCTGCTATCCAAGAATGGTGTGCCGCCAATGACCTCTGCCTTAATGCCAGTAAGACTGAGATTCTACTCATCGGTACTCCCACTCCCTCCTTCCTTGCAGCTCTCTGGCCTGCCTCCCTTGGCCCCCTCCCTGCTCCTACCTGCAAGGCAAAAAACCTTGGGATCATCTTCGACTCCACACTCTCCTTCTCTCCTCATATTTCTGACGTCGCCAAGAGGTCACACTACCAGCTGCACCTCCTCAGAGGTATTGTTCCCTTCCTCTCCTTCCCCCAGAAGCTCACTGTCTCCCGAGCCCTGGTTCTCTCGAAGCTGGATTACTGTAACAGCTTCTATCTTAATCTGCCTGCCTCCACTCTCCGACCTCTGCAACTCATCCAGAACAGAACTGCGAGACTTGTCCTTGGCCTCAAGCCCAGGGATCGTATCTCTCCAGGACTTAAAGCTCTACACTGGCTCCCAGTGGCTGCGAGGATAAAGTTCAAAACCCTCTGCATTGTCCACAAGGCCTTCTGGGGCCTGGGTCCTAAATACCTTCAACTCTCTCTTCCCAAATATCTTCCTTCCCGAGCCCTTCGCTCATCCGCTTCCAACTTCCTCAGGGTCAGCCGCTTCTCGAAGCAACGAGCTGGGGGTAGATCTCTCTCCGCGGCAGGGGCCTCCCTCTGGAACAGCCTTCCTGCCTCCCTGAAACTCGAGGAGAACCATCTCCGGTTCCGGAAGCACCTCAAAACCTTCCTCTTTGCTTCTGCTTTCTCTCTCCCTCTCCCCTGCTGAACAGCTAATATTCTTCACTGAAACTGCACTGATCCTGCAACTGGACCTCTCTAAACGGCCTCGGCCCTGGGCCCAGCCACTCTCCACTTGCACTGATGCCCTGGAACCCCTCTGCACTGCGGGACTGTCTCTGTATCCCTACAGCCCCCCCCTTCCCCAGCACTTGTTCTGCACTTACCTTGCACTTGCCACCAGCTGGCCCTATTTATTTATTACTTTACGCCACTTACCTTGTACTGCACTTCCCCCCTCCCCTTCCCCTTGCACTTTTCCCCCTCCCCCACCCCTGCACTTGCGCGATCTGAATGACACCTGGCCTAGTAGGATCGTTGTCTGTCTCCCCTTGTTCCTCCCCTCCCTGCCTCGTCGCGCCTTGAAACACCTGTGTATAGGCGCGTTACAAATACCATATCATATCATAGTCTTCCCAACCGTCAATTTGCACGTGATGACATTCCGTAGAACATTGGGAATGTCAACACATGCTAAGTTAGCCACTAAATTAAATGATTCTCCTTATAAACAACAGCAACAGGCTTTTAACAAATTAACAATTTTACTTGGATGAGGATGGTACTATTTCTACTTCCTCGTCTGATATAATTTCTATACCCATGCTAATATATAACATATATTTTTTTTAAAAACATTTTATTGATTAAATTCAACCAAACAGTACAAACCAAACAGGCAGTGCATATATCAGCAGTTTCATTATACTTTCTTCACTTCTAGCCACTGCTTCCCTTATCCCACCCCCTTACGAGTCTATTACTTTACACATTCTGTTTCTGCATCCTGTGGTACGGTCTCCCCTTCTGTGGGTTCTGCCGGGTCTCGTATTGACCCAAACAGCTCGGCTATCAATGATTTCCAGGCCATCAGGGACTCAGTCTCCCCCCCCCCTGCATTGCTCGTTTCTTGCCATACCATGGTTTCTGCCTCTGCCCATTTCTGCAAATCTCTCCACCACACTTCCACTCTTGGTTTGTGGCATGTCTTCCACCCCATGGCAATTCTCCTTTTTGCAAGCACATAAGCCAGATCTTTCAATTTACCCACATGCTTGAGCTTCTGTGATCTTGGGAACTCCCCCAACAGACAGGCCCACACTGTGTCCACTATAATCTTGACCCCCTTTTTTTCTAGTTTCCCTTTCACTTCACTCCAACAGCGTTCTATGACCGGGCATGACCAGAACATATGCACCATGCCCGCGTTCTCCTCATCACACTTGGGGCATGCTTGCTGTTCTGCATTCTCAAACCTCGATATCCTCTGGGGTGTCATATATGCCCTGTGCGTAATATACAGTTGAATCTGTTTCAATCTCGCATTTCTAGATACCTTCTTATGATACGCCTGCGCCCGTTCCCACATCCCGTCCTCCATCGGGGCTCCAACTTCCATTACCCAATCTAGTCACAACTGCGTGACCTCCTTCCCCACTTTGAACATCAACATCTCATATATTCTAGATATCTCATGGCCCCCTTCCGCTATGTCGTATATCATATCTATGGTGGCATCTGGTTCTTCCTCTAGCACATTTTCAGGCCATATTCTCTTGATTCTCTGCACCATTCTGTAATATGTAATATACTGGCCCGCGTGCAACCCAGTTTCTTCCCGCAGCCCCTCAAAAGTAATACTAGAACCTTCCCGCCAAATGTCACCCATTGTTTCTACCCCAACCGGTTCCCAGTGTTTCTGATTATCATTCTTAGCTGTACATCTGCCCCTGTTAATGCAACCAGTGGTACCTGCAGAGAGCATGGCGACGGGTTCTCCATCATCTGGCATGCCTTACGCCACATCTTCCACCCTAGTAGCATCATCTTAGGGCGCCCTATCATTTCCGCCTTGGGTACCCACATCATCTCTTTCAAATAAAATGGTGCACAGTCGCGCACAACAGCCTGGATTCAGAGGTCTCTTCATCAGAGAGCCATTTGGCAACATATTGCAACTGGCTTGCTACATAATACACCTCATAGTTGGGCAATTTTATCCCTCCTTTGTCGTAGAAATTCTGTAGCTTCCATAACGCCACTCTGTTCCGCGTGCCATGCCATAGGAAATCCCTGCACATGCTAATCAGTTTAGTGAAGAACTTCTTACCTATCAGGTATGGTATATTCCCAAAGTAGTGTAGAAGCCTAGGCAGAACCACCATCTTGAGCATTGCTCCCCGCCCCATCATTGCCAAGGGCAGCTTTGCCCAGAATCGCATGCCCTTCTCAATTTTTTTAATGGCCACCTCTGTGTTGCACCTATGCTCCTCTTCCACTGTGTGATATATGTCTATCCCTAAGTACCGAAATGTGCTGACCGCCCATGATACTTGCAATACAGGTAACCGCTCTGATGGAATCCCTATATACCCCCCCCCTTATGGGAACATGCTGGACTTCTGGGGGTTCACCGCTATACCGGACAACCGGGCGTATCTCTCCATCACTTCTAGAATGTACTGGAGATTTTCTTCTGGGTGTCGCAAGTACAGTAGCATGTCATCTGCGTATAGGGAGATCAGATGTCGCTCCCCTTTCGCCTCAATGCCTATGGTGTCATAGCTCCTGGAAAGTTCTTGTAAAATAAAAGCACTCCTGAACTGAAATAAAGTGTTCCTGCTCACATCTCTATATGAGCCAGGCACCAAAGGCGCCAGGACTAAGTCCAGCCAGGGCCCCTGTGTTTATGGGTCCCAAAGGGACATAAGTGAGTCAAGTGACCCATTGCCCCCATCACTAGATTGTGTGGTTTTTGTGTTCTGGGGCCTGTGGCCATGACACAAGAATTCCCATTTACGTCGGGACAAGCATGCTCATACAGTGTAAATATTACCCCTCTTTCATGGGCCTTCCCAAGCATCTTGTCTAAAATTGAGGCCATTTCTCGTTCCTGGGGAAATCTCGGAACACTTGTTTCAAGGAGTTCCTCAATTGGAAGTAAAAAAAGACATCTAGTGGGGTGGCAGCCCCGCTTTCTTTCATTGCCTAACGTTATGATCCGCCCACCGGGAAACATATCTCGAAATCTAGTCATCTTGGCCATGCATGTCACAGTGTTTTACGCTGGTCAATGGGACCCCGGGTATGTAAGAAACTGGAGGATTCGGGAAGTAGACTACCCCTCCTTTGGTTTTCCTCTCCATACGGACCCATGATCTGCAGGTCAGTTCTACCATGTTTGATGCGCCCGCTGCTCTATCCGGTGCCGCCAGTAGAACTGATCGCAACAAACAGGGACGCCAGTGCCCTGCTCCACCTCTACATGTCTCCTATCTGTTCTGGGCTCATACCAGTGGAGAAGAAACCCTGTTTGGGCCACCTCGTAATATGTTTCAAAGTCCGGGAGTGCCAGCCCCCACCTCTCCAATGGCACCACCAGTTTCTCCCAGGAGATTCTGACTTGTTTCCCGGCCCATATGAACTGCAGAATCATGGATTTTAACTCCCAGAAGTACCCATTTGGTACTGCCAGTGGTGCGTTCAGAAATATACAGAAAGCGAGGCAGCAGCATCTTAACATGCATCTTAATAGCATGTTAAGATGGATGAATTTGCCCCGCACACTATATTCTCCCATATAGTGTGAGGGGCAAATTCATCCATCTGTCGGTCGTCCAATATTCGCTGATAGTTGTGTCTGTATAGATCCTCAGGAAAGCGTGCATTATTTATCCCCAGGTAGCAAGTGAACTCCCCATGCCACTGAAACCCGAATCGATCCACAAAGCGTGCAGTGCTCTCAGTCAGCGGAAACAAAACCAATTTCTTGGCATAAATTTTCAGCCCAGAGAAGGCCCCCAACCGAACCACATCGTTCATGACCAGGTGCAGATTGCCCCCTGGGTCCCTGATGTAGAGCACCATGTTGTCCCCATATAGTGAGACAATGAGCTTATGTTTGCATAGTTGAATCCCTCTATCCAAGTGATGATCTCTGATCAGTTCCACCTGGGGTTCTATCACCAGTGTAAAAAGTAGCGGCAACAAGGGGCACCCCATCTCGTGCCTCTCTCTAGTGGCATTGTATATGTGAATGAGCTGTTCACCCTGGTCCTGGCTGTTAGGCAGAAACCTATGCAGTTCCCTCTGGGACCACTGCAAAAGATTTAAGACTACAGGTGTTTGGCAGTAAACCCACTTGGTAGCAGTCTGTACCACGCAGATTGACTTGGTAGCTGTGGCTGAGCAGTCAGACTTCCCTCAAGAAGAGTTAGGCAGTATCCAGAGCATACATAATAAGTACAGAGACACAGTAGCACAAGCAAACACTGACCAGAGCTTTGTGGAAAAGTATATAATTATTTATTTAAAAGACACACTTGTAAATTACACTAGCACAAAAGGTAAGTAAGTTCAGAAACACAGTCACTATTACTATATGTACATCCCTGATTACTTGTTGAACAAGTCTTAGTTAACACCACTTATTTCCAGACAGAGGTGAGCGCTTAACGTAAGATGGCACTCCAACAAGTTAGTTAAAAAGGGAGGGAAAAAGCAGAATTAAGACAGCAACGATACAAAACACTTTTCAGGGAACCACAGCAAGTTTTAGGAAGACACAGTCTACTGGGGAGCAAGGAAGTTTGGTTGCCAGGCCCACTCTAGGGAGAGCAAGGCGAAATATGCCCAAGATCACACAGTTGCAAAAAGTCTTCAAAATCTTGGGAGGTGAGTAGAAAAGGTTTGTATAAGGTCAGAAAAGTTTAGTTAGGGTGCCCCAGGCTAGCCCAGGTTAGAAGACCGAGGATTTAAGACACCCCGGGCAATCTGTTGCAAGGGAAGCCAGGCGGAGCACAGTACCTTAAATGGGAAGGATCCTCCAGCGGGGGCAGTTGTTCCTGGCAGCGGGTGCAAGTCACGGTGTCGTCCAGAGGAAGAGAAGATCTCGACGTGGAGGAAGGTTGAAGGTCATTGCACTGCCAGGGAAGAAACCAGCCGCGGAGTTCTCCAGTTAAAAGGTACGCCCCTTTTATTCGCGATTGTGGTGAACCGTGGTATTCCGGTTGCCGGGGTGCTTGGCACAGGCAAGGCGGCCACGAGAAGATTCGGAGAGGCTAAAAAAGGAAGGCAGACTGGTTATCCCCACCAGTCAAAGGAAGAAGACTCTCCGGACTGGAGATCTCTGTCGTTGGGAAGTGGTGAGACGGTTCCGCAGGGCTCCACCGGTGGTGTCGTCGTGGCAGGTCAGCTCAGCTTCTCCCTCTTTGGCTTCTTAGGTCCTGTGGCGACTTCTGAAGTTCCAGTCCCCAAAGCCCTGCTTTTATGCAGCAAACCCCCATTCATCAGTCCTAGCTGTCACTCAAACATGCTAAGTGGTGAGTCGGGGGGCTCACCACTGGGCCAATCATACAAGAGTGCGACTTGAGTTGCCAAGGCAACTCAGTCCAGGGTGCCTAAACCCCCCTCCCACACATCCTGTAGACCCAGACATAGTGGCACCACTTTGGAGGGCTTCTGTGCAGAAGCCCACCAAAGGTGGAACAAAGGCTAGACTCGGGTTCAGGGTTACTGAAGTGAACACAGACGCCATTTTGGCACAGAGTTCTGGCAAAAAATCCCTGCCGGTGAATTAATATTAAATAAATAAACCGGCGGTATCTTTAACATTGCACCAAAAAGTGGTGCATTAAAATCAATGGGAAATCCCATTGGGAAATATTCCTTTGGAATATTTCCGTGGTATCCACTGCCACCAGCCAGAAACTCGACAAGGGGGGACGGGACAGTACCCCCTCGAACAACAGACCCAGGGGCAATCTAATTGCCCCGACCAGTACTTCCACATTATGATGGTTTGTACTGGTTCTGTTCACAATGTAAGACTAGTAAAGCCAATGGTGACTTTACATGCCCTGGGAGACAGTAGTCAGTCCCAGGGTATGGAGTCTATGTTTGGGGGTCACTATGACACCCCTGTGTTACTGCACTGAGGGTGCTGTGTAACACACATACCAAAAATACATGAGGCCCTATGGAGTAAAAGACCCCATAGCCCATTAAACAAAGTGCAAAGTCAAAGGAACACCTCAAATCATGCCTAAGAGTGGGAGTAAAAGAGTCTCACTCTTAGCAGGAGAAAAAATAAACCCCAAAAGAATCCAGCAAAGCTGTTGGGGGACTCACTAGGTTTGGGAAATTAGCCTTACAGAGAATTCTCCCTAACACTGGCCTTGGACTGCATGTATACCAATGAGACCAAAAGAGACAAATCCCTCCCTCAGATACATTCTCCGTAGAATTGTGGACAGAAAGGGCCAGTTGAATGAGTCAAATGTCTTTGTGGTGTCGAGAAGTCCTGCCACAACCGATTCATCACGTTGTACTGCAGACATTCATCCAAATATTCTGCGTAACCTATAGGAGGTGGAGCACCCCGGGATGAACCCCGATTGGTCTGCCTTCAACATCCTGTGCATTAATGGTGCCAGTCTGGATGGCAATATCTTGGCGAGAATTTGTTTATCCAGGTTTATCAGGGATATGGGCCTTTATGATGAACAGTCGTACGGTTCCCTGCCCGGCTTCAGCAGGACCACCTCTGTTGCCTCCCTCAGAGTCTCCGGTAGTCTGTCATCCTTCAGCCATTGGTGATACATTTCCAGCAAGTGGAGGGCCAGCCTCCCAGTGAACTGTTTATAGAACTCTGCTGTATACCCGTCGGGGCCCGGAGCATTCCCAGACGGTAAGGATTTAATCACTGACATGACCTCCTTTGGCGAAATAGGGCATCCCAAACATTCCCTCTCCATGTCTGTACACCAACGCCACCAGATTTAAGTAGTTATCGACCTCTTGTTGCGACACCTGTATTTGGGTGACATATAGTTGTTTGGAGAATGTGCAGAATGCCTGGACTATACAAGTGTCCCCACATTACTCTATTCCTTGTTCTGTTTTGACAGAAGTGACTCTGCCAGTAGCCCATTCCCCTCTCGCCACCTTGGCTAACCATCTCCGTGGGCGCTGTCCCTTCCCATACCGTCTCACGGCCGCATCTCCTCTGAAGAACTTCACTTCCCCATTATCTAGTTCCTGACATTTCTTTAGCAGTTCCTTAATGTCGGCCTCTTCTGCTGGTGTGGGAGTTCGTATTTGCAGCTTTTGGATACGTACTATTTGCAGCTGTTGGATATGTACCTTTAGTTTGGCTATTTGTCTACGGATTTGCTTAAGTACCCCAGCCTCTTTAGAAATACATTCGCACCCTCATAACACACTTGAAACTCTCCCATAGTATTGTGTGAGATTCCATCATTCTCGTGTTGAGCTCAAAAAAGGTGTCTATAACTTTGGTCGGTCTCCTCGGAATGCCCCACCCCATAGCCCTTTGCTTTTGAACACCCATGGCGGTCTCCCGCCCTCTCGACAAAGGACCTCTAACGACAGCATCACCGGGGCGTGGTCTGACAGTAAGCATGCCGAAATGGACACCACTGAGACCCTTCCCGCAGTTACCAGAAAGTAATCCAACCGGGAGGCTGACTTGTGGATTGACCATTTAAATGTGTACCCTGTTTCCCCCGGGTGCCTGGCCCTCCAGATGTCTCCCATCTCCCATGTCCAACACATATTTCTCAATTTCCTGGTTGCTTTAGGCGATGAGTTGAATGTTCCTGCCGTTCTGTCAGGATCTGGGTCCATGACAGCATTAAAATCTCCTCCCCAGATGATCTCCCCGGGAGGTGCACTCTCTAGTTGGTGATCTATCCACTGCAAGGAGTCCAACGTATCCTGGTTAGGCCAATAGTAATTTATTAGAGTGATATGTCGACCTTGTATAGATCCCTGTACCAAAAGACCTCTCCCCTCCTGGTCCTTGACTATTGAGTTCAAGCAGAAACCCACCAAGGCTCGCAAGAGAATGCACACTCCCTGCAACTACGAGTAATAGGAGGAGAAATACCGATAATTCCAAATTTTGATTCCTCTCCCAAGGTCAGGCGAGTCTCCGGCGGAACGCCACATCTATTTGGTAATGCTGCATGTATAGCAAGACTCTACGGCCCTTGGGCAGTTGAGGCCCCTGACATTCCAGGTCAGGTATCTAAGTGGCTGAGCCATGTTGCTCCCGTAATTACTGTATACCCCCCCAAGGATATCCAACCTACAGTTCGTGTTGTAGTTCTAGTCCTCAGGGGTTTCATGGTTTAAACGACAGTGTTACTCCTGAGACCACCACTCTGACCCTCCCTCCTGCTCTCCCACCAGCAACTCCAACCTGCCAGTTTCCCCCACCCCCTCAACCATCACAACCATTTTAACCAACTTGTGCTCCCGCTTGGGTCTCCCCAGGGACAGCCATTCAGGCAACCTATAACTGTGCTGTGCTCCGCCCCCCGTCTGACAATAGTGTTCAAGTACCCAAGGTTCCGGGTCTTGATCAACCTGGTGCGCTTGCCAATGTGTATCTCGTCCCAGCTTCTCATTCCTTCAGCGGCGTGGTGCTCTAGGTAAGGTCTCTGCCTCTTCTGGTGTGTGGAACAAAAGCACTTTCCCATAGTGTTCCACCCGAAGCTTGGCTGGAAACAGCATTGCGCATTTCAAGTTCCTTTCTCTGAGCCTTCTCTTAACGTCTGAGAAGTCCGGAAATAGATGAATCAGGGGTTCTCCAATAATTGAATGCGTGTCAGTACATTTTCAGTATGTCACCCACGGCTCCCCCAGGGTCCAGAATTCTGGCTTGTGTGACCTTCTCTGTGGGGTTCTCTCCCATTGTTGTTTTGGCCGGGGTCGAGGCTTCAAAATGCAGCTTCGATTGTTGCTTCCCAGATTCTGAGACTTGGACATGCTGCTGTTTTGTATGTGCAGTCAATTCTGTGGGGATCACTGAGTACCGCGGTGGGCGAGACCGAGGTTACCTGTGCCCTCTGTAGCTAATACTCCCTTTGCTGTTAACGGGGGTCCTAGTCTACTGTGTTCCCAAGTGTTAGGAAAGATTTCCACTTCATGGGTAATTTTCCCCTCCAGTTGTAAACTTTTGCTGCTGTTTAACTTTGCCAGAGAAGCACAGCCTTCAGCTGCACTCCTCTGGGCTTTCGCTAACTTTTTATGGGGCAACTGACATGCCCTTAAAACAGTCAGTACTGGGAGACTTTGTATCCCTTAGTCCTTTTCTGTGTTGCAACTTTTACAGTACAGTGCATTGGGGGTCTCTAGTCATTTCCAAAAGCCCTAGATACTCTCAAAGGGATTTTTAGAAGTGCGGATCTGCTATGGACAGGGATGGTGGCAGCTTATCTTTTCATATATTTTTAACCCTTTCTTGCCATGTTAACCGCATTTGGCACGGAAAGGTGGCCTGGCTCCAAAATGGCCATGCCACGAGGTTCTTTGTCCTGTCCTTTGGCCATCTTGCTCCTTTGCCTTCCCCAGGTCGAGCCGACCCGGGTCAGTCCTTATTTGGGAATGCATTCTCCCGCGAAATGCCAAACTTGCACGGGCATCTGCATGTCTTGTGTGTGTGCCTCCAGGATGTCGGCTGGGGTGTCTGTCCCCAATACACATCCTGAGTCGCAGAGAGTCTGGAGTGCTGTGAATGCCTAGGACCGCCATGGTCCGTGATTGGTCCATGTATGGTGTGCCTGAATGTGAGCAGATCTCCCATTGGCTCCTCTTCATTTTGGCGCGAAGGAGATTCTGGATAAGAGAAGCCGCCAAACAGCCATACCATGTCGATCTCAGGAGTTATCACTGAACGAAGGATAGGATCAAGCCGAGTCGAGGAACCGCTGGTGACCCGCTGGAAGGTTTGGCACCCTGGGCCCGCTGTCGTCCCGTGGGACCCCTGTGCATCTGGCCGTCCTAGAAGGTCTGCAAAGACGCTTTGACCCATTGGAAAAGTAGGATCAACTATTCTCGGCACCTTCAACAAACCCTGCAAGTAAGCCTTCTCCGAAGTGTCCCTGGGCTGTCCAGTTTACGCAGGACTATTGCTCTACCTCAGCTTCGAGGAGCCCCTCGAAACTTGGTATACTGCTAGCTCTGTGTTCACGCCACCCTTACACCAAATTTCGTACACTTGGCGCTCCCAGGTGTGAAGTGAGACGAGGGCGCCAGAACCAGAGCATACATGGTTACTGTGTCGCCCAGCCTTGGTGACGATCTTTGCAGGTGCGCTGCATTTGTGACCCTCTTGCCCCTGAAGCCTGCTGCTGTGAAACTGGCCTGATCCATCCACCAGGAGCAGAGAAATCGACACTGTCCCGTTTGGGAATCATCGCTGTATCTTCATCGCTGAAAGCCACAGAGCCGCCATTTTGCCGCATTTGAACCTGTAACCAAAGTGGATCGACTGCCGAAGTTTGATCCGGAGTGCGACGGGGGTTGGTGAGTAATCGCAACCTTAACCGGTGGCCCCTAGCGCCTCCATCCATTTTTACACACAAGTGGCCCCTGAGAGACCCTCTCCTTTCCACTGCAAGTGCGAACTAGTGAACTATTCCCAACTCTTGGAATCGACTCTGCCCTCAAGTGGAGGCCCTCATCGAATAGTGGGAACATATTCTGCATCGCCTCACCCACCTTCCTGAGCTGCTACAGCCCCCTGAAGGGACCCCGTTTTGCCCATTGGGACTACCGCCTGCGCTTGCATTGCCTGTTCTTTTAAGCATAAGACTCCCCTCTTCTTAGGGACTGGACTGCCCCTTAGTTAGGAGTGTGTTGGATGTAGAAGGGGCTAAAGACTACTTGCACTGCCTGTTTCCATCCCTTTTAGGTTATGGACCCATTCATGCAGTTAACCATTTAGACCCCAATGGTCTTGTATATATGTATTCTGATAGTGTTGCGTTGGCTTAATAAGTATTACTGTGATTTGATGTATGTGTTTGAAACTCCAAGGCCTTGAAATAAATGTATATGTATTTTTAATATATCTACACCTGACTGGGAGTGATTTGTAAGTGTCCCTTTACTCTGTGTGCTCATTGAGGTCCTTCAGTCACCCTCACGCCTCCTGAGACCTAGTCTTGACCACCTGCCATAGCTACCTTGATTGGTCTGGCTTGTCCAGAAGGTTACCCTGTTCCAAGAAACTAGGCTCCCCAGTGTTATTGGGCTCCACTTCTAGGTCCCCTACTCACCCCAAATGTGGTTGTTGCCTCCTCCTCATTCAAGCCGGTGGGGATGACTACGCTGCTGTCCTCCGGGCTGATGGTCTTCTCCCACTCCCCAATGCACCCGCCCGTCCCATGCTTGCTCTTCCTTCCCTTCCCTTCCCTCCTGAGGCCCCTCCCCCAGCGCCGGTCTACCAGGCTGAGATTATTTGCTGGGTGCTCACTCCAGTATTCTGTTGTACACTCCGGCATTTTGTTTTCCTGGTTCTTCCTTACTCTGGGTCGCAGTATCAACGTCGTTGTTAGGGCTCCTCCACTCTTCAGACCTCCTTTCTGTTGGGAGCCTCAGCCCATCAGGCACTCCTGGCGTGGGCCAGCAGCCGGGTGTTTATTTTGGCGCATCCCCCCTCTCCCCGCCGAGGGCTAATGTCAGCGCTGGGGCCAGGATCCTCTTTGTTATTCCAAAACTTCTCTTACCCCCCCTCTGCAGTTGACTGTGATCGGAGACGCTCGGGGTGGTTTTCCGAGCGATGTACCCACCTCCGAGCACCGGGCCCCCCTCCTGGGCCATGTGCTTCTCTCCGGCTCCTTCATCTCTGCAAACGTCCGAGCCGTCCTGTTTCGTGGCTTCTTCTCAGCGGAGTACCTCGGATTGGTTCCCCCGCAGTATCGCTTCATGGATCTCTTTTCACCTGCAAGTCACCAGGTCCTCTTATACTTTGGTTCACGCCAGTTCACGCCTCTTCTGGCGCCTTGGCTGCATCCAGTACTTGCCGGTGTACTCAATGGTACTCCTCTTCAGTCCGCGCTTCTTTTAGCACAAGCGCACTTTTCATATGATGTACGGTACAGCAGGTCTCCAAACTTTCCCTGTGCTTCCGTTAGGGCACCTTTAAATTTATCCCCCAAATAGGGGCCCTAGCAGCGTGATTAAGACAGGATACTGGCCGGATATTGATTAGGTCACCCTGGAGTTCACGGGCCTGCAGCCATTTTGACCGAGCACTCTAGCACCCGCTTCCCTTTTCATTACATACTCTACAAATACTTTCAATGTTTGGAATTTTAATGCGATCTCCAAGCACCCATTTTAACTGGTTCACCCACAGCTCCTCTTTCAGCCATTTCAAAAATATACTGGGCTTTCCCTAATGTCTTAAAACCAAATAAGCTTGAGCTTGTTGTACCTGGCAACCCATATATTAACACCCAACTCTGAATAAAGATATTCCATGCAGGAGACGTTCCCCAAGCCAAGGGATCTTCTCTAAAGTGTGTCCTCTATGCATTTCAGTCAAGTGGCTGCAGTACATTTTTATCAAACGTCCACAGAGCATTCATAATCAGGGAGGTGTTTATCGTTTCAGACTGATGAGTAACCCACATTATTTTAGAGCTTGGTTATTACTACTACAACTCAATATATGGGTTATACTGATGTTGGTATTGGGTCATTAATTGGGAACAGTTTCTGAAGACAAATAAGCATTCTTGTCAAGCTTATTGGTACTGTGAAAAAAATATTTGCGTATCGCAACCATTGAAGATGTTTTTTGTCTACATTTTTGGGTGGAAATAAAAGCCTTATTAAAATAATTTCTGATGTCAGCCAAAAATAAATTAAAAAGATTTGTGGCCAGGATGCAACCCTGCTTTAGGCCACCGCTCATGTGACTATTGTCCACAAGCTCCACCTCCCCTTAGCATCTAGACGCCCATGTAATGGTGCAGTAACTAAAGCCAGTTTTTTACCCGATACACATGATAAAATGTGTCTGAGAAATCTATAGATGGAGGATATACTGGGTGTCAGAATGCTGCCTTACCTGAGGTACCAATTGACCCACTGGTGCTAGGGGGAAGGAGGTTTCAGTCTTGTTGCCACATTCGCAGCATTCTAAAGCTTGGGGCTGCATGTTTTCCAGTCTGGGCAGGTGTGTGGGGGGTGCGGGAGGGGAGGACCAGCGGCACGGTTCAACGCATGCGCTTTACATGGTCTGTTGCCCTGGGAAATGGTCAGGCCGGCTGGGAGGCTCATGCGAGCCACCACAAAACCTGAGGAGTTTCACAGGCCTTTGTGCCACAATTGCCTTCAGTCTGCATTGTGAAGCTTAGTGTTGATGTTTTCTGCCTCCTGCTGCCTTGTGCCTTTGCCCAGGGACCTCCTTGCCTCTGCTCTGCCGATTTCTTCTGTTTCTAGACATTTCTTGTTTGCTGAGGGTCTTCCTGGCCCCCTCCACCTGTTCCCTCCTTGGGTTGAGATTCTGGTAATCTCTGTCCTTCTATTCTGACTCCCTTCTTTCTGAATACCCTTGATCAGTGTCTATCACTGTTCCAATATCAGGCTAATACATGCGTGGCCTGTCTTTCGTGGTTGTGTGGGAAGGATCTTCCACCTGACAGGACTGAATCATTCAGTACTGAGTCCCGGGAGAGAGGAATTTCTATTCCCCACACGGTCCTTCCACAGGACCAGACTAGACTCCAGGCCCTAGAACGCTACGCTGGACCATCAGGAGACCCAGATATCTGGTACAAGGGGGCAACAGGGAGTGGGCTGCTTGACAGATTGTTACACATAACAATCCTTGGAAGCATTACAGGACCTATGGGATGAACTGCAGGCTCTCCAAAAAGGAGTCATACTTAAGCACAGATTTTATTTTGCAGTACTGCACTACTGTTAAAAGATGCCATCCCAAACGCTGGCTACCCTCACTCTGTACAGTGCTCCAGTGCTCTCAAGGTAGAGCTCCGCTTTAAAAAAATCCAATAATAAAAATATTAACCATGCGCATACATTTATTTTATTTGTATCTATTTTACATGTATAAAGTGCACAAAGCAGCCCTTAGGAATTGCAGCGCTGTTACAAGGAGGCTTACTTAGTTGCAGTGGAATGATGAATCTCATGTTCTAGGTTCGTGGGGTTCCAGGAGAACCTGGTACAGAACACGTATAAAAGCTACTAGGTTAAAGAGAAGAGAACATATAGCGGTGAGGTGGTTCAAAGGGTTACAGGCAAACCGGCTACATCAATACAATTTCACACACTCGGGTAGCTGGAGGTCTGAGGATAGGCGCGGGTTTGTGGGTTAAATGAACCACTTTGTTTTGCGGGCTTTGCGGAAGGCAGTATGAGAAGGTTAGGTGGCAAGGTGTTCCATTGTCTTGCAGCGATGAAGGGGAAGTAGAGTAGTGTGATTTAGTGGGCCCGGTGGAGCCGGCTCAGACTAGTTTTGCTGACAAATATGATGTGGCCGTGTGAGTGATGCACTTATGTGTGATGGCAAGGGTCTTGAATAGGATACGTTCTTTGACGGGGAGCCAGTGTGCGGAGTGTCTAGCAGCTGAGAGGTGTTCCCTTTTCGGTATCTTGAGGGCTGCACGGAGAGCATTGTTTTGAATTATTTGAAGTCTGTTCACGTTTTTCGCTGAAGTGCCAGCTAAGAGGACATTGTAATAGTCTAGTTTTGTGTTAGGGAGAATTCTCATTTCATGGCTAATTTCCCTTACCTAGTGAGTCCCTCAGCAGCTTTGCTGGATCTCTGGAGGTATTGCTTTCCACCCATGTTTTGCTATGTGTCTTTTACCTGTTTTTAGGATTGTGGGCTCTGGAGTACACCACGTCAGTGGCCCCCTTCTTTTGTGTTACACAGCACCTTCAGTGCAGTGACACAGGATTGTTGTGCAGACTTCCCGCCTTCCATTTCTGAGGCTGACTACTGTCCCCCAGAAAAGGGTAAAGTTGCCATTAACTTTACTTAGTCATGTAACCACAGATCCAGTATACCCCATCTTACATGGAGTACTGGAAATGGTTAATCCTTAGCCCTTTTTAGCTGTACCTCCTAGAGCATGGTTTCGCTCTTTTAACATTTAGAATTAGCTGGTGGCAGTGGCATCTACCCTAAACTTTCCTACCGCGGTTATCTTATATAAACGTGGTAGTATTGTAGGCTATTGTATTAGCCTCGAACTTAAACCCGCTTGACCAAATACTTTTTCTTTTGGCTCCGGTGCGTTTTATTCGCCATTTCTTTTTGTTAAACTCCTTCTTGTGTTTTACTTTGCGCGGCAAACCAGGTTTGCCTTCTTTGTTCGCTGTCTTTTGGCAGGCTTCTGCAAGAAGCCCTCCTCTAGGCGCCTGGATGTCTAGGTGGGCTGAATGTGAGGGAGGCGTGTAGTCACCCCCTGCACAGGGTATCCTAGGAAACCCAAGTCGCACTTTTCCATGATTGGCTGAGATGGTTGTCCGGGCTGGACAACCCCCCTGCTTCGTGATTGACAGCCAGGCTGTGTGAATGGGGGATTTTCGCATAAAAGGCAGGTCTCTTGGGCTGGAAGTCAGAGTCGCCACTGGAACTACAAGGCACCGAAGAGAAGCAGAGAAGAAGTCAGCTGCTGCAACTATCCCGTCCCGGTGAAGCCCTGCTGCAGTCCTGAGCTATCTACCCTATCTACCCTTCAACGACTAAGAGACGATCCAGTCCGGAGTCTTCTTCCCTTGAGCCTGGTGTGGATAACCAGCTCATCTTCTACAGCCAGAGGATTTCCTTTGTGGTCGAAATCGCTGCACACTGCTGTAGTGAAGAGCCTCTCCTGTTTTTAAGGAGCGCACCTTTTAGTCGTAGTCGCTGCTGCTGGCCTCATCCCTGCGTGGTGCAGACCCCCTCATAGTCCTTCTTGCTGAAGCTCCAGGAACCGTGGGTCTGCTGGAAACTACCAGGAACAACTGCCGTGGCACCAGCTTCTTCATTTTGAACAAGGTACTGTGTCCTGCTTGAGGAATTTGGGTGAATCCCCATTTCTCGTTCTACAAGGCTTGTCCTTATCTTCCCTCCTTCTTATAACTTTTGCTTCCGAACATTGACAATATCTAAGTACTCTTGGCCACGTTGAATCATGAACTGTCCGACTGCGTGATCCTCAACACCAGGAACCCGGTTCCACTTGACACTGGCTCCGGCCTCTTGACCCTTGAATTTCTGTCTATGAGTGTTCTTCGATTTTGTTTGCCAAGTATTGCCTATGATTTTTGCCCCCAACTCCCTCCGGGTATCTTAAGTGCTAAGTGTGTTTTTGCCCCGGTAGCAATTCTTGCCGCGGATACGTGTTTATTTAGTAGACCGAACTGTCAAAAAGTGATCCCAATTGTATTCACGGTAATGTTACTTGTTTCATAACACCGGACCATTCAAACACAGGGTACTTACCTTGATTTATACCGTACAAAGTGAATTGATTAGTTGTAGTGTATTTTACATGTGATTTTGAATTTAATAGAAGTGTCGTGTTTATAACAAATGGTTTAAAAAATAAATGTACTTATATTTTTCAACCTGAAACCTTGAGTCAGTGTTTGCTTGAGTCACAGTAATTGTGGTCCCTTTGTGTAATCTCTGCTACTGCTCATATACTCTTGAGATAGGCCTGGCTGCTCCGCTACTGCTACCACTTTAACATAGTAGTACAGGCTTGTACCAAAGGTAAAACTTGTATTGCCACCTGCAGCCTTAATTGTATGTAGTGGTCCCTAAGGGCACTGCACAGGATTCTGCCTAACATTTTTCACCTATAGTGGCTCTGGCAATGGAGAGTAGATAGGAAGGGTTTGACCACATTGATCAGCTTGATCAGAGCTCCGTGCAAGAGCCAGCAGTAAAGACGTGGTGTGCATTGTAATTTTAGTGGGTTTGGGGATGGAGAAGAGGATAACATGATGGTCTGTCCAGTGGCAAGGGGAGTTCGTGCTAACAGAGGCGGAACAGTTGTGGTCCAAAATCCAGTCTAGGATACAGTCTAGGATATAGTCTTTTGTGCGAGTCGGGTTTGTGACCAGTTGTAGTAACCGCATGATATTTAAGGTTTTTACGAGGGAGTTGGCATGTGGGTCTTTTGGATCGTTAAATCCCAGTTTGAGGTTGCAAAGTAGGATTGATTTAGTGGACGCTTTTAAGTTGTCTCCAGGGAGGTGGAGTAGGTTCTCGTGGAAGTCTGTTGATGGACCAGGGGGTCACTAAATGACGTGAATGTAAATGGTGCAGTTGGGTGATAACGAGAGTTTGAGGGAGATGAGTCGGTGTTGCCTTCTAGAGGCGTGTTTATTTGTCTGAGCGGCAGGGATTATTTGGCAATGAAGGCTACTCCCGCTCCCCCTTTCATGTGCTGGCAGTCCTGCCGAGAGACGGTGTATCCTTGGGGAGGGCTAAGGAGATGGCAGGGCCAGAGGCTTCGTGGAGCCAGGTTTCTGTGATCGCTAAGGAGGTCTAAGTTGTGGATGGTGATTTGTTCCCGGATCTCCATGGCGTGTGCTGGGAGGGAGCGTGCATTGATAAGGGCGTAATTGGAGCGGGATGGGGGTTGGCTAGTGTTGGTGGCAGATAGTCAGTGGGGTGGTGGGGTTTGGGCGACGTTGGAGATAGCTGGAGTCATTATGCCAGTGAGGCTGGGAGCGTGGGAAGAGTGTGTCTTCATGTCAACACAATTGCTATTGACGCAGACCTGAATAGGCTGAGTAGTAAGTGAGGGACTTGCCGCTTTCGGTAGTGCGATGTTGGCAGGTGTGGCATTCGTGATGGATGGGTAGACACATTTGTGAGGGGAGCTATTGTCTGAAATGATGTGCATGTCTAGAGTCATATGGTGTGGCTGACCGGTCTTTGGAAGAGCAAGCACAGGAGAGCACTGTATTGGGGCACGTGAGTCAGGGTGGGGAAGGGATGAGACGCACGGTAAAGGTGAACAGGGTGCTGGGGCAGAGTTAGGGGAGTGAGAGGCAGACATTACGGTGGCGTTATTGGTTGGAGGATCATTGGGGGTGCCTGCAAAGGAGAAGGTGGGAGTGCCTGGGTGCAGGTGAAGAGATGTTTTGTAGCCTGTTGGTAGTTTCAGAAGAGAGACCACTTTCCTAGTGCGCATTTGCCTGGGTGTTGCTAGGGTGGGGCTGCAGCACAAGTGGGATAGCATAGGACTCTGCTTGAATTGGAGAGCTGGGGTGAAACATATGGCGCTGAGGTGATTTTGGATGGTTGTTCTGTTTGGCAGGGAGGGCATGGTGTGCCTCTTTGCTTGGGGGGGTGAGTTATTTGCAGGAAGCTTGATGTCAGAGTCTAAAGAGGGGCAGGGAGGGAAGACCTTGTGAGAGGATTTGGATGTGGTGTGTTCTGTAACTTTCACCTTAGTATTGATTGGGGCAACGGCATGGAAGGAACTCAGGCCGAGATGGCAGTTTCTGTAGGCGATTGGCCTAGGGTGCGATGAGCAGGGCAGGGGTTCTGTGCAATACCGCAGCATGGCTCGTCTACGCGTCAGGTATTCCTGCGAGGGCGAAGGACGTGGGCAGGGCATTGCTGAGTGTGGGAGGGTGTTGGCAGTGTTCGGGTGTGGGATGATGGATTCTGCCAGGTGGACAGGCATGGTGCAATGCTGAAGCAAGGGGAGGAGGGCGTGGGTGTATTCAGCTTGCTGTGCCATATAGCTCCTTCAATGTCTCATTTAGGATCTCCTCTCTTTTTCATGTACACTCATCTGTGGAAACATTAAAAGAAAAGCAAAGAAGGAATTGGAAACGATGGACTGGATTAAAACAAGAATGGAAATGAGGCTTTTAAAACCAAAAAACAGCTTTCTAACTGTGGACAAAAAGTTGGGAGTACTGCCAAAATATCTGCAAAAGCACCCCACCTGGGAATCAAGAAACATATTCCTCAGAACACGATTAAATGTAATATGCACATCAGAGGTCAAAAACACAAAGCTATTATCCTCTGTAAAATGTGTGCAGATCCAAGAACCCAAGATTTACAGCATCTGCTCCGAGATTGTGAGGGGACCTGGGAAACTAGAGTAACCTACTTCTCCAAGTTTGTAAATACTGTGGAAGGTCTGCGTTCGGAAATTTTTTGGAACTTCTTGATTTCGGATCATAATACCGCTCTCACAATAGCAGTAGGCCAAGTCCTAACAAGGATCAGCCTAATATCAACGGAGAACAGGCAGAGTATGGACATTGGACCTAAAGAACCCCAAGAGACAGTGGGAGAGTGAAAAAAGAAAAGGGTTCATGGGCCCCATTACATTCTCTTTTTCTTTACACTGGAAAGTGAAAATGGGGCCTGTTGGATGAAATATGTTTTTGCTTCGGAAGTTCCATAAATAATTCCTTTGTTTTTCTTTTTCTTTGTTGTAAAATGGTAACATCATTTCTTTGATATACTCTTTTTTTAAAAAAAGTTTAAAGTTGTAATTGTACCCATTTTGTAAAGATCTAACATGATCAACACAAATAAAAAAAATTTAAAAAAAATTAAAAAAGAAAAGGGGGACCACCTCAGCCTTGCATTGATCACAGCTTATAGAATCAAATTACACTCAAGGATCGATCACCATTACCCTTGATCAAAATATTCTGGAGTCCTCAAGGGAAGCCAAGATTTATTTCCCACCTGGAACACTGCAGTGCCCATTATTTAGTCTGAATTAGCCCTGGACATGAGTGGAAAACTACCTTCTAAATGACTTTTGGGCATTACGAATACAAGGCGATGCCCTTTGATCTTGGTATTGCTCTGGCAGAGATGCAATGCTTTATGTGGGCTTACCTTGACAATATCCTGGTGTTTGCGCCCTCTGAGCTATACGTGTGTCATGGTCAAGAAATTCGGAAGCGCCTCAGGAAACATCATTTATAGGCCAAACAGGAGAAATGTATGTTTGATGTTGCTTTGATTGACTTCCTGGGGTGCATACTCGGCCTGTACCTGTAAGTCCACATAAATACCCTTACAACTATCATCAAGTTGCGTTAGAAGTATGTCCAATATCCCCTTAGTGAAATTTAGAAGTGTACCCATAGCCCCTCTGAGAGTTGCATTTAGAAGTGTGCCCAATAGTCTCTCTAGGAAATCGAATTTAGAAGTGTTCCCAACAGCCTCTCTGAAAATTGACGTAATAGTACGCCCAGTAGACTCTCCGTAGAAAATGGAATTTAGAAATGCACCCAATGGCATCGCTGTGAAGGTTGCATTTAGAAGTGTAACCAATACCTTCTGTGAAAGTTGATTATAGAAGTGTATCCAATAGACGCTCTGTAAAGTTGAATTTAGAAGTGTTCCCAACAGACGCTCTATAAAGTCGAATTTAGATGTGTTCCCAATAGCATCTGTGAAAGTTGACTATAGAAATGTATCCTATAGACACTCTGGAAAGTTGCATTTAGAAGTGTGCCCAATAGCCTCTAGTAAACTGAATCTAGAAGTGTGCCCAATAGCCTCTCTGTGGAAAACTGTATTTAGAAGTGCGCCCAGTACCCTCTCTGGGAAAGTTGCATTTAGAAGTGTGCTCACTGAAAGAGCATATAACGGATCATACCACACCACCATGCTTACTCTCTCCTTACATCACCACTCAACTAGAACACAGAGATACTATGACACCATTCGGTATAACTGTTCTCATACCAACATTCCGCCGCTTACTCCACATCATTCTATGTAATCACTGCTGGTTCCACACCCCCAGCCAGGCGTTTTCCTCAGGCCTAACGCAGCCACATCCGTTCCGGATAAATCCTGCCAGAACGAACACATTCTCCTGATCTCTCAACCACCACACCTACCGCTAAGAAGCAGCTACTACACGAGTCCCGCACGAGCTGCACACATACCCGGTGCTCACACGCACCTTTTGACTCTCCCTACTCTCTCTACTGATCTGAACTTCGGTTCCCAAGGGCGTTCAACCTACAAGCGCCTTCAGACCATACCAATGGTATATAAGGCGCTATATAAGTGCAAAATAACAATAACAATAACAATAAACCTGAAAGGTTCCCTATGATCTCAAGTCTGTTCAGCATTTCTCGGCTTTGAAAATGGTTACTGTGGCTTTATAGCAGACACTGCACAGCTATTGACCCATCTCTTCTGAGCACCAGAAAAAGATTCCAGTGGGCTGAAATGGAAAGGGCGGCCTTCCAATCTCTCAAATAGGCCTTTACTACGGCTCTGGTGTTGTGGCAAAACTAAAATAAAAAAAATAATATTTTTTAAAAAGGAAGTTGCACGTAGAACATCCCGAGGCCTACTATTCTAGGACACTGACTGCTGTGAGAAAGGCATGGTGCTCAGAGGTAGAGACAGACAAGGATGTACGTTTCGAAAACCTATATTTATAGAAATGGGGTTCAGAGAATGCCTAACTTGCCCTATTTCTAACGGAGTAATCTCGACTATAAAAATAAGGGGAAAAGAGTCTACAAGTCTGTCGGCTTTCTTACGTGAACCCTTCAGGCTTCTTGGATACACAGCTCCCTCGCCACGCTTTCACCTGCTTCAGCCTGCAGCCTTGTAGCGTCCCGGCGTCACGTTCTCTCAAGCCTGGTTCTTCGTAGCCTCTGCTCAGCTGCTCTCCTCCTCGAACTCGCCAATGCCTACCTGGCTGTCCATGCTCCCTTTGTGAATCCAGGTTCCACTTTTTATAATTAGTTTGGTTCTCTATTGAATTCAGGTGTAGGTGATTGTAGTAAAGTTGTAACACTTAGAAAACAGAAGGCTAAATAATTATAAAGTTATTCATATGGCTGAGTCCCTAGCCAACCACTTAAATGACCCTATCTGTGAATAATCTCGTACCAAGTGGATGTGGGCCCTAGTTGGTGCTGCTGGGCTGACTACAAATGGTGTCGAGATCCTGTCCCTATTCTCTCTAAAACACTTTCCTGGTGTCTAATAAGTGCACACAAAAAAGAAGGTCGATATATTGTGTTTTAATTTGTCGCCTCCATGGTGTGTCCTATCATTAAAACAAAACAACTATTTCTATGGATAATGATCGATAGAATAGATTTTTTTAAAAAACAATATTCTTCCGCCAAACAATGGTGCAAAAGTATACGTGTGGATAACACTTTCAATTTCTTTTTAACAAGCCCTTTATTTTCTTTATACGGGGATTGAAGTCTGAAGTTTAATAGTTCTGGCTGGGTCATCAGCCAGAACTATTAAACAGTCAACCGGTTTCAGCGGGATTCTCAAGTAGCCGCTTTCTTCAGGACGAATACTATTTTTTAGTTCTTGTATTCTCGTATTCTCAACAATATCTTCAACACTGTGAGGTATTGGAGGATGTCTTCTAGGGTCCACAACTGGATAGGGTGAAACAATTCCTGATCCTATATGGACAAAGACAAGAGAGACAATTGGGGCTGATGTCAGTCTCAAGTACTATAATTAAAACTAAAACCTATAACCTATTAGGAGCGAATCTTTCACTGGTGATTCTGCCTACTAGAGATGAAGTTCTCCTTACCTCTATGGCAGAGTCCCAGGATCTGAAATGCGCTGTGCAGCACAAATGGTTTCTACTGCGTCTAGAAGTCTTGATAGTAGAGTCTTATTTTCTCTCCTCACTTTATTACCCTGTAGTTGGAAAAATGGGACATGTATATACTCAAAATTTGAGTTTTCTTAAATATCCACATCTAGCTATTCGCATTTGTTGGGTTTAAGTTGCCACATCTAACTGTGTGGTGCTCCCATTTTGTTTGTCTATGACGTTCTCTGAGGTGTGTCTCCCCAGTGGGAGAATATCCTGTGTTCAGTTTGTGTTATGCAATCACATCTGAAACTGAAACTCATTTACATTTAGGTCTAAATTACCTAAAGACCTGGGCCCTGTAGCGTATCCCTAGGCCAAATCATGTATTCGTATGGAGGAGCGTAATTGTTGGCGCTTACCTCTGTGAGCTGATTCCATCCGCCTACGTTCGTCTAGTCCGGTACCGCGCCATCTTGTTTAGGAGTTTATTTTATTTTGTACGTCACGGTCACGTGATCGTACGTGCCGTGTCATGTGATGGCAATCGCGTCACGTGTATCAGCCGGTGCCACTCTAATTTAGACTATTCTAAATCCTATCCTATTTCGGCCAAAGAGTGCCCCTATAGCTCTGAGTACAGCATTACAAACTGCCGCCGTTGTGGCTGCGTATGTGCATATTTAAAATCCAGAGGCAGCCAAAGGTTACTTGGGAGTTGTAGGTCCTGTTCCAATATGGTTCAGAGGGAGAGACCATGTTTGTACAGGGAGGAAAACCATGTTTGTGGCTATAGCCGCCTCATACAAGGTTACAGATTTAAAGTTGCAAATGTGGGCGAGTATGTCTTGCTTGCCTATTTGCAACTGAGAGCCCAGTGATTATCGGAGGCCCTTAGGTCTCCAGAAACATGTGGTCAATTCGATGTGAACCATAATTGTCGAAACGGTTTTGATTAAAAAAATGAAGAGCGATGGTGGACCCATTTTCCGAGCTTTCAGGAGTGGTATATCTCTTGGGGTTAACAGCTTAAATACAATATGTCCATTGTTAAAGGACCGCTAGAGTTTGCCAGCAAATCTCCTCATTAAGGCCTACCAATGGCTGCGGGTTCTATATATCCACTGTTGTTCTCTTTTTAATAAGAGGGCTGTGATGTTACCTCCTCTTTTAGGTACTTTTACTTTCTCTATTATAGTCCACATAGGGTCATCTTCAGTGTGATGTTTCTCAATGTAGTGTACCACCAAAGGGGCCGTTCTTTTTTGTGCCCTGATGTTAGAGCGGTGCTCACCTATGCGTGTCTTTATGGCCCTAGTTGTCATGCCAATGTATTTCCTATTACAGGGGCATTGTATGAGGTATACTACATCGGTAGTATTACAATTGGTCAGTCTTCTCTGTTCCCAAGGGTACTTCCAGCCTATGTCTATGGCTGTAGTGCGTCGTTTGTACTTACACACTGTACAGGTGCCACATGGTGTGTGGCCCTGGGGTCTAGGTGTATTCCAGAGAGTATTTGTACCACCGGTGGGAGGTGTTTCTTTATAAGTATGCACCAGTGAGTCTCTTAGATTCTTCCTCCTCCTTATTGCAAATTGAGGTTCCGGCAGTTGTTTTTCTTCAATGTTGAGTATGTGCCAAGCCTTCCGAAAGCGATTGATTATGGGCGAATGGCTAAATACTGCTATAATAGCGTTGTCATCTCTTTTTCTTTTTCCATGTTGGTTGAGGGTTATCTCTCTTGGTATATTTCTTGCCCTCTTTTTCGCTTGTTTGATAATTCTGTTCGGGTAATTTCTCTCTAAAAGATTGTTAGAGAGCCTTGTAGCTTGTATATCATACTCAACTCTCGTGGTGCAGTTCCCCCTAAAATGGAGAAACTGCCCAAAAGGTAAATTCTCCTTCAAAGACCTCTGGTGGAAGCTGTTGTAATCCAATAGGGAGTTTCTGTCGGTGGGTTTTTGAAAAACCGTGGTCTCAAACGTCTGACCCATCTTGGTGATCTTCAGGTCAAGGAACGTAGCTGAGGTTTTACTTGCCTCGTATGTAAATTTGAGGAAGGGGTTCAGTCGTTGATCCACTCCATAAAGTTGTTTAAGGTGGTATTGTCTCCATCAAAGAGTAGAAAGACGTCGTCAATATATCGACGCCAACTTACTATGTTGGTTACAAAAGGATTAGTCTCTGGGTATATGTGATTATCTTCAAAATTGACAACATATAAATTTGCTAACGTCTGTGCGAATGTTGCGCCCATAGCTGTTCCGGCTATCTGTTCATAATAGCTCTCTCCATTCATGAAGTAGTTCTTTGTTAGGGCTATTTCTGCCAATTGCATAATCAATGTCACAGGCATGTCCAGTGTTTTAGTTCGTAGCACATTTTCGATAACCCTCAATGTTACTCCTTGGGGGAATTTGGAGTATAATCACTATGTCCATAGTTACTATATAGATGTCTTCACTCTCAAGGACAAGATTGTCGAGATGTACCAGGATCGCTGTGTTATCTTTAACATAAGAACGCATTTACTAACTTCTTCTCTCAGAAAGAAGTCAGTGAACTGTGAAAGTGGTTCTAGGATGGAGCCAATTCCAGATATAATGGGGCGTCCAGGTGTTGGGAGGACGTCTTTATGTATTTTAGGTAGTGCGTAAAAAGCATGGCACCTGGGATATTTTGGAGTCAAAAAAGCTGATTCTGTGTTGCTTATGTGTCCCTCTGCCTCCGCTTCTTCAATAATTGGGTTAATCAGATTCCTAAGATGCTCTGTCGGATCACTACCAAGTTTTCTGTATGTGGTCTGATCATCTATTAAGGTGTTAACCATTCTATCATAGTCTGTCTTGTCCATGATGACGATGGCGCCCCCTTTGTCGGCGGGTTTTATGATTATATCTGTGTTCGTTTGCAGTTCCTTCAAGGCTAAGTTTTCCATTTTGGTCAAGTTATGGAATATTCCCGAATTGTCTTCTGCCTCAATCTCATCGAGTTTTTTAAGAATCAACTTTTCAAAAGTCTGTGACTCTACACTTATACTATGCGGTGGAGGGTAGTATGTTGATTTATTGTGTAGTCCCGTCACATCTATAGATCCGCTGTGTGTGTTTTCAGCGAAAAATTGTTTAAGCCAAATCTTTCTCATCAATTGGGTAATTTCAATTCTTGTTTGAAATGGATCTTGAAGAGATGTAGGAACAAAAGAGAGACCTTTCTGTAATACACTCAGTTGAGTGCTTGAGGGAGTAAAGGTGGATAAATTAACCACCAGAGATTTTCTCTCAGGTATTAAGGGTTGTATTGTGGGATGGTGTTCTGTTGGTACCACCCTTTCCCTCTGTTCCTGGTGACCCTGGGTGATTGGTTCGGCCACCATCCTCTGGCTCTGCCGCATCCTCTTGGGGCTTGAAAACCCAGAGCATTCCCGCCTCTATTTTGTTGATTGTCGAATCCGACATTGCCACCGGTTCTGCCTGAGTCTTCATCTGAACTGCCACTGGAAAAGTTCCAGTTGCCAGGTCTTGGTCTATTTCTTTGTTGTCTGCCTCTTGTGGGCCCCGTATTGGGAGCATTAATGTGTTTTTCTTGTTCTTCATAATACGCATCCGTTGTATATGGATAATTCTTCTCATGCGTAAAGGCTGCAATATCTTTTTTAAGTTTAGTCACCTTCTTATTTAGGTTGAAGTCTTTGAACTCTTATCGTTGCATCCAGAGTTGCCATGCTCTTCAGATTGTAGTAAAGTGCCTGACTTCGCCTGGCCCCATTGGAGAGATATTCCAAGAAAGAGAAGAGTTCTTTGGAGTGTATGTGGTCTGTTGTGATGTTATTAGGATGGGAGAAACATTGTCTCTGGGCAAACCAGGGGTCTGGCTGACAGTAGGCTAAGAGAATGTCGGGTAGAGGTTTTTCTGAGAAGGGGTATACCATATTTCACCCTCAGGTAATCCCTCCCCAAGGGTGGAGGATCCCTTGCGATTGCATCCAGGTGATCCTCCCTCGCGAGTCCGCCTCCAAGTTCGGGATCCAAAAGTGATGGCCCTTCCCTGCCCACCTGTTTGGAAGGTCCCCTGGGAGTGGGAAGGGAAAACCCTCAGGGCTTTCACACTGCCAACAACTACTTCTCGGTAATGGAGTAATTCTGTTCACTGGCAATCAAGGTGCATTTGAGAAGTGGAAACAACACTTGCAACTGGGAATTCATAGTGTTTAAGTCTGCACAAACCACTGCAATCTTCAATATTTCATACCCAATAATGCAGAAACAGTAGACAGGCCTAGTGGATGCATTTCTTTTCCTGCAGTACTATCACCTTTCTTCCAGTAACTCGAAACAGAAAAGCGGATGCCTTGCCTTATTCTCTACATAAATCAGAGGCAAGAGAAACGCTGGGTTATATCCTCTCACCCACTAAACATATCCTACCAGCAGTAGTTTCCATTCTACAAAAAGTACAGCATCACAAAGCAGTGGATGCAGCCACAAACTACCCTTTGCTAATCCCAGGAAACTGCACAGCGGTTTGACCTTCGGTTTCATACCAATCGTCTATACATTCCTACAGCTGATCTGCAATGTCAAGTTCTGTCTAACGTGTGATTGAAAGCTCGCCAGAAACAGAGGAGTCTGAGCGAACACAGCATTACTTCAGCTGAAGTTTTTGGCCCAAGATGGGTCTTCAAGTGCAAAAATATGTATCTCTGTATCCAGTCTGCCCCCAGTTGAAAGTAGAATGCAAGAAATCCGTAGGACTCATCCACTTGATGTTCCACCATGGCCATGGCATACCATCACCACAGATTGCATTGCTGATTAATACTTTGTCTAATGGGTCTATTTGCGTTATGGTCCTGGTAGACTGCTTTTCCAATATAGCACATTTTGTTCCAATACCCGTTGTCCTTTCTGCCAAACAGTTGGCAGATGCCTTCAATCATGTATGCGAGTTACACAGTATAGCCGCTAAAATTGTTTCCGACAGGGGTTCCCACTAGACATCCTGATTGTGGAATTTATGTAAGCTCATCAATGCTGGCTTACTAATACAATGCAATCTGATTACTATGGCGGAAGTGGCCTATAACAATTCCTTGCATACGGCCACTGGATTCAGTCCTTTATTCTGCTGCTTTGATTTTCACCAGACCTTATGGTCTATACCCACCATTGTTCCAGGCATTGCTTCCAACAATGTAGTTCCTCGTCTGCAAGCTGTGCATTGCCAAGTGCAGGAACATCTGTCTGACACCTGCTCTACGTTCAAGGTTGCAGCTGACAAGAGTCTACCCCACGTAATGTGCCGTGCAAGCTGGCTCCCAATTATGCGGATCCTTTTGCATCTTGCAGTGCATACTGGCTATGGCTTACTGGCTTGGTCTCACTATGCATGGCAAGTCCATTCCGACTTCCATGCTTCTTTGTGAAAATCCCGCATCCAGGACCATTTTTAACAACCTTTGCCCCATCCTGGACCCCTATTGGTCTTTGCTATCGTTGAATATTTTTAAGACATCTGTGACTCCTGTATCCCCCCCCATGGTGGCCTCTACCTTTATGTTTCTTGGAAGGGGTATGCCACGTGTGATCAGTCTTGGGAGCCAGCCTCCAATGTTCGTGCTGTGACTGATCCACCGTTTCTACCCGAGTTATCCTTGGAAACCTGGTGCTTGTTAGGGAGATATTTCATTTATATGCCAAGTCCCCTCTACCTGTGAGACCACCAGCACTTGTTGCTGGACTCTTGGACCTATTTCCTTTTCCTTTCCCTCCCTCATTCATTTTTCACTCCGACTAAGGGTACCCTTGTTCATCGTGGTTTTATTTAATGGAGTTTTGCTTTCCTCCATACTTTTTAAGGCATCTGTAATTTACTTTTGCAGCACACAGCATCCTCTGTGCAGTGTTGCTGGGCGCTCTTTGGGCTTTCCTTTTTATATTATTTTATTTTTCATGTATCCTCCTCATCTTTTCCTTTTGGGAGATCAGCACACACCACCCTATGTGGAGTGTTGAGGGGTTACCTTGTATCCCCTTTCTCACTGCTCCTGGAACATTTCTCCTAATGACACACATACAATTTTGCCTAGTGGCACTGGACATGTTCAACCGACTTTTGGGTAATTTGTACTCGCAAGCTGTCTCCACATCTGTGGCTATACACAGAAGGGTCACCACTTACCCAAAATGGTGGCTTCTTTCTTTTATCAACATTTTTCATGTGCTTGTCCTTTCTTGGTCCTTCTGCCGTCCTGGGTGGGGAAGGTCCTGCTATGACCTGTGTCTTTGTCAAGAATCCTTTTTGAAGCCTGCCGAGGCTCCGTGTGTCTGCGAGGACAGGAAGCAGGGGAGGAGTTTGAAACTCTGCTGTTTGTTGTCTTGTGGGATGCCTGCCTGGAACCAGTTCCAACTGGGACAGCCACCTACCAAAGATTAAATGTAGTATAAGTGATGATTGGCTGGGTTCCTGGATAAAAGGTGAGGATCCTGAGGCAAAAGACAAGTAGACCACTGGAACAGAAGAACCGAAGACGACCAGAGATTTCTGCAGCCCCTTCTAGTAACCGGTGATGGCTGCTGAAGTATTGCTGCTGTCCTGACCCCTTTTTCAAATTGACAGGGAAGCTCCGAAGAGAACGACTTCCTTCCTTGGACCGGTGGGCCTAATCAGTCCTAAGACGACCTTCAATTCAAGCTATCTCGCAAAGTGCTCCAACTTCTTGGGCTGCAAACCGCCAATACGCTGGGACCTCGAGCCTGATTACAGTGCATCGTCGTTCCATGAACGAACTCTCCCGAAACTCGCTAGGAAAGACCCCCCCTCCTCAAAGTCCCCCTCACCAGAGGGCAGGACTGTGCAAGCGAGGTAAATCGTTTTGGAGTCTGTGAAAAGGCACCAAAACTACAGTATGAGCATGAAGAATCCTTTGCTGCAAGTCCTTTCTCTGGAACTGCTGCTGTGACATCCCTTCCAGAGTCATTCCTTTCATCACCACGACCACGGAACAGGAGACCAGGTCCACAGCTGCTGACCCATGAAAGAATCCAGCTGCATTTTTTTCATCAGTACTGGGGGGGTGGTACTTACTGTAAAGACTGGAGGGGGGGGTCTGTGTGTCTCTATATGGTAGAGGAGAGGCACAGAGGACCCCAGCCAAGATTCTCTATTACGGTAGCAATGGACGAGCAATCAAGGCCTAACTTCTCAGGAGGTGATACAGGCTGGTTCTTAAGTACAGTGTAGTCCCCAAGCCCACACAAAGGAATGTCCACACACTGTATTAGTTAAAACACAGTCTTTATATAATTAATATTCAAGGTTATGTACACTATCACAATAACTCACTTTGTGCTCAGAAAATCAACAATGGTAAATATATACAGTTCTAAAGTGGTACCACAATTATTATCAGACATCATTAAAATGCATCAACTGTATGGTTAAATGTCACACAAATCAGTTTGTAAAGGAAACCAACAATAGATATAAGAGGAAAGCAGTTGGTTAGAACAATAGGCAGAATACTGGCCCCGTTTACCTAGACACAATTCTGTGTGGAGATCCCCCCACCTGGACAACCTGTAGAATAAAGATATATCACAAGCCCAGTCCATATATTGTTCACAAGAATCTTTCCAATGGTTCAGCAACCCCAAAGTACCTGGTGCTGTAGAGTTCCTTGTCAGGAAATCGACGGCCCTTCTTGTGCGCTCTCCCTTTAAGGCAGGAGCCACGGGTCGTCGAACGTCCGGCGATAAACACTGAACTACGGCGGTGAAGTGGCAGCTTCGTTCCTAGCGGTTCTCATCGACGGGGAAGCGTAAACGTCCTGCAAGGAAGAGGCGTGCAGGGCACCTCAATGTCGATAGTTCTGGCCCGCAAAGAGTTTGAAGAACTGTGGCCCAGCAAGGTCGTCGAGTCGGCAGCATCTCTGTGGTCTTTGGGTGGCGGGAAACCCAACGGTGGATGCTCCTCGGCGTGTCGGCGGCCTGGCCTTCTGCGGCGGGAAAAGGCGGCCCGCGGTGCGGACAAGCACGTCCGTGAATCGAATGTTCTGAGGCAACGGGAGCATGGCGGCTCCGGTCGTCGACGGTGTCGGACAACAGTCCTGGCACTTCTCTTTGGGATTCCGCGGCAGTTCCCGTCTCCGGTTGGCAGCCTGTCGTAGGTCTGTCTACCAGGTAGCATTGGCAAAGATCAGCTGGTGCACGATGGTCCCTCGTAGCGCTGAAAGAGGGCGCCTTACCAGGTCCTCTCTGGGTCAGTCTTTGGAGACACAGCAGCTTTCAGATCGACGAAGTAGAGCAACAGCAAGACTTCTCTTCCAGCAGGGCTTCAAGGTTAAGCTTCAGTTTTACTCCAGTTACTCTTCGTAGTGGACTTCAGCTTCTGAACAATTTCCAGTGGTGAGAGGTCCCCAGATATACTATGCTGTCTCTCATCTACACTGCTGGGTCACATTCAGCAGCCAATCATACAGAAGGGCATTCATGCAGTCAGTCAGCCAATCAGGCATACAGTGCAATAATGCCATACTCCTCCCTCTCAGACAAGTACCCAGCCATTCAACACTACACACTGCAGTCATGCCAGTTTTGGGCAGGGCTGTCTCAGTCTTTATCTCTTATACCACAAACCAGACATCCACAACAAGAAGTGCATATTGGGCACACACTCCATTCACCCAGGTCCCACCCACAGGGTGTACCCGCAACATACAGTCACCGGGAAGGCTCCAGCCAGTCTGGCCTGGACTTCACAACAACACCATATATGGAACTTCCACCCAACAGCCAGTCAGGGGGAAGGGACAGAGTCAGGGCTTCCCAGGACTTTGGGAAAACAAGGTAACAGGCAATAGAAAGCAAGAGGCCACAGAGGCCATCTTGTTTCCTATCAGGAATCAACTGATTCCAATGGCAGGGCCTGGGTATCCCAAAATGAGGGGAAAGAAATGCTGTCAAATTCAGCATGGAGCTGCCACCAGCCCATACCCTGCTCTGTGGGCCACACACTAGGGGCACAGGGTTGCACCCCCACCCATGGTGTGCCATAAGGGTATCGCATGGGTCTGTACACCAAACCTAAAACAGGAAGACCTGCACTGCCAAGAGTCCCATATGGACTCCTGGGCAGAAAACAATATAGAACACAAATGAAAAAGGACTATAGGACAAGGACAGGGGAGGCCCTGTCCCTCCAATGCATTTCCAGCATCACAGTCGCCCCCCCAGACTGAGGTTAGGGTGCCTAATCTAGACACCCTCATCCAGACAGTCAACATACCTTCTGGAAAGGCCATCTGCATTATCATGACACTTCCCCGGTCTATGGCCTATGGTGAAGTCTAGCCCTTCAGGCTAATGAACCACCTGAGCAGTTTCGGGTTTTCACCCTTCATCTGCATAAGCCATTTCAGGGGCTTATGATCTCTTTGGACCTTGAAGATAGACCCCGTAAGGTAGGGCTTAAAACACCCAAGGCTCCAAACTATACTGAAACATTCCTTTTCAACAGTAGCCCACCTAAGATCTCTACCCTTGAGTTGTCTACTGATGAAGATGATCGGATGTTCCCTCCCTTTGTCATCTAACTGGGACAAGACAGCTCCAATTCCGGTGTCGCAGGCATCCATCTAGACAATAAAGGGTTTGCTGTAGTCAGGCGCACACAACACAAGGGCCCTACACAGACTTTCTTTCAAGCCATCAAAGGCCCTCTGACAGTCTTCAGTCCAATTAACCTTCCTAGGCTGTTTGGGTGAAGTCAGAGCTGTCAGTGGTGCAGCTATGGTTCCATAGTCCGCCATGAAATTGCGATAATACCCAGTGAGGCCCAAAAACACTCTCATCTGGGTTTGAGTAGTGGGAGTCTCCCAGTCATATACATCCTGTACTTTACTGGGGAGAGGTTGGATTTGACCCCCTACTACCTCATGACCAAGATACGTTACTTTCCCCTGAGCTATCTGGTACTTGGTGGCCTTGATAGTGAGGTCAGCCCTTTTCAAGGCCTGCAACTCCTGATCCAGATGTGTCAAGTGCTCTTCCCAGGTGGAACTGTAGACGGCAATGTCGTCTAAGAAGGCCATACAGTAGGCCTCCAGCCCACAAACCGCATGATTGACCAATTTCTGGAAGGTGGCAGGGGCATTCTTCAACCCAAAAGGCATGACCCTAAACTGGTAGAGTCCCTCAGGTGTTGAGAACGCAATCTTTTCCTTGCCATGATCCGTCAGAGCTGTTTGCCAATAGCCTGAGGTAAGGTCAAAAGTGCTCACAAATTTGGCAGCACATATGGTGTCCACAAGCTCATCAGCCCTGGGCAATGGGTGCGCGTCAGTTTTGGTGACGGCATTGACTCCTCGGTAGTCCACACAGAACCTCCAATCCTTGGTAACTGTCTGGGAACTTGCCTTGGGGACAAGGACCACGGGACTGGACCAGGGACTGGTTGAGGGTTCAATAACACCCAGATCCAACATCTTGGCGACCTCAGCCTTGATGTGGTTCTGAACGGCAGAGTCGGAAGCGGCTGTGCTTGTGCGATTGCTAGTCACAGTGCGACTTGACTCTGTGGCCCTTGGGTTCCTTTCTCTAGTCTCTAACTCGCTGGATCACCGTGCCGTGACGCTGCAGCTGTCTCCGAGTCACTCGATCGCTGCAGCTGCGGACACAGATTGAATGCTGCTGGCTGGCTGGATGGAAGCATGAGGGAGGCCTGGGACTTGCAAGCTGCAAGCTGGGATCTGAGTGTCGAGAGGGTGCCTCGGGTAAACGTGGCGGCAACCGTTGACAACAGTGAATTGCCTAGCAGCAGGTGGTTGCAGGGGCTGGGCTGGTGGTCCTCGTTGCCGGACTCGTGGTCCTTGTTGCTGCGCTGCCGTCTGGTTCCTTGGAGGTGGCCTCCGGTTTTGTTCGGTGTGGTCTTTTGGCATTTTTCCAGCCCCCAGCGGTGCCCCAGTGACCGCAACAGTGCAGTGTTTTTGGCACTCCTGTTGTGGCGTCTTCCTGGCCTCTGGCAGCCTTTGACAGTGCAGTGTTTCTGACCCCGCGAATTTCGCTGTGGTTGTGGTTGTGCTGGGCTTGTGTTGGACTGTGGTGGGCTGCCCTGTAGGGTCCGTCCGGCCAGTGTCCGGTGTGCAGCCATCTCATAGCTATCAGGGGAAGCTCCGCTTTGTTTCTATAGTATAGTGACATATTGAGCTTTCTAGTGCCCCCCAGTGTTTACTCCTGCGCCTGGTGGTCTGTATGCTACTAGCCGTTTGTTATTCTCTCACTGGTGTAGTGCTAAACATCATTTTTTCACTCTCTATTTCACTCTTCATTTGTCGTGTGACTAGGGGACTGCGGGCTTTCTTTGCCTTTGACCCAAGTCTAAGGAAGAGTGATTTTGTATCCAACTAATTACTTTTATATAAAAGAGTGAAATGTATGACCTTCGGAGTGCGGCTCTACCCACAGTAGCCCGTGGACCTTTGCAAACTGCTCGGGCTGAAAAGGGGGAGAAACCCTTATGTAAAGAGAAGGAAAGGGATAGGGCATCTTTTTTTAAACCCTACAAATTAGGAGGGGGCATTTTTCTTCCATCCCCCAGTGTTTATCCCTCGGATAATTAGTCCCCAACTGGTTCGGGATTCCAGGATTTATCTTTGCGGATGGGGGAAAAGGAGAGCGAATCAACGCCATTGAATCATCCCTTTCGTGCCCTCTTCCAAGACAATCTGGATTTTACCCTGATGACTACAACCATGAAGAAGGTGATTGCAAACCATCTTGCCTCAACAATAGAGCTACGTTTGTCTAATTCTTCGTCTCCTCTATTGGTTCTTGGGGAGGGCGCAGGTCATCCAGAAGTGCTTTTGGCTCGTCCTCATGATGATTTTGAGGAGCCGAGAGATGATGATATGTTGGAGCTGGAAGCGGTGGTCTCGGCTTCCTATATGGGGAGGACTTCGGAATTGGATGTAGAGAGGCCCCAAAGGAAGCCTCATGATTTATCAAATACTTCATCTGCTCATGAGAGGCCAGTTGATGATGTTGAGAACACTCGTGAAGAGCTTGTGCCCCCAACTATAATGGCCCTAAATTTTGTACTATCCTCCTTGGTTAAGGTCTTCGAAAACTTGAAAACTGAGGTTTACCAACATACGGGCATACTATTAGAGATCACGAAGGACTTGGAAGTAAATGAAATAACTATGGTGGCTCTAAAATCAGCCGTTAATGACTCATTGGGTGGATTTCTGAGTGAACTTCACAAAGAAGTAAAGGACCAATCCCGTAAAATGGATCACTTGACTGATCTTTGTGGGGACTTAAAAAAGGTGTCTGTGATTCTACTAGAAAAAGCTGAACGATATGACCTACAGATTCAGGACTGTCCATCAGGTTCCTGTGCCCCCACTCTACCCGAGACTACTTTGGATGATAGTCCTCTCTCTGCCTCTGTAATGGAGGAGTTTCTGAGATTAGCTGCATTGGCGGACTTTGATATCCAACTCATGGCTCCGGTGGGGGGCTCCCAAATAAACATCTCTTCCTTTGAGGCAGATTCGGGAGTACAATGGTGTAAGAAACTGAATGGAAAGTCTAAAAAGAAAAGAAAAAGAAGGGCGATAGTAGTGGATGATACCATCTCTCCACCCAAGAAACAGTGTAAACGGAAAAAAAGACAGATTGCCTCGAATACTAATCAACATCTAGTAAGTTAAAAGATGGGTTAAAGATCCTGGATAAATCCAAAAAGTATCTGATGCCAATGCCCCCTGATTTTAAAAAGGGGAAGAAAGTTTCTAATTTGAAAGCCCAAAAAGCTCAGACTTTGTTCATAAGTGAAGTGCCTGTTGGTAAATCATCTGTGGGAAGCCAAACTGATTCTCTACAAAAATCTAAGAAAATTGCTCCTATCTTTCTGCTTGCAAAACAGAAAAGGACCCCGTCTATCCCTTTGGTGAAAATTGCTGCTATCTTTTTGAAAAAATCGGAGAGGACGCCTTAAGTTCCTGTTCTAAGGTTGTGTCAGCTAATACTGAAAAATCTCAAATTAAGACTACTGATGTAACTAACCGTTTATCAGATTGCTCTGATCCTCATAGGCCGGATGGTCGTACACAATATCTACAGAATGGACTACTGCCTGTTACAGGTCCTGCAATTCTGGATGGAATTGGAGCTTCTCTGAGGACGGGTAATACTCCTGCAGGATCCCAGAAGTTAGATAATTTGTATAAACTGAATCCTGATTTGAGAATCTTTTTGTCAAGGCATATTCCATCTATAAGAAATGACTCACCTTTAAATCGATCTGCAATTCTTTCGGAAATGAAGCCAATTCCTGCTTTGATGTACTTCTCATCAGCTGATATTGAGGCTTTGAGTTTTCCGTTTAGCCCTGACACGAATAAGGCTGCAGTCTAGGCTGGGTTTAGACATTATTATGGGTGAAGAGGAGGCTTGGGACCAGAGGGGTTTGAAGCTCTCTCTATCTTGTCCGGCACCCGTCTCTGCTCGTTCTCATCAGGCAGTGAACCAAGCGCAAGTTAGGGGAGCTGCAATTAAGGTCGTTCCTGCAGTTACTCAATTGAATGTGTGGGATATGCTCCCCGAAGTTATTTCACAAGTATTTCTTAAAATGGGGATGACCCAACCGAAGCTTTAGGGGTAACCCAGATTAATGTTTTATCATGGAATACTAGAGGTTATGCCTCCTTCTCTGAGGAGCCCAGAAAGTCTGATATTTTTGAATCTTTTGATTTAATTCTTTTTCAAGAAACATGGTTAACCTGCATGGTGGGTATAGATGGTTTCTCTATTCTTCAGCAGTTGGCCATGGGTTCGGGGGTAGGTAGACCAAGGGGGGTCTTTTGGTGGCCTCTAGTAATGAAGTTTTTAAATCCTCTGTTATTATTGCAAACGGTTTCCAGGGGATTCTAATTGTGAGACTGTCAAGAAGAGGTCCCTCAGATTGCTCTAATTGGATAGTGGTAAATCTATATTGGAATCATGATGCCTGTCCGCTATCAGAGTTTCTGCATGCACTGTCTGATGGTTTAGTGGATTGCTCCTTACGATTCCCGGCAGATGACATCCTTATTGCCGGGGATCTAAATTCTCAATGTATCTCTACACTGGACCCTAGGTCGGGAAAGCTTAAACAGAAGTCCAGTAATGGCAAAATATGGTCAGAGTTTATGAAGGACTGGAACCTCTTTATGCTGAATGGTAACATCAGGGGGGACATCCCAAATTCTGCTACCTGGCATAGAGGCTCCTCCTTCTCTACGATTGATTATCTTTTTGCATCGAGAAATATTTTTGAGAGTTGTCGTAGTTTAAATGTTGGGGATGGTAACAATGATGACCATGCTATGTTGAAGGTGGCCCTATTTTATGAGTGTGCTTTGGAGGCCCCCCGCTATGGTCAAGAGCTCCTCATTAATAATGCTGGGAATGTAATTTGAAACATTCCCAAAGGGGGTCAACTATTAAATGAGGACCTGAGAAATAGGGTGAGTGATCTATCGTTTCAGCAATTATCTGAGTCATGCTTCCCAGGGCTCTTTATGAATTTTTTATCTGATCTGACTCCAGTGGAGTTTGTCTCACAGAAACCCCATAAGATCCATAAACATTCTTTTAATGATCAAATCAGTACCCAAAAGCTTGAGATGAGGTATCAAAGATCTATCCTAAAGAATTTGGGTTTATGTATGGAAGCCTATAGGGCCGAAGTAGTTAAGCTAAAGAACAACTATAGGAATTGGCTTCGTGCCCATAAGCATCTGGTGCTACAGCAGGATGCTGAGAGAATGCCCTCTGCTCTCTCTCATAGGAATTCCGGTAATTTCTGGTCAATGGTGGAAATGAATGAGGTACTTCACCATCATAAACAGGACTCAGTAATTCAGGAGGGGGTGTGGCTTGATCATTTTACCAAGGTTTATGATTCTGAGGCTCCAGAGTGTGGGATGAAGATTCTAACACCTAATTGGGATCTAGATTTCAATGTTCTGGACCTAGAATTGTTAATTAAGAAATCTTCAGCCTCTAGAGCATCTGGTCCGAAGGGTTTGAGTAATTTGATTTTCAAAATGGATTCAATCACCTGGGCGAAGGTCCTAAAAATACTCTTTGATAATGTCATTACACAGAAGAGATTTCCAGACTCCTGGAAACATTCCATAGTTATACCCATCTGGGTGATAGGTCTCTGGCCTCTAATTACCGCCCTATGTCTTTGTTAGATGCAGATAGTAAAATCTTTTCGGGCATCATTTTAGGGGAATTGGAAGCATGGGCCAAAACAAAGGGAATTATCCCAAAGCAGCAATCTGGTTTTAGGAAGGGTTTATCTACTTCATTGAATGGGCTTGTTCTAAATTGCCTGCCTGTAAAGTCATTTACCAAGGGTGGACCTACCCTTTTTGGAGCCTGGATTGACCTCTCCCAGGCTTTTGATTTGGTCGATAGGAATTTACTTTGGAAAAAAGTTGATGCCTGAGGAATTCCTCCTGGCTTACTTTCTATATTGAGAGAGCTGCATTCTAATAACTTTATGCGGGTCAGACTAGGTAGATCGGGTTTACTCTCTAATCCATGGGTGCACAACATACGGCCCGCGGGCCAGTTGCGGCCCGCCATGCTCTTTTGTCCGGCCCGCGAGGCACAAAGACTTTCCTAATGGAGGGCGGCCCGCGGCCGCCCTCCATTAGGAAAGTCTTTGTTGTCTTCCGGGCCGGACAAAACACTGGCCGTCATTGGCTCAGCACACATGCACCACGTTGCTCCTACGAGCCACGTAGTGTGTGTGTGCTGACCCAATGGAGGGCCAGCACTACGGCTGGCGTGGTCCATAAGGCTTGATGCCGGAAGGCATTTCAGCCTTGGACCACGCCAGCCGTAGTACGATTCCAGCGTTCCTGCTTACCTGCCGCTTACCTGCCTGCCTTCCAGCACGTCTCCGGTAAGTGGTCTGTTTGCGTTTGTGTGTCGGGTCTGTTTTACTTTATGTTTGTGTGTGTATGTTGCGATGGAGGGACGGGGGGGGTGTCGGATGTGTATGAATGTTGGAATTTGAATGTATTTTGTGTGTGTGTTGAGATGCAGGGATGGGTGTCGGATGTGTATGAATGTTGGAATTTGAATGCATTTTATGTGTATGTTGAGATGCGGGGGTGGGGGGGTGTCGGATGTGTATGAATGTTTTGATTTGAATGCATTTTATGTGTATGTTGAGATGCGGGGGTGGGGGGGTGTCGGATGTGTATGAATGTTGGAATTTGAATGCATTTTATGTGTATGTTGAGATGCGGGGGTGGGGGGGTGTCGGATGTGTATGAATGTTTTGATTTGAATGTATTTTGTGTGTATGTTGAGATGCGGGGGTGGGGGGGTGTCGGATGTGTATGAATGTTTTGATTTGAATGTATTTTGTGTGTATGTTGAGATGCGGGGGTGGGGGGTGTCGGATGTGTATGAATGTTTTGATTTGAATGTATTTTGTGTGTGTGTTGAGATGCAGGGGTGGGTGTCGGATGTGTATGAATGTTGGAATTTGAATGTATTTTGTGTGTATGTTGAGATGCGGGGATGGGTGTCGGATGTGTATGAATGTTGGAATTTGAATGCATTTTATGTGTATGTTGAGATGCGGGGGTGGGGGGGTGTCGGATGTGTATGAATGTTTTGATTTGAATGTTTTTTGTGTGCTGAGTTGGGGGGTGGGGGTTCGGGTCTGTATGGGTGCATGTTTGTGTGTGTGCTGAGTTGGGGTTGGGGGGGTTCGGGTCTGTGTGTGTGCTGATTTGGGGGGTGGGGGTTCAGGTCTGTATGGGTGCATGTGTGTGTGCTGAGTTGGGGGGTGGGGGTTCGGGTCTGTAAGGGTGCATGTGTGTGTGCTGAGTTGGGGGGTGGGGGGTTCGGGTCTGTATGGGTGCATGTGTGTGTGCTGAGTTGGGGGGTGGGGGTTTGGGTCTGTAAGGGTGCATGTGTGTGTGCTAAGTTGGGGGGTGGGGGGTTCGGGTCTGTAAGGGTGCATGTGTGTGTGCTGAGTTGGGGGGTGGGGGGTTCGGGTCTGTATGGGTGCATGCTTGAGAATGTGTGTGCTGCGTTGGGGGCGGGGGGTTCGGGTCTGTATGGGTTCATGCTTGAGAATGTGTGTGCTGCGTTGGGGGCGGGGGTTCGGGTCTGTATGGGTGCATGCTTGAGAGTGTGTTTGGGGTATAGTGTTTGGTTGGGGGTGAGGGGGCCATGGGGCATAGTGTTTGGTTTGGGTGAGGGGGCCATGGGGCATAGTGTTTGGTTGGGGGTGAGGGATAGGGGGCATAGTGTTTGGTTGGGGGGTGAGGGACAGGGGGCATAGTGTTTGGTTGGGGGTGAGGGACGGGGGGCATAGTGTTTGCTTGGTGGGTGAAGGACAGGGGGCATAGTGTTTGCTTGGTGGGTGAGGGACAGGGGGCATAGTGTTTGGTTGGGGGTGAGGGATAGGGGGCATAGTGTTTGGTTGGGGGGTGAGGGACAGGGGGCATAGTGTTTGGTTGGGGGTGAGGGACAGGGGGCATAGTGTTTGCTTGGTGGGTGAAGGACAGGGGGCATAGTGTTTGCTTGGTGGGTGAGGGACAGGGGGCATAGTGTTTGGTTGGGGGTGAGGGACAGGGGGCATAGTGTTTGGTTGGGGGTGGGGGCCATGGGGCATAGTGTTTGGTTGAGTGTGAGGGACAGGGGGCATAGTGTTTGCTTGGGGGGTGAGGGACAGGGGGCATAGTGTTTGGTTGGGAGCCATGGGGCATAGTGTTTGGTTGGGGGTTAGGGGGTGAGGGGGCCATGGGGCATAGTGTTTGGTTGGGGGTGAGGGACAGGGGGCATAGTGTTTGCTTGGGGGTGAGGGACAGGGGGCATAGTGTTTGGTTGGGGGTGGGGGCCATGGGGCATAGTGTTTGGTTGGGGTGGGGGTCATGGGGCATAGTGTTTGGTTGGGGGTGAGGGGCCATGGGGCATAGTGTTTGGTTGGGGTGGGGGTCATGGGGCATAGTGTTTGGTTGGGAGCCATGGGGCATAGTGTTTGGTTGGGGGTTAGGGGGGTGAGGGGGCCATGGGGCATAGTGTTTGGTTGGGGGTGAGGTACAGGGGGCATAGTGTTTGGTTGGGGGCCATGGGGCATAGTGTTTGGTTGAGAGTGAGGGACAGGGGGCATAGTGTTTGCTTGGGGGGTGAGGGACAGGGGGCATAGTGTTTGGTTGGGAGCCATGGGGCATAGTGTTTGGTTGGGGGTTAGGGGGGTGAGGGGGCCATGGGGCATAGTGTTTGGTTGGGGGTGAGGGACAGGGGGCATAGTGTTTGCTTGGGGGGTGAGGGACAGGGGGCATAGTGTTTGGTTGGGGGTGGGGGCCATGGGGCATAGTGTTTGGTTGGGGTGGGGGTCAAGGGGCATAGTGTTTGGTTGGGGGTGAGGGGCCATGGGGCATAGTGTTTGGTTGGGGTGGGGGTCATGGGGCATAGTGTTTGGTTGGGAGCCATGGGGCATAGTGTTTGGTTGGGGGTTAGGGGGGTGAGGGGGCCATGGGGCATAGTGTTTGGTTGGGGGTGAGGGACAGGGGGCATAGTGTTTGCTTGGGGGGTGAGGGACAGGGGGCATAGTGTTTGGTTGGGGGTGGGGGCCATGGGGCATAGTGTTTGGTTGGGGTGGGGGTCATGGGGCATAGTGTTTGGTTGGGGGTGAGGGGCCCATGGGGCATAGTGTTTGGTTGGGGGTTAGGGGGGTGAGGGGGCCATGGGGCATAGTGTTTGGTTGGGGGTGGGGGCCATGGGGCATAGTGTTTGGTTGGGGGTGAGGGGGCCCATGGGGCATAGTGTTTGGTTGGGGGTGAGGGGCCCATGGGGCATAGTGTTTGGTTGGGGGTTAGGGGGGTGAGGGGGCCATGGGGCATAGTGTTTGGTTGGGGGTGAGGGACAGGGGGCATAGTGTTTGCTTGGGGGGTGAGGGACAGGGGGCATAGTGTTTGGTTGGGGTGGGGGCCATGGGGCATAGTGTTTGGTTGGGGGTGAGGGGCCCATGGGGCATAGTGTTTGGTTGGGGGTGAGGGGGCCCATGGGGCATAGTGTTTGGTTGGGGGTGAGGGGGCCCATGGGGCATAGTGTTTGGTTGGGGGTGAGGGGGCCATGGGGCATAGTGTTTGGTTGGGGATGGGAGCCATGGGGCATAGTGTTTGGTTGGGGGTGAGGGGACCATGGGGCATAGTGTTTGGTTGGGGATGGGAGCCATGGGGCATAGTGTTTGGTTGGGGGTTAGGGGGGTGAGGGGGCCATGGGGCATAGTGTTTGGTTGGGGGTGAGGGACAGGGGGCATAGTGTTTGCTTGGGGGGTGAGGGACAGGGGGCATAGTGTTTGGTTGGGGGTGGGGGCCATGGGGCATAGTGTTTGGTTGGGGTGGGGGTCATGGGGCATAGTGTTTGGTTGGGGGTGACGGGCCATGGGGCATAGTGTTTGGTTGGGGTGGGGGTCATGGGGCATAGTGTTTGGTTGGGAGCCATGGGGCATAGTGTTTGGTTGGGGGTTAGGGGGGTGAGGGGGCCATGGGGCATAGTGTTTGGTTGGGGGTGAGGGACAGGGGGCATAGTGTTTGCTTGGGGGGTGAGGGACAGGGGGCATAGTGTTTGGTTGGGGGTGGGGGCCATGGGGCATAGTGTTTGGTTGGGGTGGGGGTCATGGGGCATAGTGTTTGGTTGGAGGTGAGGGGCCCATGGGGCATAGTGTTTGGTTGGGGGTTAGGGGGGTGAGGGGGCCATGGGGCATAGTGTTTGGTTGGGGGTGGGGGCCATGGGGCATAGTGTTTGGTTGGGGTTGAGGGGGCCCATGGGGCATAGTGTTTGGTTGGGGGTGAGGGGCCCATGGGGCATAGTGTTTGGTTGGGGGTTAGGGGGTGAGGGGGCCATGGGGCATAGTGTTTGGTTGGGGGTGAGGGACAGGGGGCATAGTGTTTGCTTGGGGGGTGAGGGACAGGGGGCATAGTGTTTGGTTGGGGGTGGGGGCCATGGGGCATAGTGTTTGGTTGGGGTGGGGGTCATGGGGCATAGTGTTTGGTTGGGGTGGGGGCCATGGGGCATAGTGTTTGGTTGGGGGTGAGGGGCCCATGGGGCATAGTGTTTGGTTGGGGGTGAGGGGGCCCATGGGGCATAGTGTTTGGTTGGGGGTGAGGGGGCCCATGGGGCATAGTGTTTGGTTGGGGGTGAGGGGGCCATGGGGCATAGTGTTTGGTTGGGGATGGGAGCCATGGGGCATAGTGTTTGGTTGGGGGTGAGGGGACCATGGGGCATAGTGTTTGGTTGGGGATGGGAGCCATGGCGCATAGTGTTGCACTCCAAGAGTGAACTCAATAATAAAGCTAAAACAGGCACAGTTAGGAGATGTACATCCTTTGCTTTTTTGAGGAAACCTGACTCAACGAAGGCCATACTCCTCTTGGGTAACCCAAACAGCAAACTATAGCAGTCCAAAATAACGGAATGTCCAATCAAGGGTCAATAAAATATATATAATTTAATTAAACAGACGATATACAATAACTAAATCGAAATAAATGATAGCAATGGAAAATGTGTAGTACAAAATGTAAGTTTGAAATGCAATAAAAATCGTTACCCCTCAAAAACATCTTTTTCCATGTGTTTAATACAAATTGGGGGTTGAAAAAGCCTCCTGACATGTCCCGCCTACCGCCCCGCCCACTTTTACTTTTCGGCCCACTATAGCCCTCATGTAAGGTACTTTCGGCCCTCTGTCAAAATCAGTTGTGCACCCCTGCTCTAATCTAATTAGGATAACTAGAGGGGTACGACAAGGTTGTTTACTTGCTCCTTTGCTTTTCATCCTCTTTATGGCGGATCTAACTAATTGGTTGCATGATATTGGTTTAATATCTCCATATATCGGTAACACTAAAATAAATTGGTTAGCTTATGCGGATCACATAGTAGTCCTGAATTACTCGCAAGTGGGGCTACAACGTCTGCTAACCGCTTTAGAATCCTATGCAAGGAGCAATAACCTAAATATTAACCCTTCAAAATCTAAGATCCTATTATTCAAGAGACCAAACAAAATAGTAAAGAATTTTGCTTGGAAGTTGAATCAGTGTCCGGTAGAGGTTGTTTCAGAATTAACATATCTGGGAGTTGTATTAAGATCTTTTCCTACAAAGAGTAATTTGGTGTCATCCATTGATCTAAAAGTAGTGAAATTATGTGCTCAGATGAAACAAATCAATTCTAAGTTCAGCAAATTCTCTATTCTCCCACTTATAATATTCTACATAGGGAAGGTAGTTCCCATAATTCTTTATGGATTGGATTATAGCAATATAGCTTTGGAGATAGATTGGGATGTAATAGAGTCTAGGATCAGGAAACGTACTTTAGGTCTTTCGTCACTTAGATCATGGCTAGAATGGAAGTGGCTGACTCTTTACAGACTAATCCTAGATCCCCCAAAGAATTACTTATTTGAGGAAACTGCTATAGAGTACCAACTAAACAATGTCTTCTTATGTAGATTGGGGCACAAATGTTTAGAACTCTTGTCTGGCTGTGACTGTGACACTGAGTTCCTTCTACAGAACCCTTTAAAAGTGAAAGAAAAAATGAAATTGAATGATTGGATAGACACTATTGATGATATGCGAAAAACAAAAAGATCAGCCTCTCTGACAGTATTAGATAAACGTCTTTCAACCTTGCCGACTTATTTAAAGAAGTCCCCAAATCCTCGGTTTAGGTCAACTTTTTAGAGATTTTGTTTAAATTTACTTCCTACCTTAGATTTACTAGCTATTAGAGATAAGGAAGGGGTGACTTTACCTATCTGTGATAGGTGCCCTTGTAACGAACTCCAGACTATCAAGCATCTGTTATGTAGTTGCTCTGGGACCTGGAGTATTAGGGCTGGACATTTTGATAGATTTGTTCATGATGAGTCCTATATTAATTCCGAGGATTTTTGGGCAAGACTATCTTCTGGGAATGAGTCGGCCTTATCAATTGAGGTTGGAAAGTGTTTAAGGGAACTGAAGTTAGTTTTAGATTGAATTGTTACTAGTGATTTGAACTCTCGCTTTCTTGTTTTTTACTTAGGATGTTTGTTGCTCTTGTATGCAGAATATGTAAATCTTTGTTGGAATGTATATTGTTTTATTATTCGCTGAAATGTGTTAAAAGTCAAATTGGCTAGCGCCAATAAATAAAATTAAACAAAAGATGTGGTTCTGAACTGTATATGACATACGGTAGCACCTGCTTTTGACAGGCACACTGTCACCAGTGTCAATTTCGTGCCTACACCAAGGTGTAAGGCTTTGTGTCAGTGAGAACAGAGGCATACTGTCGGAGTAAAGCCCTGCAGGCCTTCTGCTGCTCTGTCGTCAGATAGGGAGAGAGATGTACTCCCTCTTCTGAGCCATCCTGAGGGTTGCAATGCAGCAAATCAGGAAGGGGCTCACTCTCATCCTCTTCTTGCTCTGAAGCTAGCAAGAGACATGAGACTCCTGCTCGCCTGTGGAAAGGCTTGAGGCTGTTAACATGGAATACCTAAGGGGCTACCCCAGGGACACCCATGTCGACCAGATAATTGACTTCGCCCATCTTGGAGATGATCCTGAAGGGTCCAGTCAACTTGTCTGCCTAAGCTCTAGGCTTGGTAGGCTCCATCACAAGGATTTCCTGTCCCAGAGGCCAATCTACTTGCGAGGCTTTAAGGTCATGCCAGTATTTATACAATTCCTGGCTGGCCTTGAGATTCGCTGTTGCTTGACCCATCATCAGTGTCATCCTCCGTCTGAGGCATAACACATAGTCCCCCACTTGCTTGGCGGGATCTGGAGGGGTGGCCGCCAAACCTTCTCTGATCAAGGCAAGGGCCCCCCTCAAGGGATGTCCAAAGAGTAACTCAAAGGGGCTGAAACCAACACCCTCTTGAGGTACCTCTCTGTAAGCAAACAGCAGGCATGGCAGGAGGAGATCCCATTTCCTCATGAGGGGCTATTCCAAAGTGCCCAGCATGCCCTTGAGTTTTATTAAACCTCTCAACCAGACCATTGGTCTTTGGATGGTAAGAGGTGGAGAACTTGTAGGTTACCCCGCACTCTGTCCACATGGTTTTCATGTAACTAGACATGAAGTTGGATCCTCTGTCAGAGACAACGTCCTTAGGGAATCCAACATGGGTAAAAATGCCCAGGAGAGCCCTGGCAACCACCTTTGCAGTAATAGTCTGAAGGGGTATAGCCTAAGGGTACCTGGTGGCATGATCAACCAAGACCAGGATGAACCGATGTCCACCTGAAGTACGAAGGTCAAGGGGACCGACAATGTCGATGTCCACCCTCTCTAACGGTGTGCCCTCTGGCAATAGTTGCAGTGGGGCAATGACACTGCCTCCAGTCTTGCCAGACAACTGACAATTTGGGCAGATCCTGCAGTGGGACTCCACTTCTACTCCCATCTGAGGCCAATAGAAATGGGCAGAGAGCCTCTGCTAGTCTTCTTGGTACCAAGATGACAAGCTAATGGCACCTCATGCACCAACTGCAGCAGGAAGAGCCTGTAAACCTGGGGTACCACCAACCTCTTGGGGGCACCGGGTTCAGGCTTAGTGGGATCACTAACAAGGAGCGCACCCTCCCAATAGATCCGGAATGTTCTAGGCACTTCTCCTTGTACCTGCGACAGGGCCTGTTTCCTCAGACCCTCAAGAGAGTGGCACTCTCTGTGTCCCTTACAGAAGTCTGCCCGGGAGGGTCCCCCTTCAGCCAGCAGGCATTGAGGATCAGGGTGGTCCTCCGGGTTGAGAACCTCTCCCACAGGAGGGTCTTCTGTATGTTCTCCCTCAGGAGTTGAGTTTGGGTTTTCCACTGGACCCAGCCTGTCCGGAGCATGGATCCCAATGGGTGCTGTAGGAACAGCAGGAAGAGAAGGAGCCCCCCCCTCGCAGAGGTGGCCTTCTTGTTCTTCCTTCTTTCTGCCTTAGGCCTGGCCTTTGGCTTGGGTACCTGACTCACAGACAGACCCTGTGTCACCTGTGACCTAGTGACTGCAGCAGCAGTCATGGGAAGACCATCCGAGATCAACCCCAACACTACTAGATCATTACCTAACAGAATGTTAGCAGGGACGTCCGGAACCAGGACAGGAAGCTTTGCTGTCTTGTCTCCAATCATGAGTGTGACTAAGGCTACAGGTGATCATTTGGGAGGCCCACCAGCTAACCTGGTGGTTCTCAGAGGAGCACCTACATAGTCCTCTGGCTTGAGCAGGGTCCTGTCCACCACTGTCATGCTCGCCCCAGTGTCTCTCAAGCCAGTAGAAGGCTGGCCATTCAAGAGGACACTTCTCAAAAATCTACGGGTGTTCTGTGGGATAGCCGCTAGTACTTCTGCGTACTGGTCCCAGGCCCCAAGGGACACTAAGGAAATCTCTACAGGAGCACCAAATGTGATCCCTGTAGAGGAGGGGAGGACAGTGGCCTCCACCTCAGACATGGGGTAAGGGTAGGTCAGGCTGTCAGCCTGTACTCCAAGTGCCTTACCTTTACACTTGGAGTCACCCTGCTTGTGATCCAGAGCCCCACATTCCCAACAGGTGCCAGGAATGCGGGGTACAGTACTGGAACCACTGGGAGCCTGCTTTGCAGCAGGTGGACCACTACTCTTATTCCCACCCACAGATGACTTATCCCCACTAGATTTTTGGGTCTTAGGAGAGGAAGGTTTTGGTTTACCCGACTGTAACTGCTTTTGGGATTCCTCAACTTTCTGAGAGGTCCCCTTTTCCTTGTCCTTCCCACTGGAGTCCTTAGGGGACACCCGGTGGGAGACCCACTTGTCAGCCAACATAGCCAGCTTAAAGGGATCCAAACTGTTCTGGTCAGCAACATACTGATGCAGCTCTGGTGAACAGGCTTCAGAAAAATGCTCAAAAAACAAAAGGTGGGACAATTCAACAAACGTTTTCACTTTGTTACCATCAATCCACCCCATCATGTTCATGTGCGCAGCACTCACCCAGTCAACCCAAGACAAGGCGTTTGTACAGAAAGGCCAGGACCCAGGAGGACACAAGGGCCCAGGCCACCAATCACAGCGACTGTGGGGGTTTAGCACAGAAGGGAGAGAGGGAATGAGGTGTTAATAGGAGAGTCTTGAGGTGCTTGTGGAACATGAGGAGATCCGACTCAAGATGGAGAGAAAGGGGGAGGATGTTCCAGAGGAGGAAACCAGCCAAGGAAAGAACGGCCACTACTCACTGCTTAGAGAAGCGCTAGACAAGCAAAGAGTTGGAGCCAGAGGATCGGAGGGATCTGGAAGGAGAGTATTTGGTGATTGCAAGTTGCAGATAGCGTGGTCCCCGCACCCAGACAGCCTTATGGATGATGCAGAGGGATTTAAATTTGATCCTTGCAGCAACTGGAAAGATTTTAGGGCTGGAGAGATAGGGTCCCTGGGCTTGAGGCCAAGGATAAGTCTTGCAGCCCTATTATGGATTAGCTGGAGGGGCGGAGAGAAAAAAAAAAGGTCGATTGAAGAAGAGACTGTTCCAATAGTCCAGACGGGAGAGTACCAGAGCTCTGGAGACATTGAGCTCCTGGCGAAAAGTGAGGAAAGAGAGGATTCCTCTGAGCAGGTAGAGTTGCAAGGTCCAAGATGTGAGGAATGAAAGGAGAGGAGTTGAAGAGAACTCCCAGGTTTCTGGTTTCAGAGGAAAGGGAGGGCCCAGATAGAAGGGCAAAAAGGGGGAAAAGGATTTCCGATAGGAAGAATCTCACTCTTGCTGGCATTGAGACAGAGATCATTGGAGATGTACCAGGACTGGACGGCGGACAGGCAATCAGGAATGAGAGAGGAAGTAGTTAGAGATGCAGAGGGTAGTCTGAAGAAGAGTTGGGGGCGGGGGAGAGAACTCAGGATGTCCTGAGTTTTAGCAGTGAAGCAGGTGGCCAGTTCAGTGCAGAGGGCCTGGGAGGGAAGAGGCAAGGTAGAGACTGCAGCTGGATTGGCTAGTTCTTTGCAGATTTTAAAGAGTTCAGCCGTGTTATTAGAAGCTCCAGAGATGCGGGCCTGGATGTGAGCCCTCTTCTTGGAGCGAATGGAGAGACGATATTGCCTTTGGAGAAGGCGACAGGTCAGTTTTTCAGAGGATGAGCTCGAGGTCTGCCACTTCCATTTAGCAGCTCTGCACTTGCGTTTCAAGGCTGCCAGATCAGAATCATACAATGTGTTACTCTTGGTGACAGGTTTCAGATGGATCCTCATGACAGAGGCTAGAATATCGAGAGTGTTAGTGATAGCATGATGGAGATTGTTGAGAGCAGAGACAATAGTTGGGCCGGTAGTGGGAGGGGGGGGAGAAGGTGTTGGCGAACGCAGCATCTGACACTCGTTTCATTGGACGGATGTCTGCAAAACGAGGCTGGCAGATTTGGGGGAGGTTCGGTTAGAGGACCGAGAAGTCCCAGGTGGGAGGAAAGGAGAGAGTAGTCAGTCCAGGAGAGAGGGGTAGAGAGCAAAAGATGTGTATGGATGAAGGCAGCAAGAGTGTGTCCAGCTGAGTGAGTATGGCCAAAGCGGAGAATAGAGAGGGAGGCAGAGGTCCAGAGGTCACCGAAAAGAGTGGAGGTTGTGATTGAAGAATCAAGGTGGATGTTAAAGCAACTTAGCAGGAGGAGTGTAGAGGTGGCAGTCAGGAGAGAGGAGGATACATTGGCCCATTCTGAAAGGAAAGAGAGAAAGCCAGGGGGCCTGCAGTTAGTGGCAATGGTCAGAGAGGAAGGAACAAGTTACTTACCTGTAACTGTTGTTCTCCAGCATGGGTCTGGCATGGATTCACATGCTCATGAATATTCCATGTTGTCAGGCTGGGAATCCTCAGTAAAGAAAAAATCTGTTTCAGTTTCACATCTGAACTGTCTTTCTCCTAACAACCAATCACTGGTCTCTGGGTCATACTGCCCCCAGCCAATGACTGCCCTCTACCTAAGCCCCTCCCCTGGCAGCCATCTTCAGATTTGGTAGCATGTAAAGTGACAGTAGGACCAAGAGAAGAGCCGCAGAGGGGCAGGAGGGAGGGATCGCATGTGAATCCATGCCAGACCCATGCTGGAGAACAACAGTTACAGGTAAGTAACTTGTTCCTTTTCCAGCATGGGGTCTGGCATGGATTCACATGCTCATGAATAAAGAATACATAGCAGTACACACATGCACAACCACGGGAGGTGGCAAAGGCTTAACATTAAGCATCCCAACATTAAGCATCTCTTACCTCCTCACCAGGCTCACCTTCAAGCGAACAGGTTGGCCGACTCTGGACTCCTCTCTGGAATCCCTGTGCTGCAGTAGAATCTCATGAAGGTGTGCGTTGACCTCCACGTAGCAGCCCTGCAGATGTCCAACAGGGGCACACCAGACAGGAACGCGGTAGTAGCAGCGATCGCTCTGGTCGAATGGGCTCTCAGACGGCCAGGCAACGGTCGGTTTACCAACCGATGAAAGCGAGTGATGCAGCCGGAGAGCCACCTGGAAATGGAAGCCTTGGAGAGGGCCTTCCAGGTATTCACAGGGCCAAAGTTCACAGAAAGTTGCGATGTCTTCCGGAAACTCTTTGTGCAGTCCACATAGAACTTCAGCACGCTAACCACATCCAGCAAGTACAAAGTCCTTTCAGCCAGCAACGAAGGAGTCGGAAAAAAATACAGGTAACACCAAGGGCTTGTTGAGATGAAAGTCCGACGGCACCTTGGGCATTAACGAGGTGTGTGTCCTCAGCACCACCCTTGTGTCGTGAAAAGTCAAGTAAGGTGGCTTACAGGACAGAGCCTGAAGCTCTCCCACTCATCGTGCAGAGGTGATGGCCACGAGAAACGCGGTATTCCACGATACAAACTTTAGCAGTGCTGAATGCATAGGCTCGAATGGAGGACCCATGAGCATAGTCATAACCACATTGAGTTCCCACGGTGGGGCCGGGGCATTCACTGGCTGGAACAAATGGAAAAGTCCTTTGATGAACCTCTTGACCAGCCGGTGTGACCACAACGATGACTGTCCCGGAGCCCTGGTGTAGCGGGAGATAGCCGCCAGATTAACCTTGATAGAAGCATGAGCCAATCCTGCTTTGGCCAGTGACAGCAAATACGGCAGCACCTGCGGAGCCACAATCCGTAGAGGGTCAAGTTTCTGTGCACGGCACCAGATGGTGAGCCTCTTCCATTTATGTCCATAGCATTTCAGTGTCGATGAAGCCCTGGCCTTGGCAAGCACTTCCTTGCAGTCCACCGGGAGATCGTAACCACCGAATTCTAGCGCTGCAGGAGCTAGGCCTGCAAGTGCAGCGACCCTGGGTCGTGGTGCAGAATTGCGCCCCCTTCCCTGGCGAGAAGAACTGCGGCCGCCGGATGCTTGACTGGTGGGGACGCTGATAAGTGCAAAAGGTCTGGGTACCATATCTGCCTCGGCCACGCCGGTGTGACGAGGATCATCCTGCACCGGGACCGTCTGAGTTGACTGACTAGTCGAAGAAGCAACAGCAACGGAGGGAACGCATACAGAAACAGGCTGTCCCAGCGGAATGAGAACGCGTCTCCCATGCTTCCCGGCTGGGGAAACCTGCTGGCGAACCTCCAGCACTTGGTGTTCGTCGCCGTCGCAAACAGATCGATCCGGGGACTGCCCCATCAACAGAACAGTAGATCCACTTGATCCTGCTGAAGCTCCCACTCGTGGCAAGAGCGCAGCTCCATGCTGAGAGAGTCGGCAACAGTGCTTTTCACTCCTGCTAGATGAAACGGGACAAGGAACATCCTCTGGGCGATGGTCCAGCGCCATAGGTCCTGCGCTTCTTTGGAGAGCGCCGGGGATATGGTGCCTCCCTGCTTCCGGATGAAGCACGTGCTGAAGGGTGACCATCCAAAACTTCTGGGACTTGATGTACTTGTTGAGGCGGCGGAGGTCTAGGATGGGACTCCAATTGCCAGTCTTCTTCCTGACGAGGAAGTACAGAGAGTACACTCCGGAGCCCCGGAGCCTCTTTGGGACGGGTTCTATCGTGCCCTTCATCAGCATGGGCCGCACCTCTAGTAGAAGCTGAGGTACGTGGTTTTCCTGCCTGGCCACAGGTGGAATGCGTGGACACTTTAGTTGGAATTCCAAGGTGTGCCAGTTGGCCAGGGCGTTCAGCACCCAGCGGTCGGTGGAGATGGACTTCCACACGCTGACGAAGCTCGCCAGCCGGCCTCCCACCGGGGTGCGCAGGTGGGGGCCCAATGTCACAGCCGGTTCAATCTTGCGCCACCTTAGGGACCTTGACGGCGACGTCCTCCAGACTTGTTGTGGCCCCTTTAGGCTTCCGGGGCCGAAGAGCGGCCCGGTTGATGATAGGATGAAGAGTTGCCACCGAAACCTTTGGAGGAACCCTGGGACTTTCCTGCGGGGGTGCGAAAGGACAGTTGTCGCTGTTGAAGCGTGCCCAAGGCACGAGCCATCTCGGTATCCGCCTTGATAGCCTGGAGAGACTCGTCCACAGTCTTTCCAAACAAATTGACTCTGTCGAACGGCATATCCAACACTCTCGACTGTACATCCTGGCGGAGGTTAGTGGCCCTCAGCCAACCTCGATGATGAAGGCAAACACCATTGCCCATCTGGCGGAATCCTGTGTCGGCGATGTCCGCGGCCACTGTGATGGCATGGACCAATCCCACCTCGCCTTCTTGTAGGATCTCCAGTGCTTCCACCCTCTTGTTGTCTGGAAGGAGGTCCAGGAGGGGAGCGATCTTGAACCAGCGATCCCTGTCATAACGAACCACAATGGCGAGGGTGTTGGCCGCCTTGACTTAGAGTCTAGCTTCTTTCCCTCGCTGTCCGGGGGGAAGAGGACGTTGATGCAGATGATCCCTCAGACTTCTTTCTGACTGCTGCCGAGACCTCCTGAATCTGGTGAAGTCTGGGAACTCAAACACTTGGGTGCAGAGTCCGGTACCCTGTACCTTTTCTCGCACCGGTCCCTCTTCGCCGGGGCCGAAAGACAGGTTCTTCATAAGGGACAATCCCTCATCCCAAATGTCGTCCAGTAGAGGGATAGAAAGCACGGTCTTCCTCTTAGCCTCCCGGCGCTGGTACAGGAAGCCTTCTTGCTTCTTTTCCTCAGGAGCCAGTTGGAACAGCTCCAAGGCCCTAAAGATCATGGCATGGAACGAACCAAGAGATCATGGCATGGAACAAACCAATCTCGTTGGGCGGAGAGGCTCTGGGCGGTGGGGACGAGACATCCACACTGCCGTGAACGTCCATGCCCGTGCCCGTCGTCACCATATTCGGTTCTGTATCGTCCCTTGGAGGAGGGGAGAGAGGCGATGGATGGCAAGGAGGTGGAGGGTGAACTCTCCTCTTCTTGGTCGGGGGTTCTCCTGATGCCTTAGGTGCCGGGGGGTCTCCCGCCGGCGACTGGGAAATCCTTGTCTGAATTTCTGAGCACAAGTTGTGCAAGGCCTGGAGAATGTCCACCTAAATGTCTGCCAGTGGCTGCAGCGGACGCGACGGTGGAAGCGGCATAGGGTCCTCTGAATTCTCAGCGCCCTGCTCTTCCTCGTCGGTTTCTTCGCCACTCTCGACACCTGCTTTGTCTGGGTCCCTCCCGTAGGACCTGGCCTCGATGAACTTCTTATCCAGAACGGTTTTAAGAGCAGAAAGCTCCCCCTCAGAGTTGAGCCCTCCAGGACTACCGTGCTCCCCCCCTTCTTCTCGAGCAGGGGAGACAGTTTCGGGGAGATGACCGGCATTGTCTTTACTGGGGTCTTCTCCACGGGCAGAAAAGATGATTCCCTCCTGGCAGGCAGGGAAACTTTCGCTTTGGAGGCCGCCTCCTGCGAACCCGCATCAGGTGCCTTCGCTAGGGACACCACCACTCCTTTAATGGAGGTTTTCGTCAGGTGAATCTGGGCCTTCACGACCTTGGGCACACTTGAGGCCTTCACCGTGGGGGGAGGGACAGCGCCACGCTCCCCTTTGGCTTTCTCTGTTGGAGTCGACCGGGACTTCTCCAGAAGTTTACCCAGGTGGTCCGACTTCCTCTTCTTCGTCGAACCGGATCGTTGGCTCGTAGTCGAAGGTGCCGGAGATGCTGCGCCCGACCTGGCCGCCGAGAAGCCTGCCTCAACGGTGCTCCCGGTGCCCGCAGCCTCGCAGTGCTTTGCCTTATGTTGGGCCCCCATCACCGGAGCGCCTTCAAAGGTCTTAGAAGACCACTCAGATTTCCTCTTCTGGCTGGGCGAGGCATGCTGTTGGGACACACCCAAAGCAGGGGCCTTCGCGTGGAGCCAATCGGAGAGCTGCTTGCGACTGACCTTCATGGTACAGGAAACCATATCCTTGCATAATGCACAGGCCTCCTCCACGTGCGTTCTGTCAGAATGTAGGCAGTAGAGGTACAAGGAGTGCCCATCGTCTGAGAAAATGTTCTGTAGGCCGCATCCAGGGCAAACCTTGAACAGAGGTGTTGAGTCTTCTCATTCTTCAGCCATGACCACATGGTGTAGGCCTCGAAGAATCTTCCGGAATCCTCCAAAAAGGGAACTCGACGAAAATTCTCCCTCAAGGGGCATAGAAAATTCCGAAAAACGTGTCCCCATTAGTCGGATGATTGTTCGATGGAGCTTGAGGCTTGTTTGACCGGAAAAATAGAGTAAACTCTAAGAAAAAGTACAAAACGCTGTGAAAAGCCTGGGAGCTAATCACGAGGACTTCCACCACTCAAACGTGCGGTAAAAATCTGAAGATGGCTGCCAGGGGAGGGGCTTAGGTAGAGGACAGTCATTGGCTAGGGGCAGTATGACCCAGAGACCAGTGATTGGTTGTTAGGAGAAAGACAGTTCAGAAGTGAAACAAACTGATTTTTTCTTTTTCCCGAGGCTCCCAGCCTGACGACGGGGAATATTCATGAGCATGTCAATCCATGCCAGACCACATGCTGGAGAAGTAGGAGAGATGCCAAGCTTGCAGACCAGGCTTTCAAAGGAAAAGAATAGGGCTGGGTGGGTATGAGGGGGAGAAGGGACCTACTTGGGGAAGATCAAGGCTACTCCACCACCAGCAAGGTTGGGACGAGGCTTCGAGATGATCTTGTAGCCATCAGGGAGAAGTAAGTCAAAAGCAGTGACTGAGCAGGCATTGAACCCAGTCTTGGTGAGAGCGAGGAGTTTGAGATCAAAGTCTTCAAGGAAGAGGCAGATGTTGGAAGAACGCTTGACATCAGAAACAGGCATTATGTGTGGCTAAGTGAAGCCGGTCACCACCTTTGAAGGTTTTCCAAGGTGGGGTGTACAGGGGCGTGGTACCCGTCGGAGGTGGTGAAGGAGGTGATAAGAGAGACGAAGGAGGGGTAGCAGGAGAGGGAAGGAAGTTGATGAGAGCCGGCAGGCATTATCCAAAGGAGGAAATTGGGTTGAGGAACCCAAGCCATGATAGTGCAATTGTGGTAGGCATCAAGGACACACCTTGAGGATGAGAAACCCCCACAAGAGAACTTCCCATCTAGTGCCACCATTAATGTATGAGGAAGAGGAAGGAGAGAAAGTGGAGATCAGATGTGGAGTCCAAAGGTCGGTAGAGTGGACAGAAAAGAGGATATCAGTGACAATTTGTTTGGAAATAGCACTGACATAGGTTTCTGCAATAGGTAAGCTAGGTTTAGAAGAAAGAAGATCTTTCTTGAACTTTTTTTCCAGACTTCGTGAGAGAGAGAGGATAGGTAATAGCATAGCAGTTAGAGTAGATAGGAGAGATGGAGAGAGCCATGGAGGTGGTAGAGAGGGAAGTAAGGGATAGGCAGAGATAGTGCACAGACACAAGGCGGCCTAGTAGCTGAAATTAACGGGTAATGTCAATAAGCACACCTATATTTGAATTTGCCAAAGAGCACTAAAAAGCACAAATGTTTATGATCAAGTTAGTAGCCATAAACATGGGCAGAGGAATGTCTGCCTTAGCCCTGTCAGTCCCGAGGGAAGGCAGTTGTCGCATGTAGAATGAGGATAGAAGGGGGAAGGAAGGCTTACCCGTGAGGCGGTCCAGGAGGAGCTCCAGGTTGCAGGATCCTGGCGAGTGTGTAGGGTTGGCTGTCAACGACCCTCCCAGGACCGGACCGGGCCAGATAGGGTGAGACGTGCCCTTAGGTGAAGGCCCTTTGGTGGGGGCCAGCCCTCGCCTGCCTTGTCTTTGTCCTGCTTTACAGATAATCAGGCTGCTTCAGGTAGTAGACCGGAAGAACGGTCCGCGTGGCCACGGAAGCCTCCCAAGCGAGGTGCCCCGCTACAGAGTGGAAGGGGAAATGACCCCAACCAGGGGGTCATTAACCCATTAACACATCCCAGTGGTTCTACTTTAATGACCTTCTCTAATCTCCACCATCAATAAGCCAAGTACCACACCGCATTCAATGGCACCAGCCAGCTGCGCTTAATGCAAAAAGCCTGTTAGGCAAAGAATGCTTTGAATCAACCTCTTCAACCCCTGAGATTCAGGACGTGTACCTCATTATGTTGTAGACTCATCACTGCACCAGATTTCAGGACTTGTCTTCATTAGTACCACATTTCTTTATGATCCCGGAGTCCCAGCATTGAGTCATCTGCACCCTTGCTCTCCCCCCAACTGGTTCCACAGGAGTTCTTATTGCAGCACACCAAAAGGTGTTGGTAGGGGAGCAGTGGTAGCAATAGTCCATAAATGATCCCTTTAAACATCACACATTGACCATCGCATGAACTGATTGTGTGCCCACTCCACATAAACCACCCAAACTGCCAGGGGTAAAAATGTCAAGTTGAAAGCTACTAGCCAGCCATAGAAAGTCAGCCAAATAAAAAAAAAACATGCACACAATTCCTTACTCGCTAACAATCAATTGCCTCTAGCCAATGGCTAGTGGCAAGTGAAAATATTGCACTCTGCTAATTACTATTGTAAGAAATTGCTATCTGGCAACAGTGCAAACCGGTTTAAGATTTGTATTAATACATAAAATGATGCAAGTAATCCCATCTCCAAAAGGGGAATTGCTAACCTGACTCCACTGGTCTTCAATTCCATGCCAAAAGCATGGTGTGCTTGTGCCGTGCTGCCTCAGTAGCCTGATCCGCAGCGCCTGCTCTAACCGTGGCATAGAGCGGGTTCCAAGGTCTCAAGATGCCCACTCGACAGAAGCAGCAACAGCAAAATCACTGCAACACATGAGCGGCATTTAAGATATGCTCCCTATAACAAAACCATAGTAATCAGAGGTAACCTATGTTGGTGACAGGGTAAACTCTCAAACAAAGCTATACCTGAGTTTGGGCATAGGGCATGGCACTACTTATGATCATGGCTGCAACATCCCAATTTGATATCATACACGTGTCAGCTATGCTGTGGAAAGTGAGGGGTATTCTGGCCAGCTGGGTGGAGACTGCGAAATGGCAGGACAAGAACCTGGAGGCCCGGGCCTCCTCTTTGATCTCTTTGTGAGGGCAGGTAACACCCTCCGCCAGAGACAGCCGCAGAACAGGTAGCTGTCCTGGCCCAGGCATCAAGGGAGCACACGCAATTGGAAGGAGTAGCCTCACACTAGGGTGCTGTACCTCTAAAGGCCTTTGCTCTTAGTGAGAAGGGAAGGGGCAGGATTACAGCAGGCAGGAGTGCTCTGGTCAATGGAAAGAGACTTCCACCATCTTGTTTCTCTCTGCCGCTCTCTTTCCTGTCCCCTCCACTTCCTCTGGAGCAAAGCACTTTGGGTGTGACATCAGAAGGGCAAAGTCTGCTCGGTTTAAGAGCAGGGATTGGACCACTAAGGCAGGCTAGCTTTAGTCCAATCACCTGAGGACTTGCGTCTTTATAAGAAGGGGACTCCCACCCCATCTTCAGATTCTCTCAGATCCTCTCAAGACACAAAGATTTGCTCTGGAAGAACTCTGGACTTTGGGAAACTTTTCCAAAGCCCTCAGCCTGATGTGAAGGAGGAGCGGTCCAAGGAAGAAGATCAATCAGCCCCTTACCGACTCCCAGGGCACATTGGGACTGTCCTTTGCTGTGGAGCAGGACCTGCCATTCTCCACTGGAATCTCCTAAGCTTGGAGAGCAGACACTGAACAGAGCAATCCTGTCCTCTAGTCCCCCAGAGTGGGACAAAAAGCAGTCGAAGCTGCCTCTTCTGTCACACCTGGAATGAGAGGCAAGATGCCGGTGCTGGCTTTTGCGCTGTTCCACCAATCTTGCTTGCACTTCAAAACCAGCTTGACGCTTCATTGTGCCTCAGCTGAGCCCGTCACCTGCTAGGCCCGAATCAAACGCGTGAAGCTGGGACCCGATCTGAATCATTGCCGAGCCACACACAGACTGACTAGTGGTTACAACCAAGTCTCGACCTGGCTAGCCCTTAAACGGTTACTTCACCAATCTGCACATAAACACCCCCCAAGACCACCACTACAAAGACCTTTTCCTGCTGACTCGAACCATTGGACACCATGCATCAACCCCTTCCAGTGGCTAAAGTCCAACTCAGCCTGGCCAAACTGCAAAGAGATCCTGGGCCACCCAACCTGCATCTTTGAGAGCCACCTTTGACCGTAGAGCAATCGCATTCGCCCCCTGTTAGGAAGAATTCTCATAAATGTGCCAATTTCCCTTACCTTTTGAGACCCCCGGCAACTTAGCTGGATTTCTAGGACTTTAATTTTTACCTGGAAAGAGTGTGAGCCTTTTTTCCCCACTCTTTCATGTATTTTGATGTGTTTTACTTTTGTGTTCATTGTATATGGAGTTGTAGACACCTCCATAGGCATCATCTCTTGTGTGTCACACAGCACCGTCAGTGCAGTGGCACAGGGGTGTCTTTCAGACTCCCCCAGGTCCAAGTACCTTCTATGGGACTGACTACTGTCTCCCAGAGAATGTAAAGTTAAATTGACTTTACTAGTCTTTTTAAATTCACTAGATCCAGCACACCGTGCCCTACAGCAGAGTGCTGGGGGGATTGCCTAGCATTCCCCAGGTCTAGAAAACTCATGTAGCCCTCAAAAGCTACCCTTTCCCCTTAGAATGGCTGGTGGCAGTGGTATTACCAGGATTTTCCAGACCGGGAACCGTTAAAACGCACCGGTAGCTAAAATTCATGGAAGCCATGTTTTCCAAGATGGCGTCCGAGCCCCCTCTGGAAAAACAGGTTCCGATCGACTTTTTTCACCATTTCTTTTTGGAAAGATCCTTCTTGTGTTTGTCTCTGCGCGCCACATCAGGTTTGGTTCCTTTGTTTGTTTGCCTTTGGCGGGCTTAAGGACTGAAGCCCTCCCCTGGCGTCTGAGAGTCTGGGGTGGACAGGAAGTGAGGGAGGTGCCCGGAAATCCCTGTGCTTAGTCTCCTAGGAGACCTGAATGCACTCTGACGTGAATGGCTGGCTGGCTGGCTGTCCGGCAAGGACAGCCACCCTGCTGGATGAGTGACAGCTAGGCTGGAATGAATGGGAGCTGGCTGTTTAAAAGCAGGTCGCTGGGACTTGGAAGGCAGAGTCGACCAATGGAATGAAAGAACCGAAGCTGAGCTGAAGGAAGACGACTGCTGCAACTCCTGGACCGTTGGTGTTCCCGGTGAAGCCCTGCTGTAGGTCCGAATCGCCTGAAAATCCCTCGACAGATTAGCCCCTGCAAGGACAACTTCTTCCCTTGAGCTGGTGGGAACAACCTCTCGTAAGCTGTCTGGACACCGTCTCTATGCTGGTCGAACTTTTTTCAGAGTGCTGATGAAAACCGGATAGCCAGTGAGAGGGAAACCAGATGGTCTTTAAGGCACTCGCACCTTCAACTGAAGAATTGCTGAGCTACTGGACTCGAACCCGAGCAGTGGAGGAACCTCCCGACGTCCTCCCTCTTGTCCCCACGAATGAGGCCCAGGAACAGCGAGATCTGCCAGACTGCCAGGATCACCAACCTTTGCTGCTGCTTTTTCACCACTGAACATGGTACTGTGCAATTCGGTAGAGAAATCCTCTTTGCCGCAGTGAAAGTTCGTACAGCTTTTGGAGTCGTGTTTGCTCCTAAACTGACATCTAACTCTTCTACCTGCAAATTACTTCTAAAATCTTTGGCAAAGACTTAACCGTTTACTACCAGAACTGTGCTGTCCTATCCAAGACACTGAACCATTGACTTTGGCCCAGGCCTATTCAATTGAACTGCCTCCATCAGTGAAATGAACTCTTTGCCCTGCTTAAAGAAAGTATTTGTTTTTCTTATAACCTATGTCTTTTTACTCCCATTTTTAAAATACTGACGTGTCATTTTGCTCTCACTTTAGTGGAGCCTAACTTGTTCAGTCATTTATGGGTCTAGTATTGGAGTATATTATTGTGTGACATTGAGCTGCTTATTCTAGTGTAATGTTTTCTAACTTAGTGTGTAAATAAATTTTTATTGTTTTACCAAGACACCTTGAGTAAGTGTTTGTTTGAATCACTGTGATTCAAAGTCCTTTGTGTAATAACTGGTACCGCTCACATCCCTTTTGAGATAAACCTGGCTGCTCAGCCCTTCTACCAACAACTGTGTGGTACAGACTTATACCAAAGGGTGAAATTGTGCTTACACCTGTAGTCCTAATTGTGTGTAGTGTTCCCAAAGGGCACTGCATGTAATTCTGCCTAACACCCCCTACTAGGCCCCTCGGTCCACTTGGGGTATAGAGACTCCTAAGGTCACGAACGCACCCGTTACATACCCTTTTTGTAGCTAGTAACTTACCTATCACCCCCGGACTCACACTCCGGGTGCTACATTCCTCAGCCTGTCGCATCTTCTCTGTCCTTCCTATGGGGTGGGGTTTTGTAAAGTATTTTATATTCCTTCTATTGCAGATGGGGTGTCCAATTAAAGTATACATATTTTTATAGAACCTTGATTGATTTGATTTGTGTGTTTATAACGCGCATACCCCATAGGGACCAAGTAGAACTACATCTAGGCGCCAATGGAAACATAGCAATATCAGAGAGCTGCACAAACTAGTTCCGGTGCTCGCAGGGTAGAGATACATTTTACCTAAAGAGGTGAGTTTTTAACAGTTTCCTGAACGTAGTCAATAACTTCACTCGAAGTTCCAACGGGAGAGAATTCCAGGCCCGAGGCCCAAAGGAAGAGAACCGCCTATCACCCCACGTAGTGGTTCTCACAAATGGAGCAGTTAAAAGGTGCTGAACCTTAGATCGAAGGTGTCTTTGCAGGCAATTCCTTTGCATTGTTTTAGTCAGATAAGAGGGGGCAAGGCCATGGACACATTTAAAAACCAGACACAGGACCGTGAATAGAATTCTCTGCTGTACAGGGAGCAAGTGAAGTATTTTCCAATAGCACAAGATAGAAACCTTTCTAGGGAGCAAGAGTTCTGAGCAACCTGTAGTCTCGTTATTTGATACTTTTGGACGGCCATAAATAAAGCGTTGCAAAAGACTAGTTTCGAATTTGTGAATTTACCTGCGACTGTTGAACGCTCCTTCTCGGCAATGAAGGGTAGAACGAGCTTCAGGAGTCTAAGCTGGTAGTAGACGGATTTCACTGTCTGGCTGACATGGGGGTTGCAGTCCATGCTTGATTGCCAAATGTAGCTCAGATTTCTCACTGTCAGAATTCGGTGGGAACACCAAACTGTCAGGACTGCGAACTCCACTGGGTCCAAGTCATGCCTCCCTTCTACTGAGAACACAGGGTCTTTTACACATTGTGGGGGCACACACTTCCAAGTCCCATCCTCGCCTACGTTTACAATCCATACATAGAAGAACAAGTTACTTTTTTACCTGGTAACGTTCTTTCGATGGGATGTTCCGACGACATATTCCATATCTATGACAGATAATCAGCACAGCTGTGCTGCTTCAGAAAATGTTCGGCGTCTGCGTCCTGCGCCGATGACATCGATACGCTGTCCTCGAGGGCTTCCGTTGAGCCGACGTCACCGGATGTTATAAGTAGGACGCACGATGCCCGTAGCCTCAGTTGTAGTTTTTTCCCAGAATGTGTGGCACCAATCTTCTGCCAGTAGGACCACAGAAAGCCTTTCAGAAACGTAAGCTGCAATCGCATAAGAAATTCTGTAGCGGGGCAGGCTGGGAGGGTACGATATGGAATACGTTCTCGGAACATCCCATCGTAAGAACGTTACCAGGTAAGAAAGTAACTTGTTCTTCGAGGTGATTGGTTCCATCCGACATATTCCATATCTATGACAGACTCCCAAAGCAGTACAAGGGAAAAGAATTTAGAATATTGAAATTTAGAATGCCCAATTAAATTGCAGAATAAAGGACCGCCTTGCCAAAGGCCAGATCCTGCCCATGGATAGAATACAGGGAGTAGTGCTTTACAAAAGTATGAACAGAAGCCCATGTGGCCGCTTCAGAAATGTTACGAATGGGAACACCCCTTTGCAGAGCAGTAGAGGCATCCACACCCCAAGTAGACTGGGCCCGTAAGCCTACCGGGTGTCCCTACCCGCCAAGCGGTAACATTCAGAAATTGCCAAGATAATCCATCTAGACAAAGTCTGCTTAGTAACAGCTTGTCCCAGATGCCTTCCAGCGTATCCTATAAAGAGCTGTTCGTGCACTCTGACCCGGGACATGCGTGAAATGTAGAAACTTAAAGCTCTCCTAGGATCCAACCTATGGAGCCTCTCCTCTTCCTTACCAGGATGCGGAGGAGGATAGAACGCCAGAAGAATGACCTTCTGACTTAAATGAAATTCTGACACAACTTTCGGAAGAAAAGAAGGACGAACCCTAAGGACAACCCTGTCCTTATGAAACACTGTGAAGGGTGGCTTAACAGAAAGTGCCTGCAACTCACTCACTCTGCAAGCGGAAGTAACCGCAACTAAAAATACAGTTTTAAGGGTTAACAGTCTTAAAGGACAAGAATGTAAAGGCTCAAATGGAGCACCCATTAGGAATTTTAGAACCAGGTTCAAATCCCAACCGGGCACCTGGAAAGGTGACGGTGGAAACACATTAGTGAGCCCTTTCAGAAACTGAGAAATTAAAGGAATCTTAAAATAAGAACACTCCTCAGACGAGCGCTTATAAATGGACAGCGCCGCCAGGTAACCTTTAATGGTACCCACTTGCAGGCCCTTGTGGGCTAAGGAAAGCAAAAAAGACAGAACCACAGGAATGTCACGTGAAAAAGGATCCACATTCTGAACCCTGCACCAGTCGCAGAACTTTCTCCAACGGCAACAGTACAGGGACTTTGTTGCAGGCCGTCTGGCCGAAAGCAACACCTCCATCACGTCTTCAGGGGGGTCACAATCGTATTATTATTTTTTTTAATTTTTTTTATTATTTTATACAACACATCAAACTTAACCAACATATAGGACATTTCCATTAATGCACATCTTGTCTTACAATCACATGTTACGCTTTGCTCTCCTCCCCCATCCCACCCCCTTAACTCAAGCTCCTAATTCAATGCCTTAAAGTTTGTTGCTTAGGGTTTATCTCCTTTATTGTTTTCAGGCATATCATCTTCATTGGATTCAACCTCGGGAAGTCCCGACATCGTGGTTATCATTTGCCACCAGGGGCCCTGTTTCCTCCTCCCCTCCCCTACTGACTGCTTCGTACCATGCCATCGTCTCAGCCTCTGCCCACTTTAGGAGGTCGTTTCACCACACCTCTAGCCTAGGTCTATGGGCTGCTTTCCAGCCCATAGCTATTCTCTGTTTGGCCAGGATGTACGCCAGGTCTTTCAGTTTGCTAATGTGTTTTAAATTACGTGGTCTAGCAAATCCCGCCAGCATGCATGCCCACGCTGATTCCACCTCCAGCTTGATCCCCTTTTGGGGTAGGCGTTGTTTAACCTCCTCCCAGAACGTACCCACCTCCGGGCACGCCCAGAACATGTGAATCATCCCGGCATCCACTTTGCCGCACTTAGGGCACTTCTGTGTCCCTGTATTTCCAAACCTGGCGATTCTACTCGGGTCATGTATGCCCGGTGGGTGATTTATAGCTGGATCTGCTGCAGCCGCGCATTCCAGGATAATTTCTTGTGGTACCTCTGGGCTCTTTCCCATTGCCCCTCCTGCATAGGTTCTCCCACCTCCTCCTCCCACTCCTGCCTGAACTGGAGCAGCTCCTTGCCCACTCTGGACATTAATAATTCGTATATTCAGGATATTTTGTGCCCGCCCTCCGAGATATCATACATCGTTTCAATGACTGCGTCGGGTTGTTTTGTTAATACTGCTGCGGGCCACTTCCCTCCTACTCGTTTTATTATTCTGGTACATGTTATGTGTTGTCCTGGGTGTACCCTGGACCCTGGTGTCTTCCATTATCTCTTGAAAATCTAGTGCCTCCCCTTCCTGCCATATGTCACCGAGGGTCACCGGGCCCATCGGTTCCCAGAATTTACGGATCCCTTTTACCATTCGCGTATCCTCGCTGCATAGTGCTACCAGGGGTACCTGCGGAGAACACGGGGTCGGGTTTCCCAGCACTTGGCATGCTTTGTGCCAAGCTTTCCAGCCTAGTTCCAGCAATTGTGCACGTCCCTGCATCTCTGGTTTAGGTAGCCATATTAGCTCCCTTAGAAAGAATGGAGTGCAGTCCTTGATTAGCAATCTTGATTCTGCTGTCTCTTCTCCCGAAAGCCATCTGGCTACGTAATGAAGCTGCCCTGCCAGGTGATATATCTCGGAATTCGGCAGGTTTATGCCCCCCCCCTATCATACGGGTTCTGCAGCTTCCATAGGGCTGCCCTGTTTCTTGAATTATGCCATATGAAGCCCCTGCATAAGCTCTGGAGCTTCGTGAAAAAACGTTTGGGGAGCATGTATGGAATATTCGTGAAAATGTGTAACAGTCTGGGCAGAACCACCATAAGCAAGGCCGCCCTGCCCACCATGGCCAGGGGGAGTTTCGGCCAAAGCCCCATGCTATTCTTGATGCCCTCCACAGCCTTCTCCATGTTATATTTATATTCATCTGCAGCCTTATGATATATATCGATCCCCAAGTATCTAAATGTTTTGGACTGCCAGGGTATTTGCAAGACGGGTAGGTCTCCAGGTGGGGACCCTCTGTATCTCCCCAGAGGAAACATGCTGGATTTTTTAGGGTTTACTGCTATGCCCGAGAGGGTTGCATAATGTTTCATCACTTCTAGGACATGCTGCAAGTTTTCCTCTGGGAAGCGCAGGTATAGCAACATATCGTCAGCGTACATTGATATCAGATGCGGTCCCGCCTTCGTGTGGATGCCTATCTCCCCATATTGTTGTCTAAGGCACATTGCTAATGGTTCTAATGCCACTATGTATAGCATGGGGGACCAGGGGCAGCCCTGCCCTATGCCTCTGCTAAGTTGCCATTTGTCAGAGATTATCGCGCCCGTTTTGACCCTAGCTACTGGGGAGCTGCATACCATCTTCACCCACCTCAGATACCCAGGACCTTTCCCGTATTCTTTTAGGGCTGCCATCATCCAAGGCCACCTCACGGAGTCGAAGGCTTTTATTGCATCCAGCGAGACTATTGGCATTTCCCCAAGCTCGCTCTCTGTCTGTTCTATTATATGGTGGAGTCTCCTATGGTTGTCGGTTATGTTCCTTCCCGGGACATATCCGGTTTGATCAGGGTGTATGAATTTATTAATTACCCTTTTTAGCCTATTCGCCAGCACTGCCGTAAGGATTTTGCTGTCCTGGCTTAACATTGATAGGGGTCTGTATGACCCGCAATCTGTGCTTGGTTTACCGGGTTTCAGAAGCGGAACAATCACTGCTTCTCTCAGGGATTCCGGCAGCCTTCCCCTTTCAAACGCCTCATTTAGCATGGTCAGCAGGGGGGTGGGAGAGTACTTCCTGCCTGTATGTTTTATAAAATTCACTGGGGAGCCCGTCTGGCACCGGGGCCTTACAGGTGGGTAAGTGCAGGACCACTGTCTCAAGTTCCTCTAATGTGATTGGGGCTTCGAGGTTTTCCCTTTCCTCCTCATTTAGTTTAGGCAATCCTATGTCCTCCAATGTTTCCAGAGTCTCCCGCCCTGCTTCCTCCCCTGTATCTTCATAAAGGCGTTTGTAGAATCTAAGGAACCCCTCGTTCACTCCCTCCTGGGTGTTCCAGATCTGCCCTTCTTCTCCCATTATCTCTCTGATTAACGTTATCAGTGTCTAATTTTTATATAGCCATGCTAGCAGCCTCCCTATTTTGTTCCCCCCTGCGTGTTGTCTTTCAATATATTTCTTATAATTCAATTTGCATAGTCGTTCCCAAAGCTTCCTGTTGGCTTGCTGTAATTGGCTCACTTGTTCGGCATCCTCCTGTGAGGTTCCCTCCTTTCTGCATCATTGGTTCTAGTTTCTTCTCTTTTCCAGGTTACTCACGCGTTGTTCTAAGATGTGGATCTCTGATTTGTGAGATGTGCATGCTGCTGTGTTCGGGGCCATCTCTTTTTCAAGTTCGCCCGTGCGTTCCGCCAGTGTTCTGAGGTCTTGCCTGGGGAGATTCACCTCTTCCTGTACTGCGCCCACTTTAAGTTCTAGTGCGGCCTTTAGTTCGACCATGGCTGATTCCAGTTTAGTTTCCCATGCGAGTTTCAGGTCCGCAATTGCAGATCTGCTGGTCTTTATTCCCTGAGACTGTCTGCGGCTGGGGTCTTTTCCTTACTTCCGGCCCCTTCTGACATTTGCAGTGTTCTTGCATATTCCTCCAGCGTGGGTCGTTTGCTCTTCCCCTTGGTCTGCTTATTCGCCATCTGGGCGTCGCCTCATGTTTCTCAACAGGTGCTCAGAAATGTGGTTTTTGGCGCCTCACGGATAGTCCGTGCTTGGGTATATTGCCCTCAGGGGGCTGTAGTGAAAGTTCTCATGCACTATCTGTGGATTATGTTCTCCCACTTCCGACCGCTGCTGTTTCTTCCTATTTGTACTCTCTGGCTCTTAGTGGGGCCTCTCGCCGTCTATGCGTCCTGAGGTTTGGGGGCCTGTTTTAGTGTTACTGCAGGCCCTATGGGCACCAACCGTGGTCTGGCTTGCCACTTCACGCGGTGTCTCTGCTGCTGTGATTGCCAGTGGCCTCCTCGCATGTCCCTTGGAGCTTTTAAATGCCTGTCCCGCTCTACTGCTGCTAAGTCTCAGGCTCATGTGGTGCCCGGTGCTGTGAGACCACGTTGGTGTCGGGCCGCAGCCTGGTGTTGGTTTATAGCGTGCCCGCCGCCGTTCTTTACTTTTGTCACCCCACGAGCGCCCAGGGTGAAGCAGCCCCTTGCACAATCCAATTTCCTATCCTGCCCTCATGCAATCGCCACTACTGTCCTTCCTCTCGCCAGTGTTGTGTGTTATTGTGCTTCCTTACACACTGGGTCTCACTGTGCCCGGCTCCTTTGTCAATTACCATCCAGCAGTCTGGGCAGTATCGTGATGTGCTTGCGGCAGTTGCACTCCTCCTTCTGTTATGGCACATCAATGGGCCGTGGCCATTTCTTCTCCCCTGCGCCCGTCTCCCATCACTGCATGCCATGTAACGGGTCCAGCTTGTGTTGCTGTATATGACGATTCGCTGGGGATTTTGGGTTGAGTGTGGCAGTTTGCAACTGATTCTAATGTTCAAGCCTCAGGGCATGGGTCACCCCTCCAATCTGGGGCATCAATAATGAACAGCACACAGTGATTACCGAGGTGCGTTAGGGCTATTGCCTCCTAGCAGAGTGGGCAGTCTCCCTCACGTTTGCTTGAACAACGAGCTGGTATCCGTCTCAGTCAAACACCGGTTTGGTGCATTGTTTATGTAGAGTGCTCCCCCCTCCGCGCGTGCTAGCCACGTCTGGGCACCCGTGTGAGATCATGAGTGTGGGAGTAATTTGAATCGGCAGCGTCGGCTTCTCCTGCTTTCCCAGTGTGGCTCGCTCGCCGGTGTGCCTTTCTTGCTACAATGTCTCATGTGCTCAGATTTGGTGGCTGTGCGCCTTCTATGAGTCCATCAGGGGCTGTGCCGCGAACCATGTCTCTTCTCATCTCCGTCAGGGAGATGATTTAAGGGTGACCCCTTCCCGTCCTGGTCAGTGCTGCGCTCTTACAAGCAGATCGTTGCGGGCAGTGTTGTGTCCTTCCCTCTGTCCTCTGTCCGGAGGGCTCGGACCTCTTCACTGCTATGTTATGCTCCCATTGATAACGTTGCCTGTAGCCCTCCTTAGTGCGATTGTGGTCACCCTGGTTATCCGGTACGTTGACAATCTGCGGTCCTCCGCATGCTCACCTCTTGTCTTGCTGCGGCGGACCTACTTTGTTCCGCAGCTGTACCTCGCCATCTCAGGGCCTGTCGAGCACCTCAAATCTGGCGTAATGCGAAGGAATTCGCCTTTTGGTTCATTGCGCGCTGCACCTCTCCCTGCTACGCAACGTTTTTTCTGCGTGGTCCTTTGTTTCAGCATCCGCCATTTTGTTGTGCATCAAAGATCGGGCTCGTCGGACCGTCGTTCACTGAATGCTGGCCCTTCGCACCACGGATCATTCCTTCTTTGCGGCTTTGCCGTGGTATTCATGTATCCGTGGGTGTTGGTTAGTCGTGCTTGGCAGGTTTTAAGCAAGATTGCTTCACAGGATAAATGAAGGATCCGCAGGAGCCATTCGGGAACACGTCTTTTCACGCAGCCATGTAGCCATGCCCCTCAGGGAGGTCCCAATCCTTATACCTAAACCTTTCAGAAGCCAAGCGTGCAGGTTGAGGGATCTGACCTCTGGATGGAGAACCTGAACCCCCTCCCATGAGAGCAGATCGTCTCGGTAGTGAAGACGGCGTGGAGGGCAGACGGACAAGTCGAGAAGGTCCGGGTAGCACGCTCTCCTGGCCCATGCCGTAGCAATGAGGACCATCCGGGAACCGAACCTCCGTAACCTCTGCAGCACTTGCGGAATGACGGGGACTGGAGGAAACGCATACAGCAGTGGGAAGGACCACTCCACCACGAATGCGTCCCCTAAGGCTCCTCTTGGAGGAAATTCCCGCGAGCAGAACCTTTCGCACTTCCGGTTGACACTGGTGGCGAAGAGGTCCACTTGTGGGGTCCCCCAAAGGGCGAAGATCTCCAGGAGAATCTCCTGAGCCCGCTTCCACTCGTGAGAGATCGTGCTCTGCCTGCTCAGAGCGTCCGCCGTCTCGTTTTCGTCTCCGGCCAGATGAACTGCCGAGATCAACATTTCCTGCAAGCCTTCAGAGCTAGCCTGATGGCCCTCAGTTCCAACAGATTGATATGGAGTCTGGACTCCAAAGGAGACCAACGACCGCTGACTGTCAACTCGTTGCCATGAGCTCCCCATCCCGTGAGGGATGCGTCCGTCATAACCGTCACCTCCGGCCAGGTGAGCCAAAATGGAGCCCCCTTCATCAGATTGCCTTCGACGGCCCACCACAGAAGATCCTGGGCGACCGAGGGCAGCACCTGAATGGGATCCAACATCCTGCCGGAGTACTGCGACCACTGCATCTTGAGAGCCCACTGCAGAGATCTCATCCGCAGCCTGGCCTCTGGCACCAGGAGAATGCAGGATGCCATGAGGCCTAGAAACCTCAAGAACTCGAACGCCGGGAGACTCTGGGCATGTTGAAACTTGTGCACCATCTGCAGAATGTGATGAGCCCTCACCTGGGGAGGGAAACACTGCCCTAGGGATGTGTCGAGCACTGCTCCAATATACTGGAGCTGCTGGGTTGGCGTCAAGTGGGACTTCTTTAAGTTGAGGGAGAAGCCCAGCCTGTGAAGGGAGTGGCAGGCGACTGACAGCTGATCCAGGACTTGCTCTGGAGAGCGCGCCCTGATCAACTAATCGTCCAGGTAGGGGTAGATGTGAATCCCCCCTTTCCTGAGATACGCTGCCACCACCACCATGAGCTTGGTGAAAACCCTCGGGCGGAGGTCAATCCGAACAGCAGGACCCGAAACTGAAAGTGCGAGTCGCCAACCGCGAACCTCAGCTACTTCTTGTGCTTGGGATGAATCGGCACATGAAAGTAAGCGTCTATGAGGTCGAGAGACACCAACCAGTCCTGAAGTTGAAGGGCCAGGAGGACTTGAGAGAGAGAGTAACCATCTTGAACTTGTCCTTCCTGAGGAGCTTGTTCAAACCACGCAAGTCCATGATGGGTCTCAAACCCCTGTCTTTTTTCGGAATCAAAAGATAAGGGGAATACCATTCCTTGTTCCTCTCCACTACAGGCACAAGTTCTATGGCGCCTTTCTCAAGCAGGGATTTGATTTCCTGCGCAAGGAGCGAATCCGGACTCTTCAAAGAGAGATTCCCTGCTGGATTGTCGTGAGGCCTCTGCCAGAAAGGAAGACAGTAGTCGTGGGCTATGATCCCCAGAACCCACACATCTGAAGTAATGGCACGCCATTCTACAAGATGCTGCGCCAGCCTTCCCCCAACCGGCGAACCATGGAACATGGCCTCATGACTGAGCTGAAGCGGCTGCGGCAATGCCTGAGGGCAAAGAGGCAACTGCCCAAGCGGCCTTGGCACCTCGAGTACCTTGTTTTCCACCTCTGATACTCCTACATTGGCCCCTTTGACTAGCAGCTCCCCTCGATCTACCAAAGCTAGAGTAGTATCGAAAGGAACCTCCCCTCCATTGCTGTCCCCTAGGATGAAAAGGCGGAGGTTGGCGAACTGCAACGCTCAACGACTTTGCTGCAGCTTTGGAGGTCTGCAACCTCTCAAGGCTCTCGTCAGCCTTGCTGCCAAAAAGATGGTCACCATCAAAGGGCATGTTGTGAAGCCGGGCTTGTACATCCGGAGCAAACCCCGACTTCTGCAACCATGCAAATCTGCGCATCACGGTGCTCGCTGCCATGGGCCGGCTGACACAGTCTGCCACGTCCAGACCCGACTGAACGGATTCACACATGGCATCCTTGCCATCCTATATAAGGGCAAGAAAGCCATCCCGTTCCTCCCCTTCGGGAATATGTTCAGCCACCAATGAAAGACAATTCCACAGAGTGTGAGTGAAACGTGCTAAGGCACACACGGAGTTGGCTGCTTTCAAAGCCATACACCCTGAAGAAAAGACTTTCTTCGCCCAACCGTCAAAACGTTTGTCGTCCCTATCAGGAGGGATGGTAGGGTACGACGCCTGTTTTGCTGGGGCCGTAGCCGCCTGCACCACCAAACTCTCTGGAGTAGGGTGCATGGACAAGTAGCCAGGGTCGCCACTGGCTGGGCGGTACTTTTTCGGCAACGACTTACCCACTGCCGGGAGACTCTCCGGAGCAGTCCAAGGCGCCGCCACCCTTCGTTGCAAGGCCATATGGAATGGCAGTACCGGGTCAGTTGGTGGACCTTGGTCCAAGATATCTGTCAGGTCATCCTGCAGAAAATCTACTGGTGGCGCAGACCACCTCAATTACTCGTCACCCTCGACATCAGCTGCCTTTACGAAGAGTCAGCATGCGTACCAGGCTCAGGCCTGCCAAACTCAACCTCTGGGGAGGTATCAAGACCACTGGCATCGTGCAAAGACTGACGCAGGTCTTCAATCTGGCTATGACCAGACAATATTTTGTCAGGAACCTCATCCAGAACCAAACCTTCCTCAGACCCTTCCTCCACCTCAGAAATATAATCCAGAGGTTAGAACAAATCCCTGGAGGAGGGCACAGAAAAAGGCTCAAGGTCTCACCGACTTCTTCAGGGCCTTCCTTGGGGTTTCCACCGATGCACCGGGTACCTCCGATAAAGCATCCTCGAAAGGCGTCGAGGACGTCGACAGAATCGGCGTTGACGTCGAGCGTGGCGCTCATGGCTTCGACACAGGCCTCGAGGGCGGAGCCCCAAGCGTGTCCTTCGACGGCCTCGGCGCTGATGGCGTTGATGACTTCCTCAGAGGCGGAGCCTCGAGAGAGTCCCTCGATGGACATGGCGCTGACAGCGTCGACGTCTTCGTCGAAGACCTCAAAGGCTCCAACGGTCTCGAGGGCGTCGAGGACCGAGATCTGGAGCGGGCATGGCTAGAGCGATCCACCTTGTCCAATCGGGACCTCGATGGCGCCCGATGATTGCGCCGACCACCCGAGCCCGAAGGCGTGCGAGCGGTGGCCCTAGCACATTCCCTGCCAGCTTCTTTCGAAGGCGCGGATGGAACGGAGCCCTACGACTGAAAAATCGCCATCATCTCCGTACGAAATGCATCTCATTCTGCAGGAGAAGAGTGCTTGTTGGGACAAGCAACCCGCCAACAGGCGGAGTCATCGGACGAGGACAGGGAAGGCGACCGGTGACGGCGCTTCCGCGAATGTCTCGAAGAGGCAGAGGAATGGCCGGGACCGAGACCCCCTAGACTTACGCCGACGACGCAGAGTCGCCTCTTGAATCGTTGGCCGAAAGCCCAGCGGATTTCGACTTTCGGGGCTTGGAAACCCTACCGACAGAAAGCTTCTTCTTCCACTCCCGCAAGGCCTTCGATGTTAACGACTGGCAATCGTCACAATTATCTGTGGCGTGGTCCTCACCGAGGCACCAGAGGCAGGCGTTGTGCAGGTCATCTTGGAACCACAGTCCCGACACTTCTTGGAACCCGGCTGCGGGGTAGAAGAAGACAAAGACATGATATCTTCACAAACGAACAAGGTCGAAGACCGAAAGAATATAACTCAGAAGAACCGAGGCGCGCTGAGATCTCCGAAGTGAACACGTTTGCGGAAAAAACGAACTGAGGCTACGGGCGTCGTGCGTCCTACTTATAACATCCAGTGACGTCGGCTTGACGGAGGCCCTCGAGGACAGCGTATCGACGTCATCAACGCAGGCGCTGAAAATTTTCAAAAGCAGCACAGCTGTGGTGATTCTGTCATAGATATGCAATACGTCAGAGGAACCAATCCCCTCAAAACATACGTTTTTATTCTCCTATGCAGTCTCCCTACAATGGTGCCAGCGAGCTATGCATTCTTGCAGTAAGGGATGCTACGGCAGAAACTGGAGGTTGCCATGGAGATTGTAGCGACATTGTTTTGATTCGCTTTCAGTTTCCGGCTCACAACGCACATATCAGTCACATGATGTAACCCATGACACTTAAGCACCTCCTCCCATTGCCTCAGTGCTTCAGAATTTGCAGAAGTGCGTTTGGATTGTCCTTGTTGTTTTGCTATTTTGGATTACCTTGTCTTTTGGATCTTCTCGCCTGTTTTCTGAATTGCCTTCATCTGCTCCTTGCCCGCTACGTTTGCCCTGGTTATCGTCTGCCTTGAATCCTGCTCGACCCGGTACTCGCTATTGGATTGCCTCTGTGAAGCCAACGGTCATTGTTCTGTCCTGCTTTCTTGCTGATCCGTTTTGTCTACATTGGACCCCACACTGAGTTGAAATAGGAGCATTCCCCACATCGCACTGCTTCTACATGCTACGCACAGACTAGAGACTTCCTGTGAGTGGTAGCGGGCTCCCACCAGGCGTCCACGTTCCGTCGGGTTAGGCATCTGGGACTAGAAACTTGTACCCGTTAATGCGTCCTCATGCCGTCGGGAATTGGCTCCTTGGGGATTGCTCTGTTACTCTGGGTGCTTCTTCTGCTACGGATTGCCTTGAAGGATTCTTTCCTGGTGAACCTCCCTAGAGCCTATGGTAAGACATCATACCTACATTGTTACATACCCAATCATTGATAATCATCGCCCCACACTTCTAATAGCAGGGTATATGTATTATAGATACTGGAGGTGTACCAATTGGAAAGGACATAACTGTAGAGGCATTCAATCCCCTCTTCAAGCAGTTTGGCAACATCCTCAGCAGTCTGTTTTCCTTAATATAAAGGTTAGTCCTAGTCAAGTAGAGACTGTTACCATTCTTGTCATAAAAGATTGGACTAAAACCGGTTCTTTCTTTTTCCTAGGTAGCCTGGTGATATCGTTGGGTCCATTCTTTCAAGGAATAAATCCTACTGTCTCGTTTTATATTACGGACACTTGGTTATATTGTTAGAAAGAATCTGTCGGCTACACTACGTGTGCAAGTAGGAGACAGATTCTGACACAAACAAAGAGAGGCACGAAATATTTTGGACAGCATTCATGACCTTTTTCTTGGAGCCAAGCACAAGGACCTCTGTCTTGGATGGATTCAACTGGAGTTTATTTTCCAAAACCCAGTTTTTAATTTTATTAGCGGAAGACAGAACTTGGTCCAATGCCTACCATGGCTGTTTAAGCCGTACATAGATCCGAGTATCATCCGCGTATGAATGATAAGACATACCAAATTCAGTGAAAATGTTGCGTAGAGTACGAATATAAATATTAAACAGCAACGGGGACAATGAGGATCCTTGGGGCATGCCACATTCTACTGGTAGAGCGTTGGACAGGTAAGGCCCCATTTTCACTGGCTGGGTGCGATTGGTCAGGAAGGACACAAACCATTTAAGGGTTTCGTCTGATACCTGCGCAACTGATGACAGCCTGGAAATGAGAATCTCCAAGTCGACTGTGTCGAAGGCCGCCGACAGGTCCAACATGATCAACATGCTTCTGTCCCCTTCATCGGCTCCCCCAGGACGTCATCCCAGACTGTCACAAGGGCTGTCTCAATACTGTGGCCCGGTCTGAATCGCGACTGAAAGGGGTTAAGGTTACTGTGTTCTTCCACATGTGTTCTTCCACATAACTTTATAATGGATTAGTAGCAATCTTCTCTAGGATCTTAGCAGGCCAAAGAAGGCTGGCTATAGGACGGTAATTAGGGAAGATTTCGCGATTCAGTGTGGCTTTTTTTTTTAAAGTGGTGTCAGATATGATTTTTAAAGTCCTGGGGGACACAACCCTGTGACAATTATGCATTTGCCATTTTCTGAATGGCTCCACCAAGTGTACTGGCATGTCGTTTGGCCAAATAGGCTTGAATTGGGTTGTGCCTCAGATTAGTAGGCTTAAGTATACTATTAATTCAACGATTTCCCCAATACCAACCGGGGAAAACGTGAATTTGGGGCATAATATTTCCACATTATAAGCATCTTTTTCTGGGGTATGACCCACGTCAGTGGGTTGGGCATCAATACTGTCTCTAATAGTTTCAATCATTTCCTTGAAGAAAAGGTTAAACTTATTGGCCATTATGAGCGAAGGTGGCAGACTTACTGTTATAGTGGTGCTTGCTGAATGGAATGCAGTTTGCTGCAAGGAGTGATGTGTGTGAGTTCCTAGAATGTTAGCTTGTTTACTTTTGTTGGGATTTCATCCAACAGCAGTTGGAGAACAGCAGGCTGAGTGTTGGCTGTGTTTAGCTGTGCTGGGGGTCCTTGTATTCATTAAGCTTTCTAATCCTTTATGAAGATACAGCGTGTGCCTCTTTCAGCAACTTAACATTGGTGACGAGGATTCTCCAGAGGACTGGACCCCCAGCCAGAAGCATAAACTGTCGGGCTGTCTACAGTATTGCTGCTCCGTGTCTTGTTCACAAAGCAGCGGCCTACGAGAGAGCGGCTATCAAGATCATTTTACTCTCTGACCCAAGTAAGTGCTGCCCATAGTGCTCTGCTAGGATATTCTGCCCAAAATGCGCTGTGCCTTGTGTAGTGAGCGCTCCCGTGTTCCGGCCTGCATTAGGCCTGTTACATTATGGAAAGGTAATTTAATTAACGTGCCCACCAAGCCACCAGCGTTTACCTTCTACTCGAATAGCGCAAGGTTCTCTAAGACCCATTTCCAGTCGCGGAAGCAGTGGGTGAACGGGCCCCGTACTGCAGCACCACCAGTTGCCCTCGTCGGCGTATTTGAAAAGTACCGTATAACACGGTATAGAGGTGCATTCTGTGAAGAGACGTGCCGTCTGAAGGAAATAGAGGCAGATGGGAAGATGACAAAAAGTGTATTCTATGTATTTTGGACAAGCTGTGTTGTAATCCTGTGCAAGGCAGTATATATATATATATACACGTACAAGGATGCAGCCGGTCTACACAGTAAACCGGTTTCAGGAGAGTGGAGACTGCAACCCAACAACGTGGTATGAAGAGACACCAAACAGAGTGAAGAGGGCACAAGAGAAGAAAGTTGTGCAGAGAGAGTGAGCAGAGAGGTCAGGGGCAACCGCACTGCGGAACAAAGCAATCAACCACATTACAGAGCAAAATAAGGAGCGTAGAAGCAGCAGAGGTGTTAATCACAAATACAGCATAAGTGAAGGAAAAGACATTAAAACACCAGAGAGAAGGGAGTCTAAGTCACTCTTTAGTAAAACAGCAGAAGTCATTGAGAGGGAGGATTACAACTATCAGGATGGCGAAGCAAGGTGTAGCAGGCCCTCCAATGTTCATGGCAACGCCACGTTCAGTGAAGATAAAGTGGTCGCAGTGGAGGAAAGGTTTCATGCATTTTCTGAAAGCTGCATGCGGTAGTTCTTATTCCAGCGACAGAAAAGTGGTGTTGCTGATGCACTATATAGGATATGAAGGTCAGAGGATATTCAAGACGCTGCCGCAGCTTGCAGACGATGGTGGAGGAGATGCAGCAAATGAACTCGAGTGTGACTTACGCAAGGTGATCTGAACTTAAACCCGAAAACAAGCACTATTTTGGAATGATTCAATTTCCCGGCACAAGTGCAAGAGCCCTTGCGCTATCGTGCAAGTTCCAGGAGTGCTTTGACGAACACATTAGGGACCAATTTATAACAAAATCCACAAAGAACTCTGGTTAAGGGATGAGCTCACACTTTATGAAGTGTTGGTCATACAAAGAAGGGTGGAACACTCATTGGCGTGTGTGGCAAAGTTATCAAAGAAGGAAGGTGTCGCTGAGGTGAAACCCGAGGTGCTAAGCGTGAGTGAGGTTAGGCAGAAGAAGACGAACACGGATAAACAAAGTGTCAGAGGAGGAGCTGATGGCAAGTTCAACAAAAAGCGGAAAGGAAAGAAGAACGTTTGTGCTTTCGTTGTGCAAGCAGTACCCACATTGTGGCATCGCTGGCATGGTTGGGAGGAAAACTACATGTTTAAGGTGCAAGAGAAAGGACCTTTGCAAATTGTTGCAAAAACTATCAATTCAATCAATTTAATCAGAAGAACAAGTTAATTACCAACTGCAACGTTCTTTCGAATGGATGTTCCTCCCACGTATTCCTCATCTATGATATTCGTATCGCGCCAGTGTAAGGGAGGAAGGGTCGTGTGGACCCCCCTTCATTCCAGGTGCTATGTATAATACGTTCATTCAATTAATGGCAACGTGCCCTCGGCCAAGCCCCGATGATGGGTGGGAGGTAGCCATTGAATGACACGTATTCAATGCATAACGCAGGACCCCAGAGACTCAATTTTGTATGAACCACGACTCCATCTTTTACTAGGCTGCTCAGAAAATCACACAGAGCCGCCCTGCACCTCTCCCCCCTCGTTGCTGCGCACAGCTCACCCGACAGATCCCTCCTCTTCCCTGCCCACGCTGTGGCTGACTTGTTCTCACAGAAGCTTGATTGCAAAGTGATACAAGCTTACACTGTATTTTTTCGCATCTTCTGAGATCACTGGCCTGTGTGTGACCGGGCCAAAGCCTGGCTCTCGAAAACCATTTGTCTCCATAAACCTGCTCCAACTCCAACAGCCCCCCTGCCAAGAGTTACTGTCTGAATGAACCTCAAGCCCCCGACCTCTTTTGATGTGGCAGTGGTCGGACCCCTGTACATGGGCCACCGTGCATTGCCCCCCATATAACTAATCTCGTGCAACTATATATTCTCCCTGTACTAACAAAGTAGAACACCCTCGATTGATCCACAAGGCACTTGACAAATGGACCCTGAAGCCACACACAAAGATAAGGCACCTGGACAAATGCCCCTCGCCTCACCCTGTGGTCCAGGCCAAGAATTTGCCCCTTAGACACAATTTATTGATGGCAATGTATTATGTTGAATTTTATGTTATGTATTAAATCTGCATACCCATGGTGTTTGTGGCGCTTAGCTTAGAATGATGACCGCGTGGACACGCTTGACCCCTCGTCCCTCCCTGGTGAGCCCAGCTGACCGGCATGCCTCCAGGAGCAACAAGTTCAGCTTCAGCCAATCCAGCTTCAACACCCTTAAACAATGTTTACTGCTGTGTGCAGCATAACCAATGAAATGTTTTTGTATATCCCGTATAGCACACATCATAGAAGACGCGTTTTGGATTTATAATGCATCACTTCTGTATTTTGGGCAGAGCGCTCCCGGAGTAGCAGAGTCCTCTGCGTGCCCCATTTATCTTTATATTAAGTTTTATCCTTCACTCACCCGCAATCTCTCCTGGTCTCATTCCCATAGGGGTGTGTCCATTGGGGTCCATTTATTCTGCTGGTTTGTTATATTTGTGGGCAATCGACCATGCCACCAGGTATCCTGAGGCCATCCCATTCAAGACTGTGACTGCCAAGTCAGTTGCAAAAGCTTTCCTTGGCATATTTACTGGGGTTGGCTTCCCTAAAGAAGTTGTGTCTGACAGAGGCAGCAACTTTATGTCCAAGTACATGCAGGCCAGGTGGAAGGAATATGGTGTCACAGAAGTTTTCATCCACATATCACCCACAAACCAATGGTCTAGTTGAAAGGTTTAACAGTACCTTACAAAGCATGATTGGGGCTCTGGAAGAGCCTCAAAGAAGAAAATGGGATCTTCTATTACCATGCTTACTGTTTTCCTATAGAGTGACAAGCAAAGAGATCAAGGGGAAACCCAAGGTCTCAGGAAAGAAGAAAGGTATCACACCTGTACATAGGACAAGGACATCCCTGAGAGGACAATCCAAGGTCACACCTTGGCCCCTCCAGCAGACTACAGAGCTCTTAATGCAGTCACCACGACTGATGCAGATTCTTTACCTAGAACAGATGAACTGGCTGATGAACTTGGTTCAGCCAAGTACCTCAGTACATTTGACCTAACCTCAGGCCATTAGCAAATGGCTCTGACAGATCATGCCAAGGAGAAACCTGCATTTTCTACCCCAGGAGGCCTCTACCAGTTTACGTTAATGCCTTCTGGACTAAAAAATGCACCTGCTACATTCCAAAACATGGTGAATTATGTTCTGAATAGGATAGAGGACTTCTGCATGGGATACTTGTATGACATTGCAGTGTTCAGCCCCACTTGGGAAGAGCATATTGACCACCTAGGCTTCGTATTGCAGGCTCCTGAGAAGGCCCATCTGCCCATAAAGGCAAGCAAATGTCAAATTGTAAATGTCAGAGTAAAGTGGTCGACCTTGGACATGAGGTAGGGGGAGGTGGAATAAGGCCATTGCCTAGCAAAGTACATGCTGTACAGGACTGGGCCCCCCCTACTACTCAAACCCAAGTGAGAGCCTTTTTAGGTCTCACTGCATACTACAGGTACCATAGATTCTCCCTTGAATGTGATCTCCTCACCCAAATTCCCCAAGAAGGTCAGGTGGAATGAGGAGTGCACCAAGGCATTTGAAGGACTTAAGAAAGCCCTTTGTCAAGATCCAGTTTTGAAAGCTCCTGACTACAACCAATCCTTTATTGTACAAAGGGATGCTTCCAATACAGGTATAGGTGCAGTTCTGAGTCAGCTGGATGAGAAAGGCAGGGAACACCCCATCTGCTTCATCAGTAGGAAACTGAAGGACAGAGAAACAAGGTGGGCAACCATAGAATGTGAATGTTTTGCCATTGTGTGGTCTTTGAAGAAGTTTAGACCATACTTGTATGGATCTACTTTTGTAATTCAAACAGACCACCAACCCTTGAGATGGTTAATGCAGATGAAGGGGGAAAATGCTAAATTGTTAAGATGGTCAATCAGCCTTCAGGGGGTTGATTTCACCATAAGACACAAGTCAGGGTTTAATCACCAAAATGCTGATGGTCTCTCCAGAAAGTATGACCGACTGGAGCAAGGAGATTCATCCAGGAGTGGATTAATTCCTCCTGTCCCTTAGTCTGGGGGCGAGTGTTAGGGAGAATTCTCAGAAATGTGCCAATTCCCTTCTACCTTAGAGACCCCTAGCTTTTTGTGCTGGACTTTAGGACTTTTAATTTCTAACCTTGAGAGAGTGAGGCCTTTTACCCAACTCTCTCATGTATTTTTCTGTGATTTGGACTCGGTTTCTTTTGACATCATCTTTACATTGTGACACACAGCACCTTCATTGCAGTGGCACAGGGAAGTCTTAGATTTCCCAAAGGATTTTTTTTAACACACATTTTATTAATCAGATGGAGCAACAGGAAGCAATACAGTGACAACAAGGAACAACATTATTAAAGCAGAATCTTCACATGCAAGTACCCTCTGGCACCCTTTCCATCAAAGTTTCCCGGCTAGTCCATCTCATACCCCACCCACTCCCCTACCCCCCCGCATCCCTTTTATCATCCCAGTTCAGATACAGACGGGCCAGCCTGGGCTTAAAGGTCAGGGCTCAGTGTTTGTTATCAAACTCCAGTAGCAGAGACCAGATAGCCTGAAATTGGTGAAGCTTTCCTGCTGTAACGCTCACCTGATTCCCGTAGAGGCGCCGGTCTTGACTGGGCGTATACCGTATCTTCAAAGGTGATATTAACACACGGCTGGCTCTTTGGGCTGGACCTCTGTGCACTGTATGTCTGGCTCGAAGGGTAAGATGTCTGCAGATAGAAAATGTGGGATTAATGAACTGGGTTATTGAATGTCTCTCTCTTCTTCCCTTTCTCTTCTCCTGTAGAACCCCAAAGGTTAACGCTCTCACCTTAGGTAAGTGAACGCCGTGCTCTCCATCTGCCTCGAGGCAGGGTGCTGTAACCAGTTTCTTCACTGGATAAGGGGAGCAGGCCTCTTGACTTCAGAGGACTGCTGTCCGTCGTTTACTGCACGAACGGTAAGTTTCGAGTAATTCTAATGTCTTTAAAGTCTTTAGTAATGATGTCTCTTGTTTTGCAGGGTTCCGGCGATGGCGGATGGCGGGCTGAAGTGAGTTGAAGATGGAGCCCGTGTGATGAATAGAAGCGCCTGGAAGCACGTAAGTAAGCGCTTGTTGCCTGCTTCACGATGCGCTCTAACTGTCTTTTTATTTTGCAGGTACAAGTTCGGGGCGGCTGCAGGGTGCCGGAATACCCACTGGGTTAGATGTGGAAAGGAGTAATGGCACGTGAGTATTAAAGTTCCCCAATGTCTTTAAACGCACCTTATTTTGTCTTTCAGATGCGGGATGCAGCGCCGAAGGCCTCCGGAGCGTGCGAAGAGTTGGTAAGCTTTTGTCTTTCAGATGCCGGAATGCAGTGTGAAGACCTCCGGAGCGCACGAAGAGTAGGTAAGCCTTTGTCTTTCAGATGCCGGAATGCAGCGCGAGGCGTTGGTGACAGCCGATGGACCAGGTAAGTGAAGAGCTGTCACTGAAGACCGTAATGCTAACCTGTTCTTTCTTGTCTTTATAGGTGTTGCTGAAGACTGGATTCAGGATGGTAAGCCTTTTTCCTTAGGCCCAGGATCAGATGCAGAAGACACGATGAGCGTTCTGCTGCTGAGGATGCAGAATAACGCAAAGCAAGATTCATCCATCGGGTGTGGTTTAAATAGCCTCCTGTAGTGCTTAGGTGTCTCCTTCCACAGCCACGCCTAGGTAAGAAAAGAGTTCCTGCTTTCCAGAAGAGTTCCAGTGTTCTGAATCTGGGGAGTGGCTCCTGCCCCACCAAACAGGAAAAGTAGTTCCAAACAGAAGAGGATCAGAGACTCAACTGGCAGGCAAGTAAGCAGCATGGTCTGCTGCAGGTAAGTCCACCCAAGCATTATGAGCCCGGCGCTTCCAGCGCTGGGACTGGGCATATTTATGAGCCTGGTGCCACTGGCGCCAGGACTGGGTCCAAAAGGTTCCAATTGGGACTGGTTGGCACTCGGAACCTGTGTTATGGATCTGCTTCCAAGGGAGTTGGGAAAACCCTGACCTTTTGGAAGCAGAGATCATGACACCTGCTCCGACTGCCGTCACCTTCTCTGACACCAATATATCCCAGATCTTTCCCCACCAGAAGAGAATATCCGGACCCTCAGGGACTTTCCATCGTCGAGCAATGGTAATACATGCCGCTAGCAGGAACTTTGTTAAGAGTTTAACTCGTGCCCCCGATTTGGGATATATCCCCTGCGCAGGGCTTTCCAACAGCATGATTTTGGAGCAGCGGGAGTTTATTGCCAGTTCTGTCCTCTATTACTCTAGCAATAGTTTCCCAGAATGGTCGGGCCCGCGTGCTGCTCCACCACATGTGGAAGCATGTGGAAGTATGTCCCCTGGGCGCCACAGTTCCGCCAGAAGGTAGAGGGGATGGACATTTGAAAGTGATGAATCTGAGTCAGGGGATAATACCATCGAAATATCAGCTTTAGGGAGCACTCATTGTTAGTAACACATCTGGAGGAAGAGTGGGCTCTGGCCCAGATGTTCAGCCAATCAGGGTCCTCCAGCTGAAGGCCTAAATCAGCTTCCCATCGGGGCATAAAGGCCAGTCTACGGGGAGTTAAGAGGTCCTCTCTCAAAAGTTAGTACAGTCTTGAGATGCCCCGCTTACTTAGACCCTCCCAGATCATTAATCCTAGCGGTGATGGGGGCACGTAGCCTTGTGTTTGGTTTCGGGGTGCTTGATCCAATGGCGCAACTGAAGATAAGGGAACCGGTCTGATTCTTGTAGGTTGAATTCTTTCTTGCAGTCTTCGAACGTGCGGGGAAGATTCCCCATATATAATTGCACAAGGGATCGCAGGCCCCCCTTTTTCCAATTCCCAAATGCGCTTGGCTGGAGACCCGGGGCAAATGAGGGGTTGTTAAAGATCGGGGAGAATGGACCCAAACCTCTCTGAATTTTGTTCCCCCTTAGCGCCTCATCCCAACTCCGCAGCATGACCTTAGTGGCAGAGAGGAGGAGGGGCCAGAGCTTTCGTTGACATTGAGTGTGGGGGAGGAATGGGAGGAAGCGAAGCCGGAGCAAGCATTTTGATTGTTCGATCTCCATCCATTTCGGAGGGGGCGCTTCAGATGTCCATGCAAATAAGTGTGAAAGTTGGGCTGCCACACACTATTTTTGAAGGTTCGGGACACCCAGGCCCGCCCCACCCATCATCACCCTCATAGCTATTCTAGGTTTCTTCCCCCGCCAGATGAATCTCAGGACCCTGCGTTGTAAGTGATCTATTGCCGTCTTGGGGATCGCCACGGGGAGTGAAGCACAAGTGTACAGAAGGCGAGGGACAAGGTTCATTTTATCGCTGTAATCCAGCCCATTTGTGATATCTCTTGCTTTGTCCATTTATCTAAATCTTTCTCAAGCTGTTGGAACAGAGGGGGATAGTTTGTTTGCTTGTTTGTTTATTTTATTTGTATAGCACCTCAGACCCAGGGGTAAATGGGCACTCAAGAATATGGTTACAGGCATAGGTGAATACATTTGAAATTAGTACAGCATTTATACAATTTACAAGAATACAGTTGATGCAGATAGCAAGTAGCCAGTAGGATATGGTGTTCGACATATAGGTCGGTACATAGGGATACAGGCACTGTAGAGGCTAGTATCAAAGATACGGTATGGTGGTGTGTGAGTGCTAGTATATGTGTGATGTGTCCCAGAGGAACTGACGTGGTGTTAGTCTTTATTTAGTAACCAGGAGATGACCTGAGTTCTGAAAGGTGGAAAGGTGGGGATGGATTTGATGTTCAGTGGAAGTGTGTTCCAGAGTTGGGCGGCTAGAACCGGGAAACTGGAGCCGCCTGCTCTTTTTAGGGTATATTTGGGCACCACCAGGCCTAGTGTGTTAGTGGATCTGGTGATTCTGGTAGCCGGTTTCAAGCTGAATTTATAGGTTAGATAAGGCGGGGCAAGGTGATTTAGGGCTTTGTACGTGAGGCAGATAGTTTTTAGATCGATCTTTTGTTGGATGGAGAGCCAATTACATGATTTTCTAGTCGCAGAGATATGTTCTCTCCTAGGAATATTAAGAGCAGCTCGGAGTGCGTTATTTTGAAGGACCTGCAATTTGTTGATTACAGATTTGTTTGCGCCAACATTTAAGCCGTTGCATTAGTCCAGTTTAGACTGTATAAGTGCTCTAGCTAATGTGAGACAACTGTTAGTGGATAGCAGAGGTCTACAGGCTCTAATCAGCTTACCTGTGTAGACAGTGGCTGAGGCGGTCATATTGATTTGTTGGGAGAAGTAAGTGTTGGTGTCTAGATACAAACCAAGAGTTTTTACACTTTTCGCGATAGGAATAGTGTTTCTGTCAATAGTGAAGCAGGTGTAGTCGGGGCTGAGCTTCAGGATGGTATTAGGGGATCCGACAAGGAGTAGTTCAGTCTTATCATCATTCAGGCAGAGGCCATGTGTGGCCATCCATGCCTGAATGATGGAGAAGACTTTGTTGATCCGGCTGACGTCCGAATTGTAGTTACCGGATAGAGTTAGGAGTATCTGGGTGTCATCTGCATAATTGGTGTAGGTGACACCCAAATGGTTCAGCTTGTCGAATAGAGGCTTTGTAAATATGTCATACAAAGTCGGCGAGACACAAGAACCTTGCGGGACACCACAGGTAATGGGAATCGGGTTGGCCGCTGCTAGCGGTGAGAAGACACGCATGGTCCTGTTAGTCAGGAAGGATTGGATCCAAGTGACCGCAGAGTGGGAGAAGTGTGCTGCCGATGACAGGTGGTTGCATAAGATTTTATGGTCAACCAGGTGAAAGGCGGCAGAGAGGTCTAGAAGAAGAAGGATGGCAGCCCTACCTTTGTCTTTAAGTTCGTCGATCTGGCTTTTGAGATCAACAAGGGCCGTTTCTGTTCCATGTTGAGGACGAAAGCCAGACTGGCGAATTCCTAGTTATTGGTTTGTCTCAAGGTAATCTTGAATTTGTATGTAGGCCACTCTGTCAAGTATTTTTAGTAAAAACTGGACGGTGGTGATGGGTCTATATTTTGTGGGTATGGACGGGTGCAGTTATTGTTTTTTAACAGTGGTAGAACCCATGATTGTTTTAAAGTGCTTGGGACTATGTTACTAGTGAAGGACAAATTTATTAATTTGGTAATGAAAGGGGATAGATCCCTGGCTGCGTCTTTTATGATCTGTGCGGGACAGCTGTCCCCCTTACAGTTCGAGGGTTTCAAGGAGGCTATATTTTTTGTACTTCAGGTATGGTGGCCTTTTTGAATGTGAAGCCTGAGCTGATAGCTGTAGGAGGTGGTGTGGTGGGACTAGAGGTTGGGCCATAGGTAAGTTGTTGCCGCTTATTTTCAATTTTAGTTTGGTGCCCAGTGATTTTGTTGACAAGGGCATTCTGGATGCCTGTGCACCAGGGTTTATCCTTGGTACAGGTATCTGTGGGAGGAGTGGGGTTTTCTAATTCCTTTAAGATGTTGAATAGTTCTCTCATGCTAGAGCCTGCCTGAGTTATCCTGGAGTTGAATGATTCCTTTTTGGCATGTAAAATCTCATTTTTGTAGAGCGTGGTAATATTAGTAAGATTAGTTCTATTTTTTAAAGAGGGAACTGTTTTCCATAGTGTTTCAGATTTACTTTTTTGTTGTTTAAGTAGTTTGAGCTCCGGGGAGTACCAAGAGTTCAGGTGAGCTTTCGGTTTCCCTTTGCGCATTTTCAGTGGGGCAATGATGTTGATAGCTTTAGACATGGATTCGCTTTAGACATGGATTCGTTGTAGGTGTTGACCATCAGGTTCAAGTCAGCTGTGGCTGGTAGTGCATTCAGAGTGGGGACTACCAAGAGTATTAGGGCTTCAACTGTAATATTGCTCTTGTTCCTAGTTGGGCAGGCCGGTGCCATGAAAGACTTTTTAGGCACTAGGTTGTTAGTATTAATATCTAGCGAGAGGAGGTGGTGATCCGTCCAGACGAGAGGTAGGGGGTCCTCAAGGGTAATGTTGCAATTAAGGGTAGCTACCCAATCGAGAGTCCTGCCTTTCGAGTGAGTGGGTTGGGAGCAGAGTTGTGAGAGGCCATGCTCAGTTAATGCAGTAGCCAGGGAGGTAGCTGGAGTGTCGTGGGGGTCATTAAACCCAAGATTGAAGTCCCCAAAGGATGATAATTTGAGCTGAGGGTTTAGAGCTTTCGGCTACTAGGGAAGTGATATCTTCTTCAAATGAACCAGGCGGACCTGGTGGCCTGTATATTCGATGCATAGTAATTGTGCTGTTAGGGGATGTTTGCAGTTGATGCTCACATGATTTTAGCGGAGAAGAGGGGGCTAGTCTTATGTCGAGTGATGATTTAAAGATGATAGCTACTCCACCTCCTCAAGCGTTAGGTCTATCGGCTCTGAGGATATCATAGTTATCCGGGATGGCTAAGATAAAGGCTGGTCCTGCAGCGTCATGTAGCCAGGTTTCAGTCACCGCGAGGAAGTCCAGGTTGTTGGTCAAGATAATGTCGGCATTCTCTATAGAGTGGGCGACTAGAGATCTAACGTTTAGGAGTGCCCCTTTCAGCAGGGGTCGGTTGGAGTCAGTGGAAACTACAATCTGGTTATTGGGCAGTTTAGCTGGGTGGTTAATATTTTTATGGAGGTTTCTGGCGCCGAGTCTGTTGTTGCGCTCGGACAAGTCGAGAGTGGTAGTTTGTATGTCTGATTGGACAATGGTTCTACTAAGGCTGTTTCAGGAGTAGGGCGTAGTGACTTGGTGATCGGGCGGTCCCATTTGGGGCTATCAGTGTTCCTGTGGGCTGGTGGATCAGTTGAGTGGGCGCCAACATAGGTAGGACGGGCGAGATGGGAGCTGAGTGGGAAGGCTGGTGTGGTAGGCAAGAATGGGGTAGGGCAGGCGATGGGGTGATGCCCAGGGCATGCAGTTCTAGCTAGGCCATTTTTATAGGCTATGTAATTGTTGCCACTGCAGGGTACATTATTTTGTATAATGCAGAATGGGAACATGATAAAGGTGAGCCAAAGTTGCATAGTGGTAGCAGTGAGGTAAGGGCACAGTGCAGGGATTAGCAGTATGGCCTCAGATATCATATGGATACGTAAGAGACATCAGCGGGGAGAAGGTAAACCAGTGCCTGGTAGCATCAGTGTCTGAGAGTCAGGTGGTATCAGGTTGTGGCAAGGTGGCAAGCACTCTCAGGGGACGCAGGCACGAAACAGGCAAGGTACAATATCTGGAGTTAGCGCAAAAACAGGCAAAGACACAGTATTAGGATCAGGTAGAAATCAGGCAAAGGCATATTATCTGGAATTAGCGGAAGATCAGGCAAGGCACAATATCTGGAGTTAGCGCAAAAACAGGCAAAGACTCAGTATTAGGACCACATCCCAGTGTCTGTAGGGTAGTGATAAACAGGCAGCGTCCTAGTTGTGGGGAAATAACCAGGGAGGATATGCAGAGAATTCAAAGGAAGGAGGCCGCTGCTAGCGATATCTGTGGAATGTTCATGAAGGCAGATGGAAAGTACTAGGGAAATAGTACTCACACGCCGTGTATGTGTCGAGATGGGTCAGAGTATCTTGTAGACGGGCAGCCACGGACAGGCCACAGACTGGCGCTCTGCCTTTTTGATCAGGCCTTTGTGTGGATCAGGCCGGCTTCCGCCTTCCGTTTCGACCGGGGAGAAGAAATTAGATGGGCTGCCCAATCGAGTTTCGGCGAACGTTGCTAGGCAACGGGTAAATAAAGCATGGCGACGGCCATCTTGGCGCTCCGCGGAAATTCGAAAAGAATGGATGTTGATTTCAGCATGGTGGCAGAACGCGTGCACGGATGATGATCAGGGAGAAAGACAATGAACCAAGTAGTTGATGGTGCTTCATGCACAGGCAGAGTTACCTTGCAGCTGATGTAGTCGGCGATTACTGGGGAAACACATGGGCGAGCAGGGCTCCAGCCCTCCACCCTCCTCCCTCCCCCCTCGTCGGTGTTAAGAAAGGAAGAAGGCAATGAATATGGCAAGGGAAATGTGCACGGAATCGCACAGTGAACAACTTTGAATCTAACAACGTGCATACAATACCCAAGACTTGTGTATACTAAAACCCAGGAGTGCAAATAGAGTGAAACAATAATACCAATATATGAAAAGGGATGTGGGGTAAGCACTTAGAACCTCCTTATGACTGAAAGGAAAGTCGGCAAATTCCTTACCCACTATGCTATTACAGATACTGACAGCACTAAGCCCACGTAAAGGGCAAGCAAGGACAGGATCTGTGTGCTGACACTCTGGATGATACTGAATAAGGAACTTAGAAACAGTACTCACGAGAACCGGAAAGACCACTTGAATGTCAGTAAACCCACGAACCCCGTTGATCGAACAGGGACCCAGAAGGCTATAACAGCAATGGGTGGAGGATAACTAAATACTTAAGACCCAAGTCAAGGAGCAAGTAGGAATTGAGATTATAGAATAGTGAGGAAAACAAAAGGCATTCACACAGGGACTAGTTACAACAGCACCCCACACCTAATAATCAAATGGGAAATAAATGCAGAAGTGCAACGGAAAACATGGAATGGATCCCAATAGAAAGTAAGGATCAGGAGCAGGGAAAATGATATCACAAAAGGAAACCTTTCCCACCCATCCAAGGAGAAAAGGCAGGAAGCTAAATCTAAAAAGGGAAAGACTAATGCATCAAGATTTTCAGTAGCAAAGGACAGAATCAAAGAAACAGAGAACACAGGCAAACTGGGCTGCATCAAAGGGTTAAGCACAGAGAAATGCTGCCTGCAGACAGAGGAAGACAGAAAGGGAAATCCAGAAAGCAGAAATCAATTAAGCACATGAATCTGAAATCCAGGGCAGAGGAACGAGAAACAGGAACTAGGAACTAGGCACAAAAGCTAGGAACAAGGAACCAGTCACAACAGGAACACTGCAACAATGACCAGCGCTGGACTGAAGCAAACTGAGGCTTTTAAAGCTGCTTAACGAGCACACCCCTCAGGTGTGCCGCCTGCTGCACCTGCAGCCACAGGTGTTGCCTATCCTCCACCCAACCTTGACCTGCAAGGGAGGAAGTGAAGCAGTGAGCCAGGCATTCTGGGAAGCATAGTCATTTGATTAAAGTAGCATGCTGACTGCCAAAAACCTGGAATGGATCCGGAAGGGAAGTAACTTGGAAAATAAGGTTTTAGCGCTCCCAATTCATCACAACACTGTAGCATAAGGTTCGGAGGAAATGTCCAGTAGGGAAGAAACCCTAAAACATGCCCCCAAGTGGCGGGAACGGGAGCGAAGGGAGCGAGCCGTGACAGTCGGCGAGCGTAGCGCAGTTAGCTGCATAGAGACCCACCGGGGAGGCCGAGAGCCGGACCCCCAGGTATTCTATGGTGCTCGTGTCCGAACGGATTGGACACATAGTTTCAAGCGAGGAGATGTCCTGCTGGGAGAGGCCCACCCCCAGGGCCACCGATTTCTCATAGTTTATCTCAAAGCCGGCCACCTCCCCGAAGACCCCAAGTTCCTGAAGGGCAGCCCCAAGGGAAGACTGGGTGTCCGAGATGGAGAGAAGGACATCGTCAGCATACAGAGAAACCTTATGTGAGGAATCCGGAGTCCGTACCCCCTTCATCAGTTTATTACTCCGGACATGCTGTGCTAAGGGTTCCATAACCAGGACGAACAAGAGGGGTGAGAGGGCAGCCCTGACATGTGCCACACGTCAATGGGAACGGGGCTGAGCACATGCGGTTAATGCGCAATAGGGTGTTCGAGGAGGAGTAGTTGGCCATGCCCATGTTACTAAATTGGGGACCAACGTTAAACGCCTCTAGCGTCAGGTGCAGAAATGAACAGTCTAGTTAATCAAATGCCTTAGTGGCGTCCAGCGCCAATAGAGCCATTTTCCCCCTTCCCCTGTGCGGCGAGTTCAATAAAGTTTAGGGCTCTCCTAATATTGTCCCCAATTTCCCTTCCAACAATGAACCCTGTTTGGTCAGCGTTGATCAGGGAGGGGTGGAGGGGGCCAGGTGATTAGCCAGTCCCTTTGAGTAAATATTAGTGTCGAGATTTAATAGGGAAATCGGCCTATAAGAGGTGCATTCCTTGGGGTTTTTACCTGGTTTAAGGCTCCAGATCGTGGCTGAGGGCTACATCGATGGCGTCACCGCACTCATAGCACTGAACGTGTTGAAGAGAGCCGTTGGGGGGTGGGGGAGAGCTATTTGGGCACGTAAACCTTTGTAGAATTTCGGTGTAAAGCCATCACAGTGTTAAGGTCCTGATGACATGCTCAACTTCCTCTAGTTGGATTGGGCGTGCCAACCCTGCAATGTCTTCTTCGGTCAGATGCGGTAAAGCCGCCGATCCAATTTATTCGTTTTGTGCTGCAAGAGATCTACTCTGGTTAGGCATTGCTTCCTCAAATTGGTCCTGTGCCAGGCGTAGTTTGTCCTGCTCCCTTACAGAATGGTTCCATTCCGATCCTTAAGGCCCACAATGATGTTTTCCTTTCTTGTCTGAGCCAATTTACTAGTCAGGAGCGGCTTTGTTGCCCTTTGCATAGTAATGCTGTTTCACCGCTATGAGAGCGCGGGCCGTTTCCTCAAGCATACAAGGCCTCCAATTTGTTCCTGGCGCTACGGAGGGCAGCATGGACCTTGGGGGAACATCCCTTTTTATACTTGTCTTCAAACTCCGGATCTCCTGCTCCAAGCATTTCCGCGATTGCTCCTTGCGTCTGTTGTAGGCAGCCTTATGTGAGATCAGGACACCTCTGATAACAGCCTTCATGGCGTCCCAGGTGATCGCCGGGGAGGTGAATTCCATAGGGTTCTCTTGGAAATATTGTTTAATTGCTTTGGCTATTTCGTCTCATGGGGCTAGGTCATTTAAAATTGGGCCATAAAGACGCCACTGCGGTCTGGGGTCTGGAGCTGGGTTCCAAGCTCTGGTCTGTAGGCATACCGGAGCGTGGTCCGAGAGGAGCTTGGGGGCAAACTTCACGCCACTTGTGTAGGATAGTAATATCGTTAAGGCCAAGATCAAATCAATTCGGGAAGAGGAGCGGTGGACATGGGAGAACAGGATGTAGCACTCTCCAAGAGTCAACCACGTCCAACGTTCTTAAGGGGTGCAGGATGCTGGGTGCCACCTTGAAGTCTTCGGGCATGGGGTCGAAGTTCTGTCTTTGTTAGGGTCTGGGACCCCGTTGAAGTCCCCTCCAATAACTGTTATTCCTTCCAGAAAGGGGTGAAGGGTGGTCTCCAGATCCTCAAGGAAACGTTCTTGGCCTACATTTGGAGCGTATACTGATACCAAAGAGTATAGTTGGCCATAAAGGAAATCCTTAATTACCATGAATCGGCCCTCCGGATCTTTGACAGTATCCAGTTCCTCGAAGGTAACACCCCTTGCCAGCAGGATTGCTGAGCCCCCTTTTTTCATATTGCCCGAGACAAAGAACCATTTAGAGAACTCCCTACTGTGAAGCCGAGGAAAGTCTTCTGGGAGGAGATGATTCTCTAGACTGATTTATCAAAAAGGGCACCTGGTTGATGCCTTACTCTGCCCAGGTGGGTAACATGATAAGAAGAACAAAATTGAGCAAGGACATAAGTGTCTTACTGCTGAGTGCTTAGATGAACACAATCCTCAGAGATAGCCACCTGTAGGTGGTGAAGTTTATACTAAGATGAATAGTTGTAACAAATATTTTGATGAGACGATTCAGTGAGCTGCAACAGGGTTTTAATTAGATTGCAGCGGGTGTTTTCAATACACGTAATCATAAGCAAAAGATACATCAGCCGGTGTACATTTTTTAGGTTAATTAACCAGTTAGTCGGGTACAAATGCTGGATATTTGTGGTCTCAATCAGTTGCTTCTGCGTCTACAGGGGTTTTCTTTAGGGAAGGAAACCAGCAGACTTAGTGATGTGATAGCATATGAGTAATATGGGTAATCAGAACAATGTAAGGTTGAACAACAACAACACATAACAATACAGAAGGTCAACACAACAGTGTTTCGGCCAGGAAGTGAGCTCTGGTGGGACGGCCTTCATCAGGACAAGATGATTCCAAAGGCGGAGGTATCTTAAGAGGTCTGTTGAGGTAAACAGACAGGGATATTTTAGGAGTGTGTCAAAAAAGGCAAATCTAGCAGTAAAAGAGTGACATAAATCACAGAGGGGAAGAGCCGGTGCTTACCGGGTCTGGGGAGCGCAGTGGCTTGGAAGATTCTCTTGCATAGAAATGACCGAGCCTTTCAAGTCTTTCAGACGCTTCAAAATGGACCTCCGTTTCATCGGAGAGTTCAGGCCTTTAACATTTAGCGGGGATCGAACCTGTGTTGCTCTGCGTCATCTTGCTTCCAAGGCGAGCGCGTTGTCCCTGAGCTATCCTCCCCACACTGTATAAAATGCCAGGACCAATGCTGGCAACCTCCCCCGACCAATGGTACTGCGCTACTATATAAAATACCAGAACCAGTGCTGGCACCCTCCCTCCACCAGCAGTACTGCGCTAATGTATAAAATACCAAGAGTAATGCTGGCACCCTCCACTAACAGTACTGCACCACTATATAAAATGCCAGGAACAATGCTGGCACCCTCCCTCCACCAGCAGTGCTGCACTACTGCATACAATGACAAGACCAATGCTGGAACCCTGTCCCCACCAACAGTACTGCGCTACTGTATAAAATACCAAGACCCATACTGGCATCCTCCCCTCCACCAACAGTACCACGCTACTGTATAAAATGCCAGGACCAATGCTGGCACCCTCCCTGCACCAGCAGTACTGCACTACTGTATAAATTACCAGGAGCAATGCTGGCACCCTCCCTCCACCAGCAGTACTATGCTACTGTATAAAACACCAAGACCAATGCTGCCACCCTCCCTCCACCAACAGTACTGCACCACTGTCGTATAAAATGCCAAGTCCAATGCTGGCCCCCTGCCCATGTAAAGTGTTTGAGCCCAAAAAATAAAATATGAAACAAGGAAAGCAGAATAAGGAATGCAGAAATGGCTGGGCCTTGCACTTACAATATCAAAATGTAAGCAGACGCTCAGAACTAAAAAGAAATGTTGTGCCTGCAATTCTAGTCAAAAATATAAATGTAAGAAAAATATGCACCTCTTTTTGTTAATTTCCCTCTTTTTCAGCGCCTAATACTTTCAAAAGCCACAGAGTCTAGCAACCCACGTTTCACCCCTAACGTGTTCATTTTTAAATACATTGGTCTTATTAAGAGTACGGTGGTAACAGAATGGTAACTCAGTTACCGCTGCATTACCGCTTCGCTGTACTACAAGTTAGGCGGTGGAGTGGAGAATTAACTTCCAGCAAAAACCTGGAGGTAAATCTGCCACTTTACCACCGCAAATCACTAACACCGCCTCCCAGAGAACCTATAATCCAGAGCTAAATCCGCTGGACTAAGTGGATGTAACGGTAATTCAGTTTGGCGGTATCACGGAGGATTTACCAGCAGAATACCACCAAACTTGTAATGATGCCCGTTATGTTTCATAGTGCAGCAGCTGCCCACCGAACAGCTCGCTGTATTCTTTTACAGAGACCCCAAATAATAACCAATAGGTAACATTATCAGCAGAGAAGTGTCGCCGACATACCTGGATGTATTTTCCTTATTCGCGTTTTCTGATACACAGTTGAACTGGGCCTGTCACGGCACCTAGTCAAGGATCACCTCTGCCTCATCTGATGTTTCACAGGTGCATCGTTTCTGTTAGAAATGACAATGTTTAATAAGTTTAAAGAATAGCCGCCTAGTGAGGCCTTACTGTATATCCATTTGAAGTACAATTGCTCTCACTTTTGGTGAAATGGCATTGCTGCTCAAACATCTTATTGTACATACTGCAAGCTCCAGCACACAGTGAAGTCATCCCCGCTGCAGACTATACTGCACCACTCTCTGCCCACCACCACTCTCCTTAGCACAGCCAACCCCACTCCACTCAGCTGAGCCTTTCCTGTACTCGGTCTAGTAACTAAACCCTAACCCTCCCACTCAGCCTGTAAGATCTAGTGAATTACACCTACCCCACCGCTAAGTCACCTCCACCCCTTCAGACCCATCCTGCTTTCCTCCTCATAATCTCCTGACCACCTGCTTTCAGTAGCCAATCCTCACCCCTGGAATGCCCCACCTGGAAGCCCTTTCTGGTAACCTCGGAAGGGTTTCTCTGAGCTCTTTCTTGACTCTCCTCAGAGTCTGTTCCTTTGCATTTTAGAGCTCCTAAACTTTAGAGCCCATGATCCTCTTGAGCCCAATCCTCCCTGCCCAGATCCCCTCCTGGACCCTACAGAGAGGCTTCATTCATCTCCTCTTACATCACCCATCACAAGTTCTTCCCCTTCAGAACTCCAATCACACTCATTTTTACCCGGTCCTGGGTTTATATCGAAGTGCACATTTTAATTTCCCCATTATAAAATGAGCAAATAAGCCTAAGTATGCTAAGTGCTTTTGTCTTGAGTGTCAGGACTGATGACATGGAATAGTTTAGGAAACATGCCAGGGGGCGGGATGGCACATATGCCCTCCCCTCAGGGAGCATGCCTCTGAAGCCCTTCTGGTCAGTTTTCAGAGTCACTATGCCAACTTTCAGATGCATCCCAGGAGCCTGGTCTCAAAGAATCCAGTAACCTTTAAAGCCCCATCTGATCCCACTAAAAGACCCCCTTCCTGGTGTTTCAGTTTTTCTCTTTCCCTTCAGAGTAGCCATGATCCACACACAACTCTCAACTCACACACTTTTGGTGGGGGTCACCATCCTTATTTAATAGTTTTTTTATAATGCGCCTAATACCATACCCGAGTTTGGTTTTTAAGCACTGATCGATGATTCAAAACTCTGTTGCTCGGCGTGGTCTTGCTTCCAAGACCAGCGTGTTGCCCCTATGATATCCTCCATTCACTGTCATACTTGGACATATTGTCACCCTCCCAGCACACCACTGTGTTCCAGAGATTTCAATAGGCTCATCTACACATGAACACTTTCACCAACATTTTTAAAAATCTGTTAACGGGAAGAAAATGCAATAGTTCCCATTGACGTCAATGTGGTCACACGCCACACAACCCCAAGCACACCCGATTTCACAAGCACTGAGTTAATAGGTTGAGAGGTTTGCAAACTTCCAAGTATAACACACATACATTACTACATGCCACATTCCTTTGGGAAGATGCAATCACACTATGATGAAAGCTAGTCCTTGAAATTCCCTCTTCTGTGAGGTGACCTCTGTTGCTGTCAATGCATATGCAAGTTATGATGTATGCATGCATTTTGCCCTATAGGGCCTGGATGGAGCTCGACTAGGTGAGTTTCCTGCATGTGTAATGGTGCTAGTTTTATTTTTTTTTGTTCTCTGCATATGTTAAAATGCCATCTGCAACTGTCACCCAAAATGTTGATATGTGCGCAAATGATGCAGTGTGAGGCCACTTCTGACGCGCTACCACAAGCAAAGTGTCCTGCAAAAGCATCTTACAAAGTTGGCCATCCTACTGCCGCCTCTGGGCCATCCAGCCACAGGGAGAGCCCAGGATCAGCCAGAATGCCTTCGCCCTGGTACCCGCGCCCTGGAGGCTCAGCCCCAGGCAGGTCTCCCACCAGGTCACATTCTTCTGCCTTAAACATTGCATGTTGATAACACTTCTGTTTTCCCCCATGGAAATGACGGCCAGACGTGCTCCAGCAAACCACAGCTTTTAATGCCAACGCTGCAAAGCACACTGTTAGCCCCAGAACGTAAGTAATATATAAATGAATACATTGCCGCGTGATTAGACTGCTGACTGGCAATATAGGAGCAGCGCTGTCACTCGCCGAGACTCCTTTCATTTGAAAAAGTTTAAAGGCCCTGACGCCACCCCTGTGTAGCAGCATGGCCTGCTTGGGGTTTATTTAACCCAACTGTAACCACATAGAGGGTTTTCTTCCAATTATAACTACTAAATTGCCCATGCTAAATTATTTGCATTAGTTAATGACGTCGCTCATGTTGAATTGTGTTCTTTAGTCAATGGCCTCGCTCATGCTGAATTGATTTCTCGCAGTCAATAACTTCGCACATGTTGAATGCTCTCTTTCTTGTCATGCACCTTGCAAATGCTAATCCTTTAGCATAAGGACACATTTAACTCTAAATAGTATTGCCTAACTACAGGAATTTGATACCTATTGCTCATAACTAATCATAATTGCTCGCAGAAAAACAATGGGAGCACTCAACAAGAGAGTGGGAGGGCTCCGACCCCATTACACCTTACATCACAAGAACAGAGGGACAACATCAATTTCCACTACATCCCGCACAATACGGCAAAGCACCGACAACCAGCAATGCTACCTCCAACCCAACAATTGCACTCAATGAAGAAAACACTGCTGATCTCCATCCGAACAGCATCACAGCAGAAACACCAAGAATAATCAGCCCTGTTACCAACTTACTGGACCGCTTCAAAGAAGAAGCAGCCGTCAACGTTCTTCATCCTACCGACATCAACGCGGAAACACCACGAACAGACAACTACAAACTTGAACAAATAACCTCAAAACAAAATCTCATCCAGAGAATCCACTGTAACCTAATAAACGCAAGGTCAATGTCCAAACACTCAACTGAAATATACGACGACCTATCAGAAGGAGGCATAGACATCCTATTTATAACCGAAACATGGCTAGACGACAACTACAAGATCACCCTCAACAACTGCCTGAAGACTTCAAATACATCCAAACAAACAGAAAATCCAAAAGAGGGGGGGACTAACGATCATCCACAAGGAACAACTGGCCATCAAAATGGAAGATTCTCTAAACATCGAGAAATGCGAATCCTTAATACTACGACTTTCAGTAAACCCCGAAACTGACCTGGAATTCATACTGATATACAGACCACCAACCTACGATGCGACTTTCATAGACGCTTTCATGGAAGCAATCACCACCCTAGCCATCAAGTACAATCATCTGATCATCCTCGGAGATTTCAACATCTGGTTCGACGAAGCAACCTCAACCACACAAAAATCCTTAACCGCCCAACTAGCAGCCATGAACCTACAACAACTAGTCAAAGGAGCAACCCACTCAGCAGGGCACACACTTGACGCAATCTTCGCCAACAAGGATCTCATCACCACGGCATCCCCAATCCAAATACTCTGGAGCGACCACTCATCATTCCATTCATAATCACAACGACCGCTCCAACAAAAAAGCAACAAGAAAAATTACCTATTGTGATGAAAAGAAATTGGAGAACCATAAAAAACAGCAACCTAACCGAACTCCTAGAACTCAGCAAACCACAAGCATCAACCATGGAAGAAGCAGATCTAGACAAAAAAGTTGCCCCACTTCATACCTGGATCGCAACAACCCTATCGGCAAAGAAAAGCCCTTCACCCCATCACGTAAGAAAACCACAGCAAAGTGGTTCATCCCACTACTCAAAGCCATGAAAAGAAAAAAACGAAAACTAGAATCTGAATGGAGGACCAACAACACCTCCGCAAACAAATTAAAATTCCTACAACAGAGCCGCTCATGTAAAAGAAAATGCAAAAAGCGAAGAGGAAACATTACGACAACCGAATCTTCAGAGCACCAAACGCTCAGAAAGAACTATTCAAAATCATAAACGAAATAAAAAACCCACCGGGCTGCAACAACACGCCAATTCCATCGATGAAACTCTGCGAGGACCTTGGAGACCACTTAAAAAACAAAATAACCTCCATCCAACACACCATTCAAAACAGACCAAGCGATCACAGCGCAATCCCCACCAACACCGACGAGGAACATGCAAACAAGCTACGAAACTTCCCAGAAATATCAGTTGAGGCTTTCATCAAACTGGTAAAACAAAGCAACAAATCAAGCTCTCCTGAAGCCCCCTCCCCCCGGACATATACAAAACAATTCTCAAACAAGGAACCCCCATGGAATACCACAGGAACCTCCTCAACCTCTCAATCTCAACCGGTAAAGTACCACAGGCCTTCAAATCAGCCTACATCAAGCCGCTACTCAAAGACACAACAGGAAACGTAGAGGACTTATCTAACTATAGACCCATCTCCAACATACCGTACATAGCCAAACTGCTAGAAACGTACGTCACCCAAAAACCCAAGAATTCATAGAAGAGCGTTGCCTACTAGACCAGGCACAAGTTGGTTTCAGACCTATGAGAGGAACAGAATCAGCTCTCCTCTCAATATGGGATGACCTAAAAACAAATGCAGACTCGGACAACAGTACCGCCCTGATTTTCCTTGATCTGTCTGCAGCTTTCGACACCGTCAACCACACCATCCTCATAAAGAGATTAGAAGGACTAGGGATAACAGACACTGCCCTACTATGGATCAAATCCTTCCTAACCAACAGAACAGAAACAGTATGGATGAAACCTTTTAAATCAAAACCCAGAGACTCCACGTGCGGAGTACCACAAGGTTCATCCTTTTCCCTGCTGCTATTCAACATCTACATGTACCTACTAATCAAACTCATCAAAAAAGCACTAGGCAGGCAGGGGCCTGCACTTCTCCTTGGGTGCTCCTAGGTAGGGCTACCAGCACTAGGCAGGCAGGGGCGTGTACTTCTCCTTTGGTGCTCCTAGGTAGGGCTACCAGCACTAGTCAGGCCGGGGCGTGTACTTCTCCTTGGGTGCTCCTAGGTAGGGCTACCAGCACTAGTCAGGCCGGGGTGTGTACTTCTCCTTGGGTGCCCCTAGGTTGGGCTTCCAGCACTAGGCAGGCAGGGGCGTACACTTCTCCTTGGGTGCTCCTAGGTAGGGCTACCAGCACTAGGCAGGCAGGGGCGTGGACTTCTCCTTGGGTGCTCCTAGGTAGGGCTACCAGCACTAGGCAGGCAGGGCGTGTACTTCTCCTTGGGTGCCCGTAGGTAGGGCTACCAGCACTAGGCATGCAGGGGCGTGCACTTCTCCTTGGGTGCTCCTAGGGAGGGCTACCAGCACTAGGCAGGCAGGGGCGTGCACTTCTCTGTGGGTGCTGCTAGGGAGGGCTACCAGCACTAGTCAGGCCGGGGCGTGTACTTCTCCTTGGGTGCACCTAGGTTGGGCTTCCAGCACTAGGCAGGCAGGGGCGTGCACTTCTCCTTGGGTGCTCCTAGGTAGGGCTACCAGCACTAGGCAGGCAGGGGCGTGCACTTCTCCTTGGGTGCTCCTAGGTAGGGCTTCCAGCACTAGGCAGGCAGGGGCGTGCACTTCTCCTTGGGTGCTCCTAGGTAGGGCTTCCAGCACTAGGCAGGCAGGGGCGTGCACTTCTCCTTGGGTGCTCCTAGGTAGGGCTTCCAGCACTAGGCAGGCAGGGCGTGCACTTCTCCTTTGGGTGCTCCGAGGTAGGGCTACCAGCACTAGGCAGGCAGGGCGTGTACTTCTCCTTGGGTGCCCGTAGGTAGGGCTACCAGCACTAGGCAGGCAGGGGCGTGGACTTCCCCTTGCGTGCTCCTAGGGAGGGCTTCCAGCACTAAGCAGGCAGGGCATGGATTTCTCCTTGCGTGCTCCTAGGGAGGGCTTCCAGCACTAAGCAGGCAGGGCATGGACTTCTCCTTGGGTGCCCATAGGTAGGGCTTCCAGCACTAGGCAGGCAGGGGCGTGGACTTCTCTTTTGGGTGCTCCTAGGTAGGGCTACCAGCACTAGGCAGGCAGGGGCGTGTACTTCTCCTTGGGTGCTCCTAGATAGGGCTTCCAGCACTAGGCAGGCAGGGGCGTGTACTTCTCCTTGGGTGCTCCTAGGTAGGGCTTCCAGCACTAGGCAGGCAGGGGCATGGACTTCTCCTTGCGTGCTCCTAGGTAGGGCTACCAGCACTAGGCAGGTAGGGGCGTGTACTTCTCCTTGGGTGCTCCTAGGTAGGGCTTCCAGCACTAGTCAGGCAGGGGCGTGCACTTCTCCTTGGGTGCTCCTAGATAGGGCTACCAGCACTAGGCAGGCAGGGGCGTGCACTTCTCCTTGGGTGCTCCTAGGGAGGGCTTCCAGCATTAGGCAGGGCATGGACTTCTTCTTGGGTGCTCCTAGGTAGGGCTACCAGCACTAGGCAGGCAGGGCGTGTACTTCTCCTTGGGTGCCCGTAGGTAGGGCTACCAGCACTAGGCATGCAGGGGCGTGCACTTCTCCTTGGGTGCTCCTAGGGAGGGCTACCAGCACTAGGCAGGCAGGGGCGTGTACTTCTCTGTGGGTGCTCCTAGGTAGGGCTACCAGCACTAGGCAGGCAGGGGCATGCACTTCTCCTTGGGTGCTCCTAGGTAGGGCTTCCAGCACTAGGCAGGCAGGGGCGTGCACTTCTCCTTGGGTGCTCCTAGGTAGGGCTTCCAGCACTAGGCAGGCAGGGGCGTGCACTTCTCCTTGGGTGCTCCTAGGTAGGGCTTCCAGCACTAGGCAGGCAGGGCGTGCACTTCTCCTTTGGGTGCTCCGAGGTAGGGCTACCAGCACTAGGCAGGCAGGGCGTGTACTTCTCCTTGGGTGCCCGTAGGTAGGGCTTCCAGCACTAGGCAGGCAGGGGCGTGCACTTCTCCTTGGGTGCTCCTAGGTAGGGCTACGAGCACTAGGCAGGCAGGGGCATGGACTCCTCCTTGGGTGCCCATAGGTAGGGCTGCCAGCACTAGGCAGGCAGGGGCATGGACTCCTCCTTGGGTGCCCATAGGTAGGGCTACCAGCACTAGGCAGGCAGGGGCATGGACTCCTCCTTGGGTGCCCATAGGTAGGGCTACCAGCACTAGGCAGGCAGGGGCGTGCACTTCTCCTTGGGTGCCCATAGGGCGGGCTTCCAGCACTAGGCAGGCAGGGGTGTGCACTTCTCCTTGGGTGCCTCTAGGTAGGGCTACCAGCACTAGGCAGGCAGGGGCGTGTACTTCTCCTTGGGTGCCTCTGGGTAGGGCTACCAGCACTAGGCAGGCAGGGGTGTGCACTTCTCCTCGGGTGCCCATAGGGAGGGCTACCAGCACTAGCCAGGAAGGGGTGTGTACTTCTCCTTTGGGTGCTCCTAGGTAGGGCTTCCAGCACTAGGCAGGCAGGGGTGTGCACTTCTCCTTTGGGTGCTTCTAGGTAGGGCTTCCAGCACTAGGCATGCAGCGGTGTGCACTTCTCCTTGGGTGCCTCTAGGTAGGGCTACCAGCACTAGGCAGGCAGGGGCGTGGACTTCTCTTTTGGGTGCTCCTAGGTAGGGCTTCCAGCACTAGGCAGGCAGGGGCGTGCACTTCTCCTTGGGTGCTCATAGGTAGGGCTACCAGCACTAGGCAGGCAGGGGTGTGCACTTCTCCTTGGGTGCTTCTAGGTAGGGCTTCCAGCACTAGGCAGGCAGGGGTGTGCACTTCTCCTTGGGTGCCTCTAGGTAGGGCTACCAGCACTAGGCAGGCAGGGGTGTGCACTTCTCCTTGGGTGCCCATAGGGAGGGCTTCCAGCACTAGGCATGCAGGGGTGTGCACTTCTCCTTGGGTGCCTCTAGGGAGGGCTACCAGCACTAGGCAGGCAGGGGTGTGCACTTCTCCCTGGGTGCCTCTAGGTAGGGCTACCAGCACTAGGCAGGCAGGGGTGTGCACTTCTCCTTGGGTGCTTCTAGGTAGGGCTTCCAGCACTAGGCATGCAGGGGTGTGCACTTCTCCTTGGGTGCCTCTAGGGAGGGCTACCAGCACTAGGCAGGCAGGGGTGTGTACTTCTCCTTGGGTGCCTCTAGGTAGGGCTACCAGCACTAGGCAGGCAGGGGCGTGCACTTCTCCTTGGGTGCCTCTAGGGAGGGCTACCAGCACTAGGCAGGCAGGGGTGTGCACTTCTCCTTGGGTGCCTCTAGGGAGGGCTACCAGCACTAGGCAGGCAGGGGCGTGCACTTCTCCTTGGGTTACAAGGCCAAGCTGGAGATTTTCTGTGTTTGAATCCTTGTGTGATCCGATCTGATTGCAGTGTTGCTGTACTTTGTGTAACGTTCATATAAAACCCGCTTTACATGTAAAAACACATTTCATATTTACCAGCCTCGACAGCAGAGCGCGCATAAGCTTCTGACTTGGAAGTCCTACTCCTAAAGGGTATTAACGTCTGAGCATGCGCAGATCCACCCGTCTATCACCACCTGTGACGTGCGTTCATACAGAGCATGCGCACCTTTTCGCTTCCAGCTCCGAACGATGCGGTCTTTACTTCTGATCATGCGCAGTGTTCCACTTCCGGCAGCACAGTTTGACGTCCCTTTGCTAGAGAGCATGCGCAAATGTTAGCTTTTGTGTCTTCGTTATTGAACCTGCGCAGATCTTCTCTTCAGGTCCCGCTCACGAGAATGGTACCTTTACTTTAGCGCATGCGCAGACCTACGAACCGGACACATTCAGACGATTGTATTTTTCTTACTCCGGAGATCCGTGGGTATTAATAACAAACAAACCTAAGTACAATCATTTTGGCCGCTTTTGTGAAAACGTACATGTGGTGCAATTACTTAAAAAGTTCATAAGAGTGTCTCTAAAGTATCATTTGTCCACTTGTCTGCTATAGGGTGGCCAACTCTTGGATAGTCTTTCGCAGGACACTTGCCCACAAGTCGGTGATGGCGTCGCAACGTCATAAACCTTTGACCCGCCCCTTTTTTAAATATACATTTTTTTAATGGCTCTTAATTCCTGGCTTAATTGAAATGCAAATGGTTTGTCCTTGGGAGGTGATGTTCACGTTTTTTAACTGCAAACATGGCCATTACGACCCAAGGCACTCTATAAATAAATAAATCAATCAATCAATCAACAAAGCATTTGCATTTGAAGGAAGCCAGGTGTTCCAGAGTTACAGCTTGACCTGTAGGCTCAAAAGGGGCAGGGTTGCAGAGCTGCCCAGAGAAAGAAAGCAGCAGGCGGCAGAGCCTTGCTGTGTACATGGCCACTTCAGTTTGCAGAGTGTCACATTTGAAAATCAAAATTCCTGAGATGTAAACCCTGCCCACAGCCACACACGACTCCACCCATTTGCACACGGCTCCGCCCACCTGTCAAAAAGGTAAAACACACCAAAGTGTGATCCTGCTCTGGCAAAGGTTTTGGGTTTTGTTATTTTGCGTTGTAAGCACAGTGCTACTTTAGCTAAGGTTTTCGCAGAATAACGCCTCTGTAACTGACGTTTTTTCATTGAATGTCAAAGATGCTTTCAAAGGAAACTGAACCATAACCTCCCTTTAACCACATGTTTTCACTTTAGATAAGCATTGTATTCTACACATAAGCATTTCTCTTTACAACCTTGCAGTTTAGTGAAGTTTAGCACAACAGCACTGAAAATCATTCGTTCATTTAGTGCTATAGTAAGCAAAATGAAGGCGGCGCCGCCGCTGTGATAATAGTGCTTTCCATGGAATGACATGGATGTAATGTCCTACTTCTATTTTCATGGTTATTCGTTAGAGGATTAGTCCTCTGTTCATTACAGTTATTAGTGAGCTGCGACTCACGTGTTGAGAGGGGCGGGGTTACCACAGGGAATCCAGTTCGCGCTTGATTAAAGCAAAGTTAGACATGAGTCCCGTCCCCGCGTCTCATTGATTCATTTATTGAATGCTACATTCCTGCAATGATTCTTTGCTTGCCACATTGCTTTATGAAGTGATTCCCAATACAACAATGGACTCAAAGCACTATTATTACGGCGGTCGGGGGTCGCCAGAGGAAAAGGAAGGAAAAAGTAAAAAATAAAAATAAAATACGAGCACTTAGTCTTACTTCCATTTGTGGATACTGATTCCGGAACGGCACGGCACACGGAAGGCAGGCTGGGCAGGCTCGCAGCAGCGGCCTCATATAGTGGTGCATTAAGGCAGTGGGCACAAACATTTCGCGCCGTTTACGGGTCCCGCCCACTTCTCCGCCCGATTGGCTACTGGCGGCAGCCAATTTGGTGGAGAATATGACGGGACCCGGAAAGAATGTGAAAATTCCTGAGATTCAAGGGACTTTTCCAGAGTCCCGGAGAAATGCTTAAAATTCCGGAGTCTCCAGAAAAATTCCAGAGGTTAGGCAGGTATGCTGTGCGGGAGGCAGGTTGTCCCGATGCAAGTCGGGACAACCTGTGTCCCGCACAGCCACTCTGTAAACTACGGGCCCCTAATTGCCGAACAATCCTGTGAAATGCGGGACAGTTGGCCACCCTAGTCCGCTACCCTTTCCAATCAGGGTCTCTTACCAGGTGCACAACTTTGTATGAACTATAAACGGGATGAAAAGTAAAATTTAAAAAAACTACTGTTATTATGTTCACCTCTACCTCTCCTTCTTGTCCACAGTCCAGACCACCCCTCCACTCCCCACTGACCCATACTCACTGTTTGTTTGGTGGGAGCACCTTGAAATGAACAACAGACACTTTCGGTTAGGTACTGGGAGTCAAACTCCCTATTTATTCTCCTCTGATGCGAAGCGACACCTGGCATTGGTAACGGTGCACGTCATAACATCCTATCCCACCATTATGAACAAATCAACAATTAACTAACTCAACATTCCAGACATAATACTCTTTTCCAGTTCAACATCACTCCAGAATGTAATCCCAGGGTCCTACCAGTTATGTCCTGGTCTGGGGCCACCCAGACCAGGCGAATCAAGACTGGGGCCACCCAGCCGACATGCTGGGGGCACACAGCAGACCATGGGATGCGGTCACGGAGCGGTCTTCCAGGCAGGGATCACCCTGCATATGTCGGGACCCGACATGACATCCGGCTGGAGACACCCAGCAGACAGCTCGAGACTGATGGCACCCAGTCAGCCCATGAGCACACATGCTCATGCATGGCCTGGGGGCATCCAGGCCTATTCAAGCGGGTAACGCCGGTGTTGCCCAGCAGGGGCACCGGCCTCCAGGGATGGAGTTGCCCAGCGTGGGCTCCATGGATGTGGCGGACTGCAACATGTGACAGCGTTTCCCAGCAGGAGCACTGTCACGTTGGAGGGCCTGGCAGGGCAGGCCCTCAACCAACTACGCAGCACCAACACGGTGCTGCGGAATAACAACACTCCATGGCTTCAGTTATGTAGCCTGAAGCGCGGGAAGCCGCGCATTACTTTTTATTGAGGATCGTCACGTGGCTACTGCCACAAGCTCCTGGGTGATACCATGCTCCCAGGAGGGGTGACACATTACACTCCTTCTTTTTCATGGGGAACAAACAAATGAGACTTCACTGGACATGTAAACACATCGCAAACATCAATACTTTGGGACAGTAGGTGCGAACACGAAAAACATACATCGTGATAGTTACACGCGAGATCACAATAGCATATACACCAGTTGTGGTTGGTGGCACGTTGTAGGTTTCATTACATAATCCCAGGACCCTTTATTAACCTGGTTGAGTGAGGTATATGGCCACTGAACGGCACCAATGAGAGATGCTGGCACCGCTTAAAGCACTCCACACATACGGATGTTCACAAATTTACATTGCCCATTGACTGGGCCATTTTAAGCAAGTCCAGGTTTGCAGGCTCCCAGTTTTCATGGGGATGTCCATGGTGTCCATCTTATGCACTTGCAGAGTTGCGGGAACCAAGTTTATACCTTCGCCAGTGTTGGTTCAGGACAGTCACACCACAGTCAAAGGGCCGGCAAAGCTGCACCTGGGGGGGCCCAGGGGCCACATCGGCCAAAGTCCACAGCCTTGGGGGCCACTCGTTGCACTTCTCTTTCCACCTGGGGGCGGCTGGCTGGGAGACACTAGTGGCAGGGTGTCTGGGCGACTGGCCTAAGAGGGCACACAAGCACTCGTAAGAGCTGCAACCCTCCCGTGTTATTCTCCTTTCCTTTTCCTTCTGCCCCCCTTTTCTTTTCTTTTGTCACCCCCACAGTTCAAAAATCGGCAAGGCCACACCTGGAGAGGCCCAGGAACCACATCGGCCTAGTCCATATCCATGGTGGGGGGGGGAGGGGGTGGGAACCAGTGTGGCAGGGTACTGGCATTTCACTTCCTTCCTGGGGCGGCTGGCAGGGAGGCACTGGTGGCAGAGTGTTTGGTTGGCAGGCGTAGGAGGGCGCACAAGCACTCTTGAGAGCAGCAACCCTCCCTCTCCATTATTCCCTTCCTTTCACCATGTGATCTTGGACAGTCCCTGTCACTAGCGTGGGGCCCACCTACTATTTCGTGAGTGCAGGTGGCCACACGCTTTCCTTTAGGTGCCTTCCATCTTGCCTCTTGTTTCCCCAAGTCACCTCCGATAGGCTAGGCCCATGATCACCAGGGGGCAGTGCAGTTTGCACATCGCCCCATCATGGGGCTTTTCCTACTCATGCCGCCGGCGGGCCCGTGATTCCCATTTCAGAAGCTCCGAAGTTTGGAGCAGATCCCTGCCTTTTCTTTTTTTTTTGTGCATATCACGCCATTGGCCAGGGTCTAGCATGGCCCAGTGCATATTAGAAATGCTCCTACAAGGAGGGAGCTCACTGAAGCGATCGGGTCATACGAGGAGACAATTATAATAAGGTAACTTGTATTTATTATTGAAGTAGTTTCAGTCTCAGCAATCAGGCCCCACAGCTGAGGCAGTAACGGGCACTTCTTTCGAAACCCGCATTCTCCCCAACACGTCAACACATTCCATTCACCCTTTCATCACGGGAGGCTCGCGGAGAGTCCCGTGATGAAAGGATGACATGATGCTACACATCTCCCCTCCTTACTTAATGTCCTTAAATATAGTCTAATAAATTCTTCAGTATCTTCCATGTCCTTAAATATAGTCTTCTAAATGTTCCGGTTTGCGGATTTTCCTTCCTGTTCTTGACACTCGTGACAGATCTGATTTTACTCTTGGCAAGGAAAATTTTGATAGTGCATTTCTATTCGATGTAATTCTCGCCCGTTCCCTCATGCCATCCAACAAAGGTCTTACATGCCTATCATTCTCTTCCACATTCTCATTCTCTTTACAACTTACTTGTTCTTCGTGCATCAACTCATTGGTTATCACATTTTTTGATGGTTTGATCACACATACCCTCTCCATATTCCAGACCCTTCCATCCTGTACTCTCACAGCATGTTTGTAAACTTCAATCACACTCACCGGCTTGGACCATTTGCAGAGTCCATCTCTCATCACTGGGGGTAGTTTAATTCTCACCAGACTGCCTACCTTGAGATCTTTATTACTTCTGACTTTTTTTACATGACTGTCATGAGCTGTTTTTAGCTGTCTGTTCCTAATATTCTCCACTACCTCTCCAAAGTCTTTCCTAACGACCATCTCCCTCCCCAACCAGGATGGAGACAATTTGGTGTTTGCTCTGCGTCCTCTACTCAATTCAAAAGGTGATAACCCAGTAGTACTATGGGGCGTGAAGCGATGAGCAATTATTTTCCTTTTTACTGCTTCTTCCCAATTGAGATTATTAACCCAGGCCCAACGAATGGCGTCCTTGAGTATTTTGTTAAACCTCTCAACGACTCCATTCGTTTGTGGGTGGTATATTGCACTCTTTTTATGCACAATAGTTTTCAGTACATAACTTTTCCATTTCTTTGGATCTAAATTGGACACCGTTGTCCGTTAATATGCTTCTCGGAAAACCTTCTCTACTACATATTTCCGACATGAAATCTATAACCATCTTTGCATTCATGTTGGGTTTAATTGACACCTCTACCCATTTTGTCAATAGATCAATGACCACTACACAAAATTTCTGCTTACCATCACAATAAATAGGCCCTAGGATATCTATGCCTACTTCATCCCAGACTTTACCTGGAATACTCGTTACCATTGGATATTTTGCACCCACACACACTCTGTCACTCTCATTACAAAGGATACAATCTCTGATGGTTCTTTCGATCTGCAAATCACATCCTGGCCACCAATAATTATCACGTATTCTCTGTTTGGTCTTTACTATTCCTTGATGTCCTTCATGACCCAATTCGATAATCTTTTGTCGTAGAGCCACAGGTGGAATTATTCGATCTCCTCTCATAATTCTGTCATTCATCACGTTGAGTTCATCTGCAACTCTCCAAAATTCCATGAGATTACATTCTTCAAACTTAGTCTTCCTAATGTTCTCACTGCTTTGAATAATTTGTTTCAACCGACCCATATCTTCATCTTTATTCTCTGCTTCTTCCCATTCTGTTTTAGATATGGACAGAGTTTCTATATTCAAAATAATTTCTGATTGCATTTCATTTTCATCATCTGTCTCAGAGTTGTTAGTGAGACGTGACAGACAGTCAGCAGCACGATTTTTCACTCCTGGCACATATCGTACATTACAGTTATATTCTTGTAAGAGTATGACCCATCTCTTGATTCTGTTCGAGACATTATCCAACCCTTTATTCATAATAACATGTATTAACGGTTTATGGTGAATGCGAATTTCCACCTCCACTCCCCATATGAAATTCCTGAATTTCTCTGTTGCCCATTTGATTGCCAAAATTTCTTTCTCTATCGCAGCGTAAGACTTTTCTGCACCTTTTAACAACCTTGATGCAAAAGCAATTAAGACTTCTTTCCCATCAACTTCCTGAGTCACAACAGCGCCCAAGCCCAAGTTGCTAGCATCTGTTGTAATTATAGTCTTCATACCATTCTTGAAATTCTTTAACGATGGTGCCTTGTTCAATTCTGACTTGATGTTTTCAAATTCTCCTTGGGTGCCCGTAGGTTGGGCTTCCAGCACTAGGCAGGCAGGGACGTACACTTCTCCTTGGGTGCTCCTAGGTAGGGCTACCAGCACTAGGCAGGCAGGGGCGTGGACTTCTCCTTGGGTGCTCCTAGGGAGGGCTTCCAGCATTAGGCAGGGCATGGACTTCTTCTTGGGTGCTCCTAGGTAGGGCTACCAGCACTAGGCAGGCAGGGCGTGTACTTCTCCTTGGGTGCCCGTAGGTAGGGCTACCAGCACTAGGCATGCAGGGGCGTGCACTTCTCCTTGGGTGCTCCTAGGGAGGGCTACCAGCACTAGGCAGGCAGGGGCGTGTACTTCTCTGTGGGTGCTCCTAGGTAGGGCTACCAGCACTAGGCAGGCAGGGGCATGCACTTCTCCTTGGGTGCTCCTAGGTAGGGCTTCCAGCACTAGGCAGGCAGGGGCGTGCACTTCTCCTTGGGTGCTCCTAGGTAGGGCTTCCAGCACTAGGCAGGCAGGGCGTGCACTTCTCCTTTGGGTGCTCCGAGGTAGGGCTACCAGCACTAGGCAGGCAGGGCGTGTACTTCTCCTTGGGTGCCCGTAGGTAGGGCTTCCAGCACTAGGCAGGCAGGGGCGTGCACTTCTCCTTGGGTGCTCCTAGGTAGGGCTACCAGCACTAGGCAGGCAGGGGCATGGACTCCTCCTTGGGTGCCCATAGGTAGGGCTGCCAGCACTAGGCAGGCAGGGGCATGGACTCCTCCTTGGGTGCCCATAGGTAGGGCTACCAGCACTAGGCAGGCAGGGGCATGGACTCCTCCTTGGGTGCCCATAGGTAGGGCTACCAGCACTAGGCAGGCAGGGGCGTACACTTCTCCTTGGGTGCCCATAGGGCGGGCTTCCAGCACTAGGCAGGCAGGGGTGTGCACTTCTCCTTGGGTGCCTCTAGGTAGGGCTACCAGCACTAGGCAGGCAGGGGCGTGTACTTCTCCTTGGGTTCCTCTGGGTAGGGCTACCAGCACTAGGCAGGCAGGGGTGTGCACTTCTCATTGGGTGCCCATAGGGAGGGCTACCAGCACTAGCCAGGAAGGGGTGTGTACTTCTCCTTTGGGTGCTCCTAGGTAGGGCTTCCAGCACTAGGCAGGCAGGGGTGTGCACTTCTCCTTTGGGTGCTTCTAGGTAGGGCTTCCAGCACTAGGCATGCAGCGGTGTGCACTTCTCCTTGGGTGCCTCTAGGTAGGGCTACCAGCACTAGGCAGGCAGGGGTGTGCACTTCTCCTTGGGTGCTTCTAGGTAGGGCTTCCAGCACTAGGCATGCAGGGGTGTGCACTTCTCCTTGGGTGCCTCTAGGTAGGGCTACCAGCACTAGGCAGGCAGGTTCGTGCACTTCTCCTTGGGTTACAAGGCCAAGCTGGAGATTTTCTCTCTGTGTTTGAATCCTTGTGTGATCCGATCTGATTGCAGTGTTGCTGTACTTTGTGTAACGTTCATATAAAACCCGCTTTACATGTAAAAACACATTTCATATTTACCAGCCTCGACAGCAGAGCGCGCATAAGCTTCTGACTTGGAAGTCCTACTCCTAAAGGGTATTAACGTCTGAGCATGCGCAGATCCACCCGTCTATCACCACCTGTGACGTGCGTTCATACAGAGCATGCGCACCTTTTCGCTTCCAGCTCCGAACGATGCGGTCTTTACTTCTGATCATGCGCAGTGTTCCACTTCCGGCAGCATAGTTTGACGTCCCTTTGCTAGAGAGCATGCGCAAATGTTAGCTTTTGTGTCTTCGTTATTGAACCTGCGCAGATCTTCTCTTCAGGTCCCGCTCACGAGAATGGTACCTTTACTTTAGCGCATGCGCAGACCTACGAACCGGACACATTCAGACGATTGTATTTTTCTTACTCCGGAGATCCGTGGGTATTAATAACAAACAAACCTAAGTACAATCATTTTGGCCGCTTTTGTGAAAACGTACATGTGGTGCAATTACTTAAAAAGTTCATAAGAGTGTCTCTAAAGTATCATTTGTCCACTTGTCTGCTATAGGGTGGCCAACTCTTGGATAGTCTTTCGCAGGACACTTGCCCACAAGTCGGTGATGGCGTCGCAACGTCATAAACCTTTGACCCGCCCCTTTTTTAAATATACATTTTTTTAATGGTTCTTAATTCATGGCTTCATTGAAATGCAAATGGTTTGTCCTTGGGAGGTGATGTTCACGTTTTTTAACTGCAAACATGGCCATTACGACCCAAGGCACTCTATAAATAAATAAATCAATCAATCAATCAACAAAGCATTTGCATTTGAAGGAAGCCAGGTGTTCCAGAGTTACAGCTTGACCTGTAGGCTCAAAAGGGGCAGGGTTGCAGAGCTGCCCAGAGAAAGAAAGCAGCAGGCGGCAGCGCCTTGCTGTGTACATGGCCACTTCAGTTTGCAGAGTGTCACATTTGAAAATCAAAATTCCTGAGATGTAAACCCTGCCCACAGCCACACACGACTCCACCCATTTGCACACGGCTCCGCCCACCTGTCAAAAAGGTAAACACACCAAAGTGTGATCCTGCTCTGGCAAAGGTTTTGGGTTTTGTTATTTTGCGTTGTAAGCACAGTGCTGCTTTAGCTAAGGTTTTCGCAGAATAACGCCTCTGTAACTGACGTTTTTTCATTGAATGTCAAAGATGCTTTCAAAGGAAACTGAACCATAGCCTCCCTTTAACCACATGTTTTCACTTTAGATAAGCATTGTATTCTACACATAAGCATTTCTCTTTACATCCTTGCAGTTTAGTGAAGTTTAGCACAACAGCACTGAAAATCATTCGTTCATTTAGTGCTATAGTAAGCAAAATGAAGGCGGCGCTGGCGCCGGCGCCGCTGTGATAATAGTGCTTTCCATGGAATGACATGGATGTAATGTCCTACTTCTATTTTCATGGTTATTCGTTAGAGGATTAGTCCTCTGTTCATTACAGTTATTAGTGAGCTGCGACTCACGTGTTGAGAGGGGCGGGGTTACCACCGGGAATCCAGTTCGCGCTTGATTAAAGCAAAGTTAGACATGAGTCCCGTCTCCGCGTCTCATTGATTCATTTATTGAATGCTACATTCCTGCAATGATTCTTTGCTTTATGAAGTGATTCCCAATACAACAATGGACTCAAAGCACTATTATTACGGCGGTCGGGGGTCGCCAGAGGAAAAGGAAGGAAAAAGTAAAAAATAAAAATAAAATACGAACACTTAGTCTTACTTCCATTTGTGGATACTGATTCCGGAACGGCACGGCACACGGAAGGCAGGCTGGGCAGGCTCGCAGCAGCGGCCTCATATAGTGGTGCATTAAGGCAGTGGGCACAAACATTTCGCGCCGTTTACGGGTCCCGCCCACTTCTCCGCCCGATTGGCTACCGGCGGCAGCCAATTTGGTGGAGAATATGACGGGACCCGGAAAGAATGTGAAAATTCCTGAGATTCAAGGGACTTTTCCAGAGACCCTGAGAAATGCTTAAAATTCCGGAGTCTCCAGAAAAATTCCAGAGGTTAGGCAGGTATGCTGTGCGGGAGGCAGGTTGTCCCGATGCAAGTCGAGACAACCTGTGTCCCGCACAGCCACTCTGTAAACTACGGGCCCCTAATTGCCGAACAATCCTGTGAAATGCGGGACAGTTGGCCACCCTAGTCCGCTACCCTTTCCAATCAGGGTCTCTTACCAGGTGCACAACTTTGTATGAACTATAAACGGGATGAAAAGTAAAATTTAAAAAAACTACTGTTCTTATGTTCACCTCTACCTCCCCTTCTTGTCCACAGTCCAGACCACCCCTCCACTCCCCACCGACCCATACTCACTGTTTGTTTGGTGGGAGCACCTTGAAATGAACACACAGACACTTTCGGTTAGGTACTGGGAGTCAAACTCCCTATTTATTCTCCTCTGATGCGAAGCAACACCTGGCATTGGTAACGGTGCACGTCATAACATCCTATCCCACCATAATGAACAAATCAACAATTAACTAACTCAACATTCCAGACATAATACTCTTTTCCAGTTCAACATCACTCCATAATGTAATCCCAGGGTCCTACCAGTTATTATGTCCTGGTCTGGGGCCACCCAGACCAGGCGAATCAAGACTGGGGCCACCCAGCCGACATGCTGGGGGCACACAGCAGACCATGGGATGCGGTCACGGAGCGGTCTTTCAGGCAGGGATCACCCTGCATATGTCGGGACCCGACATGACATCCGGCTGGAGACACCCAGCAAACAGCTCGAGACTGGGGGCACCCAGTCAGCCCATGAGCACACATGCTCATGCATGGCCTGGGGGCACCCAGGCCTATTCAAGCGGGTAACGCCGGTGTTGCCCAGCAGGGGCACCGGCCTCTAGGGATGGAGTTGCCCAGCGTGGGCTCCATGGATGTGGCGGACTGCAACATGTGACAGCGTTTCCCAGCAGGAGCACTGTCACGTTGGAGGGCCTGGCAGGGCAGGCCCTCAACCAACTACGCAGCACCAACACGGTGCTGCGGAATAACGACAACACTCCATGGCTTCAGTTATGTAGCCTGAAGCGCGGGAAGCCGCGCATTACTTTTTATTGAGGACCGTCACGTGGCTACTGCCACAAGCTCCTGGGTGATACCATGCTCCCAGGAGGGGTGACACATTACACTCCTCCTTTTTCATGGGGAACAAACAAATGAGACTTCACTGGACATGTAAACACATCGCAAACATCAATACTTTGGGACAGTAGGTGCGAACACGAAAAACATACATCGTGATAGTTACACACGAGATCACAATAGCATATACACCAGTTGTGGTTGGTGGCACATTGCAGGTTTCATTACATAATCCCAGGACCCTTTATTAACCTGGGTGAGTGAGGTATATGGCCACTGAACGGCACCAATGAGAGATGCTGGCACCGCTTAAAGCACTCCACACATATGCATGTTCACAAATTTACATTGCCCATTGACTGGGCCATTTTAAGCAAGTCCAGGTTTGCAGGCTCCCAGTTTTCATGGGGATGTCCATGGTGTCCATCTTATGCACTTGCAGAGTTGCGGGAACCAAGTTTATACCTTCGCCAGTGTTGGTTCAGGACAGTCACACCACAGTCAAAGGGCCGGCAAAGCTGCACCTGGGGGGGCCCAGGGGCCACATCGGCCAAAGTCCACAGCCTTGGGGGCCACTCGTTGCACTTCTCTTTCCACCTGGGGGCGGCTGGTAGGGAGACACTAGTGGCAGGGTGTCTGGCCTAAGAGGGCACACAAGCACTCGTAAGAGCTGCAACCCTCCCGTGTTATTCTCCTTTCCTTTTCCTTCTGCCCCCCTTTTCTTTTCTTTTGTCACCCCCACAGTTCAAAAATCGGCAAGGCCACACCTGGGGAGGCCCAGGAACCACATCGGCCTAGTCCATATCCATGGTGGGGGAGGAGGGGGTGGGAACCAGTGTGGCAAGGTACTGGCATTTCACTTCCTTCCTGGGGCGGCTGGCAGGGAGGCACTGGTGGCAGAGTGTTTGGGTGGCAGGCGTAGGAGGGCGCACAAGACCTCTTGAGAGCAGCAACCCTCCCTCTCCATTATTCCCTTCCTTTCACCATGTGATCTTGGACAGTCCCTGTCACTAGCGTGGGGCCCACCTACTATTTTGTGAGTGCAGGTGGCCACACACTTTCCTTTAGGTGCCTTCCATCTTGCCTCTTGTTTCCCCAAGTCACCTCCGATAGGCTAGGCCCATGATCACCAGGGGGCAGTGCAGTTTGCACATCGCCCCATCATGGGGCTTTTCCTACTCATGCCGCCGGCAGGCCCGTGATTCCCATTTCAGAAGCTCCGAAGTTTGGAGCAGATCCCTGCTTTTTCTTTTTTTTTTTTGTGCATATCACGCCATTGGCCAGGGTCTAGCATGGAGCGAGCTCACAAAAAAAATGTTCCCGCTCGAACCCGAAGCATTCCCATCTTCACCATGCTCCGGCATGAAGCAGAGCAGAACTCACTGCCAGAGGGCCCGAGAAACACATTGCCCGCCTCCCCATTCATGGGCAGCTGCTCTAACAGGGAGCATTTTGTTGCCAGGGACGCCGGGAGCCTCGGTGTTGTGAAATCCCCCAATGAAGACAGGAGTCAGGAGGCTTGTAACTGAGGATTTATTCTCTGATAAGATTCGTGCACACTGCTCATCAGGTGCGTGTCCAAATAACAGCTGTAACGAAGGTCTCGATATCTCTACACATCTCCCCTTTTCAATGTGCAGCGGAATCACTGTAAAACATAGTCATTGTATCTCACCGGTCTTCTGTGTTCTCTTCTGGGCCGATCACTATTTCCGGCACAGTTCTCCTGTTGCTCCTGTTCGGGATCTGCACTCGGTGCTTCCGGTTCACGTTCGGTTTCCACTCTCTCTCTGTCGTCTCCTTCTGGTTCTCGTTCTTCGCCTGTTCCATAGTCTCTTTCGGTTTCCCTGTGTGATCTCTCCGGAGTCCTCGCTCTTTCCCTATTCTTCTGATATAATGCCACTCTTTCGAGGTTCCACGCTCGCCCGTCTTCCGTGCGAACATGATTTGTCCCTTTGTGGGTCACTCGGGTGGGTCGGCTAAACCGAGACCCCGTGACCTGATCTTTCTTCGGTAGTCTTATTTTAACCAAATCTCCTTTTCCTATGTCGGACGCTTGCCTAGCTCTTCTTCTCTGATCATTCCATGATTTAATGCGTGCCTTGCTGCTTTTGATTCTCCAGACAACTTCTGCCATGTCCACCGCTTCATCTTCTCGTATTTTCGATAACCATGGTGGAATGAGCGTGGATGCCGCACTCCTCCCTCTCAACATTTTGAACGGGGATATCTGTGTGATCCCGTTTGGAGTGAGTCTGTGGACCGCTATGGCCTCCTTAGTGGTTTTGAGCGGGTCCATACCCGAAGCTGTGGCCAATTGGATGGCACCTTTTATGAATCTGTTGGCCCTTTCCCCAAGGCCGTTGGCCTGAGGGTGATATAGGGCCGCTTTCTTCTGTTTAATGTGGTTTCTTTTTAAGAATTCTTCCATGTCCTTAGAGACTAGTTGCACCCCGTTGTCTGTAACCACTTCCTTGGGGAGGCCTTCTCTCTGAAAAATTTCTGTAAGTACTTCTATAACTGTCGCTGTCGTTATGTTCGGGACAAACTGTGCCTCCACCCATTTGGATAGGTAGTCGACCAGTACTATGCCGTACCGATGTTCAGGTGCCATTGCTTCCAAAGGCCCTATGAAGTCGATGCCAACCTTTGACCACACGGCCTCTGGTATTTCTCTGGGTATTAGGGGTGCTTGGCGGACTTTAAGTCTCTTGTCGCTATTGAGGCATTCATGGCAACGTTCTACCATGGATCGAATTTCCTGGTCCATGGATGGCCACCAGTAGGCCTCTCTTACTCTGCGACGGGTCATCGTGTTTCCCAAGTGACCCGCATGGGCTCTACATAGAATAGTTCTTCTAATTCCAGTGGGGGGGATAATCTGATCGGTTTTCATAATTATCCCATCCATTTCAGATAGTTCATCTGAGACCTTCCAATATGGTCTCATGCCCTCGAGCAACGTCCTTTCCGATGGCCAACCTTCCTTGATCCATTTGCGAATCATGGCCATGGTGTGGTCTTTCCCATCTTCCTCTTCCCAATGTCTCTCACTGAGTTCTAGGTAATCTGGTGTTCTCAAGTTTTTGATGGATGCAACAATGCATTCTCCATGCAGGAACGTGGTGCCTTTATCCTTACCCTCCGGCAGCCTCGACATGCAATCAGCTTGCGAATTTTTCCAACCTGAGATGTGTTGGATCTCAAACGTGTACTCTTGCAGTTTGGCTGCAATGCGTGCCAACCTGGGCGTGGATACTTTAGTGCCTCCCGGGCTGAGCATATGAATGAGGGGCTTATGATCCGTCACGAGCTTGAATTTTGTGCCCCATAAGTATGTCCTGAAATGTTCGACCGCCCATGTGCAGGCCAACATTTCTTTTTCCATGGTGGAGTAGTTCTGTTCGGCTTCTGATAATGCCTTCGATGCGAAAGCCACCACATGGTCTGGGTTACCTTTCTTTTGTGTGAGCACCGCTCCTAGTCCATATGCACTGGCATCTGTGGTGACAATTGTTTCCCACGCCGGATTAAATGGTTGGAGGCACGGTGTATCTATGATATGTTGCTTTATGTTCTCCACCGCCGTCTTATGGGGTTCTTGCCATATGAATTCCGAGCCCTTTTTGAGTATGTCGCGAAGGGGTGCCGTGGTCTCAGAAAACCTGGGTATGAACTTCGCATAATACTCGGCCAATCCAAGAAATGACCGCACTTCCTCTTTGCTGGTGGGTTCCGGTGCTTTAATGATTGCTTGCATGAGATTTTGTTTGGGGCTGATGCCTTTTTCTGAAATCTTGTACCCCAAGTATTCAACTTCTTTCACCCGGAACAGACATTTTTCATGACGTAATCGCACACCTGCTTCTTGTAGCTTGTTTAGGACAATTCTCAACGTGGTATCGTGCGTTTGTTCATCCTCCGCATACACCAGAATGTCGTCCTGGAAGTAAACCACATTTTTAACTTTCCGTAGCAGGACATCCATCATGCGTTGGAACGCTGATGCCGCTGATGACAACCCAAATGGCATATTGATGAATTGGTATGTGCCAAATGGAGTGATGAATGCCGTGAGGGGTTTCGACTCTTCATGTAGTTGTATTTGGTGGTATGCATTCCTCATGTCTAATTTCGAGAATATTTTGGCTTCTTTCATCAACAGAATGAGTTCGTTTATGCTTGGAAGGGGGTAATTATCTGTGATGACTTCCAAGTTCAGACTGCGCAGGTCTATGCACACTCTGAGTTCCTGTGATTGGGGTTTCTTTATTATCACGACGGGGCTCAGCCATTCGGATGCTTCGATTTCTTCGATGACCCCCTCCGTTTTCATCTTTTCAAGCTGACACCTCAGGATGTCCCTCGCCGTGGCTGGCACTGGCCTCACGCGGTGCTTTACAGGAACTGCATTTCTTCTGAGCACTATTTTGTGCAGAAAACCCTTAATGTGCCCCGGCTCCTCCGAGAAAAGTGTTGGGTAGTCGCTTTTGACGACGGGTCCGCTCGTCACCCTGACCGACAGGACCTGATCTTCGGTGCTGGGATCCAGTCTGATTTTCACCTTGTCTTGGTCATCCCAACCTAGCACTGCTGGACCTTCGTGAGTGAAGTAGACTTGGGTCGTGGTTTCCCTTCCTTTGAATTCTACTTTGCCCTTGATGTAACCTAAAAGTTTGACCGACGCCCCTCCAAATACAGTGGGTTGATGCCTCGTCGTTAACACTTGCACCTTTTCTTTTCCCACCATGTCTTTGTAAGTTCGAAGAGGTATGATCGTTAGGCCCGAATATCAGGGATTAGTGACTGGCCTGCAGAATTGCCCACTGGGTCTGTAATGTCCTCCTCCTCACTTGATAAGAAAGGTTCCCCCAAAGTGCCGTCCTCCTCCTCACCTGATGTTGAGGAGTAGTGGGTTCTCCTTCGATGTGGTTTCTCCCTTTGAGACTTCTTCTTGGAGAGCAGATACGGTCTGCCTCGAAAAGAAGCCACCGTGAATCTCAACAGAGAAAACTCACAATGACCCCCTCCCGTGACAGCCAGTTGTTATTGGGGGAAAAAGCCTCCGAGGCCCAAAAAACCCCCACAAGTTGACGGAAGACTCCTGAAGCAGGTCCGTTGAAGCTTGGAGTACTTGAAGCAGGATCCAGAAAAATCGGCTCCAGGCAGAAGCGGTGGAATCACAAGAAGGAAACGAAGCAGCGTGAATGGGCGCCACAGAGGAGAGAGCTCCAGGGAAACTGACAGGAGAAAACGGCCAGCGGGGAGAACTCCAAATGGAAGCAGGAAGCGAGGAAAAGGGGAGAGAGCAAGCGGGAGAGAGAGCAGCAGGTTAGGGGGGGTGGAAGAACGCTAAAAGGAAAAACGCTACTGAGCGCACGCAACGAACGGGAAAGCAAGTTGCAACGCGCCGACCCGCCGAGATTCGAATAGTGAAATACTCGGCGGGCGGCCATGTTGGAGAAACACTAGACTGCACCGTACGTTGAAACAAAAAACGTGATGGAACCGTCTAATGGCGACGGAACTTCCACCTTCGCCAAACCCTCCAAGCGCCAATGGTCGTGACAGTATGCCCCCTTCGAAGGCCCCTTCCTCCAGGCTTACCCGGGTGGAGATTGTGGAATCGTAGAAGCAATCGGGGGGCAAAAACCTGTGCAGCCGGTTCCCAAGTATCCTCGGAAGAGGGGTAGCCTTTCCAATGTATGAGGTACTCTAGGCGTCCTTGATGGTACCGAGAGTCTCGAATTCGGGAGACTTCATATTCCTCCGAGGTAGAAGTAGGTTGAATCACTAACTTGGGAGCAGCTTGTTTCCTGGCATCAGGGACAAAGGGTCGAAGGAGGGAGGAATGGAACACCGGATGTATCCGTCGGAGAGTCTTTGGCAACTTTAAACGGTAGGCAACAGGGTTGATTATTGACTCTATCTTGAAAGGTCCAATGAAACGAGGGGACAACTTAGAAGGGCGGACCCAACGGGGTAGGAACTTGGTGGACAACATGACCTCTGTACCCTTGTCCCAAGAAGGCACTTGTCGTCGGTGTCTATCGGATAGTTCCTTATACCGTCGGCTTGTCTCACTTAAACTTCATTCCGCGGTGTCATGAGCTTCATTCAGACGATTGAGAGTGGTCTCTAAAGACGGGATGTTGGTCTCATTCCAGGCTGTTGGTATGATGGATTTAGGATGGAACCCATAAGTACAAAAAAAAGGGCTGATGCCCGTAGCGGGATGCACCGCATTATTATATGCGAACTCAGCTGTGGGAAGCAGAGTGACCCAGTTGTCTTGTTGTTGATTTGTGAAACACCTTAAATACTGTTCCAGTGAACCATTGAGTCTTTCAGTCCGGCCATTTGTTTGAGGGTGATAACCAGAAGAGAGAGCCCTCTCCATGCCCAAGAGCTTACACAAGGCCGTCCAGAACTTGGAGGTGTATTGGGTACCACGATCAGATACGATCTTCTGGGGTAAGCCGTGTAATCTAAAGATATCCCTGAGGAATACTTCAGCCATGAATGAGGCTGCAGGCAGCTTGGATAGGGGAGAGAAATGAGCGAGTTTGGAGTAGGTGTCGACAGTAACCATGATGCAAGTACAACCCTGGGAACTAGGTAGTTCTACGATGAAGTCGGTAGAGATGGACTTCCAAGGACCCGAAGGAACAGGTTCTTGTTGTAACAATCCCAGTGGTTTTTGGGTAGAATACTTGTTCTGTTGACAGACTAAACAAGACCGTACATAGGTCTTGGTATCTGTCCTCATGTTAGGCCAATGAAAAGAACGTCTTAACAGTTCCAAAGTTCCTCTAATTCCTCGATGTCCGGCGGTCTTGGCGTCGTGACACCACTGAAGAGCCTGTTGGCGATGTTTCTGCGCGGGCAAGAACAATTTTCCCTGGATGAAGTATAGACCATCTTTCCTACTGACAGGCAGTTTATTGGCGTCTAGAGCAGGGACATCTGAAGAGGTTTCCCTTACCTCCTGCATAAAAGAGGACACCGTTGAGATAATTTGGGTATGTGGGAACATTAACTCCTTTCTGTAGGTAGGGTTCAAGTTGTCTCTGCGGGACAAGGCATCATCAATCTGATTTTGAGTACCCGGGATGTAGGAAATGGTAAAATGAAATTGAGCAAAGAAATGAGCCCACCTGGCTTGTCTGGTGTTGTAACATTCTTGTTGTCTGAGGACCTGTAAGTTTTTATGATCGGTGCGTATTTGGAAAGGATGAAAGCTTCCTTGGAGTAGATGTCTCCAATCGAGGCAGGCCAGCTTTATGGCCAAAAGCTCCCGCTCGATGACTGAATAGTTCCGTTGGCTTGCAGTCAGTGTCTTTGAGAAGTAGGCCACAGGGTGTTCCTGGCCCTGGTCCGATTGCAGAAGAACTGCTCCTACGGCTGCCGCTGAAGCGTCGGTCTCCAGAATGAAAGGACTCAGCTGATCGGGCTGTCTAAGTATAGGTGCTGAACAGAAACTTCGTTTCAGGCGGAGAAAACTTTCCTCAGCGGCTGTTGACCAGACAAAAGGTTCAGAAGACTTCTTTAACAGCGAGGTTATGGGTAGAGTGAGCTGTGAGAAGTTGGGTATAAACTTTCTGTAAAAGTTTGCTAGTCCCAAAAACCGTTGTATCTCTTTGACGGAGGTGGGAGACGGCCAACCAAGAATGGATTCAACCTTTTTGGGGTCCATCGTAATCCCTTGCTCGGATAGAATGAATCCTAAGTAGGATAAGGAAGACTGGGCAAAGGTACATTTCTCCGGCTTTACTAGAAGGTGATGTTGTTTCAGCCTACTTAGGACCTCTTCAACTTGAAGAATGTGGTCTTTTTGATTGCGAGAGTACACCAGAATGTCATCCAAGTAGACCACAGTATTCTGTCCCAGAAGATCTGAAAATAAACGGTCCATGAACCTCTGAAATATAGAGGGTGCATTTACTAGGCCAAACGGCATTACTTGATATTCGTAAAGGCCGTAGGGAGTGCGAAAAGCCGTCTTCCATTCATCACCCGCTCTTATCCGAAGTAGATGGTAGGCGTTTCGTAGGTCAAGCTTGGTGAATACTACAGAGCCCTGAACGGCTTCCAGGATCTCAGAGATGATAGGCATCGGGTAACGGTCTTTGATGGTCACTTTGTTGAGACCCCTGTAGTCTATACACGGTCTCAACTCTTTGCTTTCGCGTTTAGGAATGAAAAACAAAGAGGCGCCTGCGGGGGATTTAGAAGAACGAATCAGTCCATTGGCGAGATTGTCGTCAAGGTAGCGCCTGAGGACTGCCTTTTCTGACAATGAGAGGGGATACATCCTGCCGAAAGGAACCAACGCCTGAGGAACCAGATCAATACCACAGTCTTCGGGTCTATGCGGTGGTAGTTCAATGGGTACCTGCTCTTGAAACACTTCGGTATATTTGGAATAGCAACTGGGTATACAATTAACGGTATTCTGTTCCGTAGCACATACCGTCCTAACCAATTCATGTTGGGGTTCAGGTAAACACTCCTTCTGACAATACTTGGAATGAAAGCTTAACAGGTTGTTTGTCCAATCCACAGTTGGGTTGTGCTTCCGGAGCCAAACGATACCCAAGATGACAGGGAAGTGAGCAGCTCGGATTATGTCAAACGATATCTGCTCCTTGTGTTGCTGTATAGATACTTGTATAGCTTCAGTGGTATGAGTTATGAGTCCGGAACATAGGGGTGTTCCGTCCACTCCTTCCACCTTTTGATCCTCCTTTTTTGCAATTCTAAGTAGACCCACCTTATCCGCCCACAAGGTGTCCAAAAAGTTTCCAGCGGCTCCGCAATCCAACAACGCTTGCGTGTCAATCTCCTTGTCTCTGAAGGGGAGCGTGATGCCTATCACCATCAGGCGGAGGTCTTCTGGCGTTCTGGCAGAGGTAACGGAAAGTGTAGTGTAAGAACAGGGAAGCACCCCTCGGTAGTCCGTCCTACCAACTACCGAGGGCGCTCGTTTTCCGACCTTCGGGGGGGGGCACATCTGGGCAATCCCTCAACAGATGGGCAGCAGAACCGCAATACAGACAAAGATTCTCTTCACGTCTCTTCCTCTTCTCTTCGGCGGTCAAGGGAGGTCTAGTGGTTCCGACTTGCATGGGTTCGTCTCGGACCTTTCGAGTTGCAGGTGAGGAGGCGGGGGTGTGAGAGTCCGAAAACAGGTTAGAGCCACGGCTCTTCTTTCTTTCGTTTTTCCGTTCGGTTAAGCGGAAGTCAATTCTTAGTACTGCCGCTAATAGATCCGAGAAGGAGTCAGAACGAGGAATCCTGGCAAGTTCGTCCTTTAGTTCTTCCTGTAAACCTCTGCGGAAAATCGTGTACTGAGCCTGTTCTTGCCACCCAGCTTCCGTAGCCAATGTCTTGAATGTTGCTATGTAGGACAGTAGATAGGAGTTCCCTTGCCGCACATCCAGTAAATCCTCACTAGCTATGTGGGCACATTCCGTCCGCAAAAAGGTCTGTTTAAGGAGATCCTTAAAGGCAGTATAATCCTGTAACACAGGATCTGACTGAGACACCAATGGGGTTGCCCATGCCAAGGCGTTCCCAGTTAAGTGTGTGATCATGAAACCCACCCTTGCATGATCCGTGGAAAATGCATAGGGTCTAAAGGTGAAATGAATATTGCAGGCTTCAAGGAATTCCTTCACCCTTCTCTCAGTGCCATCAAACTTCCCTGACACTAAAGGCAAAGGGGGTAGATCAGTAGCCTGTTGTTCTCTAGCAGCTACTCTCTGTTGGAGTGCTGCGTTGTCGGTCTTGAGTGTTTGGACCTCAACATTAAGGTTCTGAACTGCGGCCACCAGCTCCTGTAACTGCTGTGGCGTGGCCATGTCCTCTTCTTTTAGGCGTTGCAAGCTATCAGGGATCAGTGACTGGCCTGCAGAATTGCCCACTGGGTCTGTAATGTCCTCCTCCTCACTTGATAATAAAGGTTCCCCCAAAGTGCCGTCCTCCTCCTCACCTGATGTTGAGGAGTAGTGGGTTCTCCTTCGACGTGGTTTCTCCCTTTGAGACTTCTTCTTGGAGAGCAGATACGGTCTGCCTCGAAAAGAAGCCACCGTGAATCTCAACAGAGAAAACTCACGATGACCCCCTCCCGTGACAGCCAGATGTTATTGGGGGGAAAAGCCTCCGAGGCCCAAAAAACCCCCACAAGTTGACGGAAGACTCCTGAAGCAGGTCCGTTGAAGCTTGGAGTACTTGAAGCAGGATCCAGAGAAATCGGCTCCAGGCAGAAGCGGTGGAATCACAAGAAGGAAACGAAGCAGCGTGAATGGGCGCCACAGAGGAGAGAGCTCCAGGGAAACTGACAGGAGAAAACGGCCAGCGGGGAGAACTCCAAATGGAAGCAGGAAGCGAGGAAAAGGGGAGAGAGCAAGCGGGAGAGAGAGCAGCAGGTTAGGGGGGGTGGAAGAACGCTAAGAGGAATAACGCTACTGAGCGCACGCAATGAACGGGAAAGCAAGTTGCAACGCGCCGACCCGCCGAGATTCGAATAGTGAAATACTCGGCGGGCGGCCATGTTGGAGAAACACTAGACTGCGCTGTACGTTGAAACAAAAAACGTGACGGAACCGTCTAATGACGACGGAACTTCCACCTTCGCCAAACCCTCCAAGCGCCAATGGTCGTGACACCGAACCAGAATCTGCCATGACCCTTGTTTCTATGCCATCAATTTTTATCGTGCAGTGAGGCTTCTCTCTCCTTGCTCTTGTGCTGTTTACCATAATGACTGTGGGTCTTCCTTCATCTTCTGAGGAAGATTCTTTCTCCGTATTCCGGTCAGCATTGAGACTGGAGACTTTCTTGTTTCTCCACCGACACACGATTGAGAAATGTCCGATGCGTTTGCATATGGAGCATTCTTTGTCTCTGGCTGGGCACTCCCTGTCGAACGCTAAGTGTTTCGTGCTGGTGCACCTGTGACACTTGAGGGGTTCTTTCCTGTTCCCTTTACCTTCTCTCGTGTCAGTTGCTGGCCTTTCTTTTTTTGTATGAAAGCCCACTGCTTGTATTTCCGCGGAACTCTGGGCCCCTGTAAGCTCCTTTCGTCTTCCCGCCGTTTCTTCGACCGCCCTGGCGATTTCAATTGCTTTCTCCAACTGCAGTTCCTTTTCGACAATGAACTTATCCTGGACTTTAGTGTCAACAACCAACATGTCGCATATGAGGCTCTCTGCATTGTTGCCAAAACTACACAGCGCTGCCAATTCCCTCAGTTTGGTGACATAGTCGTCAACTGGTTCAGCCATCTCTTGTTTTCGAGTGTAAAACCGTATCCTGTGGAGTACTGTGTTCTCTTTGCTGGCAAATCTTTTTATGATTCTCCTGACCGCTTCCTTGAATACATCGTCATCGTCGTCATCCACGGGCATCGGGGTCAGACTCTCGAAAACTCTTTGTCCTTCTACTCCCAATGCATTGAGTAGCATGGCCCTGCGCCTCGCCGCTGAAAACCCTGCTCCTCCTAGAGCCTCCACATATGTTGTGAATAGAGGTTGCCATTGTGGCCACGGGATGGCAGGCCTACCTGGAGTTTGTAGAAACGGTGGCGGTGGCGTAGCCCCTTGCATGGTCCTCCGTAAGTTCTGGTGGTGGTCCTCGTCGCCAATTTATGTTGTGAAATCCCCCAATGAAGACAGGAGTCAGGAGGCTTGGAACTGAGGATTTATTCTCTGATAAGATTCGTGCACACTGCTCATCAGGTGCGTGTCCAAATAACAGCTGTAACGAAGGCCTACACGTGGCCTTGGGGATAATGCCTCAGGGTCCGTGTATGTAAGGGTCTCGCGGCCTCTTTCTCGAAGGAGCCGGGAGGACGCGCCCTGTTGCGTCCTTGGCTCTTCCCGTAATGCGCGCGAAGCGCGCGGGGGCGGAGCTAAGGCTCGCGGCGAGATCTCGCGAGAGTGAGGGCTCTCGCGATATCTCTACACTCGGCTTGGGACTGCGGGCTCCTGGCTGCACACTGCCCCTCACCTGCAACGTGCGGCGGATGCCGCCTCCTCTCTCCGTAGGCCTGCCACACCGATCAGGAGGCTGCTGGGCATGGGGGGTGCACCTCCTCAGCTCACCTCCTCCATGCGCCGGAGGCCGCTGGACCTGCACCTCCTCACAAGGGGGTGAGCCCACCTTTCTGCATATTCCGAGGCCGCAGGGCAATCTTCTCCGTTCTTGGAGGCGGGGGGGCACATCCACCTCTGTGACACACGCAGCATCCCCATGAAGCTGCCTCCATCAACGTGCCACCGACAACACACTTCCTCCTCAATAGTGGGCGACCACCACATAACGGTGCGGGGCACGGGGGCCCTCACTTCCTCGTCGCCAATGTTATGTCCTGGTCTGGGGGCACCCAGACCAGGCGAATCAAGATTGGGGCACCCAGCCGACATGCTGGGCGCACCCAGCAGACCATTGGCTGTGGTCACGCAGCGGACTTCCAGGCAGGGATCACCCAGCAGACAGCTCGTGACTGGGGGCACCCAGTCAGCCCGTGAGCACACAGGCTCATGCATTTCCTAGGGGCACCCAGGCCTATTCAAGCGGGTAACGCCGGCGTTGCCCAGCAGGGGCACCGGCCTCCAGGGATGGAGTTGCCCAGCAGGGGCACCGGCCTCCAGGGATGGAGTTGCCCAGCAGGGGCTCCATGGATGTGGCGGACTGCCACGTGTGACAGTGTTGCCCAACAGGGGCACTGTCACGTTGGAGGGCCTGGCAGGGCAGGCCCTCAACCAACTACGCAGTAATTGGAGGGGCTGCGTAATAATGACACAACACTCCTTCTTCTTCTTAATTATCGGATGCGTGGGCGGACCCACGCAGGCGCTTCCCCACCCTAAAGGATGATGTGCACCAACCCCACCAATCAACACAAAGTCCACACTTCCACACAAACCACCAGCTACCCAACCACAAACAACCACACCCTCCAATCCAACACCACCAGCTACCCCACCGCAAACACACACCCCCCACCACTCAAAACACCACCCAGCGAGCCCCGGAGATCGGCGCGCAGACCCGCGTGTCCCCGGCCCGTACGCCTACACATGCGCTTCAGGCGAGGCACCGCACGCCGCCGCCCACCTACCGCGACCAACCCGAGCGACACCCACACTTCCACACAAACCTCCAGCCACCAAACCACAAACATCCACACCCTTCAATTCCATACCAACAGCCACCCCACCGCAAACAAACGCTCCCCACTAACACACACCCCGTCCCCCGTAGTGTCTAGTTGACCTCCGAGACGACACAACACTCCATGGCTTCAGTTACGTAGCCTGAAGAGCGGGAAGCCGGTCATTACTTTTTATTGAGGATCATCACGTGACTACTGCCACGAGCTCCTGGGAGATACCATGCTCCAAGGAGGGGTGACACATTACACCAGTGTGCTGGGGTTACCGGGATGTTGCACTCAGAGGTATTGAACTCTCAGTGTGGCCTCAGTCATCTTCTGACATCTGGTTGTCCTCGTCCTGGGGTTTCTAGTGGCCTGTACCCTGCGGGGTAATGCTGCTCTCCATCTGTAGCCCTTCGTTGTCAGGAGTCCCCTGAAGGCATCAGAACCAGCTGCTGTTTCTCATCATCGATTCTCCCCCCCTGACAGCCTTGATCATTGTTCCCTGCTTGTCTGCTAATGTCCATGGAACCGGATCATGTGGCAAGCAGGGTTCGACTGGCCTATAGGGAACTCTGGAGATTTCCTAGTAGGTCGCTGCACCCCAGGCCTCTTTTGTGTGGTACCCTTTTTTTGTTTCCACCTTATATCATAGGAAAAGCCATGGGCTTGCTGAAAATGTGCATTTTGGGCCCACTTTGAAAATTATTTTAAGGGCCTCTTTTGACGCTGAGTCCACCACTGGGGGCAAGCATAGCTTATGCGTGGGGTATCTGGTCCTCAATAGCACCCGATCGCCCGCCTCCATCGGTTCATCACTTGATCTTCGTTGGGTCTTTAATCTTCGGTGGGTCGACTCCCTCTCATTGGCCCGTTCATGCGCCTCCTGGATTGTTGTGGGATCCGCCAACCCCATTTGTGGGGAGCAGTGCTCGGGGTTGAGGGACCTCACTTTGCATTCAAGGTATCTTTTTTCTGGTGCCACACCTGTGGTGGAGTGGGGAGTGGTGCAGTAACAAGAGACAAGGTTAGCTCCAGCGGTTGCTCCTAGTCTACTGCTATGCAGAATGCCTTATTTAGGGCCCGCATAAACCTATCCACGTTGCCATTGTCCCTCAGCCAGCAGGGAGTTATGCGCTTGTGCACCACTCTGTAGAAGTCCAAGAACCTCTCCATCTCTTCACTCTGGAATGGGGATCCATTGTCGGATCGCGCAGACTCGGGTACCCGGTGGGCTGCAAACATCTCTTCCAGGATGGGGATGATCATGTTGGCTGCCGTTGACTCGACATATTGCACCAGGGAATATCGTGAAAATTCATCTAGCACCACTAGGACGTGCTGGGACTGATGAATCGTACCATAGTGAAGACTGAGCGCCCCCAACGCTCGCTCTCGAGAAGCAATTGGAAGGCCATTCACTAGCAGCCTGACAGCCATATACTACATGTACCTGCTTATGGCTTCGTCCACCTTCCTTTCCATGTCCGCAAACCACACCTTTTCTCAGACACAAGCTTTGGTCTTTCTGGTCTCTTGGTGTCCCACGTGTGCAAGGCTCAAAACATTATCTTGCGTGCAACAGGTACCACTAGCTGGGGTCCACCAAGGATGACGTGTTCTTGTCCGACTGACAGTAATTTCTCACATTCCAGAGACCTTGAAGGAATGCCTGGGCCTCTGGAGTCTCGTGTTGAATCATGGAGTGGAATTCTTTACATTGCCATGCCTGTAGCAGACTCAGCAGAACCTGCATTCCTGAGTCCTGACGTGTCACAGCAGCGATATCTCCCAGTGACATGGACAGGTACATGGCAGCCCGAGTGATCATCGCTACAAACTCTTCGATCTCATCATCGCCTGGGACACCCATGGGCCTTGGCGAGACTGGGTGGCAGGACAGATAGTCTGCTCGATTATGTGTATTAGCATACTTGATCGAAAAACTTTTCAGCTTTCCGATTTGACTGATTTTTTTGATTGTTTTTTCAGTCAAATAGAATAAAAGTATGGGGAGGGGTAAGGGAATAGGTTAAGGTGGGGGGGAGTGGCAGGGGTTGCGGGGTGTCAGCCCCCGCATTTTCAACCAAAAATAAATTAGGTCAAATATTTTCCACCAAGTAGACCTAAACCGGATTATCCACTCTGGCCCTTAATACTAACGTGACCCTGTACTCTTGCAGCTGAAGCTGCCACACTTTTTAGCCGAATTGGGGGGCGGGGCACTGATCCACCCATGATTGGCAGGAGGTTTTTGTGGTCTATGACAACAGTAACCGCCTGGCCATAGATGTAAAAGTGCTTAAACGCCCACAGGACAAGAGCCTCCGTCTCTATGTGAGAGCACCGACACTGGGTGGGAGTTAGCGCTTTGCTTGCATAAGAAACCACTCGCCATTCACCTTGATCCGTGACTTGTAGCAGTACTGCACCAAGACCAACAGGGCTGGCATCAACTACAATCTTGGTCGCCTTGGTAGCGTCGAAGCATGCCACGGTGGTGTCGGCGACCAGTGCCTCCTTGGTAGCTTTGCATGCCTCCTGTTCCATGTGTTCCCAACACCAAACTTGAGCCTTCTTTGTTGGCACTCATAGGGACTCGGTGAGTGTGGCTAGATTGGGGATGTGGAAAAAGAGACCTAGGCTAAATAGCCTTCGGTGTGGACCGCACACCCGTATTTCCCACTGGGGGTTAATACATTTTCAAGTTTGTTTTTAAGTCACAACTTGAAACCTGTAACTCATTTTTCCAAACTGCATTATTTGATTCATTAATCTCTGGTATAGATTACAGCAAACAATGACTGTATGGCCAATGCATTTCGGATGCAATCCTTCATCAGAGCCCAGTCTTTTCTTAATACTTTGCTACATAAAAAAATACCATCATTGTGATTTTTCATAACATTGTACACCATTAAAACACACGGTACCCACATTTGAGAAAGACAAATAAGACAAAAGAAACAGAGAAAACCATATGAACATTAACATGATTAGACGCCAAAAAAACAGAATCCAAAGACAATTGTAAACGAGTTAAAATACATCACATAGTGTTCTCATGCATGTTCTCATGCTTTCGTTACTGAGTAAGCCCTGTATTTCTTTAGAACTTGTAAAGTGTGTTAATGACAGGATGCGATTCCATGTTGCTACCCCAGTGATTAATACACCTATTATTATGTATCTGTGCTTTTGAATAAATACATTTTTCACCCTTGGTCATGTGCGTATCTCTCAGTCAGTGCTCTGGTATAATTCCACCCAAGCTACGTGTCAGTGCCACTGACCTGTCTGCAAGGTGCTGCCTTCCTTGAAACGCAGTACGGAGCACTCGCAAGTGTCCTTCTGAAAACATACAATGATCTTTTAAGCATTTGTTGTCGTATGGTGACAGAATCAGCTGTAGTAGCTGTCTAAGGTTGTACTCTTACCTTGAGCGAAAGATCGCACTTCAAACTGCTGCTCGTACCGCGAACGAAACCGCTGAGGCAAGCGTCTTCATTTTTAATGTAAATAACGTTGTCAAGGCTACCATGTATTCCTCATCTTTAGATATCTTCCCTTCCAGCTTTAGCTGCTTGAGGAAAAAATACTTCGGCAGAGGGCGATGTGCGTCGATGCGGTCAACTCGATGTCCCTCGAGGGTCTCCGTCTCGAGGACAACGTCATCACTGGTACATATAGCACACGCAGCGCCCATTAGCATCAGTTCTGTTTTTTTACACCTTCTTTTTCTCTGCATAATTACTGGCATTAGTGTGTGCAAGGCAGTTTAAGACCTTGAAAGAGCATAAAGTGTAATACATAGAAATTCTACTGTGGGGGTAGGCTGGGAGGGGCGATGAATACCTGGAAGGAACATCCAATCGAAAAAACGTTACCAGGGGTGAGTAACTTGTTCTTCAAATTGATTATTTATATAACTAGTAGTTGGCAGATTGTTAAGGAGAGAATTATCCATAACTTAGTCAAATGCGAGAACGTTGCAGACTTTAATGCATGGATTGATTCCTTTGATCAAATAATTGTCCAGCTAGTCAGCATTGATCGAGAGTGTCAAACAGATCATTGTACAATGCAGGAAGTTGCTAGGAAGATGGAGGCAAGTTGCCAAACTGACTTGAAGCCAGCCACTAGTAGTGGCACATAATGTATCTCCTTTAGGAAACATAAAGCCGCAGGGCTCAATCCGTGGCTTGGCCATCTCGGATGGTTATACCCCCACAACTTGTAATGGAAAACGATATCGTTCAAAACTGCTAATTTCTAGATGCTCCATGAATAATTCAAGTTGCCCTTTAGTGAGGAGAGACTTGCGTATTAGAAAGAACTCAATGCCAGAGATCATGTATCCACACTTAAAAGGATTGGTCGAGGACCAAAGAAATGTTGTCATTGTGAATGTTAATGAATCTAAAAAACCTGAGCAAAGAAATGCTCTTCAGAACAAAGTCCTGACTCAGTTACGGTCTAAAGCTGCAGAGAGTTATATTAGAACTCTGGATTTCAGACTTTTGTGGAGGATCCAAATTAAGGAATGGTCCTCGATGAATGATCTAGACTGTATTGTCATTGGTTGTGGCTGTAGTAATATCCCTGTTTCTTAGCCATTGACACAAATTGGGAAAGTTGACATCCACTACGAGTTTAAGAATTGTAACTGATTGAACTGTTTAGTTTTTCTGATGTTTTTATTAATGTTTCTGTTTTTTTTTGTTGCACTTTTGTAGCACCTAGACGCCTATGTTCAAAGCACAGACTAGATTATTTTCTTTTTCCTGTTATTTACTGCTTGCTGTTCATCTTTTTTTTGTTTCATGTGATTTCGTTCTTGTTTCAGAGCTTCTATGCCTTAGGGCCATGTTCCAGCGCTTTAGAAATAAATTAAATAAATAAATAAAGATTGTGCTCTCCCAAGTATTCCTAATCTTTAGATAGACTCCGAAATAGTGTTTGTTCTGGAGGAGGGAGTACGAATTTTAGATGTGCACTTAAAAATTGTTATGGACCAAATGCAAGACTTCCTTTCCAAAACCTCCTTCCTGACCGGAGGATGAATCTAGCCAGTAATATTTTGTAAAGGTGTGAACAGAAGACCACATGGCCACCGCACAAATATCATGTATCGGCACACCTCTTTGTAAAACAGAAGACGTTGCCATGCCCCGTGTGGAATGGGCGCTAAGACCATCTGGAGGATCTTTCTCAGCTAATCTGTAGCATCCCGTAGTGCACAATAGGATCCATCTAGACAAAGTTTGCTTTGTGACTGCTAGTCCCAGCTTGTGACCCATGTGTCCCACAAAAGGTTGGTAATCTTGACGTAACTTATCCATCCTAGAGATGTAAAAGCAAAGTGCTCATCTTGGATCAAGCCTATGCAGCCTTTTTGCATCCTTGCCAGGATATGGAGGCGGGTAAAATTATGGTAACTATTTTCTGGGCTATATGAAAGTATGATACAATTTTCGGCAGAGAAGTCGGCTTGACTTTAAGAAATACCCTGTCCTTAATGAAGGTAGTATATGGAGGCTGACAAGATAAGCCTGTAGTTCGCTCACCCTGCGGGCCGGTGTTAATGCAACTAATAGGCTGGTTTTAAAGGTAAACAATCTTAATGGACACAAATGGAGTGGCACGAAAGGAGCGCACATGAGGAATTTTAGTACCAGATTAAGTTCCCAAATCAGAACCTGACAGGGAGTGAACACTTTAGTGAGCCCCTTTAGAAATTGTATGACTAGCGGCATCTTAAAGTATGACACCTCTTCCGACGTGCGCTTGAAGATTGAGAGCGCTGCTAAGTATCCCTTAATAGTTCCAATCTGGAGCTCAAGATTTGCCAAATGTAACAAAAAAGGTAACACCATAGGTGTAATGCACTGACAAGGGTCTACATTATTTTCCTAGCACCAGCTGCAGATTTCTTTCCAACGGCAGTGCTACGATTTCTTTGCTTGCCTTCTGGCCGAAAGCAAACTCTTCATTACGTCATCCAGGAGATTTGAATCCTTATATCTCAACCTCTCAGAAACCATGCATGAAGGTTGAGTGTTTTGGCCCCTGGATCAAAAGCCTGACCCTCCTCTCGTGAGAGAAGGTCCTCCCTTTGTGGAAGACACATTGGAGGGTAAATCGACATGTCCAGAAGGTCCGGGTATCAAATCCTCGTGGCCCAATCCGGAGCAATTAGGATCATGGCTTTCCCGAACTTTGTCAGCCTCCTGATCACGCGAGGAATGACGGGGACTGGAAGAAACGCATACAGGAGTGGAAACTCCCAGTCCACTACAAACGCGTCCCCTAGAGCTCCTCTTGGAGGAAATTCCCTGGAGCAGAACAGTTCGCACTTCCGGTTTACACTAGTCGCAAACAGATCTACTTGATGGGTTCCCCAAAGGGTGAATATCTCTTGAAGGACTTCATGATCTAGTTCCCACTCATGGGAGGCTGTGCTCTGCCTGCTCAGAGCTGAAAAGCAAGACACATAAATGTTTCTATGCTTGGAAGTTAAGTGGTGTACCTCCATCCAAGAAGCTATGCTGGGGAAGTTGGACCAGATAAAAAGAGACTATCCCGTCTAATAAAGATATCCCACGATAAATACTAAAAACAATCCCATTCAGACTGTGTGTAAGCCCCAATTTAATTGTAAACTTCTATCGGAAGATGATCTGGCTCTAATCATTGGCAATCCTAATCCCACAAGCTGTAAAGGGGATGTTTGCCACGCAATAACCACCAAGGCATGTGTTCCAACTTTTATTGGGACCCTATGTAAATGTGGTAATGCCTCTTTTGGGGAAAGTCATGTGCCAGACACTCTTAAGGACGCCTGGATCACTCCTCTTTTAAAAAGCTAGGTCTATGCCCTATAACACTGGCCAACTATCGGTTTATCACTAATGCCCCTTTTCTTTTGAAGATTTTAGATCGTGTTGCATACTTACAGTTATCGGAACATTTGAATAATCATATGATTTTAAATAAATGGCAGTCGGGTTTCAGGCAAGGATACGGCACGGAAACTGCATTACTTGACCTGAAATCGAGACTACTGCAAATCATGCACAAGGGACAGACCACACTGCTTATGGTGCTTGATCTGTCCGCGGCCTTTGGTCTGGTGGATCACCAGACTCAAAGAGGTGGTTGCTTTCTCAGACAATGCTGCATGCTGGATGGAATCCTTTCTGAGTAACAGACGCTGCAGAGTCTGTAGTGAGGTGGTGGAGGCTCTTCCTTCACCTTTGCACTATGGGGTTCCCCAGGGGGCATGCCTGTCGCCTGCCATCTAATATTTTTTCGGTTCCCCTTTTTCGATCTGTTGGAGGGGCAAGGTATTGGATTTACCAACAATGCGGATGATACGCACCGTATCATCCCACTTTCTAGTAATTATGAGGCAGATGTTATAAACAAGAATAAAATATATGATTTGATTCAAGTGTGGATGGTTGAGAATGCCCTAGTGCTTAATAAAGAAAAAACTGAACTGATGGTGGTAGGCACAGAAAAGAGAGAGTTAAAATTGGGACCTGACGGGGGCATAGCCAGGAGCGCCAGCGATGTGTCAGCTCCCTTGATGGCCTCCGCATGAAGCCCGCAGCTTTTGTTAATTAACTGAAGTTTCCGCCGTTTCTCTAAGCCTCCAAAGATAGCAGAGGCTACCGGAACCCTAACGCTATTACCAATGCCAGTACGAGCCCTCAACGCTCACTAGAACCTCAGAACGGGACAGGCGGAGCCCACAGTGCCGGCCTAAAGGTAACTCAAAATGGCGGACCGGCCACAGAGACGCAGCAACGGCACCACGCTTGAGGTCTGCAGCGGGCTCTGAATCCTGCGGCATACGGAGTAAAGGGACCTGGCCCTTGCAACAGCCCACACCTTGCTGATCCCCTCCAACTGAAGTGGTCCGGTCCCTGCTATCTGCCCGCTAATGCAACCGAGGTGATGCTCCGCCACGACGGCTCCGGCGTCCCATCCCTAGAGGAGGGCAAAGATGGTTTGTTTGTTTGTTTTATTTTATTCACTTTTTTATGCGCGCAAGACCCTTGGGTAACAGGGCGCAATAGTATGATAATGCAAAGCGTACGTGTATTTCAGGGGTGCGCGGGAAGTTCCACACGCGAACAGCCTGGGCGCGTGTATTTCAGGGGTGCGGGGGAAGTTCCACACGCGAACAGCCTGGGCGCGTGTATTGCAGGGGTGCGCGGGAAGTTCCACACGCGAACAGCCTGGGCGCGTGTATTTCAGGGGAGCGCGGGAAATTCCACACGCGAACAGCCTGGGCGCGCGTATTTCAGGGGTGCGCGGGAAATTCCACACGCGAACAGCCTGGGCGCGTGTATTTCAGGGGTGCGCGGGAAGTTCCACACGCGAACAGCCGGGGTGCGCGGGAAGTTCCACACGCGAACAGCCTAGGCGCGTGTATTTCAGGGGTGCGGGGGAAGCCTGGGCGCGTGTATTGCAGGGGTGCGCGGGAAGTTCCACACGCGAATAGCCTGGGCGCGTGTATTTGAGGGGTGCGCGGGAAGTTCCACACGCGAACAGCCTGGGCGCGTGTATTTCAGGGGTGCGGGGGAAGTTCCACACGCGAACAGCCTGGGCGCGTGTATTTCAGGGGTGCGCGGGAAGTTCCACACGCGAACAGCCTGGGCGCGTGTATTTCAGGGGTGCGGGGGAAGTTCCACACGCGAACAGCCTGGGCGCGTGTATTTCAGGGGTGCGCGGGAAGTTCCACACGCGAACAGCCTGGGCGCGTGTATTGCAGGGGTGCGCGGGAAGTTCCACACGCGAACAGCCTGGGCGCGTGTATTGCAGGGGTGCGCGGGAAGTTCCACACGCGAACAGCCTGGGCGCGTGTATTTCAGGGGTGCGGGGGAAGTTCCACACGCGAACAGCCTGGGCGCGTGTATTTCAGGGGTGCGGGGGAAGTTCCACACGCGAACAGCCTGGCCGCGTGTATTGCAGGGGTGCGCGGGAAGTTCCACACGCGAATAGCCTGGGCGCGTGTATTTCAGGGGTGCGCGGGAAGTTCCACACGCGAACAGCCTGGGCCCGTGTATTTCAGGGGTGCGCGGGAAGTTCCACACGCGAACAGCCTGGGCGCGTGTATTTCAGGGGTGCGCGGGAAGTTCCACATGTGATTTCACAGTGTGGGTCCTCCCAGGTGTACCCTGTACACCCTCCACGGCCCCTGCAGGCAGCCCACACCACAGGGGACTACCCTGCATCCCTGGTCATGTCCCGCAGGCAGCCCACCCACCATGGGCATGCCCCCCAGCAAAGGCACATGTCTCCTTGAACTAATGAACACCAACTCATGTCCCCTTGCACCCCCACCCCCCAGCACTGTGGGGCACCTGCCAGCAGGCCCCCACCCATGTCCAACTCATGTCTCCCACCCACCCCACCCCCCAGCACTGTGGGGCACCTGCCAGCAGGCCCCCACCCATGTCCAACTCATGTCCCCCACCCCCCCCCACCCCCCAGCACTGTGGGGCACCTGCCAGCAGGCCCCCACCCATGTCCAACTCATGTCTCCCACCACCCCCACACCCCAGCACTGTGAGGCACCTGCCAGCAGGCCCCCACCCATGTCCAACTCATGTCTCCCACCACCCCCACACCCCAGCCACCAGGGGCACCCTCCACCAGGCCCCCACTCATGTCACCCACCACGCCCACCCCACAGCAGTGCAGGGTCACCCTCCACCAGGCCCCCACTCATGTCTCCCACCACCCCCACCCCCCAGCACTGTGGGGCACCTGCCAGCAGGCCCCCACCCATGTCCAACTCATGTCCCCCACCCCCCCCACCCCCCAGCACTGTGGGGCACCTGCCAGCAGGCCCCCACCCATGTCCAACTCATGTCTCCCACCCACCCCACACCCCAGCACTGTGGGGCACCTGCCAGCAGGCCCCCACCCATGTCCAACTCATGTCTCCCACCACCCCCACCCCCCAGCACTGTGGGGCACCTGCCAGCAGGCCCCCACCCATGTCCAACTCATGTCCCCCCCCCCCACCCCCCAGCACTGTGGGGCACCTGCCAGCAGGCCCCCACCCATGTCCAACTCATGTCTCCCACCCCCCCACACCCCAGCACTGTGGGGCACCTGCCAGCAGGCCCCCACCCATGTCCAACTCATGTCTCCCACCACCCCCACCCCCCAGCACTGTGGGGCACCTGCCAGCAGGCCCCCACCCATGTCCAACTCATGTCTCCCACCACCCCCACACCCCAGCACTGTGGGGCACCTGCCAGCAGGCCCCCACCCATGTCCAACTCATGTCTCCCACCACCCCCACACCCCAGCCACCAGGGGCACCCTCCACCAGGCCCCCACTCATGTCACCCACCACCCCCACCCCCCAGCAGTGCAGGGTCACCCTCCACCAGGCCCCCACTCATGTCTCCCACCACCCCCACCCCCCAGCACTGTGGGGCACCTGCCAGCAGGCCCCCACCCATGTCCAACTCATGTCCCCCACCCCCCCACCCCCCAGCACTGTGGGGCACCTGCCAGCAGGCCCCCACCCATGTCCAACTCATGTCTCCCACCACCCCCACACCCCAGCACTGTGGGGCACCTGCCAGCAGGCCCCCACCCATGTCCAACTCATGTCTCCCACCACCCCCACCCCCCAGCACTGTGGGGCACCTGCCAGCAGGCCCCCACCCATGTCCAACTCATGTCTCCCACCACCCCCACACCCCAGCACTGTGGGGCACCTGCCAGCAGGCCCCCACCCATGTCCAACTCATGTCTCCCACCCACCCCACACCCCAGCACTGTGGGGCACCTGCCAGCAGGCCCCCACCCATGTCCAACTCATGTCTCCCACCACCCCCACCCCCCAGCACTGTGGGGCACCTGCCAGCAGGCCCCCACCCATGTCCAACTCATGTCCCCCACCCCCCCCCCCACCCCCCAGCACTGTGGGGCACCTGCCAGCAGGCCCCCACCCATGTCCAACTCATGTCTCCCCCCCCCCACACCCCAGCACTGTGGGGCACCTGCCAGCAGGCCCCCACCCATGTCCAACTCATGTCTCCCACCACCCCCACCCCCCAGCACTGTGGGGCACCTGCCAGCAGGCCCCCACCCATGTCCAACTCATGTCTCCCACCACCCCCACACCCCAGCACTGTGGGGCACCTGCCAGCAGGCCCCCACCCATGTCCAACTCATGTCTCCCACCACCCCCACACCCCAGCCACCAGGGGCACCTTCCACCAGGCCCCCACTCATGTCACCCACCACCCCCACCCCCCAGCAGTGCAGGGTCACCCTCCACCAGGCCCCCACTCATGTCTCCCACCACCCCCACCCCCCAGCACTGTGGGGCACCTGCCAGCAGGCCCCCACCCATGTCCAACTCATGTCCCCCACCCCCCCCCCACCCCCCAGCACTGTGGGGCACCTGCCAGCAGGCCCCCACCCATGTCCAACTCATGTCTCCCACCACCCCCACACCCCAGCACTGTGGGGCACCTGCCAGCAGGCCCCCACCCATGTCCAACTCATGTCTCCCACCACCCCCACCCCCCAGCACTGTGGGGCACCTGCCAGCAGGCCCCCACCCATGTCCAACTCATGTCTCCCACCACCCCCACACCCCAGCACTGTGGGGCACCTGCCAGCAGGCCCCCACCCATGTCCAATCCATGCCCCCCTGCACCTGGGTCCCAACATTCCCCAATCATGTCCGTAATGCCCATCCTCCCCTGCCAAAAGGCCCAACCAACTATCACACCCACCCACATATCAAAGGCAATTACATGTTACACCCCCAATGTAAATAATGCAATTTAACACATGTCTGTCACACACAATGGCTGCAAGTGAATGACAAAACACCCAACATGACATGCCTGAAAGCAATGAGATGATACGACACATTGAAGAATAAAAAAATAATATGTATTGAACAGCAAACAAGAAAAAACACAAAGCAAATCAAACTAAACAAGATGAATGTCCAAGAAAAAATTCTGAAAAATTAAAATAAGGAAATTAAGAAGATCATCCTGGGTCCATGAGCCCTACCAAATTAAACCTAACTGACTACTAACTAAAAAGTGAACAATATACAAAAAAGTGGTGCATTGTCCAATCGCAACCAAAAAAAATTCAAAAAAACAAAGGAAACCTAACCCTAACTATACAACTATATACAAAGGCAGCGGGCTATTCGGACGGCTCACTGGTTGTTGTCATGGGCCAGGGCATCATCGAACTCCTGGTCAATGGCTTGGAGGCGGGCATGTTCCCTGGCCCGAGGTCCCGCAGGGATAACGCAGTGTCCAGCTCTAACTCCCTGCGAAGACCCTCGAGGCACTCAGCCCGCCTCAGCGCCCTCCGCATGGAGTCCTCCGCCCTGACCATCGTGAGCCGTTCCTCCTCTGCCCGCTGCCGCTCCGCACCTATCCGCTGGCACAACCTCTCCCACACGGAAGCCACTCCCATTCCAGGGTTCTCCTGCCCTCCGGCCGAAGCCTGCACCCCCGATGTTGATGGCCCCGAGCCATGATGCCTCCCACGTTGAGCCTGCTGCTGCCTCCGACGCAACTGCCTGTGCCAGCACGACGGCATCCAGGCTGATGGAAACCACCGACGCCGTCGTGCACGTGCCCTGCCCGATGATGCCGTCACATCCTCCATCTGCTGGGGTCCAGTTGCTCTGGTGTCCACCCCTGCTGGATCTCTGACTCCCGACTGTGGCAGGGATGGGATCCCCACCGAGCTGGCTGCATTGGTCGGGGCAGGTCCACAGGGGGCCCTGGTGGCATCTGGGCTGGAAGACGGCAAGGAGAACGACTGGTGGATAGCCTGCACAGAGGAGGAGAGGGCCGCCACATTGGCCAACACATGCAGGAAACCCCCGAACATGGCCGATCCCAATTGGGCCACGTCGGCACGGTGCACTTCGTGATGACGTGCGTGCTCCTCCCGGGAAGCACGCACGGCATCACGAATCACAGCCGTGCGCATCGCGACCCCAATCAGGACCTTCTCCGCACGGCCAGGGGTTCCCACGTCCGCAGGTGGAGGGGAGTCAGGTGACATGGACATCCCCTCTACCTGCGGACGGGCCTGGGACGGGGCATCCCTGCTGGTGCATGGTGGTGCACTCACAGGGTCAGGGACAGCGACATGCACAGGCCCCTCCACGGTGACCTGTGCTGCCTCCTGCCCCTGGCCCTGGACTGCACCACTTGCACCAGCAGGGATGCCCCCACCAGGCCCCATGTGTGCCCCAGTGGCGGCCTCCTCCTCCTCTGTGCAAACCACCAACCTGGATGGCTCCTCACCGTCTCCCACCGTAGCAGGCCCCTGTGGGGGCTCACCCACCCCTTCCGCTGCAGCCGTGGGGGCATCCCCGCCGCCTTGCTCCACAGCGCCGTCTCCGCCCTCTTCTTCACTAGCCGCTGCGTAGAGGGAGACAGAGAACACAAGCATCAGGGCACTGTACAATGGTCCCCTAGACAGGAAGCAATAGCAGATGAGCACCACTGTCAAAGTACACTTCCATCATGTCCCTCCACAACACATGGGTCAGTCCAAGCAAAACACACACAGTAACAGGCATGTTACATTCCTGTTACTCAAAAGTGCGTGTACACGCGATTGGCCTATGTACGTGTATATGAGGTGTGCGCGGACACTTACACACGCAAGTACGTCAGCGCACCTGTATCCCGGTGTACGGCCATTTCCACCAATCACACGCAATGAGACTCTGACGTGCAGTCTTTCCACGTGTGCTCTGTCATCACGTGCTGTGTGGGAAACACCCGTGCGGGTCACGTCACAGACACGCTTACGCGCTGAGGGCCTTTGGTCCAATGGAATCGCGTATGCGTGCTGACGCGCTTACGCGCTAAGGGCCTTTCCTCGGTTTTCACGCTGACGTGCAGGATTTTCACGTGCCAATTCACTCCGTACCAAGCTGGCCACGCGTGAGCACACGGGAGACCACGCTCCTGCCCAGAAGGCCGAATTACTGCCCCCCAGAGCCCCGAGCACGCTCCCACCTGCTATCTGCTGCTGCCTGACTGCCTGCTGCCCACGTGCACTGCCATTTGCTGCCTGCACATCAGCCAGGGGTGCTGTTGCTGTGACCACCCCTGCTGGAACAGAAGACTCCCGACTGGAATTCCATCGCTCCACAGCCCAGCCCCAGGACCCAGTTGCCCACCCACTCCTGCCTCTGGGGTTGTCATGTCGGGGCTAACACCATCTGTGACCACTGACAACCCCCGGCCAGAGAGGCAGAGGGGCACCAGCTTCAGTGCCACCGAAGTTGGTGTCCTGGTGGAGCAAGTCCTGGGGCAGTATGATGCCCTCTTTGGAAGTTCCCGCGCCGACAAGGAAGGACGGACTCGGATCTGGACTGACATTGTGACTGCCATCAACGCGGAGGGGGTGGCAGTCCGGGACTTACAACATGTCAGGAAGCGCTGGGAGGACTTCAGGTCCAGGACCCTGAACAAGGCCCGGCGCCTCTTGAAGGCAGCGGATGCCAAGGGGCGCCGGGGCCACTTGTCGGAAGAACAGATGGGGGTCCTGGAACGCATATCCCCAGCGCTCCACGTCCAGGTCCTAGAGAAGCAGAGCCGTCTGGAGTCGAGCGGTGAGTGTACGTGCATCCTGGTTGTGAGCAGGGCGTGTGGTGATCATTCCCCATTGTGCCGGTTGCACATCTGTTTGTATGGGGTGGAGTATGGGTGGTGGTGTACAGGGCCGTGGGGCTGACACATGCGAGGGCTGTAATGTGTGAGACATGGATGGTGCTTGTGTGTGTGGGCTTGCATGGCAAATGCAGTTGTGCGTGCACACATGTTTGGATGAATGTGTATGTAAGTAGACATGTCCGTGATGTCAGGCATGTAAGTTGTTTTCGGCTGCATGTATGAGCACTGTGTACATGTGCATGTGTGTGTATTTGTCAAAGGTGCAACAGTGATGCTACATGGATGCATGTGACAGCGGTATGTGGAAGCCTGATTGGCAGATGTGACATGGATGCCCGTCTGAACAGTGCGACACTTGGCAGAGGTGTAGACATGCATGCAAGTGTGGTGGTGTGTGTACATGTGTGGTGCACTTCCTGTGTTGCATGTGATGTATGGCTCCCCTTTGGCTGCTGATGCTGTTGTATGTGTAGGGATGGTGGTGGCAGTTGCGATATGGCTGTGGTATGGCTCATGTGTGCCAGTTGCAATGACATGTGTGTTGGGGATTGTGATGACATGTCTGAGGTTTGCCAATGCCAGTCATGTGCAACTGTCATGCGTGTATGTGTCCATTGTACAGTGCCCTGATGCCTGTGTTTTGTTTCTCCCTGTCTGCAGCGTCAACTGATGAAGAGGGCGGAGAAGGTGCTGTGGAGCACAGCGGCGGGGATCCGACCGCCAGCCGGAGACGCAAGGCCCGGCTCCCCTCCCGTGTTGTCATCTCGTCGGGGAGTGAGGAGTCCGGTGCCGCGTCCCAGGCCGCAGCTGCCGGGGGGAGGTCCAAGAGGCGGAGGTTGCAGTTGGACTCCTCGGCAGCAGAAGGGGCAGCTGGGACCCCACAGGGCCCAACAGGGGAAGATGGCACAGAGTCATCCAGGTTGGTGGGGGGTCTGGTGGAGGAGGAGGCCGTGCAAGCACCAGAGACGGGGTCTGGAGGTGGGGATCCCACTGGTGCTAGTGGTGCAGTCCAGGACCAGGGACAGGAGGCAGCACAGGCGGCCGCGGAGGTGCCTGTGTGCAATCCTGTCCCCGATCCTGTCCCTGCATCATCTTGCACCAGCAGGGATGCCTACGTCCAGACCCGTTTTCAGGCAGGGGATGAGCTGACGTCAACTGGCCTTCCTCTGCCTGCGGACGTGGCTATCCAGGTCCGGGTTGAGCCTGTCCTGGCTGGTGTGGCGTTGCGTCAACGGGCCATGCGAGGTGACCTGCAGTCTTTTCATGGAGAGACTGCACGTCATCTCGAATGGCTCGTTGACCACGTCAGCCTGCTGGGACAGGTCACCCAGACCGGATTCCTCCGTCTGATGGGGCTTGTTCCGACCCCCTCCTCAACTGGACCCCCTACGCGCCAGTCGTCCTCTGTGCCATCTTCCCACCCATCAGTCACCTGGGTGCCCTGTGGAGCTGCCTCTGACAGTGCGGCCAGGCTGGTGGAGGAGGCATCCCTGCCACAGTCGGGAGTCGGACATCCAGCAGGGGTGGCCACATCAACAACTGCACCCCAGCCGGCGGAGGATGTGCAGGCAGCAGGAGGCAGTGCACGGGCAGAGGCAGAGCAGCAGCAGCAGCAAGATGGTGGGAGCCATGAAGGCTCGGGGCCTTCGACATCGGAGGGGCAGGCATCGGCCGGAGGGCAGGAGGACCCAGGACAGAGAGTGTCTTCCGTGTGGCAGCGGTTGGGCCACGCCATAGGTGCGGAGCGGCGGCGGGCGGAAGAGGCGCGGCTCACAATGGTCAGGGCGGAGAACTCCATGCGGAGGGCTCTGAGGCGGGCCGAGTGCCTCGAGGCAATCCGCAGGGGGTTGGAGGAGGACACGGCGTCGTCCCTGCGGACCCTCGGGGCCATGGAACTGGACCGCCTCCGGGACATCGAACAGGAGTTCGATGATGCCCTGGCCCGGAACACCACAGAGTGAGCCGCTGGACTTGCCCGCCGCCTTTGTATATAGTTCTTTAGTTTTAGGTTTCCTTTGTTTTTTCTTATGATTTGGAGTCGACGGACACTGCTCCACTTTTTGTATATAGTTGATATTTAGGTAGGTTTTTTAGGAGGTTTCCTTAGTTCTGTTGTGATGATGGACCCTTGTTATTTTTGTACATAGTTCTTTGTTGCACGGAGAGTTTTGACATTTCACTTTGGACAAAAATTTTTGGATTAGATTTTCTAGTTTTGTGTTTTTATGCGGACATGCAGCTTCTTTTTTCACATTTACATTGTAGTTAGTTTTCTTTCTTTAGCATTCGTATTTTTTTCTAATACATTTTTTTTACATTGTTCACTGTGTGGTTTCATCTCATTGGTTTCATGCATGTCATGTTGTGTGTTTTCCCATTCAATTGGAAAATATGTGTGTGACGGACATGGGTTCATTTGCTTCATGAACATTGGGGGTGTAACATGTGATTTCCATTTCCATGTGGGTGAATGGGTTACTTGGTAGGGCTTTTTGGCTGTGGAGGCTGACCATTACGCACATTGTGAGGACCTGGTGGGGGCTGCACATGGTGGCAGGGGGGTGGGGGTGGTGGGAGACATGAGTGGGGGCCTGGTGGAGGGTGCCCCTGGTGGCTGGGGGGTGGGGGTGGTGGGTGACATGAGTGGGGGCCTGGTGGAGGCTGCCCCTGCACTGCTGGGGGGTGGGGGTGGTGGGAGACATGAGTGGGGGCCTGGTGGAGGGTGCCCCTGCACTGCTGGGGGGTGGGGGTGGTGGGAGACATGAGTGGGGGCCTGGTGGAGGGTGCCCCTGGTGGCGGGGGGGGTGGGGGTGATAGGGGACATGAGTGGGGGCCTGGTGGAGGCTGCCCCTGCACTGCTGGGGGGTGGGGGGGGGGTGGGAGACATTAGTGGGGGCCTGGTGGAGGGTGACCCTGGTGGCTGGGGGGTGGGGGTGGTGGGAGACATGAGTGGGGGCCTGGTGGAGGCTGCCCCTGCACTGCTGGGGGGTGGGGGTGGTGGGAGACATGAGTGGGGGCCTGGTGGAGGGTGCCCCTGCACTGCTGGGGGGTGGGGGTGGTGGGAGACATGAGTGGGGGCCTGGTGGAGGGTGCCCCTGGTGGCTGGGGGGTGGGGGTGGTGGGTGACATGAGTGGGGGCCTGGTGGAGGCTGCCCCTGCACTGCTGGGGGGTGGGGGTGGTGGGAGACATGAGTGGGGGCCTGGTGGAGGGTGCCCCTGCACTGCTGGGGGGTGGGGGTGGTGGGAGACATGAGTGGGGGCCTGGTGGAGGGTGCCCCTGGTGGCGGGGGCGTGGGGGTGATAGGGGACATGAGTGGGGGCCTGGTGGAGGCTGCCCCTGCACTGCCGGGGGGTGGGGGTGGTGGGAGACATGAGTGGGGGCCTGGTGGAGGGTGACCCTGGTGGCTGGGGGGTGGGGGTGGTGGGAGACATGAGTGGGGGCCTGGTGGAGGGTGCCCCTGGTGGCGGGGGGGTGGGGGTGATAGGGGACATGAGTGGGGGCCTGGTGGAGGCTGCCCCTGCACTGCTGGGGGGTGGGGGTGGTGGGAGACATGAGTGGGGGCCTGGTGGAGGGTGACCCTGGTGGGAGACATGAGTGGGGGCCTGGTGGAGGCTGCCCCTGCACTGCTGGGGGGTGGGAGTGGTGGGAGACATGAGTGGGGGCCTGGTGGAGGGTGCCCCTGCACTGCTGGGGGGTGGGGGTGGTGGGAGACATGAGTGGGGGCCTGGTGTAGGGTGACCCTGGTGGCTGGGGGGTGGGGGTGGTGGGAGACATGAGTGGGGGCCTGGTGGAGGGTGCCCCTGGTGGCGGGGGGGTGGGGGTGATAGGGGACATGAGTGGGGGCCTGGTGGAGGCTGCCCCTGCACTGCTGGGGGGTGGGGGTGGTGGGAGACATGAGTGGGGGCCTGGTGGAGGGTGACCCTGGTGGCTGGGGGGTGGGGGTGGTGGGAGACATGAGTGGGGGCCTGGTGGAGGCTGCCCCTGCACTGCTGGGGGGTGGGGGTGGTGGGAGACATGAGTGGGGGCCTGGTGGAGGGTGCCCCTGCACTGCTGGGGGGTGGGGGTGGTGGGGAGACATGAGTGGGGGCCTGGTGGAGGGTGACCCTGGTGGCTGGGGGGTGGGGGTGTGGGAGACATGAGTGGGGGCCTGGTGGAGGGTGCCCCTGGTGGCGGTGGGGTGGGGGTGATAGGGGACATGAGTGGGGGCCTGGTGGAGGCTGCCCCTGCACTGCTGGGGGGTGGGGGTGGTGGGAGACATGAGTGGGGGCCTGGTGGAGGGTGCCCCTGGTGGCGGGGGGGTGGGGGTGATAGGGGACATGAGTGGGGGCCTGGTGGAGGCTGCCCCTGCACTGCTGGGGGGTGGGGGTGGTGGGAGACATGAGTGGGGGCCTGGTGGAGGGTGACCCTGGTGGCTGGGGGGTGGGGGTGGGTGGGAGACATGAGTGGGGGCCTGGTGGAGGGTGCCCCTAGTGGCGGGGGGGTGGGGGTGATAGGGGACATGAGTGGGGGCCTGTGGAGGCTGCCCCTGCACTGCTGGGGGGTGGGGGTGGTGGGAGACATGAGTGGGGGCCTGGTGGAGGGTGCCCCTGGTGGCGGGGGTGGGGGTGATAGGGGACATGAGTGGGGGCCTGGTGGAGGCTGCCCCTGCACTGCTGGGGGGTGGGGGTGGTGGGAGACATGAGTGGGGGCCTGGTGGAGGGTGACCCTGGTGGCTGGGGGGTGGGAGACATGAGTGGGGGCCTGGTGGAGGCTGCCCCTGCACTGCTGGGGGGTGGGGTGGTGGGAGACATGAGTGGGGGCCTGGTGGAGGGTGCCCCTGCACTGCTGGGGGGTGGGGGTGGTGGGAGACATGAGTGGGGGCCTGGTGGAGGGTGACCCTGGTGGCTGGGGGGTGGGGGTGGTGGGAGACATGAGTGGGGGCCTGGTGGAGGGGGCCCCTGGTGGCGGGGGGGTGGGGGTGACAGGGGACATGAGTGGGGGCCTGGTGGAGGCTGCCCCTGCACTGCTGGGGGGTGGGGGTGGTGGGAGACATGAGTGGGGGCCTGGTGGAGGGTGACCCTGGTGGCTGGGGGGTGGGGGTGGTGGGAGACATGAGTGGGGGCCTGGTGGAGGCTGCCCCTGCACTGCTGGGGGGTGGGGGTGGTGGGAGACATGAGTGGGGGCCTGGTGGAGGGTGCCCCTGCACTGCTGGGGGGTGGGGTGGTGGGAGACATGAGTGGGGGCCTGGTGGAGGGTGACCCTGGGTGGCTGGGGGTGGGTGGGGTGGGAGACATGAGTGGGGGCCTGGTGGAAGGGTGCCCCTGCACTGCTGGGGGGTGGGGGGTGCTGGGAGACATGAGTGGGGGCCTGGTGGAGGGTGCCCCTGCACTGCTGGGGGGTGGGGGTGGTGGGAGACATGAGTGGGGGCCTGGTGGAGGGTGACCCTGGTGGCTGGGGGGGTGGGGTGGTGGGAGACATGAGTGGGGGCCTGGTGGAGGGTGCCCCTGCACTGCTGGGGGGTGGGGGTGGTGGGAGACATGAGTGGGGGCCTGGTGGAGGCTGCCCCTGCACTGCTGGGGGGTGGGGGTGGTGGGAGACATGAGTGGGGGCCTGGTGGAGGGTGCCCCTGCACTGCTGGGGGGTGGGGTGGTGGGTGACATGAGTGGGGGCCTGGTGGAGGCTGCCCCTGCACTGCTGGGGGGTGGGGGTGGTGGGAGACGTGAGTGGGGGCCTGGTGGAGGGTGACCCTGGTGGCGGGGGGTGGGGGTGGTGGGAGACATGAGTGGGGGCCTGGTGGAGGGTGCCCCTGCCACTGCTGGGGGGTGGGGTGGTGGGAGACATGAGTGGGGGCCTGGTGGAGG